>NC_091862.1:6250000-7500000 GCF_037783145.1 Equus przewalskii | reverse complement strand
GGCAGTGATATAAAGGATGGGTTAGCGGGGAAACGCATCGCAGGCAGGAAGAGAGTAGGTTGTTACAGAGTTGAGGCAAAGGATAAGGGGACACTCAGTTACAGGAAAGAGGAGATGGATGTAAGAAACATTTACTGGGGGAATCAATCAGTGATCAATCAGCTCCTGGGGATAAGAGCCTGGAATACAGCCATGGATGATGACACGTGCCACTCACTGCAAAGAGTGAGTAAGACGGTAGGGCAGGTTTGCATGGGGGTGTTGGAAGAGGGGTGAAAATGAGTTTAAATATTGATATTTTGCATTTGACATGCTTATGAGACTTCCAACTAGAGATACCCAGTAGGGAATTTGAAGCATCATCCTGGGACTCAAGAGAGTGATCTCACCAGAGAGACAGACTTGGGGTATGCCAACTACAGACGGGAATCAGAACCACAGAAATACAGCAGATGGCCCAAAGGAGGACTTGGTGTGAGAAATGTGAAGGACCAAGGATGGTCCCCTTGAAAACACCATAGTTAAAGGACAGATAGAAGAGGAGCTTATGATGTAGACGGTGAAGGTGCCATTGAAAGAGGGCTGGAAAGGCAAATGAGAAGGGTACCACAGAAGCTGGAGGAGGAGGGAGCAGTCAACAGTATCAAAGATGGCAGAGGCGGCAATGAGGTGGGCATGTACACAGCGAGGATCTAAACAAACATAATTTGTCTTATTTTCTTCATCTTTGCATCTGTAGACTGTCTCCTGGTATAATCAAAGTCTAGTCTATCTAGAGAGATCAGATCTAAAGTGGGCCCAAAGTCATTTATATTCAACAACTTTACTATACCGCATTCTCTTAATTCTAATCACAATGCCTAGTAAAGACCAGATTTCCAGCTATCTCTGGTTTATAAGCAGGCATTTTTTCTGCCGGAATACCAGAAGAGGAGGTATTTTAGGGCCTGATTTGGTATTCAGTTAATATTGTAGCACATGCTCCTCCATCACCTAGAAGCTAATGACTATCTAAATTAGTTATATGGCCCAAAGCAAAGATAAGGTGGTTAGTATGTTTGACCAGTCATTAAAGTCTTTCTGGAAAAATATCCTCTCAAGTGAAATGACGCCACAATGTTCTATCAGCAGTATAGCTAACCCTTATTAAAAGGGCTACTTTGAATGTCTCCCCAGGGTAATTCTATAAAAAAAGAATCAAAATTTAATATGTCGTTAGCAGAGGTTGACTTGCTGAAAAATAAGCTGAATTAGTTGTGAATTGCTGCTAAAACATTCTGTAGCTGGCAAATATTACTCTGATTCTCTAGAGAATGGTAGCAATAAAAACACATGCAGAATATGTTTTGCATCCCTAAGTTGGCGTGCTTGAAATAATCAATAAGTTTTGTTCAAAACTGACTTCATATCTCTTGTTCACAAAGACCATAGCCTGAGGCTGATAATATGTCCTATTTCCTCAGAATTCTTTTGCTTGATTTGTTAGGTAAAGCACTTACGATAAACAAGGGATACACAGATGTTAGAAGTCCTGGGTAGAGTAGATGACTACAGACTAGAAGTACCGAGAAAGGCATAGAGATGAGTACTTGTATAAATAATACATAAAGAAAAAAGCGCCTAATGAGAATTATGGGTAACTGAGCCCTAAGGAGTTCAAGGTCAGAGTGAGCACCCTGGCTGGAAAGGTCAGTGAAAAATTATTGGAGAAGGTGGCGTGTTGTGTTCAATAGAACTGGCCCTGAGGAATCCAGCTTCAGCAGCGCCTCTGGAAGGTGACTGCCAGGTCAATGCCACCTTCAGCTGTTGCCTCCCCTGACCTCTCCTCTCCCTGTTACCAAGGATGCCAAAACTTCCTCAGCTTTCAGAATCGTTATTCTTAGGTTCTGCCTGGCTTCTCCTTCCTGACCACATCCCTGCCTAATCTACTGTATAATTACGTTTCCCAGAGGTCAGCTGAGTCCAAGCAGATATTAGAAATCCTAAATTGACCATTTAATCCAGTCTCTCCTTGATCTTGGACAGACCACACTTAGGATCTGGTAACACTTTCTGAAGACACCAACTACCAAAGGTCTGAAGGATCTTTGGATCAACCTGCATGACCCCTACTAGGTGCTTTTGCTGACCATTTTGGTATTCAGACATAGACTATTCCAATTTCTCAGTCCTTACGGGCTGAAACTTTATGGTTAAAGACCAAATGTTTGTGATCTCTTAGAAAGCTCTTCAAGTCATTGACTGGAGCACTGGGGAATATGTAAAAAGTGGCAGCAATAGAAACAACAGTTTTAGAAGGTCAACCATCATTCATATAGACAAGACCTGCTTACATGGGACCTCCTTCACGCTGTGGCATCTCAGGGCTCCACTGACAATGCTCCTGGGGGTGCTCACTTATGGCTGCAGCTGACCTTGAGTGGGGACATGTTTTCTGGCTTGCTTCTCTTGGTAGTGATGACTTTTTAACATTAGGATCTTCTTTTATCATCTCACAGCTGATCTACAGTTTCACAGTGACAGATGCTAGTCTGCTGGAGATGAAGTGTCAGCTTTTGTCTATTTGAAAATGTCTTTTTTTTTTTTAGCCTTTATTTTGAGAGATTTTTTCCTAGATATAGAATTTTAGTACGGCAATTTATTCTTTCAATATTTTAAAGATGCCATTTGGTTGTTTCCTGGCCTCTGTTATTTTGACGCAGAAATCAACCCGCATTCTCATCATTGTTCCCCTATATAAAACATCTTTTTTTTTCCTCTGGTAGCTCTTAAAATTCTCTCTTTATCTTGGGTTTTCAGCATTTGACTATGATTTGTATACATATGGTTTTCTTTGTGTCGATCCTGCTTGCGATTCACTGTGCTTTGAGGATCTGTGGTTTGATGTTTTTCATCAATTTTGGAAAAATTTCCACCATTATGTCTTTAACTATTTCTTCTACCCCATTCTGTCTTTTGTTTCCTGCTTGGATCCCAATTACATGTATGTTGGACTGTTTGATGTTGTCTTGACGGTCTTGGCTGCTTTGTTTGACTTTCATCACTTTTTTACACTTTGTATTTAAATAGTTCGACCTCTATTCAAGATCACTGATTCTCTCCTCTGCACTTCATCTTGTATTAACTTCTTGAAAGGCTTGGTCAATCCTGATAACATATTTTTTATTTCTAGCATTTCCAATTGGTTCTTTTTCATAGTTTCCATCTCTCTGCTGAAATTTCCTATTTAAACAAAGTTTCCATCATTTAACATATATGTTTTAGAATATTGATCAGAGTTATTTTTCAATCTCTGTCTAATAACGCTCATTCCCATGGTTGGTTCTACTTCTATTGACTATTTCCTCTATGGACAGTGGATCACATTTTCTTGCTTCTTTGCATTTTGAATAATTTTTTAATTGTATGCTAGACATTGTGTGTAAAAAACCAGTAGAGATCAAATTAAATAACATTTATTCCCAGGACAGGGCATGCCTCTTTTCCTTTCAAACCGTTAGTGTGGAGTACTGAATCAATGTAATCTGTAATTGAGGTGGACCTGGGCTTTGTTGCAGCTCTAGCTAGAGTCAGTTCACCACTCATTTCAAATGTTTTTGTTTGTTTTTGTTGAGGAAGATTGGCCCTGAGCTAACATCGGTGCCCATCTTCCTCTATTTTATATGTGGGATGCCTGCCACAGCATGGCTTGATAATTAATGTGTAGATCTGCGCCCAGGATCTGAACCAGCGAACCCTGGGCTGCCAAAGTGGAGCACACAAACTTAACCACTACGCCACTGGGCCAGCTCCCATTTCAAATGTTTTGAGGGAAGGATCAGGCCTCTTCCTAAAGCAGGACTTTGGATTTCTATGGTGAGACTTCAGAAATCTCTTTATTCTTTATAGCCTACACTTCAGCTTTCCTAATCACAGGAAATCTCTTCCTGCTTTAAGCCTGGATGCCAGAATTTTTGGTCACTATATAGAATTCCCTTTGCTCCTATGTACTGTTCCCAGCTTTCTGTGCCACAGAAGATCTCTATACACTTTGCTACCCTGGTCCAGCCTCTGAAGGGCCACTGCAGGGCACTCAGTGAAGGGCTAGGCTATGCATAGGTATTTCTCTCAGCTCTCCGGCTCTGCCCCTGACCTTTGGAAGCTGTCGCCTTGCACTCTGTGGAGACCTGGCATGTCTGGTAGGGATGTCTCTTAGTTTTCCTGCTTGGTCTCCAGTCTTTGGCACACCCATTCCTGACAAGTTCAGATTCATGAACCCATGAGTTCACGGCTGGAGCATCTTCAGATTCTACTTTGTTTCTTCAGACCACCTGTGTCTATTAAATGTCCTTTAAAAGTTCAGCTGATTTCTCTTCCTCTCTGGCAGATTTCTCCTTTTTCTATTGCCTGGCCAGGGTTGAAAGTCGTTTTTTCGTCTCCTAAGAAGTGCTTGTCAATTTTAGTTATTTTGCTCATTTAGTTTTCTTTTCAATCGCAGATCTCTGATGAGTTGAAAAAATCCCTGCAAATATATATCCTGTTTGACTTGTTCTTTTTGTTATGGTGGGAATCTAGAAAATATTTCTAAGTTTTCGTCTTCAGTTTACTAGTTCCTATTTTTGCACTCATCCACTCTGATCTGTTTAGGCAGAAGCTTAAACAATTCTGTTTACTCAACTAACTTAGAGGCTGTGTATATTAGGATTTGAAAGGCGGTTTGCATATTGAAAGATAAGCCAGTACATCTCTGGGATGTGCCGTCCTTTCCAGTGAGGAACACTCTCCACGTAAGATGAAGTCTAATCTTGAAGAAACAGGCAGCCATATTGCTATCGCAGACATCTACATGTGACACACAGCAATACAAAGATCCCAAGGACGGGCTTTCTGCCTAGTGATCAATAGATTTATTTTAAAGCTATCAAGTACAGTATGAAACAGAGAAGAATCTTAGGGTCCTCTCAGCAAGAATGTGTTTCTCAGTCTTATGTACAAGCAGCTTCCTTTCTCTGACACTGAAGCAAAGCTGGATAATGCTGGGTTTTATTCTGCTGTTTCTGGTGGTAGGAGTAAAGTATTCTTTTTAGGCCACAGGAATGGAATAGACTCAAGAGACACAGATCTGGAGCTTCTGTCCAGATCAGAGATCTCATATGCAAGCCAGCCTTCTCTCTGCAACATGTTCTATGTCCCAGAAACCACACTTGTTTGCTTGTCACTGATTTCATTTTTTTTCCCTCTCGATGTTGCCTCTGGATTGAGAAGCCTTTCTCATTACTGCTCATCAGTGTCCTGCTGCTGAGGAAACCATTTGTGCTGATAAATAGCTGCCTTTTTAAATGTACTTGGAAAACGACATTTGAGAGAGACTTCTTCCATCTATGCCATTTACTTTTGACTATAATTCATTTATTCATTTATCAATGAATATTATTAAAAGCAGGATATGTGCCTGGCAATGTCCTAGGCATTTAATACAGACATAGATGTTGAGGACACAGTTCCAGCCCACAGGGAACATAAATTATTGACTTCAGATGAGTTCAGTTCAACATACATTTTCCAAGTTCTCATACATGCTGGGCATATGGCATAATGATTAGTCAGCCAGACTGCTCTCCATAGGCTTATAGGCCAATGGGGAAGACATAAAAATAGTTTCCATATAGCGCTTTAAAGTGAAGATTGTTACAGAATGCAGACTGGAAGGTCTGAACCTAATCTGGGGATACAGGTAAGGCTTTCTGGCAATGATGATGCTCGAAATGGGTTTTGAAGGATGTGTAGGAGCCAGACTGCTAATGCCTACTCAATATCCATGCTGCTCTCCTTCCTCAATTACCCAACTTCAACAATGTGCCCACTGAAAAACTACTTTTCCCAGCCATACTTGCACTATGGCTGGCCAATGGCCTATAAGCAGAAGGTTTTGGTGGGGCTTTCAGAAAGCTGCGTGCTCAGAGATGGTTTAGAAAGAACTAGCCTGGGTCCCTGGTGACCATGAAGGTCCCATGCTGGCCTAAATTTCATACGCCAGCCTTCTACTATGTGAGAGGAATAAACTTCTATTCCTTATGACTCCTCTACCCTCCCCTTTTTTCCCCCAGCCAAACCTAATCATAAACCTAAAACTGATGTACTAGTTGAAGTGAGGATGGGGAAAGACAGAAGGTGGTAGGTATGGCAGGGATGGTCTATGAAGAGAGTTCTGGATAAGCCAAGGCACAGAGCTACGACAAGCAGTGTGGGCACCCCTTGAGTATGATGTGGGAGCTGCAGCATGGTGGGAAATGAGACTGGAGTGGTGGGTGGAATGGCCTCTCATGTTGTGCTAAAGAATGTGGGCTTTACTCTGTAGGCTGGTGGAGTTGGTATCAGGATCAGTCTTCATCTAAGAAAATCAATCTGGGAGGAGTAGAGAGAATAGATTTAGGAGGGGCTTGATATTCATGCGATAGATTACTATACAGCAAGAAAAAGTGCATACCTATTAAATTCATGCAACCATGTGTTTGCATACCTCAGGAATTATGGTGAGCGCAAGAAGCCAGACAAAAAAGAGTGTCTACTACATTTTTTAGAAGTTCAAACACAGGCAAAAGTAACTGATGGTGATAGAAATCAGAATAGTGGTTATATCTTACTGGGAAGATACATGAAAGAGCCTTCTGGGATGCTGTCAATGCTTGATTATTAGATATCATACACTGAGTTCATTATACATTTATGTTCTTGTGGGAAGGGGATGAGTGGAAGAGAGGGACACTGTTAGCCAACAGGCATCTTAGTTCAACTGCTCCCCATTCTGTGCACTTGAAAGTGTTATATATAAGTATGCCTGTACCCACCTGGCAATGCCTGTAGGAGTAATGGGACTGTTATTACCAGAATAAACACAAGACCTCCAGACAAGAAATCTTTAATCTATTTCTACACCTCCCCCTACCCCCCAAAAAAAAACAGAGGCAAGGGAAGGATTTTCATGTTGGAAAGTTAAAAAAAAATTACTTATTGTAGTTTTGTCAAAAAAGGGAAACTGAGATAGAGTAAGTTCTGAATTGGAAGCCAGGGTTCTGGATTGACTGTCTTGTAGCTGTGCAGAATTAGATCGAATGGAGGAGCGAGTGGACTCCAGAGGTTAGAGGCTGGGGTCTAAAGAGCCAATACAGGAACAAGCAAGAATTGGCTCCATAGTTGGACTCCACACCTGCTTTATTTCAGTGACTCCATTGGAGGGTTACGTGTTATATGTTGCCCTTGTTGACTGTCATTGACTATGGCTGCCACCAAAGAAGACAGGCTGGACTGGTATTTTGTCTTGGCGACTCTAGGGAGGCTGATGGAGTCCAGAGGAGGGAAGAGGCTTCATTCCTAAGAATGAATAAGGCAGAACTTTCAGACTCACTAGGAGGCAGCATCAAAGGAAGGAGTTTTCAAACTGTTGACATCGCTCGCCACTCCCTGTGGTCCCATGGTTCACAAAGACTAAACCCTAAACAAATCACTGAGTGTTTCTATAACCTTGAACCATCAACTACAATGAATGCAGTTTCCATTAAATAGCAGGGGTACCTCAACTCATGATATACCTGTCTAAAATATATTTAGAAATAATTGGAACATTTAAGATATTATATTCATTAGTATTTTAAATACTATAGACAAAAATAATTAGAGGCAATTATTTGCAGAACTCCTGTAACACTCCTTGTGTTAAATAAAGAATCTTTGGGCAGCCTAAATAACCACCCTCTGATTTAGTGTTTTGTCTCTAATTTCCTTTTTTATTCTGTCTCTTCCAGACTGTATTATAGTGTTTTGGTTGTAACTAGACTTGAGTCCTCTGTCTTAACTCCACTTTATACTCATCCCTCCTTCATTGACATAAGATTATTAAAATGTTTAGGAATTAAGACAAAAATATGTTCACTCCTTACTGAAATCTGGCCAATGTCATCTACGATTCTGTCAACATTCAGGTTTCAGCAAGGCCAAAGTTTACATGAGAGGTCACCACAGTCTAAGTCACCACCCTCCTTCCCTCTCATCCATGGCCTATGGATTACTGGGTTATTTATGTCTAATGAAGCCTACTGGAAGGACCCAGCCTTGGGATACTCATGTATGTTCCTCTCAAGGAACAGGAAACGGATGCACAGTGTTTACTTATTTATTTGTTTAAAGTTGTTTGTGTGGTTATAGTTTAGCTCACTGTCAATCTAGACATCACTCTAGAACAGCTCCGTCCTTCCCACGTGACACACCAAACACTCATTTTTGTTAATTGATAGAGCTGACTACAACTAAAGCCACTTCCTTTTATATCAAGACCTAGTGGTATACAAATGGGATCACCTCACTGGCCAGGTAAAATTGCTTGATGTGTTTTTCCAATGATTCGTCACCAAAACGCTACCAAATAGTTGGAAATTGACATTGATAGGATGATGAACTAGTTTCTATATGATCTTGAATTGGAAGGTATGTTGAAAACAGAATCCAGACACAAAAGCATCTCCAGCAACATGAAATCATGGGCTAATCTAACAGATTAACAGAACAAATTTTTATAGAGCAGAATAAATCCCAGCACTAGAATGTATGTAACAGCTACACTGACTATGGGAGCTATGGCTTAGCAGTAGCTGCATAATAAAGAGAATTAATAGCATAATGTGGCTACAAAAAACGAAACTAAACGTAGGTAACATTAATAGAAACATAAAGCACAGAAGGAAGGAATGGATAGTTTTCCTTTGTTGTGCTGTGGGAAGACCTCACCTGCATCCATGTAATTTTAACATCAACTTTGGGAGACATTAAAAAATATTGAGGCCTATGGAGGAGTTCCCTCTCCTATGAGAAATTTTTGAAAACTTAATCTAATATTTTTAGAGAGTTAAAAAGAAAGGATATATATATATGTTTGTTTGGACAAGGGTGGTAATAGTCTGCAGACAGTAATGGGATGCCACGAGGCGCAAACATGTTTCTTATTTTCACAGCAGGACTGAGGTTTTCTGAGTACTCCAGGATAATAGAAGGAGGTTGAGTTTAGCTGGATATAAAGAAAAACATTTTAATAATTAGAATTGTTTAAATGGAACAAACACCTTTAGAGGAGAATGAGTCTTAATTGAAGAAGGTGTTGGGGTTTAAAGAAACCCAATAAATGGCATCCCGGGTCCCCATCTGAGTTTGAAAAGAAAGGAGAGGCAGGTGGAGTGGTGTCTTACATAAGATACAGTGAGGCTGGAGGACATGACTTACGTGTGTGGACTAGTGGATTCCTAACAGTGAATTCCAGAACCGTGAAAACTACCCATCAAGGATAGGCAGAGCTAGACTTCCTGGAAAAACAGCAGAACTCATCGTCTCTGTGGAGTGTCTGCTCCAAGACAAAACTGGGAGCAGCATGACCAGCTTACTCTTTCCAAAGTTACCAGTAAGTCACCCCACCTCTCCCATGGGACAACGGATTTGAGTTATGGCGCCATCATTTACTTGCACCATGTAAGCTTGGGCAGTCACATGAAGCATACATTAGCTGCTCCATGGAAGTGCCCAGCACAGTGCCTGGTACACAGCGAACTCTCAATAACCCTTTGCTGGGTAGAGGTCCAACAGCTATCCTCCCTCCATTTATCCTTCCTCCTCCAACTGCACATTGAGTCTCTTATTTCCTATGGCATTGCAGGCTGTTAATGGGAGTCCATGGAGTTCGTGAACTTGAATGGAAAAAAAATCACACATTTAATTTCACTAAATTCTACTTGAAATTGAGCATTTAAAAAAATTACGAACGCAAGCAAAAATATCAGTATTGGTGGTATCTGTGACTTCGTCACAAATACGAATCACAGGTATTTTCATACTATATTGGAGTTGCTGCAGATAGCTTGAAATATCATTGATGGTCATTATTACTTAATTTGCAGCAGAATGAATGTCATTGTTGTCATCCTGGCTACTTGTATGATGTAGCTGCACATTGTGCACAAAGGCAGGAGTCATCTCTTCCCACAGTGGTGGCCCAGACACACAGGCTGCGTTCCAGTATTTTCATCTGCAGTTGTTTCTTGATCATTATGAGAACGGAGGTGAGTCAAGGACTACTCCACAGTGCAAGGTTCTCATTCCAACTAGACAGGACTGTTCTTTGCACTGACATGTTTTTAAACAATAAGATTTAATTTTAAATTATCTATATTATACATGTATTAATTTGTTACTTTAACGCATCAATAGAGAAGCACATATTACAAATCACAAACTTAATTTTATTATTTTGATAACTGGATTTCTTTTGAATTTTATGCATTTCATTTTATGCCTTTAAAAAATATTATTCTGGGGCTGGCCTGGTGGCATGGTGGTTAGGTCCATGCGCTCTGCTTTGGCAGCCCAGGGTTTGCCCATTTGGATCCCGGGCATGGACCTATATACTGCTCATCAAGCCATGCTGTGGTGGTGTCCCACAGACAAAATAGAGGAAGACTGGCATAGATGTTAGCTCAGTGACAATCTTCCTCACCAAAAAATAATAATAATAATAATACATATATTATTCTTAGATAATGTCTAAAGTTTTCATAAAACTGCCAAAGGTGTCCATGGCACAAAATAGCTAAGAATTCTTTATTAGGAGTTTGATATTTTATATAAGGAAAAAGAGATTCTAAGGAAGAGTTGCTGCTTCTGACACATCTGTGGAAAATCAGAATTTAAAGAATTTAGCTGTATTTGGTAATTTTCCCCTCTAAGGTCTTATTTGTGAGGTCACTATTTACAACTCTAACTAGGATATGTTTTAAAAGAGAGCATGGTTCAAAAATAGCACCCAAACACTTAAAATGCCTTTCCCTGAGAAAATCCAGATATTTCTAAGTTTCCAACTCACATTAAAAATTTTTTTTACAGCATCAGATGCTATTGAGGGCTCCCCACTGTTGATGACAGTGATTAAAAAGGCCATTAAAAATGGCTACCAGGGAAAGGACAGTTGTAGGGAAGTGAGGGCTGCTGGGAGGCAGAAGATCCCACTGATTGTTTCCTTGGCACTTGCTGGTTAGTCACACAGTGACCGATTTCTGCAAACATCAGAAATATGCTGGAGTTAGTGTGAAATTTCGACACTCTTTGGCTCTAACTGGGACATTCCATAATTGCAATGAGATGAGACCATGCTTCACCGTCTCACACTCTCTGTGAAGAAGTGATCTAGCATGAAAAGGAAAGAAATGGAAATGGAGAGCCAGCTTATAGGAATTGCTAACAGAATAACTGGTGGGTGAGCCGAGGTGAAATGGCTTTGAAGTAAACCAACACATGCAGTTCTAATTAGGCAGTAAGACTGGTGAGGAAGCGAGCTTTACGTCTGTTAATTAACTGGGATGATGTTGGATGGCGAGGTGACCTGAGGAAAAGCCAAGAGCACTTGGCTCACCCGTGTGGTTAATTATTAGGGAACATTGTTCTTCTGGAATCTCCTACCTAGCATTTTAAAAAGAGATTATTTCGCTTTAAGAGTGTTGAAAACATTAAGTGATACTTCTTGCAGGCTATTGGCAGTTTGTATCGGGGGTGAAAAAACGGTTGGGAATTTTATTTAGTACGAGGTTAATGAAGAAAGGTTATGAAGATGGTTTCCTTTAATTTAGTTGCAGCATAGTAGAAGAAATTTACTTTAACTTTATTCGTGGGGATGATCACAGACAATGTGAAAGGGTAAATTGCTTTGGTGTTTTTATATAGAATACTTTTAAAGATAATTTTTATTTTTCTGTATGACAAATGATAAAATATGAGAATTAGGAAAATGAAATAGATACATCATATTACTAGAATGCATAAGCATTACTAACATGAGAACTATCTTGATAATGGCAGCAAATCCTCTGAAGAATGTTTATGCAAGTTCTTTCTTATTCTCTAATATAATCTAGGAGCTTAGAAGGTGATACACTGTGACCCTTGTGAGCAGATCAAATGCAGAGGGAGAAGATGGCAACCGGTCTCCAAGAAAGAACAGTGGGAAAAGGAGCCTTAAATGGACAGATTTGTGTAAGGTATAAATAAACAACTGATTGTGCCTGAGCTGTATCACAGTGAACTGAGTCAACAAAGATAAGTTGCAACGAGTTCTGTCTCAGCTCTTCTGAGGACAATGAAATGACAGTATACATGGACAGATTAAGGACATGCTTTCCAAGGTTTGGGGCATGGTTAATTTACTTACAAGTAGGATGACCATATGATTTATTGCTTAACTGCACAATTTTGAGAGTGAAAAAGAGCATAGTGGAAGGTACTCTGGAACGATAGGCATAAATCAGCCTGTCTTGGGCAAAACAAGACATGTGGTTGTCCCCACTGCTCACTTTATAGTTCCATAATTACATGTCGCTTATTCATATACATTAAGCCTCTCTATATAATACCATTGCCACTGGAATGTGAAATTAAGATATGGCAGTTATATAATTGCATTATTATTACTTATTAATAAAATAACACAAATAGACCATATTACAAAATAAAAAATATTAATAATTACTATTGACCATTATTATACTTACATATATACTAATAATTAACTTAAAAAGTCCTTCTGAAAGAATTATTTCATTTAATCCTCAAATTAGCTTGGGAAGTGGCCTCTCCAAACAATTCTGAATGATTTATCAGACAAACAAGTAATAAGCCTTATATAGATATACTAATGCAATGATACAGATATGGTCATTCTATAAAATAAATATTTAAGATAATCTTTAATGATTAGGAAGAGGACTTTATTTCTGTTAGCATATTCTAAGAAAATAACCAGATAAATACAAAGAACTTCATGTGCAAGAATATTTTTTATAATGTTGCTTATAACAGCAAAAAAATGGAAAGCTCATCCATAGGTAGTTCATTCAACAAGTTATGATACATTCATAAAATGGAACACTATAAAGCAATTAAAACAATTTATATAGAGAATGCAACAATTTTGGTGCAAAAGAAAAAAACACATGTATTTGCTTATATATGTGTAGAGTATTTCTGGAATGATAAAAACTGCTAAGTGGTTACCTCTAGGTCCTGTCAATGGGGACTGGAAGACATGGGTAACAAATTCTTACATATTTCACAAGATTGCGCATCAGGTGGTTATCACAAGGGTGACATTTTAAAAATGATGTTATTTAAACTATATTTATTATGCACACGTCCATGATGTAGTATTTAATAAAACATGTAAAAATTAATATGTATAATAATACTAACACGGGGGCTGGCCCAGTGGCCGAGTGGTTAAGTTTGCATGCTCTGCTCCAGCAGTCCAGGGTTTGAAGGTTTGCCCTGGGTGCAGACTTATGTGCCACTCATCATGCCATGTTGTGGTCGTGTGCTACATACAAAATAGAGGAAGATTGTCACAGATGTTAGCTAAGGGGGCAATCTTCCTCACCAAAAAAAAAAAAAGCCCCCCAAAAATACTAACACAAAATGTTTTCAAGTGTGAGTATGTACCCTAGAATGTCTAGAAAGACAAAAAAGTAATCGTGAGTAGTGAGATTACTACTGATTTTACTACTTTGTATGTTAATTTTATACTTTTTCACCTTGTTCAGATGTGTTATAATAATACATTTATATTTTACAATCAGAAAACGAACAGCAATGCCATTTCAGTTTCGAGAAAGTATAATGAAGGAGTCAGCAACGCTGGTTTCAGTGTTTCAGTTCTATGGAAAAGAATTTAATCCTGATGCGGTGATGTTAACTTTCTCAGCATATGCTCCATCCCCAGGGAAGATGACAGTCAAAGAAATTCTCAAACTTGTTGCAAAATAGGAGAATTAAGGATTTCTTTTAAAAGATAAATTATTTTACTTTCAGATAATTTGGTTTGGTTTTAGGAGAAATTTGAGATCTTAAAATTGACTCCTCGAAAGGGTGGATTGCAAAGAGCAGGTGCCAGTAGGCACCCCACATTTTGTGACTAACTACTCCAGCTCCCTGCTTTCCAGGTAAAGGAGGGAAACTTCTATCCCCTTGAAGTTAGTCAAGGCCATATGGTTTGCTCTGGATAAAAAAGTGTGAATAGAAGTGACAAGTGACAAGTGTCATTTCTGGGTGGGAGCTTTAAGGAAAGTGTACAATTCTTTCTGTTCTCTTCCCTTTGGTGTGGAGATTATGGAAGTTCATGTCAAAGTGAGCGTCCTTCCCCCTGGGTCCCTGTGTGACTAGGATGTGCAGAGCATCCTTTGGACGTGCACTTGACACGTAGCACGAACAAGATACAGACTTTGGTTGTGTTAATCCACTGAGATTTTGGAGAATTTATTGTTACTGCAGCATAACCTAGCTTATCCTGACTATGTAATTTGTGGAGCCCAGGGCAAAATGAAAATACAGAATTCCTTGTTCAACAATTATTTAGCATTTTGAGATGGTAATGACAGAACATTAAACCACATGGGGGCTCTCTGAGCACAGGTCACATGCCCATGAAGCCAACCTGATTTTCCCATTTCACTGTCACAACAATCCTAGGAAATGAGTCTTAATCCCCTTATTTCACATCTGAGGAATCAGAGAGCTTAAGCAGCTTGCTTACATCCATAGAGTTGGTAAATGTCAGAAACAGAATCTAATTATCCTGGTATTATTAACATTGCTATAGGGCATCTTTTGTAGGTTGATGGATCTGGACTTTAGGGCACAAGGAGCCAAGTATCCCATTACAGGAAGCAGGTGAGACTTATAAAATATTAAATCGTTTGTAGAAAACCACTGACCCGGAACCTTCAATAGAAGGGAAGAAAAGAGTTAAAGCCTAACTCATTACATACTAAGTGAACGTGTTTTTTCGCCAAAAAGCATAATTAGTAATTTCAATCCTTTATCTGAAATACCTGAATCAGCACATGCTGAAGAGTATCAATAAAGAAAAGCTGGCATAGCTTTTAATTTCATTGCTCTAAGTCATGAGCATTAGAGAAACCGTTTTCACAAGCAATGTGCTAACAACCACTTGGTAACTGGAAACAAAAGTTGATGGTTCAGCTTTCTCCATGGTAACTAGACACAGGAAAGAACAATCTAGAACAACTGAGGGGGAGCCCTGGCAGACGGAATGGAGGCCATTTGCTCCATTTGAGCAGTGGTGTGAAGAAGTGGTCATCCCCGCCCTTCAACTTTGTAAATCACGAAGAATATTTGAAAATGCAAGTCAAGACCGTGTCTTGAATTAAATACAATCATACCACTGTCGAAATATTTTGTATGTGTTCCTTAAAAGTGATCCAAAATGCATAAAAGCTATTGCTAAAAAAAGCTCACCCAATTAAAATCGCGTGGTTTTTCTTTGAGAATTCCTATCACCCCTCCCACCTAATGTTTCCTCTACTTTACCCCTCGGAAGGAAGCAGTCACGGGGTACAGAGGCTTCAGGAGAGGTAGAGAAAAGAAAATTTGGCTCAAAAAGAGTGTAGGTAGTGAATTTGGTAATAAAAATAGGCAGCTGTTATTTAATTATGGGTTTTAAGACCTGAAATCTCAGCATTCGATTTGATCTCTATATTATTGTTCTTCATTGGTTGTGACCTAGAACACATTAGTGAAAGAGTGTAAATCCTGTGTCAATTTCTTCTCTTTTCATAACTACTCAGTTTGGGTAATTTTTCAAAGAAGGAAGGAGGAAGGAAGGAAAGAAGGAAAGAAACAAAGAAAGAACAGAAAGAAAGAAGGAAGGAAGAGAAGGAAGAAAGAAAAACTGAAAAGGAAAAAGAATCCAGTTTGTTACAGTTACTTTAGAAAACTAGTGTGACACTGCTAAATAAATATGTTCATTTTGGAAGAAAGTGCAAAAATATCATAATTTACCGAGGATGCATTCAGCTGTCACTTAAAAGGAAGAAGTAAGTGATTTTCAAAGAAATACTTTATCCCAATTAAAACTCTTAATGAACACATCCGTTTTTGAAAACTGCATATTCAAAGAGATAATAACACAGGACAAAACCATGAAGAATTTAACTCACGTTACTCAACTAGAATTCACATGAAATGATAAATTTACAGTTTTATGTCTCAAATAGTCATTTTAGGAAGTGTGTGACGTAACATTGACTTCCTATAACAACCCCTTCCTACACTTACTGGCCATTTAAACAATATTTGTCAGTATGCTAGTATACTAGGTTATGTTAGGATCAAAATAATCTTCTCCCTCAAGGAACTTATAGAGAAATTGACCCCGTCCCTACAAATGGATCCAGAAAACAATTGTTACCAATACGGATGCGAGCAGACACATGAATAATATGGATGAGTATTTTAATACAGATGATCCCCCAAAGTTGAGAACGACTGGTCATAGATTAACTAGTTAGCTTGAGAATTGGCTTTTAAGAACCCACTTTCTCCATATAATTTTGAATATTTTAGAAAAAATTGGGATAAAGTACAATTGCATATTGGATGGACAGGGAAGCATGAAGAATGCTTTCTATGGTACCATTAATTCCTTGCAAGGTGGTCTGACTTTCAGGGTATTCAATTTAGTTTGAGTACTTGGCTATCCTTGACCAAGAGGCCAGTACGTGGCTAATTAACAAAGGTTAATTGAATTTTTATAAGGTTTTCATACAGGACTTCCCAAACATTTTGGCATTCAAACAAAGGCCATCTTATAACAGATTTATAATATGGCTTCCATAAGCACTTTAAGTATTTCAGCCTAGATTTTCAGTAACTGTGTGGCGTATTTAAGATGTTATAGTTTTTGAGAATTTCCATAGACATTCTCAGCATCTTCATTGAATTTCATCACAAAGTCTGGCATTTCAGAATTATTCGTTCTCCCCCAGCTTCTTTTTAGGTTTGAAAGTGAATTTGGTTTTGGGAGGGAATGCTAGAGAGAAAATTCATGGGACTTCTCAGCAATTTCTGTGTTCAGCAGATAAATGATATTTCTGATTTGCGACAACTAACAATTCAGTTTCCAAAAAAAAAAAAAAGATACTTACATATTGTTAACCCAGAGATGCTGAGAAATGAAATAGTTACACGAAATAGAGGTAACTATTTTCATAGCTTCATATTAATTGACAGAATTGACTTTGTTTTTGAAATCAACTCCAAAACACTTGTTAACAGTATACAAATGTTTTCAAGGGCTCCATTTTGGCTTTGCCCTGAAAACCCATGATAAAGATTGAGTGTGGTTGAAAGATTTGTCAAGCCTAAGTGCTAATTAGCTCCAGGGTGCTTGCCTCAGCATCTTGTCATGCTTCCTCTAGAAGGTTAGGGAAGGGGTAATAGCCAATAGCATATGGACTTGCATTAATTTTCAGCATATAAACTCATGGAACGTTCACAGAATCCACTAGTCTTTAACAAGCTACAATTCTACCCTCACCTCAAACATCACATCCCTGAAGGTGACATGCACATTAATGTTTCTTTCCCCTCCCATAGACACCACATTAGTAGTTCAAATCAGCTATTACTCATTGTGACCTCTTTTACTTATCTCTTAGGGCATGGGAGTGGCATATTAAGGTCACAGCAGGATTTTAGTAGGAAGAAAACTTTTCTGGTTTTAGCACATTTCTCAATGCCTGTAATTGGCTTTCAAATTACAATCCTTTTGCAATCCTGAGAGACATCATAAACCTCCAGGTGGGTCAGCAAAGAAAGCTTTTGTCATTGTTATTATTTGCACCATTATTACCATTACTAGTAATAACTAAGATGCACTAAGTATATTACGTGTCAGGCAGTGTCCCAAATGCTCAGTGGGCCTCGATCAGTCTGATTTCCACAATGACCCTGGCCCTGTGAGATAGGTCATGGGATTTGCTCCTTTTAAAGATGACATGACTGAGGCTTGGAAAGCTTCAGCACCTTTCCTAAAACAAGCCACTCATACAGCTAGAGTCAGGTCTAAACTGAGGGGGCCTGACTCAGGGTTTCTCAACTTCAGCACTATTGACATTTGGGGCTGGACAATTCTTGGTTGTGGGGGCTGGCCCGTGCTTTGCAGGGTGCTCAGCAGCAACCCTGGCCTCTACCTATTAGAAGCCACTAGCGTCCCCCAGTTGTGACAATCAAAACTGTCTCCAGACGCTGCCAATGTCTCCTCCCAAAATCGCCTGCAGTAGAACCATTGATCTGACTCAGATCTCCGCTCTTAGCTGCCTGGCTCAGCTGCCCACCAGCTTCTGTGGATCTGACAACTTCCTTTCCCACTTCCTTGAGGGGAAAATCAGGTCATACTAGCACAAGTGGGAAAGGAACCAGCCCTACCAGCTCCTGCGCAACGTTGACAGGCCAAGCATATTTGTCACATACTAGCTTTAAGAATAAATTTGCATAGGCTAGTACGACATTTCCAATAAATCAACATTCAGGCTATAACAAACCTATTAATATTTTTGGGAGTCTATTACGTACCAAGTCAGCCGTTCAAATGACCAGCCTTAGGTCTTTTCATGGAATGAATTTGATTTAATGCCGTAGGCTAGGAGAAGTAGGCAGAGAGTACTTTTTATTTCCTGGTTGTACCAGTGCTTGGTGAGTGATAAGAAAGTTCTCTCCAACAACTGATTCTTGCAATTTTCTCATTAACTCTTTCTGTAAAACAAAACCTGTGTTCTGTTCCCCTCCCTCTGAATTTATTTTTGCTCTTGCGTGTGCTCTGTAATGGACAACTTGAACACTCAAGCTGGGCTGGTTTTCTAGTATAATGGTTGTAAATAGTAATAAATAGAGTAACAAATGAGAATTTTTATTGCCATAATTAAAATCTATTTGTTTAAAGTCCATGAGCCAGCTTGCATTTTCCCCCAAACCATCGTAATTTCTATAGAGTGGGGTCAAAGTGTTAAGGAGAACAAGGTCTCTCTGAATCACAGATAAAGTGTACACAAGAGAGGAGTTCCTACTTGTGATGAATTAGTTAGAAATCAATACTTTCATTGTTTGCCAGATTTACTTGAAAGGGTGAAAAAAATTCAAGTAGAGAGAGGTATCCTGAGAAAAACAGAATGTTCTAGACTGAACTGGAGAAAATCTGGAGATTTAGAACAACCATATGGTTTCATAAAGTGACTAGAAATTCCTTTGTCTGGAAATTTCACGGGATTTTTCTTTTAACTTTTAAAATATGGGAAAATCAGGTTAAAGACAGAAAAACTGATTAATTATTGAGAATTGTAAACATAAATTTACATTCTGTATACCACAAGATTTCATTAGGCTTTAAACTATGATTCTATGGAATGCGAGAGCTGGAATGTACCTTGAAGATAAGCCAGAAGAGATGTCAACATTTTAGCAAACGAAATATTACCCATAAATAAATAAATTTAAAAAGTACATACATTGGGGCCGGCCTGGTGGCATAGTGGTTGAGTTTGCACATTCTGCTTCGGCGGTCCAGGGTTCGAGGGTTTGGATCCCGGCCTCGGACCTACACACCACTCATTAAACCATGCTGTAACAGCATCCTACATCCAAAACAGAGGAAGTCTGGCACAGATGTTAGCTCAGGGCGAATCTTCCTCAAGCAAAAAGAGGAAGATTGACAACAGATGCTAGTTGAGGACCAATCTTCCTCATCGAAAAACCAAAACCATATATTGAGCTTGTTTTTGGGGAGCACAAACTTTTGAAATTCAGTGTAATGGAAGACAGGTCTAATTATATCTTATTTAGTGCTATATTTTGTTCAGTTGCCTAGACTGAGCAAATATAGATGCACCCAGATAAGTAGTGGTAAATAGTTATAGTTATTTTTAATAGCTCATTTTGCAATTTCAGGATGTTCTTTAATAAACAGAAACTCTAGTGCAAGTCTACACAACAGTATGCATTTTCGGTTTCTATTATGTGTGTATATGGTGTCTGTGTTATAGTCTATAAATAGTTTAAACTATATATAAAAATGAAAATGAAGTCAAACTTCATCCATGTGACCCTAGGAATTTCAGGAGTACATTTTGACAACCACTAAGTTAAGACAAGTTTTCACATAGAGATGAGTTAAGAGAGACACAGAGTCAAGAAGTCATTGGTCCAGGGTCACAGGTTGGCAGGGCAAGGATACAACTTAGGTTGTCTGCCTTGTAAACTGGTGCTCCTTTCGATTCACACTGCCTCTGTTATTAAATTACTTAATTTATCAGAGCAAAAAGCAAAACCTCAGGGATGCTATTAGCAATTTACTATTTCCAGTTCTTTTGGGAATCTGTTAATTGCCCTTTCATAAATGCTGCTCATTATGATTAAGACTTTGATTAAATGTAGAAGTCTAGAATTTATATATTAGAGACACAGTCAACATGAATTTAAAGTACCAGAGCAGCAGGAATCGTGCATTCCAATTTTTCAACGCTGTAATAGGCACTTCTAATCCATCAAGGATTTTTCAGGAACCTGCTTTGTGCTGGTGTGACCTGATCTTCCCCTCAAGGAGCTTACAGTTTAATTAAGGCGAGTTCATATTTGAAACAATAAATGTCAGTGGATGAGCAATAACTCAGAGGAGATGCAGGTCAGCTTGCTGGAGGACTGGGGCACTTGTGATAAACCATGAGTACAATTTAGTAAGGGGGAAGGGCAAGGGCACTCCAGGTGAGAGGACAGTGACAACAAGAATGGCTGACGTTTATGGACCGTGGACCATGACAAGCACAGTGTGAGGGGCTGGACGTGGATAATGTTTAATTCTCAAAGCAATTCTGAGTTAAGTCCTATTGCTCAACCCTCTTACAGAGGAAGACACTGAGGTCAGTTATACAACCGTGCAGTGAAGGCACTGGGGATCCAGCCCAGACGTGCTTGAGTTCAGACCCTGTGCTCCAGTCCTCTCCACCCTACTGCTCCTCAGTCATCTGCGTGAGCCAAGCAAGGAAGACAGTCAGGGGCTGGTGGGAAGGGAAGTTTCCAGAACAAAGGGTATGTGTTGGCAAGGTACTGCGATAGGTCTGGAAGGCCAGGTAATGGATTTTAGACTAGATTCTGAAGTTATCTAATTTTGTAGAGCATCTTACTCAGGTTTTGATGGTCACTTAGGTAAAACAGTATCTGTTTTAGCCTCACAATCAGCTACAAACAAATGTTAGTTGAATTATATTAAGTATTGACTACTGCTATGATAATATATATAATTTATTTCCAGGTTAGGGACTATGCCTTAGTTTTCATTTATTCAAAAAAAGTACACACTGAGAGGCATCAGACTCATTCTTCCCGGCACCTCCTGAATCTAGCATGATAGGGGGTATTAGGGGGCACACAGTACATGAATGTTCAACAAATGAATGAGTGAAATTTCCTCCTCTCTCTTTCTGTCTCCCTCTTATCTTCTTCCTCTCCATCTTCATTCCTCCTTCCCTTAAACAAAGATTTTTTGAATATCTATTTATTAAATGTGAATAAAACAGATGAGCTCTTCATCCCCATAAAATACTGGGGCAAGGGAAGACAGAAAATAAATGAGGCAATTAAATACATAGTATAATTCTAGTTGGTGATAAATGTTACAAAGAAAATAGGGCTGGATTATGGAATGGATCGTGCCACGGTGGGGGAAGGGATAGTCAGAGAAGCCTATCTCAGGAGAGGAATACAAGCAAAAAGCTAACGGAAGAGAAGAAGGCAGCCATGCAAAAACTGAGGAAGAACCAGGAAGAGAGTAAAGGCCCTGAAGACAGTAAAGGCCCTCAAGAGAGGACAAGCCTGGCTCTTCTTCTTCTTCTTCTTTTTTTGTTTTTTTTTTTTTGGTGAGGAAGACTGGCCCTGAGCTAGCATCTGTTGCTGATCCCCCTCTTTTTGCTTGAGGAAGATTGTTGCTAAGCTAACATCTGTGCCAGTCTTCCTCTATTTTGCATGTGGGACACTGCCACAGCATGGCTTGATGAATGGTGTATAGGTCCAGGCCCAGGATCTGAACCCACAAATCTTGGGCTGCCAAAGTGGAGCTTCCACGAACCATGGGCTGCCAAAGAGAAGTGCACAAACTTAACCACTACACCACCAGGCCAGCCCCAAGTCTGGTTCATTTGAAGACAATATCAGCAACCAGTGGGGCCCAGGCATTGTCAACAAGGGGGAAGTGACAAGGACAAGGGTAGAAGGTCAGATCACATAGGTCTTTGTAGAATGTGCAAAGGGCTCTGAATTCTGTCCTAAATAATGGGAAGCTGCTGTATAAACTGTAAATAGAATTCAAGGAATGTTCACAGAGGAGCAGAGACAAGCATAGAGGTCAAGAAGCAATTTCTGACAGAGAAGCTGGAGAAAAGACCACGAGGCCATGAAAATAAAGAGTGATTAACTAAGAAGAAGGCCGACCATACTGAATGCACAAGAGAAGTCAGGGTGGAAGGAAATGGAATATGGCTGCTCAGAGCTGAAGAGCCCACTAAGTTACCTCTGGCTCATAATTTACTCATTGTAAAGACATACCTCAGGTATGAGGGGACAGGAGGAGAAAAATGAAAGAAAAGAGGGTTAAGGGTTTTCAAAATCATCACAATACTATTAAAAAGGATCTCAAAAATCAAAACCAGTTTTGGTACAGTCGTTTCCAATATATGTCTCTCCTTCTATTAATGGAACTTATTTTATTTATACTTTTCATATTTTAGTTTTCTAGTAAAGTGATTATATTCATACTAAAATAACCAGGGCAGTGTAATCATAAAAAATATAAATTTCTATATTTTAAAATGGGCTATATAAAGGTAAATAGGTGTATTATACTTATAAAAAAATTTTTATTCTCCTAGGGATCAAATCTGTGAATTATTGATGCAAGGACTCCCAGACTGTCACTATTATGACATTTCTGGTATGTGTGTTTCCTTGTTGAATTGTCAAGATTTGGTTTATCAGTGCAAGGATGACAGTGTCTTCAAGAAAAAACAAAAAGCTTTTAAAAACCAAACCATGACATGGAGGCTCCCTCCAGGCTCCCCAGGAGCTCCCTCATCCTTTGCTTGATGCTGATTACGCTACCACCAGGTTCTGGAGGCATCTGAGATCCAGTGCCTCCTGCCATACGGCTTCCACTTACAGGCTGGGCATCCAATTCCCTCAGAACCTCCTCAGTCCTGCTTGCCCATCTGCTGCTGCAGTGGCATTAAGCCCCAGAAAGAAGGTAGCTGTTAGAGAATTCTAACTTAATGTAGCATCAAGAGGACCGGAGGGCAAAAAAAAAGAGAACCAGAGGCTAGCAATTATTATACAATGGCATAAATGTTCACCTCGTCTGGTGGGTTGAAGAGAAAAAGAGAAGCTGACAGAAATGAGTGCCCACGGCCACAAAGACTACTGAATCGTTACCCAGATTGTGGAGAATTACCTTTGAGGTGGTTTCCTGGCACAAAGGATTCACTATGCAGGAGGAGGCCCATCTACTGTGTAGACCTCTTCACTTGCGATAGATATCATTGGCTATGTTCAGATTACATTACTGAGGGAAACACTCTCAGTTACGTAGCTGATTACTTAACGTTTTTTGGAAATGATTTGGTTCTCTTAGATTTATACGCACAGTTAAGGGGGTGGCAGAGCAGGGCAATGCTGGAGGAGTGCACTTACTTCCCCAAGGCTGTCAGGATAGTTCTGTGAATCAGATTCAGATTATGAGAGGATGTCAAAGGGGCTTCTTCAGCTGGCTCTACTCAACCTGGTTGAATATCATTGGAAGAATTGTTTCTATGGCTCCAAAGGGAGCGGGGTTTTAACCGTGTGGTGTGAGTTTAAGAAACAAACCTTCTTGGAGAAACAATGTACTAGGCTTATGACTTGGACAAGTCCTTCAGTCTCTCTGTGCCTCAGCATCCTCATCTAGCAGGACTGGAGCATTGGCGGAAGACATGCACTTGAAAACTGCTCTGTGACGCTGACACTATCGTTATCTTATTTGACCCACCAAAAAAATGGCACTGAGAGACGCTGAAGTGACTTGCCCAGCATCAGGCATCTAGTGAGAGGTGGAGCCGGGATTCAGACTCCACAAGTCTGGCTCCCCAGTCCGAGTTCTTTATCGTCACGCTGGATTGCCTCTCCTGAGAAAAGCGACTCAGTCAGTATTAATTCAAGGGATGAAGTGATGGATAGATAGACGAATAGAAGGACTGAAGAGGGATCCAGGACAGAGTAATCTGAGCATCTTATAGTGAACAAGAAGGGGGCAGGTTGCACAGAGAGAGGAGATGCTAAAAAGGTTGATGAGGGACTCTGATAACAAGTTTGCCTCATGTCTTTTTTGGGTTGACTCTGCCTGGAACGTCTTGGGGTGAAACAGTGATGCATGTCAGTACAAAGAAGCACAAACATGAGAACTCCTCCTCTTCCTTTGCAGAGGAGACGCTTTCTGTCAGAACGATTAGTTAGAAGCTAGCAGTAAAGTCCCTCAATTAGCAAGCCTTCAAAATGCCATATGTGAGTGACTAATGAAGTGACAGCCCGAAGGCAGGAACACAGGGCTAGCTGGGGAAGACAAGAGAAGAGGCTGGGGAGGCAGAGCCACTCAATCAACTGTTTGTAGCACGTTGAAGGGTCCACCCACAAAACTAAACAAATGCTTTTCTCCCTACCATGGAGACAGAGACTGCAAATAATTTTTGACAGCAGTGTCTGATTTAGAGGATGTTTGCAGACGCAGCCTATACTTAGTTTTATACCGGATTTAATAAAATATTTTAAGCTTCATAACCATTTGGCAGTTTCCAAAAAAAAAAAAAAAAAGAAAGAAAGAAAAAAGCCATCCGGGTTACAGAGAAGATGCATCGCAGAGATTCAAAGATGCTGTTGAAATAAAAGTACTCTACGGAGACTATGTAATAGCCTGTCAACTCTTACCTCGACTCTACCCAACGCCTTCCTTCCATGTAGGTCAGGGTTAGTGTTCTTGATTACTTTGAAGCCTTAACAAAACAGTCTTCCATCATCATACTGCTAGGCGTCCATGTCAGCTGAGAAGCCTTGGCTGGTCCTTTCCACGCCCTCTAGAAAGGGACTGAATCTTAGAGGAAGGTTTGAGACCTTGTGCGGCTCAGGCTCTGTATTCAAGTAACCTTTTCTACGGAGTCTAAAGACCAACAACTTCCAAAATTTCAAAACTGTATCTAAACACTTGAAATCTGTTTGTACATGGAGGTACCGGATTGAGCTGAATTTCCAGTTTCTTCATCCACTGGTTCATTCACTCAAGAACAAAATGGAATCTTTTTATACGCTGACACTGTGTTAGGACTTTCCATACATTATCCGATTTCATCTACAGGACAATGCTCTGAAATAGGCACACTTATTCCTATCTAATGGGCAAGGAAAGGGGCTGGAGAGGTTTTAGAAACATGCATGAGATGGCTGAGGTGTGTTTGAAGGACATTCTGCTTCCGGTGAGCTTCTGAGATCCAAGTCTTCAGCTGAATATCAAGGCGCTCTAGGATTCGTCCCAGCCTCCTCCAGCCACCTCCACGCCTCCCTGTGCATCCCTTCTCCACCATCTTTGCTCACACTCTTTCCTCTGCTGAATCTCTTCCTTTCGTCACTTACTCTGAGAGTGATTCTTCTTATAATTTCAGTGTCCTGGCTCAAATGTCCTTTCTGCAGGAGGTGGCCTTTCTCCAACCTCCTTGACCGTTTCTCCTCCTTGCCCCACTTTGAACTCTGTTGTTCACCTCGGTCTCCTGTGCTACGCTATAAGATTGTAGAGCAGGGCTAGACAATAGAAATAAAATACAAGCCACACATGTGACTTAAAATGTTCTAGTACCCACTTTAGGAAAGTAAAAAGAAATGTGTGAAATTAATTTTGATAATACATTTTATTTACCCCAATAGATCGAAAATATTATTTTATCATGTAATCAAGACAAAAATTATTGAGATATTTTATATTCTATTTTTTTAATACTAAATCTTTGGTTTGTATTCTACATGTACAACTCATCTTAATTTGGACCAGCCACATTTGAAGTATTCAGTGGCCACATGTGGCCAGTGGCTACCATGTAGCACAGCACAGTGGTAGAGGGAAGGAATCTTTTGTTGCTATAATGTCCAAGAGCATTTTATGGCTGCTGGTTGTCCTCCTGGAAACTACTCTTTGCTTGTTCTACAGTATTAGAAGTCTTAATTAGGCATGTGGCTCTCAGCCTAAAGACTACATTTCCCAGAACCCTTGGAGCTCGTGTATCATGTGACTGGATCTGACCACTGGGATATAAGCAAAAGCAAAGCGATTTCTCGGTTGTGCCCTTAAAAGGAAAGGACTGTGTTCACGCCTTCTCTTTCTTTTTGCCTCAGGCTGCCATGCAGATGCGGTGGGAACCATCTTTGACCATATGAGGGAGGGGACAGCTGAGGGACAGCTGAGCCACAAAACTCAAGATTCTGTGTTTCCTTCATCATAGAGCCACATGGAGTCCTGGATCACCTGTGGGGACTGTCACCTGAGAAAGAAGCACCTGCCTTGTATACAAGACTGGATTTTATTTTCAATAGTTCTCTTAATTTACTTCCATCATTCCTAGAAGCTATTCCCTGCCCTCTCAGTGGGGCTGTAGCTAGCTCTCCCTTCAGGGCTCAGTTTAAGCTTACTTTAGCAGGGTGGCTTTTTCTAATTCTCCTAAGACTGGTTCTGTCCCTCATTACACACTCCCATGACATCCTGAGCTTTCCCTTTCTTAGCATTCATCCATGGGTTATTTAATGTAAGTGTCCCAGCTAGACTGCAAGTGCCATGACCGTCTTCTCGGTGCTTGGTGCATGGAAGTTGAAAGAATAAATGCAAACCAAGGGGCTTAACATGTAACTGAAATGCTCTTGCTCTTCAAGGTTTGATGGAAAGATCTGACATCATTAAATTTTGTTGGGTCATGTTCAACATCATCAGAACGACGCTGCACACAGGGGAAGGGTTGGGTGGATGGATCTAGCTAGCCAAGTGTTATGGGTTGAATTAACTCCCCCTCCCAAAAAAAGATATGTTGAAGTCCTAACCCCCAGTACCTCAAAAGGCCATCTTATTTGGAAATAGAGTGGTTTTAGATATGATTAGTTAAGCTAGGAACAAGTCATGTTGGAGTAAGGTGAGCCCTAAATCCAATATGGCTGGTGTTTTTATTAAGAAGAGGAGAGAGACACACAGGTAGAAGATGGCATATGATGATGAAGGCAGAGATTGGAGTGATGCATCTACAAGCCAAAGAATGCCAAGGATTGCTGGCAAAGCCCAGACAGAGACTAGAGGAGGCAAGGAAGGATCCTCCTCTATGGGTTTCAGAGAAAGCATGGCTCTGCTGGCACTTGCATTTTGGACTTCTGGCCTCCAGAGCTGTGAGACGATAAATTTCTGTTGTTTGAAGCCCCCTCACTTGTGGTTTGTTGTTAGAGCAGTCCTAGGAAATATACACTAGGGGACACCACCTTAACAAACTTGCTTTGCATGTTTCCTCCTTGGCACAACTCTACAGGCTCAGGTCAGCCCCCATGCAGGGGTGAGGTGGCATTGCCGGCTGGTGGCCTCAGGATGGGCACTTGTCAGCTCTCCACCATTGCCAATGTGGACCCTCAAGACAGGTAAGGAAGTACAGGGCATGTTCTTAGGGCATGTTCTGTGTGGAAAGGGCAGCAGAGGACAAGGTGTCCCCACCACAGGAAGGAGGATCGACAGCCATTCAGCTCTCCCAGAGGCACAAAGATTTCTCCTTCACAACAGACTCTTCTGCAAAAGCTCTGCCCTTCAGGAAAGAATTCTGGCTCTTCAGTCTTGAACTGAGACTAAATTAGGAGAGGTAATAGATGTATATTACTCTTCTTTGAAGCTCCGTATTCCCATTGAAAAGAATCAAGGCTATGATTCTCAAGTGCGTTTGTCTGCAGTGGTTATCTATCTTTTTTTTTTTTTTTAAATAAAGTATTTCCCCCTCACAGGCTGAATACTTTGCACCACAAAGTATTTCTGGCTGTTGCTCTTCTCTCCCATCTCTCTTTCAATTTGGAAGGCTAACTCAATGACCCCTTTTTATATGACAGAATTCACATCAAATCCAAATGACATGAGGCCAAGATTTTGCTTTCCTTATTGCCAAGGGAGGAGGGGAGAGTGGCAGATATAAGGAGCTGTGATTGCTCCCACCTTTGCCAAGGTGAACCTTGCCCAGGTGTCCCAGATATAAATGCTTGTTCCTGATGTTTCCCAATTATTTTCAAGCAAAAGAAATGCTTTAATATATTTAATTCAAATTGTTTGATGGTTATTATGCTTCTAAATATGATTGACATGATAGAAGAAGCCTTCGTTTCCAGAAGGGGATATTTGCTGTTCAAAAGATAGGTCTAATTTTCCATTGTAGGGGGATTTGTTTTATAAACATTGAGACAGCCTTCTTTCATTAGTTATTTATAAGGCTCTTATTAGACTGGTTAAATTCACACAGGAGGAAAAAAAAGATGCTATTGTTAATCAATTTCTAATCTAATCTATCCATTACTTAGCTGATAGAAAAGTATGCTCACCTAAGGGATTTTGATTCAGACTGAAAATCATGATCATCTTACACATGACGTTAAATGATAAATAGAATATTTAACTTTTTAAAATTAGTATTTCAGTGTCATATTTGTTATGTCACTCCTTTCCTCAAAAATCCCAGGATGACGCCTCCCACCATAGTAGGTAAAAATGCAATCGTGCCTCGGAATTCAAGCCTTACCCCCACAGCACCACGCCATCTAGCTCTGGTGGACATTAACACTGCTCACTGGTATTTTCAGCTCTCTGCTCCCTGATAGCTCATGGGAGGATGGCACTGTTTCAAAACTTTAAAGTTAGATGTAGCCAAATGATTTGTCTGCCCAGTTGAGTGGGCATGTCTCATGAGTAAGAAACAAACCTTTGTTGTTCTAACCCAGTAAGGCTGTGTTACCGCAACAGACTTTAGTCTATTACTGAGTTAGACATCAAGGATTGTTTTCTTTTAGAATTTTAGCAGGCAGATTCTATTTTCAAGTGAAATCTGACATGGAACACCTAAGTGTAATGAAAGCAGAGGTAGTTTATGGAGGGGCAAGATGGGGCGCTGTGGGTGGGAAGGAAGAGGATGTAACTTCTGCCTCACCTTCTGCAGAAACCCAAGATGCTCCTCTGCAGCCTCCTAGCATTATTCAACTCAGGCTGAAAACCAATGATCCAGGCCAAACAAGTCTTTCCAATTAAAGTTTTAGTCCAAAGGTCACAACTGCATTTGAACCTGCACACACATTTTATTTTATTTTGGCTCACAGAGTGTTTTAAAAGAATGGAAGCCAACATCTAAAAATTAGGAGATTACATATAAAATTCTGAACTTTCCTTGATAAAGTGAGGAATTAAGAAACGCCAGCCCCCATTGCTTCCCCACCAGAAGGGTCTTATCAATTGCCGTTTGTCATTATACCTATACGTCTGTCTCACTTAGAGAAAGAATTCTCTGTCCCATGTCCTTATCAAAAGTGGAAAAATATAGACAGAGAGGGCTGTGTTTTTCTAAAAGTCAAAGAAAGAGTGTATTTCCTTGTGGAGTACATAATATTCCTAAGTATTCAAATGAAAACTAAGTTTACCCATGTTTTAGACTCCTCATTTTACTCACTTCTGTTCCTTACTGCTTCTATAAGCTTTAGAATTTGTGACATCTCTTCTAGTCCCTTACATACACCTCTATGTCTTGATTTCTGAAAATGTGGCTCCTGAACCACCTGGGCCCAAATCAGCTAGGATGCTCATAAGAAATGTAGAGTGAGAGTACCATTTCAGACCTACTGAATCGGAGTTTGTGGTGGTGCGGCCCCAGGAATCGTATTTTTCATAAGCATCCCCTTCCCCAGGACAATTCTTTAGGCACAGTTAAGTTGGAGAATTACTGCTTTATGGTTGAGGCAATCATACATTCAGAACCAAAGTTCTACAAACAGATAAGACATTTTTATTCTCTTCTAGGTTCAAGAGACCATTCAGAAAGTAGAATTTGGATGCTCAAATGCTATGATTTCTGAAATGGTGTATAGGAGCAATGAAATCAAGTATTTGAAATTGCAACCATTCTCAAGATTAAAGATGAATTGAACATCAAGATAGCTCCTCAATGTCACCCTCATTTTTCTTCCTCCTCATTCTTGTTCATGCTGTTTCATCTGCCAAAAGTCCTTTCTCCGTGTCCCCTTATTGAAATCTCACCCATCTTTAATGTGCAGCTGTAATGTTAATAAAAATTAACAATGCTTCCTTAACTGTTATCTAAACTTGATTGAGTCAAAACATTTTTTAACGTTAATTTTTCAATAGATTTTGTTTTTTAGAGCAGTTTTATGTTCACAGCAAAACTGAGCAGAATGTAGAGAGTTCCCATGTACCCACTGCCCCCAGACAGACACAGCCTCTGCTGCTGTCAACATCCCCCACTAGAGTGGTACATTTGTTACAATGGATGAGCCTACATTGACACATGGTCTCCCAAAGTTCACAGTTTACATTAGGATTCAATCTTGGTGTTGTACATTCTACGGGTTTTGACAAATGTATAATGACATGTATCCACTGTTACAGTATCATACAGACAGTTTCACTGCCCTAAAATTCCTCTGTGCTCTGCCTGTTCATCCCTCCTCTCTAACCCCTGGCAACCACTGATCTTTGTAATGTCACCAAAGTTTTGTCTTTTCCAGAATGTCATACAGTTGGAATCATACAGTATGTAGCCTTTTCAGATTGGCTTCTTTCACTTAGTAATATGCATGTAAGGTTCTTTGATGTCTTTCCTGGCTTGATAGCTCATTACTTTTTAGAACTGAATACTATTCCACTGTCTGGATCCACCACAGTTTATTTATCCATTCACCTACTGAAGGGCATGTCGGTTGCTTCCAAGTTTTGGCAATTATGAGTAAAGCTGCTATAAACATCCATGTGCAGGATTTTACGTGGATGTAAGTTTTCAACTCATTTGGGTGAAAACCAAGGATGGTGATTGATGGACTGTATGGCAAGAACACGTTCAGCTTTATAAGAAATGGACAAATTGTCTTCCAAAGTGGTTGCACCATTTTGTATGTACCCCCCACCCCCAGCAATGAATGAGAGTTCCTCTTGCTCCACACCCTCGTCAGCATTTGGTGTTCTCAGAGTTCCAGATTTTAGCCATTCTAACAGGTGTGCAGTGGTATCTTACTGTTTTAATTTACATTTCTCTGATCATGTATGATGCAGAGCATCTTTTCATATGCTTATTTGTCATCTGTATAACTTCTTTGGTGGGGTGTATGTTCAGGTCTTCGGCCTATTTTTTAGTCAGGATGTTCATTTTCTTATTGCTAAGTTTTAAGAGTTCTTTGTATATTTTGGAGAACAGTCCTTTGTCAGATATGTCTTTTGCAAATATTTTCTCCCTGTCTGTGGAAACTCATCTTTTTATGGTTGGTTTGTTTACATCAGGAATTACATTCCAAACATAGTCCAGATGTTCATACGGTCGTTTATCTCAAGTGTCTAATTGTAACTGTCTCCTCTCCCTTCAGCTTTGTATTCCACGCCTTTGGTATGTTGGAGAAACTGATCATTTGTTCTCTATATTGACTCACATTCTGGAATTGTCCCAGGCCTGGTCCCAGTAGCTTCCTGAATGCTGCCCTATCAGTTGCTGAGGGTCTATAACCAAAATAAGAAGCTGGGCCAGGCAAGAAGTTTCTTAATGTAACATGGCCTCCCCATAGCGCGATCCTTCATCAGGTCCTTGAGGAGGATGTAAAGCACGTTTAAAAGATGCAAGTGCACTGGAGGAATGCTGTCGGTGACATGAGAGAAACAGTCTGCGTGGGTTAGTTATCAGCCAAGTGAGAGCAATACCTTGATTACTGAATCACCTGGGTATAAAGACTTCTTTTTACAAGTTATGTTAAAAACTCCTTATATAGATCACATGGAGCGACTCTGAAAGGTGTTGTCATCATCCTCCTCGATAACAATGCCCATTTTGTGCCACACACTGTTCAAGTGTTTCTCATATGTTGATTTATGGAATCCTCACCCTTTGACAGAGGTATCACCACTATCCCCATTTCACAGTGGAGGAAATTGAGGCATAAGGAGATTAAGTAACTGTCAAACAAGTCAATACAACATTTCCTCTAAGTTCCTGAACAACTTTGTGTTGAAAACCACTGCCAACAAAAGGACAGTTTCTACAAGTCTGCGTAATTGATGGTAAAGGACCAGTTCTAACTAGACTGAGGAAGTCAGCCAAGTTCACTATCCTAAGCTGCTTGCATTCCCACCCCTCCTCCTCCAAAACAACATCCCCCGACTGTAGAATTTTTTCTGACATTTAAAAACATGGGACAATCTGATCTGTGGTTTATATGCGTTGATCTGTGGGGATGGGAATAATAAGATGCCCTTAAAGCAAAGGCTAGTAATAAACAGGGAAGAGATAAAGAGGGGATTTGGGAGTACCATCCCAAAGGTACTTCTGCATTTGTAGAAAGGTAATACCTATGACATAGTGGGTACTGACTGCTACTAGCGATGATGGAAATGTGACGGCAAGGGGATTAGGTGGCCCTGATCCATCCAGGTGGGAACAAGGGGGAGGATGGTGTGTAACAGTCATGAGCAGTTGCTCTGGAGCACAGGGACCGCGACTCAAAACCTGACTCTACTACTCAGTAGCCAGGGGTCCCTGGGGATGCCACTTAGCTGCTCTAAGCCACATTTTTTTCATTTTAGTCTTAGGAGGAGAATAGTACCTATCACTTGACAAGTTTGTGGTGAGGATTAAGTTGGATAACACATATCAAACTTCTCAATCAATGGGAAAGTCTACTATTTTATGGATGTTGAAGGAGCTCTTCCTGCAGGAAGCAAACACCAGTGGCGTATCGTAAATTGCAAATTGATCCCCCTTCTAGAGAAAGGAAATGGGATAGAGGCCGACCTGGACATTATTTGCAATACTAGATGGGTTAGAATTGGGTAGAATCGGGGGAGGAGGGGGTGTAAATGGGTTGCTGTTGCAGCACAGAGAATTGAGGAATTTATTGACATCATTCTGGAGATTTTTATCCTTTTGGAACAAGTCACAGAAAGGCCTCTCAGAGAATATCCAATACTCATGAACTGTGTACTTTGCTAGACACTGTATTCCTTTTTTTTTTCACTAACATCTGTTTCTGCTTGAGGAAGGTTATCACTGAGCTAACATCTGTGCCAATCTTCCTCTATTTCGTATGCGGGACGCTGCCACAGCGTGGCTTGATGAGTGGTGTGTAGATCCACCCCAGGGATCCACCTGTGAAACCTGGGCCATGGAGAATGCAAACTTAACCACTAGACCACCAGGCCAGCCCTGACATTTCTTTATATACGTTATCTAGTTCATTCTCACAACACATGGGTAAGTACCATTTTTATCCTAAATAACCTTTGCCATCAGGAAGCTAAGCTTTTTACATGTCTTAACTCATCCAATTGCTACAATGACCCCAGGAGGTAGGGACTTTAATTACTCCCATTTAAGGGAAGTTTATGGAGGTTAGCAGACTGGCTACTGAGTGGTTGAGCTGGGTTCCAAGGCAGGTGCTCTGCCTGCGGGCCCTGCTCTGAGAGCCACTGCACTTCTATTGAAGGTCACATCAGAAGCAGTTGAGACTAACCGGAGAGAAGACTGCAGTTGCTATTTAAAAAAAAAAAAGGTGGTAAACATCATTCACAGCACCACAGGGTGGCCACAAAACAAAGTCAAATGTGAGAATTCTTTCAGAGTGTGAGAAGGAAAAGCTTGTTTCTCGGAAGGAGCATGGTATGCTTCTAGTCTGATAAAGAGAATCATTTCACAATCCTCCTTTCTGCCTTGATTATCAAGATGCCCTTGGCTGAATTATAGCATCATGGGCCTTTGTGGTTGGCATAACTCTTGCTTTATCCATAATCTGGATTTTCAACCTTGACTTACGGTGTATTATTTTACCACACTTATTCCTGTAACATGAGAAAAGATATCAATATGTTTTTAAGGCCATATCAATGATATGGAAGTAGAAATAGAAGATATGATTTTTCATGATTTATGATGTCAAAAAGCGAAAGGATGGTCAATAAATTAGATGCTTGAAGAAAGAGCTAAAGGGTCTCAAAAGGCTAGAAGAATAAGCCAAAATTAACTATATAAATTAAGTGAGCAGGATTTAAAATCCTGAGTACAAAGTTATCTGCACGTCAGAGCTATGGAAAGTCTGACTTCCTGAGGAACCCTGCGGGGTAGGGCAGAACAGAATCGCCACGGGGACCTATCGGGGACTTTTCCACAGGCAGCCCCCTGACAGGCAGACCTTTCTCCCAGCCCTGAGAATCGCCATAATGAGAAGTGAGCAGGGCAGGAGTGGGTCATAGGCCTCAGGTGTGCAAGGACAGGAAAAGATGGAGGGCCCTTCATTCATCCTACATGTATTGATTGAGCTGCTATTGTGGGGGATAAGAATTGGCCACCCCAAAATGTGTCTCCTGGCCTTGATTATTTTTAAGAACAAAAGACTCTGAAAGAAACTTTGACTTTACCTCTAACTGCTTAAAATAATTCAAGATAGAAGGCCTGTCCTAAGACAGGCCATCACCATAGATAACTCTGGGTATGACGGACTGGGAGGATCCTTGTTAAGGCCATTCTTACCAAAATTCTCTCTCTCAGGTCATATTGTCAAAATATGGCCCAGCAAACACTTGTTTATCAAACATTTGCTTTTCTACCTCCATGTAAATTGCCTTCTTCCTCTCTAAAGTCCCAAACCGCTACTTCCAGTACTTTCCTTCATCTTTAGCTGGAGATGGTATTTAAGGCGGTGGCTTCAGCCATTTTGGTGGGTTACTCAGTTTTCCTAGGTTTGTCCCATGTATATGTGTTATTAAATTCTGTTTTTCTTCTGTTATTCTGTCTCATGTCAATTTAATTCTTAGGTCAGCCAGAAGGACCTAGAGGGCAGAGGACTAGTTCTTCCTTCCCCACACTATCATAAGTCAGGAGTTGATATAGGAGTGAGCTGGACAAACCACACAGAACTTCATTTACGTTAACTGCAAACTCAATAGAAGTTAAAAGTCAGTTGCTCAGTTAATGAATTCATCAACAAATGCTTATTAAATAACTGTTCTGTGCCAGTCACTGTGCGGGAATCAACGGATCTAACAGGGCGTGGGTGAGAGGGACAAGTGCAGAGGCAAGGATGGCGCAGGCTGGTAGAGCTGGAACCCAGGAAGTCCAAGGATGGGGCACGCAACGACACTTTTTGGGAGGTTCCCAGCACGCAGTCAGTGCTCAATAATACTGACTGTGTAAGAGAACTATTAATTGTTATAAATGTAAATCTTCTTAGGGAATTATGATAAAGCTGACATAAAAGCTAATTGAATCATAGGCTGTGCCAATTGCCTGGAGTACAGAGTGAGGTCAGCCTGGGGAAACACAATTTAGGAGACATCAACAAAGTGTAACCCATTCAGGCAGGGCAACTATATGGAGCCGAAAGCAAGAGGACAAGAAGCTGAAGGGAGGGCAGAAGCGAAGGTTCCAGAGAAAAGAGACCTGAGGGGACTCCACAGACAGGACTGCTCCACTAACTCAAGTCACTCCAAGAGCACAGCTCAGACCAAAGAGTAGAAGTTTCAGGGAGGTAATTTTTGGCCTAGTGCAAGGAAGAACTTTCTTTTTAATCCCTCTCTTAAAATCCCAGTTCTTCCTAAATGATCTGAACTTCTGCCCACCTAGTTGGATGCCTGTCTCTGAAGGAAGGTGTGGGGACGGATGTGTGGGAGGTTTGAGGTCTAATCTTTAAGTTTCCTTTCAACTGGAAATTCTGTGAGCTAAGAAGAAGGTCCTGGTTAAGTGTGAATGAATTTTAGTCAAGGTATCTGTTGGGCTTGGCATTAGAAAGCTTGTTCATCTTTATGGAATGGAACGATGTGTCTCCCTATCAAATACATTTAAGGTGTCAGCCCTCAGTTGAGACACAATGACCAGGGTAAATATTAAATCACATCATGCATATGTCCGCCCCTACTTAACCTGACTTAATCCTTTAAGGTGACGAGGGGGCAGCAACCCCCAATTATAATCTGCCATCTCTCCTGCTAGCTGGCATCCCACTGGTCAGGCCACTGGGGCTAGTTCTAAGAAGATGCTGGGTGCAGCCAAGTTTCCACTGGGAACAAGAACCCACCCACTCTAGCACATGGCTGTCAGGAAGGGATTCCTGCTTCTTTCAAACTTCTTCTCCCATACCCTCCTTTCTCTGCCTGTTCTTTATCTTTACTCTTCGCTCCTAATGAGAAAAGGCACAGTTGATGTTTTCTGACCATTTTAGGTGGGATTCCACCTTTTCATATCTCCGTTTTAGTGCTGACTGCAACTTCCTTACACCACTCAGGGAACTATATTTTAATAACAGGTTTTCATGTCAGGCTGGAATCACTCTTCTCACTGCCACCTGGAGAGTGTATTCCTTGACTCACTTTTCATCTTTGTATGTTCTGTGCAAAACACAGGTCCTAGCATACAAATAGGTGCTCAAAACATAATAGTAAGAGAAACGAGTGATCCACCTTCTCTGACAAATGAGAATGCCTTTCTATATTCTCATTCTTGGTAGTGAAGTTTCTGATAAAACGTAGCCATGGAAACACTTCTCTAATGGAAGCATTACACATGTTAGGCTTAAAAGCTACACCATTTGTAAAGTGCCCCAGCAGACTAATAACTGTTAGTTTGCAATCACGAATTACAAAAGAAATGATTGCATGAATATCTGAGATTCCAGGTGCTAATTCAACAGCAAAAAACGTGTGTGTCCTTGTAGTTTAGTTTCTGATGGCTAGGAGCGGATGTGTACTTGCTTTTGAATACACTAAAATCAGATTCAAGACCTTTTATAATTCTACAGACTCAAAGGAACAGATAATGTCCCCAAAGCTCATCTGGCACCAACTCCTGCCTCCAGGCAGAACAGGATATAAAACTGCTTGTCTCGACTCTCTATCCTTAAAAAACTTGTCTCAAGCAGAGTAGATACGAGGGCTCTTTCTACCTCATAAATGCTTCTCTAAGGGACAGCTCTCATAGGCCCAGCATTCTCCACCAGACATGATTAAAAATTCTCCCCTGCTGTCTTGAAGACCATTTCCAATTGCTCTGTCCTCAGCAAAGCAAGAAAAGGTTGGTCAGCATCATCCATATAATGTTCTTTAATACACTAAGTAAATCTATCCTGGGCTTTCTATTCCTCAGACTTAATAAGCCCAATTCCTCATGCCTATCCTCACAGATCAATTTTGCAACTCTTTAATCATTTTAATCATTTTTGTCACTCTCAGTTGAATCATTTCCAATTCATCTACATCCCACTTAAATTTTTTTGCCCCAAATTAAACACCAGGGTAATGCAGAAGCGATTGGAGCTAAGAATAGGAGGAGAAGGGTTTCACAGTTCTTGGCTGTTATAATTCTGGGACAACATCACAGAAACACGTTGGCATTTTCTTTTCGGGAAGAATGACCCCAGAGTGCTGGCTCAGCGACTGTTTCTTGGCAACTCTGTGTTCCAGATCTTTCTCAGCAGTGGCTTGAGAAAAAGTATTTAGTCCCAATATTAGCTAAGGTTTATTTGGTCAGAAAAAAACGATTTGTTAGGAGACCAAAAAGAATGGTAGAGTCTCAGAAAGAGAGGTAACCAACTCAAAGGTCTTTGGAGCCCGAAGACTAGGGTGGACAGGTAGGTGAGAGGGTGGCAAGTTGAACACACCTGCACTGTTTAAAGGAGGGGCCACCATTTCACCTTTGGCTGATTTTTTTCACACAAGTATGCCCATCCAGTATAGCAAGAGTTCCTCTGTTTTTTTTTTTTTAAGAGAAGCTATAAATCTACATTTTAAAGTTAAACATCCCAATTAAAAATGGCAACTAGTTAAAAAAAATGTAAGTCATCATGTAGCCCAACCCTGTGTGGGCCACAAGAGGTACGTCTCCAGCGCAGTTTGGCCATGGACTCCTGTATTCATTCTCTTGCCAGGATACGAATCCTCTACCTTCCTTCTTATTTCTGTAATAAATTTCTGAAGAGACTTGCATCACGGAGAGACGTAGTCTTTATATACAAATACTTCCATAAAATTTTGTTTTAACAGAAGATTTTGAAGGAAAGGAACTTAAACTCTTCACTCTCGAGTGATGGAATTTCAGATGTGGTGGCAGCTAAAGATGAGAAAAATTGGTGGAGATAAGCCTTCTTCCTGCTTTGTGATAAATTAGGCATCATGGCAATGTTGAGGCGTTATAGGGTATGGAGTCTTCACTTCAAGTTGTTGTTTCAAGCTAATCAAATAGGAGAACAACGCCACAAAGGCAAAGCCTATTGAAGAAATGTACCCATTTGTGCTCAGTATTCTAATTTTCAAACCCAGCAGGTTCCATTTATTTACAAAGGTTGGTCTAAGATAGAGTTCTCGGTGTAGAAAGGCAATTTAACCAAAATGCTTTACTCTAATTACACAGCACAGCTATTTGCATAAGTAACCAGCCTGGGTATTCAGGGACCTAAGAGAGTCAAGGCTATTAAAGCACAAGTTATATTTTTGATAACTTTTAAGAAATAATAGCAAGTCAAGCCTTCACATTTTTTCTCTGTCTAAAAGGAAATGATATAATCCTATGTCATTTGGGTTAAATGTCTCGGAGAGAGATTCCTCTCCATGGAAAGTGGGTTGAAAATGGGCCCCCTTCCCTTGTGGCCGTTGCCTTGAGAGAGAGTGCTGGTAAGACTGAGTCTGGATAAAGGAAAGAGTTTTTGTTGTATCAAAGGAGCCAGTCCAGACGTGATTTTCTCTGCCAATACGGAAAGCGCTATTTGTAAAGAGACCACTCATCTTTTGTTTGCTGTAGAAAATGAAGAAATCTCTTAGGATAATGGACTCCCACTATAGCAAAGGACATTTTATCTTAAAATTTGATAACACATTTCTCACATATTGATAAACAGCGACATTGTTTACTAGGAAGGGAAATAAATGTTCTTTGTGGAGATTCTAAAAAACAGACGAGACAATTCTCTGAAGAGTCTGGCCTCTGAAGCTTGAATCATTTTGCACCACAGGAGCAGTTCAATTTGTTGGACTGGAAGTGCAACGTAAGTTTAAAAAATAAAGGCAAATGAATACAGACTAGACTCTTTTTTTTCTACATATGTATAATGCAGATGATTTAAACTTTGGCAACAAGAGGATGCTTGATATGTATCAATTTTTCTTTCCAGTAGAATATAAACTCCATAGGGCTCAGGATGGTTGATGTGAACTGGAAATGAGTCCCTTTATTTCTAGACTCCCACAGAAATGGCAATGAAGCTAAAGAAAATAACCATTATGAAGGATGAGCAGAAAAATAGTGCATCTTTCATGGACTCTCCAGCCATATTTGACATGCCTGCTCTTCCCGTTAATGGTTTTAGTCCATGACAACTGACTGGACACATTAGGAATTATGGTCATACTGTCTCCCATCTATTCAAGAACACCAGGCCCTCATGACATGAACAAATAACAGCACAGAGCTGCCCAAGTGACCAGACAATTCTTTAAAGGAGTGTCACTAAACTGCAGCTTTCCCAGGCCAGGGGTCAAGAGGAAAAAGAACAGCCCGGGTAGCAAGTTGCCAGGTTACTGTGGGACGCAAGTGGCAGATGGGTTCATCTTAGAAAAAAAAATCTGCCAACTGGTGCGGAAAACATTAGTCTAGGAGAAGAAGGTCTCACTTTAGAGGAGACAGCTCCCGCAGCTCTATTCATTGCATCCGCGGGAAGGCCGGGGCTTGCTGTGAGGGCTCAGCTGAAGCCCACGTCTCCATTTCCCCAACATATACAGACAAGTGCACTCACGCTGCATCCTCGTCTCTGTAGCCAACTCTCCTCTAGAGGGCCAACGTGATAAAATAAGGTCATAGCTTGATGGGAATAAGAAAACAAGTGTCCTAAGTTGATTCAGTGTCAGTCTAAAAATGGAATGAGATCCACAAAGGACAATATTACCAAAACAGTAACAGGAGTGGTTTAATCACTTTTATTGGTAAAAAATAATCAGACTAAAAGCCTTCTCAATGCTGCAAAAAAGATAAACTAGCACATTCCAAACCCAGGAAAATGGTTTAAAACAACCGGAAGAGGATGACCAGTCTCAGAAATAACCTCCAGGAGAGTCAAAGGAAAGCAAAAGTAGGCTTTTTTCAGAAGGGATAACGGACGTCATAGGACTTAATACAATGAAAAACAAAATGTATTGCTCCTAAGACATAAGCAAATTCATGCCAAGAAAGAGAAGTACTTGACAAGCCACTGGAAGGGCCACATAGGGGCAAAGGTGACACACTTAATATGCTAACAACTGCACATCTCTCATGGTCATCATGATCGACTTCCTGGAGTTCACCATCTTGAACACATATGGCTTGGACTGTGGTTCCTGGTTAGATAGTATACAAGGTTCATCGTTAACACTGCACCCAAAATAACCAGACAGCTTGGCTGGTATTCTTTCGACGTTTTGAAGTTGAGGGGTGATTACTCTACCTGCATAGAAAACTATGATGAGTGACTGAAGGCAGGTCAAGCTGACTCTTATTTATGATACTCCTGGTATCTTTCATGCACATAGAGATGGGTGCTGGAAGTTAGCATTATTACTTCTGGTCAAACTAAGGTGGCACTGCTCTTTTCTCCTTTCTCTTTGAATATCTCTAGCCTTTAAAAACAGAATTCTTGCTAGTAATATTCCATAACATTGGGTATGGTTTGATCAACACCACTAGGCATAAGAATTTCAGGAGTGCTGGACATCAACATGTCTTCTTGCCTTGCCTCCATGTAACTATTCCTGCCACAAGTTCTCCACTCAGGACCAGGACAAATTCCACTCACTAGGAATGCAGATGTTTAGGAGTTTCCTCTTTGGGGACTGATGAAGATGAATAAGCTGGTTTATGGAAATAATAAGTTGGCTGCTTCATAAGCCATTACATTTTCAAACTAAGACAAGATATTCCCATCTGAGCCTAAGATACGTGGCTTTTTTTTTGAAGGGGCCTTTCTCTTTTTCTTTTCAATGTTTATAAGATACATTTTCTAAGGTAAATGCAGGCAGTGAGGTAAACAAACAGAGCCACTACGTGGAGGAATTTGAACTTGGAATTCTACTGGGATTCATGATTCCCACATAGTCATGCTGTCTGTGTCTTGTTGCTGCTGTGGTTTCTAACTTAAGCACGGCTTTTCCCCCTGGACATCTCCTGATGAAGGCTGTGAAAACAATGTTTTACGATGAGCATGAAAATTGGGTTCAGCTCCCAGAGCTATTGCTGGAAGCTGGGTCATCTTGGACAAATTATTTAACTTTTCTGAACTTCTGCTTCCTTTTCTGTAAAATGGTGACAAAAATAGAGCCTTATTGAGATAGTTGTAGAAGGGACTAACTGAGACAACAGATATGCATTTTATAAACCATATGGGTTATGAAATGCTAGTTATTACATAATGATTAGAATTTCAATAGTTATTACCCAGAGAACAAGGATCTGATTCCCCGGCAGACAGGAACCCCACCGTCCACCAACTGGCTTCAGGCTCAGTCCTGAGGTCCCCTGTGATTCTTCCCCTTGATTCCCCTGGGAGTTCCTGAGATGGACCCCATCTCTTGTCCCCTGATAGGATCCATGTTGGAATTCACCAAGTCTCATTAATTGCTTCAGCCACTTTTCATTTATTTTGGTACAAACTAAAATAAACTTTTATTTTACCTCTGGAAGGAGAGGATTCCATGAACTGGGATCTTCTCAAAAGCAGAAATTGTTTCTTTGTAATATTATTATCTAGCAAATTTCTTGGCAAATTAGGATCTTGGGAACTAAGAATGAATGAGTGATTGGAAGAACGAATGAGTGAATGAATGAAAGGGTTAATGAAAAGATCACTGAAGGAGGAGTAAAAAGAATTAAAAACCAAAACCTTCTTTTCTTACATTCCTGGAAACTAGAGGTATTCATTCAGCTGGGCAAGGACTCTTTCAGCAAGTCGCCCATACAGGCACTGGATGCTGAATGTGGCCGTGATCCTGAGAAACAATATAAATGGGGCCTGAGTTGCACAACAGGGTCAGATCATGTAAGGCTAGAGATGGGACTCTGAACAGTTTTGGGGGGTCAAAGTTTTACTGGGGGATCAGAGGGGTTATGGACATATGAGGTGAAGAGGGAAAGGTATGAAAACAGAATCATACCGGTAGGTTGTTTTGGGAGTGAACTTGGACCGACCTGAAAGCAAGGTACAAAGATGAGAAGAACTGAGAGAAAAAAACTGCATTCTAAGGATCTGCATCTCTGACTCAGGCTATCTACGCAGAGGTGACAGGAGAGGAGAAAATCAGAGTGGGTGGGTGACAGTCTCCATGATGCTTAGAGCTGGCATCAGGGCCACAACTTGAAGAGACTGGATCCAGGGGAAGGGGACATAGCCACTAGAGACCAGAAGGAAACTTTGGGGAAACCGGGAGGCCAGAAGGAGTCTGGTTACAGGGTCCTGCGGTCTCAGGTAGGTGAGCTTTGAGGCGAGAGTTAAGAGGCCCAAATGCTAATTAAAGATGGACCAGGGAGAGCATCATCATCACAAGATGCATGGAAGCCATTCCGTACATGTCTATTTCCTTAAAGAAGTACTAAGCAAATGTGTAATGTTTCCAGGCTATTCTCTAAATTGTACTACTAAAGCATAAATTGACTACACTGATAAGCTTCATTTTTATTGTTCTACCTTCATCCGACTTCATTTACTGAATATCTATTGTATACATGGTACTGAGGAGAGAAATTAACATGCCACTATCTGTTTTCCTCCTCTGCCTTATAAGGAAATACATAATAGCATTACAGACTGTTAAACATAAAAGGAACAAAAGTACCTATAAATACCACCATATTAACCCAATCATTTTCTTCATCCTGGATGTCTTGTGAGTTTTTACGCACGTGCATACGTTTTTACGTAGTTACATTCATAGCACACATAATTTTGTGGGCCTTCTTCTCCTATGGCTGGCTTGCCTTTAGAGATGATTCTTATTTTTCAAGCATTTGGCTATGGGATGCCCACACTGTTGAGAATCAGGATTTCAACATTTAAAGGAGAGTCATTTAAAATAAGGAGTAGATTGTATTCTTTCCTTTGTGTTTCATTTGAAGCAATATTTCATTCAACCGCCATAATAAAGCAAATTCTCTTTAGTACTGATTAAAGTATTGAAGAAATGAAGATGAAATTAAAAGATTACATTGCCATTTCAGAGTTTCTAGACTTCTACATACTCATCAACTGCTAATAAATCTGATGGTGCCTGCTTACTAATTGGTTAGCTTTCACCTTGACAGGCCTTAAAGTTCTTCTAATGGGATTTTAGCCAATGGAAATCACCATCATTTAAGCACAATCACCTAGTATAGCTAGATATTTAAGGAAAAGGAAAAAAAAAGCTAATGGCTTTTACTCATGCAATGAAAAAAATTAATAACCTGATAATCTCTAGCAAAGAAGATAATTTTTTCTCCCTCTAAGACTGTGAAGTTCAACATTATGTGATTTATCTCAATGACCTGCAAGTACTGTATATAATTATTAAAAATAACCATCAACCAAGCTTTTAAGAAACTTCATCCTGGCACTGCTAGCTCAACGCCAAACTCATACCACTTTACTCCACAGAACCTAAGAGCGATTCATGACCTGTGTTTCAAAGATGTTACTTTAAGAAGAAAAGCACACAAACAAGATGCTTGAATAAGCTGTCATTTCAATGGAGGAGCTTATTATGAAAATCGAGTTGACACTTTTAGGAAGTTGTGTCTCACTTTATGTATCATTTTAAAAAGTCACGTTTAATATACAAGTTTAATAATTAATTTTTTTCTGATTAGTGAAAAAAATGTAATATTACTGAGCTGATAGTAATAGTGTTGATTTCAATTTGAGTGATTTTGGAGCAAACAGGTTTTGTAATCGTCTGCCTCGGGAAAGTCCTACTCAGAACAAACAATTCTATCAGCAACATGAGAGCAAAATGACCTGTGCCTTCTTTTATCTGGAGAGCACATTTTCAATGACAAGCTTGTGACTGCCAAGACTGAGTCCATTTGACTGGGGCAGAGTTCCACGTGATTGACATATTTATGTAGGTCCGTTCATTCTGACCAATCTTTAGGGATCTGGGAGCTGCAAGCTCATCTAGAATCATCAAATTTTGTTACTCAAATGGTGAGATCACAGTGCACCAGAACCACTGACTCTTTTGGTTTCATGGAATTCTGCTTCAGTAAGGACCCGGCCACACAGAAATAAAATGAAACCAAGAGTAGCGGTGGTTGTTATACAGATCTACACACGTGATCTGATGGCATAGAAGGGCACATACATGGTAATGGGGTCAGTTTCACGATTTTGATGTTGTACTTTAGTTATGAAAGATATAACCATCGAGGGAAAGTGGGTGAACCATACCTGGGACCTCCATGTATTATCTTCATAACTCCCCGTGTGTCTATAGTTAACTAAAAATAAAAAATTAAAGACTGAAATCTAGAGGACTATTATTTCCTACGGGACATCTAAACTGCAGAAGTTGGTAGCACTGTGGCTTCGAGCTGGAGTTGGGATCTCCAGACATCATAGATTAAAGCCACTGGCCTGGGGCCAGGGTGGACATGGGGACACTCACTGCCTCACTCGCAGCACCGGGGGTGGGGGGTGGGGGAGGGGACGGGGCCACACAGGAACATGAGGGTGGGACCGGCCCCTGCACTGCAGGTCTAGGCACCTTCAAACATAGGTGACCCTGTCAGGGCCACTCAGCCCTGCTGTGCAGGAATGAGAGGGCTTTACATGGTACCTACTGCCTGCTGAGCGAAATGAAGTGCCCTGTGTGAGGAGCACAGCAGAAGGGCCCAGAAACAGCTGGTGTATGGCTCCAAAGCCTGGATAGAAAGGCCCAGTGTGGGCCACTGGAGTCCTGGGTACTGTCCCCGCTTGGGGCTTGCGCAGGCAGAGTGCTCTGAGTGAAAGGTGAACCCAACAGAGTCCCAGACTTGCAGTTGCCCCTGTGGGCCCCATGGCCTTCTGGTAGATAGCACTGCTGGTTCCCCGCCAGCACCACGTCCTCACAATCATACAACCTTCAGCTCAGCCAAGCCTCCCTGGTGAAGGGATGGTGGCCTGAGCTAGTGCCAGGGTGACCTTCCCGGTGCCCATTGCGAGGTTCCCCATGTCATCCTCTCTACTGGAATAAAGTCAGTAGAATTTTCCATTAAATCAAGACAAGTCTGATGCAAAAAAGGTTTACCAGGCATTATTACTAATCAACACGTGTTTACTGGTTTTTTTCCTATGTGTGCAGTTGCTAATTAAACCTTGTACCGAGACGAGTTTGTCCTTTGTTGGATCTCAAAGTTATAAGAGCTACAAGCAGTGACACTTATTAGATAGTGTTGGGGTTGGAGGTGAATCTTGGGTCAGGTTGATAAAGCAAGCCTCTAGTTCCGGACAAAATGATGAATAAGAGAATGATAAACAATGACCACATATGAGCAATTTATTGTTCATTTGCCTAAACATACTCATTTTGTACCACAGAAGAACATACTTTCCATTTCAAAGACTCTGTTGCAGATCCATCATTACAGGCCTGACAAATTACTAAAAGCAAGATGAAATTAGGATAGAAATCTCTTTGTAATAAAGTCCCACAAAAATCACCCAGAAATTCAATTGCACAGAAGAATGCATTAAAAACACAGTGGTTGTCCTGGGGAAGCTTTCTTTCTTCTTGAGTATTAAACATGCCATTTTTATATTGGAACGAAAACCTGAATAAACTCTGCCCTCAGAGAAATGAGACCTTGCCTCTAACTGTGCTCTTAGTACAAGCATTGTTGCCATATTTTAAAGCCGGGTTTTCCCATGATTGTTAAGACAGCAACACTTTATTATACACATTTCCAACGTGCAAGCTCTGATGGCGGGGAGTGTGGCTGATCTTCAAGCACGGCTCATTTTGGAAGTCTATTCCATCTTTGAATGATTAGGCCTCTCAGTTTGATTCCCGGGGCCATAAAGATCCTTCCTGACAGAGCCCAGGTGAGCATTTCTTGCTCATTAGACACTTCTGGACAAGCTTCCATGGCACACAGTGAACATGAACTTGGTGCCCAGACATTGCTCTTGACAGTCTGGTTGAGAATTAGTCACCAACCATGCACTCCAGCAGAACAGCCATGCAAGCCGGGCATCTTGGATTTCATGAACTTTATTCAAGAGAAAGCTTTATTGAGATTGGATAGTATGGCAGGAAGGATGCAGAGAGCAAGTATTGAGATGGCATATATACTTAAAGTTCTCCGGAGAGGTGGTTTTTAAAAAACTGAGTTGGGTTTAAGTGTGATATTTAACCAAATGTTTTTAATTGTGCTGCCCTCCCAGGGCCTTAAAAAAATCCATTAATAATGGGTTTGTTGTTGTCAGAATGTCTATTCTGAAGCTTAGGCTGGGTGGAGGGCTGACTCTCCACAAGAGAGCAATGCCTGGCCAGTGGGGAGGAAGAGGAGAGGGCAGGAGATGGATATGCGCTGCCTTGTTGGCAAGTAGTGAGGACAAGAGAAGCGATGGATCAGTAAGATTTTCCATTAAATCAAGAAAAACACAACTTGCCCCTAACATCACCTCTGATGGCTTCTTAGACCAGCTGCTTCCCTGACGCCCTACTGAGGAACAAATTGCTTTCCTAGCAGGACATTTGGACACTCCTGCATTAATAGATATGGATCCCAGCATGCCAAGCCAAGCGAGAAGGCAATTTAATATGAGCAACACTGTCATCTCAATTTAGGACAACAGCTAGGATGCCCTACAGGGCACAGCAACAGCTTCTAGAAGTACACGACATAAGATATTCTCACTGTCTTAAGGCTATAGAAAGCTGGTATTTCTAGTAAACAGTCAGACCAAGGATAACGGAAAGTGTAACACAAAGATGACAGCGGCATTGTGCTATCTGTGAACATCCGTTTTAATTCATGTGGCTTTCACTTCTACAGAGAACTGAGGCCCAAGTTAGAGTGTTTCGTCTCCACCCCAATGATCCCAAATAAATAAAGGAATGGGTGACACTAGATAGCAGATGTTGTATACTCAAGTCTGAGGATATTTCAAAGTAAAAGAGGTAACTTCATGTTCTAATTGTCATACTTGCTATCCTTGATGCCATGCAAGACAAAAACAAATGGAAGCCCTTTTAATTTGCATCCCATAACACCAGGCTGTATGTAAGACAAAAATATTTTCCTGGGTTTTGTTTGACTCTAAACACATTATGCATTGGTAACTACTTTAATGATAGTTTCTATTTTATTTTCACCACAGTAAGGATATAGCTGAATCTGAAGCATGTATTAAGCTAAGATTATATTTTTGACAAGAATTCTCATAATAAATTCGGTTCATGTGCACCTTTCAAAATCTAGAGATAACTGAATTTTTTAAGCAATATCCACTGATACACCAGTTTATTTTGAGTCAATATCATTCCTAACTATCATACTGAGAGGGATTCATATACAAACTGAGAAGAAAATGTATTCACATGTAACAAAAATACAAATACATTTCCTTCTGGACAGAACATCTCGATAGAAACAAGCAAACAAAAATGACACAGTACATTCACACTTGAGTTCACTCACAGAGAACAGTGATTCACGTCAATTGTAATGCTTTCCACAGTGTCATTTTGTATTAGACACATTGCAAAATAACTCCATCGGTCATTACTGTGAATGCTTCGCCATAAAACTAGCTGTGTGACAGGCCATAAGGCCAGTATTATTATGTTGCCAGTGTCCCTACTGCTAACATTTATTGTATCATGGAAAAGGTCTTTCTCCAGTTTCACGTGTCTTCAATGAGGCAAATTGTGTAAAAATTAATTTCATAGGGATTAACTATTTATCTTCAAATGTGCTGTTGCCCTCCTGGTCCTCCCCCTTCTTTGCAAACCTTCCTACACGCATAGACACCAACCCTATCCAAAACCCATCTGAGAAAAATCACCAAGTACGGATGACAGCTGTGGCCTCAGGCAGCCCCTCAGAAATGTAACATGAGGGAGTCACATTTTCCTTATCACTTAGGAGTTTGGGGGAAAAAAACTGAACACAATTCAGTCCATGGATTTTTAAAAAATGATTCCTATTCAGAAAGTTTTCATTAATTTTTTAATTAAATATTTTAACATAAAAAACCTTTACTTTTTATTATTGCCCATCTAGTGAAAAGGCAAGACAATAATAACCCAGCTTCCCATGTGTAGATCTATCATGGCACCTCCAAAAGAACGCAGGAATTATGGGGTAGACTGTCGAATCACTAAGGGCAGGGAGGATGGCCCGGTCTTCTGTCTCCAGTATCTACGAAAATGTCTAGACCATAAAAGAGGCTCCATTCACAGTGGACAGAAGTGATCTGAACTAAATGTTCTCAAATGGAAAAAAAATTATTTTGTGTACTTAGAGGAAGATGTTTCAAAACTATCTTTAGACTCAACAATAGTTAGAAGCGAAATGAGGTTAAGTTGAAGGTTCTGTCTTCCAGAAGGATCGTGATCTCCAGAACCAAATTTCCTTAAACCACCGCAAGCTCAACTGTTCGCTCAGGATCTTACGTTCATCAAATACTAAAGGAAGTGTGATCAACTCTGCAGAGGCGAAGAAATACTTCTTCAAAGGACTTTTGAAGATTAAAAGTTTTCAAAGTTATCCTTTCACCTATTATCAACGGACAAAATGAGAAGCGTTTTCCCCTTGGAGTGAGATGGTCTCTGCTTTGCTTTCAGATGAGGAGGCGTGAACAGGACGCAGCCTGTCAGAGAGTGGAGTTGGCTGTTGTCCCTACATCCGTTTGATGTTCGGGATCACAGGGAGCTTGATGAGAAATTCTAAAGCCTGGGTTTTTTTTTTTTACACATTTCAAAACATCAAATATGTTCGTTTTAGCTTGTTTCTACCTCCACTCTGCCCAAGCAAATGATATGTCAATCCTTAAATGTGAAAATAAGACTTTGGCATCACAACATCCTTTGGATTTCTACAGTATGTGCATATGAGTAGAGTTTTGGTGAGACAGGCAGGCGGAGGCCACGGGGATAGAGTATAAGGTCATTCCCTATATGACAGGATAAGCCTTGCATATAGAAGTGACTGTGCAGAGTTGCAAGCCTGAGGAAGTTTAGAACTGTAACCTGTCTTGTGGCCGGGCCTGGGGGTGCAAGGCCCCGTGTCCCAGGCCCTGTGGACATTCTTCCTGCCTCCTGGCCAGTGTGTGGGCTGCTCTGAGTCCTTCTCCACGTGCTCCCAACACCCTGCTGTCTGCCTTGCTCTCTCATGACTGGAAAATGAGGGTCCTTGGGTCAGAACACTGTGGGGCTGCATGGCCGGCTCCCTCTCTGTGGCCAGTCCTCATGGGAGAAGTCAATAACCTCCCAAATCCCACTGTTTTTTTTCCTTTGCCCCAAAGGACTTAATAAGAAGGAGATCAGGTTAAAATGAATGTCCAGGGAGTCCTGGGGCCCTCAGTGCAGCTTGATGGGAGGATCCAACGGGCAGAAGGGAGAGCCAGCGAGGCTCTCTTCTCGGCCTTGTGACGTTGGGCCCAATGAACAGCAGGACATTTTTAGCTCATGTTGATGAATTATTTCCTTGTTCAAATTCCTGTTTAGCAAATCTAATCACCTAGAAATGTTCTCTTCTATGAGAAACAGAGAATGAGAGAGAGGCCTGTACAGTTTCTTAGGGACGACTGTCACCTGGGAGGATTAGAAATACACCACCTTTGATAACCTTGGTGCCTTCATGTCTGTAGCAGCTCTTTGACCTTTTCATGCCCAGGACATACACAAGCTTCAAGTTAGCAAGACGGTTGGAAGGAAGAAACCAAGTCTTAGGATTGCCCCAAAGCCCACTCCCAATTATTGATCAGGTGCTTACTGAGTCCCAGGCACTGTGCTGAGTACTCTCAAACCTCTGTATCCTTCGGTAAATCACTCCTGTATGCCAGCATAATAATAATAATAGTTTAACTATTATTATTAGTCTTCTTCTTTTGCAGATGGGCTCACATGGGTTAAGAGACTTGCACAAGTACACACAGATAGAAAATGGCAGAGTGGTTAAAGTTGATTAATTTTGTGCTTTTTTCCCCCTCACATACAATGTCATCAAACCCAGAAAATCAATGAAACCAGCAACGGTTTCAGTATACATTGCCTGAAGACTTCACCAATGAGAAGTTAATTCTTTATCAGCTTGATACTTTGGAAATTTTGTTTATTTTCAGCTCGTTTCATTCTAAAAAGGATCTGAGATGACCAACTTACCTACAGTGACCTAAGTGAATAGAAGATGAACTCAGGGTGAAGGGAAAATCAACCGGAATAGTAAAATGAAACCATCTTTAGAGTTTGCACCCAGAAATCCTACCCTGTTACTGATTTGTCTCTGACAATCCCAGCTGCCGGAGCCAAACAAGGAAAACGGCAAATTATAATATTTGTATTATTCATCAGATAAAGCCATTCTACTTTTTTCACTCTTTTTTTTTTTTTAAGATTGGCACCTGAGCTAACATCTATTGCCAATCTTCTTTCTTTCTTTCTTTTTCTTCTTCTCCCCAAAGCCCTCCAGTACATAGTTGTATATTCTAGTTGTGGGTCCTTCTGGTTTGTGCTATGTAGGACGCCACCTCAGCATGGCCTGATGAGCGGTGCCACATCCACGCCCAGGATCCAAACTGGCGAAACCCTGGGCTGCTGAAGCAGAGCACGTGAACTTAACCACTCAGCCACGGGACTGGCCCCCGATAAAGCCATTCTTTCAGTAATCTGTTAATATCCACTAGGTGCCTGGCACTATGGTGGGTGCTGGAAGACAAGTCACCATATGCCAAATATTGCCAAGGAATCTCTCTTCCAAAGACCAAACTGGCCCATCCTTATTTCATCTCCAAGGTGAGGTGCGATTATGTGGCCATCACCACACCAGGGACTCAGAAGCAGAGCTTGTCCTTGCATTAAGGTCTCGAGAAATTTCTACTTAGACTCTCAAAAGGTTACATAAATTCATACCAAGTTGCTGAGCACCTCTGAGGTAGATTCACTGTAAAAACAGTCCCATTCTCCACCTCTCCACATACCCATATCTTTACGGACTCTGGGTTCTCATGTCTACCCCCACTCCTTGAAGCTGCACTGGCCTTGTGACTTTGGCCAATAGGATGGGGTGAAAGTGACAATGTGCAATTCCAAGCTCAGGCCTCAAGAGGCCTTGCACACTTCTGCTCTCTCTCGGACCTCCGCCTCCTCCATGAGAGCAAGGCTGGCTGGTTAGCTAGAGGAAGAGAAACCACATGGAGCAGACGGAAGCCAGCCTGCTGTCCCAGGTATATCCCTCCACTGACCCACCAACGGACCGCAGACAAGGAGCGAGGCCAGCCAAGACCAGTTGAGTCTGGCCAAGGTCAGCAGAACTGCTCAGCTGAACCATAGACTTAGGAGCAAAAACAAATATTCATTTTTGTATGCCACTGAGGTTTTGTGTCTGATGGTTACATAAAATTACTGTGGCAATAGATAATGGATATAACCTTTTGGGGTATAATACCAATGTAAGAGTCACTTAAATGGGGAGGTGAGGGGCAGTGGGGAGCACAAGTAGCAGCCTTCTGTGCAGCCTGGTTCAGGGTTAAATGATAAAATGCCTACAGGGATGGATATTCTTCTTCTTCTTCTTCTTTTTTTTTTTTTGGTGAGGAAGATTGGCCCTGAGCTAACATCTGTTGCCAATCTTCCTCTTTTGGCTTGAGGAAGATTGGCCCTGAGCTATCGTCTATGCCAATCTTTCCTCTATTTTGTATGTGGGATACCACCGCAGCATGGCTTGATGAGCAGTATGTAGGTCCACACCTGGGATCTGAACTCATGAACCCCAGGCTGCTGAAGTGGAGTGCATGAACTTAACCACTACACCACCACGCAGGCCCCAGGGACGGATACTCTTTATATTATTCTTTATGAATATTGTGGAAGGAAGAATACCAGTCCCTCAAAAGATGTCTGTGCCCTAATCGCCAGAACCTGAGACTATGTTGCTTACATGGCAAGGGGACCATGCAGACGTGATTAGGGTTAAGAACCTTGAGATGGGGAGATTATTCTGGATTATTTGGGTGGGTCCAGTGTAATCGCTAAATCCTTAAAATCAGAAAACCTTTCCTGCCTGTGGTCAGAGGGAAATGCGACTATGGAAGAAAGGTCAGGGACACGCAAAGCTCCTGGCTTTGAAGGTAGAGGAAGGGGCTGTGAGTCAGCGAACATGGGCACCTCTAGAAGCCGGAAAAGGCAAAAAAAGATTCTCTTCTAGAGTATCTAGACAGGAATTCAGCTCTGCTGACACTGGTTTTAGCCCCATGAGACTGGTACCAGACTTCTCACTTCTAGAACAATAAACAATAAATGTGCTGTTTTAAGCAACCAAGTTTGTGATAATTTGTTACAGCAGCAATAGAAAACTAATGCAAATATTTTTGACAACTTGACTTTTGATTTAAAGTAGTTGGAAGAGTCTAAGGTTATATTCTCTGGTAAAAACTCACTTTTCCCAATATGTTGTGTAGCTAATTAAGCACAGATACGTTGATCACCAACTCAATCAATGGATGGTAGTGAATTAAGATGTTTGCAGATAAAACGTAAATAAAAACATAAAGTATCCTGATTCATTGATGACACCACCGCTGGTTGGAAGCCCCCCCATTGAGAGTGCTCTGTGTGGCCTGGTCATTAAAATATCAGACTCTAAGGGAACTAAAACTTGACATTGTTGAATAACTGGAAAAGGGTGGCATGCTAAAAAACTCTCATTATAATATTTGATGAATGGACTCATAAGAAGGGAACTCATCACTTTGAGTGACTTCGGTAGAACAGCAAGTATCTCCCTAGGTATCCGATATAATTTTTAAGAAATAAGTTTATATTATTATTTTGTTGTTGTTAGCACATATTGCTATAACCATCCCTTGGTGAAATGTGAATCGCTATACAGACATAAATTACTGTTACCTGTTTTGGTTGCCACTGGTGTTAGTAGTATAATTCTTTTTTTTTTTTTTTTCCGCTGGTAAGATTCGCTCTGAGCTAACATCTGTTGCCAGTCTTCCTCTCTCTCTTTTTTTTTTCCTTCCCCAAAGCCCCAGTGCACAGTTGTATATCATAGTTGTAAGCCCTTCTAGTTCTTCTCTGCAAACTGCTGCCACATCATGACAACTGACAGATGGGTGCTGTGGTTCAGCTACTGGGAATTGAACCCAGGCCGCCGAAGCGGTGAGAGCACCCGACTTTAACCACTAGGCCATCAGGGCTGGCTTGGTATTGTAATTTTTATTATTGAATTTTGTTTTAAATTTAGTTTTAGCATGATTTAGAGCTATTTTTCTTCTGCTGCCTCTCCAATTTTACGCTGGAAGTCAGTAAGCAAATGGGATTCCTAAAGTATTCAAAAACTTCCTTTCAAGCCTGAGTTTCTGAAATATTCTGCATCTATTTCAGACAGGATGGGACACTTTTACTTTATTGCTTTTATAAACTCAGCACCAGTCTACTGTAACGTAAACTTCCGCGAGCACTGGATTGATAAAAGAATTGGCGAGGGGCCGTGTGCTGCTGTGTCTCCAGTGAAGTCTTCCTATTTGACAACGGAGGCCTTGAAAAGAATAATCGTAGGCAGACAATAAAACCGGCGATGGCACCATAAGGAAACATAAATAGGAAACTGCATTCCTCGAGGACTTCTTGAACGAATTCCAGCCCTGTGAACCTCACTAATTGCTCCCATTCTTCAAAACTTTGTATCTACTTTAGTCATGCAGTCAATGCAATTTAAATTACCTGAATGTGTCTCTGAAAGATTAAACAGAGACGCAATAAAGATTAAATAAAAAATTCTTTGGTGAATGAATACTTTAGAAAGAGAACAGTGTGAAAATGCTACAATAATATTGTCTGAACCAAACAATGAATTTGAGAGATGCTTTATTATAAAACCAGAGAAGGGAAAATGATCAGAAAGCAAACACAAGAAAAGTTTAGACTATCGGGAGACAGTAAGAGGCATGATTTCCAAACCCTGTGTATTAAAATAAAGGGAAAGACAAGGGCCACCACCTGGATTTGATATTTCTAAATACCTGGAATCTATATGGCTATAATATTTAAATAAACTATTACAATCAACACATTGCATCAGAAAAGTTTCTGTGTTAATCTGGAAATACGGGTTCTAACTTCAGATGCTGAAAACACTTTGCATAATATTTAGCTATAGAATAGCCCCAGGTAAAATTAATAAATTAATTGTTTAAAGTAATTCTTGGCAAGCACCAAGATATCCTAGATGGGTTATTAATATGCATACCAAAAATTTTAACCCAATTATACTGATGGCCCCAACGTATAACATGCACCACACAGAAGGTTAATTCAAATATAGGTTTCAGTTGCCTGTCACCCAAAGCTGTCTCTATGTACAAGCTAGTATTGTGTGTCTTCTAAAGACCCCTGTTTGAATATAATTAAATCATCACACACCCAGAGTGGTGTGCTGGTAAACCAGCTCCTCCCCAGCCCTCCTGAACAGATTCAGTCCTTTAATATTTCCATCGTGGCCCATTTCAAGCCAGCAACAGGAAGTTACTGAACACGGGGCTGGAACATGATGTGTGTAATTGGCTCTTATGAAATGGTACTGCTGGCTCCCACCTCCAGGAGATCACCATACACACACACACACACACACACACACACACACACACGTTCAAACTGTTTTAGTTGCTTAAACAATTGTACTTCGGTTAGATGATTGCATCTCACTTACTTTGCAAAGTATGTAGGCTAGAACAATGGGCACAAATTTTCTTACATACAGACAAACTCAACTACTAAAACTATTAAGTGATTATTCCTATTGCCATATTCTTCTCCCTGTCTCAGTCACCATGCCACTCCTTCTTCTACTTTTGATTCTGTCCTGTTAATTCCTCCTGCTTTATCTGCTGTTGACCATCAGAAATTCTGCTAGCACCCCTAAATAAAATAAATGTAGCAGTAGTTGCCACGGGCAGTGGGGAGGGGGCTCTGATGTGATTTTACATTATTCAAAATTCATTCATTCATTCACAAACATTTATTAAGCAGCAAGGATGAGCTTGGAGCCGGGTCCTCCATGTACAGTGGTACAGTTTGTGCATGGCACAAAGGATTAGGCCAGATGGGCTTGAAAACAGAGGGCGTCCGCCTCCCTGGACTTTGCAGCCTGGAGGAGGCCATGCCCACATGGGTGCTTTTGAATTCATAGCAAGATGCCATCTGGGTGCCAGTTCTGTGGCCCCTGTCTGCCTGAGAGGTGAAGTGGGGGACACTTTTTATAATTCATGTGCCCAAAGGGGATGCCTTTTAAAATCTGCTTGGAGGGGGACGAAGATGACACAAACTTAGGGGGCACAGTGTGTTATCCTTCCTGAAGCTCGCTTTCATGACTGTGATAAGACTTTTTTCCTTCATCTAGACTCTCCAACATGCCTAGTTAGACCAAGCTCTCTGATCTTCTCCGTGAGACTGGCCTTCACGCAGCTATGGTCCTCTTCTGACTGGACCACTGAACCAACTGGCTAAAGACCCTTGCATGAGACCAGAAGGCCCTTCACAGAACACCATTTCTTGTCAGCTTAGGTTCCGGGAAGTTCCACAAGCATTACTGACCCTTTAACATTTCTTTTCTCTTATTTAGTCCCCAAAGCTTTGGTACTAACTTGAAGAAATTCTCCCAATCTGAGACAGTGTTTTAGAATTCTTTTTATCCCTCCAAATATTTTGCATACACTAAAGGCTTAACACAGACTTTGGAATGGAAGAATTTACATAGCCATATGCATCCAATACATATTAAGTATTAAAGTAATCCTTAGCGTCAAGATTTTTCATTTGTGACGTGCCTTAGCAAAGGGTTTAATTTTGAGACAAGGTTTTATTCTAATTGATGTCTTCTAGTTTCCTCTTTTCATTTATTCACGAATCCTAGCAAACTTTCTAGGTATAGATATCTCTTGATGTGCAAAGAAACAGTTTTCTGGAGCTGTAGAGTATGCAGAGCTGTGAGAATGTAAAGTGGCCTCTCATCCCCTCCAGGAACTATCGCTCCCCCAGTCTGCTTAAGAAAGGTGGATTCCTTAAGCCTTTAGAAGTGAGCATTCCTGAAGCCCCCAGTAGCATCTATTAGCACCCCAGCGCTGATGGGAGCCCCGAGTTCCCATGGAGGAGAGATCCTAGAGACCATAGCAAGGTTATGGGATTTGTCTCAACTGAGGCCCCAAGTGGATTTGAGGCTGTGAACAATAAGGTCTCATTGTACAACACACAACTGACTCGGGGGCACACAGGCGCATTGGTGTCTTCACATCCGGGAGTCTAAATACTATATGGAAAGTCTCTGTTGTAAGACGTATAGGCTTTAGACTTCAGTAAGAAGGGTGTGAGGTTAGACATTGAGTAACTTCTTGTAGGTAAAGGTAATTAAACACTGCCTCAGGAGATGGTCTAATTATCTCCCAAGAAAAGGCGACTCTTTGTTTTGAATGATTAGGTGAAGTTCTATGTGAGGGGAGGAGGGTGTTTAATGATTCTTGGAAATTAAACCAATACTGAAAAAATAAAGCATTCCTTAAAACCTTACTCTGTGTGCTAAGGGAGAATGAAGTAATGCTTGCCTGGTGTATGGTCTTACCTTAGAAGGCAAGAACTCTGCTTTGCTTTATTTAAACTAGTATTTTTATGTTAACAAGAATAATCTTGTTTGAATATTCTTAATTTAGGAGTCTATCATTTAAAGCAGGTATTGTGTATCAGCGTGGCACACACGTCACGATTGTGGATTCCATTTTGCATCTCTCTTTAGCATCAATTAGGTCTTCCTGTTCAAACTAAATGTATTTAAGTGAGTCTCATCACCATCATCTGATCTGATGAGTGGCTGCTTAAGGTGGACACCAGGGCAAGGTCAAAAGACAAGGATGGGGATGTTGACTCATGGCTGAGGCGGGTGCTGTGTCCCTCTAGCAGCCTAACCTGGCAGTCTGCTCTGTGCCTTAACTATAGTGAGGCAGCTCACCCGCTTGCCATCTGCTCGGCGGATGTCAGTAGAGCATGCACAGAAGATCAGGGCCTCAGAGATGGAAGAGACCTCATTTTGCAGCTGAGGAAACCAGTACAGGAGAGACTGTCTCTCATCTGTGATGTCACAACTCTGGGACACAGACAAGACTGGTTTCTCTTTAAATTCATACCATTTCAGTTTCAAGGAATGAAACAGCTAAACCTCCATATTTGAGCTGAATATGGTCTACTTATTTTCATAATTAAGGCAGCTCAGTTTAAGTGAGGTTACTTTAAAGACTGTCCTATATGTAAGCTGTCTTCTGCAAAATAAAGCATAAATAATACTTTCCAAATCAAGTCACATTTATAAAAAGTATTGGTGCAATTGATTTTTATCTCCAGCCAGAAACCTCTGCAAGAGTTAAATATTCTTTAACATATTTGTCACATTTGGGAAGTGGAAATTTAATTGCATAAATTTTGATGATGAAGGGAAAGATCATTTGATAATAATTAATGTCAATTCTCCTGGGACCATTTCCATTTACATGGTGTATAAACAAAATAATATGGGAACATTAACCTGTTTCTTAGAGCAGTGAAAGCCTATTAAGCATATTATAAAAACAAAAGAGCTGCAAAAATCACTTTATGTAAGAAGCACTGTTTTAAGACTTTGTCCGTTTCACACCATCTTGATATTTTATCCTACATTTTTTATTGAGTTTTGACTGTGTGCGTGAGTTTCTTGCCATCGCTGAAATTAGCACTCTCAAGTTCTTCCTGACAGGTGATCCTGGACAGCAGAGAAAAGAGGAGGTATGCTCTGAAGTGTCTTGAAGAGGGTGGTAATTTAGAAATTTTTTGAAGATTCATGTTTGTTTCAAAAATCATTCTCCACCCAGTCCTTCCCCAGAGTATCCAGGGAGATGCACCCTCCTTATGTGACTGTGCATCATATTCCATATCAGATGCCCTGATTTGAGAATCACACACCTGGAAGAAATTGCCTTTTCTATTTTCTTAGGTCCCCACCCCCAAGACCAGCAGGAGCTGGAGCAGCCTCAGTGGATCTATAATAAGACTTATCAGTCTTCTTACTTCTTTGCAGAGAAAAGACTGTTTCGCTGCTCTTCTTCAGAGAACAGACCAATTCTTGAAGTTCTTCGACTGTTACCTCTCTAACAATCACTCTCGAATTCTGCCAATGATCCCAATACATCAAATTTCAATTTCCTATTTCCAGCTACCTGCGGGATATGTTATCACTTCAAACGCAACATGGCACTCCTCACCAATTGACACGATGTTTGTTTTACTTGGTTGCGAGTTCCATAGTTACGTCATTTACCGTAGCCCAAGAAATTATCCTGCAAACCCCGAGCAAGGTTGCTGGGGAAACCGATGCACTCCTACATTTAACGACACAGTGATGGAAGAAATCAACTGTATGAACTTAAAAGGGTCCCAAGGTAGGTGGCCCTATAAAACCACCATGAAAGAAGGAACTGGTGGAATAAAAAATAGGTTCAAGAGGAGAGGATTTTGCACTTATCATTGGGGAGGCTGTGTATGTGTGTCTACGTTCACATACACCCCACAGATGTGTTGGGGAGGCTTTGGGGCCCTGCAGGTCTGTGCCTCTGCCACAGACGCTGGTCAGATCGTGTGATGTATTAAATCACATGGCTGCTATTTAATTTGCCTCAACTATTGCCCCAGCCGACAATGCTACCTGGAGAAAACCGAGGACTGAGACGAAGGGCAGCGCACTCCCTTGGTACCCAGGGTTGGCTGGAGTTCGGGGCACTCAGTGCAGCCTGCACCTTACTTTGCCCTCACCACCCTCGTGTTCTCTTCCAGAGAAAGCCCACCCAGAGTGGAGTGGATAGGGAGTCCACCAGGAGCAGGAGCAGGAGTCTCTGGGGGACCATACCCCACATTGCAGACGCCCCGGGCAGAACTGTTCTGAAGATGCTGATTTCAGGCCAGTGCATGCTGGGTGTCACAGAGAGCCAGCTTCAGGCTGGGCGAGGACCGCGGGGAGCTGGAAGGAGACTTTGCAAACGGCAGAGGAGGAGCTGCCTGGGCAGTGCGCCTAACGTGAAAAAGCTTGGAAGCCGACCAGGCAGACCAAGGAGGCTTTCTGTTGGAGGGTTTGGCCAAGGCCAAGAAATGGGGGGAAGCCGAATGGGCAGGAAAACCAGGAACAGTTACTGCAACCTGTGTGCTCCTTATGCCCCTGGAAGTGGGAGAGAAAGGGCAGCAGCTGGTCCAGTTGCAGAGGAGCTGAGCCAAGCTGGAGAGGAGGCTTGGGAAACAGAAAAGGATGGGGGAGAGGAAGCTCCTGGGCTCCTGCCAGCTCCGGGGAGAAAGTGACTGAATATTCGGCAGTTGTGCCGATCTGGAACACACTCACTGCCTCATGTCTCCTGCCTGCCCCTATTTGCACCAGAGCACCCATCCCTGGGAGAGAGACAGCACGCCCTAAAAAAACATGGTCAGCCTTACCAGCGAGGAATTTTATCAACCTGAACCTCAGACTTGCTGCTAGATAATCTGGGTACTATTTCCGAAGCTTAGGAAATTGAAGAGTTCAGGATGTGAAAAGGATCACGCGATCAAAGAACAGGTTTGAGAAATGTTCTGGAACTTTTACAATGCATCCTACTTTTAGGGATAAGCAGAAAAAGTCCTAGAAACCAATCGCAGATAGAGAAACGACAACAAGAGAATTAAATAGACACCAAAAGTGTTCAGTAAAGAAGCGGTTTTGGTAAAAATGTTTTAAAAGCTTCACCTTCATCCTCTTCCCTGAAACAGAAAACTGGTTCCAATTTAAAGTTTCATTGCCATTAGCTCTGTTGAAAAAATATATGTGCAAAATGCTTCTGCCTGTAGGAAAATTTGGCCTTAAGATGCGGATTTGTGCAAACATCCAGGGAACCAATGGCATTAAAATCAGAATTCACAAGTTTCGGGGTTTACTTAAGTGGACAAATCATTCTTCCATTGGTAAAATGGTAAGAAATTTATTTCTGGATCTAGTTTGTGAAACAGGTGTGTGTGTGTGTGTGTGTGGTATGAGTGTGGTGTGGTATGGTGTGGTAGGGAGGGTGTGCGGTGTGTGTGTGTGTGTGTGTGTATGTGTGCCACGGCCCTAAGCTGTTCATCTGAAATGAAATTAATGCTGTAAAACTAGAATCCCTAAAATAATTTCAGAAAAAAAAAACGTGTGAAAAAAAGGATAAACAGTAATATCTGTTTTGCAAGGTTGGTAAGAGGGTTATATTAATTCAAGATAATATTGGCCAACATGGTCTCGGTGACGTTAAAATAATTAAACCAGGAAGCCACTACACAGAATGAGGTGGCACCAATGCCTTCGCCCCCTGCATGAGCGAACCAAAACCTCAGCCAGAGTCTACGTGCTCGGATTGGAGAAAATCAAATCGAAGGACAACAATCCCAGCCAATAGCCTTTCCCCAATAAGGCAACTGCTTCAGCTATAGCCAATCAAATCATTTCCTTGTTTTGCTTCCGTGTCTTTATAAAAACCTCTTCTCTATCTCCCGTCGGTGGAGGCGACTCACCACTTTTCGTTTGGTGCTCCCTGACTCGAATTGATGTATGCACAAATAAACTCTTGAAAATTTTAATCTGCCTTAGTTTACCTTTTAACAGTGACTTCAGTAATTTTCCCTTTCCCTCCATGCTCCACACTGATGCTAAATTACTTAAATTACTTTTTCCAAAAGATCTGATCATGTGACTTCCCTGAAAACCCCTACCTGGTCTCAAGGTTGGTAGGATAAAGTCCAAAATCCTTAGCTGAGCACATTAGGAACCTTGTGAGCATTAGCTCCTCCCCCGTCACCTACTCCTTACTCCCTGCTCCGATTTTTTGCAGCCCCCATCTTCTCTACCTTCACTCCGGTGCAAAGTTTTCTGCTTACATTATCTCCAGTCCCCATCAGGCACAATTTCTCCCTCCTTCCAGGCCCTTAATGAAGCTTGCTCCCCTTGACAGTTTTACGCCTTTTCCCCTCATTGTATAATTCAATGTACAACTACACGTATGGTGGATAGAGACTGAGGATACAAAAATGAATAGAATGTAGCTCTTACTCTCCCCATCAGGGTCTACAGGTTAACTGGGGCAAATGGTATATAAACAATGTGACCAATGGTAAAATGAGCTATGTTCAAGGTGATGTAGGAGCTGGCTAAGAATGCCATTAACTCTTCTGCGTTTCTGTTGTATGTTATTGGCATGATTCTACGCTCCCGTATGAGCATGCCATTTCATGCATGTGTGTCTTGTCTTCCCGTTAGATTACGTGTTTCTTGAGCACTGTACAGTGTCATTACCTCTGTGTGCCCACAATGCCCAGGACCGTGTCACATACATAGTGCACAGTCAATTAATGAACGTAGAATAAATAAATGATTTTCCCTTACCAGTATTACTGATGCTTTAAACATAAGGAAGAATATATTGCATTTTTTCCTCCCTGGTGAATATTATCAGAATAGCTTAGTTGCTGAAAACTGCATGATTTCTAGTGATTGGAGTGGAAGGATAAAAGCTAAAACTCCCAGGACTTCCGTTGGAAATGTAAATCAGAAGCTGATATTACTCCAAGTGCTATGTGAAACTTCATATTCAATTTGTAAGTCCAAAAGCTTTAATCTGTGGTATGCGTGGTTCTACATGGTTAAGCAGTGCATTTGTATGTAAAATTAGAATGAAAAGAGCAGCAGGTGAAAACTTCAGTTCAACTAGAGAATTTTCTAGAATTGTACCTCTACTCTCAGTTTATGGCAAAGCTGAATGCCAACTCTATTTATCTGCACAAATTCAGAAGGTTATTGTAGCAACACCTTTTAATGTAAGGGGTGAATACAATTTTATGTGTATTATTGAGAGTAGGAGGTCTAATTTTCATGCCTTTGAATACAGACAGTAAAAGACATATATTGTTTAAAGGAAAAGATCACCAAGCAAGCACTCAGTCCTGTTAGAAGTAAAGAGGAAGTGGTATTCTGCTCAGATTTTCTTCCTGCATGAAAAATACAAAAATCTGAGAATACAAAGAAGTGGATGGTATATGAATAAGGATGAAAGGAGAAAGAGGACATATGGCATATGTGGGAAAGACTGACCTTCATCCTACATATCCATTCACTCTTTCCTTCTTAGTAATAATTTTAGCTGGACACATGGCACCCACTGCCTTTGAGGCTAGCCACGTGGCCATGTGGGTAATTTCTCTCCCACAGGATATGGTGTGGCGCTGTATGCTACTTCTGGATCTGGCCTTAAGTAATGGGACGTCCTCCTCCTCCCTGACATTTTGGTCCTGGCTGAAGTGTGGACATGGTGCTGAGCCAACTGTACTACGTAGATGAGGGCAACTAAAGACTTTGTGGAGCAGAACCATCATCCCAGTTCAAGATTTTTATGAGAGAGAAATAAACTTCCATCTAGTTAAGCCACTGCTGTTTTGGGTCTTGGTTACACACTGTGGGGTAATATAATGGAGTACACTACAATCCATTTAGCCAGAGAGGAATGAGGAGAAATTTTTTATTGCTGATTACAGCTACAGTGGACACAAAAAGATACTGTGGGATATAATCTGAAGGCAATTTTGTCTGCTACTAGAAAGTCCTTATCATTGAGCTCTTTTTTTGTTATCTGCCCAAAGTCCTTAGCGAAAGCTTTCCTTTGGTCATTTTTAAGATAACCCATATACCAGTTAAGAGATTTTGTCTGGAGAAACAGAAAGTCCAATTCAAGTGGCTTAAACAAAAAGGAAATGTATTCTCTCCCATAATGTGCAGGTCAACAGCAGAGTGGCTTTCCAGCTGATTATCTGAGTAGAGCAGTCAAGTCCAGAAGGACTTGGTTCTCCCCTAAGCCATCAGTAGTAGGCGTTGCAGGAGAAACAATACTGGCTTAGACTACACAGGATTCTCTGCTCACCTGAGAATGAGGTCACGTCCCAAAGAGGATTCTTGAAAAAAAGAGAAGGTGGATGTCAAGATGGAAACCACATGGTCCCCTACAACTTGTCTAGGTACACACAGATTCTAAGAGCTATCTGGTAAAAACTCGACCCAGTTGCGGGGCAGCCAGTGCTCAGGGGTCCTGCTCTAGAGGCAAGCAGTCTTGTTTGTAGAGGGAAGATAAACAGAAGGTTTCATGCTGGTTATTTTCTTAACTTTCTAGGGTAATTTGTGTCCCTGCCAATTTCTGATTATATATCAATGACATTTAAAATAGTGCCCAGAAAATTAAAAGCATACCCAGTAAGTGTTTTATCTAAATCGTGTTTAGTACTGAAGTTTAGTGCTTTTCTGAGATCTTACAAAAACAATCTTTGATTTCTTTAGAACAACAAACTAAAAATATACACAGCCACGTGGCCTCCAGACCCGTGACTTTGAGACCCTTTTTAAAATCTCTGTTACATTCATAAAGTGAAGCTGTTTCCAGCTAGCTCACAATGGGAAGTTCTCGGTCAATAGATTTACTCCAACAAAGATCTTACCTCTTAATCTCATCTTTCTACTTCAACTTTTCTTATTGATTAAACGGACCCTGCACTTTACAATAATATGATCCTGCTTCCACAAAAGCCCAGCCATGCCTTCACATAAAGGAGTCTTTCAGAAGCTTACTTTGATTTGGATTCATTTCTTTCCAAATAGTAGCCATCTCCTGAATATAACTTTGCTTTCTACTCTATGTTTACATGGAAAACCATTTATATGAATCGCTAAAGAAGGTTGATAAATAACTGGGTGATTTCTCTTCTAGGAGACATCCATTCTAAGTACTTCACATTCTTTAAAAATCCAGCAGGTAAAATTCCATCCTATTTCTGCAAAAGACTAACTTATGTGTTGATTGGAGTCAGTATATCTCCCTTTGTTATTTTCTCCATAATTAGGCAGTGCCAATATCCAGGCGTGCAAACATAAACAACAATGCTTCAAGTTCATGGAGAGAAAGACGCAATAACAGACACTTGTCTCCAGTAATTGGCTTAAGAATTCTTTAGAGAGAGGGGACATTCTCTAAGTGGAGTGGGTTCTGTCTGTATAGGTAAGCACGAGAATAGCTAATTCAGACTTCCTTTGAATTATGGACCTGTCAATTTAACACTAATACCTTGAGAGGAACTGGAAAAAAATCACTCAACATTGAATTCCCAGATTGTCACTGCATGCTGGACAATAACCGAGAAGGCTTTGTGAGGAAGAATGTATGTCAGGAACAATATTATTTCTTTCTAAAAGAGAGTGACAAGCGGTGTGGATTCAGCGAAGAAACAGGTATTCTGGGCCTGGTTCTACAGAATGGAGGAAGAAAATTGCTTTCTTTTGGGAAGTGCACTAATAGGTCCACTTGACAAATTACTTCCTGGAGTGTATAAGATGGTGTTCTCTTCTTCTGAAAGGATTCCTTCTTGTTTTTATCCTTCTTCTGACCCTGGTTCAAGAATGGGCAGACGGGGCAAGGTTTATACATCTGGCCTATATCCTACTCATGGGCCTGTAGTCCCACTTGATTTCTTTCTTCTCCTTGAAAATAATCCTTAAATAAACCTAACATGAAAAACATCTTATTCTCTATTCACAATATAACTTTTATTTTTTTTCTTTTTCTTTCAATATTTAATTTATTTTTTTATTGAAGTATGGTTGAGATACAATATTATATTAGTTTCAGGTGTACAACAGTGATTTGACATTTATATATATGATGAAATGATGACCCTGATAAGACTAGTAACCATCCATCACCATATAAAGTTATTACAATATTATTGACCATTTTCGCCATGGACAGGTAGACAAAGAGCTGTGTAGCATGCCCAGGTAGTTCTGCCAGGTATATTTTCTTTTTTTTACCAGAAACAATTTTATTTTAAGATGATAGTGGGGATGGCAGGAAGTGACATTGCTCTCTTATTCTTCCCCATGTTTGTTGGATAAAGGGAGGAGACCCAGAGACCCAGTGGGAAGAGAATACCATGTGGAGACATCACCAACACCAGCTCATTCAGCTCCTCATCACTGTCCCCTTAGTTTCCCTGCACTGGCCTCCCACGTTGTCTTCTTTCCTCTGATCCATCACCATCCTCTCACGGCAATAATCTTTCCTCCAAGAAAAGTTGTCCAATGGCTCCCAGTAGTCTTTAAGTAAATTTAAACTTTTTAGCACAGAAAATCATCCCAGTCTGGGATCACTCATCCAGCCTCTCTCCACCCTCACCCCCTATAAACCTAGGCTCTAGACAAGCAGATTTATTTTAAAAATTCTGCATTTTTCATGTTCTTTTTGGACTTTACTACCTTTGTTTTCTCTGCCTGGAATATTCTTCCTGCTATTTGCCTGATTTTCTCCTATTACTTTCTCAACTCAGTTCAAGCATCACTTCCTCATAAAAGTTTTCTCTGACCTTTGCATGCCTGGGTTAAGTTTCTCCTCCCTGTATCTCTGTTTGAGCTTTTCATATATGAGTCACTTATTAAAAATGCTGCCTGGTACACCTTCGACGGGCTTCCAACCCATAGGGAAGGTGGGAGTCAAGATCAGGCCCGGCCAGGTCAGATATGCCCCGGGGGAGCCCTCACCTTTCCATTCTTAGGCCTCATTCACTCCCAATGTTGTAGAGGCAAAAGAGATTGAGGGCCTCAGCTGGCAGAATTCTTGGGCCCGGGGAAATGCAAAGGAGGGAAGGGGGAAGGCTGGCTGCATTTCTGGGGATGCAGGGAACATTCCGTTTCTGGATCTGTTAGAGACCCTTGGAGACCACCAAGCATGGGAGTGACTTGTGTTTACCCTGGACAAGCCCTGTTCTCTCCCAAGACTTTGTAGAGAACGGATCCAACAATTTATAGACTTGGCCTTTTCCAGTGGAATGTCTGGCAAGCAGCGAGAAACACACGTGACTCTAGCACTGTGTGCTGCTTTTCTTTGGGCCACTTTGAAAGTCTGTCTAAATTTCATTGAAAAATGGCATAAACAAAAATAGGAAGAGAAACAAAAAGGCAACAATAAAATATACTGCAAGAAAATAACTCCCAGAATACAGATATGTGCAGAGCACTGTTGGAATATATGTTCCTATAATTTAGGAACTACTTCAGCTATTTGAAAATTACACAAAAATCGAAATTCACTTATTTGCATTCGGCCATTCAATGATTTTGGTGACATGTTTCATAAAACTTATTTTGAGAACATAAATTAAATTTCCTAGCAGACTTCACTCCCACTTTTCTTAAATATGTCATTCAACTAAATCAGTATGACAGGAGAGTGTGCTCTATGCAAATTAAATGCTTGAAGGAATATGGAGTTGGATCACGTGCATCTCTAGCTCCTTCCAACCAACAGTAGTGAGGTTTTACAGATTGGGTTTTTATGCCCTTGGTCTCATCAAGTAGAAGGCATTTTTCCTCTCCCTTGTCTAAACCCCAAAGAAACACTATATCTGAAAAGGTGTAAAATTCTACCTAATTGGATTATTGGCCGCCTTGCTTTTAGTTTTTTTATTTTTTATTTGTTAATTTTTTGCTGAGGAAGATTTGCCTGAGCTGACATTCATTGCCAATCTTCCTCTTTTTGTATGTGAGCTGCCACCATAGCATGGCCACTCACAGATAAGTGGTGTAGGTCCATGCCCAGGAACAGAACCTGGGCCACTGAAACAGAGTGCACCGAACTTAACCACCAGGTATTATTGTATGTATTGTATGTATTATTTTTAACATACAACATTACTAGATTTTTTGAATATAAGAAATTTAATTAAGAAAAAAAGTAGTTCATAAACTAAGATAATCATTTATGTTTTTAAAAGGTACATGTAGTATATCTACATGTTTAGAAAACTCAAACATTATGGAAAGTTATACGCTGAAAAGGAAAAGTTTTCCATACCCCCACTTTCTCTCTCCAAAGGCAACCACTGTTGATGGTTTCTTTAATTCTTTCCAGAAAATATTTTATATATTTATGAGCACTGATATTCTTTTTTCTTGCTCTTTTCCCTTAATTCTATATATTAAAAATTGTTACATATCAGCACACAGAATGGCATTATTCTTCTAAATGGGGTATTGTATTTTATCGTACAGATATGTCAAAAATGTATTTGACTACTATGATATTACTGAAAATTTGATTGTTTCCAAATTTTCATCTATCACAAAAGAATGCTGCCAAGAATATCCTCCACAAATATCTTGACAAATCTTTGTGATTATGTCCATAACGTAAGTTTCTAGCAGGATCACATTAACGGTTCTACTTATAGGAGCAAAGGGTTAGGATTCTGTCACCCTAGTTAAGACAGGGAGCTTTGGTCTGCAGGGATGGTGCTGTGATGAGGCTGAAACATTATAGGTACCAATATACAGTTGTTATTTTTATTTGAGCAAACTAATTTTAAGTACTGGACGTACCTGGATCTGGACACAGATGAAGGAGACACTTTTCATGTCTTTGGGGATAAAGTGAATAATCATTAATTCTTGTCCTTACTGTCAACCTTAGTCTGAAGATGAATAAAGAGTCTGTGCTTCAGGTAGGACTTGATGAACCCCCAGAGCAACCAGGTAGGAGGTCTATGCCAAGTGCACACAGGTGTGGTGCCAAGGGCTGGCCTCAAGGGCAGGGGGAGAGGATTTATTGTTAAATCAAGTTATTTTTGAGACAAAATTTTTTTTTTCCTTTTTCTCCCCAAAGACCCCCGGTACATAGTTGTATATTCTTCGTTGTGGGTCCTTCTAGTTGTGGCATGTGGGACGCCACCTCAGCATGGTTTGATGAGCAGTGCCATGTCCATGCCCAGGATTCGAACCAACGAAATACTGGGCCGCCTGCAGCGGAGCGCGTGAACTTAACCACTCGGCCATGGGGCCAGCCCTGAGACAAAGTATTTTTAATGAAAGGACAGTATGACTGCAACTTAACGTGAGTCTAACACTTTTTATTACTATGAGTGACTAAAAGTCAGAGAGCCTGCCTGACTTTTGATCCAGGGAGAGGAAGAACTATTCCAGCTGAATATATTTTAAAAGAAAACTGGGGAAACACAATGTGGTATATCCATACAGTGGAATATTATTCAGCTATGCGAAGGAATGAAATTCTGACACAAGCTACAACATGGATGAAGCTTGAAGGTGTTATGCTAAGTGAAATAAGCCAGACACAAAATGACAAATGTTCTGTGATTCCACTTACATGAAATATCTAGAATAGGCAAATTCATAGAGATAGAAAGTAGATTAGAGGTTACTAGAGGCTGGGGGCATGGGGTGTTAGTTATGGTACAGAGTTTCTGTTTGGGATGATGAAAAATTTTGGCAATAGACAGTGGTGATGGTTACAGAACATTATAAATGTACTTAATGGCACATAATTGTACACTTAAAATTGGTTATAAATGGCAAATTTTATGTTATATGCAGTTTACTACAATAAAAAATAGTATTAAAGAAAGAAAAAAATGAGAGAACAAAGAACACTGCTTTGATGATCATACCTCACAACCTTGAGTATATATAACACCACAAAAGATGAGATGAGAAGCAGAGAGTATAACGAATGAACTAGAATGAACAAATCAGATCCATGAGGCCATTATCTAAAGGCAGTGTGAAGGGAAATCAAGAAAAACCAGGGCAGAGGAAGGAATGATGGGGGTCATGACCTAGATAAATATATAGGAGGAACTAGCTCCTTCAAGGGGCTAGTGCCCAGAAGAAACCCTGAAGAGAAATGAGAGCCAGAGGCAAGTTAGAAAGAGAAGAACATAATGTTTCTCTGTGAGGCTTCTGCCACCTGATGACAGAAGGTCTTAGAAATAGTGAGGGGTAAAAAGTAATTAGTGTAATGAGATGGAGCATAACTCTATGTCCCCAAGAACTACCGATGGTCTCTGGGAAGGAGACGAAAGAGAGGACCGCCATTCAGAATGCCAGGTAGGGGAACTCCAAACAGCCACCCTGGGAGAGTGGCCCCACCAGGACAGTTACAGCTGGGTGTGGCCCAGGGGCTGCATCCCTGTGATTGCTCTTGTCAACACGCTGCAGCAATTCCTAATAGTATAGGAAACAAGAGCAAAAATTGAAACCCCATGATTCCTCTGTCATTATTGTATTGTCCCATGCAGTTCAGGTTTTATGAGATTGATGTATATTGACACTCACTGTGTGAAAATATTTTGTTTACCATAATATCATTTATTCTGTGAAGTTTAGCAATCTCTCATGTTCATTTAATAGGAACCATTTGAAAATACATTACTAACCATATACAATCATAAAATTTCATCCTATCTTCTCTATGGATCTAAAACCCATAAAATCATATGCCAATAGCAGTTTAACAAATAAAAAGATTTCACTATGAAAATATGCAGCCTTGAAAATATATCCAAGACAAATATGGCATACAATAAAAAAAATCATACTTTATTAGTTTTTTACAAAGAGGAAAATGTTAGAGATCTAATGCTCTGATCCTTTGGTTTCACCAGCTCGTTATGACTGTAGTATGCTTGCTATTCAGCACTATGCATTTAAAAAAATAAAACAAGTGATTGGATTCCCAACTTGTTCCATGAAACATCTGTCTTTTAAGATGTACCACAAAAAAGGCCATTCTTTGCTCTAAAGAGCTTAGGAAATACTGCTTGCGGTATTCTACTTGTTCAGGCAGAAATGTATGTTTGCATATTGAAAGCTTTAAATCCTACAGAAGAAAAAAACTGTGTTGAAACTAGCTTAACTTGTGTTTCCAAGCTACTTGATCATGGCTCTCTGCCCAGTCTCTCTGCCCCCACTTCAGCCCTCCTTCTAGAAACATCCCTTGGGACCTGTGCTGCATGAGCCTCACTTTGGAAAACGCTGCTCCACATTTTTTGACTTTGGAAATTGCTTGAATTTCTGCAGAGATTTTTCTTCTTAACTAGAAATGAAGGGGTCAAAGGACCTGTATTTGAGACACAGGAAACTCTGAGTTTGTGAACATGACTCTTTGGGTGATGTCCTAGTTTTTCTCCAGACTTGAGCTGTCCGATAGAATTTTCTGTGATGAGGATGAAAATATGCTCCCTCTGTACTGTCTAGGACAGTAGCTGGAAGCCACATGTGGATATTGAGCATCTGAAATGTAGCTAATGTGACTGAGGAACTGAATTTTAAATTTTCTTTAATTTTAATTTAAACACCCAATTGTGGCTAGTGGCTACCATATTGGACAGCACAGCCCTACAGTGAGGGGAGAGCAAGATCAAACAAATGCACAGAGACCATCTTATCTTCAGTAGAAATGCGTTTTCTGGAGTGTTCTGAGCTGTCCTGTACCAGGTAGATCTAAAGAAGACTTCTCCATTCAGTTTGCCACTAAACTGATTTCCTAACACGCTATTCAAAGAGATGGAGAGTACCATTTTGAAAGAGTATAATTATTTCATACTTCCTTTTATTTCAACAAAAATTGGCTGAAGACAAGTGGAAGGGTCAGTAGTGGTCTATGTTGGATTAGAAAATGCATATTTCTATGTCAAACCACAGAACACTATCTAGGAACATTTGCCAATTGATGAATGTTTTGTATACAGAACTTGTTTATACATTTGTGATGCCTCCTTTAATTAAAATAAATACTCTCCAAAGCTTTCTATCTTTGCACTTCAAGCTGTCTCACACACAGAAAGTCTAGCAAGACTTATTTCCAATCTGCAAACGAGCCACTCTTAGAGTTTAAATTAGATTTTTTGGACATATGTCAAATAAACAGGGAATGCATATTTTTGACATTTCATAATATTAACTTTCTTTATAAAATACTTTTTGATAAAGAACATCTTGTATATCAAAAAATAAGGAGCCTACAAGATGTGATTCCACGTTCTACATGGTGGCGACGCCAGGTGGTTGAGGCAAGAAAGATATGATTACAGCCTGGGGCTTAGTGCTTACAAACCCACCTTCAGGCATAATGAAAAATTCCTGTTCATTTGGGTATCTTCTTGAAAGCATCACAATATAAACTACATATATTTTGAGTCTAGATGTTAATATCTAGTCTTCTTTAAAAAAAGCGAGAACTCAAGGGAAATCTACCTGAAAAATAGTTTTCAAAATATTTCACATATATTTTTATAAAATTAAAATATTCTTAAAGAATAGGAAAAGTAACCATTTTGTTTTCCTTTTGTTATTAAATATTGACCACTTGCTTGCTTTTATTTCTGAGCCCTACTACATATTGAAAAAAGGGCTCTCCATCTATTTATTAAGTTAAGTTTTAAACTCACTAATTAGTTAGATCTTTGAGTGAAACACTGGGTATCTCCGTTTGTCTTCATCAACTCCTGTCTCATAAAAGGGCTGAAAATGAGGCTCAGACTCTCATTTAACTAAAATCTTCAACAATGTATTAATGCTCTTGTTATAAGTAGTTCCAAAGCACCATTCAACAAAAATATACACAATTTTTTTGCACAGACGAGGCTGTACCGTATACTTGCGCAGGTCTAGATCCAGATCTGATGGGGCCCTTCAAACTTCAGTTTCTACAATTTTTAAGAACCTCTTCAAGGAAAACGATGCAAGAACACAAGCTTGGTTGAGAATTTGGAAGGTCTGTGCAAGCAAAGAGCCCAAGGCGAGGGCTTCAGTAATCCTTCCATAAATCTGCCTCGAAGCAACACACATTCCATTAAAGCAGGGAGCGACTGTTAGATGCCTTAAGAAATTCTATCTTATTCCCTTAATCAAAGGTCAGTAATTTGATTTTCTAAAGATCTCCAGTTTTCATTTAAACGTGTAATTTTTTTTTTTTGCGGTTGTTAAATCTTGTCCCTGGATTTCCAATTTAAAACATGAAACTCTTTATCCAACTCTTAGTATTATTTTAAGGAATTATCTCCCAGACATATAATATCCCAAAACAATACCAAATAAGATAAAGATGTTTTATTTATAGAGAATGAGCAAGATTTGATTGCCATAGCTTTCTGTATTCCCAGGTCAGTGAGTGTAATATATTCCATATTTTGTTGCTGTTTTCCAGTACTAAACGTGTCAACATTTTACATTGGAGTCATAAAAGTTAGTGAGATAGTACTGATGAATAGCAATAAGCCCAAAGAAAAGAAGAATGTATAATGTGAATTCCTCAGGAAATCAATTAATATTTTTATGAGCAGTAGTAAAAATATGATCAAGATTAGCAGAGAGTGAGGTCAGACTATTTGATCCCAAACTACATTTTTCGTTGAGTTCTGTCTATCATTGTAAAAATATTCTGTGCTGCGTCAAAACTAAAATCTCAGTGCTCCCAAGGCTATACATTTTATATATTAAAATATACAGAGTTCTTTATTTGGCCATGTAGCCTTTGATAGGTCATACAAACTCTATAATTTCTGTAGTACTTTCAGTTTCCTAATTGACTTTTTGTGGATCTTTGAACTTAGCATATTTTGGTGTTCTGAATTACGTATTACTTGTGCAAAAGCTAGACACTATATTTTATATTTTTTGAAGAGTTTCTTGTTGAGGCAAGGTAAGAAATTCTTATATTGGAGTAAATGATAATCAATATTTGAAAATAAAAGTGATAGGGTATTCACATTAATTCTACATTGTTAAGATTCATTTATTCACTCATTCATGTAGTGACTGTTGAACCCCAAATACATGAATTTACTGAGGACAAGAATATAAAAACCAAGGACGGGAATAAAAAGATACGAAACAAGTGTAACACTTCCACTTGAATCCTGGGAGGTGCTCAAATAATTCTTTATCATGGTAATAAATTTGCTGCAATCGTCACACATCTATCAGGCCTTCGCTAGATGGACTGACATTATCATTTAATTGGAAATTCTTGTCTTCGTTTGTTAGCACTAGCTTTCTGGGTAACAGTTAAACCTAGTGATATAGTGGAGCAAAGGATCAGGTAATCTGATTTTTCCAATGGACATTACTACGTGTTTGAATAAGAGTCATAAATATTAACTTTAGCACCTATTTTAAAGAAGCCCAAGTCAATCAAAAGGCTAAAGTCTGTTTCTTTAGCTGGAAACTACACAACAGCAATCATGGATGTATGGCGGACCATCCAGGTATGTAATGATGGGCTGAATGATGAGAAGTCTACAATCATCCAAGCCTGGAGCTCAACACATGGGTGTGTCTTAGCTCCGAACATGTGTGTCTACGGGCATATCACAATGTACCTCTAAGGCTTAATTTGTAAATTCCATGAAGGATGGGGAATTTAGTTCTCAACCTTTCTACGCATGAGATTTTTTTGCAACCTCAAGCATTTCTTGGATACCACAAAGTAAGAGATGTACTTTTTGAATCTGTTGATAGTTGAGGAAAAATTAGGCACAGGTAGATTTTTACAATAAACCTGTAAACTACAGCCTGAGAACCACTGCAGCTAATAATGTTTAGGACTTCTTCCAACCCAAGACTGTGTGATTCTTCTATCGTTTTGTTATCAATGACTTTCCTTAAACACTGTGTAGGATGAGGTGCTCACTCACTTCCTCTAACTTCTACTTATTAGGTCTTGTTCTGCCTCTGAAACAACATAAACTAACCATGATTTCTTCCACACAATGGCTTTCCATTACTATCCTTAAATCCAGAAAAGATTGGCAGCTTACAAGAATGTACAAGTCACAGCAAAACAGCACATATCAGGAAAAGAGGAAGAGAGAAAGACAAAGTCAAGCTAGGAAATAAGTTTCAAAATCCATCCTCTCAATGGCCTGTTTATATGCTATAGACGGCCCACAAATGTGGCTCTAGGTTTTCTAGCAGTCAGCTTTCAGAGGGAAATCGTATCAGTTGTACAATTCACAATGTCCTCGAGGACAGCAAAAGTATTCCTGTTGCTAAGATCAGACTGAAATAGCTACCATGGTTCCTTATAAAAAAGTCGATTGGGATGCCCTGAACCACACACATTAAAGTTGCTGTATAATGACCACAATATAAACAAATGGCATTAAACCAAAGTACTATTTAGGAAAAGCAATTCTTTGAAGGGATAAAATAGTGAGGCCTAGGTATCTAGTTCCCCTGCTGTAGATCTGGCTCGATCCAGGGCTATATTCCAGAATATTTGAAAGACAGGATCAAATGAATGTCCTGTAAGTAATTTTCCTTGAATATTGGATCTTTTAGGTGAACTTTTGATAAATATTGATTATATTTTTGATTAAATATTAAATAAATATGCAGTTACTTTATGCTGGGCACTGTTCTAAGGCTTTTGAACTGATTATCTCATTTAATATTTGTAATAATCTTACACAGGGTGACTATAATATGCCCTGTTTTAGAAACAGGGAAACTAAAGCACAGAAAGATTAAGACCACTGGGAATTGGTGGAGCCAAGAACTGAACTTAAGATCCAATCTAATCTCCTTTTTTTGAGGAAGATTAGCCCTGAGTGAACATCTGCTGCCTAACCTCCTCATTTTGCTGAGGAAGACTGGCCCTGAGCTAACATCTGTGCCCATCTTCCTTGACGTTATATGTGGGACGCCTGCCATAGCGTGGCTTGACAAGTGGTGTGTAGGTCTGCACCCGGGATCCAAACCAGCAAATCCCTGGTCATCAAAGTGGAACGTGCAAACTTAACTACTGTGCCACTGGGTTAGCCCTCTAATCTCCTTTTTGACCACTACAGAATCCCAAATGGCATGTACGTTGGGTTAACATCCTTTTGTGAAAGCTAGGATTTGAAGAAAAAGGGCAATGATGAGGTCAATCTATTTCTGTTGAGAAGCCAAATCAATGGGAATTGATATAATCCTGAAAAAGACTGTGAGGATTGGAGAAAAAAGGCAGGAAAAGAAAGGAAAGCATTGAATTAATCCTTCAGAAAGTCATTTTTCTTTGTTCTTTTTTCAACTTCTTCAAATTGCAAACTATGGTTGTTCAAAATATGTGTGTGAATTCTTTAATACTCTTTCCTTTAAAGATGGAGCCCAATTCCCTGCCCTTTGAGGGTGTGCTGGTTGTAGCACCTCCCCTCTAATAAACAGAATAAAGCAGGAGTGATGGTGTACAACTTTGGAGGTCAGGTCACACAAGGCACTGTGGCTTTCTCTCTGATCTTTCCTGGATCACTTGCTCCAGATAAGTTAGCTGTCACCCTGGGGACAAATAGCCTAAGAAGAGGGCCATTCAGTGAGGAACTATGGCCTTCTGCCAATAGCCAGTTTGGAGCTGATGCCTTTTTGGCCAACAGTCATGTGAAGGTGTTATCTTGAAAGTGGAACTTCCAGCCCCAGTCAAGCTTTCAGATAACTGCATCCAGCTTGACTACAACCTCATAAGACAGCCTGAGCCAGAACCACCCAGCTAAGCCACTCATGGATTCCTAACCCTCAGAAACCCTGTGAGATAATAAATGTTTATTAATTAAATGGTTAAAATTTGGGGTTATTTGTTACGCAGCAATAGATAACTAATATACAAACCAGAGAACACACCTCCTCAAACAACAAAACAGAACAAATCAAAGTAAAACAAAATGCATTACCTAGAATTTCCAAAGGACAAAGAAATATCCTAAAGATAGCAATCTTCCTTTAGGTAAGGTTTGCCCCAAATTCTCTTAACTCAAAGATATTGAAGCAATTCAGTTCATTTCCAAGGTAACTTTCCATGATTTGGAGCTTATTTACTTATTTATAATGCCACATTGCGCAAAAAAGGGAAGATAAAGGCATTCAAACCTTAAAATTATAAAAAACCTTCAAAGTTCTTAAAGCAAGGTGAAAAACTGAATGCAGAAGATGGGCCAAAGAAATCCTCATCTCATAAAGAAAGTTAAGATCTTAAACTAGCTTTAGAGACTGGAACAACAGTAGTCAATTAGCAGGCAGAAGCATACAATTTAGCCATTAGTTAAAAACAATTGTAAATCATTTTAAAGGAAAACATTCACCAGCATTCTGATCCTGGAATCTGGCAGCTTGTTTAGGCTACGCACGATCAGTGGGTGCAGATTATACAGTAAATGATGATGACTAAGGCTGGAACTGTAGTTTGATTTCCCTGATTTCTAAGGCTAGCAAACATCACTTGAGTTTTCATTTGAATGCAATCACCATGATTAATTCAGAGGTATAGCTTTCCACTTAGGCATCACGGTATCCCATTATTTTTCAACTTCCCCTTCTTCTACTTTATCACTCAGCCCAGGGCTTTGTGAGCCCCACTGCATGTCAGATAGGAAGCTTCACGAAGCACAACAGATGCCAACTTATGCATAGGTGACTCACAGAGCTCAGCCGAAAATTAGGTCTGGGCAATATGCCTCTGCTATCAAGACTCCTTCTTCCACAAAATTCCTCATGGAGTTGCAATTTTAAAAGAAATGTCTTCCCGTTAAAATTCAATAGCATTTTATAAGCACATACACTTTCTTCCTTTTCTAGCCTGCATGAAATTTAATATCAGGATTACTATCCATTTGTCATTTCAACCTATAATTTAGTTAGGCTTTTTGTGTTTGAGTTACACTTCACTCACCCCTTCACCATCAGCTTGCAGCCATGGGTTCATTCGAGAAGGCATCTAGGTCATATGCGTTGACCTCTTAGAACAAACCTTTTCCATGTTGCTTACTCTGCTTCCCCAGGAGGTACCATTAGTTCTGCTCATCTCTATTTAAAATGATTTTTATGACAGAATATCATTTCAAGTTCTCCATATGAATCTTCATTTTATTTCTTGAAATAGGCAAACAACATCGCTAAGATATCACTGACACGGAATTCTCTTTCTCTTTCACTCCTCTCTATTTAAAGCCAACTCTGAAGAAATAATAAATTGTTGCCTTGAATCAGCTCAGTACTGGGAGAAAAGTTTAAAAGCCTGGGCTAGTGATTTACATCTTAGAGTAAACACAGTGATAAACAATTAAAGCAGAAAATCCTAATATGACTCTTCCCTTCCCTCCAAAATATACGTTTTCATATCTGAGATCTTATATAAGAATTTTTAAATCTACTTTCTTCCACATCAGTTCAAAGATGTCTGAGTCCAAAGGAAAAATGAAAATAAAACAAGTATAGAATCCTAGCCAATTTGCCAAAGTAAACAGACACACACAAAGGCAACACCCAGGGGTGTGGCTGGTACTCACCCCGCAGCCCAGACTGTTGCCCCCTTCGCAAGTGACTTTCCTCCTGCTTGGCTCAGGAAGCAGGCCTGCTCCGCAGCCAGGGCTGGGGCACAGCATGCCCCCCATCTGCAGCACACACTCTTCGGCGCCATATTGCTGGTACCGGTTGTACTGTGAAAAAACGACATGAGTTTTTAAAACTAATGATACTAAGATGTACTGTTTTAGCCAAAATGTTGATAGATGATGGTGTGTGGGATTTCTTTCTTAATCTGTTTCAGTAAAAAATGGCGGGGAGCTGTGGATAAGGAATGGTCCAACATGGAGAAAGTCTCCCAATTCCAACTGGCCAAACAGGTGAGGCATTTATTCTTTGTATTTCTAGAAATTGTCCTTAGAAGATAGATTTTCTGAAGTTTGGTTTTTAATACTACTTCCACCAACTGTATTTAACAGTCTTATTTCATAGAAATCTTAAGGAACGTATCCATTATTGAGTTTATGGGCACTTATAATGCACCATTATCAATCTCATCAAGTAGACTATTTTCATGCCTCTATTCAGGACTCTCTGGGTTTTTACAACCACTTTGAAAATAGGCCCCAACATTCCACCCCGTGGTAGTTGCTAGCAGCCCACACAATATCAGGGAACATATTCAGCTTGATGAAGAAGAGACTAATGTTAAAGAGTCAAATTTTCCTTTTGTGCTTATTCTTAAAGCCTGAATTCCTTTCTCCCTGACTTTGTTTCTTTGGGCTACTGCTCGGCTCAATTCCCCTTCCTGGTTTCCGCAACCTGCAGAACAAAACCGAAACTCCATCATACAATTTCAAGGTCTTCCTTGTTGCAGCCCAAGTTACTCTTCTCCTTGCATTATTTGATCATGTTCTCTTCCAACTCAGAACAAGTCAAATAGATTTGATCAACTATTAACTAATTTATGTAACATTTATTGAGAGCCTTCTGTGTGCCAGACATTACTGTGGGTGCTGAGGATACAGCTGTGAACAAGACAGACACCTCTGCTCTCGTCCACGAGACCAACAAGAAATACTGCAAGATTGAACTGTATCGTATTTCAGTGGGAAGGAGAATAAAAAAATAGAGAAGAGACAGACAGCAGGGAAGATGGGGATTACAGTTTTGAAGAGGTGACTAGGGAATAGGGAATGCCTTATAAAGAAGGTACGTAGAAGGAAACATCTGAGGGAGATTAGAAAAGAGAGCCATGTGGCTACCTGGGGGAAGATTTCCAGGCCTAAAATACAGCATTCTAAAGATCCAGAAGCCACAATGTGCTTGGTTTGTCCGAGGTACAGCAAAGAGGCCAGTGCCGCTGAATTAAGTGAACAGGAGGGAAAACAATGGAAGATGAAGTCAGAGAGTTAATGGGGATCGAGGATGGATAGGCCCCTGAAGGCCATTATAAGAACTCTGGCTGTTATCTGAGAGATTGGGAACCACTGGAGAGTTTTGATCTTGGAGCTACATAATTCGACTAATCTTTTAAAGACAGCCATCTGGCTGAGATGCTCAGAATAGACTCTTGGGGGCAAGCTGGGAAGCAGGAAGCAGGAAGCAGAGAAGCAGGTAAGACATTATTTCAGCAAGCCAGGTGAGAGATGGTGGTAGCTTGAACTAGGGAGGCAGGGGTGGAAATGGGGAGCAGTGATAGAATTCTGGATATATTTTGAAGGTAGAAGCGGCAAAATTTGGGGGCAGATTGGACACACGGTGTGAGAGAAAAAGGAATCAAGCACGAGTGTAAAGGTTTTCCCTGAGAAGACAGGACAGAGAGAGAGAAAGAATATTACTGAGACAGGAAGACTTGGAAGAAGAAAGGGTTGTGTGTGTGTATTTAGGGAGTTGAGAAAAGGAATCATTATTTTTATTTGCTCATATGCAGTTTGATAACCTATTACACCGCTGAGTCAAAATGTTAACTAGCTAAGTGAATATGTGAGCTTGCAGTTTAGGAGAAAAACATGAGTGGTAGATACAAATTTTGAGGTCTAGGTGCATGGAGAGCTGAAAAGAAAGGGTTAGCATCAGGCCTACCATCCGTTTTCTCATTTTTCTGGCCCCAGGAAAGAAAGATGACATGGTCAAATCCTCTTATAAACATGCTAATGGTACATACATACAATGACATTTGCTAGAAAAGAGTTCTTATTTATAGAATGCATTTAACAGGAAATAGTTGGTTTAAGATTGCTTATGGTAAACAAACTAGAATCTATGAATTTATGGGTCAAGGCTCTCTGTAAAATGTCATTAACCATGCAGTTATCAAGGGATAAAATGAAGACATTTCATCAAATGATAAATGACGAAACAGTTTACACAACTGAGAGATTTCATGTTAGTGGTCATTCCATGAACTTCTCAGAGACTCATTTATTTTGCCTAGAGTACATCCTAATATGCTAAGACAGGACCTGGGAGCCATGTCAAATGAATTGGACTTCTCTGTTTCTTTGATGTTTACCCACATCCTTGAAGTTATTAGTAAAGCTTGACACTGGGTCATATCTATGATTCTTGTAAGTCTGATTTGACAATATCACTCCATGTTATCTCAATAGAAATGACATTGGATGAGATTATTCAATCTGTTTAGGGAATATGAGAATGAGTTAGCAAAGAAGACTAAGAAATGGCAGCCTATGAGACAGGTGGGAAATGAGAAGGATGTGGGTGTCCTGGAAGCCAAGGGAACAAAATATTTCAAGGAAGCTGTCATGATAAACTGTGTCAAGGGCTGCAGGTAAGCCAGTTACTGAAAATTGGTTGAAGTTATAAATGTAGATGCCATTATGTTATGGACAAGAGCTATTTCAGTGGAGTCATGGAGCCAAGGCCTTATTGGAGTGGAGTAAAGGAGAATTGGAGGGGAGGAATTCTAAGAGGTGAGAAAGGACACTTTTTTCTAGGAGGTTGGCTGAAAAGGGAAGCAAAGACATGGGACAGCAGCTGGATGGGGCTGTTGGACTGTAAAGGATATTTTGAAAATGGAGAAATAATATTTTGGTACGCCGAAAGGAATGAGTTCGAAAAGAAGGCAAATTGATGATTTAAGATAGAAAAAGAGCTGTGTCTTAGAGTAGGTGGAGGGAACAGGATCTAAAGGATGAGTAGACGGGTTGGCCTTAGACAGAAGGGAAGGTAGCCATCCTTAGTAAAAGGAAAGAAGGCAGCATGTTTGAGCCCAGGGCGGACAGACAAAGGAGGCATTGGAAATTTGAGAAGAGAAATAAAGGTATGAATGATAAAAGGAGAGCGAATGGATGAGGGGACTTAGTATTATTGCTCGACAGTACCAACAACCGACTTGAGGTTAGAGATTATGAACTTAAAGGAAAGTAGTCAGTGGATTGTCTGTTTTTCTCCACCAACACTTAGCTGTAAGTGCAGAATAGGCAGGAAGTTGGATTCAAGCCTGGTGGGGGATTTATCAGACTTGTATGAGGAAGCAAGACATTCCTCAATCACTCCCACTCCTACGTGGCTTTGGCACACAACATCCCCTCATATAACTGTGAGTGATTTCAACAAACATTTCTCAAATCCCTCTGCTGTGCTGAGCTCCGTACCATTGGACTGTTCAACCTTTATGTCTTAACCTATCCAAAATGGGTACAAAGTTTCAGTTTTGAAAGACGAATGAGTTCTGAGATTGAATGTACAGCATGCTGAATACAGTTAACAATACTATATTGTATACTTGAAATTTGTTAAGAGGGTCGGTATTTCAGAACTATAAGACTTTTACTTAATATTTTCTATTCTACATCTGTATCTCCTTTCTTCCACAGTGGTTCTGAAAAACGCAAGTGTGATAGAATTACAATATTCCATAACAGCTCATTTGCTTTATCTCATATTATACCTATGATGATTTTAGAATAATATACCAATACTATCACCATGAATATGATTACGAAAACTTCAAATATATTTTCATATGCTTCATCCATTCTCCTGCTAAATCTTTCTAATAATAATACTGTATCTACATTGTTGAAAGATATGGCCATTTCATACTATGCTTTTTTTCTCTTAATTTTCATATTATGTTAATTCTACACACACACACAATCAGTGCTCACCACCAATCCTTATGGTGATTTCTCTCCAGTAATTTTGGTTGTTGAAGCTTGTTCTCTAGTAAATTCCTCAGAAGATCATAGGAAAAATATTCACTGAGTTCTTGCATATTGGTGACAGTTTATTTGGGACCTTTATTCTTAAAAATGAGGTTGGTTGGATATTAAGTCTTAGGATCACATTTTTTTCCCCTTCTAATATCTTCAACGTCTTACTCCATGTTCTTTTGTAAAGTGTTATGGACAAGCCTGATAACAATCCAATTTCTTTTTCCTTACAAGTGAATTGATCTTTTGCTCAGATGCCCAAAAGATTATTTTTTCTTTTTCTTTAGAATCTAGTAATTTTGTTAGAATATGTCTTGGTCCTGGTCATTTTCTGATCAATTTTCACAAGCAGGCTATGCCAGGAAAGTCATATTGAATTTAAGTTTTAATTTTTGCTCTATTCTCTTGCTTTGATGTTTTCTTATGGGATTCCTAGTATACATATATTGGATCTTCTTTATCTAACTTCTAAATGTGTCAACTTCTCTGGAATCCTTTATCTTACTTTATTTTCACTTTTCAGAAGTTGCTTCCTTTTTGCTTTCTATTTCATTTAAGACAATATCTATTGTTATTTATTTGTACTTGTATAATTTCTTAATAACTTAGTTCCCTTTGAAATATTTTAGTTTCTCCTGATTTGTGGGCATGCCTGACTGACATGCTTTCTTTGTCTCTCAAGACATTATTTTTCTTTCTGCTTATCCTCTTCAAAAATTTATATGGAATTTAACCTTGTTTCTTTTCTGTTGGAATTTTACTTTCTTCCTCTCTGTTACTCAGTTTTACATGAAATTAGTTCTCCTAGAATTTTAGAAGGAAGTAGGATTCAGAATAGCTCTCAATGGCTGTAGAATTTTCTCTTCTGGTTTCTGGGGTAGTGTTCAAAAATATGGGGGCTCCCTTTCTGAGATCTCCCAACTCTGTTACCCCACTTTGAGCTGACTTTCTCTTTCCTTTTTCCATTTTCTATTCTGAGCAATTTTCTCCTCAGTGTGGGGCTCTACTCTGACCAAGATCTTTGCCTGGTTAAGTTTTGAGAGTCCATGGGACCTAGATGCTCCAGTCCCTTCAGACCTCACGATAGACCTACTGCATTCCCCCTGTATCTTCTTATGTATTTGTATCTTCTGAATTTAGCATAATATCTTGTCTATAGTTGGTACACAATAGTTGTAGAATGAATTGATGAACTCTAACTCCACTAAATGTCAATTAATTAAATAATTCTAATCAAATAATCAACAGGAATGGGAACTAATAATAGAGTGATATAGGGTGGTTCAACCTAAATAAATATTTTTCTATTTTAAATAAATTGCTCTTAAGTAATTGGCTATTTTCTGATTTGATGACAGATCATCTAACTATTTAATTTAGTTAAGCAATTTTACTACTATGACAATAGCCTTTATCTAAGAAGGACAAAGTCCAATAACACTTTAGAAATTCTTGCTGACTGCATTTGTAGTGGCCTCGAATACTGATGGAACATGTAAAACTATGTTCCGTTTTCCATTCATTAGCTAAGGAACTTATAAGAAATGACTTTATTAGATTCATTCTATTTGTAATACACTGAGGAGCATTTGAGCATACAATTCCTTTTCTAAAGGAAGACAAACATTTTAACTTATATGCCTGGTACTTTCTGATGATTAAAAAGTACACACACCATCTGAAATAAAACCTATGCCTACTGAATGAATTGCTTTTTTTTAACATCGTGAAATTTATAAGAAAAAAATTTGACCTAGGGCCAAAAAGTGCTAGTATTCATAGAAAGTTTAACACCCTAAGGAAATACTTTAGACGTGTAATTGCAAATATGTCATTAGCAGAGATCCTTATTTGGTTCCCTTCAAGATATGACCCACATTTCCACAGCTTCTTTTCAACCACTTACTGGCACATATTTGAGAATGCATTGAAAGAACCCAACCATATAATTATCTGAGACTTGTGACACATTAGCTCAAAGTAGAACAGAATACCTGTATTCATCTGAGTGTAAACTATATACAGTGGTGGTGCAGTGATAAGTGGACTGCAGTTGGTGAGCACGAACACACACCGATCCATTGACACTACTTGTGTTATTTCCAAGGGCTTTTTTGCTCACAAATATTGGATAGCATTTTATAAGTAGAACTAACTTGAAGGAATGTAATTAATTTGTCATGTGGACTAGGTCTGTATAGAATCCATTCTCAGATGACCTAAAAATTAGCAAATTCTCTGAAAATCACTTATGTATCGTTTGTCTCTGGAATCACGGTGAGCATGTGTGTGTGCTTGTGTATGTAGATATATTAATATTTACCTGCCAACTTATGCTGTTTAAGCTATTATTAAAACTAGTTTGCAGTTTTCTGGATATACTTTCATAAAGTGGATAATCCACAGACAGATAACTGAGATAATTTAGAGTTGACAACATATTTGCAAAAATTGTTGAAAATAATGTTAATATTAACAAAGCATACTACTCTGCAACTAAAGAAAAAAAATTTCCTCCTATATTTCATCAGATTATAGTGAAAATACATTCCATTAGTATGACCTGTCTAGATAAAATCTAGACTCTTTGCTATGGTTTATAGTTTATTTATTTGGGCAGTAAATTATTCAGTCTTTATGTGCATGCTTATAGATTCTCTTAAGAATAAGAAATATTCTTTTTAAAGTATAAAATTCATAGAAGCTTCAATAAACTCATATTTTAAGAATCTAAATAATGAGTCATGGGAGAGCATAATCAAATAGAGTTTGCATTTCGGTGGTCTGTAGATAGAGAGCTGGATTGGGTAGAATATTGCTCTATAGTGAAACAGGGTCACAGGTTCAAGTCCTACACAGGCCAGTTTCTTGCCAGCCACTGACTGTATGCTAAATACAGCTGGTCGCCTGGGGGAAGGGTCAGGCCGGGCAGGAACTGTGTCTGAATATCCTGCACCACTGGAAAACTACTCAAAAGGCCTGTCTTGTGTGGGAGGGCACAGACAGCTTCATCGTGATGTTTAATTCACATGCTTTCCTAAGAAAAGAAAGCAAGAAGGAATCTAAATTTTAAAACTGCAAGAAATTTGAAGTGCGGGGATACTAGGTAAAACTAAAATCTAGGAAAACTGGCAAACGTTCTGTCAAAATGAGTCACTGGCTTGTCAGCAATCCAGGAGCTGCACGGCAGCCGGTCAAATCCTTCCAGCAGGGAATGAGGCTGTTTCTGTTCTGCCGTGGAATTTTCCAGAGTATCCTTTTGGGGGCACTCAGGTACAGCTACCAAAGCAACCCATACACAGGATCAGACTTGTCTTGCTTTTCCCCCTAAATTCTGGCTTCAGTTGAGTCTTAGCCACAGGCACGTGGGGATTCCCTTCCTGGGTCTTCTTTCTTCCTTGGAGGAGAGAAATTCTGATCAGAGATACCATTCACTGAATTCTTGCTCTGTGCCAAGAGACTGTCCCAACACCGCCTACACAGTTCGCTCCCTGTCTACCCTGGGACGCTGTAAATGACGCCACTGAGTCCCAAAGAAGTTCCATCCTTTGCTGAACTTGACATAGGCAGGAACCCACAATCCCACTTCAGAACTCAGGGCTGTGACTCTCAAAGTTCACCCTTTCCCCGATACCAAGCTACCTCCACTTTCTTTTTTTCCACTTTATTAAAAAAAAAATTCAGCTCACTATTCCTCAGTCATCTTTTAGAAACTAATGAAAAACAGCTTATTATTATAGCACTTCCTCTTTGGATTAAAAAAATCTAAAATAACTTCATAGAGGAACACGAACTTACGGTTAATTCATTTCCCTTTGCTGTGCAGACGATGCCCTATTTTCTGTGTGTATTAGAATTAAAAAAAAAAAAAACACTCCTTAAATTCTTATTTTTCCTCATTTGCAGGTAGTTAGCCCCGGGGGAGCTGGTGACAACCTCCGTGGGGGTGCCTGCCACATTGCTGTTCGTATTCTCTGTTCTGTTGCTAATAATGTTCTTTTCATCCCTGGACATCTGTCATCGACTGATGAAGTAAATTGGCTAGAGAAAGGGCTGGATCTTGTTCACTGCATAGAAAAAACAATCATTAGGACAGCTGAAATCAAACGTAAGGAGGAAACAGATCCAACAACACCTAAAATATAATTAGAGCAGCAGACTGTATCCTGGATTGCAGTTTACGAAGGTTTTTTCTTTTTCAGATGACATGATGCCAAAAAGTGCCTCAACTTCCAGTCGCTGTAGAATCTTCTGGAAAGGAGGTCAAAACCAATTGGCTTCTTGGTCCCGTCTCCACACTGTGGCCTGTGGCAGTGCCCCAGGGGAAGGGAAAGACTATGAAGGTGGGTACTGGGAACTGTTTTCCTCACAGGAGTTTCTACCATGGGTGTGACTTCAGAGACAAACAGGACTGCTAAGCACACTCGCCCGACGGGGCACTCAGCAAAGGGCAAGGCTGTCTGTGGGCACGTATTATTTATCCTTTACTAGAGTCCCTGAGAAATGGTTTTGGGTAGTACTGTTAGATTCCAAGTCCAAGAACTTCACCCTCAGAGAAAAGGAATTTGTCTCTGACTTCCTGGAGGGGTGCTGTGGTCCTCGTCACCGACACCTGGCCTTTTCTTCTAACACAGTATTTTCACACCTCTCCCTTCTGCTCATTCTCCAGAAGTTGTCCATCCAGTCCCGAGGCAACTATGCTAGTTTCAAGGTGATGCTGAGGCCAGAGGAAAGGGGAGAGTGACATTTCATTGTCTGGAAGTTTTGGGTAAGGCTTTGGTTTGAGACAATGAAATGGGTTAGTTCCACTGCACATTAATAAACTGATTGGAACTTCAATGATGCCAATAAATCTTTTCTTTGTTTTGTGAGATTAGCCCTGAGCTAACATCTGCCACCAATCCTGCTCTTTTGGCTGAGGAAGATTGGCCCTGAGCTAACATCCATGCCCATCTTCCTCTATTTTATATGTGGGGTGCCTGCCACAGCTTGCTTGATGAACGGTGTGTAGGTCCATGCCTGGGATCTGAACCAGTGAACCCTGATCCTCTGAAGCAGAGAACATGAATGTAACCACTACGCCACCAGGCCAGCCAGCCCCCCAAATAATTTTTAAAATGATTTATTGGATTTATTAGATGACTTTATGTTTATAACTATGTAACTTTGAAATGAACAAGCCTATGATACCAACTTTTGGGAGTGAAGGGCAAGTAAGTTGTCTTAATATCAAGAGACACACCTGAGATGACAATAGCCAGGTGGTCTGGTTGTACACCTATGTCCCTCCAAAGATCATCAGAATGCATTCCATCATGCCTCACATCATTATTTACATCTAAGACTTAAGCCTCCCCTGTTATTCTTATCCCCAAATTCTCATTCCCATGTGGGTCTCTATATTCCCCAATACGAGCCTCCTTTCTCTCCCATACCCTTTCTCTGTGTCCTGTGGAATTCTTGCTCCATGATAAATAAACTCTCCTGTATAATCAGCCCTTTCAAAGGTTTCTCTCTCCTCCACGATTTAACTGAAATTGGTTCATCTCTGTTGTCAACCTCTTAAATGAGGGCTTCTTTTGGTTTCAGGTACACATACTTGAGGGCCAGAGGTAGAGTTTGTTGTCTCCTGGCTCCTCACTGATGTTCCTAAAACCATCACTCCCTTCTCTCTTGCAAACCCACTCCATTCCTCCTTTCATATTTACGTCATCTGGCTACACACCATGCCTTCTCCTCGTTGATGCCAACTGCAGTGGATGCAGGTGGACAAGACCCTCATTCTTGTCTTCTAAGAGGGTCTTCTAACCATTGCCTTAGCTCCCGGTTCACGGTTTTCATCTCTACTCCTATTCTTGTCATCATCCTGGGGACTGAACTCCTGTATGAATGAACCATCCATCCATCAACCTGTACTTTCAGTTCTGTTACCTTCTCATCTCTGAGAACTTTTTAAAACCCTCTTCTGTCACAATCTCTCCCTGGACCTTGTCATCTTGAGAAACTGTACCACCTCTGAAATTCAAATTCCAATTGTATCTCTTTCCAACCACCATCTCCTGTCTTTCCTCCCCTGATCTCTTGCTAAAGTATGGACATTGCTTAAATTCTTCAACTTCATCAAGATTTCTCATGAACTGACCCAACACTTTCTCCCTGGCCCTTGGCCCTCTCCAAGATTAACTGCCTTTGTGGTCTGACATAGATTCCATTATCCATCACCATAAACATTGTCTGAAAACACCTGGTGATGGGTCTTCCGTGGTCCTCTTCATCCGACTACTCTGGCAAAAACCCAGGCTTGGGAAACATTACCTCCTCTTTTCTCAGGCATGCTCCCCTGAAGTTGAATGCTGCTGAACAAAATTACACAATTGATTGCTTTCTCTTGAATTACTGATCACAAACTTCAAATGGGCATTTACAATTTCCTCATGATTGATTATGTTTCTCTAGTAGTACATTTTCTCTTCTTTCTTCCTAAACTGTTCACACCCACCACCTTCCTCCCTTCACCTGGATATCTTACTTCATATTTCACTGAGAAGATAGAAGTCTTGAATGATGTATTCATTTATTCACCAAATATTTACTAAGCATCTTCTATGTGTCAAGCGCTCTTCCGTATGGAGAAGACACAGCAGTGAAAAATGTGTCTGCCTTCACCAAGCCATCATGTGCCAAGTTTCCCCTTCCCACAGGTAGACTACAAACACCCCTGCAGCTGCATTCACCTGTTCCATTCTGTCTTCTTACAACAAAGAACGTGGCCTTCCTCCTCTTAAGGGTCAATTCCTCCATCTGTGGCCTGGATCCATACCCTTCTCACCTTCCAAAGTACTTCCCTTCTTCCGTTATCTCATCTCCCTCCTGAATCACCAATAATCCATCTCCATTGGATCATTCCAATGAGCATAAAACAAGCTGTAGCCTCTTCAACCTTTAAAGACCCTCCTGCTATTGCTGTTTCCTTTTTTCTTTTCATAACAAAACTTCTAGAAGGAATTGACCTCCCCCTTTTGTTGACTCTTCATCCCATAAAAATCTGGCCCTTGTCTCCAAGCTCTCCACCAAAACTGCTCGTTATGGTCTCCAATGATCTTCATGCCACCATATGCAAAGGAGAATTGACTGACCTCATCTTATCCAGCTTCTCAATAGCATTCAACACAACAAATAGCCACTTCTTCCACTGGGAAACACTTCCTTTCTTGGCTCCCTCAACACCACACATCTCTGGATTTTATTCTACTTTCCTTGAGGCTCCTTCTTGGTCTCCTTTGCTGGGTGCTACTCTTTTACCCACTTTCCAAATGTTGGTGCTCCTTAGGGTTCAATCATGGTCCCTCCTCTCCTATCGTTTTTGGCAACAGCCATGGGATTTAAAATACCATCTATATGCCAGCGGCTCTGAAGTTATCTATCCATCTCTAACCCCTGACCTCTATGTCCTCTGAGTTCCAGCTCATACATCCAAATCCTGACTTATCTGCTTCTCAATGCTTCAGGCATATCAAACGCATTCAGAACTGAACCCTGGATTCCATGTCTCCTTGCTCACCTTCTTACTATCTTACCAATCTCAGTAAAATAGAACAGCAAGTAGGATTCCTTCATTTCCCTGACCCACAGCCAATCAATCACCAAGACCTTTAATTCTACCTCTGTATAGTCACTTCTTTCTATTTCCTCTGCTATCCATCTTAATCCAGACCATGTTCATATTACAACAAAACTGACATTCTTAAAATGTAATTTGGATAATGCCAGCCCCCTGCTTAAACTTCCATTGATTTCCCATTGAACTTAGAATAAAATCCCAACTCTTGACCTTGGCCTAGATAAAGTAGATGGTATTCACCTTTCATCACTGTCTCTCTTGATCATTATTCTCCAGCCACATTAATGATATTTAGTGGCTTGAATATAGCAAGTTCTTTATCTCCTTGGGGGCCACTGAACATGTGCTTTCCTCTGCTTGGAACCCTCTTCCACCCCACTACCAGGATCCAAGCTCATTCAATAGTGGGTCCTCTCTCAACCTTTACGTTTCAGGGTTCCTTGACTCCTTATCTAAAGTAGTTTACATCTCAATCACTATTTCCATCTTAGCATTTATCATCATTTGTGCCTATGACTTCCTTGCTTATCATTTTATCCAACACTACCATAATCATAGTACAAAAGGTATTAAAAATGTATTTGTTGAATGAATGAAGCTTATTTCCTTAAAATTCTTGTGATTAAACCTAAGTTAGAGGAAGCTGGAATAATTGGAGGTTCTTCTGAAATACAATTCTTCTGAAGGCTCTCCAAACCCTGTGGACTTACAGATATCACACCTGTTTTCTTTAGGGCTCATGTAGAGCTCTGGAGTAGCTTTACTTACCTACAATGTGATAATATCTTTGCAAAGTAGTTTGGGTTTGAGGGGGTTGATAGGTGCCCTATGAATGTGAGTTGTAAACACGAATTAGAGACAGGACCAAGAAGCTAAAGTAAATGTATTACTTTAAATTCCAAGGAGTTTTAATTGTATTTTTATTTTAGGAAGGTAATGATTTATAGTGCTTAATGATTTATTTTTAATCCAGATCCCAAAAATCAACTACCTATTAAACATCAATGAAAATGGAAAGGAATAACATACAAAGAAATTACATAGCGGTGAATATCTCTACCATCCGGGTAATGAATTCAGTAATTAACCAGAATCTGTGTAGATTGTGTCAATTCACTTTTAAGTGAACATTACACTTATGTTAATGTTTTCTTTGTTCCTGCTAGTTCAATATATTGATGGATTATAAATAGTATTTAAGTCAGAAACATTTTAGTGTAGCACTCAGTATTTGCAACTTACTTTGCAAGTCTATTTATTTACAAAAATTCTAAGAGATGGTTGAGTATTACGCTTCCTTTTCTACAAATGGAAAAGCCAAGTTAGAGAGAGACTAAAACGATTTGTCCAAGAGCACTTGTAACACCATTAATGTAAAAATTTCATTTCATCAAGTAATATAAGTTGTCTCAAGCATCCAGAGAGAGACTGAGGCTTTCACCAGCTCCTGGTGAGGCCATCTACCCCCCACTGGCAGGAGTGGTGGGGCTAGAACTCTCTGTTTTCTCCCAAGAGCCTCATGTCAGCATCTCCCCCGAGGCCACTAGGTTTTGTCATATATCATCAGGCTAGAAATATCCCTGACTGACGTGTCCTGTTGATATCAGTCACCAAAGAGGTCCTTGGCCCCCTTGTCAGTTCTCTAGTCTGACCCCCAAACCCACACACAGCTCTCTACATTCCTTTTCTCTATCATGTCCTTCAGCTTCTCCACTCCCTGAGACCCTTCCCCCATGCTTGGGAAACTCTGGGTCAGGGAGTAGTAACTGCCCTGTAACTTCAATCTACTCTTTCAGCGTTTCTCACATTCTTCCCTCACTGAAATTGGCTCAGGCCTGAGAACAGCACTTCCTCTTCTGCTCCCACAAATGTTTTCTCTGCCATACTCTTTGTACCACCAAGTATTGCTCTGCAATCCCCCAAGGAGAGCAGTTTCCCTTTCTCCTTCTAAAACCCTCCAGCTTTGAATTTCAAACCATCATCTAGTATGAGCTATTTCTCCTTTTGCCATCAGCTCCTAATATCCACTGCCCAAGATTTCTCCCTTTCTCTTCCCCCTCTCTGCCCCATTTCTCAAAGCTTCAGTTCTTGACTCACTGTAAGTCTCTCCAAGTCTGCTCAGGTGATAATTCTGGAAGATCTCAGTGTCCACACAGGCCATACTTAACACCTGGCTTCCCAAGTCCATGACCTCAACTTCACCAGTCATCCTGTCCTCTATCTCAAACTTGGCCACCAACATTTCTCGTCCTTCCATGACCTTGTCATTGACAATCACTGCACCACCTGCACAATCTCAGTGTCAAGTATCACATTCTTTGGCCAACACCTCCTTTTCCAGCTAAACTCTTCCAATATCCAAACTCCAAAAACTCCTTGAACTCACTGGGACCAGTAACCAATGGACCCTACTACCTTCTCCCCATCCCTTTCTCCTCTCATCCCACTTCTGTGTTTACCCAGCTGAAATCTCATCCTCAGTCATTAAACTCACTCCCTTAGGTCCACCCTCACCTCCTTTGCTTTGCTCTTGTTTTTGTTTTACTTGGATGGCTGGTTAAACCGAACTCATTGTCTTTTCTGCCTCTGTGTCTACACAATTGAATGTGACAGAACAACACCCAGGCTTATTGATCCCACTCCAAATTCATTCATCTCCTAAGTTTATTCTGCTTACTGTCCTAAATGACAATTTCATTATCTTTTCCTCTCTCTGTAAAGCTCTTTCTTCATCTTCACTCTCAGATGATGATTTTGCTTCCTATCACTGAGAAAAGAGGAGCAACCAGCAAAGACCTTCCTACACATTCTGCCTTCCCCATTGCTCCCAGGTTGAGCTGCCCACACTCGTCTCAGGCCAAGCCTACACTCAAATAGTTGTCGAATCAAGGCCATTGCTCCTGAAATTCTCCCCTCTCTTCTGGACAATCAATCTCTCAATTTCTCTACCAAATCATCCCCATCAGCACATAAACATGGTGAATTTTTTCCTGTAAAAAAATTTTTCTTGATCCCACATTCCCCACCCCCAGTTACCTCCTTCCTTTGCTTTTTTTTTACAGCTAAATTCCTCCACCAACCAAAAAAGTTATCTATATTTGCTCTCTCCCATTCCTCTTTCCCTTCTCACATGAACCCCATTCAGGCAGGCTTTCACCCTCACCAGCTCACTGGTCAAGGTCACCAATGACCACCAACTTTCTAATTCCAATGCTCAATTCTCATCCTCTTCCTGCTTGATCAGCATGTGGTTGGATGATCAGTCCTCCTCCTAGAAACACTTTCTTCCTTTGGCTTCCAGTTCACACTCTCCTGGATTTCTTCCCACCTTATTCCAACTACACCTTATGCAATCTGGCTCATTCTTTCCACCTCACCTCACCTTCTACAACCCTTCATTTTGCTCTGACCACTCCAATCACACTGGTCCCCAGACTGTTCTCCATGGGCTAGGTGATGGCCATTTCTGAAGTTCTGTAATCACCTTATTCTCTATCTGGAAATCTCTTTTCCTAGATGTTACCATGATGTTTTCCTTTACATCGTTAGGTCCTTACTCACATATCACCTGCTCAGTGAGACTTTTCCTGTCCATCTTATATAAAATTTTGCCTCTTTCCTCAGCATTCACTATCCCTCTTCTCGGTTTTATTTTTCTTCATCACAATGATAATCATCTAACATACTATATACTCAACATGTTTGTGTCTATATAACATAACGTAGTTTTCCTTACTAGAACATGAGCCTGATAGGGATTTCTCTTCCAGTCCTCTATCCCTGTAACTGAAAATGGCATAGAGCACACAGTAGGTGCTCAATAAGTATCTGCTGAAGAAAAGAAAGAAGGAAGAAAGGAAATGTGATTTTTTAGGAAATAATAATCAATATTGCCGTGATGTACTACACTGCCTTATTGCCCAACTAATCAGAGTAATATTGATTTTGACTGTGGCTTGATTAATTTTTCTAGGAGAATGCAAAGTGGCCTGAATTTTATGCAAATCTAAGGAGATGATTACAGTTGGCTTCTTTCTCTAATAATCACCCAATGACTCTAAAACAAATATGGAAACAATTTGCAAATATTGGTACAAGTTGGAAGAGAAGGCTCCATTATCTGAGCAGAAAGTCAGGGTAACAATCAGTGATTCTTGTTTTAAGAAATCTTTTTCAGGCTTCCACAGGAAAATGACTGTGAGATACAGGTGTTTTCATAAATAAGTATGCTTGGGGGAGCTGCTTACCAACTTTTACCTGCAATGGAGGCTATCTGAGTTTGCTTATATTTAAATAAACATTACGCACGCTATTCTGGAAATTTGCAGCATGAAAAAATGGAGACACTCCAAAGCGAAAAGTGACAAATGTTGGAGAGGTTGTGGAGAAAAAGGAACCCTTATACACTGTTGGTGGGAGTGCAAACTGGTGTAGCCACTATGGAAAACAGTATGGAGATTTCCTAAAAAATTAAAAATAGAAATAACTTTTGACCCAGCCATCCCACTACTGGGTATCTAACCAAAGAACTTGAAATCAGCAATTCCAAAAGTCCCATGCACCCCTATGTTCATCGTAGCATTATTTACAATAGCCAAGACATGGAAGCAACCTAAGTGCCCATCAACTGATGACTGGATAAAGAAGATATGGTATACGTATATACAATGGAATACTACTCAGCCAGAAAAAAAGATAAAAATCATCCCATTCACAACAACATGGATGGACCTTGAAGGTATTAGGTTAAGTGAAGTAAGCCAGATAGAGAAAGACGAACTCTGTATGACTCCACTCATAGGTGGAAGTTTAACATAGAGACAAAGAGAATTGATTGGTGGTTACCAGGGGAAAGGGGGGGGGGGTGGGGGGAGAGCGCAAAGGGGGAAGTGGTGCACCTACAACATAACTAACAATAATGTACAACTGAAATTTCACAAGGTTGTAAACTATCATAATCTTAATAAAAAGTTAAAAAAAAATGGAGACATCCTGTAACCTGTTAATTTAAGGGGTTGGAAATGATTTCAGTTTTTTATCTTGCTTGAATTAACCCCTTTCTGCGTTTAATCTCATCTTAGAAATGGGCAGTCCCACTTTGCAACACACTCACACCAGAGAAAAACACACAGAGCAAAAACTCGTCAACAGAACTGAGCTGCCACATCTCCGTTGGCATGTTCTCTGGTCAGAGCTGGCAAAGACTACCTTGGGAATAAAAGTCAATATGAGAGTGTAAGGTAGGTTAACCACACGTCCTCAGCTACTTGGTATAAGTATTTCAAGGATAACTTGACACCAAGATTTAACATAATAATATAGAATCTGTAATTCCGTAAAAGGATTAAGAGATTCATTTTTTTTTCTATTTTATTTTTCCTTTTTTGCTCTCAAAGACCCTGGGTACATAGTTGTGTATTTTCAGTTGTAGGTCCTTCTAGTTGTGGCATGTGGGACGCTGCCTCAGCGTGGTTTGATGAGCAGTGCCACGTCCGCGCCCAGGACTCGAACCGATGAAACACTGGGCCACCTGCAGTGGAGTGTGTGAACTTAACCACTGGGCCACAGGGCCGGCCCCAAGAGATTCATTTTTAAGCAGTCAAAAGTATATGTATGTGTACGTATATGTGTAACATTTAGTACCCTGAATTATTTACTTAGCACATCTATCTAAAATCCGACATGTCTTACTGAAGACCTCACGGCATCCGTTTTACTGAAGTCACATGTTCACATCCATGGAGAAAGGTGCTGTAGTGAAATATAGATAATACACACAAAGTACAAAAATCTGGTGAAAAGAGCTTGCATATCCACCCACAGACACCAAATCAGGGCTGTCTGTGACGATCGATCCCTCAGGCATAATTCACCTCATCACTTATTCGTTTGCTTATCTGCCACGACGTGGTACCTGCTTACCGCTGGCGTCCTGAGATGAAATGCTCTGGCAGGTAGCAGATGTACCAATTAATAACCTGTCAGGTCTGATGGATAGAAGAGGAAGAATGTCCTCACACATTTCTCCAGCGTGGCTTTCTTCCCCATTTCAGGGCCCCTAGGGTCAGAAGACACACTCTGCCTCCTGGAGAGAGTGTGGACTATCTCATTAGTGTCTATCTTTCACAACACTCTGGCACAGCCTTCGAGAAGCTGACTCACCTGCTCTTCCCCAAGAATCCTGAAGTGATGGAGCTCTTTAATCAAGGAGTTGGGGCAGCCAGCTGGTGGAAAAAAAGAATTAATTACAAATACGTTATTCCCATTCTAGGGCAGTAATATGTTCTTACATCCAGTTATGACTATCGATGACCAGTGTTGTAGTTTGGGAGCACATAAACGCCTACCTGCAAAACACATTCTCATCAACCACAAAATAGCCAAACCTCCGAGGGAGCCCTGGCTGCTGCCTGACCCCCGACTGTGACTCTAGGAAGGAGCCACAAATGAGGCTGGCCAGGCCTTTTCTCGTCTCTGGATTGTGATCTGGTCTTTGTGGGGCCTTAGGGTACCATGTCTTTCTGCCCAGCATGTTACTTGTCCCTAATATAGAGCCAGGATTTTCTGGGGCCAGAAGGAGAGAGCTGATAAGTGTAGGTTCATTTCATGTATTCATCACGTCCTGTTTCCTGCCCTCCAGGCTGGGGTCCAGCACACCGAGAATTAAGAATGAAAATAGGGCGGGTAGACGCCCCATCTTCATGGGATTTGGCTGTGGTTGAGAACCCTGCCTGGTGCTTCCAGGAAGCTTTGTCAAGACCATAAAGATCCCGCATTTCAGTTTGGAAAGGGTCTCTTATGGAAAGGACCCGGGAGGAGGATCGTGACAGTCTTGGTGGCCATCACCTTCTAATTCTACCCAGTCAATGAGAGCCTGTTTTAAGCTTTCGAATTTTCTTTTTTTCTTACCTTTTTTTTTTTTTTTTGAGGAAGATTAGCCAAGCGCTAACCTCCACCACCAATCCTCCTCTTTTTGCTGAGGAATATTGCCCCTGAGCTAATATCCATGCCCACGTTCCCCTACTTTATATGTAGGATGCCTACCACAGCATGGCTTGATGAGTGGTGTGTAGGTCTGCTCCAGGGATCTGAATTGGCAAACTTGGGCTGCCCAAGCAGAGCATGAGAACTTAACCGCTAGCCACCAGGCCAGCCCCTACATTTTCTTTCTTCACTTGTAAATAGAAATAAGTAAATCAATCCATCATATTATCTATATGTGCCAGTGTATGCTAGTTATCCTTTAAAATGTGTTCCATCCCTGTCTTTTTAATAGAATTATTCCACAGTATTAATTTGTAGTCATTTATAATATTAAATCTGGAAACAAAATTGATATAAAAACCTGTTTCTTTGAGATAAGATCTATGGATTACATAATTGGTTGAAGTTTCTATTACGGAAATTGGCTTGTATGCAAAATGCGCCAAAACAATCACTGAGCTGTTTCTCCTGTTACTCAGCATTGTGATGTAAGAATGGTGGACAGTGTTGACGACTTTCTCTGGGGGAGGGCAGGCTGAGGAAGGAGGGAATTGTCTTCACAGGGGTGAAGAAGTTATCCTTTGCAAGAAAGATTAGATTTGTGCATTATTCTAGAAGGTATGATTAAAATCAACAGGTAAAAATTACAGCAGGCAGGGTTTTGGTTCAATACAAATAAATTTCTAATTTAAAAGTGGAATACATTGCCTTGTAAGCCAGTAACTGGAGGTTTTCAAACAGAGGCTAAATGACTATTTATGCAGGATATTTTAGAGAGGAAATATCTGGTTTGACTGGGTTAGTTCTAGTTCCGAAATTCTGTGATCATGTAAAACGCTGGATCATAGTTTTAGTCTTTGATATTATATTTGATATAGTCTTGACATTATAGCATTTCATGCTTTGAGAAAGTGATTCATAAATGTTCATTAAGATAGTACAAAAGATTGAAAAACAAAAACGGGTGATATCACCTGAAAATAGTTCAGGAAAATAAATGAAAATCCTGAGGTGAATATTTTGATGGAAAATGTGGTAAATTAATTGCCATAGGCACGTCCAATACTACAAAGAAGGAAAGCAAGATCCTTAATGTTAGAAGATATACTTGATATGTGTTTCTCCAACTGGAGGCCACAAAGACTTGGAGTCTGAAGAATCTTTTTGATGTGCTGTTCATTTCAGAGTTGCTATTCTGATGATCATCTAAATAATTAGTAAAAGTGTCTTTTGGGTCATTTGGTTGGCCACAATTCAACCAAAAACTGCTATGGAAATTCAGCCACCTGTCAATTCTTGAGTTTTAGATCTCCTTGGGAGCAAATGGTCCTATTTTGGTTTCGTGAAACCAATGAAGAAAGAACAGAAGCAGAGAGAATTCCAGGTGCGTCTCAACATGTGAGGGTCCCCTGGTGCTGTGCCAAGTGTATAAGGGGAGGGATCACCACGAGAAGTGATTGATAGAAGAATTGAAGTACTACCTAGCACAGGGTCGTAGGTGTGCTGAGATCAGAAGACCCAGGAAGGCCCTGTTCCATCCCAAGCAACAATTTAATTTCAGTAAGATGACAGCATCTGTCAGATTAAATTCATACAGTTAATTTGGACTCTTTTGGTTTTGTGCTTTCATTCTCATTTAATTTACAAATTTTCATTTGGGCCTTCTTATTGTATAAGCATAACATGTTTATATAAATTTATATCTAGCCATATTTAAGAAATATTATTTTAAAAAATAAGTATTCAATCTTAGAAGTTTTGGAGGATTTTTTTTTTTTCATTTACAGTGGTCCTTCATATCCCACAAATTTGAGAAAACTGATTTGACTTATTTTAATGGCAGGTAAAATAAGAAACAGAATTTAAAATTAGCCTGTCTTCAGAATTTGTATTCTAACATTCTCCTAAGACATAACTGAAAGGATTGATGTCAGTGATAGCTCAAATATAAACATCTTTAACGGAAGACTAGATAATTACCTGAAACACCTGGTAGGTGCAACAAAATGTAACAAACAAGGACAGATATAGCATGTAGTTAGAAGGGAAGAGTTGTAAGGGGTCAAGATATTTAAGAAGACCATGGAGGGGTATCTGTGTGCTCTTCACAGGGACATCAATGTGGGAAACAGACAGATGCAAACTTAGTCTGAAGACAAACTAACAAAATAAAAGACAAAATAAAATAAAATAAAACAAAAGACAAAATAACAAAACTAGAAATGCAAGACACGCATACAGAATGCAGTAGTGTGACAAAGAGGGGAAAAAGGGCCTGCCAATTAAAGATGATATGCAAGTAGGTGTTAATGGTGGTAGTGTACGCTTGTTTTATCCGAAATCCCCACATGGGGTCTACACACACATGACAATGGATCCTCCTCTTTTGAAGCCGTGGCTGTCTACTTGGACCACATTGTATGCTCACGGCACCCAGCATCATCTGCCTTCATGCCCCCATCAGTCCGTCTCTTCTTGAGATAACAGTTAAAAGGATTCTCTTAAAATATGTATGGGTTTTCCATCTCACTAAGAGTAAATGCCAAGGTCCTCAGAGTGGCCTATGAGGTCCTCCACTGTCTCTGACCCCTCTCTCTCCCTTGCTCAGTGCACTTCAGCCATGCTGGCTTGCTCATCTTTCTCTGTTGCTGACCATCCCAGGCAGGCTGCTGTCTCCAGGCCTTGGTATATGCCATGCCCTGCATCTGGAAAGCCCCTGGCCCTGATACCTGCATGGAGCACTCCTGACCTCCTTCAAGTCCTGCTCAAATGTCACCTTCTCAGTGAGGCCGTTCGGGACCACCCTACATGAAATTGCAGCCTATTTTCACGCCCCCACACCCCCGTCACTGCTCTACTTTCTCCAGGGCACTCATCATCTTCGAATGTGCTGTGCACCTCAATTACTTTATTTTCCGCCTCCCACTGCTGAAATACAAAGGTGACAAGTGCAGGGATCTTTGCTGTTTTGTCACTGCTATATCAGCCATGCCTGGAACAATGCACGGCTGTACAAAGTGTCCAATGGCAGGTGCTCCATGAATATGTCATCTACCATCTAGCCAGTCTCCATCTAGCTCGGTCGTTATGGCACCTGGGAGGGGCTCCTACTCCAGCCTTCCTCCTCTTTTCTCATCCCAGAGTCCCCAGCTCTGACCTCCAGCCTGTAGGTGCTTTGTTTTTATTGGTTAAGTGGTCTTCTCCTGACCTCTCACCTCTCTCCCCAGCCTGGACCCCACATGGGAAGATCTCAGTGATGCTTAGAATCCGTAACTCCTTTGTACTTCTACTGGAACTGCTTTGCTGATATCCAATATCCAGCTCTGGATAAATGCCACCACCTGTTTTTCCTTCTCCTGTTTCATTCCTGCTAATCACAGCTAGTGTAACAAAATGGGGCTGGAAGATCTTCTGACTGAAATTCACAGCAGCTACCAGAAGCTGCGACCTTGTTGAGAGTGGAGCCACTGCAGATTCGGGTCCACTCCCTGCTGAGCCCTCGGTGCAGCTTGCCCCCTCACTTGTCTTTGGTCAGCACTCCCTCCCATCTCCCTCAGGGACTCTTCCAAATCATCACTATTCTTCTCAATTAGCCTCTGAATACTTCATTCTCAAAACACCACCTCACGTGATACAAGTCCCAAAAAGGAAAGCTATCGCAGTGGACATGGAGATGAGGGGCCCGGACGCCCTGTGAAGAAGCTGTGGGAAGACCTTGAGAAGCCTCCCCCTGCACGCTGGTCTTCCTCAGCTGCAGAGAGTCACCTTGCCTGAGGACACACTTTCCTTAGGGCCCCAAATCTGCTGACAGGGTGATGGGGAGGTTGAACGTCCAGCTACTTTGTCCCAACATGGGCTACTGATGGGCACCCCTGCTCCACCTCCTGCTGGCTGCCTGAGGCTTTCTTGGGCCTACATAGCAGTTCAACTTCTTACTCTGCCCAATCCTGCTCCCTTCTCCTCCTTTCCCAGGTGTGATCCCAATAAACATCTGTACGCCACCCTCTGCCTCAGACTTGGCTTCCAGAGAGCCAATCTTGTGGCAACCATCAAGTGTACCATCCCTGAACTTCATGTTCTTTTCCAATCGTAACCCCCATTCCATCCCTCTCTAGTCCTCCAGGGTGAAATGGGAAAGGCTCCTCCTCCTCAGAACAAGAGTTATTCTTCATCCATGCTTACTTGTCCCCTCTCAGTTCCTTGTAGGCTTAACTTACCACTCACTCTCTGTTCTCAAGCTCCATGGCTCTGTGGGTTGTTCACTTCAAACCATATATGTACATAAATCTTTCCCATTTGAAAATTCAGCAAAAATCCAGCCTTGAGCATATAGTTACCACTCTATCTCTTTGCTTCTCCTTTCATCCAATTTCCTCAAAAGAACAGCCTACAGACACTGTCAACACTTGACAATAGCAGTTGGAGGTATGGGCTACAGAAGGGGAATATCAAAATTGGGGGTTTCATGCCTTTTAAAACAAGTTATTGTCATCACGGCTTAGGTTGAAGCTCTGGTTCTGCAACAGCTAGCTAACTATGCATTCTTGAATAAGTCAGTTACTCTAAATGCCATATCCTTTATCAAGAAAAATCACAATGTCTACTTCAAACAGTAGTTTAGAATGTATGTGAAAGCAAGATGGAATGACATAAAATAGAAAGCAAATTCATTGCTAATAATATTAATGGCATTCCCACATCTAATGACTGCTGCTATTTCTTATAATAATCTCATTTATTTAAAGGGAAGTAGCTTGCTGAAACAATTGCTACATGATCCATTGTCTTATGAAATAAAGGTCAGCACTTCTTTTTTCAGCTCTGACATGTAAAGGGGTTGGAAGTTATTATTCCCATCCTTCCAACAAGAAAAATCTGGGCAAACTGAAAATCAACTTTGTTTGGACACATCAGAGAACTGACGTTACAGGGCAAAGCACCACTGAAATCTGGAGAGACAGGCAAATCCAGTGAGTCACAACCAGATCTGCTTATATGGAGCATAAGTCACTGGGACTATAAACTGGTAGGAATATTTAGGTGGTAATTTTGATGCATTGCTAGAAGCTGGGTGTGGACTAGTGTGAGAGAGAGAAACTCTAGGGGTCCAGGGTCCTAGAGATTTTCCTGATCTTTACTTTCAAGAACCCTACAAGGTCCTTAAGGAGAAGATCCCCTTGTGGCTCTGGCAGGAGGAGTGGGAGAGCAATCATTGTGAAATACGTCCAGAGCCTTCTCTGTAACAAAGGTCTGCTCTCCAGGGGAAAGGGCTTTGCCAGCACCTACGCCAGTGCTATGGGAGAAGGGCATTCCTCTGACTCCAGCCTGTCTCACCGAATGGAGGAAAATAGTCAACAGAAGTCAGAGTCTCAAGGAAATAGACTGAGAACACTTCATGCAGCGGAGGGAGTAAGAGGCAGGGGAAAAAAACCCCTATACCACTGGAAAAACACTTGTGAAAGTCACAGTCCCAAGAAACAGACTCACTAAAAGACTGAGACTTAATTGGAAGATTATAGAACACCTTCCCCATTAACCTCACCACCTCACCAGCAGTGTTCCAGTAAAACAACAGTGGGTGGGAGCTGAAAGAACCACAGGACACAGATTCTCTCTGAGGAGGAGTAATTAGGGAAGCCCAAAGTCAAGAGGGGAGACAAAAATCAAGGACCCTAGGGGAATTTGAAACCTCTGGCAGCTTCAACTATAGCAAATATTAAACACCGCCTGACTCCTAGGCAGAATGACATATATTCTCACCTTAAAGGCCTATTTACCTCAGTTCCTATTATTCCATATAATGTGTCCATCTTTCAACAAACAATTTCTAGTCATGCCAAAAGGCAAGAAAAACACTGTATGAAGAGATAAAACAAGCATCAGAATCAGATTCACCTACGATATAGATGTTGGAATTATCAAACAGGAGGTGTAAAATAACTGTGATTAAGCTGTTAAGGATTCTAATGGAACAAGTAGACAACATGCAAGAGAAGATTGGTAATATAAGCGAGAGATGGGAGCTCTAAGAAGAAATCAAGAGGACATGCTAGAAATCAAAAGCTATAACCAAAATGAAGAATGCCTTTGATGAACTGTCAACAGACTTGACATGGCTGAAGAAAGAATCAGTAAGCTTGAGGAAAGGTCAAAAGAAACTCCTTAAACTGAAATGCAAAGAAAAAAAAAGAAAGAATGAAAAAAAATATAACACAACATCCCAGAACTGCAAGACAACTTCAAAAGAGGTAACATACCTGTAATTTGAGTACCAGAAACAAAAGAAAGAGAGCATAGAGCAGAAGAAATACTTGAAGTAACAATGGCTGAGAACTTTCCAAGATTAATGATAGATACCAAACTACAGGTCCAAGAAGCTCAAAGAACACCAAACAAAGTAAATATCCAAAAATCACATCTAAGTGTAACCATATCTTTGGTTTTGCAGAAAACCAAAGACAGAGAATTGTGAAAGAAGTCAAAGAAAGAAAACCACTTTATTGATGAACAAAAATAAGAATTACAGAAAATTTCTCATCTGAAACCATGTATGCAAGAAGAGAGTGGAGTGAAATATTTCAAATGTTGAAATAAAAATGCTGCCAAGCTAGAATTCTATATCCAGCAAAATTATCCGTTCAAAAGTGAAGTAAAGACTTTCTTTGACAAGAACTGAAGGGATCATTCCCAATAGACCTGCCCTGCAAGAAACATTAAAAGAAGTTCTCCATGCAGAAGGAAAATGATATAGGTCAGAAATTTGGGTCTACATAAAGAAAGGAAGAGTGTTGAAGGAATAAATGAAGGCAAAATAAGACCTTTTATTTTTCTTATTCTTAATTTATTTGAAAGATAAATTTAAAGGAATAATAGTAGCAATGTACTGGGTGATTACAGTGCATATATATATATATGTGTGTGTGTGTGTGAAATGAATGACAGCAATGTCACAAAGCATTCGAAGGAGGAATTGGGAATATTATGCAATAAGGTATCTGCACCATACAAATTCTGTGTTCTAGTCATCTTTGAAAGTGGACTTGGATTAGTTAAAGTATGAATGGTAAATCTTAGGGCAACTGCTGAAAAATTGAGTCATCTAAATATACTTATTCAAAGGCAAAGATTATCAGAGTAGTGAAAGAAACACAAAACAAGAAATAAAGGTTAAATGCTGAGTCGTTTCCACTATATATTATATATATAGAAGAAAAGAAATTCAATAATTTTCTGGCTTTTGCAGGTGATTTACCAAATAAAAGCCCCGAGGCTCTCTCAGATGGTGGGTTTCGAAGTTGATGTGATGGAGACCTGACCGCTTCTGTCTAGTCTTGTCTGGATTAAAAGGTAAAATCATTATCTGTCTTCAGAGGGAAAATGTGAAGCTCCAACTTACTTGGAAAACATATTAAACAATGGTTTTAGGTTGAGAAATACCGAATAGTATAATATACGCTACATTAGGCATTTTAATTTGTTATTTAAGTCTTTCCTTGAAAAAATGGCTGAGGAAATGAACTAAATATCAGTGTTGTGTCCAGCACTACTTTTGGTGCAATACAGAAGGAAAAGAAGCATAATATTGTCTTCGAGGACTTTACAAATCCAGCTGGATTGAAAGAATGCACTAAATGGTAACACCCCTAAGAATGAAGGATGTGAATAAAATCAAGAATGTGTGGGCATAGATATGCTCCTCAGGACAGAGTCCTTCCCAAACATGCCTGAGAAAGGAAGACCAGCGTGCAGACAAGATGTGTGTATTTTCCTGGTTGTCATTGTCCTATTCCCCTCTCTCCTCTCTCTCTCAGTGGGTGGATTCTACAATCTCTTTACCCTACATGTGAAAGTGGAGGGAACTTTCAGTCCCAGCCTGGCCCACCCTCCCCCACTGCCAGGTACCTGGCCCAGGGGGAAATGAGAAATAATGATGAAGCAAGAAGAGAGAAATAAATGAGGGGACTGTTCATCTCCACCACTAACTAGCTATGTTATCTGGGGCCAAAGATAGGGGGTTAGCTGTAAACCCTTCATTTTCTACCTATAAAAAGGGGAGTAAGAAGATTTCACTTATGGGGTTGTTGTAAATGATGTGTATCTCTATGTATGGTCGTATATCTATTACCTAGGACAGCTCCTTGTACATAATAAATTCTTCATGACTGGTGGTTGCTATTTTGAGGATCTCTGGAGGGCAAGAGTACTTGTGAGACTGTAGCTGAAATGGTTGTTCTGGGGCCAGCCTGGGTGTAGTGGTTAAGTTCGTGTGCTCTGCTTCTGTGGCCCAGGGTTCACAGGGTCAGATCTAGGGTGCAGACCTACACACCGTTCATCAAGCCATGCTGTGGAGGCATCCCACATACAGAATGGAGGAAGATTGGCAGTGATGTTAGCTCAGGGCCAGTCTTTCTCACCAAAATAAATAAAAATTAAAAAAAAAATGAAATGGTTGTTCTGCTGCTATCCCAGAAATAAGCTTTTTGCCCAAATCTTCAATATTTAGAGACGAATTTTGCTAAAGGAACCCAATATCCAATTAAGTAATTGAGATTATTATGATAATAATTATCAACTATGTACATATGTATATGTATATAATGTGTATACATATATATTCACATATGTATATGTACATAAGATCAGATCATATATGCTTAGAAAAATATGGTTAGTGTACATTTAAGGCTTTAAATTTTTATTAACCCATTTATTCATTTACTCACTACAATAATCTAAAATGATTAATAAGCAATTTGATATTTTTATTTGATATTATAAAGGTTTATGACATATTTTTACCTTTGAACTACCTGGAAGTTATTTTTTAATCTCACTGGTCATTTCAGACTGCATGCTTTACATATCTACACTTAGGAAGTGAATTAATAGAGGCAATAATGAAAATAACTTAAGCCCCAGGTCCCCAAATACATCCACTTATGCAAACATGCAAAAGGGAAACTAACTCCAATTTCTGACAAAATGGACAGTTAGCAACTGCCTAATATACCTTCTGTTTAGCCTTCTGAGTCAGCCATAGCGCAGAGGAAGGGCATCACTTGAGTATACGATCAACAGATGGATGATTATGGCAAACAAGCTGCGGTTTAAAAACAAATATTCCACAAAGATGTCAAGGAAGAGAACTGACGGCTCATAGTTCTGTTTGACCAGAGCCGATCTCGTTTTTATTGGGGGGGAGCGGGAAGGGGCTCTGTTTTCTACTTGTAGCTGCTTTGTAATATTCAAGATAACTTGTCTTTTGTCACCCAGGTAGTGAGTGAAGCAAATGACAGAGCTGAGTAATAGACAGTTCTACCTTGAAATTCTACCTCAAATCCTAGACTCTATGCACGGCAACCGACTTGCTGCCCTGTGATGGTGGTTTAACAAAAACAGATGTTAGATCTTGCATATGAAAATGCCACAGGTTCAGAATTTCACATGCAACCATCTTTTAACTGTCAAACTAATAAGATCAGTCTGATTAACTTGAGCACACTTCTTGTGTTTGGGGGAGAAAATATACTACCGTAGAGACATCAGAAATCTACGCACAACCAAAAAACAAAAGCAAAGCAGAATTTCAGAGGTTAAAAGTGTTCATCATGGAGTGACTATAAAAAATGAACATGAAGGGGCTACGAACACGGGTGTCCACTGGTGGTAGAGCCAGTCTTTTCAGTCATATTATATATTATCGTACTCTCCAGAAAAGATAATACGTTCAATGTGAATGTATTGGCACACATATAAAGCTTGCATCAATGACAACTAATTAAACTGAACGAAAAAGGGTTTTGAGGTCCCATATGTGTAGCGCCTATCACAATTTCCATTAACTATGAGTGTAATTATTTGATAATATCTGCTTTTCTCCCCTGAACGCGGGCTCCACAAGGACAGGGACTTACCACTTTATTTACGACTTGGGAACCAGCACAGCACCCAGCACAGGGGTAGTACTCAATAAATACTTGCTGAATGAATAAATGAATTAAGGGGCAAAAGCTGTTGCCTTCCCATTCTCACAAACAAGAGCACTGGAAAATAGATGACTTTACAAGCCTGCATAGAGTTAATTTAAGGACCTATGAGTGAAAGAGTATTTGTCCTAAGGTCAGTTTTTTAAAATCTTAAAAATGAACTATTTTATACTTGAAGGGCAAAGTTTAATTTTTAAACATAAGATATTAGTATACCACTATTCAAGCAAGAAAGAGTTATTTAAAAGCTCCATTTCTTACTAGCCTTGTCAAAATAAAGCTAATTTTCAGCAAGGGTAAAGCTCTGTTATCAACAAAAGACGGAGGCCGGGTCTGCTGGGTTGGTTCAGACTGGGGCCTCCCTCAGGCAATTACTGAGACCATTGATGAAATGTCACAATATTTTCCTCAAGACAGTCACACAACTGCCAAATGCAATCTGATGATATTGTTTATATCAATGACAATCAGATCCAATTCTTAGATTTTACAGACTTGCTGGTATTTAATTTCTTCAATGATTAAAGATAGATTTATGTAATACATAGTCATGTATTAAAGCACAAAAATATCTTAGTTTTTAAAGAATTATCAGCTGTTACTTTCTCCAGACCAACTTCTCTCCTAACACAGAATTCCCTTCTATGACATCCTGACAGGTTGCATTTCAGCCTCTGTCTCAAGACTTCTAGTGACAGGGGTCAGGAGTCAGCTAAAGAATTCCATTCTAATAATGAAGCATTCTTATTGTTAGAAGGATCTTTCTTGATATTAGCTCTAGAGTTGGAGTGATAGAAACTATATCCAAATATTTTAAGTCTTTATTACGCTTCACTTTCCTGAGGCAAATACCCATTTGTCTGAAATAATCTGTAAATATATGTGAAACTTTACAGGAAGCATCTAGATGCTCATCGCTCTTCCCTCTATTCTTAGATTTGACCTTGTCGTTGGCAACATCCCCGCTCAAATGTGGTACTCGGGAAGTCTCCTGTTTATTCACTGTCGCCGCATTCACTCATGTATTTAGTGTCAGACACTTGACCAGATGCTGGGGAGCCCGAGGGAAGGAGCCAAACCTAATCTGTGATTTCTCGGTGCTTCATTCCAAGAAGACTTGGAGAGGCATCTTCTCTTTGTTGGCAAGGTCAGACTTTGTAGATGAGAGCCCTCACACCTGCTACATTCACTTCTTCATTGCACCTTTAACATCACATGGGTGGGTTTCTGCCCACTCTACTGATAAAGTGTTCTATGGTGTCCACTCTGAATTCGGGACACAATAGCTAGGCCGAACTCTAGAATAGCCCCCTAACTTATTGGCCTGGGGGAACTGTAACAACATATCATGTGTCTGAACATTTGAGAGCTATAAATAAATCTAAAAACTGTTAAACTTTGACAAATACCCCTGCAGGAGGATCTCAAGGTGATGATTGAGAAATCTCAGACCCCTTGGAGATCTGCTCCTGAATGTGGCTGGACTGACACAGCCAGACCTCATTCCTGGCCCTTCCCCTCCTCTTACTCTCAGACTCCCTCCTCCTTGAAGGGATTCTTGCACAGCAATATGGTGCAACCTGTGGGTTCAAGCTCTACCACTAAGCCCCCCACCATGAGTTATCCTTTCACCATTGCCTTCAGGAAGACTGAGCCAGTTAAGAGTCTCAGAGCCATCTGTGCAGGGAATTCTGAATTCCAGGTATCTAGGAACCCAGGCAGGGCTCAGATCCTGTGGGCTCCTATGGGGAGAGGTGTGGGGGGAGATCAGACAGGGACCCAGGGCAGGGCCCCTTCGCTTAGTTAAGTACTTACTGCCAACGGCCCTTGCCCAGTCCTGTCCCTTTCATCTCCCTGTAGTATCTGGGATTAGGTCAGCCTATCACCCTTAAAACATTCTCCCTGAAGTTGTGAGATTCACTTCCCTGTTCTTTTCCTCATTCCTTTGCTTCTCCATTTTCTTTATTGTCCCTTCCTTCTTCTTTCTGACATCCCAACATGGGCTCCATCTTCAGCCCAGTGTTGTTCTGTTTCTAAATCTCTCCTCCACAGTTGCTTGACTGGTTCAACAGAACCTTCTGCCTCCACTTGTCTCTAACGCCAGCTCAACATTTGCACCCCAGGGTCCAGCTATCAGTTTCAAGTCAAGAAGTTTCATCCCATCCCTCACACATGACCTCCTCTAGATCCAGTTTTGGTGAATCTTAATGAGTTGGATCTTAATGAGTACATATACCTTATTAAGTGCTCATACTATTTGTTTTTTTTTTTTTTTTGTAGTTGATGGCTGAAACTGACGTCAAACTCATTGTTTTTCCATTTTTGAGATTTAATCTTGCTTCATTTTGAAAAGTTAAAAAAAAACCCATCTCCAGAACTCTGACCTCTGATTGCTCTTCCTTTATGCTATCTCAGGGATGCCTGGAAGTGACTCTGAGATTATATGCAGAAGATTTTGGAGATATAACAGTTCTTAAAATATTTCTGTGTTCCCTGTTCTGTTCTCACTTTTCTTAAGCACAGGTTCCTCCTGAAATTGTTTGTTCTCTCCTTTTCAACATGGGAAACATTCTCTTTGCTCAAGAAAATGGGAGAAACAGGAATTGGGTAGCTTTCCCCCTGTTAACATGGTGCGGTCTTCTTCAATGAGGGCCTGTTTTTCTTAGGCATTTCCCTACTTTTTCCTGTCCTTGACCCAACTATAAAAGCCTGTTTTGTTGTCTTCCATCATTGAAATTAGAATTTCATCTCCTCCGGGACTTATCCTGATGATATCCTCCCAGGTTTGTGTTCTTCTATTTGTTTTTCCCAGTTACAAAACTTCTCAGTCATATCTTGCATTTGCTTTCTGAAAATCTGAGCTCACCGTAAATAAAAATAAGTTGTCTGTTTGGCATTAAAAATGAATAAGGATGGGCTGGCCTGGTGGCATGGTGGTTAAGTTTGCACGCTTTGCTTTGGCAGCCCAGGGTTCATGGGTTTGAATCCGAGGTATGGACCTACACACTGCTCATCAAGCCATGCTGTGGCAGCATCCCACATACAAAAAACACAGGAAGATTGAGACAGATATTAGCTCAGGGACAATCTTCTTCAAGCAAAAAGAGGAAGATTGGCAACAGATGTTAGCTTGGGACCAATGGTCCTCACCAAAAAAAAAAAAACAGAATGAGGAAATCTATTTTAAAAACCATATGAAGACAGAATTTATTCCTACTTATTTTTTTAAAGGATAAGTTTGAAACTGGGATTTTTATTTCAATTAGTATCTATAATCGACATTTACTTTTGTTCTGTCCTTACACTATAAAGAGTATTTTACAATCTAATTGGGAATCTCCTCAGGAAAATGTATTCTAAAGTTGCAGATCACTTCCACAAAGTCACTGAGAGGCATTAAAAAACCCAAAAAGACAAAAACACCTTAGGGGGATTAACTGAACTACAACTTTTTTGGAAAGCTTTTGCTGAATTTCCTCCATAACCATGCTGGGATGTAGGGAAACTCATTTGGATAATATATTCCATTGAAAAGCATTAAAAACTATGTGAGTCTTCAATCACTATTTTTTCTTTTAATTTCCTTGCAAATCATCACAGGGGCCATTGCGACATCCTTTGGGTTCAATGGAAAACCGTGAGCACCCGAGCTTGGGATAAAAATTGAAATGGATTTCAGCTCTCTGATGTGCTACTGGCACTGGCCGCATGACACAAATAATCTGCAATTTGCAGATCGCTGCTGTTTGGTGTGACACGCTTTGAGGATTAATTTCTCTCTCGGCTATAGCTTAGAATCCCTAATGTATGCTTGACAATTAGAGTTACCTTCTATTTTCCCCCTAAGTATAACTTTGAAAAGAAAACCGGCTAACGGTGGAAAGGCATCAAAAATAAGCGATGATTCAATGTGATCAAAGACAATGCAGCAAAACATTGAGCATCTACTTTTAATCATAAGCCCTAACAGGGCGGGGCACAACTGCAGAGTGGGTCTGAAGGGCTCCTTTGCACTCCAGTAAGCCAGGTGGATTAGGGTCTCCATGCGCTTTGCTGAAGTAGCCATTTCTGAATTAGTCTGGGAGCCAGGCGTTATTAGTATCCATGGCAAATTCATCAAGACATGCTGACTGAGCAATTGCATCCAACGTCGGCAGTAGGACTTTACATAATCAAATTCAAAGCATTATCTCCTTGATAAATAAAAGCAAGCTCATTTTAGTAATTTCTCTCCGCTGATAGTTTTTTATTTATGTCTCTTGATGATTATTTATGCTTTCCTTTTCAACAGCCAACATTTGATGAGTCCAAGACATCCTAAATCAGTTAAAAAGAATCTTTAAGACAGTTCTGTCACCCAGCAATTTCACTTACAGGTATATACCAGAGAGAAACTTATAGAGTTGCCCAAGACTATATTTACAAGAATGTTTATGGCAACATTTTTGCAATAATGGCAACTATGAAAGAAAATATCTGAAATAATCATCATAGGAGAAGAGACAAAAATCATTCCATTGTGCCCCCGCTTCATGCCAGGCACTCTTAGGGCAGTGGCTCATGTTAGTGGAAAAATGAAAACAGATGAAAATCCCTCCTTGGAGCTTATATTCTAAGGGTGAGATCGACAATAAAAATAAACCGATAAATAGGTAAATTAGGTAATAGTTTAGAAGGTGATGAGCTTTATGTCAAAAAGAAAAAAAGGACAGTGTAAGGGGGGATAGGAGCAGAGGGGGATAAATTTAAATGGGATGTTCAGAATATTTCAGGTTGAGAAAATGACATTTAAGCAAAGCCTTTTGGGAAGTAAATTAACAGGAATTAGCCAGGATGCGATGTATCAAACAGACAAATCTCGAAAACATCAAGTTAAGAAACAAAGTTGCGATAGTTCATGCATAGTACAATGTCATTTATGCGACATTTATAAAACCTAGTAAACAATATAGATACATACAAATCTACTAAGAGGATGAAATAATGCATGTGAATGATAAACTCCAAATTTAGGGGAAGCAGAGAGTGAAACAGGATCATAGAAAATGGGAGAGGATGCTCCAAATCTGTTTAAAGTTTGTTATAATAATAAAGCTAACATGTCTTTTTTCTTTTTCTTTTTTTCTTTTTTTTTTGAGGAAGATCAGCCCTGAGCTAACATCTGCTGCCAATCCTCCTCTTTTTGCTGAGGAAGACTGGCCCTGAGCTAACATCCATGTCCATCTTCCTCTACTTTACATGCGGGACGCCTGCCTCAGCATAGCTTGCCAAGTAGTGCCATGTCTGCACCCGGGATCTGAACTGGCCGGCCCTGGGCCGCCAAAGCGGAACGTGAGAACTTAACTGCTATGCCACCGGGCCGGCCCCTCAAAAGCTAACATTTCTGTAACACTTACTAGGGACAAAGCATGCTTCTTAATACTTCACATATAATAATTCATTTACTTTCACAACAACCCTATGAGATAGGTACCATTACTATCCTCATTTTACGGATGATGAAACAGAGACATAAAAATATTAATTAACCTGAGAGTTCTCTAGAGCAGTGCAAAGGTAGATGTTGACAAAGCTGGGTACTGGGTTCATGGGTGTTCATTATGTTATTTTCTATATCTAGTTGTATGTCTGCTCCTGTTTGTAATAAAAATATCTACGTGAAAACTTGAAGTACATATAAAGACAGCTTTAGAAAAAATTGAATAAAAATTCAACAACTTATAGACCTGAGTTTTATCATGAACATATATGAGCATCTATGTAGTCTGAAGAAGGAACATCTTCTAATATAACCACTATATTAGCATAGCTTAGAGTCAGATAACATGAAAATTTGTAGACTTTGTAACTTTAAAAATAAGCTGAAAGAAGCCATAAATATTATTTGTTCAGTTTCGCACTTATAGATGAGGCAGTTACTACTCAAAAAGCACACGAAGCCTCTTGGAGTTCAAAGTAGGCGGTGTTAAGCTCAGAAGTTTGTGATTTCATAAGGTAGATACACACTGATATTTTCTGCTTCATTGTTGCTGCTGTGTTACTCCAAATGTCCCTTCTGAGTCAATTCCCACTGGCTGTGAGATGACCTGTTTTCCAATGAGGTACTGTAGAAGAATGAGTCTCCTTGATAATGAGACACAATCTGAAATTTGTCAGATGTTTTCATTTCACTAATAATAATAAGGATCATTGGCAGGAGCTGAATTCCAACCAAGCAGTCATTCATTTTTTGTTGAACAATTTTTTTGTATGTGTCTACTATGTGTGAGGTCAGATGCTAAAGAGAAAGCCAGAGTGAATGAGGCAGAGCTCTGCCTTCATGGAGCTTCCAGAAGAAATAACACGCACATCAACATAAATGGAGACACAGCCAAGTGTGCAGAGGGCAATTAAGAAGGAGGTGTTACAAAGAAAAGAAGGGCCAGCCTGGTGGTGCACTGGTTAATTTCGCACGTTCTGCTTCAGTGGCCTGGGGTTTGCTGGTTTGGATCCTGGGTTAGGACCTATGCACTGCTTGTCAAGCCATGCTGTGGTAGGCATCCCATATATAAAGTGGAGGAAGATGGGCATGGATGATACCTCAGGGCCAGTCTTCCTCAGCAAAAAGAGGAGGATTGGCGACAGTGTTAGCTCATGGCTAATCTTCCTCAAAAAAACCAAAAAGAAAACAAGGCAGAGGGATGGGATCAAAGGCCTGGATGCTGGAAGCACCAAGTGTGGATGGGGAAACCAGCAGCTGTCTGGGCGCAGGTGAGAACTGAAACCATCTGCATCCACACAGCTTATTGGGGCTGAGAACTGAGACCTAATTGTTTGTTCCAGAAAAATCCTGCCTTGGAAGATAAGCTGTAATGTGATAAATAACTTCACTGTTTGTTTTGAGAAATTCCTACAAATAATTTGACCAGACAGTTTGCTCATCTGAGTAGCCATCTCCTTTAACAGGACAATAGACTGCTCCCTGGGCAATGGCTCATTTATCACATAACAATTTCCTCACCAAAGTTCCCTTCAAAAACCCTATCTCAGTGTGTCCAACTATTACATCATGCATCTTGCTCAATTCCAATCACTTCCCTGCCTGAAAGCTCTGCCTTATCCACTTGAGCCCTGATACCTAAACCCTATAAGTCTTTACCCCGCTTTCGGTAAGAACCCTACAACTGTCAACGTGGTGGGTCTCTAACTGCAGTAGACCTAATAAACGCTGCTCTGCTCAATCAATAGACTTTCTGGTGGTCATTTGGGAGAACTGACGCAGAATATATGAAAGGCAAGACGGAAAATGCAGCAACAAAAAATTAAAAACAAAATTTTTCCCATCTTTATGTTGTTATGATGTCAAAACAATTTTAAAAATTAGAAAATTGTTCTCAGTGTGTATAGTCTTGGTACTTCACCTACACTGTTGTATTTATAAAACGCTTCTTTTGTTATTGACCTATATTTTGGCTTTAGATTTCCATAAGGCAGTTGTTTCCATTGTCCGGCATACCTTGGATTATAGCTTTAATTTGGATGGTCAACACAGATGAGTGACCAGTGGGGTTGTGCAAGGCTTTCAGAGTGAAAAGTGACCCCAGCCCACCACTCTCTCCTCCTGCTGCTCTCCAAAACTCATTCTTTTGCATTTCCCTAATAATTAGCGATGTTGAACATCTTTCCATGTGCCTGTCGGCCATCTGTGTATCTTCTTTAGAAAAATGTCTGTTCAGATCCTTTGCCCACTTTTTAATTGGGTTGTTCATTTTTTTGTTGTTGAGTTTTATGAGTTCTTTATCTATTTTAGGTATTCATCTCTTATCAGGGCACACGTGTGCGATGATGGATGGTAATGGATGGATGGTGGTAAACATGATGTAGTCTACACAGAAATTGAAATATAATGATGTACGTCTGAAATTTATATAAAGTTATAAACCAATGTTACCTCAATAAAAATGAAAAAGGAAAACTCATTGACAAAAAAAGTTGATTCTTGATTGAAAGATGAGAAGGAAAAGGGAGAGGTAATGAAGAGTGATTTTGCATGCCCTTTAATGTATTTTTCCATAGACAGTGGTGGTTGGTTTACCCAAACGAGCTTGTAAAGGTCTAGTTAACATGATGGGGGAAAGAGAACCTGTGGGATTGTAATCCATGAGTGGATCTAATCAAAAAGGAGAGAGATCGTGGGGCTGGCCCAATGGCGTAGGGGTTAAGTTCGCACGTTCTGCTTCGGTGGCCCGGGGTTCTCCGGTTTGGATCCTGGGTGCAGATATGGCACTGCTTGGCAAGCCATGCTGTGGTAGGCGTCCCACATATAAAGTAGAGGAAGATGGGCGTGGATGTTAGCTCAGGGCCAGTCTTCCTCAGCAAAAAGAGGAGGATTGGCAGCAGATGTTAGCTCAGGGCTAATCTTCCTCAAAAAAAATATAATAATAAAAAAAAGGAGACAGATCATATACATCGTATCAGACAAAGCTTGGTGAAATAGGGTTTGGTAGGTCAGCTGGTTGACTAATTATGATGGCTAAATTAATGAGGTTTCTTTAGGGTAAATGCATCCTGAGTCCCAAACAACTTACGTGCATACAAGTTTATGGGACACGCCCTGTTTACAAACTGTACCCTTTCTCTATTTATTTTTGAACCTTACCCTTTGCCATAGAATGCGTTCTTTAAAATGGACTTCCTTGGGACATATTTAGGCACTACCAAGTTTGAGAAAATAAATAATATCCAAAAAATGTTAAAGAAATAATTGTAATTGGACTTTAGGGATTGGTACAATTCCAAAGGGGGCTTAAAGATGAGATGGAGTGATTGTTTAGGAGATAAAGTGGGATGGGGAGGAAGACAGAAAAGAATTCATATTTTCACAAGTATTTACTGGCATTGTTTCTGATTTTTTGTGTTTTAAATTTATTTCAGGAATTTCCCTTGTTACTCTAGTGCAATGCATCTTTTTTTCTTTTCTTCATCTTAGTGTGGGCATAATTGCATTCTCTACTGAAAGGCATATTTCAAATTCTAAAAAACAAAACAAAACAGTAATGCTTTAAGCACTCTAAGTACTGCTACTTAGACTCATCAGCGCTTTCACATAGTTCAGATATTTAAAGTTTGTATGCTGCTGTGAGATACATTCAAAAGAGATGAGATAAATAAAACAAAGCCTAAAATCTAATTTAAAGGACAAATAACCAGTTCTAGGATGGGCAAAAAACCCATACAGCTTCAGCTATATTGTGAATTATACCATGGTTTGATTGCCCAGATCTTTACACTTTCCCCACGCGAAAATTAGCAATCATTCTTTATTTTAATTAGCCAAAAATGACTACATATGAATAATTCTCATCTGTCAGCAGAGTTACACCAATGAGTCCAAATTTGCAATTCATATTTTGAAGTATGCGATTCACAAGCATTCAACTGGGCATCTTTAAAACACAGGGAGAATGAGGTCCTTCTAACAGCTTTGGCAAGTTTCTGGTTACCACACCCACAGCTGGCAAAGACTGGAGTCCATTAGCCTCTTAGGTGCTGCCCAGCTGACTGCACCATGGCCTTAGAATAAGCAACTCTAGACGGTTAAATCCAGCCATTCTACGTTGTATTCCTCCATAAGAAAATGGTTTATAGACTACATGCCTTAAGCGATGATCGACTCGAAAATGAAAATTAATAGATTCACTTAGTGTTTCAAACCTGAAGATTATCCTACTAAAAACCTTCATCCATCTGCTATTGGCCTTTTAGAAGTTCTTATATGTACCAACTTTGACTCTCAGGACTTTCATAGGTTTGAATAAAGCTACTCTGGTGAGAAAGCCTGTCAAGTGTAGCTTCATCCAAGACATGATTTTCCTACTTTTGTGCTGTCATTTTGGTCTAAGTCCCCAAATTGGTGATCTCCATTTTTTGATTTTGGTTATTTGGTGACTTTACGAATATCAATTAACTATCACATCTCTTTTCTTTTGGAAGTGTTGGGAGAGACGAGGCCCAGGAAATCTGGCATCTGAAAACAGAGATAATGGGTCAAAATGGAAGAAAATGACAAATGTGGCACCAGTCTGAGGGCTGAGTCATCGGACAATAGGAACCAAAGACTGATTTATGGATTATGTGAAAAGTGTTGTGTCTATGCCATCAATAACGAGCAACAGATAGTATGCCTGATTGAGGAAGTGGGGAAGAAGATGGAATCCTTGGCCTGAGAATCAGCGTCAACAGCTGACGTTGATTCAGAAGGCTGGGATTTGGCTTGAGGACTTCAAGGAGAGGGATGGGAAAGTGTGTCAAACTGTTAGTATAGACGGTGTTGAAGCTGTGTTGAGCTAGTGAGCGCCAACATGCCGGGATTCCTTTCCTGTTTCAGGATTTATCACTAACTCTGGGCTTTAGAATAGGTGAAGCTGGGCTATTTTGGAAAATAGACGTCTAACAGCCAATCTATCAGCAAGAAGGGCAACTTTGATGCACCCATCCACGCACTATGCATTGAGGATTGCAAGTTTAGAAACTCTTAGTCACTTTGGATACATGAAAAAAAAGCATTTTCAGAACAAAACATTTCCTTTAAGCAGAGGACGTTTTTTCTATTTGCCTCATCTTATTATCCAGCCTCCTATTAACCATGCAAGTCATCAACAGTTACTTGGGGAAGACAAAACAAATAACTCATCCTCCCTATTTTTTACTATTCACCATTATTCAGACTGCAGTTTTTAAGTAGGAAGAGAAAACAAAGAGCGTGTTTATAGGAGAAAAAAGGAACTATCTGGATATACTTAATTCAACTCAGATTCATTTATTCAACTAATATTCGTTGCCCTGCATTGTTTTATGTATGGGGGATACAGGAGCGGACAAAACGGAAAAGCCCCTGCCCTCACCATACTTCCATTCTATGTGGGAGACCAGACAAGAAACAAACAAGTAAATAACACAATGCCAGATGTTGATAAGTGCTAGGCAAAACAATAGCAGCGATGGAGAATGGGGAACTATTTTATAGGGATGGTTAGGAAAAACCTCTCCATTAAGGAGTCACCATAAGGGAGATTGGGAGCACACTATCACAGGATGTGGCTGTGGGAAGGGTGTGCTAGGCAAAGGGAACAGCAAATGTAGGTGCCCAGAGAAGGAAAAGTGTGCCGAAAGAACATAGAGGAGGCCAGAGGGCACAGGCAGAAGGGGCAAGAGAAAATGGAGTTGTTTGCAAAGAGATCCTCCTTCCCACCACGCAGGGCCCTTTTAGTCATGTGGAAGGATTTAGGCTGTTACAGTTAATAAGATTGGAAGGCACTGGTGGGTTTTAAGCAGAGGAGTCACATGATATGTTTTATTTTTTAAAAACTTCTCTTTGGCTGCAGTGTTGAAATAGCCTGTAGTGAGCAAGGATGGAGGCAGAGAGCTAAGAAGCTAAGTCCAAGTGAGAGAGGATGGTGGCTTGGACCACGGTGGTGGTGGAGAGGAAGCGAGCATTGGTAGGAATCTGGATATGCTTTGAAGACAGATTGATAGGGTTTGCTGATAGATTGTATGCTGGTGTGAAAGAAAGCCCAAAATCACAGATGACAGCAAGGTTCTAGTTCTGAGCCCCTGCAAGGTTGAAAACACCATTGGCTGAGATACGGGAGACTGGGAGGAGGTGGTTTTGGTGCGGGGTTGGGGGGGTATCAGGTGTTCAGCTCTGAATGTGTTAACTTTCAGATCCCTATTATCCATCCCAGTGTAGAGGGGACAATTAGAGGTTCAAGTCTGGAGTGCAAGAGAGAGGTTCAAGGTAGAGAGACATACATTTATGAGTTCTCTGTGTATAGATATTGTTTAAAGCCATGACACCAGATGAGATCCGCCAGGGAGTGAGAGCAATAGAGAGGAGGTCCACGTCTGAACACTGAACACTCCAACATATAAAGGCCAAGGATGGAATGTAATGCAGCCATGAGAATGACACTGTAAATGACTATTAAATTATGAGGATAGGTATTTATGATATGGTGTTAAGTAAAGACATCAGATTACAAACCAGCACACATATGATGATTTTGTTTGGTAAAATAATTATATATGCATTGGAAAAGTATTGGAAGATCGTGTGCCACAATATTGATGGTGATTTTCACCTAGTGGAGAAAATACGATAATTACTTTCTTCTTTCTGCTTATATATGTTTAAGTTCCTCTGGTTGTTGATATTTACACTGAATAAAGGAAAAAGTAATAATGTTACATTGAAAAGGAAATTTCTATTGAAAATTCTTAAGTTATGCCTAGACAGAGGCCATAAGCTGTGTAACCTTTTTGTCTTGGTTTTGCTTAAATGGCTTTGTGACCAGAGATGTCCAGCTTTCAGAGGAGACTGCATTGTCTTTGAGCTCCAACAGTCATTCTCCAGTCTTTCTAGTCAAGCTGCTCCCTCTGACCTTCTTCTGTGACTTGGACAAGTGGCATCCTGTGATCTAAACAGGCGCTACTCCATCCCCGCTAGCCATCCTCACCAAGCATCCCGCATCACTCCAGTTTGCTGCCCATCTGTTGACTGGTCCCCATCGCCTTACCTGAGTGAAGCGTGGGGGAGGGGGTATCTAAAAGTCTCTGAAAACCCCGAACACTATTATAGTCATTATGAAACTTCCAAGTGGATATAAAACACTCACATATAGCGATTATATTCATCACACATCATGATTAGAACTCATTCCAATCAGGTAATATGTATCTGTAAAATGAATTGCTTTAAAATTATGACTATCATTTTGGTACTTGTTTGCAAGTTTGCCCCTCAGTGCCTAGTACTTGAGGCAGATGTGGCCTGTGTGTCCCTCTCCACAAACCCCACACTTCTTCAGGTTCTTCTTTCATTCTAGGCCAGCGCTCACTGGGAAACCTTCTTCTCCACCGGACGCAAGGCCCATCCCAGAAGGTAGAGCTAGTCATGGCTCCTCGGATGAGATCATTGATGACAACCTGCTTAGTGGATGGAGGCTCCTCTTCCCAGGAGAAGTGGCTACTGGGCCATCACCTAGTTGACGTGATTCGTGAAGGGAACACAGACAGATCAGGCTGCACATGAGACTTCTCCTTCCTTAGCTGGCCTGACTTTTCTGGATATATATTGACATCAACCACACTAACCAAATGACTGCCAAATCCCCATATCAACTTTGGTTGTGTAGGCAGAGGCTCTTTTCTTTAAATGGTCTCTCGAGCTATTTCCTTTGCATTACAGACAATTTCTGATTGGAAGTCTAATCCTTCAGCCTATTTCTGGCAATCTGCCAGGTGTGACAGGTTGTTCCTTGCGGCAGTCTCAGTGTTCCTAGGTTCCAGTGATGCTCCCTGGAGAGTTGGTGGTAGGAAAGCCATTCATTCATTCATTCATGCATTCATTCATTCAAACACTTGTTGGGCATATATTTGTTGAAGCTGCTGAGGGGTCCAGCAGTAAAGGAGACAGGGAAGATTCCTGCTCTCTTGGAGCCACACAGAGACTTTGGGCCTGGGGCAGGTCCGATATCAAATCTCTCTTTTCATAGTACATTGTGTTTGCCTCATTTCTTCTGACCATATGCCGGGCTTTCACCTCCTGGCACATCTTGACCTTGACAATATCAGTATAAGCTCATGATATATTTTTCCATTAAAAACCCTACTATCTATCTATCTGTCTATCTATTTGTCTATCTATCTATCTATCTATCTATCTATCTACCTATGTATCTATCATCTTCCAGTTTTTCATTCCCTGGGCTCCTTCAAGCAATGGCTGATCTCAGCTGTGGGGCATGACATGTATAGGGTGAGCCTGGAGCACCCTGTCACATCAGAAAGTGGGAAAGCGGTCAAAAACTATGAGGCTCATGTCAAAAGGATTCAAGAACCAGCACAGAGAAGCTCACACTGGTGAAAAGACAGGATAATTTGAGCACCAGTAAAAATAAGAACTATAATATATTCAAATGCATTAGATATGTCAAAATTCATGAGTTCTTAAGTTTTTTTTTTTAGACCTCATTTGTCACCTTTAGAAGATACTAGGAAAATAATTCATTATATTTAAAACTGGTAAATAAAAGGAGGGTAGTCAAGCATTTAACTTGCCTTTAACATAGGAATTGTACCTCTGAGTAATTAGATGATTGATAGAGGAAAATTTCTTTCAATAAAAGTATTCCAGCTAATAAATTAAAAAGGAATGATAGACTTATTAGAATATAAATAATTTATAAAGCCAAATGAAATTAAGAATCATCGATGGCTGCTAGTCCCACAAAGATGGACAAAGGACATTCTGTGTTTACTGACAAAAGTACGTAATACTACTTTTGAAGATTCCTATAAAAAACAAAATCTCTCTCTCAGATCAAACACTTGGCTAGAAATATTAACTTAAAGATAATATGGGGGACAGAGGATTAGTTATATGATTGGTTCTCAAAGTATGGTGTCCAGAGGCAGCAGCATCAACATCACCTGGGAGTTTGCTATAGACGCAGATTCTTGGGCCCCATCCCAGACAGAGTGAATCAGAAACTATGGGACGAGGCCCAGCAATCTGCATTTTAACGAGCCCTCCCCATGATATTAAGTGTGAGCTAAATTTGTGAACCATCTTCTTCTCCGTATACAACCCTCAGAGGAGTGCAGCCAAATTCAAAATGTGGGGAACTCTCTAGGGCAAATGGCCCAGCTTCTTTAACAAATGCATCACAAGAATTTAGAGAGAGAGAGAGAGAGAGAAAGAGACTTAAGAGACACATCAGACATGTTACCAAATGCCACGTAAAGACTTTTTTAGGCTCCTGATTTGAAAAAAAATCCACTGTAAAAAATTATGAGACAACAAGCAAAATTTAAATAATAACTTGATATTTGATAATATTAAGGGATTATAATTTATATTTTAGGTATGATAGAGATATTGTGGTTCTGTTTAGTCAACAAGTCTTTATCATTTGGTAAGTCTAAAAGAAATGATATGATCTCTGGGATTTGCTTCAGACTAATCCAGCAATGAGGAATGCCTGAAACAAGATTGGCTGTAAATCAACGACTGTTGTAGCTGAGTGATGTGTATGTGGAGGTTCGTTGTACTATTTTTCTCTTTACTTTCTATATTGGAAAACTTCCATGATGAAGAGGTTTTAAGAGACCTTGTGCATCACTCGCCTCCAGGGCCAGGTGCTCAGGGCTTCCACGCACTTCCAGAGGGACCTCCATCTCACTGACCATGATTAGATTCAAAAGCTTTGCCACTATTACTCATATTTTAGTGCACTGAGCCCCTGTACCTGTTCTTTCATTTCTACCTTCACAGCTATACAACTACTGTAAACTCTACCCATCCTGTTATTTAGTGGCTCTCAAGAACCCAGGGGTGAGGGTAAATTTGGGGGTCAAATGATGTGAAAGATGCGGAAGGGGACACATCGGAAGCATCCCCAGGGATGTTTGGATTTTGGATCATGATACATTTTCCCCATTCTTCATGTCCCCGCCCCAACAGTTCCTCCCCCATCTTACATGGCTGGGGCTGGGATAGAGGAGGGGCCTAACAGTCATGTGTATTTGTTTGTTCATTCAGGGGAAGTTATTGCTCAGGGAGCCGAGGAGACATGTATGAACGAAATGGCCTCCTGCTCCTGGGGCTCTAAGCAGGCTTCACTCACTCACATTTGAATGTATCTACTCTTTGTCTATTTTATACCATACACTCCTCAAGATCAGGGAAGGAGTTTTTGATCTAACCTGTAACTTCCCGACTCACCTTGCATCCTGCCCCACATACTACTGAAAGGGGGATCTTGTCACACAGCATCATCACTTTCATCTACTGATTTTTGCCAAAGTCCAAAAAGTCCTTATTCTAAAAGGTACTCTGGCTCACAGAAAAAACAGTCTTAAAAGAGATATCTTAAAAGGCAGAATTTCCCTAACAACCCAATTTTTTTGATAATCTAACATGTTATAGTAGAAAAAAAATTCCTATATAGGAAAACCAGCTCTTGTTAAAATGTTGAGATTATAGTAAAACAATTTAGGTTGTTGAAAGTTGAAAGCATGCCTTTGAAGATCTGTACATTACAACGTTGGGTAAACCAGACATAATCTAAACTGGAAAAAACTGCATTTGTATACTATTATTGATTTTATAATAAGGATAAAGTAAACCAGGTGTAAGTGTCACGGACACACGAGTTGAGTTCAGAGCTGTCTTATGACTTAGACTCAAATTTAGCCCAGGTTGGGGTGAACTCAACAGTCACATCCAGGGAGTCAGCCCAGCATGAGGCTGGTGCTGGGGCAAAGACTGTGGAACAACTTGGAAGCCAAAGACTAAATTCCATCTAACATCTTTCTACTTAGATGCCTTATTTCAAAACACAAAAACTAATTCTGCAAAACCTTGAAAACCTTAAACCAAAATAGATTTGTGGTTTACTGGTTAATTCTGTGGTGATCAACTAGAGAGAGTTCTGGAAAACCTGAAAACTTTTCTGTTGGACTCTCACCTGTTTGGTGATATGATGTCACTTTGAGGGGACATGAGAAGGGATGGGTTATATCTACTTTCTTGGATATGCACAGCATTATTAGTATCTTCTTTAAAGTTTTCAGGACAAATGAGCAAAATATTTATGCAGATACATGACTAGGTAGCTGTTAGTGCACATGGTGTTATGCTATTCTAAAAAGAAAATGTTTAAGACAAAAAGCTCATCTTGGGACAAGAAATTAAGAAGAAAATTGGGTTACATAATGGCTCAGCACCGTTGGGGGTAGAGCAAAAAAAATATATGTCTTTTTCACTTCTTAGAAGTGTTGCTGCTGGATTTTCATTTCCAGAGGGTTTTTTCCCTCTTTAGGAGAGGTTAAGGAAATGTTTAATGTTTACAATTCTCTGTCCTTCTTTAAAAAAAAGTGTTTTCCAAATGAAAACAGTTTTTTTCATAGTCATCGTAAAATATTAAAATAGTATAGAAAATGAAAATTAGCAATTCCACCACCCAGAGAGTTGCCATTAATATTTTTGTGAATATTCTTCTAGATAATTCTCCTACTGCATACATACCCACATAAACACACACACACACAATTTTAAATATGTGGATCATACTGTGCATGAAATCCTGTATCTTCTTCTTTTTACCTAATAGTATGCTTTCCATGTCAAACAATACAGACATATATCATGATTTTTCATGGCTGCTCATCTTTCCATCATATGCAGTATCCTTTAACCAACCCCTGAACGATGATACTTGTGTCAGTGAGTGACAGTACATGTATATTTGCAAATCATTCAGATGATCGAAATGGGAAACATTCCTCGAAGTGCAACTACTGCCGGGTTGAGATATTATTGCTTTTAACATTTTGATAGTTCCTACCAAAACGCTCTTCAGGATGTGTCAATAGCTTACACTTCCAATAACAATAAGGCCAATTTCTCCCACCTTCCCAGAGTAGTAGAAACTGGCTGATGCTTTACCATCTCCCTTCTCCTTCCTTGACTGTGTATGTATTCATCTCTTCCTCCTTCCTGAGATGAAGCTTGGCACCACTCCACTCAGAGAGAAATGAGGACAGTTTTTGCATTTCACCTTAATCAGATCAAATTAGGACAGGTGGCAACCCTGCAGGCAACATAATTATGAAAAATGTGTATGCTCAAGACAGTCTGTCCTTCCAGCTTCCCAATCAAATAGGACGCCAGAGTCCAACCTTTCTACTTTCAGCTGGTGACTCACATAGCAGGCACCCACACGCTCTGCGTATAATGGTGCTGAAAAATCTGAGATTAAATATAGTCTAAAAAGCACGAAAATCTATTTTGTAAGATTAGCTAATTTACTACAATAATAGTTCTTCTATTAAAATTTTTACATGCCAAAAGGAAAGAAAGATACCCAATCCCAGGGCTGGCCTGTTATTACAAGAAAAATCTTTTAACATATCCCCCTTACACTTTGCCGTCCAAAGATAGAAAGAAATAATGTGGAGGATTCCCTGGATTTATTATAAGAGAACAGCTGTCCTATCCAATAGAAAGCATGCAATGAATATCTATTTAAATATTTTTGAGATAAGCTGAAGGTGGATACACAATTGTATTCTACATTAGGGGGATCCTACCCCCAGCTTCATTTAGGATATTGCTTCTCAGAAGACATGCCAAGCACAGCAATAACAAATGTTCTATGGAAAATGTGCTCAGCAACAATTGCAGTATGAGTCTCTGTGTAGCCATTTTTTAGCATGTCAGAATTACACTATCACACCACAGAAACAAATTAAACAGCACAAGCTTGGCTGCTGGGATCTCTTTATTAGCAATGCAGTGTTATTTCATAAAGAACGCATTGCTTCAGATCTGTCAATGAATGTCAACAATGGCTTCTCCGTTTGTATGAAGCCCAATTTGTTATTTAGAGAAGAACCAAAGAGAACACTTCAGAATCCGATTGCTTTTCTTCCCAGCATTTAAATCAGAAAAAAAGGAAAAAAGAAAAAAGCCTGGTTGCTTAATCTTTCCACTTTATCTGTAATACAGACGTATTCCTTTCCAGGTTGGCATTTGGGGAGAAGACTCAAAGTATGAATTAAGCACTAATTCTCTCTTTCTGAAGCACATAAGGACCATTGAATGTTTACTGACAGCTCAGAGAAAACACAATCTATAAGACACACACTGTAAAAGAAGGTTTTGATGCATTAGATTCATATATGCGAGCTTTGGTTTTCCTGTATTTGTGAAAAATGGCGCTCTCCCAGTTTAGGAGTGCTTCATAGCTTTTTGTGACAGATGACTGAGTCTTGCTTTGGAAATGGTTACAGTTATGTCACAATAACTTCGCAAAAAGAATAATCAGTATTAGTAGACGAGCTCTTAGGAAGCAGAAGTCAGGCCTCTTTTGCAGATAGATACGGATCACCAAAAAGAGAAATTAAAACCCAAGGTTCTATTCTGAAGCCAAAATAGTCTTCCACATTTGCCTCTTGAATTTTGGGAATACATCATGAGGTGTTGAAATTCATCCAAACCATGATTATTTTTTTTTGAAGTCCAGGTATCTAACCTGGAACAGAGACTTTCCCTCTGCTGGTTGTCAATTAAAGTTATTAAATTGTAGCTCAGACCAGGTAAGAATTTCTTTTCCCCAGATATGGATGCATGTATACTAGCAACATTTCAAGACACACAGGGATGGTGCCATTTTCAGGATCGGCTGCAGGAGGTTGGATAGACATCTGACCCTTCCTTAGCAATCCTGAAACCAGACTAAGGAGGTGGTTCTTCTTTATTTTTTTTTCCCCCTCCTAAAGCTAGCTCTGCCTATAGCTCTGAAGTCTCAACATAGGGAAGTCACCCAAGCCAGGCAACAGATTCAACACACATCTGAAATCTCAGTGATTCTTCCATTTGACGCTAGCACTCTCCCTTTTTTTCTTTTTAAATCATGTTCTTTTCTTTAAGGGCAGATTTGTAAGAAAGGAGCCTTTTGTTTCCCTAATGGACAATTCCAAGCCTAATTAGCATCGTTGGTGTTTGTCACAATATTGCCATAGCAAAGTAGAGGTTATTGGAACTTGAGAGGAACTGAGTTCAGTTTTCTTCTCTGGGTGCTACGTTCTTGCCCATCTTTGCTCCAGTTGCCTTGATGACTTGCTCGCACGGAGAATTGAAATTACACTAGTCCTTATGGGACAAGCACTTATTCTATGCTAACACCACAAGCAACATTTCTAAAGGAGATTTTGTTAAAAAAAGTCTAAGGACTGAAATCTATCCCTTTCATTTTCCCTTCTTATACCGCTATTTCCATTGAAAAAAAAATCTCTTTTGTGCATCTCTGAGTAGAACACCCTTGCAGCCTTCCTGTTAAAATAGAATGGTCCCAGTATTCTCTAGATAGGAAATTTTTGAGAGCATAATGCATCTTTCTCCTTATGGTTTATAACCGAGAAATATAACTCCCTAAATTAAATCTAAATTCATCTTAATAGTGCCTTATAAAAATGTCTCTGGATCATGAGCTCATTTGGTCTTTCCACAAAGTGCCATAAGTCCCTCTGGATTGAGGATTTACCCTCACAAAGCCTGCATGTCCTGTAGCTCTTCCTGATGCCTTAGTCTCCTGGATGGAGAGCAACAATTATCAATCAGGAAAAAATCGTTTCTACGGCTGCTATAGTATAGTACATACGCTAGCAAACCACATGTAATGAGACTGCTCTCTTGTTTCTAAGGCTTGATTTAAATTTATAGATGGGGCCAACGGGTTAATTTCACTGCCTTATTCACTACATTTACTACTCTTCAAGGGCGTTAAGATAGCTCTGCTATCAGAGCTCACTAATCCAAAAGAGTTTATAAAAAACACCCTCAGATTAACAAATCAATGATACTTACACACCACAAAATTGGTTACCACTTAAGGGCTTTATTCTGACTAGATTTATAGCCTGTATAAATCCCAATTCTCATGTAATTTAGATGGGAGACAAGCCTGAGGCATCTCTGGTGTCTGCTGGCAGCAGTGTGGACCAAAAAGAGGAGGAATTCTTCCTTACTGATGTATGGCAGCCTGTGTCGTGTTATTCTCAAATAATGAGAATAAAATCAATCAATTCCTAAATTTCCACTAAAATATGTTCAGGAAACTTTAAAGGGGCATTATAAGGAGGCTAGTAATTTGAAAATTACTTGTAATTTTCAAGTCACTAGTAACTTGAACCTCAAGGCTAGTAACTTGAAAATTAAGGTGTCATTATATGTCTGTGTAATGGAGATCATTTCAGAAACAAAAATCAAGATTTGTTTCACTTTTGCAACTCTAAATAAAATGAAGCTTGTTTCTAATAAAAATTACTTTAATGCTAATCTGAGGTTAAGAATGATAAAACCAATTTGCCCATTCTTATGGTAAAATGCATGCTATTCAAAGATGAGATTCGACTGTTTTTTTTAAAGATGTTTTGAACACATGAAACCCACTTTACATAATACAGTCTGAGTGTTGGATTCTAGCAGCATCCATTAAGCTCTTAAAAATCTCTTCATTTCAGCCCTTAGTGAGAATTACTCCTAATGTTTTTAGAAGTTTATAATATTATGGCCTGAACTGGGGATTTCTGATTTAAAACTCAAAGTAAAATTTTAGCTCTTGGGATTGATAGAGAAATATTCTACAAGTATTAATAAGACCACATCAATGGAAAGTTAATAATTGTTAATATTAAGACTTTATTCCATGGATATCAATGATAAGCATGTATTTAGTTATTTTAACCCATCCTATGACTCATTCAATAAAAGGAAATGAAATAGTTTAGGAATATTTGCAACAAACAGGACAGTTTCTTGATGTTGTTCCTGTTGTTTTAATGAAAGGACGGGCAATGAAGGGAAAAGGGTGGAAATACAAATAAGAGTGTGCTGGGAACTGAGGTTGCACAAGTAAGCATATACCCTAAAGGTCTACGGCACTGTTCTGTGTGGGCCACAGATTGGGTTCTCCACTTCCCAGTGATGAGAACAACAGAAGGACACCACATAATCCCTATTAAATAAAACCTAAGAAGTTCTTGAAAGAAGCACAGAACTTTTGTGGCACAAGCCCAAGATTCCCAGATTTAATAAATAAAAATACAGAACACCTAGTTAAATTTGAATTTCAGATAAACAACAACAACAAATTGTTTTAGCATGTGTATGTCCTAGATATTTTTGTTTGTCTGAAATTCAAATTTAACTGGGCATCCTGGATTTTATCTGGCAACTCTATCAAGCCATAATTTAGATACAATATTTGTAATAGACGATCATTTGTAGTGTGGAGTTTTATATCCTGATTTTGTATAGAATGACTAGGACGAAGAGAAGGAGTAGTATATTTCCTAGAAACTGAAGGTTCTAATTTTAATAACATCAAGATAGAGTATATTGTAGGGCATCAAAAATGCTGCTTCTTAACTATAACAACAGAGTTTAGCAGAAGTAAACATAAAAGAGGAAGGCAGGTAGAGAGGATGAAGGCACTGCTGGGAGAATGCCGGCTGGTACCCTGCGAGGGTCAGCCCACTGCAGGATGGTGCATGTCCTCAGCACCGTCACGTTAACTGCTTTCTCCCCAGAAGTTTTCATCTCACTCTCTTCTAAGGATTCAGTCAGCGGAAAAACAAAGTTTACTTCAGAGAAATCCAATGCACAGCCAAACATGATAAAATAAACTCATTCTCAGAAGGGAGGATTACTTGTATTGCAATACTAGAAATTTTAAGAGAAAATTTGTGTGTGGGTGTGAGGAAGATTGGCCCTGAACTAACCTCTGTTGCCAATCTTCTTCTTTTTGCTTGAGGAAGATTGTTGCTGAGCTAACATCTGTGCCAATCTTCCTCTATTTTATGTGGAATGCTGCCACAGCGTGGCTTAACAAGTGGTGTTAAGTCCGTGCCCGGGATCTGAACCTACAAACGCCGGGCCACTGAACTGGAGCGAGGGAACTTAACCACTACGCCACGGGCTGGCACCCAGGACATTTTTTTTTCAAAAGTTAACTTTTGATCTTCCATCTCGGGCAGACAATTCATGGCCTCAGTTTTCAAAAGTTTTGACACATAGGAAAGAGGAAAATACATAAAGCACATAGAAAACCATCAAATTTGTGTACCTCATTGCTAAAGATTTTGCTTTTTAGAGATAACTACCTGCATATTTTTAAATTTTATTTCACTATTTTTTATTCATATATTTTTAAATAAAAATTGCATATATTTAAGGTGTACCACATGATGACCTGATATACATATACACAGTGAAATGATTATTACAGTCAAGCTAATTGTCATATCATCTCCTCACAGTTACCATTTTTTTTTGGTGATGAGAGCACCTGAAATCTACTCTGTTAGCAGATTTCCAGTCTTTAATACAGGGTTATTAACTGCAGTCATCACGCTGTACATTAGATCCCTAGACGTACTCATCCTACATAACTTCAACTTTGTACCTTTGACCAATATCTTCCCATTTCCCCCACCCCCGGCCCTGGTAACCACCATTTGGCTCTGCTGCTATGAGTTCAACTTTTTTCTTTTTGAGATTCTGTACATAAGTGAGATCATACAGTATTTGTCTTTCTCTGTCTGACTTATTTCATTAAGCATAACATCTTCCAGATTCATTCGTGTTGTCACAAACAGAAGGATTTCTTTTTTCTCATGGCTAAATAATATTCCATTGTATATATTTATACCACATCTTCTTTATCCACTCGTCTCTCGATGGGCACTTGGGTTGTTTCCACGTCTTGGCTATTGTGAATAGTGCTGCAATGAACATGCGGGTGCAGATATCTCTTCAAGATGCCTGCAGATAGTTTTGTCTGATTTTCAGATGCTGATAAGCCATTCTCTTCTTTACCTGTGCATATGTGTCTGTTGAATTTCCTTGAAAATACAACTCTATTGCAGAGGATTAATTTCTGAAGAGAAATTATTATTTATTCAGGCTCCATTTTATGTCTAATTAAGTTAACATTCTAATATTAGCTCTGCAGTGCAGAAACTTGGCAGCCAGCACCTGGACCAGCAATGGGACAAGGTGACCTCGTGTGCCAACTGATACGATGTACTGGGGAGTACACAACATCATTCCCATGACACTCTTGCAAAAAATGGATATCTTGAGTCTGAACATGAGGAAACATCAGAGAACCCCAAATTGAAGGACATTCTATAAAATAACTGGCCTGCAGTAGTCAAAAACGTGACTGTTGTAAAAGGCAAAGAGGGATGAGATTGGAGGGGACTAAAGAGATGCATTGACTAAACGCAATGCATGAGCTGGAAGGTATATACTTTGGACAAGTTTGTGAAATCTGAACAAGGTTTGTACATTAGATAAGAGCATGGTATGATTGCTAATCTCCTGGTTTTGGCAATTTCACTGTGGGTACATAGCAGATTACCCCTGTATGGAGGAAACACATTCTGAAGTCTTTAGAGATAAAAGAACACCATGTTGGCCACTTACTCCCAAATGGTTCAGAAAAAAAAAAATGTATACGTATATTTGTATACAGAGAGGGAGAGAAACAAATGAGGTGATGGTTAACATTTGGGCATCTAGCTGAAGAGTGTATGGAAATTCTTTCTCTAAGAAAAACATTTCCTTTGGTAAAAGGTAACCCAATATAACTAGGCAAGAAGTCTGCTTTGTTTCGAAGTTTACTGGGCCTGAAGAAAATGACATTCAGATGTAAGAGGCAGCTATAACACGTTCAACCATCCCCACCATCTCCCTGGAGTCGTGCACAGGATGGCTCCTCAGAGCCTGCAGTTCTCGGAAAGCTTACTGGATGTTTCAGTGTTTTTTTGCCTTTTACAGCTGAGAAAGTTTGAGTTTCTATAACAGCCACAGATAATTTGGACCATATCTAATCAAGTCAGCGCAGTGTAAGGCAATGTTTCAACTATCTAATGGTAAGGCCAGTTTTTCTTTTTCGATTGCTATTGAATCTAATTGAATAGTGTTATGAATTGACTCAAATTGCTTGCTAAATCAACTGAATCTCCAATACGTTTTACATTCTATTCCGTATTATTTTTCTCTAACTATGAAATATTCTAATGGAGAACAAAGAAAGGAAGAAATAATGCAATTTTTACCTGACTCTCGACAACACAAGGTAATCCTATCTTTTCCAAAAAGAATATTGAACATGTATTTTTTCTTAAAAAAAAGGATCAAAATCTCATCTTTACAATGAGGTAATGTGTTTGTTGAGTATATAGGATTATTTTGGACATGCAGAAACTGACTTCTTCTTCTTCTCCCCAAAGCCCCTCAGTACATAGTTGTATATTCTAGTTGTAGGTCCTTCTGGCTCTCCTATGCAAGACGCTGCCACAGCATGGCCTGATGAGCAGTGCCAGGTTCATGCCCAGGATCTGAACTGGTGAAACCCTGGGCCCCCAAAGCGTAGCTTGTGAACTTAACCACTTGGCCACGGGGCTGGCCCCCAGAAACTGATTTCTACCTTAAAGATTGAGGAGTAAAATATAAAGAAACAATACATTAATTTTCATTGAATAGCCCACTTGCTGATTTGATTAGTTTTAACATTCTCTTATGCCCACATAATGTGGAATTAGTAATAGGAGAAAACTGATAGAGAAAGAATATTAATATTGTTTAATATTGATTGTTGATTTATTCCTTCAAAAAATAGTGAACAATGACCAAATGCCAGGAACTGGTCTAGATAGGAAGAATGCAGATGCTTAAGACAAACTCTCTGCCCTCATGAAATTTACATTCTACAAGGTAGTCAGATAATAAGTAAACAAGTTAAAGAAAAAATAAAACTGTCAGAGAATGCTAAGTGCTATGGAGAAAGATAAAACGAGGGAGGTGTTGGGAAGAGGGGAGAAGAAGAATGTCAGCAACACCGAGGAGGTATCTTGAGCTGAGAGTCCTGGACGCCCTGAAGACGTGGGAAGAGCAGGGCAGGCAGAGCCTCCTCTGCAGACCAGGGGCCAGCCCTGAGGCAGGAGTAGGGGGCTGGGAAGGAGAGTGGAAGGAGGTGAGTCTGGAGTTGGCCAGGAGCTGGATTATGATCGACTTCATAAGCCTGGATAAAGGGTTCAAGTTCAATTCCAAGAGCAAGGAGAAGGCATTGGAGGATCTCCCACATGGTAGCGATGTGATGTTCTTTACGGTTAACAAACACTTCTCTTTGAAATACTTTTAGATTTACAGAAGAGTTGCAAAGATGCTGCAGAGAGTTCTCAGATACCTCTCACCCAGCTTCCCCTAATGTCACCATCTTCTCATCATCCTACACATTTTAAAAGGGCTCTCTCTCCTTACTGTGTAGAAAATGATCATGAACTCATAACAATGGCCAACATTTATCGACTGTTGACTGTGTTCTAGGAGCTGCTCCAAGCACTTTATGTGTATTAGCTTGTTAGTCCTCACAAAATCACTCTGAGTATATGAGTTATTGTGTTACTATTCCCATTTTGCAGGTGAGGATTCTGAGGCCCAGGGAGGTGAGGAAACTTGCCCAGTGTCATATAGTTACTAAGTGATGAAGGTTGGTTTCCAAATTCACTGTCTGACTCCAAAGCCTGAACTCTGAAAGAGACTTGAGGAACAAAACCAGAAGCAGGACATCAGTTAGGAAGCTCCTACCTGGTCAGGTGAGAGATGATGGTATCTATGGGGGAGGGAGGGAGGTTAACAGAACTTGCTGATGGACTGCATATTATGGAGTAAGCCAAAGAGGGGAAGAGTCAAGGGTGACTCCAGCATTTTTATCCTGAGCAACAGCATCAAGACATAGCCAAGTGAAGACAGTGAGTGAAGAGTAGAGAGTGAGAAAGCAGATCATGCTGCTGAGAGGGCCAATAACTCGAAGTGATGGACTTGAGCATTGGATTTCAGCCCAAGTCTATTTATAAATCAATTTAAATTTTTTCAAGATGTGAAAAAGAAGAATTGGCTCACCAATCTTACGCCTTCAGCCTTTCTTCTCCTCCCAGACTCCCATCCCCGCCCTGTCTTATCAGAAGAGGGAAAAGGAAAGAGAGAGGAAGAGAAAGAAAGGAAGAAGGTGGGGCAATATGGGAGAAGACACTAAGGAACCCAAAGGCAAAGAAAACTATAGCCCTTCTAGAAGAGGTGCATGCCACTTCTCCTCACATACCTTCTAACAAAAAATCCATCCCATTTCTTCCCACTATCAAGATACCCGTAAAAGATAACAATACATTTTCTCTCAGATTTTTATTAGAATTCAGTCAACTTGTCTGCTTTAGAATTTATTATCTGCTCAGGTCTTTATTACACGACCACATACTTGATTTGTAACATGATCGATTAGGTTATTTCCAGCATAACCTTTATAAAGTTACAATGAATGGATATTTTTGCATGAAAGTTATGAGATTTCAAACCTACTGAATGATTTGAACAATTCATAATTTTTTTTTCTATTTTGGGAATGTAAGTAGATGTACAAAAAAATCAAAGATAAAATTATAGTCTGTGAAGAAGAGAAAAATTTAATGATAGGAAAGAAGAAAATAAAAGCAAGAAATAAATGGATTATGAAACTATAAGTTCCAGGCAGGAAAAACAGTCAAAAACAGATGGTCAGAAGTCAAGAGATACGTAAATGAACATGGATCAATAAAAGTAATTTATCTCCATGAGTGAATTGAAATAGAAAGGACTCAGACAGCATATATATAATTGAATGGAAAATATAATTGCATCGAATGGATATCCTTTGTGCTGTTCAAAAGGACAAACAATGCTGTTAGAACTCTAAATTTACCTTATAATTATTGACTCCATGTTGTAATTTTAGCTATAAAGCAGTGACAAAATAATTATATGCATGTTTCTCTTCGGTGTCAGATAAAATAGCACAAATTCCTGACCCATATAATACACGAGCACTAAAGAACATGTTGTCAGTTTATAAATACTGTAAAAACTTCAGAGAGAAGTTCATGGTAAGCTCTGCATTTGACAAACCAACACAAAGATACTCCAAAGGAATCTCCAGTGTGGCAGGAGATGTAAGAATTGCATACACACAGACAAGAAGCACACAAGCTGTATACGGAGCTTCGAGAAAAACAGGAAAGGAAAGGCTTACGGTCTATCATGGGGTTTGTCCAGTTTTCTGTTGTTGTGTAACAAACTACCCCCTCCTCCTCTTTTTTTTTCATTCTTTCCCCTCCTCTTTCCACATAGCCACTCCCTGTGGTTAGCTTGGTCTTCCTCACAACCTGGTGGCCTAAGGGCATTTAGATTTCTAATGTGACAGCCCAGGGCTCCTTCCAATGGCTGATATGGAAGCTGCCAGTCCTCTTAAAGCCAAGCCTGGCATAGAGTCCTTTCCACTGTACTCGACTGGTCAAATCAGACATGGGCCAGCCCAGATTCAAAGGGCAGAGAAATAGAATGGGAGGGGTATCAAAGATTTTGTGGCCATCTTTAACATGCCACGAGTTGATCTCCTATACGACAATTTAGGTATTTATCATGTAAAAACATGGTGTTTCTCAAAAAGAGGTGATTCTCTGACTTATGGAGGGAAAGTGGAAGAAGAAAGAATATTCTTGGACAACTGTCATAGGCTGCCTGTGACTAACTCTGGTGACAACTTTGAATCCACAAAAGTAGTTGCATTTGAAACAGAGTCCAAGAAACATCTGCAACTAATGTCATGTGGAGTGGTCAGTGGCAGGGGACAGCTGAGAGGGTTACGCAGGACAGGAGATATGTAGATTTGGGCTCACAGGAGAGTGAGGAGACCTTAGACCATGAAAGATCCCTAGGGCATCAGAATTGTCACCTGCACAAGGCTTGCTATACCCAGCATCAGTGACCTATTTTTGCCCTTCAACACATTCTTGGCACATTCATCTTGGGCATGAGGTGGAGCAGCGACTATCTCCAGTTGTATCAGCTAGAGAATGATCGCCAAGTTGCTCTTTACCTCTGGAGAAGGTAGAACAAGAGGAGAGAAAAGTGCTACTATGGCTGGAAGTCAAAAAGAACTTTCTGGAAACAAAAGTTACTAAAATCACCAAAAGAGTTTACCTCTGAAAGTCACAGAATCACTTATCCTGAAGATGTTTATCTTTAATAGTTCTCATTATATAGAAAAGCAACTGTTTAAATGACATTCAACTCTTCACAATGTGTACATTTCTATCTTCTTGACTTTGTTTGCCATCTTTGGTTTGCTGTTTCTTTTTACTTCTTTATTCTTCGACTTATTTTTCTCCTTCTGCTTAGTCTCCTTTCATAGCTGCCTTTCCTTACATTTACCAGAGGTCCCCAGCAATATCCACAGGCGACCATGAGGAATGTCTGGCAAAAAAAAGGTGCCAAATCCTTTATTAGTTGTTCCTACCTTCATGAGGATGTGGGAGACTTTTGTCTGGAAGTAGAAGTTGTACCAGATTATTTTCATTTAAGAGCTAACAGTTTTTTATTATAACAATGTTCATATTACTATGAAAATTTTGGCAGATTGTGTTCTTTTCCTATACAATACTTATCTACCTCTTTCTTCCCTGCTGACAATTTCGTTCAGGATCCAGGTTGACAATCTTTCATCTCTTGGCAGTAGGCCCCTCTGACTCAGAGAATTTATTTTGACTAGTCTCAACTCATCACAGGAACCCCACTCCCACTTACAGTGACTAGTTTGGGAGTGTTCATGCGACCCAGTCCCGGACAATGAAAAACACCAAGGAGGCTGTTAAGGGTTCCTGGGACATATTTTCTCTCCTGATTCCAAGAGAGAAACTCAAAAGGACAAAGCAAGCTTTCTGCCCAATCCCTTTCTTCCTGTTAGGATTCAGCGGTGATGGGGTGATATCCTGAGCTGCGGCAGCTGTAGTCAGGAGGCATTGAGAACATGCTGAAGGACAGAAAGAGTTCCAGCCCTTGACACAATTACTGAGTTCTAAATGGAACCCTCACAGCTGCCTACCTCTGGACTTCTCATAACTGAAAAATAAATGCCCTATGTTTTAAGTCTCGGTTGGTCAGGTTTTCTGTTACTGTAGCTGAGTGCATTTCTTTTGGAAGGAGACCATGCTCCGTGAATAATTTCACATTTCTGCAGTTAGGGCTTACTGAGAAGAGATTATTGACAACCAGTGTTAAAGGATGATTGAATGGTGAACATGGCTTGAAAATTAGCGACAGTGAATCGTTCCTGAGACATTTAAAGGCTAATCTCCTCTGGAGCCATTGACTTACATCCTAAGGGTAATAAAACCCGGGGGCCTTTCCTCTTTTCAAAGAGTATATGTCTACATTCCTAGACAAAGTTCTCTCTCTCCACACACACACACACACACACACACACACACAGTTAGAGTAACTCATGTACCTACTTAAATGCATCAAAATTCTGTGTGTGTTTTTCTTGGTACAAAATGGAGGAAGAACCTATGGTTTTCATCAGATTCTCCTAGGAGTCAGTAATCAAAACAAAATAAAAGAAAACACAAAATTAATCACCACTGTTTTACAAGTTACTAGAGTGTAAATCTCTCGAAGGAAAAAATATTGTCATAGATGTCTTAGTATCTGTAGGGCCTAGCACGGTGATTGACATATAGTAAATACTCAATAAAAATTTGTTAATTAAATGAACAGACAAATGAGTTGGTTTGTCTTTTATCCAGGCTCTAGGCCTACTGCTTTGGGTGAACAAAACAAGTATATGACATTTAAATATAAACCCACAAGCCATATACTCAAAGAAACAGATGTATGCAAGACAAAATTATATTTATTAGCATCAGATTCTAATAAAGTCCTATATTAAGAAACACATACAATTGTGAGGGAAAGGGAAGAAGTACAAATGGAGAGAGAAGGGGCAGATCCATGTGAGCTGTCTTCTTAACATATGGACTCATTCGCATTAAGCATTCATTTTGCATTTAGGCATCCTGAGTTTTAAGAATTTTAATTTGTCTTTTTAGCAATAACAGGCTGGAGTAAAAATCCAAAACATACTTAAGGTTTTTACATTATATGAATTCAGTGTAAAATATGATTATTTTTCTCTAATTCATTAGCTCATTTAGCTAATTCATTAGCTTCCATTCCATAGAATGTGTTTTTCTTTTTGGAAAGCCTAAGATAAAGGGTATTTTAGTATATATGTTGTCAAACGATGTACAGCATAGAGATTTGTAAACTCTCCTTATAACACACTCCTTCCAAGGATCCTTTTTCATTTGGCTGTTGGGTGACAATGGGTATTGTGGACTGAATTGTATTCCCCCAAAAGATATGTTCAAGTCCTAATCCTGGGTACCTATGAATGTGACCTTACTTGGAAATAGGGTCTTTGCATATGTCATCAAGTTAAGATGAAGTCCTTAGGATGGGCCCTAACACAATATGACTATTTTCCTTTTAAGAAGAGAAGAGCCACAGAGAGACAGACAGGGAAAATACCACGTGACAACCGAGGGAGCTGTTGGAGTGATGCATCTACAAGACAAGTTCTGGCAACATCAGAAGCTAAAAGAAAGGCTTGTAACAGACTCCCCAACTCCCAAGTCTTCAGAGGGAGCAGCGCCCGGTTGACACCTTGATTTCTGACAATTAGCCTCCAGAACTGTGTGACAATAAATGTCTGTTGTTTTAAGCTATCCAAGTTTGTGGTAAATTGCCTTGGCAGCACTGGGAAACTAATACAACAGGCAAGAATGGATAGGATATCTTCTGGTGATTAAGATCCTGCCACTGCAAAGCTCATTTCTATTTGTCACTATATGAAGTCAACACCACCTCGATGGGAGAAGAAGGATTGAAATGAAAAAATTAAAAAAAAATTGAAGGAGATCAAATCACAGAATATAGAAGCAGCTGAGAAGACCAATCTTTTACCATGCAACTTCTATTTAACTTAATCAATAGTATTCTTTTGTGGTTTATCTCCAAGAACATTGTTCAGATAAAAATAGGCGTTCTCTAGAGTTCTGTAATTCAAGGGCAGAAAGATTGCCTTCATTCATTGGAATCATAGTTGCTGTAAGTTTGAGAGATGACACCTTGGACATATCATTTGAAAGCAAGGAAGGCACCAGACTTTCCTTTACACCACCAGGTAAACTTTCATTAAATTCAACCAGAGCCTGACCTTTAGCGGTTTCTGTGCTTTTGTCATCTTGCATTGTTTCATCCGCCTTTGGCAGAGGTGGGAGAGCATTATAATCTCCCTCTAGCTACCCAATTTTCTATTTCTGAGTTTTCTTCAAAACCATTCCTCAAAGTATTTTCTTGAAACTTGGGCTTTTATTTGTTCTTGGAAAGGGAACAATAAAATATTGATGGGTTAAGAGACAGAACAACATAGGGATTTTCAAATGTTTCCACTAACGTACATCAGTAATGACAGAGGTGAGACCTAAGGGTGCCATTTTTCCAAACATCTCATAAAAGAAAACACCATGTTCCTTTCTTCAACAACTTCTTTAAAATGTACATCGTTAATATTTAATCACTTTAATATAATTTCTTCTTTATTGTTGTATTTTCTTAGAAAAGCTCTGGATATTGACTCCTTGGACGTTCCCCATGTTTGTTTTGAATAGCCTAATTTATCTTCCACTCTTGATTCTTCTTCCTCTTCTCCTCACCCCTTGTTTCTCTCTTTCCTTGCCCTCACTCATTCAGATCAGCAGGAGCTATATCCTTTTCCACTCCTAGGAGAAACTTGGCGTCCCATCACCTTCTTCTGAATTGTTCTTACTTTTCTGCCCTCATTGATTGAGTGGACCTCTCCTTCTACTCACACCATCCTGCTCCAAATCCAAGCTTGCCAGAGATCACCCTGACTCAGTGATTCAGCTGATCACTTGCTCTGTAAGTACCTGTTGCTTATTCTCTGTGCTAAGGTCTAGATCACAGTGATATAGAGATAATTTAGGCACAGTCTCTACCCTCCAGGTGTCTTTATTGGTATACCCAGACAATACTAATCAATTAATATATGCCATATAAAATGTGCTCTAGATAACCATGGTTCTGTTGAATTGGCAAGCTCATCATCTTCACATTACTTGCTGCCTCTGAGTGGGTGACTAAATCTGTTATCCAACCACCACATTTTTGTTGTTGTTTGTTTTTTGTGTGTGAGGAAGATTGGCCCTGAGCTAACATCTGTTGCCAATCTTCCTGTTTTTGCTTGGTGAAGATTGTTGCTGAGCTAAGATCTGTGCCAATCTTCCTCTATTTTATGTGGGATGCCACCACAGTGTGGCTTGATGAGTGATGTGTAGGTCTGCACCCAGGATCTGAACCTGTGAACCCTGGGCCTCTGAAGCGGAGTGTGCAAACTTAACCATTGTGCCACCAGGCCGGCCCCCAATCACCATATTTTGATGTAGGTGTTTTGGGGGTATCTATCTGTCTATCTATCTAATCTTTATCTATCTTCCAAAGTAACTGTCCAGACACAATTGGAATTCACACCATTAGAATGGTAGATTTTTACATCAGTTGTGTAAGCTATAGAAAAGACCTCCATACAAATAATTCACTAGAATAAAACTGGGTGCAAGTGAAATTCAACACGGGCTTGCCTTCCAGGAGCCTTAGCATCTTTGATATGACCTACTGAGAGTATGAAAGTGTTCATTCATTTGGACTTAACTTCTGTTTGTTGCTCAGGCCCCGTTAGATATGCCATATTTCCATAGAAAGTGTTAACACTGGTTGTCCCTTATGGAATATTTTGGTGTAAGGCAGAAATGTCAAGGTTGGAATTACTAAGAGATTTGTTCTCTGTAGATTTCTGGACTGTAAATAATCAGCTAGCTCCAGTACTAAGTTGTTGCTCAAAACATAATATTTCTTTCTCCACACTCACAAGTTGAGCATAATTTTTCTTTAATTTAACACTTAGATCTACATTTTCAGCATTTTAAGAATGTATTGTTAACTTGCTATGCCTATGTTAATGAAGTTCAACAAATGAATGCTTATTATGAGCAAACCAGGGACTCTAGAAAATATAAACAAGATATAATCCTTGCCTCAAAGAGCCCATCGCCTAGATGAAGAGATAAGTAAACAAATAAATAAAAGGCTGAATGATAACAGTGCTTTTAATAAAGACTTTTGTTTACAAAAGTCTACACAGTTTTGAAATCTCTTTACACACATTACTTCTCTTGATCTGCACAAGAAACAATCAAGGTGGGCCAAGTAGATCAAACCATCCTTGGTTTAGAAGTGATGACAATGAGGATCAAAGCATTGAGGGGTGGATCCACATTTATAAGTATAGTACTAACACTGCTAAATTGCCCATTCTTTCCTTGCCACCATATTGACTAACCTCTGTTTCATTCACTCTTCCCTCTGTGTTCTGAAATTTTGTTGACATCTCTCATTTGACATCTCTCCTCTCTCAAACAGTTTGTTCTTGTGGATTTATACTCTCTTTATTCCTTCAGTGTCATTTTGGTGGGGTTTGGGGAGATAGCAGATGTAAATCCATGGAACTCCTTTAGGAACCAATGTGGAATAAAATTATTTCTAGCCATAAGCTCTGGGAATGCCTAACGGAGGAAACCAACTTTGACTTGGGCCTTTAAAAATGAATAAGATAGGGTGGGCCACGGAGCTGAAAGGGAAACTCGAGAGAGAGGCAAAATGGGAGACCTTTAAATCCATATGATTAGCTATGTTAACACTGCCTTTCTTTTTTTCACAGCATTGAAAGTCAACAAGAGGCCCAATACTTGAAACTGTACAAGTTCCAATCAATTAAAAAAGCTTTCAAAATCAGAGACGATGAAGACCATTCTGTTAGACATGTACTTTGAGCATTCAGCTTGAGCATGTTTTCAAAGTAGGATTCATAAAGCTGCATCCAGGAAGAGGCAATATTTACATAACACAAATGGAAATGCTCCACTAAAGCAATAACGATGTGGGGCTGAACAGCAATTCAGCCTCCAGTTTACTCTGTGAACAAACTCCCTAGGCCAATGTCTAATCTTTAGGGGCAAAATGGGTGGACAGAACTGAAGACAAATGGAGTTTATTGAACTGGAGGAAGCACTGGGCAGCTGCTTACACTCAGTCTATCGACTTGGTCCTGCATAAAACAGACTTTTGTTTATAAAGGTCTACATAGTTTTCAAATCTCTTTACAGACATGACTCCACTTGTTCTGCACAAGAAACATACGAGGTAGACCAGGTAGACCAAATCATCCCTAGTTTAGAAGAGAGGACAATGAGGATCAGAGCATTGAGGGGTGGATCCACATTTATGAGGGTAGAGATGAGAGTGTGTTTCTGAATGCAGAGTTTTAGGTTGTAATCTGGACAATGCATAAGAGACACTGGAAGGGGATTTATTTGATACTAAAACCATCACTCTTAGATTAGATGCTTTTTCTCTTTGATAAAAATATAATTTTCTAAATTAGAATAAAACTTAGACAAATTTATATATCACCTTATTTTGCACTCTAGAGTAACATATTTGAGTTCCTCAAAATCAACTATTTCTGCATTCTCACACCATTTCTGTGAAGAAAGTTTTCAGATAAAACTGTGAGAGGTGGATTAGTGTACCATCCACCCCCTTCAAAGATGAGAATTTCACATTAGATGATTAAACATCTGTAGAAAAAGGCATTAAAACTCAATAGTTCACTTTCTTCTGTAAAAAAAAAAGTATGTGTGTATGTGTATACATGTATATAAATGTATGTACATATACATAATGTGTATTTTATACACATAGACACATGCACACACACATTCTATATTAGTAGCACCCGCATCAGACAAATTTTTTGAGGTGGTAGTGAATGCAGGCAAGGGATTACCCTCTCCAGAGAAGAATGTCAAACAGAAATTACAACCTTTTGATGAGTGATATAGTAGAGGGAAAGGGTCCTATGGGATCAGGCAGAGAAGAAAAGGGAGAATTTTCAGGCAGGTGCAGACACATGTGCAGAGGCCCCAAGCCAAAAGACCTCGGGAGGGACTGCAAATACTTGATGAACCTTGACCTTAAGGGTCCATCATGGTGGTGGTAGTGGGGGAGTGATGGGGATAAGAGGATGAGGAAAGGTCTTTTATGTAATGAAGTGTTTTCTATATATGATAAAGACCTTGAATTTTATCCTAAAGGCCTGGGGGACCCATAAAATCATTTTAAGGAGAGTGACATAAATTCCTATTTTAGAGTCATGACTGTGGGATCGGTGTGAAAAACACACTATTGCTGGGAGATCGTTTCAGAAGCTGATCCACATTCTGGGTGAACATCTCCTAAAGATACTGCAGGAGGAACGGATGCTGGGATACGTGTTTAAGGGCTAACTAGTTGGCGGCATTGACAAGCCTTGGTGACTAACTGGATGTAGTGGGAGGAGTCTCCCATGACTCCAAGGCTTCCGTCTTTGATCAGGTGGATGATGGTGCCATTCGCTGAAAAAAGAACACAGTTCTTCTAGTTTTATGTGGCAGATTAAGCAAATGTGTCTACATCTCCTCCACAAAATGACACTAAAGGAACAGAAAGGGAATGAATCCACAGCCACAAAGAGTTCGAAGGAGGAGGCAAAAACAGAGGAGAGATGTCAATCAAACTGAAAACACAGATGGAAGAGTGGAAACCTATTTAGCAGAGTAAAGAAAGCTGAAACCTCACTGTTTGCAGTAAGAAAAATCAATAAGAAACAAGCCTATTCACACTGCAGAAGCTCAGGAAGGTCCAGGAACTGGAAACACCAGGTACCTGGGAAATTCAGCATGAAGGAAGGGGCAAAATGAGGGGAAGTGCTTGAACATCTAGTCTAATGAGCAGTCAGATTTTAGGATCCCAACTCCAGCCTCCGAAGCCAAGCAACTCCCCCTCCTGACCCAGGCTGAAGACAGGTGTATTTCCCAGAGAAGTCAATGCACAGGAGATCTGGACTCAGGCCACCTGGCACGGCTCAGATGGAGATGAGGGGCTGCTCTGAAACCCGGAAGATTACATGAATGACTGCGTGCTGATTGGTGATACCTCAACCCCTTCCCCCCCCCCCCCGGGTCCCAGACTGATGACATCTGGATAGAATACAACCTTCATCTCCCTGCCACCTGGCAGGCAATTATTTCGCATTTCTCTCTGGACAAATCGACTAGTCCTCTCACCCCCACAAATATTCTGATATTTGGGTGTGCCCCCCATTGTGTTCACTGCTCTACCACCCCAGAGTGAAACCCAGTGTTTACTAAGCCCCACTCCTGCACACAGAGTTCCCAATGAGCTGTAATGCTTTGTTAAAAAATGTGAACAAAGAGCAAAGGAAGTCAAGATATCTGAAAGAAAGCCTTCAAAATGAAAAACAAGAGACAAAAGAAACTGAAAAGCAAATAGAGAAAATTTAGGGAAGAGTAGGAAACTTAAAAAACCCAACCAAAACAAACAAACAAAAAACTCCTAACTATAATCAATATCCATGAAGAGATAAGAGGATGCTTTAAAGAAAAAATACTTAGAAGATAAAGAAGAGGTCTTCAATATTGAAATGACAGTGGCAGAAAAGATTAAAAATTCAATCCATTTGGAAAACAAGTTTGGGGAAATCCCTCAGAAAGGAGAGCAAAGATGCAAAAGGATGGAAACTAGGAGATAAGAGATTTAAGGAAAGACAGAAAGAAAGAACGCCAAGGAATTAATGCAAGAAGTTTGACATCCAACAAATGGCAATTCCAGAACGAGAAAATTTTAAAAAATACGGAAGAGAACGTTATCAAAGGCTTAAACACAAAAACATTTCCTAGACCTGAAGGACACGAGTTTCCACATTCAGAGAGCCCACTGTACAAACGGGCCCAGCACAACGCAGGAGGAAGACCCCAACCAAAGAAGGCCATGGGCTGTGAGCACAATGGCGAGGACAAGCCTGCCCACACAAATGAATCAGAATGGCTTCAGACTTCAGCAACACATCCTGAAAGCTTCAAAGAATGCCTTCCACATTCTGAAGGAAAATAATTTCTTACCTGGATTTCCATATTCCCAAACTATTGACCAAGTGTAGGATAATAGAGAGCAAATCAATAAGAGGAAACATGGGATTCAGGAAAAAGGGGCTGGTACACACAGGAAAGGGTGAGAGAGTTCCCAGGAGGAGGGTGAGGAGAGGCCCAGAGAGAGAGCTTTGCTGGGTGTCCTGACAGTTTAGGAGAGAGGGCTCTAGAACACAGGTTTCCACTTGAAAAACAGGGCAGAGACTGACACCTGATGTTTTCTTTGACCATATTAAGAGATTTGCAATTCTATTAGAAAGTTTAGGGCTGAATTAATAAGTACATAGAAAAGCAAACGAACAAACAAAAAACCGTCAATCACTAAATCCAAAAAAACAAAATAATTGTACAAGAAAGGTAAATATAATGCTCTATCCTGAGCAATGCTTTCATGTATTAGGAAGACTGAGGGAGGGGATATATACATGTGTGTGTGTGTGGACAGAATAAAAGCATTACACCTTATCTCCCACAGTAAGAATTTAGTAGGTAGTTATTAAAATGAAAGAAAAGGGGAAAAAGCAATATAATCATACCATGTGGAATCTTTTATCTTAAGATTCACCTTAGGATCTTTCATTGATTTTATTTTAATTGCTAAAATTAGGATGCATCTTACAATGACTGTCATCCAGGTGGCAATTTTGTCGCAGTTGTCATTGCCTGCACATGCTCATCAGAACTTACAGAACAACTGACAGTAGCTTAGAAGAAAATCCTAAAGATAAGAGTTGATCACTCTTAAAAGAAATTCTGCATCTTCAATGCCCTTGATCGTTCAGAAGATGCTATTTGGAAAAACATGGTACAACAATAATTCTTAGACGAAAAGATATTTAGGAGATCTTGGTTCTGAATGTGAAGAAGTGTTAGAAATATCTTTATCTATTATTCTTTTAATTTTTAAATACATGTACAAGGGGGATAAATAATGAAAAGTGCTTCACAGATCTCTAAGAGCACGTTTGATAAGCATAAAATAAAAATTTGAGAAATTTCAAGTGATTAAAAACATCTTTCATAGTTAATTGACAGAGCTTTTTTCTTGGTGGTAAATAAAATGATACTGGCTTTTAAATCAATGGCATCTTGGTAAATACTTGGTGAGATTGCAGAAGAACAAAAAGTGATTTTATAGGATAAGGGACGTGGGTAGTTTGGGCTATGTAACACCTTAAATGACAAACAAGTATTTCTTTGGTAAAATATTAAAATTACATAACAAACAAAAAAGCATATGGGAGAAGGGGTTTGGAGTGGATGGGCTGGCAAAGTTGAGCTGGGCCTGAGGTTTTAGGTATACTGAAATATCCTTTAAAAAAGGATGCTTTGCCTTTTTCCACCAAAATCAATTAATCAATCAATCAGCGAAAACATTGAAAGCGAATGTTCTATGAAATCTACTCAAAAGGCAGAGACCCACTAAAAGGGGTACCGAGCTCCCGGGAGAGGTCTGAGCTGGCTGAACTGCAGGTAACAGCTCTGGGATGGAAAGCCCGCCATTACTGCTGACGCCCCCCAAAAGGATAACGCTTTTAATACAGCTTCAAAAATAGCCAAATTGTTTAGGATAATTAAGACAAGGCACTGTTCCTCAAATGTTTAGAAGGAAAAGTTGCTGATGCACTTCTTAAGATCAGCTTTTGATTCAACAAAATGAGCAAAAGAAGTTTTTTTGTATGAGGCAGTGACTCATAATGTGGGATTATTCTAAATAATTATTATTACTTATATTAATAGATAATAGTGAATTTTATGACATGCCAAGCACTATGCTAAGGACTTAAACTTAGTTATTTCATTAAGCCATCCCAGCAGCCCTAAGGAATAATTGCTAATAGGAGGTATGTGACAAGGAAGGGAAGTAGGGTGAAGCCACTTGCCCAAAGTCACGGCCTGAGCTGGTTTTGGGGGTTGGGGTCCCTACCTCTAGAGGCAGCTGTGTACCAAGAGGCTGCTGTGCTGTTTCTCTGTTTTGATTTCTTTTTGGTAAGATCTTTTCAAATGTTAGCATTGCCAAAATACGTACTTCTAAAAATTGCAGGCAAAATAGACAGCAGAGAAGGTATTTAATAAATCCTTGTTGACTGATCAACTTATTTAATTTATTCATTATATATAAATAGATTTAAGAACATACAGTTGTTCTTAAATATACATATGAATTAATTAATATGCAATTAAGGATTTTGTATATAAGAACCTCTTTGTGCCAGGCACTCTGTGGAGTGCTGGAGATAGATAGGGCAGTGAACAAGAGAAAAAAAAGTAAATACACAAAAAACAAATAATTTCCTTTCACTTGATAGTAAGTGCCATAAGAAACAAAAAGGAGACGGGGACGGAGCAAGGGAGGTGATGGCTGCTCCAGTCGGGTGGTCCAGGGAGGGCGTTCAGGCATCAGCCTTGCACAGGATCTGGGATGAGGCTGGCAGCTGTGCAAAATGTCTGGGATAGATGGTTCCAGGTGTGGTCAGAGCTGTGCAGAGCAGAGGCACCCAGAGCTGACCCAAGGTGCTTGTGTCAGGAAGGAGGTCCATGTGGCTGGAGGTCGAGACAGCAGAGGGGAGGGTCACAGGTGTCACCAAAGAGGTGGAGAGGGACCAGCTAGATCAGGCGTCGGGTATTCTTGACAGAGTTTGGGTTTAATTCTAATTATACAGGGCAGCCTCTGGAGCATTTTGAGGGGAGAGATCGAATCTGATTTACAGACTAAAACTACTGATACATTAAAATGGGTGTTTAAAGTCATGTTTTCACGGCTAAAACAATGCAAATACAGTTGCTACAGTGATTTTTGATTGGTTTCACAACTCACTTAAGCCCAGTGAATGATTGAATACATAAAATCTATTAATTAAGACTTAATAAAGACGTGATGGAAGATGGTCAATGTAATCGCAAAGCATAGAAATAATGAGAATCTGAGTACGTGTGTGCAACGCCAGCGTGCGCTTCACCCAAAATACGTGAGGCTGAAACATTACTCTCTCACAGTATTAGTTTTCTACTGCTGCTGTAACAAATCATCGCTAAAATGGCTTAAAACAATACCCATTTGTTATCCCAGTTTCTGTGGGTCAGAAGTCCAGGCGCAGCGTGGCTGGCTGCTTTTCTGTTGGGAGTTCCTAAGGCCAGAATCCAGGTCCCACATGAGGCTCTGGGGAATAATCCACTTTCAAGCTCAGATTTCAGTCCTGTGGCTGTAGGGCTGAGGTCCCTGTTTCCTTGCTGGCTGTCGGCCTGAGGTCATTCTTAGCTTCTGGGGCACCTTCATCCCCGGCTCTTGTCATCCTTCAAAGCCAGCAATAGAATCTTGAATGCGACTCATGTTTCGATTGTCTGACCTCCCCTTCTGTCCCAACTCTCCCCTTTCCTCCTCCAACACATCTCTCTAGCTCTAGGTAGAGAAACGGCTCAGCTTTTCAGAGCTCAGGTGACCATACAGATTGGGCCCACCTGGAAAGTTCAGCACCCTCTTCCAATGTAGGGCGGTAACCTCTACAGCAGTAGCTGGGTGAGTGTTGGATTGAACAACCAGGGCACAGAATCTTGGGGGGATCTCTTTACAATTCCAACTGCCACACTTAATACTCTTATGGATGGAGATATTCCATTAACAATTTTAAAAATAATAAAACCCACCCACTGAGGACCAAAGAGGGCTCTGCTAAGAAACTCCATGACAATGACAACAGTAGGATACAAATTTAACAGAAACAAATATTTTAAAGAAAGCTAGAAAAGGCTTGAGAACAGCTTTTATCATGAAAACCCTTGTGTTCGTAGCTGCATGCACAGATGTACGCCATCATAAAATATTGGTTTCTCTTAAGACATAACTATACTGAAAAGAATAGAGTGATGTTTATTAAGATGTGTGCTACCAATTCAAATCTAGACTAAATTCTGACTGTATTTCTAAATGTTCCTGGAATTTTAGATGTATGAGAAATTTTTTAGGTTTTTTTATACAGATATTTAAATAATTGATACAGTTTCTCATATGTATATAAAACTAAGCTATTAAAAACATACACACCACATATGTAAAATTGTACAATAATGTCTTAGGTGTTCAGATACAATGAGAATGTCAAGCTTTATAAAAATAAATCTATTTGATGTCACTAACAGATGAGATTTCGACAGCCGGCAAAAATCAAATGCCATTTACAGAATTTCAAGCAAAATCCTCACTTAATATCACTTTCCCTTCCCCCACTCTTAATCTCAAAATGTCAAGTTGCTGTCAGAGCATCTGTTATATTCGGAGGTGGACGATCTCATTGGCGTTACAGGATTTTCTCCTCCTCCTCACCCCCTTGGCAGTAACGGGAGTTTCTTATTTTTACTTTTTGGGAAGGAAGGCAGAGACAGACAGACAGACAAAGAGAGAACTACGTGAAATTGTATATTTCCATGAGAGGCTAAAGTTTGATCAGGTCCTCAGAAAAAGGAAGATTGGAAAATAAATGTTTGTTGTAATGAAATAATAAGCGTATACATACAGATGAGTCTTTGAACGGCTAGATGTATTTTGTGCTATTTTTTTGTGTTATGCTCCATTCTGGGCTGCCTTTATGTTGTTCCCACACTGGCCTCCCTGCCCAGTCCCCATATATTAAAAATAACCCCAAAGCCAATTATTAAGGACAAATGAGAACTTGATGGAAATTTGGAGAGATTAAAAATATTTTTATTTCAGTGACTTCTAAATAGCTGGTCTAGAAAAGCATCCAGGAGATAAATATATTAATAACATATTACTATTAATTATTAGTCAATATTATAGTAACATGCTATATAACTGAAATAATATTATATTATTAATTACATTAATTAACATAACAGATTAACATTAATAGTATATATAACATATATTTACCCTGGATATCTCCTAGGTCAGGTATTCAGAACTCACTGAAATGAAAACAATTTTAACCTCTGTAAATTTCCACCAGCTTTTCATTTGTCCTTAATAATGGGCTTTGGGGTTATAGCATAAAATTCAGATCCAAATTTTAGCTAGGAGAAAAGAGTAGAGTGATGATTAAGAGAAAAATGAGTCAGGATACCTGAATGACCACTAACCCACCAGTTTGTCCAACTGTATAAATATAACTGCCACTGTTGACAAATAAAGGCCAGCCAAAGGGTGTGGTAGCAGTGCTGACTGGCCCATGGATCCTCACTCCAGTCCCCATGTCTAGCCTTCATTCAGCAAAGGTGGGGCAAGTGACACAGTTGTGGACAATGAGACGGAGCAGATGTCTCTGGTGGGTTTCTAATTTATCTTTTTCTTTCCTGATACAGAGGTCACACTTTGCTCTTCCCTATTCTCCTGCATGAAGTGGGAGCTGATGGCTGGAGTTGCAGCAGCCTTGATGTGATTGTGAGACAAAGGTGGAGGAACTGCATAGGTATCTGCCTTGACATAACAAAGTGAATCAATGCCAGGAACCATTTACACTTGACCTTCTTGGGATATGAGAAAATCATCCTCCACTTGTGTAAGCATCTGCAGTTGGGTTTTCTACTGCATACAGCCTCAAATAACTCTAATGGATATACTCAGGCCTTGTCCAGGACTACCTCTAGCTCTTTTCTTCTCTTTCTCCCTGCTCCTATCTTCTGAGTCCTCCTGTCTATCTCTTGCTTCATGGACTGACTTTGATACACCGCTGGTCTCTCTCGAGGCTTGTCAACCAGTCTGGAGTCCCTTGCCTGCTTTCCTGCCTCCAGCTGCCCCCTGACTCAGAGCTCTGTGTGCTTCTTTGATTCGGTGGCCTTTGCAGCTTGGAGCAAAATGTTCTCCATGGGGGAGAGCAACATAACACATCAGGCTTGTGCCAGCCTCGCCCTTCTGGGGGGGTAGGGAGGACAAGACTTTAAACCTTAAACTAAAGTTGAACTCTTGAAGGGAAAATTAGGGCATGAAGCAATGTCCCCTGTGATGAGCACCTCCCTTTTCAATGCATTCTTTTTGCACTGGAAAATATTTTTAGCACTTCATTGGCAAATCAGGAAAATGCTGATGAGACTAAAATTCACCTGCATCATTATTAACAATCTACATTTCCTCAAAGCTTTTAAATATGTTCACGAAGATTTCAAAATAAATTATCTTAAAACCAGCATTTCTGTTTCAGGGGAGAGGAACAGGCACATTTTGTAGCCACTGCAGAGTCTTCGAGGGGACATGTAATTATAAACTTTAGTATGGTGACTCAATGGTATCCACTTTTTTTTGGCTTCTTTTTAACAATGTTTTCATCATAGAGGGATTTGAACAAATTAACAGATTATACAATGGTTTTGTTGTACACATAGGATTGTATGGGATGTTATGACTGAGTTAAATTCTAGAAAGCCAGTGCAAGAACTGCCAATAGAAAGGCCTTTTTGTTAAGTCTGTGGACTGTTATGTTCATTAATAAACACTACGATTTATTTATGAATAAATTGGAATAAAAAAAAAGAACCGTGAGAAAGTGAAATCCTTAAGATTTCCCTAAACTTTATCAAAATGTGCCAGTAGAGCTAGCGTATGGGAAACCACAGGAATTCTTTATCCGTCTACTTCCACATTTTGGCGGGGAATTATGGATGGGCATAAGAGCTAATCTGTATGCATGATAATTTGCTAAATTAATGTTACTTTGGTTTTATTACACATGTTCTAGCAAATTGCAACATATATTTTTTCCTATGAGTGTGTGAAGCATTTGGTGTGGAACACTATTTTACGTCCAGTACTCGTTAATTCTCCAAGCACGGTTCCCGTTTTTCAACCACTGCTTTGAAAAGAGAAGTTATTTTGTTTGCGAGTCCTTTCCCCTTCCTGACCTTGCTGCCCCAGGATGTGAACAACTTCAATGAGAGATGTGCAGGGGAGGTCCTCGGTGCTTCTCCTGGAAAGCCCCACACATCTTTGAATGCTACTGACCGACTTTCAGGGTAAAAAAGCAAGTTCAATTTTTTTGCTTGCCTAAATTTTTTTGCAATCTTTCCTTTTCTCTATCACTTTTCCCTCCCTTCAAAAATACTAGCAAATTACACTAAAAGCTTGTCCTCAGCTTTATGGCCAAACCTACCTATGAACTATACATCAATATCAGACTAATTGTGCATAAAATTTGAATTCTATTGCAGTGCCACATAAAAATGCAAAATGCTTCAGTGGTGTAATGTCTGATGCTGAGCTCAATCCAATAAGCGCTGCCCCAAGACAGCTCGTACAGATGCAATTATCTCTCACATACTCCAACTGCTTTCTTTCACAACATTACTTTTATTATGCAAATGTATAAATCTAATTTTAATCCGAGAGACCATCTAGAAGATTAAAACTTCGCTCGTGTCTTACTTTCAATAAGTATAATTAAGATATTAAGAATTTCTTTTTCATTTGAGGACACTTTCAGCTGCCAGTGAGAGCCCTTGATTGTTGTCTGCCTACAGGTCAAGGAACCACAATGGGCAACAAAGAGCTGTCATGTTGGCTCCATATGAATCTTCATTTCTGAGTGGTTCTGGTTAAGTGGAAGTGACAGGGAAATGAACCAAAGAGAAGAGCAGTTTTCAGCAGAGGGCAGCAGAAGTTCTTTCCTTGGTGGAGAGGAAAGGTCCCAGCAGAGTATGAAGTGTTTCCAAACCCCCCAGGTCTGAGAGGTTGGTTTGTGAATCACAAAAAGACTAAAGACCTAGAAAGGTAACGAGGACACAGATTGCACGGTGCTGGGGAACATATGCTCACTAGCATGGGAATTTTCAGCAAGCTTCTAAAGCAAAACTTTACAAAAACTGTCTTCAGTGAAAAAGAAAAAAAAAAAAAAAGACAAATTCTGGACGCCCAGAATAGCTAAGAGACTACAGGGAAACTCTAACTTGATAAGCTGATTTTCTTTCCTTACTTTTTCTATTTTACTGTTTTATTTTCGTCTAGTGGGTAAGATTCAGTACTCTCACTGCCATGGCCCAGGTTCGTTTCCCAGTCAGGGAACCACATCATCCATCTGTTCGTTGTCACACTGTGGCAGCTGCGTGTTGCTGTGATGCTGAAAGCTATGCCACCGGGATTTCAAATACCAGCAGGGTCACCCATAGGGGACAGGTTTCAGTGGAGCTTCCAGATTAAGACAGACTAGGAAGTAGGACCTGGCCACCCACTTCCAAAAAATTGGCCATAAAAACCCTATGAACAGCAGCGGAGCATTGTCTGACACAGCGCTGGAAGGTGAGAGGATTCTACAGAAGGACTGGGCAGGGTTCTGCTCTGCTGGACACAATGTTGCTAGGAGTCAGAGTCCACTCGTAGCCACTAGCCACAGATGGTTATTTCAGTGTGGCAGGGCTGAATCGAGATGACTGAAAGTTGACAATACACACTGGATTTTGAAGACTTAGTGTGAAAAGCAGAATCTAAAGCATCTCATTAATAATTTTTATATTGATTACGTGTTGACTTTATAATATTTTGGATATATTGGGTTACATAAAATATATTATTAAAATTAATTTCACCTTTAATGTGGCTAGAAAGTTTAAAAGTATATTGTTGGCTCACGTTATATTTCTGTTGGTCCCATTGGCTTTAGACTCTTAACTGCCACACTGTACTGCCCCCTGTCCTTAGACAGTTTCTTCATCACCTTTCCCCAGGAAAATGAATGAATAGAAGAAATTCTGAAAATTGCTTATATGAACCTTGGTAATTTCTTTCACTGCATTGACTTGTTTGTCATGAATTATGTCTGTGTGTGGGTCATATAGAACGCAAGAAGGACAGAATTCAGGGATAAAATCAAAGAAACCACTAGTACCATTGCTTATCACTGTACAGAGGGAAGAATTAGGAGACTATGGATTTCCAATTTGCATTAGCATTTCTGGGACAGGGTTACCTCCCGATTTTATGGCTATAATTTCAAAGTTCACATAGATTATTGGTTGGGATAGTAACTGATAGATCCAGTGCATGGACATCTGAAGAACCTAAAGCCATAGAATGAGAATTTTTGTTACAATTCATCTGTGTTAACGAATTAAAAAATAAAAGTAGATATTTTGATTAAAACACAGTCAACCCTGAATAGCTTTTAAAAAAGTCTTCAAGCTCTTCTTATAAAGCACTGGGCCTGGAACAACCTGATTTGATCTACAGCAAAGGTTCTCCATCTCTTTTCTTCCTCAATACATCTCTTCCATTTCTCACAATAAGGATTCTCGACCAGGTAATGGTCAACTTGGAAGGCAGTGGAGTGGGGTTGGGGTCTATGATTTGTATAACTATCCTCAGTGATGGTGAAAGGGTGCCTCCTCTCCATCTTTCTATTCAGTGCTTCACGTCTTCATCTGAGTTTCTGACTTCTGTCGACACTTGCCAGATGTCCCTGGCAGCCCGGGAGAGAATGGGCGGCAAAGACTTGAAGGAGTTAGGGCATTAGCTGCCTGATGGTGCCACCCCAGTTTGGTCCACAGGAAGGAACTTTAAACATAGTAATCCAGGTAATCTTGCTGACCATGCATAAATAAGAAAGTGTGTGAGCCAGGGAGAAAGAGAAACAGTCTAAGATGTTGATACCACTCATTCCTAGTATGTCATGGTGGCAAAGTTATATATAACACTCTGGGGTAGAAAAAAATGTAGCCTCTTAATCTTCAATATCTGATCTAATCTTCCTCTTAAGCCACCATTTACCCTCCTACCCAGAGAGGATGTTTCACCATGCCCCTTTTGGCTGTTTCAACCTCTCCTGGCTTAATTGTCTCTTTCTGTTTAGAACAGTCCTTTTAGGTACATGTTGGCCCTCAGAGATCCACCAACTCTCTCCTCCTTTCCAAGATGGCAACTGTGGGTGTCTGGGTATGTGTTCTCCCAATGAGAGGGAAGAAGTGGCTGAGAGCAACATGGAGATCTTGGGCTGCTCTCTGGGTCCACGCTGGCTCTGCAGTGATGGTCTCTCTTGCCCTCTGTGGTCACCACTTGCTCCCCTGGCTTTGGCTGCTGAATTCTGCAAACAGTGAAGATTCTGTCTTCGCTTAGTGCTGGTACTCCTCTGAGATCTGGCTGCGATTCCAGTGCAATGCCTGCAGGTCTGCCCACAGTCTTTGCTGTAGACTCAGTTTGCTCTGTAGCCAGTACTATGAAATCCCTTCCTTGTCCCAGGGCATCTGGGAGTGTCTGGACATGTATTTCACAGCCCGTCTGGCCCCAGGGAGATTCTGGGGCGCTAAATCCAGGCCCTCTCCACCAGAAGTCGCTCTGCTCCTGATTCTCCTCTGACCCAGGCACTAACAGGGAGTAGAGAAACAGAAAACACAGCTCTCCTCATGAGCCTCGTCTAACGTCTCTCTCTCTGTCCCACAGTCCACTTGGGGCCCGAAAGAGACCTTATATTCCTCTTCTGCGTCTTATCCTACAAGAACTTCCCGCACATCACACCCGCCTCTGGGGCTATGTTAGCATTAGGACTTCCAGGAAAGTTGATTTATGAGCAAGAGGAATGAAGTGAAGAGAAGGAAAGAACTGGATATACAAAAGAAACTCGCAAACGGGATAGTTTTCCTGTTCCTTCCAAAATGAATTTTCAACAGGACTTATTGTTTTGTTTAAAGCACTGAATTCTCAGAATGCCATGCATGTCTACGTGCTAGCAAAGTTAAAAAGAAACACAGATCTAATCAAACCTAAACAATTTAGAAATCACCTCCACTGTGGCTCATCTGTGCTCCTCGCCTCCTTTGGCAAGTGTGTCAGAGTTGGCAACGTCTCTTTTCGTTTATACTTTTATTTCTTTAGCTGATTATTCCATCAGCTATAGCTATTTGCAACAGATTTCACGAGCCCCACCTTGTTTCTAAAAGACATGATGCATAATAATGTGAAAATATGATAAAATATAAAGCCCTGGGGTGAACACAAGAGCCTATGGATAAGTGAGTGAAGGGCAGCTGTTTGGCATCTTCATGGATGCTTGTGATGTCCCTGAGAAAGTGGGACCTCCTATTTAGCTTCTGGTTTGCTTCATACAGTGACAACTTAGTTTTCCAGCCTCTTAAACCACATTTTCTCATAAAAGAGATGTATATACAGAGACAGAAGTATTTAAAATGAATGTATGAATAATAGATCCAAAAAGGATTCCAAGTTAATATTCTCCAGCAAATGCAAAAATATGGGTCTGTGTACTTCCAGTGTCATACTACTTAGAAGATCTTTTACATATTATCTTACTTCTAACTTAAGAAAATACACAGCAGTAAGGGAGTGACAGCTTTATAAAAACTGCATTTTTAAAAAAAAAAATCCAAATAAAATATTTGCTATTTTTCTGCAATTTCAACAAAGCTCTTGTGTAAAATGTTACAAGATTCCATTGCTTTTTAATCCAAAAGCCATGTTCTTTCATTATCAGTTACATTAGTACGTGTATTTTTTTCTAAGTTTGTGTTAGTGCCACCTATCATTTCCTTAATGACTTGATGGAACTGCACTGTTTTTGCAGATCAGCCAAAACTGGGTAAAAAGAAAATAATGGAGAGAGGAGACAAACAGAAGACCTGGCTTTGGGTAAGAATCATCTTTCCTTGGGGCTGGCCCCGTGGCCAAGTGGTTAAGCTCACGGGCTCCGCTGCAGGCGGCCCAGTGTTTCGTTGGTTCAAATCCTGGGCACAGACATGACACTGCTCATCAAACCATGCTGAGGTAGTGTCCCACATGCCACAACTAGAAGGACCCACAATGAAGAATATACAACTATGTACCGGGGGGGCTTTGGGGAGCAAAAGGAAAAAAAAGAATCATCTTTCCTTGCACATGTATTTTAATATCCAGTCGACACATGGTTATGCTTGAAAGAAATAAGAAATCTCTATGCTTATGTTGAACTGGCTAATTTAATGATTGTTTTGACTTCCTACCAAAGGGTCATCTAATATTTGATAATAAACACGATACTTTAATTTTTCATTTTTCTTTGAATTACCGGAAGAAAGTCTTATTATGAAAAATATTTTCAGAGCTCTCATTATGGTTTTGAATCTAGCAGAAATTATGCTGTCTCCTTTTGACATCTTGTAATAAATAAAATTGTTAATATTTTGACTTTAGACAAATTTCTCTTTTGCTTTCAGCAGCTAACAGTTACAAAAAGAGACAGTGCTACATTAGTTACAGCAATTTCGTTTGGGGACACCAGTAGACACACATAAAATCCATTAGTGGAGTCAACAGCTATATCCAATTCTAATAAAAAGGCTAAATACAATTTATGAAACAAGCCTTAAAACTTCCCTGAAAGCAGAAAATATTTGAGATGATCTTTTGAGTGACTAAAGTAATAATCCCAGCTATATTTAAGCCAGAGTGTTTGTTTTCAAAATATTGTAACACAATGTATTGATACTAAAATACTTTCTCATTTCCAAATGCGTTTAAACTGGGGAGATGCTCTCTCAGATTATACTTTTGGTCCATTAAACCTGGGTTCCTGCCTCTGGCACTCTTTCATGCTTCAGCAGAAGGCAAGAACAAAAACAAAAATTAGAAGGAAAATTATAATAAATCTTTAGCTCTTTTGATCAATCATGCAATGTTAGCATTGGGAGAAAAGCATTCATTTCTGCTTCTCATTGAATTACATGCCTTTGACTTTGAGATCTTAGGAAACGTAATTTCATCCCATCGGAAACCCAAGGATTGCAGATGCATGTACACATTCTACTTTCTGATGTCATTTTTATTAAAATACTTGGTCTGATAATTTGCTGAAGAATATTCCCTAAAAGAATGACACTAGTCCTAAAACCCTTTTGTGAGTTACTTTTCAGTTGAAAAGTGCTTGAGAAGAAAGTCGGGAAGGTATGGTGAGCTGGATTTCTATAGAGGAATCACCCTTTATAAATAATGATCACCAAATATTTGGAAAATAAGAACACGAAATAATCTTGAGATAAATGTAAAAACACAAGTTGGTTTGTACATGTGTTACTTAGGACATGTTATTTTATGCCGCATTTCTTATTTGGAACTCTTCCCCAGGAAAAGTCCCTTTTTCGAGTAGATGGCTCCTCTTGTATTTCTTCTGAATATAACACATCCCTGAGGCATCAGCTCAGAGGGGCAAAGTGCCAGTCAGGTAGAACTTCTTAACAGGGAGAGATTAATTCCTTGTGTTAGGATTTCAATGAGATAATGTATATAAAATGCCAGCTCGGGACTCAGCACACAGGTATATTTAAAAGATGTTAGAACATTCTTGCTCGGGGCCTATTCATAGGCCTTCTTGGGGTTATTAATCCTCCTCGTTTCTCACACAAATTTCCTCACAAAGAGACTGGGGAAGAGCAGCTGGAGGCTGAGTGTGTGGCGTCTACCTTACCAGCCCCTATCAAAAGTTTGACGTGAAGAATTGGTTTGATTATAGCACAACGTAAAATTAAAAGCAGATTAATTGTAGAGATTTAAATTTGGACATCATCTAATCTAATTTCTTCATTCCTGACGAAGAGACTGGGCCCTATAATGTGGGTCACCTTTGTATCTCTACCCTCCACTCAGTGCCTGGGCAAAACAGGGTCTAATTACTTACTGTTTGTTGAATGAATAACATGAGGTAACTGGCCTGCTGTGGTATAACCAGTTTAGTGGCTGTGTTGGTGCTACAACTCTGATTTCCTGTGGTTCTTACTCTGTACCAGGCTAACCAAAGAAAGGATGGTTCCAGAAACTATCACAACTTGGGCAGACTGGGGTACCACTCTGCGTGAATTTATAGAGGCCTCTGGCTGATGCTGCAAGTCCCTTGAGTGGGTACAAAGCTTTCATTCAACAATTAAAGATCAATAAAGGGGACATTACGATATACTTTCATTTCAGCTGGAATTGAACTTGTTTACCCTGAAGTCCTAGGGTGCATGTGGCTGCCGAACAGCAGAGAGCTTCTAGAGTAGGTTGACAAAGCTGAAGAGGCCAACCTTGAACTCTGGTTGCATCCTCAGATGTCCCCAGCTTTGCTGGTCCAGGCCCTGCCCAACCACAAGTTGCATTCTCTCAAAATGTTCCACTGAAAGAACCAGAGCATCGATAAAAGTGTAAAAAGCAAAAGACCTTGTTGGCCTCATCAAAAGGGCTAAGAAGATCCTACAAATAAAAGAAATAAGATCCAGCTATTATATGAGCTAATAAAGATTACAATTTTTTTTTTTTTTTTTTTTTTGAAATGATAATGTCTTGGATATATTTTATTTTATTTTATTTATTTTTTTTTTATTTTTTTTTTATTTTTTTATTAATGTTATGATAGATTACAACCTTGTGAGATTTCAGTTGTACATTTTTGTTAGTCATGTTGTGGGTACACCACTTCCCCCTCCGTACCCTCCCCCCACCCCCCCTTTTCCCTGGTAACCACCAATCAGATCTCCTTCTCAATATACTAATTTCCACCTATGAGTGGAGTCATATAGAGTTCGTCTTTCTCTGACTGACTTATTTCGCTTAACATAATACCCTCGAGGTCCATCCACATTGTTGTGAATGGGCCAATTTCGTCTTTTTTTATGGCTGAGTAGTATTCCATTGTGTATATATACCACATCTTCTTTATCCAATCATTAGTTTCTGGGCATGTAGGCTGGTTCCACGTCTTGGCTATTGTAAATAATGCTGCAATGAACATAGGGGTGCAACGGACTCTTGAGATATCTGATATCAGGTTCTTAGGATAGATACCCAGTAATGGGATGGCTGGGTCATAGGGTATTTCTATTTTTAACTTTTTGAGAAATCTCCATACTGTTTTCCATAGTGGCTGTACCAGTTTGCATTCCCACCAACAGTGTATGAGGGTTCCTCTTTCTCCACAACCCCTCCAACATTTGTCGTTCTTGGTTTTGGATGTTTTTGCCAATCTAACGGGGGTAAGGTGATATCTTAGTGTAGTTTTGATTTGCATTTCCCTGATGATTAGCGATGATGAACATCTTTTCATGTGTCTATTGGCCATATTCATATCTTCTTTTGAGAAATGTCTGTTCATGTCCTCTGCCCATTTTTTGATCGGGTTGTTTGTTTTTTTGTTGTTAAGCAGTGTGAGTTCTTTGTATATTATGGAGATTAACCCTTTGTCGGATAAGTGGCTTGTAAATATTTTTTCCCAATTAGTGAGCTGTTTTTTTGTTTCAATCCTGTTTTCCCTTGCCTTGAAGAAGCTCTTTAGTCTGATGAAGTCCCATTTGTTTATTCTTTCTATTGTTTCCCTCAACTGAGGAGTTACAGTGTCCGAAAAGATTCTTTTGAAACTGATGTCAAAGAGTGTACTGCCTATATTCTCTTCCAAAAGACGTATTGTCTCAGGCCTAATCTTTAGGTCTTTGATCCATTTTGAGTTTATTTTGGTGTGTGGAGAAAAAGAATGGTCAATTTTCAATCTTTTGCATGTGGCTGTCCAGTTTTCCCAGCACCATTTGTTGAAGAGACTTTCTTTTCTCCATTGTAGGCCCTCTGCTCCTTTGTCGAAGATTAGCTGTCCATAGATGTGTGGTTTTATCTCTGGGCTTTCAATTCTGTTCCATTGATCTGTGGACCTGTTTTTGTACCAGTACCATGCTGTTTTGATCACTGTAGCTTTGTAGTATGTTTTGAAATCGGGGATTGTGATTCCGCCGGCTTTGTTTTTCTTGCTCAGGATTGCTTTAGCAATTCGCGGTCTTTTGTTGCCCCATATGAATTTTAGGATTGTTTGTTCAATTTCTGTGAAGAATGTTCTTGGGATTCTGATTGGGATAGCATTGAATCTGTATATTGCTTTAGGTAGTATGGACATTTTAACTATGTTTATTCTTCCGATCCATGTGCAAGGGATGTCTTTCCATCTCTTTATGTCATCGCCTATTTCTTTCAAGAGAGTCTTGTAGTTTTCATTGTATAGATCCTTCACTTCCTTGGTTAAGTTTATCCCAAGGTATTTTATTCTTTTCGTTGCTATTGTGAATGGGATAGAGTTCTTGAGTTCTTTTTCTGTTAGTTTATTGTTAGTGTATAGAAATGCTACTGATTTATGCACGTTAATTTTATACCCTGCTACTTTGCTGTAGTTGTTGATTATTTCTAATAGTTTTTCTGTGGATTCTTTGGGGTTTTCTATGTATAAGATCATGTCGTCTGCAAACAATGAGAGTTTTACTTCTTCGTTACCTATTTGGATTCCTTTTATTTCTTTTTCCTGCCGAATTGCTCTGGCCAGCACCTCCAGAACTATGTTGAATAGGAGTGGTGAAAGTGGGCACCCTTGTCTTGTTCCTGTCCTCAGAGGGATGGCTTTCAGCTTTTGTCCATTGAGTATGATGTTGGCTGTGGGTCTATCATATATGGCCTTTATTATGTTAAGGTACTTTCCTTCTATACCCATTTTACTGAGGGTTTTTATCATAAATGGGTGTTGGATCTTGTCGAATGCTTTCTCTGCATCTATTGAGATGATCATGTGGTTTTTGGTTTTCATTTTGTTAATGTAGTGTATCACGTTGATTGACTTGCGGATGTTGAACCATCCCTGTGTCCCTGGTATAAATCCCACTTGATCATGGTGTATAATCTTTTTGATGTATTGCTGTAATCGGTTTGCCAAAATTTTGTTGAGGATTTTTGCATCTATGTTCATCAGTGATATCGGCCTGTAGTTCTCCTTCTTTGTGTTGTCCTTGTCAGGTTTGGGGATCAGAGTGATGTTGGCTTCATAGAATGTGTTAGGGAGTTCTCCATCTTTCTCAATTTTCTGGAACAGTTTGAGGAGAATAGGTATTAAGTCTTCTTTGAATGTTTGGTAGAATTCTCCAGAGAAGCCGTCTGGTCCTGGACTCTTGTTTTTGGGGAGGTTTTTGATTACCGTTTCTATTTCCTTACTTGTGATTGGTCTATTCAGATTCTCCATTTCTTCCTGATTCAGTTTGGGGAGATTGTAGGAGTCTAGGAATTTGTCCATTTCTTCCAGGTTGTTCAATTTGTTGGCATATAGTTTTTCATAGTATTCTCTTATGATCTCTTGTATTTCATTGGTATCTGTTGTGATTTCTCCTCTGTCATTCCTGATTTTATTAATTTGCGATTTCTCTCTTCTTTTCTTGGTGAGTCTGGCTAGGGGTTTGTCAATTTTGTTAATTCTTTCGAAGAACCAACTCTTTGTTTCATTGATCCTTTCTATTGTCTTTTTTGTTTCAATATCGTTTATTTCTGCTCTTATTTTTATTATTTCCCTCCTTCTACTGACTCTGGGCCTTGTTTGTTCTTCTTTTTCTAGTTCTGTTAGGTGTCGTTTGAGGTTGCTTACGTGAGCTTTTTCTTGTTTAGTGAGGTGAGCCTGTATTGCGATGAATTTCCCTCTTAGGACTGCTTTTGCTGCATCCCAAATGATTTGGTATGTCGTGTTCTCATTTTCATTTGTCTCCAGATAATATTTGATTTCTTCTTTAATTTCTTCAATGATCCATTGTTTGTTGAGAAGCGTGTTGTTTAGTCTCCACATTTTTGCACCTTTCTCTGCTTTTTTCTTGTAGTTGATTTCTAGTTTAATAGCGTTATGATCAGAAAAGATGCTTGATATTATTTCAACTCTCTTGTATTTATTGATGTTTGCTTTGGTTCCCAAGATATGGTCAATCCTTGAGAATGTTCCATGTGCACTTGAGAAGAATGTGTAACCTGCTGTTTTTGGATGAAGTGTTCTATATATATCTATTAAGTCCATCTGGTCTAATTTTTCATTTAATTCTATTATTTCCTTGTTGATTTTCTGTCTGGATGTTCTGTCCATTGGTGTTAATGGTGTGTTGAGGTCCCCTACTATTATTGTATTGTTGTTGATGTCTTCTTTTAGTTCTATTAAGAGTTGCTTTACAAATTTTGGTGCTCCTGTGTTGGGTGCGTATATATTTATAAGTGTTATGTCTTCTTGGTGGAGAGTCCCTTTTATCATTATATACTGTCCCTCTTTGTCTTTCTTTATCTGTTTTGCTTTGAAATCTACCTTGTCTGATATTAGTATAGCGACACCTGCTTTCTTTTGTTCATTATTAGCTTGGAGTATTGTTCTCCATCCCTTCACTCTGAGTCTGTGTTTGTCTTTGGGGCTGAGGTGTGTTTCCTGGAGGCAGCATATTGTTGGATCTTGTTCTTTGATCCATCCTGCCACTCTGTGTCTTTTGATTGGGGAGTTCAATCCGTTTACATTTAGAGTGATTATTGAGACGTGGTGGCCTACCACTACCATTTTGTGTCTTGTTTTCCGGTTTTCTTCAGTTTCCTTTGTTTCTCGTCCCATGGTTTAATCTGTTCTGATGTAGAGCTGCTACTCTCTGTTGTTGTCCTTCTACTTATCTCCTCTGCTCTTGGTTTTGTAGCCCCTTTCCTTTTTTGGATTTTTCAGGAATGAGGGTTTTCCTGAGGATTTCCTGAAGAGGAGGTTTTGTGGCAATGAACTCCCTTAATTTTTGTTTATCTGGGAAAGTTTTTATTTCTCCATCGTATTTGAAGGATATTTTCGCTGGGTAGAGAATTCTCGGCTGTAGGTTTTTGTCCTTCAGATTATTGAATATATCATTCCACTCTCTTCTAGCCTGTAAAGTTTCTGCTGAGAAATCTGCTGATAGCCTGATGGGGGTTCCTTTGTAGGTTAGTTTCTTTTGCCTGGCTGTCCTTAATATTTTCTCCTTGTCATTGACTTTTGCTAGCTTCACTACTATATGCCGTGGAGTTGGTCTTCTTGCATTGATAAAGTTTGGAGATCTATTGGCTTCTGTCACCTGAAGATCCATCTCCCTCACCAGATTTGGGAAGTTCTCAGCCATTATTTCTTTGAATAGGTTTTCTGCCCCTTTCTCCTTCTCTTCTCCCTCTGGTATACCTATAATCCTTACGTTGCATCTCCTAATTGTGTCTGATAATTCTCGGAGAGTTTCTTCATTTCTTTTAAGTCTTGCTTCTCTCTCCTCCTCTGCCTGCAACAATTCTATATTGCCATCTTCCAAATTGCTAATTCTTTCCTCCATATTATCGGCCCTACTGTTCAGAGCATCTAGATTTTTCTTAATCTCCTCTATTGTGTTCTTCATTTCCAGTATTTCTGTTTGGTTCTTCTTTATCGTATCAAACTCTTTTGTGACATAGCTCCTGAACTCGTTGAGTTGTCGGTCAGAATTCTCTCTTAACTCAGTGAGTATTTTAATGATGGCTGTTTTGAAGTCATCATCATTTAGGTTATATATCTCATTTTCTTTGGGATTGTTTTCTGTGTATTTGTTACTTTCTTTCTGTTCTGGAGATTTGATGTATTTTTTCATATTGCTTGATGATGTTGATTTGTGCCTCCGCATGGAGATAGAGTTTAGTTGCTCCTTTCACTTGTTTCAGCTGCTGCGGTGGGGGGAGCAGCTGTTTATACTTCACCAACCAGGAACCCTGTCCGTAGATGCTAACTGGGCCTGGGCCCCTCTTCGTAGCCACAGTGGCCCTTTGGATTCCCTCCTCTGCCGTGGGGGCCGTCACGGGGGGCTTCAGACTACAGGTGCCTACTGTTGTTGCCCACCTAGATGCGCTCTCTCCTTGGGGTCTGCAACGGTGTTATGGGCTTTTCCAGCGGCCAGGGGTGGGATCACTTTTATTTGTCGCTCGGTTGCTGTCGGCACCCACCAAATCTCACTTGTCCTCTATGGGTCGCAGGAGAGCTATTGGCATCTTCTACAGTCTGTGGTTAGTACACCTAGCTATGCTGCTTTTGCCCTGGGGTCTTCCAGCCTTGTGGCTGGCGGCTGGGTGCCTTCTACTGGTGCTGTGCAGAGGCTTTCCCTAAGGCTTCTGTGAGCCTGTAGGGTTTCCCCCTAGGCTACTAAGCTGGGTCTCTGGAACTCTCTCCAGCCCCAGTCCTCTCCGAGATCTCCGGCAATCCCTAGCCTCACCTGGTGGGCAACGGCAGCTGGGGGTCGCCCCGCCCTCTGGGCTTCTCTCCGGGCCTCTGCCGGGAGCTCTGAATGCTCAGCGTGGCCCCTCTGCTACCGGCAGACAGAGAGTTTTGTCTGCTGCCCGGGCGGAGCTCCGGCGCTTCTCCACCGGATCGCCGGACCCGCCTTTGAAAGTTCCCCCGCCCCGGTCCTCTCCGAGATCTCCGGCAATCCCTAGTCCCACGGGGCGGGCAACGGCAGCTGGGGGTCGCCCCGCCCTCTGGGCTTCTGTCCGGGCCTCTGCCGGGAGCTCTGAATGCTCAGCGTGGCCCCTCTGCTACCGGCAGACAGAGAGTTTTGTCTGCTGCCTGGCGGAGCTCCGGCGCTTCCCCACCGGGTCGCCGGACCCGCCTTTGAAAGATCCCCCGCCCCGGTCCTCTCCGAGATCTCCGGCAATCCCTAGTCCCACGGGGCGGGCAACGGCAGCTGGGGGTCGCCCCGCCCTCTGGGCTTCTCTCCGGGCCTCTGCCGGGAGCTCTGAATGCTCAGCGTGGCCCCTCTGCTACCGGCAGACAGAGAGTTTTGTCTGCTGCCCGGGCGGAGCTCCGGCGCTTCTCCACCGGATCGCCGGACCCGCCTTTGAAAGTTCCCCCGCCCCGGTCCTCTCCGAGATCTCCGGCAATCCCTAGTCCCACGGGGCGGGCAACGGCAGCTGGGGGTCGCCCCGCCCTCTGGGCTTCTGTCCGGGCTTCTGCCGGGAGCCCTGAGTGCTCAGCGTGGCCCCTCTGCTACCGACAGACAGAGAGTTTTGTCTGCTGCCTGGGGGAGCTCCGACACTTCCCCTCCGGGTCGCCGATCCGGCCTTTGAAAATTCCCCCGCCCCGGTCCTCTCCGAGATCTCCGGCAATCCCTAGTCCCACGGGGCGGGCAACGGCAGCTGGGGGTCGCCCCGCCCTCTGGGCTTCTGTCCGGGCCTCTGCCGGGAGCTCTGAATGCTCAGCGTGGCCCCTCTGCTACCGGCAGACAGAGAGTTTTGTCTGCTGCCTGGCGGAGCTCCGGCGCTTCCCCACCGAGTCGCCGGACCCGCCTTTGAAAGATCCCCCGCCCCGGTCCTCTCCGAGATCTCCGGCAATCCCTAGTCCCACGGGGCGGGCAACGGCAGCTGGGAGACCTCCGTGCCCACCGTGTCTCTCTCTGGGACCCTCCGGGCGCCCCGAGCACCAGGCCGGGTCTCCCCGCCAATGGCGGGGAGAGACTCTCCCCGCGGGCTCAGGTGTGCAACTCCAAAGTTTCCCTCTGCGTTTAGGAGTAATTGCGGGGGGTTTAAGTAGGGTTCTGGTCACCTGTTTCCACCGTCGCTCCTCTGTTGTGTTCTCGCTCCTGCCCTAGATGTGTGTGGATCCTCTGGGGGCGTCCGTTGGAAGAAAGCCGCTTGCGGGTACTAGGCTGCCCGTCGGGGTCGGAGAGTTTTCACCTATTTCCACATCCTCCCGGAGGAAAGTCCGTCCGCCTTCCGATGTATAGTCGCGTGGGTGTCTCAGACGTCCTGAGATGCTGTCTGGATATCCTTTGTCAAGCGATAAGTGTCCAAATAATTGTAGACTCGAAGGGCGAGAGACAAAGAGGACTACTCACGGCGCCATCTTGGAAGAATTCCAGATTACAATTTTTTGAGAAACATTTCAGCAAAATTTCATTTCTCTGAATCAAAGGACCATTAAAATATATGTCTAGTTTTCTGAAATAACTCTGCGTAGTTGACCAGAAAGAGAACCACACGGAGCATGGTACATGCGTCACTGTGTCATGTGACATGTTCTGGGGTTTGACATGCCAAATAAAACTGATTCGAGATTTTTTTTTATTATAAAAAGCACTTTCCTCCTCCAAAGATGAGTGTAGCTAGTGTCATCAAACACATCCATAAAACCTGTTACCAGGCAGTCAGTTATAAACAACTGAGAAGACCTTTGAAGACCTTTTCTTTTGGTGGAGAGTTCTAGAAAGATTGGGGGACCCACACAAAAGGATGTGCTGCTCTCTGGAGGAAATGAAAGAGATGTTTTATTGCTTTGGCTGCTGGTACCTGTGATCTCCAATTTAGGGCACAAATGGCCACAACTCTGGGATGGACTCAATTAGCACTGACCGGGCCTGCTTTACTGCTGCTTCCGTCAACCCGGGTGACTGAAACTCTCAATGCATTTGTGCTACCTTAACCTGCGCTGCATTCAGTGATGACACAAAGCCGGAGGATTTCAATTAAAACCTTCATTTAGGAATACATTTTGTTTCACGGGTTTATAATGCCCTACAAATGCCTCTGGGAACTTACCCTTCCTTTATTTGGCTTGTAGGTATGTCCTTTGTGGCCAAAATAAACTGACAATTAACAACAACAACAACAACAAGAATTATACTATGTATCATGTCGATTAGAGCAATGCTGGACAACAGAAGAGTACAATATTTCCAAATACTGATTTATTGCTTTCCTTTCTTATTCTATGGAAAAACTAGATTAAGAGTCAACGTCATTCCTACAATATCAGTCTAATAAAAAGCTGCAATGACTTGGCTGTCCATCTTATGTTGTTTGAGGAGATGCAGGTAAACATTTAGTGCCTCAATATTCGCTAGCCAAAGGATGAAATTGCAACCAGCTAAGAACCAGGAGACAGACTTTCTAGAGAATTAGAGAAATGGCACCTAGAAGAGGGAGTTTGGCATCTCCAGAACCGGCCATGCCTAATGCTCTGTTCTCACTGTGGAACCATCAATTAATTAATTAATGTGTTCACTCATTCATTTGGCAGACATTTACCATGCGGGCCTATGTTAGACCCTGCAGGGATGCATGGATGGGTAATGCACGTGTCCTTGAGGTAAGGAAGCCAATAGAAAGTTTACGATGCACACAAATAACCAGAATACTAGAATCCATAATGAGATCCATTTGCAGTACATGCAGTTTTGTAAGAATTTAAAGGATGGATAATTTATAGTTGAGAAAAATCTTCAAAAAGTGGGATCATATAAGCTGGAGCTTAGATGTTATGGGCAGGCAAAGAAGTGAAGGAGAGGGAGAGAGAGCTGGGAAGACACGGGGCTCATGAAGAAGGTGAGTGCTAAGTAATGGTGGCTTCCTGGGACTCGGACTGAAGCAAGGGGGCCTTAGTTAATGGAAGAGATCGGTGGAAGGAAGGTTACGGAAGCTCAAGGAGTCTTGGTTTACTCAGGAAGCAAGAAAGTGTTTGCAGGTGTTTGATCAGAGATATGACCTGATTGGAGTAGTGTTTTAGGAAAATGACTCCAATAGATGTGAATTGATGATTCAGATCCAGGAGAGGTTCAGGGCAAAACTATCAGTTAGCAGAGCCCAACTGAGAACCAAGGACGAGGTATAGAATCCAAGTGGGTGGTGCAGTCAAGAGCAAGTTCAGAAGCCTGCACTGCAGGCCTCACTGCCTCTACCTGTATCCAGCATGGTCTCCCAAATCACTCTCTCCCTCTCATCGGGCCTCTCTTAACTCTAGCTCCACATTTCCATTAATTATCCTCCAAAACGTCCATATATAACTTCTCAGCTTAAAGCCTCCAATACCTGACCCATGAGGTCCAAATTACCCAGTTGGTCACACAAGGCCCATTATCTCCTGGTTCGCCAACCTTCCCAGCCTGCCATCTTGTCCCTCCCCAGCCTGGCCCTGGGCTCCACTCTTTCTTTCAATGTTCCACATCCTGAGTCTGGGTCTGGGAAGCTCATTCAAGCAGTCTTCCTCACTCCTGCCCTCCACGCCTCCCTCCACACCCACCTGGCATTCGGCCTATTTAATCTTCAGGAAGATACTACAAATAGCTCTGAGTGCCAAAGAATCAGTTAATTCGAGAGTTGATCAGACTTAAAACCTTGGGGCGACAGTGGTTACCTAGTGACCCACATTTCTGAGCCTTGCTCATGATGATAAAAGCTTTGTTGACAAACCCTTTCAAAGGCACTCACTGTCACAATAGAGCAAGGCCCCAGTCTCTAGCTTAAGGCTTTGTGAAATGCTTTCAGGTTTTTAGCTGAAGGAGTTCACAGAGCTTTGGTGCATTCAGAATAGAACTGTGTCAATGAGCTCACATAAGATTTCATTTTGTTTAGTCACCCAGGATATCATAATAACAAAAGCCTTTTCAGTTTCCAATTTGATTGAATATTTTTACCCTGCAAAGGCATATATCTTTTACAGTATGCTTGAGTGTGTCTCACTCTTTCTGGGGAAGCTGGCAGCATAAAAGGGAAAGCAGAGCCTTTGGGGTCTGACAAATTGAGATTTGAATGTCTGACAACACTCATCCTGCTCGAGCCCCACCAATAACTTCCTCTTTTGAAAGCGCGGGTAAGTCACGCCACCTCTCTGAGGCTCCTTCTCCTTGTAGAGTTGTAGTGAGAATTAAATGAGATGCTTTGATGTAACCAGCATTGTGTGACACACATGGTATGTTCTCTATAAATGGAAATGACTACTGACATTATAATTAATATCACCATTAAATTTCAGAAATAAAGTAAATTTAATATACCAAATTTACTTAATTTTAGTGAGTTTCCAAAAGCAGAGAATATCTTAAAATCTTCCTGTGCTTCCAAGAATTACATTGTTTTGAAATGTCTTGTAAAGTTTCAAAAGTACATGACAGTTGTCATTTCACTAGAATAAAACCCACATACTCATAAGCATTGGTTCCACCTAATCCATCAATTTTAAATTTCGGAGCCCCCTGGACACTATGGATCAGCAGGCATCCAAAGTTTCTCTTGTCATCATCATCATCATTAACACCATCAATGAAGATGCTTGCCACCCACCACCCCGATGGCCCTACACCAGGCATTTGGGCAAGGAAAGCAGTGATGGATCAAAAAAGACACCTTGCTCCCTGCTAGCAAACAGCTTATTGTCAAAAACAGACAACATGGCGGCAATCACCCACTTGGAAGAGAACCAAGAGACACAGCAAATGTGAGTGTCTAAACACAACAACTGTTTTCTTCTCAATTGCTGGTCACAGATAAAATGGATCAAAGACAATGACAATCCTGCAGGGACCATCTACATCCTCAAGAGATGAGGCAGCACCGCCTTAGAGAGTTGGGGCTGTGTTTTCCAGGCACTCTACTTTGTGACTGCCACCTCGTTGGAACTGTGCTCTCAGCCACAGCCACGGCCATAGCCACAGCCACAGCCAGACAGAAGAGGAGGAGAGAGAGGTGCCAAGCATCTGTGTTACAGGTGAGGGAAAGCATGCAGGAGTCAGCTGTAGTAAAGGAGAAATGCCCACCACGGGCCAAGTACCAGAAATACCTACTTAAAGCCTTCAAAATGGTGGGCTTCCAGGAGTGGACTATTTTCCAAAAAAATGATTCCTGCAGTTATAAATGAACCCATGTAGCATTTAACATCTGCAAAGCACTGGTGTGCCAGTAAGGCATTCAAGACTTTCAAGTCTCTCATAGTCAGACTGGTAAGATAAGATGAGAATAGCTTCATGATGTGCTTTATGAAAAGTGTCAAGTAACAGATGTAACAAATCCACAACACGAATTATTACAGGCATTCAAAAGGAATAAATGCAAATAGAACATAAAATAATCCAGAAAAGGAATTTCTCACAGCTTGAAAACATCCTAATTTTAAAAAATGGATCCATGTTAACATGAGGATGACTCTGTGTTACCAGGAATTTATCAGATAGCTGCTATTCCATGGGGACATGAAAATGCTTTTTGAAATGGTATTTTGCTATGTGTAGTTGGAGGCATTTTGTCTTCTTGCATTTCTCTTCTGTCTTTTCTATACCAGTTACTAGGTATGCATGTGCACGGGGACGCACACACACACACACACGGTAATTCCTCAGTGCTTTGCAACCATTGGAAATTCGCAAGAGCTAAAAAAGGAATAAGTCCAGTGTCTACAAACAGCTACTGAAATCAAAACACATCCTGACATGCATTCTTCCCCAATTTATCCCATTTAGGACTGCAGAAAGTATCTGGGAAGAAAAACTAATAAAAAAGTGCAAGTACTTAACTATCTCTGGTTAGAATTCTATTTCTCCCAGCAGTACATTAAAATGGTCTGTTCAGATTGATAGCTTCAACACTCAAAGAACATTAAAATAAACCCAACCAAGTCTGCATACCAATGGCAGGGAGCGGCTTCCGCTGCCAATTAAAAGCGACATTCCAGTGAAACCAGCGACTCCTGCGCTCGACAGGGCAGAGAGGTCTTATTTATTTCTTCAGATTTTTGTTTCAGTTTTCATGATAGTCATAGCGTCACACATTTTGTTCATTAGCATAGATGAGGCCTAAGGTTACAAAAGCTGTAGAAAGAATCATCCTTAATTGTGTGGGTAGTTTTACAATTTACTCAAGAAAAGATATATAAATGGCACAGCAGCCAGACACAGGAACCTGTTGATTACGGGCAATCTGAAAGCTCGTGTCTAACAAAATTTTTCCCTTCTAATAAACACGATGCATTTCTTCTTTAAAATGCCAGCTACTACAGATGGCATGTAAATTCTGTGACCTCAAGTTTTCTTTCTTCTGGAAGGAGTAGAATAAAATACTTCTCTCTGAAAGTCAGGATTCTTTTTTCCAGACTCCCTTTTTTGTATGAACTGAGTGTCAGCAAAACTCTCTTCATTTTTCCAGAAGCCACTACATCCTTCCCACAACTGAGGGGTCTCAGGAGGAAGTCGACAGATTCCTGGACCTGGAGGGACCAGCTGCTTGCTTGTCACCCTCCAATGTCTGGTGGGAGAGATGCCATCTGTGCCCAAGACTTTGCCTTGTGCTGTGGGCTGGTGAAGAAAGCAGGGGCAAGGCAGCAGAGGGAAGTAGGGCCTGCCCCATACTTCCCTTTCCCGGGCATTTGCAGAGGTGGTCAGGGAACCCTTATCAGGTGATGTAGGGGGGGTCACCTGGGGGAAGCACCCACTGGAAGGATTTAACTGTTCGGGGGACAGCAAGAGCCCCTCTTTGCTTACATGATATGTCTGTCTCTCCCTCCAAGGCCCAGTCATCCCAACTGGGAGAGAGATGGATTTTGGACACACCTGGAGCTGGGTTTGAATCCTGACTCTTTTTCTTGGTTGTGTGTCCTTTGACAGTGTAACTTTCCAAAGTCTCAGTTTCCTTGACTAAAAACTGGGAGAGAGCGAACACTGTACTGTGTAAGGATCCAGTTAGATGCATTTGTATAGCTTCCAGCAGAGAACCACATGTAATGCACGGTCCCAATGTAAGGGGCCACGTACATAGCCCTGCACTGCAGCCCCACATCTGCTCATCATCCTTCCAGCATCACTGTGTGCAACTTCAGCTGCCCTGCCCTCTGGTCTTCTGCAGTTTAGATGATGCTGTTGGTTTTTCTGGGAGAGTAATGAGCTTAATGAGGACTTTAAAAGAGTGCAGGGTGAAATATCTTGTATGCATCTGTTTTTTGCTTATTTATTCATTTATTTTTTGATTCTTGCCCTGGGTGCTGTGAAGTTTGCCTGCCTACTTCTGCTTTACATGTGGAATTGACAGGATTGAGTGGGGCATTATGAGTGAAGACGATAATGAGGACATGGCATGGCGGCCACCTCCCCACACCAATTCAGTTAATAATAGCAATGTCCTGCTGCCATTTTTGCTAACATGCCTTGAACATCGATCACATTCCAGGCACTGGGCTATATGTTTATGTACATTGTCCCTTAATTCTTAAAATAAGTCAGTGTTTTAAGTGTGAAACCCTAGAGTGGGTTGATTTAGCTAATATCTTTGAGATGGGATTGGTATCTTTTGTTACTTGAAATTTGCTATCCCAAACACAGGAACCAAATATTTTTAGATAATGTGTCTCTCTTGTTCTCTGAATTTATGAGAGTAACTTGGGAAACAAACGAATCCAGCTAGCAAAGGATACTTATATTATTAACCTTATCTTACAGATGAAGAATCAATCTAAAGCATGGAGAAGTTAGATAAATGGCCTTAAGTCACACAGCCAGTAATTGAACGGAAATTCAAACAAAGGACAATGGGAACCTTTGTTTGTACAATTAGTACCCAGGCTCTTAACCATAACAAGTGTTATCTATCTATTGATTTAGACCAGCAATTGGCAAATTTTTTCTGTAAAGCCCAGACAGTAAGTATTTTAGGCTTTGTGTGGTATAGGTTCTCTGTTGCAAGAACTCAACTCTGCCATTGTACTGTGAAAGCAGCCACAGATAATACAAAAACAAAGGTACATGGCTGTTTTCCAGTAAACTTTACTTAGAGAAATAGGAGTCAGGCGGATTTGGCCCATGGGCCACAGTTTGCTGACTCCTAATTTAGACTTTCAATCATCCATACTCTCCTAATAAAACAAACATAAAATAATAATGCTGATATTGACCTTTTAATTTGGTCCAGGAACTGCTCACATGAACTAAACCTTACAACCATCTTATGTGGTGGATACTCAATGACCCCACCCTTTAATGATTGGGGACAAAAACAGATGAAGTCCCCTGCCCAGGTTGCACAGCCGGTAAGGAGCAGTGCCAGGATTTGGATCCAGGCAACTTGGCTCCTGACAGACCTAGTGTCCTTACTCACCATGTGATGCTGCTTTCCTAGGATTGCTACGTGTATGCCAGGGCCTCTCAGCTTTGGCTGCACTTTGAAGTCACCTGGGGAACTTTAAAAAATATGGATGCTGTTATGGGTTGAACTGTGTCCCCCTAAAATTAATATTTTGAAGTCCTAACCTCTAGAACTTCAGAATGTAACTGTATTTGAAGATACAGTCTTTAGAGAGATGATTAAGGCAAGAGAGGTCATCCAGTTGGGCCCTAATCCAATGTGACTGGTGTCCTTATAAGAAGAGGAGATTAGGACACAGACACACACAGTGGGAAGACCACGTGAGGACACAGGGAGAAGACAACTGCCCACAACCCAAAAAGAGAGGCTCAGAAGGAAGTGAACCTGCTGACACCTTGATCTCAGACTACAAGCCTCCAGAACTGGGGGAAAATAAATGTCTGTTGTGGGTTGTGTAAGCCCCTACTCTGTGGCATTTGGTATGGCAGCCCTAGCAGACTAATACAGATACTAAGACCCTCTCAGATCAATCAACTTAGAATCTCTAGGGTGAAACTGGGGCATCCTTATTTTTATTTTAAAGCTCCCCAGAGGGTTCTAATTATCGGTGGATGTTATTGATGCCATGTATCGCCTCCAACGAATGACCTGTGCCAAGCTGCTTGCGTGGCTTGGTGAGGTTCCATGTGGCCCATGGACACCCCTCCCTTGCACTGTCTTTCTCAATGATAAAGCAGCCTGACAGATACCACCTGGAACTGGGGCTCCCCACAGAGCACTCCAGGCTTTCCCTCTTGCAGTCTCCCTGGGGAGCTCTACTAGACCAAGTTTTCTTTGAGCATCTTTCCAGACTCCTTTCTTCACCTGAGTGTTCTTGTCAATAAGACCAGTAATGATTTCTGTTACGAACATAAACATGAACACGTGAATGTGAACATGATAAAAAACATTTTAAAAATCAGGATCTCTGAATTTTTCCAGCACTGGAACTTTGTCTTTACTTAGTAGAGGTAATAAAAATAATTGCCAAAACATTATCCATTAATCCTCATGCTTAATATTGTGACATTTGGATGGAACTGCATCTTGATTCAATGGATCTCACTGTTTCACTTAATATGAAACTAGAAAAAAATTCACTTTTGTTTTTAGTCACCTTGAAATAATGAAAGTCAAAATAAATCCAGTTGTCGGGAAAATGTGTCTGTTTCTAAATATTCAATAAGCCCTTTAAAGCTTTGCAGATCATTAAGTGTCTCCCTCTATAAAACCTATGGTTCTTCAATTGAATTTCTATTCCAGGCTTCACTGTCCAAACAATATTGTATTCATTTGGTATAATAGAAATTAAAACTGGAATATTTATTCCAGAAAATGTAAAGGTATGAGAAACATTTTGGAACAAAATCACACACACACAACACACAACACACACCCAAAGGAGTTAATTTAGTTGTTTTTTTGTTTTCTGATTGCCAAACAAGTTTCTGTGCTGAACATATTGCAGATCTAGCCTCATGGTTCTAGTTTATCATTATGTAGTTTTACCCTCCTTCCAACTGAGGATGTTCGACGCTACTTCAATTCATGCTATATTCCCTTCAGTGACATTGAATCTTTAAGACACCTGATAAAAGTCAAGTGCATTAAGGGGCTGGCCCCGTGGCCGAGTGGTTAAGTTCGCGCGCTCCGCTGCAGGCGGCCCAGTGTTTCGTTAGTTCGAATCCTGGGCGCGGACATGGCACTGCTCATCAGACCACGCTGAGGCAGCGTCCCACATGCCACAACTAGAAGGACCCACAACGAAGAAGACACAACTATGTACCGGAGGGCTTTGGGGAGAAAAAGGAAAAAATAAAATCTTTAAAAAAAAAAAAAAGTCAAGTGCATTAAGCTAACAGCATAATAGGGTTGGGATATGTGGAAATTTATCAAACAAATTAACATTATTGACTTTTCAACAGACATTGTAGAGAGTTGGGAAGAATATCAGAAGGATTTTGCAAAAGCCACATCCTACGGTGGAACAGCAGAGACGGTAGATAGCAACTCTTCCTGGTGGAGTCAAATAGCATGGTGAAGTCAAATAGCCTGAGATATTGCAAGGCCAGGAGCATCACTTCCTCTCTTGCCAAATGAATCTTCTGAGGAAAGAAAACCGTTTTCTCACTACTTCGGAGGTGCTATTTGCTTCCTGAAACTGTTGTCATTCAAACACAGCGCTCATTGTCATGCCTCTGTGAGCCAACCCAGTCCACAGAATCATTTCACCTGACTTTTTGAGCAGGGGACTAAGACGCAGGGGGAGGGGCAGCTGCTCACATGGCGTGAGGATGGGAGGGCACTCTGTCCAAAGTCTCTCTTCTCAGAAGAATAAAAATGATTCTGGGCTAAAGCTGGGTGCTGAACATGTGTATATTGTGTGTGTGATGGGGAGGGTCTTAACCACCTGGAGGGCTTCAGAAAACCACACACATCACCCCTCACCCTGAGGTTTGTGAGTGAGTCACTCCTACTGACGGGAACGTGTTCTGTCCCTCAGGTGAGTCAGCATGGAGGGATGGATGCCTGTGACATGGCAATGCAGGGAGAGGCGGAAACACAGAAACGCAAGCTGACCTTGAGGTTTGGATGAGCTGGACAAAGAAAGGAGCCAGAGACTCCTGCCAGCTTCCAAGGAGGGGGGCTCAATCTATAGATTGCCCTTCTGAAGGCCTGGAGCAGGGCAGCAGGAGGGGGTCCTCAGGCTGGGGTGGGACATCTCAATAGGGGGACGTGATATTAGCCCACACTTCTCTAGTGCGCTGTGCTAAGTGCTTACCTGAAATAGCTCATTTAATCCTTACAACAATCTGTGAGGAGGACACAATAACTACCCCCATCTTGCAGACAAGGAAATGCATTCCTAGCAAAATTAAGCAACATGCTACAGGTGCACAGCTTGTGAATAATATAGAGGATGCTAGAAATCAGTGAGTCTGTTTCCAAAGCCTAACCAGTCAAAACTACTCCTAATTTTTAGTCTACTCAACTCATCTCAAGAGAGGCAGGAGAATTCAAGCAGAAATGGAGGCCATTTGGAAACAAGGATGGAGGAAACCCAGGCTCGTTGGCTGCCTTGGGAGTCTGGTCTTTCCAGGAGAGGAGAGCTCTGTGACTTACTTGGAGGGTATCCATCTTGGGCCTAACAAATTTAGATTTTTTTTTATCATAGTTTTCCTCCACATTACTAGACCTAAGCCAGGTAATGAGAACTCAAAAAAGTCAAACAAATTTACAAATGTTAGTACTTTCCCTCTTTAAATACTTTCTCATAATTAAGAGAAAGGAAGAATTAAGGATCTGCTAAGTGGCTGGCATTGTCCTAAGATCTTCCATATGCCTTATCCTTAAAGCAACGCTGTGATGTCAGCGTATCATCCCCAATTGATCTAATGATGAAGAAGCTGAGTCTAGGGACGGCCACTGTCAAGTGTTGCAGATGGGAAGGCAAAGCTCCTTACTCTGGGCTATAATTAAAAAGGTAGAATTACACAGGAGCTGAACGAGACCTTGGAAATCATCTCATCTGACCTCCTCATTGTCAACAGAGGACACCAAGGCCAATGGTAGTTGATAACTTACAAAACCCAAATTCCCTAGTAGTGGAATAGAAAAGAGAAAGCAGGTTTCTGAGAACTAATCCAGAGCTCTGTTCTTTATGCTGGGGCAAATAAGATGCAAAGAAACCATTAGCCAGAAAACTCCAAAGCGAAAGAGAAATCATTTTGGAATATAGCAGAATTGCACCCTTCCATAACAGACTATAAGCAAAGAACAGGTAGACTTCTGTTTAAATGAATACTGTCAGAACATCTGGTCTTATAAAATGAGGCTATTTACATGTGCTGACAGATGGTCCACAGTGAAAATGCTTTGCTAGTATGATTACAACAAATTCTAATAAACCCAAATTCTCTCTGTCAGGTGCCTTTCTCAGTCCCTTCTCATTTGAGAGGCAATCTCCATTATGAAGACAGTGGTGTGTAGGCATTTGTCAATAATTTGCCATATCAAACTCTTTGAGTGTAATCTGATGCATTTGCTTTTAAAGCATAACAGGTTTTATGCAAAGTTGTCTGTTTTGTTTTGTTGCTTTTTTTTGTGGAGGAGGGCCTGATGGAAGGAAGGTTGATAGCGGCATAGGTGGAGAATCTGAAAACGAGACAGTCCCAAGGTGCCAGATAGGGGAAGGGCCAGGGTAAACAGAGGCTGAATTTGTGGTGATTCATGATAAAGGCTAACTCAAAACCTCAAGTAACACACTGCCCTGGACAGTCCTGAAAGAGCTCTGTTTAAAGATAAAACAAATGTGTTGAGGCCTTTTTGAGATTTCATCAAATTCATGCAGGGGAAAATCTCTATGGATGAGCTTGTGCATGCACAAAAAGGGCTAAGGGTGAAGAGAGAGCCCTCTTCATCCTCAGATGCCCCTCAAGGGCTGGCCCTTTGGGGCCTGGCACGCCCCCACCATTGCCTGTTAGTCCTCCTCTTGGAAAGGTGAGTCCTCCATCCCTAATCCTCCCAGACACTGTGGGCAGGCACTGTGTTATGGCTGCAGAACACAGGGTCTGCTGGGAGAAAAACCAGAGCATGCAAAGTGCCACACAGAGCTGAAGACCAGGCCACGCTGAGGGAGAGTCTCTCTGGGCACGTTGACACAGGACAGCCCAATGCAGGGTCCCTCCCTCTGCCCACAGTCTAACCACAGCTTCTAAGGGCAATGGGCATCTTTGTCACCCAGCCTTAATTTGTAGGTCAGGAACCTGGGGACCAGGGGCTAGCGGAGGAGAGTGGGGGACACCAGGGGCAGGTGAGGTGCTTCACATGACCTCTCTCAAGTTGGCTGTCCACTCTGAGACATATGGGGCCAGAGCTCTTTGCACAGAGTGGCCTTATCCTTCAAGGATGCTGCTGCTGCTCGTGAATACTATTTCTAATGTGGTGGAAAAGAATGGAGTGTGTCCCTCAGTGGACAGACAGAAACGTCCCTTTGATGCAATGTTCCTCCTAACTTAAATTTTGCAGTGAAGAAGCCACTTTTCCTCCCTTGAAATGCCCATGTGAATAATGGCGCCCCTGGAGGGCAAAAGAGCCAAGTGAAGACTCAGAAGGACGTTCCTTAGAAACACGGCATAAAAGTTCTGAACCCAAGTGAGGTGCTTTAACGTATCAACTCAACCTATGGAAGAACACAGTAAGAGTGATGATGGGACCAATGTCAAGAAGGGTACAGACATTTGCGATGAATGGCCTGGGCGTTCTGTCTGTTGGCATTAATTGTGCACGCAGTTTCGCAGAAAAATAACGCCCAATACCAGAAGTGCCGTGCGGCCACATAAAATGCCTCCCCAGAATTTATCTGCCACTGCCCAGCGGGAAGCATCCCTGAGGGTCTGATGGAGCACCACCTCAAAGCGCCTGAAACGAAGCTGGAAGTAAACCTCTGTTGGTGGAAGATGTAAGACGCTTTTATTAACCACTAAATCAGGCTGAAATTGGAAGTGGGTCTACTGATAATTTTCAATTTTTTTTAAAAGTTATTCATTCATGTACAAAATGCTTCTGAGGGTCCCTTTAACTTGCTGGTACCTCACTTCTGTGCCGCCACTTAAGCATGCTGGGTGGGAGCACATTAACACCAAGGGATGGAGGAGGTTACGTAATCCGAGTCGATGTCATTACCATAAATAAATGTCAAATGGCGGCAGTACATTTTCTCTGATTAAACTGTCAAGGACAAAATCATGTAAGAACAATGACTTTTTATTCCCAGGGCAAAACAAGGAAGAAAAGAAAAAGGAATGAAAATATCTCCATAATATTATGTCTACAGGTCCCCAACTTCTAACCCATAAAAAATAAAAAGTCCGGTAACATATAAGCAGATAAATGCCTCACTCGAAGCTGCACCACAAATTGTCTTTCCTACGTTTTTGGAGGAAAACATTGCATTTTTTCCCTTCTCCACGCCCAGCACTGTCATCACCTCTGAAGAACTTTGTAAAAGTACTCTTTTAGGTACCAGAGCTTATCTGGAGATGAAAACTAAAAACAGGTCTTATTTCTCCTTTTCTGAATTAAAAAAAAAAAACAAAACAAAACCTAAGAGTGTGAGGAAAGGCAAGTCCTGAGAATTAGCCCCAAATCTGTTGAGCACAGTGCTTTCAACTTCCCTTATTTGGGAGTAAATCTCTCTTGACCTAGAGGCAAAATGTGGGTGTGGTCCCAGAGGGCAGGTGGCCCAATCCAGGATGATGGAGGCCAGGTATGCTTGGGGCGGGCTCTTAATCCAAGATCTCCCATCAAAATAGCAAAATAGGTAGAGTTGGTTTTATCTACTCTCTTAAGCCCTTTTCTTTCTCATCTGCCTATATATTTCTATCCCCTTACTGGGCTAAGGTATTCTCTATCGATCTGAGATCTATCATGGCTGATAACCAGTGAGCCTTATCTTTGTGCCTTGCAGGCTTCGTTCACATTTGCCTCTGATTTCTTAACAACCATATCCATCTAGGCAGGGGCTACCTGTCCCCATTACAAATGAGACAGGGGCTCAGAGAGAGTGACTTGTCAAAAGTCACACGCCAGGAAGTCCTAGAGCTGGGCGTTGAAATCCATGTCTCCAAATTGAGAGCTCCTTCCAGGCTATGCCATAGCTGAATGACCTTTATAATAGAGGACTGGGTGTATTTACATGTTCAAAAGTTGTTTTTTTTTTTTTTTTCTGATGAGGAAGATTGCCCCTGAGCTAACACCTGTTGTCAATCTTTCTCTTTTTTGCCTTAGGAAGATTGTTCCTGAGCTAGCATCTGTGCCACTCTTCCTCTATTTTGTATGTGGGACGCCGCCACAGCATGGCTTGATGAGTGGATGTAGGTCTGCACCCAGAATACGAACCCACGAAGCTCTGGGCCGCCAAAGCAGACTGTGCAAACTTAACCACTAAACCACTGGGCTGGCCCTGACATCTTGAAAAATAACTTTTGAGAATGAAAAAGAAACAAAAATTAGTTTCCCATTCTGGTGATGATAATGACAACTGGAGTGTGTGTATCTTGTCTGTGTGTGTCTTTGTCTCTGTGTGTGTGTATGTGTGTGTGTGTGTGTAGGGCAGGGGCATCCTCTTTCCTGGCTTCACTTTTCCTCATGGAGGGTCGCTAGGAAACACTCCTGGGCTCTCTCCCCTCTTCACCCCTCACCCCGTCTTCACCAGGAGAGGAGAGAAGAGTTACTGCTGAGACATCTGGGAGCAGGGACTGGCTTGTAGCACTCAGGTCTGTCCCTTCTTCTTTCCTGGCTCTATTTGTTTGTCCTGAGTGCTATCTGGTCTGTGCAGAGGGAGGCTTGTGGTATCAGCTCTACACGGGACTGAGAGGGGTTCAATATTGGCCAACCCCTCGTACAACGCCATCACATTCTCCATTATCGGTTTTTCAGTAGTAAGCAACTCTGTCTCATTTGGTTCAGAACTCAGGCAGGGAGGACGGGTGCAAAGTTGATATTTTGCACAAGGTACAATGCCTACCGCCCCACCACATCATGCTCTGCAGGTTACTGCAGACTCTGCTACTCTGGCAACTTCTAAGGCTGATTCTGGCCAAGTTCTTTCCCAGATGGATGGGGGGTCCCCAGTGCTATTTCCCTTGAAACTGTTGGAAAGCTCCCAGGGGCCTTTATTCCCTAGAGAATCTTAATGTCTACTGGGGACCACAATCATGCTGTGCTTAGGCTAACCATTGAGTTATGTATTTTATTCTTCTTTTGGACTTTTCATTTATTTCCTACCACTTAATCCTTTTTCCACTAAAATGATGCAAAAGCCTGACTCTCTTCATTCCTATGAAAATACATGTCATTCTCTTCTACCACCATTTTGCTGACTGTAGTTTTATTCCTAAGATCAGTGATTATGCTTGTTCTGCATAATGACAGAAACCATTAGACATTTCAAAAACTTGCTTTTCATTAGCTTCTAAAACACATATAGATAAATCGGAAATCCCGAAACTTTATGACACGTTTCAGTTTCAATTTTACGTCGTCTGGAGGGCATGCGTGGGGGTAGTTGTGGAAGACCATAGGCTCTGAGCAGACATCGTGTGCTCAGCTCTGTTGTAGCAACAGATATGATTATTAGTGCCAGTTAGCAAAACTGGTGTGAAACGAGAGACAAAGAACATGGATACAAAAATGTTGGCCCATGACCTTCAGGGTATTATGTTAAGTGAAATAAGCCAGACAGAGAAAGACAAACTCTGTATGATTCCACTCATATGTGGAAGATAAACAAACACATGCACAAAGAGAACAGATTAGTGGTCACCCGGGGAAAGGGGGGTAGGGAGTGGGTACAAAGGGTGAAGGGCCACACCTATAAGATGACTGACAAATAATAAGGTACAACTGAAATTTCACAAGGTTGTAAACTATCATAACCTCAATAAAAAAAAAAATGTTGGCCCATGTAACATGTTGCCTCTTCAGCTTGAGAATAAATAGGGACTATACCCCCTGTTTCTGCCTGAACACAGCAGGACCCTCACAGCAGTGGACGAGATCCTATTTTTCCATCTGCCTTGAGTGGATAGAATTAGCCACTGCCTTTATCACTTGGGTTTCTTTCAGGAGAGGAAAGCTACGAAGGAGAGGGAAATTATTCAGGTTGGTGACACAGAGGGCAATAACCACGTCCTCCCCCAAACTACTCTCAGAATCAGCTTACAGAATTGCCTGGGAATGGTCAATCTTTTCTTAGTGTTCATCTTTGCTCATTTTGTATAGTTTTCTCAGATAAGCGTGGTCTACTGGGAAAGAAAAAACAATTACTTTTCCAAGGGATGAAAATAAAGTTCAAAAGGTGCCACGCTGAATAAATTAACTTTACAGGAAGGAGATCTCCAATGATCTTTCAAAAACCTTTGCAGCTGACTGGAGACTAGACTCTTTATAAGATTGGGTCCCTTCTAAGGAACCATTCAAACTCTTTGGCCAATATTTTGCATTATATTCGGAATGGACTCACAGCCCAAGGCAGGAAAGGGTGTAACAGGGGAAAATGCCGTGTGGTGCATTAAAACTCCTGTACCATATGCCATGCTGATGGGCCCAGTACGACCATTCCTTCTCAAATTCCATCACAGCCAATGAACCACGCTGATTACCAAACATTTCCAGTAATGCTGAGCTTACATAATTTTTTTTCATGAGTATGTGGAACTAATCATCTAAGCAAAAAGTTTAGTTTATAAACTTCCGACTGGCATAAAAAAATGATGACTTTCCCCACTACTCTAGATTAGATTATCCCATGCAATGGTATAGAAATTGAAGGGTCTGTTTCGCTTAAGAAAATCTTTGCAAGCTGATTTAAAAATCTACCTTGAAGTCATTTAGCTGTCTCTTCCTTTTGTTTTAGTGTTTCCATCTATCAAGGAATTAGTTTTGTCCCTAAATGTAATCAATATGGAATATAAAGTCATCAGATTAAGAAAACAGATTTAGAGTTCTCATGATAAAGTGTACCTTACACTTGAAGCAATACAAACGTAAATTAGATAGAGATAGTTGGATGTTTGGCTTATTGTATTTCTTTGGTAAGTGACAGAAAAATGATTGCAGTGTTTGTTTATTTTAATAAAAATTTGATCTCTTTCTGGAACTCTTGTGACGTTTATGGAATATAATAGAGGATTTCTGATGTGGGCGAGAACACAATATCATCTTTCATTCAGGAAAGAAAAAAGGAAGATCAAACGAGTTTTAGCTAAGCTTCTGGTTGCTTACTCTTTAGAAAAGAACAAAATCTCAGGAATCAGGTGAAAGAAGTTGAGCTCTAAGAAGGCAGAGCAAGGATTGGGGGCAGCAGGGAGAGGATTTGGGGTAAAAAAGTCAAAATAAGAGATTCCGGTGAGAACAGAGGGCAGGAGGCGCTCCTTAACATGATAAAAGTTTGGTAGGTTGATCAGAAAATTGGTTCACATTTTCTTATTTTAAAAATATGTAAATACACATTTATAGAACAATCTTTTGATGGAGGATCAAAGCCTTTTTGCCTTTTTTAAAGTATAGGTCTGCATACTGGGATGTCGAGCCATCGTTCTTTTATAATCAGTTTTTCTACAGTTTCCAGTTTTGATTTCTTTAAAGTAAAACAAGGGCATAAAGCCAATAGCAAAGCAATCTAAAGGCAGAATTGCTTTAAATTTTTAGGGTTTTTTTCCCTTCAATTTTTATAGTCATTCTGCCTACAGATAATTCAATTCAACTTGCTTTATTAAATCCTTCGAACTCTTCAATTTAGTTTTTGTAGAAACAATTCTTTTTGCATTGATGATTCATTGGTGCACTTGATTTTTAATTAAATTAAGAAATCCAATATTAAAAACACCTAGCAAAAACAAGTCTAGAACAAACATGACTATTGTTGAAACTCTCAATTAAATTGGAGGGACCAGAAATGTGGAAGATTGCTTACTAGTCTCAAGTGTTCACTATGCCTTGGGCATCAGTTGAGATACATTTCAGAGGGATTATAGGATGTTGATTAATTTTGTGAGCCTCTTCTGCATACGCTGCTAGGAGAACATTCTTTATGCTATTGAACTCAGATAACTCAAATTTATTAGTGTTTACTTTTGGAAAAATAAAATATTCTAAGTGAACATCTTTACCCAAAAAGTTAAATGCATATTAAATGTAGGCCAGTGAATAGATATTAAAAAGTATATCTTGCAACCTACTTTGAGTGTTCTAAAGGTGTCATACAAGTATCTCTTGACAGCTGAGATGATTCAGTCTTCAAATTTCTATGACGAATTCAGATAGAGAGGGACACCACTCTCATCTCAAAATTATCTGAATCTTGAGTTTATATACCTTTACTCTCTTTAAATCGATATCTCTCCTGACCCACTTTTTACTTTCTATAAAAAGCCAAAAGCCAAAAGGAAAAAAATAAACTTTAATTTTGGCACTAATAATAATGATTTCTATAAGGGTAGTTGGAATGCATTATATACTTTCTCAATATCATTTACTTAATTAGCATCAATTGAATGTCTACTTTATGCCGGTTTGGTAGATATGTGATTTTTTTAGCCTGCCTCAGATCTCTCAGGGGACCATTTCATCAGTGCTGGAGGAACTGGCAGAAAGCTATTGACACCTGTGGCTAATTCTTGTGACAACTGGTAAGGTCCTGCAGGAAAGAGAAAATCTTTCCTTTGAAATGGCACACCTAAAAGCACAAAGGGAAAAATATACAGCATTTCTTACAGGGGCTCTAACTCCTTCTTGTGAGCAATGAGCTATGTCTGGGAGTCAGCTAATCAGGAGCTATACATATTGGGGAAGTCATATTCTCTGTCCCAAACTTAGGCTGTTGGATGCAAAGTCAGAGAGGCAATATATTTAACATGGGGCAAGAATAGGACATTGGAAGATAGACTGACAGCCCATGAAGAACTATATCTGGGTCAGACTAAGAAATGCACATCATTTGAAAAGATACTACTCTTGTTACATGTGAGACAGTTGCATATTAGGCAAGGGTCTTTTTTGAAAGATTATAAAAGGGAAGAAAGTGTATATGGATTCTGACTAGCCTATAGGAGAAACGTGGTAGACATATGGAGTTTGCCCGTGCAGCATCACTTTGGACCGCCACATCTTTCTCTGCCCTTAGTTTATTTGATTCAGATGGGGTTGCCCCATCTCCTAGATCTGAGTGTGTGCCCCTGACCTAGGCATAGCCAATCAGATCTCTACATCTCTTTGTGGCTGCTGTTGGTTCGGACATGTGACTTTGGCTAAGACAGTAGAAAATAAATCAGGAGCAGCCTGTGGTCATCTTTGTTACCACCAGGGGAGAGCCTATTTTAGAACAGCCAACACTGGGGGAGGAGAGCTGAGTGATGGAAAGATATATAGATTCAAGAGGACATCATTCGAGAACCCAGATCCAGTCACGCCAATAGCCAGGGCTGTCCTAACCTACACAGATGCACGAATAATTTTCTTATTTTAGTTGAGGCTCACTGTAGTTGAATTCCCTCGCTCACAACTGAAAGAATTTTGACTAACACAACCTGATTGGAAGCAGAAGGGTGGATACAACCTAGAATCTTCCCTCCCAAGCTTGCTTTCTACCATCCCATAAAATAAGCAGAATAGATTACATTTCACTACCACATCACTTTACTATGAGAAAAAAGACACTTCAAAGAAGTGAAGTGAATTGTCCATATTTAGATGGTTTTAACACTTGGCGGAGCAGTGACTAAAATCCAGGCATTCTGAATCCATGTTCTGTGAAGTTTGCACCATAATTATGCAGAATACACAACCAATGAAGCTTAAGGAATAATCTGAAGACTAATATCCTTAATAAACAGCCAAAAAAGAGTTAAGGAAACATACTAAACATGGATGTAGATGCTTAATTTTACTTCTAGACACCATCCAACTGGTCAACCATGATCTGAAACTTACTTGACAAAGGTATGTTTAAGCTGGCTCAGTGAACTCAGTTTGAATTACTGGTCTCATTTATTCATTGGGATGAATGATAAATTACTGAATTTCTGAAAATCACTGTAGTCATTATGGCAATAATTTCAAAACATTCAACTTACAACTTTATAAATTGGAAATTCTCATTTAAGTCTTGTGTAATGCATAATCCTATAAAGCGGTTTGATTAATTTTATTCTATTCTTATTCAACTATTTTAATAGATTCACTCAATTTATTTCATGTCAGCTGTTAACTTACCAGTGGTATGTGCATATGGAATTGTTGCCTAATTAAAACTTCCTTTAATTCATTAATGAAATCACAATGAAGTATCTGTCACTTTGTATTATATGGGCATGGTGTTTAAAATCAGACGAATAACACTGTGCCCCCCTTCAAAATCATTATACAGATGAAATCGTGCCAATATATCCATGAAGAACAGCCTTGAGAAGGAAAATAAGTTTACAAAAGGGTAATACCTCAGCCATGTTGGTGGTGCCGGAAGGGAGGTAAAGTGGTAGTTCTAATGGTCATTGTATGGATGGGTGATCTTTTATGGAGACTTCTAAGCCACTGATACACTCACGAATGGCCCTTATTGGGTGGGCACAGTCAGAACTTTGGAGTTAGATGCTACAGCCTCAAATACGATCGTGATCTTGAGTCTGGGACCTTCAGACTCCTGATGGTGTGGTCCTCTAAAATTTACATTGATGATCCCATTGCCGCTCTGAAATCCTGGGCGCTTTTCTGAAATCTATACTAAATTTGTTTTGCCCTTGTTGGAACGTACGTACATTTATCAATTTCAAATTTCTTTCGGATAAAATAGATGATCATATTTGTTCTGAAGTGTAAGACCAATGGCAATCAAGTGTAACATAAGACATTGAACATCGATACCTTTCTCTATGACTGTAAGAGAGAAACTGTATGAATTATTTAATGTTGTGTAGTAGAAACTGGGGTGCTAGTCATGGTGTAGGCTGGTGTCCTAGACCCGTCACCAACTAGCCGGGTAACCCAAGGTGATTCACTCAACCTCTCCAAGATGCATGTCCTTTTCTGTAAAGATCTCCAGTCAAAGTCTTTTAAATACTGTTTCCAAGAGTATATTCTAAACATTATGTAGAACATACAAAAAAGAGAAGAGGGAGATGGGGCGTGACCACAACAGCAGAGCAGAAATCGGTTGATAACATCTCACGAATATGCGTGGTCTCTGCTCCTACTCATCCAACAGTGGCTGTCAGTCAGGGCTGAGGTCTTTGATCAGCCATTTGTTGCAGTGTGTGTGTGAAATCAATGAATATTTAAAAACAGAGCAAAGTGAGCAGAGCTGACAAGAAGAACCGACATGACAGTTCAGTCAATTAAATCCTTATGCTAGCACAAACCGCTTGTGTTTAAAACTACAACCGGGATGGGCTCAGATATAGAGAATATATCTCTTGTCAACATTTTCAGTCAATATAAATAGGAACGGTTTTCCGATTTGGGGTGTGCTGAAATAACCATTCTCAAAATATCATCTAGAAGAACATATCACCCATAGAAATGAGGAAGTTTGCTAATGTGCTAAATCTTTCTATTTGGAATATAATTCAGTTTTACTTATTTTCTTCAGTGTTAAGCATGTCATGTCACAGAAATGCCTTTAGAATTAGGGAAAAAATTATGTTTTAATTTTAAGCCTTTTGGATTATTTCTGTTTTTAAGAAGTAAGAGTTAGCATGCAAAGAGCATAATTAAATGGAGCAATAAAGATCTTGATGTTTTCATGCTTCTAAGGAATTTAATATGTTATGTGATTTGCTGGAATAAAATCAATTCAAAAATAAGCATTTACTTTTCCTCTTTTTGTTTACTTGGGTTTTATTACCCATTTGATGCTCAGGATGGGTAGAAAGGCTGAATGCTGAAGTGTCCTGGCTTTCCACCAGGCTAGGGTTATTTGGTGGAGATAGGGCAAGTTTGCTTCTCCAGTACAAATTCGCACACTCTGAGATCCCCATATGGTCTTCTATCAAGGACAGTGGCAAAAGGTGATGATAGTTTTCTCTTATTATTGTTTTATTAAACTAACACAGGTCACCAGTGGGACCAAAATACATTTTCATATCGTGAAAAAGTAACAAAAGCCTTGAAGTCAAGCTGCTCAACAGGATGTGGATAAAGCTTTGATCCACCAGAGAGGATCTGATGAATATACATCACTTCTGCCCATTAGCTCAGTATATAAATGATCAATATATGGGGCCAGGGTCTGTGTCCGTCAGAGTTTAATGAAGCACCAGGGGAGAGAACAAACACTTACTTAAGCTCATGTTTCTAGGGGCAAGGAATAGGCTGTAGACTTTCCTGCGTGTCCATAGGGTCAGCTCTGTGGGTCATAATCATCAACGTGGATCATCATATAAATAAACAGTGTTGTTCTGTACTCACTATATAGAGTAGTCATGGTAAATCACTTCCTCCCCCGGTTTTCTGTTTTAACTGTGATGTATAGTTCATTCTCTGGATAGAGATGGCTTCTGTTTGCCTTTTTAATTCACTGCATGAAATCTGTTACTTGCATTTCAAGCTTGGGTTCAGGTGTCTGTAGTAGATCAAAGCATAATTCTTTGCACTATACTTAAGCATTCAAGCTCAGCCTAGAATACTTTTTATAGTGTGTCAGAATATCCTAGAGCCAAAAGCACAGCTATGGAACCATCTAAGAACTTGGAAAATCATCAGCAGTATGATGATTGCCTCCCAGGGTTAAAGCAATCAGTTTAAACATTAAATTTTACTCTTTCTGCAAGACCTTAGCCACATATGTGACTTTCTTCAGGGATTCTTAAAACTGTATTAGTTGGATGTGAGTTTGCAAGAAGCTCAATGCACTACCTATAATCATGAGCTTAATTATTATAAGATAATATCACAAAGCATTACTAGATTTCTCGAATGTCCTGAAATCAGTTCTAACCTGCAAAAAACGGTGGGAAAATACTAAGATAGTTCTTCTCAAAAGAGGAGTGAATGTTTTGAGACCCAGCTGACTCACGTCAGCAAATTTGCAAGGACTGCCCCCCACTCTCTCCCTGGTCTCCTAGGGCATTCACAGCGCGCTCTGCTGTCCCCTGGCTTGGCCTGGGTGCTGGGTGCGCCTGTGCTAAGTGGTCAGGTCTGCCTAAACCAGCGACACTCAACCCCTTATTGTCATGATGTAACCATCAAATAGCACTTGAAAAAGTAAGGGCGTTTCTCTGGCCTAAAAAAGTGATGAGTGACTGCTTGCTTCTATATTTTCAACATAAGTGTACATAAAATAAAAGAAATACATGTTTTATTTGACCCAGTAATTGATAAGCATTTAGGATATATTTCTATAAGCTGCTTATGTATACCAGGTTCAGAATGGTCTGGAAACATAATTCATGGGCCTACATCAAGTGAGAAAGAAACGAAAGACTTTTATGTTTTCTCTCTTACCTTCTGAAGTAATATTCTTAAGGAAGTAATGATAAAACTATTGTTTAGGATTTTGCCCAGAGAAAATAAATTAAGTGACAAAGACGCCAGACTCAAAATGTGGCAGACTATATTTTCCAAAGACGGCCGCCACAATATTTCTCATCCCAAATGCTCGTCTCACAATGTCATGTGACACCCCTCCATTAAGTGGTGGGGCAGGTGTCTGCTCTCCTTGAACCCATGCGGACCTTTGTGATGGCCTCACAAACCTCACAACCAGCAGGGGACAGAGAAGTTATGCTATAGGACTTCCGAGGCTAAGGTCATAAACATGCCACCCTCTTCTACTCTGTTCCCCTGAAAGCGTGCATCTTGGCACTCAGCCACCATGCTGCGAGGAAGCCCAGGCCACATGGAGGGGCCACTGCAAGTGTTCCAGACCACAGCCTCAGCTGAGGCCCCAGCTGACATCCAGGATCCACTGTGAAGGTGTCTCCAGAACACACCAGCTCCGAGATGTCAGGTTATCCCAACTTTCCTGTCCTTCATATGAGGACCCAAATGTTGTGGAATCAGGGCAAGCCATCCCCTGTGCCCTGCTTGGATTCCTGACTCACTGAGTCCTTGAGCACAACGTATTACTCGTTTATGTCACTAACCTGTGGGATGGTTTATTTTTCACTAACTATTCAGGATTTTGTCCAGCGAGAGAGAATTCAATGGTTCAGATGACAGACTAAATTTACAGTTCTTATTTATTTTTTTTATAATACGGAATATCCTTCCAGATCTTTATAATGTAATTGTGTTTATTTATTTAGTACCTGAATGGTAGTATGATATTCGTGTGTGCCTTATACACAGTTTGCTCTTCCCTATTCCCCAGCACCACAACCAATATATGTAAACAAACAAACTCATGCCGCCAGAAATTTTAAGTGACATTTGCAAAGAAAGAGACAGAAAAGCAGAGAGACAGAGAGAGAGAAAGAGAGACAGAAATACAGAGTCAGAGAGACAGTAAGACAGAGACACAGAGAGAGAGAGAAATTCCTTGTGTGAATATTCACATCGCTTTCCTTAGCCTCTTTTGGCACTCACCCTGTCATTTTTGTAGTATGGCCAATATGGCATTTCGGTATATGTCATATCCAGTAGACCTAGTAACTTATGAAGTCCTTTTTCCATTGGTGGCTGTCCATGAACTGGGCCCACTATGGTGTCTGGTTTTCAATGCAGACAGTTGCCTTTGCGAATGTTTACTAAATGCACAATGAAGGGGGCATGTCTGTCCCATCCTCCCAGCCATCTTAGCTCTCATGACATCCTTAGATGGGCTCTTTCCAATAATGAATCTTGGCCATTTCCAAGGGCGTGGTGCATTTTATTTTTGTTTCAAGTCCTGAACTTATTACACAATATCTTCATTATATTAAAATCTCCTTCACATCTTTGGTAATCTGCACTTTTGTTAAATTTTCATATGTATCAGTGCTTTATCCAATAGATTACATTTAAGACAAGCAATGGATTAAGACTGCTTTATCACAGGGAAATCTAATGCTTAACTTTAAGAAGAGAGGTTTAGGTTTAATTAAGACATATACATCTAAGATTTATCATTGGAAGTAGATACTTAATGCCTGTGTTTGGAATGTACTAATTAGGTTCCAATTAGCAGGGTCAACACCAGGAAATCAAAGGTACTTTATTCCCTTGGATGTCTCTGTCTCCCCTCCCACTAATTCTGAGCTCTTCCTGGTCCCACTAGGTACCAGAAGCAAGCATGCCTTTAATTCTATGAAATGATTTCTCCAAGTATGGCTGGGAGGACAGATAGCAGAGTGGATTGGGTGGCTGGTAACCTGTGGGTCCCTACTGAAGAAGTCCCTGAGGGTGAGTCCCGGGGATCTGGATTTGCCAAGAATGTCAAGTAATTCTTATGCAAAATATATTCTGAGAAATACCATTCTTCAGCCACTTTGGCATTTCCACTTTGATATCTCTAGGGTTCATCTGATGCACATTTACCAAGTGCCCATTTTCTGTCTGGTGACTGTAAGGAGTATAAGAATACCTAACCCCCAGCCCTGCCCAGGAAGAGCTGACAGGTTAGCAAGGGCTTGTTCAGAGGACAACCATAATATAGGCAGCTTTTCAGTTACTATTAAAAATCTCTCAGCAAGTTGGTATGCCTTTTAAAGTTCATTTCTAAATTAAACATTGCAAGAACTTTCTTGTCAAAAGAGATTTCACGTCTCCATATACTGTTTCTTACATCTATCACACACACATTTAACAAGAGCCCTGAGCTGCAACCCACAGATGGAAACCAAAACTAATCTGTCCCTCTGTTATATAGTATGGATTTAATAAAACCCATACAACAGTCATCTGGGTTATACATAAAGGCATTTGTCACCATGCATTTGCACATTCTGATGCTTCTTAAATGCAGAATTCATGACACTCTGCAACTTTTTCCAGCCAATTTACAAATCGATTTCCTCCCTCACTTTATTATCCTACCCAGAGTCAACTTGTTCTGTTGGCACAATCAATCTGACTGACGGGTAAGTTTTCATAGCATAGGATTTTAATTTATGCAGACATTTACCCAAAAGCATCTCAATCACTCATAGCATGAAACAGGAGCAGCATTAGATTCATCAGGAAATGCTGTTTTGTTATACATATATATCTAAGGACAGGGTCATTTATATCCAAGAAAGCCAGGGTAGTGACAGACAGGACTAATGTGTCAATGTCAGGAGAAAATGCAAGTCAAGGTATGGCAACAAAATTCAACTTCAGAAGGTACCTGGAATGCTATAATTTAATGCCCTTCTGTGTAAAAGGGTATGATATTATCACGGAATTATCAATCACAAATGAAGGTCTATAAAATAGAATATACTATCATATTTATATAAGAAAATCTTCTGGGGCCGGCCCCGCGGCCAAATGGTTAAGCTCGCGTGCTCCAATACAGTGGGCCAGGGTTTCGCTGGTTCGGATCCTGGGCATGGACATGGCATCACGCGCTAGGCCATGCTGAGGCAGCGTCCCACATGCCACAACTAGAAGGACCCACAACTAAAAAAAATATATAACTATGTACTGGGGAGGGGGGGTTGGGGAGGAAAAGCAGAAAAAAAAAGGAAAAAGAAGATTGGCGATAGTTGTTAGCTCAGGTGCCAATCTTTAAAAAAAGAAAAGAAAAGAAAAGAAAATCTTCTCACCTTGGGTTCAGATCTAGGGCTTTAGGTAGCTTAAGAATTTTTCTAATTTTATCATTACACTCAAACTATAGTGCAGGTTTCTGGGATAAAATGGTGTGCAATGACCATGGATTACCGACGCCTATAATAAGTTATTTGCTATTAGTATTTTAATATAATAAATAATATCAAAACAGAAATACTTATTATGTAGATATAAAGAAGTAATACATTATATAAGGTTGTAATGAAATATATGATGTGATGCGCTCTTGAACTATTTATGTGACTTTGTAAATTACTTGTTGTATGCTGGAATTTAACCAAAACAGCTACTAAAAGTTAAGGGGAGGTGGCAAACTAGAAAATACTGGAACAGAAACTTTCAAAGACTCCCAGGCAATCTAAAATTGTAAAAGCTGAATTTGCTGTTAATACCAATTCAACATAGTTTTACAAACTGCCCGGAAATACCAAGACGACACTAAACTCAAGCATTAAATCTGCCCATGGTTAAGCATAAATCCTTTACTGTAACTCTGCATATCTTAATTCATTAGAAATCCATGTTGACTTAGGATGATGAGGGATACTTCTGTTGCTTCAGAAGTGTTTGCCACATAAGACGTAAATCGATGACGCTACATGAAGTAATGCACGCCAAGCATCTAGCCTGTGATTGGCACTCATCAAGCCCTTCATCAATGAAACTGCCACCATCAGTATTTCCCTCATCACCCCACACACCAAAATATTCCCAGTGAAGACCATCCAGGTTCATGCCATGAATTTCATGTGCTTTCTCTAGGCGCTTCTGTCTCTGAACTGCAGCGTTCTCGCTAGCCATATGGGAATAACTAGTTCACACTTCCCACTGTCCATCCTCCACCATACAACAGAGGAGCACATTGTTCTATATCCTGTTAACGCCTTGTTTAGTGACTTCAGTCTGATGAATCTGTTGTACACTGTGTATCTTTAAAGATTTTCCATTGTTTGTTACGAGTGCATACTTAAATGGAAGATTGAGAAGACTGGAGGCTATACTTGACTATGTATTCATCAGTGTAACCATGAAGACCTCCAAGAGGAAAATTGCACTTGTAAACTGATCAGGCAACCTGCAACCTGCAGAGAAAAACTGCACAGGGACGCTCTGGGGCCACACTCCAGGTCAGGGCATATAACAGAATCTATTAAATATCTGTTATCTGATTGTTTCAAACGTTATCCAGATAATTGAATAAGATGCAGTTAAAACAACAAAGAGAAAAAATAAAATAAAAACAAAAAATGAAGGCATTAAAAATTCAGCACTTTTTTAAAATGCAAAGTCATTTTCGTTAAACTCAATTACACAATTTTCTCTTTGCGTTTGGGCAGGTCCTACCTGCAAATGTGCAGATCCGCCAGTTTATGCTACTCCTTAGTGGCTATTCTGACAAGTACGAAATTATGCGCCACTGAAGCCCTGCAGAAATTACGGCTCCAGGGCCACCACGGAGAGGGCAGGCCACTTCCTGGAGGAGGAGGGGAGGGCACAGGAAACCGCCCGCCAATCAGAAGCAAGAGCTGCCCTCTAGGTGCTGGGAGGGAGAAGGACAAGGAACGCTTGCTTAGACTCCAGATAAGTTTCCGGTTTCCTTTCTGGGCTGACACTCTGGAAAGTGGTAATCCCTTAGAAAATTTCTAACAGCTAAGTTTTAGGAAATCTCACAGCAATGGGACTTTTTTTATTGCTTCTTCTGACGCAGACTAGGAAAACTCCAGGCACATTTAGAAGAGTGTGTATCCCACCTGGAATGTGAAGAAGGCAAAGGGACACAGCAAATCTAGAGGGGGTACACAGAAAAAACTGGCCTTGGTTGGGACACGTGGGTGGGTTTCCCATGGGCACAGAGAAGGCCAGTGAAGGTCACTTGGGCCAGCTTACCAAACCCCTAGGAGGGAATCTATTCAGAAGCGATGGGGGTGCCTGCCCACTCTAGGGGGTGCAGCCTTGCCTGGAACCTGGATGAGAGGGTGATGTGAGTCAGACATGCAAAGACGATCACATGTGCAGCTCTGTATGACAAGGATGAGGCTCTGCTGGCACAGAGCAGATGGAGTGAGGAGAGCTGCAGACTGAGCCACAGCCCGGGACGGACATCTCGCTACCACCAACATGCGCCAGTCACGTGGACAGACCTCCACCCAGCCCTCCTACCACTAACCACACAGGCTGGTGATTAGGCAAGGAAGGAGGGAAGGAGGGAAAGAGACCCTCCCCTGCAGGAGGCTTGCTCCATCTGGGGTTAACTCTCTCCCAAGCCGAGAGAGAAGAAAGGCTTTAAACTGTGGACAGCGTCCGAGAAAATGACATGACTTGATTCAACTGGATGTTACCAAAAAGAGACTAAATTTTAAACCAAAAGTGGGTAAAAAGGATTCCACTGAGTTTACAGGATTGGACTGAATTGAGTTCTCCTGCCACTGAGAGAAAATGACAGCTTGTCAAAGAAAAGTTATAGAAAGTAAAGTGGGTTTGCAAATGTTGATTGTTGACTTCCAGTTCAAAACACCACACGCACACACACTCAATCACATGCATAAATATTTCAGTCACACTCTTGGATTGATATATGCGGTATAAATCAGAAGGCAACAGAGCATCTGCCTGATTGCCTCCAGAATAAACGAGTTTGTCACAGCTTTCTCGTCTGGGGAGATGAGTGGAGGTAGACAGCTGTCTCCAAAAGCTGCCTGTGGCAGCCCAGGTAACTTTGGAGCTTGTTTTTTCCACTTCAAATATTCCCCAATTTCAAAACAGTAAGTTGTGGGCAGATGATATTTTGAAAGAAGACCTTTTCTTCAAATATTCTGTCAATGGGCAAAATACTCGGGGACGGGAGAGAGGAGTAGAAAGTCAGCACCAGGGGCTCCTGCATCACCTCTGGAATTGTCTCTAGAAACTTCCCAGCTGACTGTCTTCCATCCATCCGTAGCTCTGAGTTCCCTCCTTTCCTGCCTCAGACGTGGACTTTGGGTGCCCCTGGACTGATGCTCTGATTATGCGTCGGCTGCTTCGGCTTTCATTTTCTGTCCTCCTTCAGGACACGGCATCAAGACCTCTGCTGTCTGGTTTCACAAACTGATACTCCAGGAAAAGGGCTCCCTCTGCACACCCCCAACCGCCCTGAGTTTTCCCAGGTGGGCCCCAGGGAGGAGGCCTGTAGGCCCTTCCAGGGAGTCTGCAATGTCCTGGAGGACACGTCATGTTCTTAAATCCGATGAACACAGTCAGGCCTTCAAGTATCATTTCAACAATGGTGGCTCCAAATCTGTGTCTCTAGCTCCGATCATTCTTCTGAATTCCAGATCCTGGAGAGGATCACAGAGGCCTTCCCCGAACCTGGTAAGGAGCTCCCTAGCCTCCATCCCTTGGTTACCCTCAGCCACAGTTCCCTAGTTTATTTCCTCCAAACACTTACTCACATCTGAAATTATCTTATTTATTTGTTCACACGTTTATTGTGCATCTATCTCCTCTCTCACCCCTCAGACTCACAAGGAAGGTGGTGTGATATTCTAAGGTAGTCATAAAATACTGTTTTAGGATCTAATAAAGAGGCGAATGTTAATGTAAGTTACCTGAAGGCAGGGACTCTCAGAAGTTTTGCTCTCCTGACCCTAGAATGGTACTTGGTACCAGTGGGCTCTGAATAAATGTCTGGTTACTGACTCACCAACCCATATACTCAGAGTTTGCTTGACATTTCCACTTGGACATCTTTCAGACGCTACAAATTCAGTCCAAAGTTGAATTCATGGTGGTTCTCCATATTTTCATTCTGCCCAATCTTAAATCAAGGGCACTACAATCTATCCAGTTGCTAAATCCAGACCCCTGAACATCATCTGAACTCTCTTCCCTCCACATCTCATCAGACACGCATTGACCCATCAGTTTGTCCCTGTGACCTTACAGGTCTAGAACTTCCATGCTGCCACTTCTCACATAGGTTTCTGGGATGGTCTTTCTGGTGGGCCTCCAGTTAGATCTTCTTTACATAGTAGACATAGTTAGTTTTTTAGGGCAATTATGATTAAAATACTTCTTTAAAGTACCCCGCTGAGTTCCCATCACTTGTAGAATACAGTTCCAAATCTCTGGAAGAGCATACAAGTCCCTATATGAGGGGGCCCTCTCTCATCAGTTGCATCTGATGGCCACAATCTGGCCATTCTGCCCTAGAATCTTATGCTCCATGTTTTTATTATTAATTTTTTAAATCTCTCAACTACCTGCTGTATTCTTCTGAGGAGGTAGAACTCCATTCCAAAAACTTTCAACATTCCAACAACCAAATTCTTAACAAGCTGCCAGTTTGACAGCTGGTAATATGTACTCGTCTTCTTGTTTCTTGACACAACCTGACTTGCCATTTAAAATAAATTGGTTTTTCATCTATCAGGAAGCATGAATTAAAACTGTGTACACTATTTGAAACTACCTCCATTTTAAAAGGATGTCACACAAGTTTTGGCCACATCACAGAGGTTTCCTATTTTCATTTATCCTGAATGGTAAACTCCATCAACAAAAGGAAATGAGTATACTGAATTGTATCTGTTTTTCAGAAATGCAGTTTCTTTCTGAGATCACTTTAATCAAAATAATAATTGCGTTATTCATGAGCCATGTTCCATTAATTGGAAGAGTCAGTGAATTATCACACAAGACAGCATCGCCTTTCAATGAAAAGAAAATAGTTCCCCTTTTCTGTTCTTTCAACAGCAATTATCACCCCTGAGTCAAGTGACTTATGACATCGCAGCAAAGTTAATCATTTAAAACTAGAAATCATCCTTGAAAAGTCAACCAGCAGAAACATGTTTCCAACAACAATAACAGCTGGAGAGTGGATTTCAGAGAATTCAGAAGTGCCTTTGCAACACAATTTGGAAAAAGGTCATATTTTTAATTACTATGGGTACAAATTTCACAAATCACAGGCTGTCTTTATTGGTACATAAAATTACCAGAGGTGGAACTTGGGGACCTGTGTAATAATAGGCCTCTGTGTAGCACCTCAAACTTTACAAATACCTCATTATTAAGAAGGAGAAGTTAAAGACAAACTCACCAAGGAAATGTGATATTCTAAGACAATCATAAAACACTGGTTTAGGATCAAATAAAAGATGCAAATGTTAAGAGCAAGGAGTTGTTACTAAAGTGGTCCATTTTAATCCCTTATGCTGTTTATGTCCTGCTCATTAAAAATTCTGTATGTGACAATTCATTCTTTTATTCTTTAATTCCTTCTGTCTAGACGATTCCAGGGCCTGTTTCAATGGACATAGAAAAACAGATGACTGAGGACTAAAGGAGATTCATGAGTGAGTCCCTGGAACCCCAGGGTGTGCCTACCATGGAAGCTGCCCTGTAGCATGTGATTATACACGTTTGTTGAATTCAACAGACACATGTAATATATCTTCAGAGTCTCCTATATTGTGCTAGGCTCAAGAAAAAAGATGAAACGATTCCTCAGAGAGGCAGACACTGGACCCCTGTAATGGGAATGGAATTATATAATTCATTTTGATACATGTGATACAGCATAAATGCTATATTATAGGTACCCAGATACATTGGCATCTCAGTCCCCCTGAGTAATGAGTGACATAGAGTCCACCATTAGCAGAACACCTTAAGCTGAACCAACATCTACATCCATTGCAGAGTCTGGGACTCTGTATAAGGTTAGACTACAATGTGAGTTTGTCGGACAATTGCAAACAGGAGAATGGAGAGACCAGCAATCTCGGGAGGGGACAGTGATTGGCACTGTGGTGACACTGTTCTATTCGTCTAAGTTGTCATTTGAGTGAGGCGTGGCGCTGTCTGTGTCTTCTGGAAGGTCAGTTATGGCTGAGGTTGCAGAACACTGTCAAGAATGGACTAGACAAGGAGCATCAGGGACAGGGGCTCTGAGCTGCCGTGAAGGATGGCCAGGGAGAGGACTCTTATTGGGGAAGGGCAGGGTTGAGGGGTGGCATGACTAGAGCGACTAGGGGGAATCCTGACACAGGAGCAGAGGGATGAGGCCACGCAGGGCATGTCTGAAAGATGGGGTTCTAGCTCTGTCATTACTGGTTGAGTGGTTTGGCAAGTTCTGAATGGTCTCTCCAAGCCTCTGTTCCTCTCCTGGAAAGAAAGGATGGTCTGTGTACTGCTTACTCTCCAAATTTCTTCAGGTTGTAAATACAGATAATGAGAGACGAGATGCTGAGATTGGACAGGGATCTGTTATCTAAATCCATTTAGTTACTGAGTTCATGTAGTGAGAGTTCAGGTAGCGAGAGACACCAGGAATAGTAACTGTCTTAGAGCTGTTGTAACAGGTAAAGGAGACAATGTATGTGAATGACAGTAGCCGGGACAGTAAGGCCTCAAAAAGTATAACTGCTGCTGCTGCTACTATCATGGATGATATTTAATTAGCAGGACAGTGGATGGAGGGCATTGCCATGCAACAATGAGGCAGTTTGGTGCTGATTCAAGCAGAAACTGTTTTGTGCAGGGGACCCACGGGATTCTACCAGCATCCTGGAAGGCTGCCACGGCTGCATCCTCCCACAGACCGGGTGGCTGTAAGTGGAGGAGCACAGTGTCTGAGTCAGGAAATCAGAGAGGCTCCTGCAATGACTCCATTTGGAGTAAAGGGCGGGGGATTATGATGGTGTTTATGAAACTTGAAAAGGAGGGAGTGATTCTAAAAAGCATTTCAAAGGAAAAAATGAGACTAAATGAAAACTAAAAGATTTCTGTGAAGATGAAAGACAAATGGCTGATGATTTTCCAGGAAAAAAGTGGAGAACTGGAAATACAGAGAAATATAGGCCTTCTTTTTCAAAATAAAAAGGACTTTGGCCAGGAAAAGAAGGTAGACATTATAAGTGGTCAAGGGGCTTTCCCTGGGCTGTCTTCTCGTGTCTGGGCCAACCCCTCACTTTCCCTGACTTTTCCTCATCTCTCAGCCCCAGGCTCAGGCTTCAGATCATGTTTTTGCTCTGTGTTCACTCCCTTGTCCATCTCATCCATTCTGCATGTCTTCACAGACCACTATTTGCTGGTGTTGGAAAGTCCTGACTTGGTCCAAACATCTCGTTGGAATGGCCATTTGCTTGCCCCTCATTTCTGCTTGGATAGTGAATCTCAAACTATTGATTTGATTTTTACCCCCGTGCTGCTCCTACAGCCCTGACTATCTCAATAAGTGGACACCCCAATCTTCTAGTTACTCACGTCAAATTCCATGGTGCCATCTTTGACTCTGTTCTTCACCTCACAGGCAGATATCTCATATCCATCCAGAAGTGGGCGGCTTCTCACTGACCCCACCACAGCCCCCTCTGTGGAAGCCACTGTCATCTCTGGTGTGGATTGCAGCAGCGGACTTTGTGGTCATCTTAACTCCATCCATGGACTGTTCCCAACACAGTAGCCCCTTAAGTCCTGTGTAACTTCCTTGCTTCAAACCCTTCAATACCTTCTCATCACATTTAAAGTACAAGCCAAGACGCTCAGAAAGTCCAATGAGACCCTCCAAACCTTGTGCCCTGCTACCTCTCCTTTCTCATCCTCAGCAACTCTTCTTCTCACTCACTCTGCTCTGGCAGTGTGGAATTCACTGCTGTTTGCTCAAACCACTCACGGAGTTTGCTTGTACCTCAGGACATTTGCACTTGCTATTCACTCTGCCTGGAACTTCCCTCCCTGATATTTACGTGGCTGCTGATCTCAGTTCCTTTGGGTCTGTACTCAAATCATCTATCATAGAGACCTTCCGCCTCCACTCTGTAATGGAGGAACACCCTTCTCCACCACTGCAGACACCACAGCCTCCATAACCTGCTTTAGTTTTTCTCATAGCACCTACCATCTCACTTACTGTATATTTACTTCTTTATTAATTGATTGTCCATTTTCATCACCAAAGTGTAAGTGCTGTGAGGGCAGAGACATTGCATTGCTCACAGCTGTATCTTCAGCATCTAGAACAGCGTCTGACAGATAAGTAAGTATTGAATAAACATATGTGATACAAATAAAAAGATTTTAAAAACCTAAACATTGCATTTCTGTATGCAAGCATAATGAAAGAGCTGCACAGAGGGAAAATTGAAAATGTTGGCCAGAAACAAAATCCTTCAGTAAGCCAAAAGAGATGGGCTAAAAAGCTTAAAAAATGCAAGTAGTAAAAGTTCTGAGGAGTAATGTGTTGCCTTGCAATGAAATTTGATCTGACAGCACCTCCTCTGCTTATGACATCCCAGATGGTAGACTGCTATTTCATCCATTAACTAGTGCCTGCATCCGTTTGCCAATTCTAATTCATTCTAGTGGCTTCCATGGTGATTGTGATGGAGGCTGGGTTTTGTTATTTTGGGGGGAGGGGGCTGGGGTGGTGCTCTTGTTTGCTTGTTTGCCCTAAAACTATAGGGCTAGCCTGGCCAGTGGTGAACAGTAACATGCAGTGGCAACAAGTGCCACTGCTGTCTACTCCAGGGAATAAATCCTAGCTCCACCACAAGATGTTAGACTTTGGCAAAGTCCCTAACCACTCTGAACCTCTGTTTCCTCCTCTGTAAAATGGGAATATGATTATGCAGGTTCATAATTCCTTATCTGATTTTAAGAAGATAACACAATGTATATCCTACACATTATGTAACACCCACAGCAGGGTCTCATCAATCACATTAATGTATCGACAGTGAAATACATGAATAGTCATACTTAGTGGGATAAAGTAAGAATATAAATAATCTCACATCAGTTCAGGAGAAGTTTTGCCACCAAAGAGTTCAGGTCAGGCAAGTTTTACCTCTGGCTGAGTCAGAAATATTAGACTTTATCTTACTGTTGGCTTAATATATTTAAAAACTTAAAATTTGCATGAAAATGCAAATAACTTTTATTATTTATGATTTTAAGTAATAATATCCCATTATATTTAGCTTAAGTTAAAGTTTATCTTTCCTTCTCTATTCTTTCTTTATCTCTTTCTTTCCTACGAGACTCCAGCTCCCAATGGCCGGCTCTGCGGTCAGAGGGAAGGTTGTGGAAAAGAGAAGCAGCCACTTAATAGAGGCGGGTGACTGCAGCATGGAGGAGTGCCTAGGGGCTGGGGGAAGACTGGCTTTGGGCTGGAAGCTCTCCTGAAAAATGCATCAGTCCCCTTGGTCCTAATCCACCCCCACAATAAATTTAGCAATCAAGTAAAACTAGTTTGTGTAGCAGCTATGCCAATGCAGCCAGCTACAGGATCCCCTTCCTCACTTCCACCCCAATCGCTCTTCCCAAACCCCTCCTGTTTATAAATTCTAGCCTTGCCCCTGATAGGTTACCTCCTGGGAAGGAAGCTCTCTAGGTCATGGTAAGTCAGGGACTGGAGGACTGCTGGCTTTGCCTGGGTCCGTTACCCACTGACTGGGCTTTTTAAAGCAACCCCAGGTGCCCAGCTATGGGGAATCCAACAGGGGCTCCAACAGGTATGCACTTTTCAGAGAAGAAAAGAGATAAGGCTCCTTCCCACAGTGTAAATTTCTCAGGTGGAGACAATCAGAGCAAAAGAAATAGAGCCTCTTATAGTTAGGAGAAAGAGGTGGAGAAGTAGCGTTTAAGTCAAGCATGCGTGATTTGTTCCAACTGTCACCAGAGTATAAAGTGGTTCCATTGAGGCTTTCTAAATGGCCAGGCTATTGTCGGAGTACAGGGTACCTGTCCAAGTATACCTCTGACAACTTCTCAGAGCTGGTGTCCTTTAAAATATAGTCTAATACCAAAACCAGATGGCAGAAAAAAAGCCTAGAGAAGAATATCAAAATGTGACTGGATATTGAATACAACGAAGGAGTCGTGACAATTTATATATGTCAAATCCTATATAGATAAACTGCCTTGCTTATAAATTGGCAGATGGGTCTTTTCCAAATATTGAGAAAAATCTTAGCTTGTGTTTTAAAACAAGTAAGTTAATTTAAAACAAAACTAATCAATAAAAGGACTGGTGCAAATTTGTATTAAAAACAAACAAAAAAAGACTTCAATATCCATAAACTCAAAAAAGGGTTTTAGTTAAATATACTGCTAAAAAAACATGAAACATCCTAATTTATTTTCTAAACAATGACAACATTTAAACAGAAAATTTAATATTTCAATATTGGTTTCATGTTCTAAGTCTGGGGTCTGGCTATTTGCTCTGCTAAAAAGCCAAAAAAAGCTATCTCTACAAGTGGACAGAATAGAAAATTGAGGTTGATATGCACAGAAGAACGGAATGGGTCCACCAAACCAGTCCAGCATATGGAGATCTTCTAAAGGAAAGAGTTCTTTATTGGTTTTCTCGTGTCTTCATGACAATTTGGTATCTGGAAGTTTCCATGTGGGTGATATGAGATAATATCTGACATCCTCCACACCCAACAAATCTGGTCTTCTTCTGCTATTCCTTAACATTTCTAGACACTATCATTAATATTCAGTTAGGCTCCAAGTTGGAAATTTAGACTCTAACTCCTCTCTCTTGCTCTCAACTTCCAATAGGTCACCCAAATCTGTTTGTTCTATAGCAAAAGGTCTCTTGGGATTTGGCCCCACTAACCCTTTAGATCAAGGTGGTGATTTTGACCTAGAGTAGAGGTGTTTAGACTTAACAACATCAATAGCAAAACTCATGGTAGAACCCTTCCTTTAAACTCAGTCGTATGTCAATGTCCATTATATTACACACAGAAAAGATGAGGCTGCTTCAGCCTCCACTTCACCCTTTTGGCAGCCCCGAGGCAACATCACCACTGATTGAGCGTGGTAAGGGTCCTTATCTTGTCTTCCTGGCCCAACTTCTGCCCACTCCGGTCCACTGCCATCAGATTCGGTTTCCTGCCTCACAGGTCAGCCTCCTGGGGGACAGCATGAGGGGCAAAGAAGATCAAACAACTTGGATTCCATCCCAGCGGGGGCCTTACTAGCCCTACATGCTTAAGCAGCCTATGACCTCTTTTATCTTTTAGCCTGTTTCTTCATCTCAAATGGGGAGTAAACAATAGTACCTCTTTTGAGACATTCTCAGACAAACTCTCTGAAGGGTCTTTGGTTCTTACAATATTCACATGCAATATCTTTTTCCTTCTCCGAGGAACCATAGATTCTGTCTACTGGTTATCAGTCTTAAGTAAAGTATTGAGAAGATCTATGTGTCATTGAGACAAAGAAAGACTCTGTGTAAAGTTGGCAAACTTCCTTTGAAAAGTCTGACTTCTTTTCAGAATGTTTGCTTCCTTTTTCAGATTTTATTAAAGAAAAGGAAAAAAAATCACCCCTCTTTGTTTTGGATGATGTAAGAATATTTGATTGGATGCTAGTATGGGTCCGTAATTTCTGCCATGAGGAAAGCAGCAGGAAGAGTCAGAGCACTCGTCCCCATCCCACCCAAAACACTCTGAAATGGTCCAAGAGTTTTCCTGGGAGAGGCTCAGGTGGGGATTCCCGGATTCCCTACATCACCAGTCCCCCAAGTGGACTGAGCAGCCCTAGGGTGCTGGCCCACTTGGGTAATTGAAGGCTCACACTCTGTGAGAGAGCAGAGCAGGCGGGTGACATCCAGGATTTATTCAGTGCTGCATTTTGTCAGAAAAAAGAAGACAATGAATGAGCCCCTTTGCACAGTCTCTGTTGTGTGTCCTGAAAGATCTGTCTCCTTATGATCAACATAACCAAGGGAGGTCTGGCCTGCAGAGAAATGGCAGCCCTATTGAAACAGTGGTCCTCACAGGCTGTTGAGAAGCTTATGGGAGCTTCTTGCTTGAGCTTTTCCAAGCTCAACCTGCCATACAGAAAACTGGCAGTAGAAGTTGGCCATGCAAAGTACTATCATCATTATGAGGTCAGAACCTGGGCTCCCCACTGCTACAGGATAAACTCCATGGTTCTTAGCATGGGTCACCAGGCCCTTCACACTAGCCCCAGCTTTCTGCTCTAGTTTATCACTGGTCACCACCTGATCCACAGGCTGTGCTCTGCCCTCACTGACTTCACCACCGTCACCTTGCCAGGGCATCCTTCAGTGTGTGCATATCCTACAAGATTTGCACGGACATCTCATCCTCTACTCTTCCTTCTCCCTCCCACAGGTCATCCCTCCTGCCATGCTTTCTCCACTCCTTTATGCAGAGCTTATTCTGTTCTCCGGATTACCAGAACTCTTTGTTGGCACCATTGTTAGAGGATTCATTAGGTGGTTCCATGACAGCCAAACACAAGCTCCTTGAGGTCAATGGCTGATCTTCTTCGTCCCTGTATCCCTGATGTCTTGCCTGGTCCTAGGCATATCATAGACAATCATTAAGTTATGTGTTGACTAAATTAATGATTGAACGAGTAGTATGTTTTCAATTTTACTTTAGTTGGCAAAAAGACAATAGATTGAGACACAAAAATGTTAAATTAGTTAAATACAAGTTGTGAATTATGGGTAATTACTGTTATAATATTTAAACTTTTCTTTAGTTCCCAAATTTTACCAATAATCAAAGAAAATAAAAGAGGGATTGAGGGAAAACTGTGAGGGTTTATTTATGTAGCAATGCAGATGACCAAGTAATGTTAAATATTAGTGTTAGCTTTTCCTAATAAATGTTATGGGTACCTACTATTTCCTATATGAATGTATGGTTTAGTGTAATACAAATTAATTATGGAATTCTCTTGAATTTGATGTATGTTTTCTTAATTTATTCTGACCTAATTCATTAGCATAAATCACTCATGCATTTCACAGCTGTAAGTCTTGCTCTCTCAGCAATATAATCTTTGGCATTATATATGCTGACACTTATTAAAATGTATCAATATGATCCTATCTTTCTATCAAGACCTTTAGCCCAGAAATAGCATCCTTTGTTTTAAATAAATTGAGTTTGTCTTCTAATCAAAAAAAAGACATCAGTAGAACTGGTGATTTGAATTTCATCAACAAAAACCAGAGTCTCATGAAACTGGATACAAATCTCATCTGAAAAAAAAAATGCACTTACATGCTTTTAAATATAATGTAAAATGGCCTGCATATTAAAAATATGAACAATAATGAACAATGCATCCTCATGAGTACCAGAAAAACTGATCTCTGGATATTATACTTCAATCATTTAACATTTCTACACCAGGGCATATTGTAATGTTGATAATCATGATGAGCAGAAAAAGGTAAACGAACATGAACACCGTGCGCCCTTAGAAATTAAGCTCCACTAATTTTCATCTACTTGTGCAGCTAGGGTCTGAGAAGTCTGGGAGAGGGTAGGCTATGCTAATGAGGACTATGACAGTTTCTTCTGTACTAGTCTATACTGGAAGGAAAACACGTTATTCCTCCAAATGCTTGGCACATAGAGATGAGTTATGGACATTAATTAACTGACAATCCCATGGCACTATAACTAGTACACTATAACTAGGACTCAGTAGGCCTCAGCAGGAAGATTTTAACAAACACACGGTGGTGACTGTCACCTGCAGGTGCAGGTCAGCTGGCTCTCTCATGCACATTCTCCAGCTCTCTTTGCCCCCATGGGTGTCTATGACTAAGGCCCCCTCTCAGCTTCACTGTGACCTCCTCTATCAGCCGCCCTTGGAGTTGTAGGTCTGCTTGCCTTTCTCCACCTACTCTGCACACACCAGTCAGCCCCAGTCAGCACCCTTCCTGCAGCCAGATCAATGTTAGTGTTTGGAACACCACTTTGAAGAATGACTGTCCCTTGGGTTTTACTGCGAAACTTTTATTAATACTGTGGGTGTATGCAGCCAATTTTCATTGCAATCGAAGCAAAATTTACCAAGAATTGTTTTTCAAGAGTCATTGTGCCCACTGCGTAATCTCTCTTACAACAGAGGAACGGGTTCATTTACTTCTTTATAAGTGGTCTTTCTGCTTCAACTGCTGGGACTTCTCAGCTCCCAGAAGGAAGTGAGGGGTAGACAGTGTTCTTTTTGTGCTGCAGAATCAGTGACAACAGCTAACTGGGAGCTTATCATTAGTCCTACACACAGTTTTAGGAGCTCCCGTGCATTCATCCAGATAATCTTTGCAACCTCCGCCTTTTGATTTAGGACTATTTAGCCCTTTCACAATCTTAAGTCCCTTGGGTTACCATGCGGGGACTCAAACCAGGCTATTAGCCCACGTGGCCCAGGCTCTCACCCCTGAGCACAGGCCCCTGCAGAGAGCACGGCTCGAGAAATGGGAAGTTTTGGTTTTCAAGAATATCTTGATTTCCATCTGGCATTTGGTACCTTTAGTGTCGTGTGAACATGTGCTACAGATGGCCGAAGAGCCAACAGACATAAACAACGTAGGAGAGGTGTTTCCTAATTGTGGCCTCACACCTCATTCTTTGTGTTTCAAAGCCCCGGGTGTCGAGTGACCTAGAACAAGAGTTAAGCTTCAAGGAAGTGACTTTCCAGGAGTTACACTGTGTACTTGCCAGCGCTTTCCCTGTGTACGCATGGAGTGTGCTGTGGAATCCTCTCCGTGAGCCACCTCACCCATGTGCACATCCCATTCCACCCAAGCCAGTTCTTAAATGAAAATGGCAGGGGAGAAGATGAAGGGAGGTGATTCATTTCCGAGGGCTGCTCTAACAGAGGACCACAAACCAAGTGGCTGCAAACGACAGAAATTCATTCTCTCCCAGTTCTAGGGGACAGAAATCCAAAATCCACGGCTGCTTCCTTCTGAAGGTTCCGAGGGAGAATCTGTTCTAGGCCTGTCTCCTAGCTTCTGGTGCTTGCCAGCAATCCTTGGCGTTCCTTGGTTTGTAGACCAATTACTGTAGCCTCTGCCTCTGTCTTTACTGGTGTTCTTTTCCCTGTGTCTCATCTTATAAGGACTCCAGTCAGATTGGGTTTCTGCTCCCCCTAATCCAGTATGACCTTATCGTGACTTGACTACCCTGCAAAGTCTCTATTTCCAAATAAGGTCACATTCGCAGATACTGGGGGTGAGGACATAGCTTTTTGGGGGACACTGTTCAACTCACAACAGGAGGTGAATTTTTTTTTTTTCTAAAGTAGCTTGGAATAATGCAGTTTGAGTCCTGATGACGCTAATCTAAAAGATAATTCTGTGAGTAAGGAAGTCAGCTAGGGATTCTCCATGTGTAAAGGAAAAAAATCTGCTTCCTCTATACTCTTCTACTACTCTCGAAACTTCACTTCTGACACCAGATGTGTGGGTGTTTTTCCCACAGCAAGCAATTCTCCAGTTCTCTGCAGACACCAACTGGACACCTTACAATTCAACGCAATTCTGACACTATCTACCCGGGGTACACCCACAGGTTAAGGGCTCAGTCCCACAGACTGACCTCTTCCCTTCATGTGTCAATTCTAACTCCAGAATGTCACCTGGGCTTCTGACCAACCAGTTATAAACCACAAGTTCCCAAGACTCCCTCTTTGGCTTTGATCATTTGCTCCATCAGCTCATAGAACTCAGGAAAACAGTTTACTAACTAGATTATACAACTCAGGAGCAGCCAGATGGAAGAGATGCACAGCACAAGGTATGGGGGAAGGAGCTCGGAGCTTCCCTGCCCTTCATGGGTGCACCACCAACCCGGCACCTCCATGTGTTCCATACCTGGAAGCTCTCTGAACCCTGTACTTCTGGGAATTTTATGCAGGTCTCACTATGTAGGCATGATTGATTAAATCATTGGCCTTTGGTGATTAACTGAACTTCCAGCCCCTCTCCCCTCCCTGGACTGAAAGTTCCAACCCTCTAATCGCATGGTCGGTTCCCCTGGCAACTAGCATCCATACTGTGGTTATCTAGGGGCTTTCCAACAATCATCTCATTGACATAAACTCAGGTGTGTTTGAAAGGGCTTGTTATGAATAACAAAAGACACTGCTCTCACCTCTATCCCTTTGGAGCTATTTCAGGAACCTTGGACAAAATACCAAATATTGTAACAAAAGATGGTCCCATCGCTCTAATCACTTGGGAAACCACAAGAGTTTCAGGAGCTGTGTCAGGAAGGGGAACAAAGACCAAATATCTATTTTTTGTTACAGGTCACAATATCACACCTTGTACCTCGTCACCAGAGGGGAACCTACATACAGAGCTTGTGTTTTGCTCTCAGAAACATAATAAGCCAAGATAATCTGCCTGATTTTCAACAAACCTCTAAGAATGAGCAGCAGTGCCCTCCTTTTTTAAGTATTAGTAGTAAGGGTGGCACGACCAGTCTAAATTATAAATGTCTCCCAATGACATCATTTATTGAGGAGCAGTTCCTGACAGTGAAATGAGAATGGCTCAGACCCATCCTTGGGCTGCCTGTGGTCTCATTTTCAAGAACACACATCCATGTTGTGGTGGTTCTTGTGGCTGTTACCGTTCGTGTTGGGAGTCAGTGCGTTCAACGTTTTAATGCTTCATCTATCAATAAATTGAGTGCAATTCTATATGGATTTGACCTTTTCAGTATTCCGCAGTATGACTGACTGGTTCCTCCCCTGCTTGTCATTTTAGTAACCTGGGTGGGAGAAGCGAGCTGGCCCACCAAGAAAAAGGAAAAGGAGCGTAAAGAGCAAAGTCGTAAAGCGAGCGTGGTCTTTCAGAGACCATATTAAGGGATTATAATTTTGATAGCTCCCTACCTTTTATCTTTCCAGAGCAAGTGACCATAAATTGAAAAGAGAAGAGAGAGAAAAAAAGTAATATTGACCAAAACTAACAACACTGTTGTTTTCCTCAGTTAGTGTTATTACCCAGTCCCTCAGTGGTCTTGGCCTCTGTTCGCTGACGTCTTCAAAGGTTTTATTCTAGAAACATTTTTGTCTCAGTCATTTATTAGAAACTTTAATATAAATTTCTGTTACTCCACAGAGACATCGATGGTTTTCAAAATTGTGGTGAAATCTCATGAGCTCTTAAGATGTTCACTCTCTCTTGGTGTGGTCCAGAGGGTTCTTTTGTTTTGGCGTCCATGAATATGTTACACTAAGTTGAGTTTCAACTTTCTTGGTGACTCTTAAATACAAATCACCATGTTAATAAATTATTCAACCTGAGGGTTATATGAATAACAATCGAAAACCCTAACATCCAGGCAGCATATTCTGATTTCTGACAAAAGATGAGAAGAGGCAGATAATGGTTTATATACCAAGTGTATAAATTGTATTATGATTCTGATAGGAAAAAAAAAACCCTCAATACCATTAGTTAGCCATATGTCCAATTTTGAAATGCTAATGCTAGATGATAAACAACTCTTCGTGCCCATGTAAATGTCTAAACAAAATTGCAGTAATTGTAAATAATGCATAGATTTGCTTCTTAGTAATTAGTTTTAACAAGCTTTCCACTTAACTATGCTATGGAATGCTAATATTAATCTTAAAGATATCACAGCACATGATCAACTTAAAATGAAAAATGCTAAAATTAAATAAGGCCTTTCCTATACTAATCTACAAGCAATTTATCTCATAAGAATTCTTGAGCTTCTGCTATAGTGCCTGGCCTATTGCAAAATTATCCAAAATTAAAATTATTATAAAATATTTTCCATGAATTTCTGACCCATCAGGCATAAACTTACAATGTCAATGGAAGGCGACTTACTTAAGAGGATCTAGATTACTACTGGTTAGATCTTTCATAATCATAAATTAATGGAATCGATGAACCACACACAGAACCAGCCATATAATTTTATCATTACTCATTCATTCAAAATATAGTGCTGGGGCACTGTCTACTTGGCCTGGCCTTATGGGCGCTAGTGACACTAGAGTGACTAAAATTGAGACAGTCTCTGTCGACAGGGCACTACCATTCAAGACAGCAAGACAGAAAACGTGACGAAGACTCCAGGAAGCCATCAAGCAAGCAAGTAAACATACGTCACTTGGTGCTACATGCTGTGGAGTCAGGGATACCAGAAGTCCTCAGAGAAGACCACTATGACAAAGTTGCTTTGAGCGGAAACATAAATGAAGCCAGAGTGTGAGCCATACAGAAGCTGGGAAAGAATTTCAGACAGAAGGAACAGGGTACAAAGACCCTGAGGGGGAAACACAGTTGAAGATTCAAGGAATGACATGTCTGATGCAGGGAGAAGGGCTTGAGGAAGTCAGTGACTTAGCAGGGTCCAGATACATTGGCCTTGCAGCTGCTTTAAGTACTTTGGTTGAGAAGCCATTAAAGGAGTGTGAGCAGAGGAGGGACATAATCTGACCTAGATTTTAAGTTGATCACTCTGGCATCTGTTTAGAAACCAAACTAGAAGGAGGGGAAGCATGGAGGCATGGAGAGCGGCTGAAAGGCTGTTGCAGTAATCCAGGCAAGAGTCACGGGTCGTTTGGATGGCTTAGGGTGGCAGCAGTGGTCAGATTCTAGAAAGCATTTTGAAGGATTTGTCTGCAGGAATTTCTGATGGGTAGTGTTCGTGGTGTAGAGAAAGAGAAGAGTCAAGATGACTCAGAGGTGATGCTTTTGGCCCAAGCACTGGGGTGTGTCCCTCTAGGGAGGTGATGAAGACTGAGGCAGAAGAAGGATCAAGTATTCCTGTTTGGAAGTATGAAGAATAGATGCCCATTGGGAATGCATGGGGAAGTTAGGAAGGAAGCTGCAGATTTAATTTTAAAGTTCAAGGGAGAAGTTGGGCCAAGAGGTATGAACTTTGGAATTGTTAGCCTATGGTGAGTATCTAAATCAGTGAAGAGTAGATGAGACTACATTGGGAAGAAGTGTAGATATAGAAGAGAAGAGAAAAGGTAAGAAGAGGTCTAGGACTGAGCCCTGGGGTATACAAACTTTAGATGGAGGTCTTGGAAATGAAGAGGAACTATGATGTCATCTAATATCACAGGTATCACAAGAATGATCTGAAGAATTTAGCACTCAGCATAGTGGACTGGCTATCAAAGGGTGGCCTTGCCATGTTGGTATTTATCTATTATCTCAAATTAACAAATATAAATGGATTACACTGTAAATTTTATATTACTATACTCATATGAATTATGACTGCTACTGTAGTCCCTATTAGGTTAACTTCAGTTGGAGGGTTTAATCCAGGAATTATCATGTTTCATTAATTCTAAGATCAACATTTTTTTTCACATCTTAACATCTCTGAAACCAAAATGTGTCAGACAGTTGACGGCATCTTACAGTTACAATTGATGGCATCTTTTCTTTCTTAGAGGCACACACCAAAAAGATGCATCATACAATCTGTGGAATTTTAAATTTGATTAAATAAAATACATATTTTTTAAGTTAAGGCTACCTTCTGCTGCCCCCAGATGATGTAAAAATAGAAGAATTGGGCTCCCGCAGAGGTACTACCTGGGATGAGTGTTTACTGGGATGATGAAGAGCCAGGGAAGGGAGGAGGCAGTGACAAGCAGAGACAGGCAGTGACTTCTGGGCAACTCTTACGAGTCATCCTTACCAGTCATCAGCCCAGGCTTTACTATTGATTAGCTCTGATGCCATGTACCTGCAGTGACTTTGGCCCCTAGGAGGAAGGCAAATATAGTCCCAAACTTGCACAGAGGCTAGTTCTGGATTCATTCTCCAAACATTTCTTTTCCTAGATCTGTATATTCCTGAAGAGCAGAAGCTGTGTCTCATTTATCTTTGAATCTCTAGAATTTAGTACAATGTCTGAATACAGTTGGTGCTCAATAGATGTTTTTTAAAAATGTAAACCCAACTCTCCACATTTTAGTGTGAAGATTTGTGACCTAAAATCTCAGAGGCAATGTATGACTGGTTTCCTCCCCTCGCTATGATAGTTGAAGGTTACTGTCTGAGTACTGCTCACATAAGGCATCTTATCTGAGTGCCAGGGACCCGATCTTGGTGTGGTCTCCATGGAAACACAGAGAGGAATTCTCAGATCCTTGCACAGAAACAACAAATGCGTATTTTTGGATAACGACAAAATGCAGCATTTATAGATAGGATAATAACCTATGTTATGAAACATACAATTTAATAACTCTGTCTGATAAAAAGGGAAAGTCAACTGCAATGCTGTAATTTACTCCTGGTGGTGGAGGCGTCTGAGTTCACGGGCAGTGGAATTGAGCAGCAAGAATTCATCTTCTTCATCTGCTTGCTGCTCACTCTGCCATTTTGTCGTATTCTTCTCTTATTATATTTTCCAAGTCATACATCCTAACCTACTATTCTACTTAATCCTCCCCCTGCATTGTGACCTGTATTCCATATTCCTTACAAGAATGTCCTCAAGGAACTACAAAGGACTTTTAGAAGGAAAGACATAAAATGTTTTACAGTTCCTACAGAAGCCTTTTTGTGAAGCTTGTATTTTACTTGTATTGAAAACACTTAGGAGAGTGGCCATAACAGTAAATTTGAAAACACATTTGAAATGTAGATAGTGTTTGCAGTGGTCACATGATGTTGCTTAAGGGCACAAAAATGTTTTCCAAGAGTTCTGCTTAAATCTTGAATTATCCTTTCCTCTGTTTCTTGAATTATGTGACCTCTGAGAAATATTCCGCATCCTAAATGGGTAATACTCGATAGTGATTACAATTCCAAAACAATTCATTTTCTCTCTTAGACTACAGAATCTCCTAAGACTGAAGTATCTGGGTGTGCTCCTGTGGGTGTGAAGAAGAGTCATTTGCCCAGTTTTGTACTCGCATACCCAACAGAAGTACAGCTATTAGAGTAGTATCTAATAATATCTGTCAGACTGATATTAATACATACTATTAGAGTAATATCTACCACTATCTATTGGAGTAGTATTAATAGATGCTATTAGAGTAGTATCTGCTAGTATCTACTAGAGTAGTATTAATAGATGCTATTAAAGTAGTTTCTGCTAGTATTTGTTAGAGTAGTATTAATAGATACTATTAGGACAGTGTCTAAAAGTATCTTTTGGAGCAATACTAACACATACTTATTAGAGTAGTATCTACTAGTATCAATTAGAATGGTATTAATAGTATTAGTAGATATTCTAATAGTATCTCTCAAACAGAGATTTTTAATTTTCTCGTAAATCAGGGACCATTGCTTCATAGATTTGCATAACCTGGAGTTAATATATCAATGACTGAAGACAGAGAAAGCCCCCACATAGCAGTTCCTAAGACTAGCCATTTCCAAGACCAATTAAAATGCCTTAGAGCAGGAGTCATTAAGCTGGCCCAAGAGATAAGAATGGTTTTTATTTTTTTAAATGGTTGTGATGGGGGCTCGGTGAGCGGAGGAGTCAAAAGAAAGATTTCTTGGATTCTCAAGGTCTGGTAGTAGTGCTCTTTTATTCAGAGAATAGCATGGAGTAACATAGGATCAGGACCCATGGGCAGTAAGAGCTGCAGGCATGGGGACAGGACCCATGGGCGGTAAGAGCTGCAGGCATGGGGACAGGACCCATGGGCAGTAAGAGCTTGCAGGCATGGGGACAGGACCCATGGGCAGTAAGAGCTTGCAGGCATGGGGACAGGACCCATGGGCAGTAAGAGCTGCAGGCATGGGGACAAGACCCATGGGCAGTAAGACCTTGCAGGCATGGGGACAGGACCCATGGGCAGTAAGAGCTTCAGGCATGGGGACAGGACCCATGGGCAGTAAGAACTGCAGGCATGGGGACAGGATCCATGGGCAGTGAAGAGCTGCAGGCATGGGGACAGGACTCATAGGCAGTAAGAGCTGCAATGGGTTGAGGGTAGGTCTAAACTTACAAGGCATAGGTATGCGAGTTATTTCTTTACAAGACAAAGGAAAGATCATGGAAAAAAGTTGTTAAAATGGTATGGGTGTAGGTGGGCTGTGGTCATTGGGTGGTCCTATAACTTTAGATAAGAATCAGATTGGATCAGGTCAGGATGTCCTATGCTTCCTGGAGGATGATATAGATTGGTATGTAGGGCAGGATGCCTTGGGCTTTTCTCCCTGGGGCAGCCTTGATCCTCATCAGCTGGTAAAAAAATTAAAAGAATACTATTTCAGGACAAGTGAAAACTATATGAAACTCAAATTCCTAAAGTTCTGTTAGAAGCGGCCACACTCATTTGTTTAGTAACGTCTAGCGCTGCTTTTGTGGCACAACAGCATGGCTGAGAAGTTGACACAGAGACTGAATGTCCCACGAAAAGGCTAAACTATTTCCTATGTGGCTCTTTACAGGAGAAGTTTGCCAATCTCTGCCTTAGCGTTTCAGGCCCAGACCCAGGTTGACCTGTTTGAGAACTTAGCCTTCTGGTTTCACTTTGGGTGCTGCTGTAAGACTGTGACCAACTTCTGAAGGACAGAATGGGACACAAACAGGGAAGAATGTTTCTGGAAAAAAGTTGACGCTCCTAGACTACAGAGATGAGAAAGGAAAACTTCCTGGTGGTGTAATTACTGTTTTATGTAGCCTTGTCTGAAATGATGCTAAAGTAATCTGCAGACCTTTATCAGGTTCGAGCAGAGCGCACGAAACCACTCAGCTCCCTATAATTGCAAACATCCATTAATGAATATATATTTGCTTTGGCTCCTGTGCTCCATTTTGCATTAATTCTTGTGCTTTTGCAAGTCATAAAATGCTCAAGATTCCTTTCATTAAGGTATTTTCACCTGGATAAGAAAGATGTAAACAGATTAGAACAATTCTACGTGAGTTATCCAGGAAACAGGGGTGATACAACTGGATTATGTCTCTTCTGATCTAGAAAAGAAGGGATAATATAGAAGAAAAAAAAATTTCTCTACAATGATGTCTTAGATTTGGAGACGTGTTTGGTGAGGAAGTGGCGCTGAGAAGGATGCAGTTATTCACAAAATTGCTGGATGTCTATGATACCTCTGCACAACATCACGAAGGGCAGGCATATGGAATGTGGTGACTAGAACTGAGTCTCGTGTTCTCTGCTTCAGAGCTGATGAATCCAAGACAAATCATTGCTCCTCTCCAAGCCTCGGTTTCTTTAGCTATAAAGTGGCAGCATAGGGCCAGCTCTGCCACCATACTCGGATGAGATGGTTTAGGCAGGAGGCCTTTCCAAACGGTTGAACGGAAATATCTATTACTGATACCAAAGCATGCACTGAAAAGTTCTATTAAAATTGGGACATGATGTTAACTATCTTAAAGTTGAAATTAAAACATTTCTAAATGGCAACCATCACCCTCAAGAAATGAAGAGGAAGAAATGAAATGTTATTCCTGAATCTCAGGCTTAGCTAACATTTGGGCGCTTGAATTGAACCACGTGAACTGCTTCTAAAAGAAAATGAAAACTTTTCATCCAATGAGATGGACAAATGACCGCAAACAAGAATAATATTTTGGGGCCGGCCCAGTGGTGCAGAGGTTAAGTTCGCATGTTCTGTTTTTAGGCAGCCTGGAGTTCACCAGTTCGGATCCCGGGTGTGGACATGGCACCACTTGGCCAAAGCCATCCTGTGGTAGGTGTCCCACGTATAAAGTAGAGGAAGATGGGCATGGATGTTAGCTCAGGGCCAGTCTTCCTCAGCAAAAAGAGGAGGATTGGCAGTAGTTAGCTCAGGGCTAATCTTCCTCAAAAAAAAAAAAAAGAAAGATATTGTATAGAAGTGAAACCAGCTACACCGAGACCCAAAACTTTCAATTGTAGTGAAGGGAACTGGGCAAAAAAAATCTTTTAGGAAGTGGTACCAGGGGTCTTGGCTATTTATGAATAATAGTCAAGGATGTTGCTTTTAAGACTCTCATGATACTTTAGCCTTATCATGAAACAAATTATTTGCTTTAAAAGGCAAAAAGTGTAAAAGCTCTATTTAATGGGATTACTTTTGTTTTAAAAAATCTCTTTAAAGTAAGAGTCAAGAAATAAAAGACATGCTGATTTAGAGTCTAAAACACTATTTATTGGAGATACTGTGATTAAACACAAAACCAAATCATATTTTTCTTAGTGAACCAAATGCTCACCAAATGCTCACCAGAAAGTTAGGAAATTTAAACAACCAATTTCTCAACAGAACACGCAGACTGTCGGAGTGCTCAAGGTCACAGGCGTTAGGGAGAAGCCTGGGTTCTAATTCTAGCTTTACCATCACTAGCTGTGTGAGTTTGAAAATTACTTAATTTCTGAGGCTGATTTTTCATGTCTAAAATAGGGACAGATATAATAACAGTATTAACAAGGCTGATGTAAACAAGGAATGAGATAATGAGTGTAATGCACTTAGCACAAAAATGAGCATTATAAAATTTACTAGGAACAGTACTATAGACTAGCTTCTTAACGCAGACCTCATATCAATCACCGCATTTATCTAAGAAAAAAAAAATCTTTAAATTTCACTTTAATTTTAATGCCTGTTTCTATTTTAAAAAAAAAAGTAGTTTTTAGGCTTGGAAAGAAGTGTATAATGGAAGAACACATCCATTTGCTTACTAGTGACCCCGAGTAGAAGATTTTACAGTGTGAATCAGTGGGGTATTTGATAGGAAGGCCACACACACACACACAAAGATGTGCATGCACACATGCATGCACATACATACACACACAAAGACAGGCACACATGAGCACGTACACGCATATCATACACACAAAGACATGCATGCACACATGCATCCACACACCACCTGAAAACATAATACAAGTTTATTATATATGCAGACGTAGCCCTAGATGTGTGTCTTGTGCTACAGTGACATCTAGCAAGCAGCTGTCCTTCTCTTGACTTGTAGCTTGAGCTGGGGACCGGGACCTCAGGAGCATCAGCCCGAGGTGGGTTTGGGCTGGGTATGTGTGATTCTAAACAGCTTCTGCAACTTCAATGCTTAAAAGACAAATCCAGGAAGACATAGCGTTTTATCTTTTCAAGGCAAATCCATTCCATTCCGATGAGGCTTGTCTCCCGGGCTGCGAGAGATCCCTGCAAGACAGGCCCGGAGGAAGCCCCTGCAGCTCCTTCAGGAGGGCTGAGTGGAGCTGGGAACAGGCTGGGACAGCTGTAGCTCTAACCCCTCGAGCAGCCCTCAGGAGGACTCCTGTGCTCGGCTACAAGCAGAATGTTCTCGATCGTCTCCTTCCCCTCCCGGCGGCCTTTGAAGTGTTTCCCACTTGGGCTCTTCCTTGACAGGCTGGAGTTTCAAGTCTTTGTTAACACCAACCTAGAGAACTCCAGACAGTATAAAAGCACCAGAAAATTGGGGAAACGAGTTTTAATAACAGGTCCCTTTAGTTTAGGATATCATTTTTAGAAACAGGAAATTTTTTGGAATGTTTTAAATTCAGGACCAGCTTGTTGTTAAGTGGGATAATTCCAGCACAACTGGCCTCGTTGCCGGGCAAAGTAGTAGGGCTGCGTCCTGTTGTTCTAAACGACCTTTGGATCAAGAGATGGAAATGAAACGACCCGTCATAAAAGATGAGAAAGATCCTTTCCCCTCTCTCTTTAATTAGAGCACCCAGTATTTGTGATGGATTAGGCAGACTCAGTAACTACAGGAAATAAATCTGCTGAACGGTTCCATTTTCCGATCGCTAGCTAGGTTAACACGCTTTAATAAACAAATAAATACCTCCATATGGACTATTATACAAAGCAATTGTAAATCCTCGCAGCACTGGGCAGCACGTGGCAGTGATATCTTTCCAGCAGCTGAGTTCTGCTGCTGTCCTCCAGCATCCATTTGAGTCACTGCCCAAATGAGGGGTGCCCTTCACTGATGGAACAAGGTGACACTTTGATTAATGCAGTGAGCATGCTGCCAAATGCTACAGTGAGTATTAAAATGGCATGTGCTAATTTAAAATCTTGGCTGTCATTAGATTGGAGTGCAAAGGGGAGTCACCTTCTCAGAAGAGTGTTGCCACCCCAGAGGGAGCACAAGCAGGGCTGACTCTGTCTGCCACTGCAGGTGTCTGGCCAGCCCTGCTCTGGCTCTGAAAACATCTTGAAATGATTTTCTTTTCTTGCTGAAAACAAAATCGAAAAACAGGTACCACGCAGCTTCCTTATGGAAGCGTACAAAATTAAAGTGGAGAATTTAATAAAACTGGAGAAAGTCACAAAACGAGAAAAGGACAGAACAAATGATGTTTTACAAATTCATCTGTTGAAAAAATTAGAAGATTTTAAAGCACTCATGCAAATGTCTTTCATCTTCACTGTTCTCTGTTAAGACCTCAGGTAAGTCGTTCATCTCCATCAATGGTCATTTAAAGATGGATACATGTCTGTGGTCAAAAAGCAAAAGATATATTCTTTTTTGCAGGAAGATTAGCCGTAAGCTAACACCTGCCTCCAATCCTCCTCTTTTTTTTGCTGAGGAAGACTGGCCCTGAGCTAACATCCATGCCCATGTTCCTCTACTTTTTCTGGGACACCTGCCACAGCATGGCTTACCAAGCGGTGCGTAGGTCTGCACCTGGGATCCAAACTGGTGAACCCCGGGCTACTGAAGTGGAACACGTGAACTTAAGTGCTGTGCCACTGGGCTAGCCCCACAAAAGATATATTCTTGACAGCAACTAAACGTAATTAAATGTTTGGAGTTTATCCTCATGATCACTGGAAAATATTACATAAAAGTACATAAGTTCTGAGTCATCAAAATTGTTTAGGTTTTTCAATTGCAACTCTTAAAGAGGCAAAAATCTGTTTTATTCCTGATTGTCTTTGAAAGTATTGTTTAAGAAATACTTTTATTTCAATGGTTATAAATGGCAATACATTTAAAATGATATTTGATTTCCTAAAATACTAATTTATGTATTTTCTTTTAAAATTAGACGCTCAGGCAACCATTATCTACATTTTGGTTCAATGCAAGGTAATTTTGCTTTCATGTCCTGACTTGCAGTGCTGAGGAGGAGACAGACGTATGGCAGGATGATGGACCGAGTCTCATTTCATTCACCTGCACTTCCTTTTCTCCATTGCAAATTGTTAGCCACGTCCTTTGTACCTGCTTCAGAGGGCATTCGTGATGTGAGGCCAAAACAAAAGATGGCTGCTGATGACCAGTGACCACCCTCCTGTTCTTTGTGGAAGCCCAAATTCACTGATTGTTTTGGGCTTCCTGGAGGGGAAGAGTGAGTGGACAGAATAAAGATGGCAGACTCTTCAGAGTAGGGAAGGCCCAGCGTTTTGCATGTCCTCAGATCAGCTCCTTGGAAGCAACTAGGGGAGGTGGTTGGGTCTCCAGAGGGAAGCTGCAGAGTGCTGCCCGAAAGGTGGCTCCACTTGGCATGGAGCAGTAGAGCAGACCACCGTGGGACACGCAGCCTTGGAATACTGCAGTATCAGGAGATTTGTCAGATGCCACAGAAGCTTCCCAGATTCTTGGGGGATGCAAAGGAGGAAAAGAGAGCCCTGTTAAGTACTGAGACTGAATTTCCTGGTCAGCCTGGAGTCAGATTTCATTTGATCTTAAGAAAATAAAGAAGTGCGGCATTTCTTGCATGTTGAAGTTTGTGGTTTAAAATCTGTACCCATGAAAACATGTAACAGATCATTACCACATGCCGTGATAACACTGTGAACAAGACTACAGAGGACAGACCTAGAGGAAAGCACGGTTAGAGTTCCAGAAAAGGCTTCCTGTGAAAAGGCTGCACTGAGCTGAATCCTGAAGGCAGAGGGGAGTGAAACAGGTGAAGAAAGATGAGGGTTTGGAATTTCAGTTACTGAGTGCAAAAGAGTGACATTATACGTGAAGTGAACAGGTTTATTGCTTTTTTATTTGCTTTTAAGATTCTCATCCTCAAACACTTGGCATTACTGAAGAGAAGAGAGGGAATGCTTTGTGGGAGGGGCGGGCTGATAATTACAGTGGGAGGAGCAGAACATGGTCATGGTATAAAGGGCCATCCTTGTAAGGCACAGAGAGCGACTGGGAGATGCTCAGGATGGAGCCAGAGCCTCAAGGGAAGTCCTTCACCACTTTGTGCATGTGTCATCTTGATGGCCCACTGGAAAAAGTATTGTCTCCCCAGCAAGGCTGTTGTGCATCTACAGGAAATGACAATCAGAAGACAAAGTGCATGCCTGCACATGGCAGGTGGCTTTAGGTCCTCCTTTTATCCTAAAAGAAACAAGGAGCAGTAGCAGATTTTAAGGAGAAGCAGAGCATGACGGTCTCTGCCCCGCCATTATCTGGCAAGGACCTTGGAGGAGTTAAACGTGACATTGTGGTAGAACAGGTCCTTCACGTCTACAAGGCAGAGACTGGGAGGGAGCAGGCTTTCAAGGGTTAACTCACCAATGAGGCTTTGAAGTGCAGAGAGGAGAAATGATTCTGAGAACAACTCAAATCCCTCTTCCACCCAGTCCCCCACACACGTGTATGTGGGTCCTGGGAAGAGAGGACAGTGAAAGCGGGGAAAAGCGATTTCATCCTAATCTACGACACAACTGGTATGTGCTACACAACTTTGGGACTCCTGTAACAGAAGATAAAACGAGGGGGAGACATCCCTTCTTTCTGGCATTCTCTTTCCTGCCCCACTGCCTCAGATCTCCCAGTGGCCCTGACATCATGTCAGCCCCTGGTGCTCGGCAGGGCAGCAAGTGAACCCTGGTAAGTTTAGTAGAAACGGCAGTGCTCAGTACGGTAGTTGACTGGAGCGAATTTATTCTCAGGTACATGGAAATATTCTCCGAGGACTCCCAAAATTGAAGAAGGGGAGCTTTGAAATTTTTGACTTTTGGCTGTAACGTGACCAGATTGATAGCTATAGGCTGCTGATGTCTGGGGTGACTGGGATTCTAGAAAGATAATGATAGCAGTGGTGTAGAAGGGTTGGTGTGGGGAAAGAGTGGTTGCAGAGACCAGGTAGGAGAGAGTAGCAAAGATTTAAGTGAAAGAATACTGTCATGCACCGCATAACAACACTTCAGTCGACAATGTGCCGCAGACACGACAGTGGTCCCATAACATTAGCACCGTGTGGCCTAGGCATGTAGTAGGCTATATCATCTGGGTTTGTGTAAGTACATTCTATGATGTTCACACAACAAAATTGCCTAATGATGCGTTTCTCAGATCGTACCCCCATTGTTAAGTGACACATGACTATATAGGACTCTGAAATAAGAAAGTGGCAAAGGGACACAAATTCTTCCTTTCAATTTTATATCACCGAATTATCTACATAAAAACAAAAGGCTAAAATGGACAGGTTGGATTACCAATCTTGGTATGGGAACACCTATTTAAATGTAAAAATAAGAATCTATCCTAAAGTATTTTTAATAGTAGATATTAAAAATAATTAAAATTTTTCTCATTCCTTTTAGGAATAAGACATTGGATTGTAAGATATTGGATAATTTTTGTTGAAATTGATCTAAGAGCGTTTAAAAATTATGTCTACTTGGAGAAAACATTAAAAAATATTTAGGGGCCGCCCCGGTGGTGTAGTGGTTAAGTTCATGTGTTCTGGGTTTGGATCCTGGGTGCAGACCTACACACCGCTCATCAAGCCATGCTGTGATGGCATCCCATAAACAAAGTAGAGGAAGACTGGCACAGATGTTAGCTCAGGGATAACCTTACTCAAGTGAAAGAGGAGGATTGGCAACAGATATTAGCTCAGGGCCAATCTTCCTCACATACGCACACATACACACACACACACACACACACACATACACACACACACATAAATATTTAATAAGGGGAAAATCCACTTATTGGCTCCTATCAATCAATGGCCAATAGTCAGTCTTTCTTCCCAACTGGCTAAGAAATTTATGTTACATGATAGAAGTCATAATATTCACAATATTATATCCAAGCCATGTGTAATATCTTCCTATTCCAGTGCCAATAAAATCTGTTATACAACTCATTAAAGAAAAAAAATGTCCAAGATTTGGAAAATGTATATAGTAATGGCCTGGAAATCACCACCACTTTAGACACAAACGTAGATTTCTATGTCTAATAAACATTTTCAAAAAATGAGATAATTTGGCAAATAAGAGTTTCAGTGACAAAATCATAATTATTTCAATAAGGTTTATATTTTAGGTCATAGAAAATGCTTTTATGAAAAATACCAAATATTGCTGTGCAGCACTTTACAGATTTCAAGGCATCATTAAACAACTGAGAAATGAATTTCCTTTCAGAAAAGAAGGGCCTTGCTTCACTTATATTGTATCTGCATCTAGCTGATTAGCAATTGAGTTAAAATTCCTTCATTAGGAATCGGAAGGCTTTGGGAATTGAAATCAGTTTGTTCTCAAGGCTGGTGGTAACATAATCTCGTTGTCTGTTGGAAACCACTGAAACATTCTTGTTTTGTTTTCTATCAAAACATGTACAATTTTGATGGTTTTGCCAGTACTTTTACTAGGCAAATTCTTTTCTTCTTTTGGTGGTAACATTCCATTAGGCCTCGCTCCTCCTTGCGTGGAATGATCCTTACATGAAGGATTGTGCGAATTCTCATCAGCCACAAATGTGTTCCGGGATGAGATGGCCAGTGCTGCTTGCTGACATGTTGGATCCCTGAAAATCCAGCTGGTGAGCCCTTGACTCCAGGTCATTGTATCTTGCCTTCTCCTTTGCTAAATATAAATTGTACCAGAAAGTAAATGCCATATTTCCCTGCTTAGAGAAGGAGACTGTGGGTGACCTGGAATTGCTAGGATGGAGAAACTGAAACTTTGGCATTAAACAGACTTTGCTTTGACCACCTGCTTATGGATGCCACATGCCTGTAGTGCCCTTGCAGGAAACTTGAAACCCATCACATGACTTCTTTGGTGTCAGAACTACAAAGACACACACTTGACACATATCCCCCTAGGTGAACAATATAGAAAAGTAGTAATTGCAACCTCAATTTTGAAAACTTCATAGATACTGTTTTCTTCTTAGTAATGACTCACCAGCTAAGCCCTTGTCAGTATCTAACAGGTCATGAAAACATTATCATCACGCTCATACACATATTATGGCCCCCAGTATTGTTTCTTTCTTTCTATATAGAGCAAAAGCCTAATGACTAAGTATGTATTTTTTTAAAGTTTTTGGGTAAATTGTTGACCACCTATGATTTTGTAGCACTGGGTTTCACTATACGAAAATAGTACATTTGAGACCTTAGGAAATATGATCAGCTTTGAAGTTCCTGGGAGTTTGGCTCATTAGCATTTAATTATCAACACTACCTTTTAGCTGTACTTCTCTGTTTTCATAAATGGGTGCCTAGAGCACTTTGCAAGGTTTTGGTATACTTAATGGCTCTTCCTGTAATGTCATTGGATGGAGGAAAAATGTAGGTGCCATGATAGATAATATCTGTCTTTCCCCATTCCTTTTCTCCCCCATTCTTCCCACCTGTTTATGTCCTTTTCTATATAGCTCAAATTGTAAATGCCTTGGGTAAGAACTATGTATCTATTATAATGCTTTTATAAACCTTGACACCTTGTTAACACTGAATAAATACTAAAAAGCATAAATCACACACAAAAAGTTGTTTGTGGGTTTTCTTATTATTGATCTGATCTACCCAATGGATTCTCATGACCTTCAGAATAAATTTCCAACTCCTTAGATTAGTATTAAATAACCCCAGAGCCTGTTGCCAAGATTTTCCAGTCTTCTTTCAAACTACTTCCCGTCAACACACAGGGCTCCAGTGAAATCAGAATTATATTTCTGAGAGGAATCTGGAATTTCTGCCTTCAGGCCTTTGCTAGTTCTGTTGCTGTGACCTGAAATGCACTTAATGAGGGCTCCCTATCAAAAGCAAACCACACCATCTCTTTCATGAAGTTTTCCCAGTTCCCCTGGTGGGCCCCCTCTCTACGCCCACAACACAGCTTGCACCGCTACTATAGGAGGAACCACACTTGACCTTGGAGGTATGGCTATTTGTTACTCATCTTATTCGCTCAAGGACCAAGTAAACTCACTGAAGTCAAAGGAGGTTTCTTACAGCTCCCTCCATGCTACACACAATCTAGAGGATGAAAAAATGGTACATTAAACGGAATTGAATCAAGAAGTAATGTTTGGGTAGTAGGAATGGAATGGACAATACTATCTTTTTAAAGAATAAAACAGAAAATACTAAAATAAGATGTGTCTTACCCAAATATATATTAGACATGGTCTGCTATCTTTAGAATCTGATGACATATAGTTGTAACATCGGAAAGCCTTGAGCGTGTGCTCTCAATGGAAATCTTTGCACAACTGTGCTACACCCCACTTTAATCATTAACTGAAGAATGTTGAAGGTAAAATTGAGGAATGTTTTCATAGTGTACTCTCCTTAGGCTCCTCTCTACCTCCTCAGTTCCAAATTTTTTCTTTTTATTTCGTATCTCCAATCAACTCAGATCAAATTTTATTTCCTTCCCTCTTCGATCCTTTAAAAATCCTTCCCCTAATTCCTACTCCTGTAGTTCAGCTCTCTGCTCCCAGCCTTCCTGCTGCTCACAATCCATCTTAGCCCTTGAGCTGCATTGTTTTTCCGTGAATTATGCTGACATTTTCATGAAGGAGACAGAAACACGACTGGAAAGGGTGTGTAAATGCCGTAAGTGTTCGCTTGGTGAACTGATTATTTTCAACCCCCAGCCCCGGGACTGACTCCACTCTCTTGTTATTTATCACAAGAAAGTTCCCCTGTTGGTTACTCTGGAAGAAGCGATGACATTGCAATTTTCTCCTTTCCCCAGGGACAGAACATAACAGGTCAGAAGGGGGTTTGTTGAAAAGAGGTGGCCTCAAACACATGTAAGAGCTTATGTTCTCATGCTTATGCATTCCTAGGAATGGGTTTCATCAAAAAGCATTACTCAACTCTCTAAGTTCATGCAAGACTTTTAAAACAAGAAAACTATAACATTTTTTAATCAGAAATTTCATTCATTTATGAACTTGAAATTCACCACCAACAAAAATGTGTTTGCTCTGGTTTCTGCCCTCAGCACATTTCTTTCAGCAATTCTATCCTGAATGTACATTATGGGCCAGTCCTGTTCTAGGTGACGCAACTACAACAGTAAAGTAGGTGGATACACATACACTCAGAGGATTTACATTTTGTAAACAGACAATAAAGTGAATGAATAGTTCACCGTTTTGTTGTTCTTACCTACACTGTTAAGCCACTTGGGCTCAGGTGGGCTGTGGAACATGCTCTCTGGAATGCCAAGTTCTGAAGCAAAGACATGTCAGCTGATAGTGACCCTTATGTGTGGTGCAAAGTTCAACATAGGACACAAGCAGAGATACAGAAGTTTCAACTTCCTCTCCAAGAAAGTAATTCTACATATAGTTGCCAATTCATTCATTTGGAGATTAGTCTGCAGAGCTGGGCTGAGACCATCAGGGGAAACTAGAAGCTTATTGCCTTCCAACTTTATTTCTTTGAGTGCAAAGACTATGAAGATAATCTGCTATCAGTCAAAGAAAAATTTAATATAGCACTCCCTGATTTCTTCTATTTAATTCATACTCTCCTGGCAGTCCCTTAAGTGCATTCACTGTGTGTTCCTGTTTTGCTTTGATGTTTGCTTGTATCAAAGAGAGAATTAAATTGTCCACAAAAAAGTGAATCCAGACCCCGGTTCCCTCAAGGCTGGCCTAAAAGTTATAGTTTTTATATCAGCTTTAATCAACTGTTTCTGTAATGCTCTGTATGTCAACCCGTTCCACTGCCAACAATTGTATTTTCTAATGATTAACCTTAACACAATTTTGCCTTAGCTATTCTAAGTTATATAATAATTCTGGAGGAAAAGGTCAAATTTATGAATTTCTGGACTGCTCAGCACCCTGTTGAGACTGTCAGAATCTTTTTTAGTAAAAGCTACTATTTTCTAGGCCAGGAAATCACTGGATCATTGGGAACAGTGAGTCCACCTTGCTCACCAGTCAGCATGCACCGTGCCCTTGGTTAATGCATTCCTGGAGGTAACCTGTTAGCTGTCCTCTTGAAACATGAGTAGTTTTCATGCCCAGCTTAACCATTCCACAGAATTTTTTTTTTTAACGTTAAAATAATTCTGAAAAGGAGTAAAAAATTTAACTTAAAATTAAAATGAATCAGAATGATAAATTTTGCAGGTGGAGGGAGATTCCATGTCCTAATTTCCTCACACAACCAGTGAAGAAAGCACACACAAGATTAGGTTGTAAAACCTATCTTAAAAGATAAAGTTGGGGCCAGCCTGGTAGCTCAGTAGTTAAGTTCATGTGCTTCACTTCAGCAGCCCAGGGTTCGCTGGTTCGGATCCCTGGTGTGGACCTACATACCATTTATCAAGCCATGCTGTGGCAGGTGTCCCAGATATAAAATAGAGGAAGATGGGCACAGATGTTAGCTCAGGGCCAAAGGTAAAGTTATTATGTGGAAACACCATTGGTGCCATGGTTGGCTCCCACCACACTCTCCACCAGACTTTCTACTGCCATGATCTTCACCTGTCCATTTATAGTGGACTGTCCTGCAATGGCAGGCACTGATATGGGCCTTCCTTACCCCGTGGTCATTAAGAGAGCTCTGCTGTGTAGTGGAACATGCAGGGGATCTTCCGTTGGACAGATCTGAGCTTTAATATGAACTCTCTTCTCATGTCAAGAGGCCTTGCTCCATTATGGGCACACTCCAGGGTCTCTAAGAGGAAGAACCTGGAAGATGCTTGAAGCCCATGGTCTTGGATCCATACCTAACCTCTTCACTGTTAACTGCCTTAGCTGGAGATCTTATAAACTTCTGCATGCTCCCTGTAGTTTAATCCACCAATCAGATGCTTTGCAGTGTTCAACACTAACCTCCCACTTCCTGAGCTCAGTGATCTAATGAACAGCCTCTTGGACCTAATCTTTTCCTCCCAGGCTCGGCCTTTGCATGTAGCCCCCTTTGAGGTTGGCCAGATCCTTGGCACGACCAGCTCTAGTTTCACTGTGGGATACACCTAATCCATAAATTCAGCTTTCTAACACTTTTTCTGAAACTGAGGGTCAAGAAAGGCTGGGACTGAAAGTAATAATAACCAATATCTAGGAAGGAGAATCGACTTGTCATGGAGAATCGGCCTTTCTGTATCTATATTTCTGAGTCCTGTAGGCGCACGTTGTCTGAAGCCTGTATATAACATAGTTCTAGGCTATGTCAGTGTAGTTAGCACACGTCTACCATGTTCTAAGCAAACTTGAAGGGTGAAAATTTGAATATGTAGGACAGGTAGGAAGGATTGAGAGAAAATATTTAGTTTGCAAAAACATTAACCACATTCTTTAAAAGAAGTTTGTTCTATTTAAATTATAAATCCATTATTAAATTTTGATTTAAAAGCTCACTTTTCAAAACACAAATACTGTACGATGTGATATACATTTATATACTGTTGATTCTGGTAATGTGCAGCAATTATGCCCTATAAAGTCACCTCAAACACTGAATGAGCAAATACGGGAGCATTGCTCTCAGGGAAAATAGAGGGGTCAGGTTCCTGTGAGCCTCCACACACCGCATTTTCATCAACTGATCTATACATAACCTTGTTTTATGTGTGTTTCTGTTTAAAGACATCTTATTTAATGTATACTGTTGATTTATTAACAATGAGCTCATGGCCAACTACAGTCTAACTCATGCCTAAGGAAGGTTCTCTAACACCTATAATTTTCTTCCTAAGGCACGTCACCCCGTTCTTGTGCTTAGGAACACTGGACAGCACTCAGCACTACACTGGGGGCCTTTGTAAGCAGCAAAATCACCAAGAAAAAGCAAAAAATGTGCCGCTAAATAGACTATGAAAAGGACATTTGTCTACAGTATGAGAGCTGAAACAAGAAGGCAGTGTCACCTTCTTAGACCTCAGCTGGGAACGTCCCCATGGTGAGACTCAAATTTTCACCACTCTTCACATTTTGGAGAATGTCCACCTATGGAAGCGCCACAAGCTTTGACTTTGGGGTTACAAAAAAATTTTAGCTGGTGGGTGAATTTGCAAATACAGAATCCGTGAATAATGAAGATTGACTATAACTACACTTTGAACACCGTAATTTTGGAGTTTGCCAATTTGTGGATTATTTAGAATTTGTGCTAATTTTTACTCTCTCTCCAACTTTCTGCGTTTTGCCTCTCTCTGTGTCTGTAGACAGCAGCCTATAAAGGAAAAGGGAAATAAAGACGCAGGTGAGACTTGAGTATCAGTATGGGTTTTGCAGAGCATGCACTGAGTCAGATCCGCCTCTAACATACTCTGGAGGCTCAAGTTGTGGAAACATGACTTTAAGATGGAAATATTTGCTCAAAGGAAAAAATAAGTAGAGAAACTTGAGTCTTAAAGTAAATACCAAGAAGGAGAAGACATAGTAAAAACACAAAACAATTTCCTTTTACAGACTAAGTTTTTTAAAAAAACACTGAAAAAAGCAAAATTAAACCTCCAGACTATAATCACCCCTCAAATGAGTATTGTGCAGATAATTACTCTCTGTTGCTAAAATCAGCACGTGTTCCTCTCTTTAGCTCCAAAACTTGAGTGAGATCAAGGAAGAGCCAAAAACAATAAGTAGACAGTGGTTTAAAATACTTTTGGCAAGCTTTGGCCTTCTGATCTTCATGGGGATCTTTCTGAGGGGAAATTGTAAATACGGTTTTAGAAGCAAAAGCTTTCATCTTAATGACTAAAGGGTGAGAAAAAGATGAGAAGCCGCAGTAAGAAAAGTGGGTACATATCACTATATATTTTGAAGTGAAATTGGCTTTAGCCATCTTGGTAATTTTTGTCCCTGACTTTAAAGATAAGTTGTTTCTGATTATAAAAATAATATTTGGGGGCTGGCCCTGTGGCCTAGTGGTTAAGGTTCTGTGTGCTCTGCTTTGGCAGCACGGATTTGTGGGTTTGGATCTGGGCATGGATCTACCCTATGCATTGGCCATGCTGTGGTGGTGACGCGCACATAAGAAATAGAGGAAGACTGGCACAGATGTTAGCTCAGGGCTAGTCTTCCTCAGCAAAAAAGCATACATATATATTTTTTTTTTTTCTGATCATAAAATAGATGCTATCTTTCGAATTTGAAAACACACAAATATGCAAAGAAGATGACTTAAAGAACCTATAAAACATAGAAGGAAAGCCAGTCCTAATGATTTTTGAAAGCCAATTATGACGTCATTTTAAATGTGCCCTTCACAGAATAAGAACGATGTAGTTTTTTTTGAAACAATAGATTTCTTTTTCACTTCTTAATTATCTAAAAGAAAAAAAATCATGTCTTACTTTCTTTTTCATTTCTTACAGATGTGTAGCTGTTTTACGTTATTAGGTTTCATTTCAAGGGGAAAATATATGTAATGTAGTCACTCATCCAGGTGATAGTTTAATACAAGCTGACCAAATAATGGAATTTGCAAGTTTGGAGCTGCTTTTTGTATTCAAATTCTCAGGAAAAAGATACTCAAAATTATTGGTTTCTGCTAAAAGATACACCTAATTATGACTAACAATAGGAATTTTGAAGGCTATAGCTCAAGGGTTCAAAATAATCTTGAAATGGACTGTTAGGAACCCTTTCACTTATTTCTAATATTAGAAAAACCACATGTTTTAAAATTAATAAGTATCATGAACAACTTGAGCTTTCCCAAATTTAATCATCACTAAATTGCTTATGATAGGTTTTCTATTCCAGACTTAATTTTTTGGAAATTCTTACTTATAATTACTTCTTATAATTGGTGCACAGCTATTAAATGATGTACGACCAATTCTCAAAGTTTCAAATGGATAAATATTAGCCTAATGTGCTCAGTCAATGCATAAAAATAGCTCTAAGCCCTTTTCCTGCAAGGGAAATATTTACCATATATCACAGTTAGATCAGCCACAGGCAGTAAGCAGCTGATGGAGAAGCCTAGAAATCCTTGTAAACGTCCTTGCGTTTCTGTGAAGGACATTCTCAAATGACAGAAAGGAAAAGGAAAAAAACCCAAAAAAACCTAATGGTGTTACCTTGAGCATTCTGTAAAAGACAGTGCTCAGAATCAGAGCCAGGTCTGAATACTGTTCCTCAAGATACAGAAGGTGTCTTTGCATTTAACAATAATAAGATGCCATAAAGATTACAGAGAACTTTTAATATTCTTCATTTATCAGATTATTCACTCCACATATATAGTTTATATCATTGGATTAGATTAAAAAAAGCTTTTGACTATGGATTATGAAATAACTAGGGTAATAGCAGACCAATTATATAATGAAAATGAAAACAGTGAAATGCTAATCAGATGCACTTAGCATAATTTTGCCCTTTTTTATTTTTAATTGGGGTAAAATATACATAGCATAAATGCCCTTTATTGTTTTAAAAGCAATTAGGTGCATAGTGTACAATTTATAACTGCTATGAAACAACTTTAATCCTCTCCATTTGAGTAAAAGGCACTATGGATTTTTTGGGAAAATTTTAACTGTGGAAAAGGATGGTAGTTTTTCCTTTCCTTAAATAAGAGATTCCTGACAGTTATGCCATGTCCATCACATTCCCATACTCAGTTTTGGCTAAGAGCTAGAGACACATGTAACTTTCCAATTCTCTTTATGGATTCCCACAAACTGATTCTTTTTAGAACCAGCAGCTACATTCATATTCTTTCAGGTGTGCTGTGTGGGCGAGGGACTCCCTATTTGCTAGTATGAGGAAAAGGGTTACCTAAGGAAGCATTCTCAGGCAGAGTTGCTCTGAGAATAAGATGGAATTGTCTGCATTGTAAAATGGGTCTCCCAGTGCTTGGAAGTGCTGAACACTTACTTGACATCATTGTGCATCAGAAGCTCCTGGGGAGATGTCACACAACACAGATGCCCAGGCCCCATCCTTATAATTCAGTTTCAATTGTCTTTGGGTGGGACCAAGCATCAGTACCTTATAAAAACCTCCCCCTGTGATTTCAATGTGCAGTGAAGTTTGAACCCTTGGATTAAGCAGAGGCCAAAGATTCACAGGTCAGCCAAGGTAGCCTCCTGATGTGTCCCCATCCCAGCCTTAAGACTGTGGGATGGGACACTGTCCTGTCTAGTGACTATCCCTGCCTTTGTCGGGGAGGATGGAGCAGAAAAGTGTGGCATCGCCTCCACTGACCAAACCAGGAATTGAAAAGCTCAAAGGAAGGCTCACGAAGACAGAATATACTGGAAACCAAGGAGATTTATTCCAAATACCTGAAATCAGGGAGCTTTCTCTGAAACAATGAATAAAGAATGGAGAACACAGTTCCCATATCATTTTGATCTGCTGAGGACCAGTCCAAGGTTAAATGGAGGTTTTTTCCTACTATACACTTTCCTTGCTTCTTGTCCTCCTCTTGGTGTTCCTGGCAACCATCCTCCTAGGCATTCAGGCTCCCCCAGCCCAAATGCCTTCTCAGGAAGGGCCTGGATCTCACCAGGGACGTGAATTTAAGTTCACATGGTAACCTGACTCAAAAGCATTGCATTTGAAACCTTAATTCCATGAAATAAAAAGTTTTGGCAATTTTAAAAGGAATTTAAAGAGCAATTGAGAGAGTGGGGACACCCTTTTCAGAGCAGGAGGTCTTTTCCTATAAGTATGAGATCTCTCCATAGAAGTGGCCACTAGAGAGAAGGATGAGACAGACGAGAACTAAAATGAGGATGAGTCCCAAGAAGGGAAAGCCAGGAATGTACAGTCAACCTTGAGGAAATAGGAAAGCAACACAGAAAACAGTGACTGAATGTTCTTCATTCCCATGAAAGATAAAATGAGAAAAGAGTGGGTTTAAATCACAGTGTGATAAATTTCAAGGAAACAGTCTATGAGAAACACCTTTCTGATTACGCAGTTGAATTGGTGATGGATGGAAGTTCCAGAACTTCCTCTAATGGACGTGTTTGAAAATAGGATTCTTCATCTGCATATAGAATATCCAAGAACATTATATGTATCTTTCGTTCCTCCCGTCCGTGAGAAAAGAGAGGTGAAGTTACATGGCTACAAGGCTAGAGCAGGAAAGATGACAGGTATCAGGGAGACAGAATCTGTAGATAAAAAGGGTTTGGAAAAAGTAAAGCATTATACAATTTGGGGATGCCAATTTTTTTTCTAAAGTGAAGCTATCCCATCCTTCAGGGCCCTTGATCCTTAAGAAATGTCTTTTCAGGGATTGACATCCTATTTTCATGGCCTAAAATATTTGGGTAGGATATTTGGAAGTTTCTATGCTATGGAACTAAACTCTGTTCAATAGAGGACAGAATGTTGTTCAGTACCATGCAACTTATTTAAAAGCCTCAATACAATGTAAAAGTAGACTCGATCATTAATATTACTGCCTCAGCTTTTCAAGATTCTGTACGTTCAGTTTAAGAACAAACCTAAATTGAAGCATATTACTAACCTCTTATGCAAAGTTTCAGAGGCAATTTGATAATAATATATATTTAGTGGTCAACTTGGAGGATAATGTTGGCTTTTCTATTTATGTAATAGTTTGTACTGTGTTGTGAATGCCCATGTGTGTATATATATATGTGTGTGTATAGCCTAACCAGTGCATTTCAAAGTATATGGTTATACTTCCTTATGAAAATTTTGTTTATTTTTAAAATCACTTCAGGAGCACAGAACACAGATATGAATACGTACATCAAATTTAACTAATTAATACTATGCATGCAAATTCACTACTTTTTTGTGATTTTATTGTAAAAGATAATATCTGTATGCTCAGTTAGCTTCAGTGCTCAGCATCCAATTTCCCAATTTGCTAGTATATTGTGGGTAGAACTGTGCATCTGGACTCAGTAACTAAAGGGAACATTTAGGGCCTACCTTCTTTCATTGAAATGGTGTGTGCCTGAAGAACATGCATGAAGCCACTATTCATGGGCACACAATGCAGTTTCCCTGTTCTCAGTATGAAAGTGGATCTGACAGCAGCTCAGGATAACTTACATGACACAAAATTTTAATGGATCCTGCATTCTTTCTTCATGTGGCTCAGTATCAAGTAGCCTGTTAGTTCCTTAGCATCAATGTGTGAGTGAACCACAATTTAGTATTCGAAGTTTGGAAACTATGAGCAGCTCTCCAACTGGTATGACACATGACCTGAATATTTAGGAATCAGAAAGCTCTATGTTTACTGAAGGTCACCTTCAGATGCAGTGGCATTATAAGAGCTGATGTTTGTAAGATCCCACTTATGGCACAGAAGGGAAGCCAATGACATCATACAATGCACACAATATAATATCGTTATTAATTCTGGGCTTCCTATGATAAGCCAAAAGATGGATGCGACTTTTTCTCTACGCAACATCTGTGCTCTAGCAGTCCCTATAGAACATGGTCTCCCACAATAAAATATTCCAAATCTGAACTTGACCAGTCATAAAGACCATTACATTCATTTTCCAGTCTTGATACTCTTTCTTTTTGTTGTTGGTTAATTTGCTCCTCTTAATTGGTAGTATGTAAAATACACTTTACTTCCCCAGGACTGAATAGCAAAATTAGAATGCTTTCTTCTCTCTCTTCCCTAATCATTTAAACCATAGGTAGGTTCGATAGCTGTTTCCAAACACATTTGCAGTGACCATCATCCAGAAAAACTCAATCCATCATGACCTTTAAACTGAGAATGCTCTTTAATTAAAGATCAAGGAAGGATGGTTATTGAAAATCAATCCCTGGCATTTTATAATCATAGAATAAGTTTCCTTATAGAGGTCCATGTTTATGTAGAGTGTTTCACAATTTTATTTTTCATTTTTATTAGTTTTTTCCCTCTAATCTACAGTTTTAGATTCATTCCCCACTAACAACTATCCTTATAAAATGTTCCGAGTCTTCCTCTTCATCTCTAGGACTAATGGGCTGTAGTCCCATGCCCAACACGTTAGCAGGGCACATGTTTAATTATAAAGCATGCTAACGTAGGTCAAAATCCAACCAAAGCTTCTAGCATACAAGATTAATTAAATCAACTTAAATTAATCATAATTGAATTAATTAAATGAATGAATTAAAATAAGAATGCCGTAAGTTTCAAATATACATTTAAAGATCTACATATTTAAAATTTCAAATAGCAACATGCAAAAAATCATACTGAATACAAGAATGTTGATAGACTACGTGTAGAAAGAAGGGTCTAATAGTGCAATGGGTCTTAGATACCAATAAATTTGAGAATTTGCAACGAATTAAATAACATAAAGATAGAAAACACTATACAAGTCAAACAAAGATCAATTATTCATCCATTTAAACAAATGTTTACTGAGGATGGTTGGAATCTAAATTTGTCTAAGAGAGTATAGTTGTTAGAATGCATCCCAAGATAGGGATAGAGAAGATTTTTTATATTGAGCATTTGCTGTATGACAAGAAGTGTGATAATCATTTTATTTAAGTACCTCCTTTAGTTCTCACAATAACCCTGTGAAGTGGGTATGATAATACCTATGTTACTGAAAAAGTACTGCGGGCTTAGGTGGGTTGAGTAACATGACAATGTCACAGAGCTAGGATGTAACAGAATTTGGAGGTCACTAAACTTTCCCTAAAGTCAAGAATTGTGATTGACTTGTCACCTGTGTAAAGTTAAGGACTAGCCTCTCTCAAAGAGTAAATGTTAATTAAATGAATAATGAGACAAAAAAGTAAAGGAGGAGAGTCTATCCCACTCCAAAGCCTGTGCTTTTCAACAATGAATCAAAATTCCTCTGAAAGGAAGTTTTTCCTAAATCTTCAATTTTCCTTATCAATCCATTCTACACCCTTCATCCATGAATTTAACTTGAGCATTACTTTTAAAAAATACTTTGTAATTCAAATCAGAAACAAGAGGAGAAGAAAGTGTTCAGTTATGTCTAAAGGAGTAGAAAGGTTAAGAAAGACCAAGAATAAAAGGCCGTTGGCAGTTTCCAGTCTTGTTGATTTCTCTTTGGGATTGTTATAAAGCTCCCTTCATAAGCCTGATTCTTTCCAGTAGTTTTACTTCTGCTACTGTCAATGTTATTATTCATTTCTACTCATTTAATTACAATTATACGCTCTCAGACTTCTGCTTCTGGCCAAGAGGGAGTAACAGGGACCAAATTTACCCTCCTGCTGAAAAAACCGAAGCAGACAAAATAAACGAAACAATGGTTTTCAGAATATTGTATATCAGGCAATGAAAGACAGAGAGCCCTGAGCAATGTCCTCCAATTAGATGAGCCCTACTGATGCCTGAGCTTGCTGCCTTGAGTGTCAAGGCTGCAGTTCAGGAAGGGGAAATCCACGTGGAGCCTGGCGGACTTCCTCAATGGAGGAGGTGGAGCTGAGGGTTTGGGGAGAATAAAGATGCTGGAATTCACAGGACAGAGTTCCAGAGAGCAGAGAGCAACATTGAGAGAGAACCTGAGAGGGTCCCTGGAGTATTTCACTGTGTGTGGTCCTGGGAGGAAATTACCCATGAAAAGAACCATCCAAAAGGATAAAAGAATAGTGCCTGATATTCACATTGGGCCAGGAAAAGTGCCTGTTTCCACTATCCAGAGTGGAACAACGCTAGGAATTGGAATAATTGGTCCTAGACTGAGCAACTGCTCAGGAACCATCTCACAAACCAGAAAAACAAGACCTGAAAGGGTCAAACTGTTTCCAAATAAATTAATGGCACTCCAGGAAAAAACTCAAGAATGTGGAAATACAAGTAAATATAAAGATGGCAAATAAGCATAGGAAAAGATGCTCACTGTTATTAGTCATTAGGAAATGCAAATTGAAAATACAATGGGTACAGCTACACACCTGTTAGAATAGCTAAATTTTAAAACAGTGACTATACCAAGATTGGCAAAGATGTGGCAGAACTGCATCCTCATACACTGCTGATGGATGTGGAATGGTGCAACCACTTTAGAAAACAGTTTGGTAGTTTCTTAGAAAGTTAAACATATATTTACCATAGGACCCAGCTATTGCATTCCTAAGTATTTATCCAACAGAAATTAAAATATATATTCATAGAAAGACTTGTATGTTAATATTCATAACAGTTTCATTTTTAATAGCCCCAGATAGGAAACGACCTAAATGTCCACCAACAGGTAAATGGATAACAAACTATGATATATCTATATAGTGGAATGAATAAAAAGGAATGAACTATTGATACATGTTACAACATGGATAACCTCAATAACGTAATCTCAACATATGCTGAGTGTAAGAAGCCACACATATAAAGAGTATATATCATATTATTCCATTTATATAAAATTTTAGGATGTGGAAAGTAATCCATATTAACAAAAAGCATATCAGTGGTTGCCTGAGGATAAGGGAAGAGAAGGACACGTAAGAAAAAGGGATTACAAAGGGGAGTGAGGAAACTCTTGGGGATGACGGGGATGTTCATTATCTTGATCATGATGGTGGTTTCACAGGTGCACACATAAGCCAAAAATTATCAGATTGTACGCTTTTAACACGTGCAGTCATCTCAAAATTGTTTCAAAGTTATTTAATCCATCAATTTTCCCTCCCCTCCATCATCTACAACTTTGAATTCGTTGGGAAGCTTTAGAAGCTTTTATTGGACACCGTATTGCTTTGCCTGAGAGGTCTGCAGTCACAGGTCTTTCTAATTGTCCACGGTCTGCTTTCTCTTCCTTCAGTTCCCACCCGTGTTGCCGTTACAGGTTCTTGAATCATTGCTGACATCGCCACTAAGACCCCACGTTCCCAATGGTCTTTAGGTATTTTTTCCATCTTCTTTTCTAATTACAGCGCTGGTTCAGCCCTTGTTTACCTCCCCCAGCTCTGCCCTGCGCTCTGCTGCCCAGCTTCCATCAATGCACCATACTTGGCCTTGGCTTTGGGTCTTCCTATCAGAAGTTCTCTATCTTTTCAAAACTTTTCTTTTACCTTCTTTTCTCCTAGCTAATTACTACACCTTCTTTAGCTCTCAGTTGCATATTATTTTCTTGGGAAAGCTCAAGCGTTTCCCCCATCAAAGTTTTCCTGAAGTGATCCTGATATACAACCCTTAATTTTCCCTAGGAGCATCTGCTTCACTGAATTATTCTTACTTGGTTACCTGCCAGTATTTCTCTAGGGTATAAGACTACCTTGATCTGATCTGACTGGGGACCTTATACAGGAGAAAGGGGACAGAGTTGGCTGTTAGAATCTGCAATTTCTCCATTTACCTGGAGAAAATTTAAGGATATGATTTTGATTAAAACCAAAACAAACATTTATATACTGCCCTTGAAGATAACATAAGAAACTCAAAAAGTGTAATCAGCTCTCTTATTGAGCATTTATACCAAAAGAGGACATTTTGGTCCCAAGAAATTCTTCCCCGTAGTGTTTTAGGATAAGGAAATTTTGAAATTGAAATTGCCATATACTATGCAGCTTTCTCAAACTTGGCATTAGTGTATCTTAGCCAAGCAAAGAGGAAATGGAGCTCTGATCCAATTTGGGACCTCCGAAAGAAATTCTGACAAAGGTAACATTGCAAATTGTGGAGGTGAGTTACATGGTCAGTGGGCAGCAGCTGACTGCTTAGCAGTTTATTTTGTCTGTATAGACATAGCATATCAAAAAATGACAAATTTCCTTTTATAGAATTGTGGGGAAAAACTCGAGATTTATTATGTAGATCTTCTACAAATCCATCCTTCTTATAAATGTACATGTTGATCTCTAAATGGTTACCAAAAGAGATAGGAACAGAAGTAATCAAAGTAGAAATGTTACAACAAACTCTTCTTGATACTCTAACTGTCCTTACAATTTGCTCTCTCTGCAAGAAAAAGTTCTTCCTGTGGACTAAACGGTAGCATTACTCAGCCTCAAGCAGAGACAACATCTTTTTTCAATTTCGAAACACAGTTTCGGTTCTTTGCCCTCCTCCTTCATTTGTGAGCAGCTGCCGTACTATGTCTTTATACTTTAATTCTCTGAATTTCTTGGAATAAGTAAAATGAAATGTGAAAATAAAGTTGCTGGGGTTTTTTTAAACATTTTTTTTTTTGTGAGGAAGATTGGCCCTGAGCTAACATCTGTTGCCAATCTTCCTCTTTTTGCTTGAGGAAAATTGTCGCTGAGCTAACATCTGTGCCAATCTTCCTCTATTTTATGTGGGATGCCGCCACAGTGTGATTGGACGAGTGACGCTAGGTCTCCACCCGGGATCCAAACCTGTGAACCCCGGGCCACCAAAGCAAAGTGCATGAACTTAACCGCTATGCCACCAGGCCAGCCCTAAGATGCTGGTTTTTTCCACCTCAGCCGTGGATTGCTGGTAAACATTTTATTTAAAGCGTAACTTTTTGAAATAAGTTAAAGAATATCCAGAAGAAATGTTTTTTTCCGCAGCTATATCATCTGTAGTTTTTTTTCTTTTTAACCTGTTATAAAACTATAAATCAAAGATACTATGGGGACCTTGAACATCAGTCATTCAGGAACTCCGTGTGGTTGCCGGTGGGAAATATATTTCTGATAAGCTGCGTACACTAAGGTTAGCCATGGAAGAAGTGCCAAATCAATGTTGCCACCACTCTTTTACTTAGTTAACTGTAAGTTATTGCAAGAGTTAATTGGGAATAATTCCGTTAAGTTTCCAGAATAATCTATTCATCTAAAATTATACTTTTTTTATATGAATGTACATTTCATTTTCAAGTTATTTGTGGTAACTTAGAAAGGAAATATAAATGTCTTACTGCTAGACACACAAGAAAATCATCTTCTATAATAGCAAAAATGTCATTAAAAGAGGAGAGGATAGAAATTGTATCAGAATTAGTGAGAAAGATAAATTTTTAGAACTTCAAAAGAAAATGTAAGGTGGAAGCAACCCAAACATCCATTACAGAGGAATGGATAAACAAAGTGTGGTGTATTCTCACAAGGGAATATTATTCAGCTTAAAAAGGAAGGAAATTCTGACCCACACTGACAACATGGATGAAGCTTGAAGGTATCATCTGAAGCGAAATAGGCCAGCCACAAAAGGATAAATACTGTGTGATTCCACTTATTTGAGGTACCTAGAGTAGTCTAATTCATGGAGGCTGAAAGTAGAATGGTGGTTGTCAGGGGCTGAGGGTAAGGAAAAATGGAATGTCAGCGTTTAATGGGTATGGCGTTTCGGTTAAGGAAGATTAAAAAGTTCTAGAGATGGATGATGGTTATGGTTACACAACAGTGTGAATGTGCTTAATGTCACGGAACTGTACAGTTAAAAATGGTTATAGTGATGAATTTTATGTTACGTACATTTTACCTCAGTAAGAAAAATAAACTCAAGATCTAAATGTAAAAAATGTAAAAGCAATACAACTTTTAGAATTAAACATAGGACAAGATCTTAACCACTTGGGTTTAGGTAAAGACTTCTTAGACATGAAACCCAAAGCAGGAGCCATAAAAGAAAAATTTGATAACTTGGACTTTGTCATAATAAACAAATTTTTCTCTGCAAAAGACACTGTTAAGAGAATGAAAGTCAAAGTAGGCCAGGAGAAAATATTTGCAAATCACCTGTCTAACAAAAGACTTCTGTAGACAATACATAAAGGACTCAACAGTAAGAAAAGGCAAAACCCAGCTTACAAATAGGTAAAAGAATTGAATAGACATTTCACCAAAAGTAAGTAAGCAGGTGAAAAACATGATCAACATCTTTCACTAGCCATTAGTGAAATGCAAATTCAAATCATGATGGGATCCACTACAGGCCCATTAGAATGGATAAAATAAAAAAGTTCTGACAATAAGTGCTGGCAAGGATGCAGAGCACTAAGGACCTCAAAGGACAAGATTGCGTATGTAGAAAACCCAAAACACTATACAAATTATTGGAGTTGATTTCCCCCATATAGCTACATGATTCCCTCTCTCAGCTTCTGCCAGTCTTTGCTCTAATGTCAACTTCTCAGTGAAATCTCCTGCTTTGGAGTGAACATTTGTCTCTCTCCCAAAATTCATTTGTTGAAACCTACTCTCCAATGTGATGGTATTAGGAGGTGAGGCCTTTGGGAGGTGATTAAGTCATGAGGGTGGAACCCTCATAAATTCCATTACTGCCCTTTTGCAAGAGGCTCTAGACAGCTCCCTCACCCCTTCTGCTATGTGAGGACACAGTGAGCAGATGGCTGTCTATGAACCAGGAAGCTGGTCCTCGCCAGACACAAAATCTGCCAGCACTTTGATGCTGGACTTACAATATACATAACTGTGAGAAATAAATTTCTGTTGTTTATAAGCCACTCAGTCCTATTTTTGTGATAGCAGCCCAAACTGACTAAGACATCTCTGTGGACCACTTTGGTCAACATTGTAATGCATATTCAATCAGCATGCTCAGTCTTTCGTTCATCATCTCTCCCTTCCCACTTAGCCCATGATACCCTAAAATGCTATTTACTTACTTTGAATGTTTACTATCAGTGTCTACCTGACAGTATGTGGAGCAGAATGTAGACTATGTGAGAACAGGTATCTTTGTCTGTTTTGGTCGGTGACATACCCTAGAGCCACATTCAGTGCCTAGAATGCAGTGCACACCCACTAAGTATTTGTGGAATGAATGAAGCAGTTTCAGTGTTCATATTCCCCAGGTAGTTTGCTGTTTGGACCTTTTGCCCCAGGAATCAGATGAAAATATCCCATCATTGGTGTGGTCACCCTCTCACCCTAACTACCCTACCTTCATCTCACACCTTGACTCATATGGGCATCTTTAGTCAGCTTACCTTTCTTCTCTATTTGAACCTCACCTTTAGACTTTAAGTACTCCCTATGAAAATGATTTGTCCTGGTTTCTTCTTTACTGAGTCTTGTTAGCATGGGATTACTTTCTTGGCCTTCTCACAGTCTTGTCCTCTCAGATCTCATCTAAATCAGGGGCATTATGTCAGCTCTAAGTAGAAAACTGCACATCCCAGGACCTCGTTTCCCACCTGGGTTATAACTGCCTGATGATTAGCTCCCTGAATCTATATGGCAGTACACAAAGTCAACACGCCCTGTACAATCATTTCTGATTGGTCCTCTGGCCTCACCTCCTGACTCTGGCCCCCTTTCTATATACAAATGATTTTTCCCAACACCCAAGTCTCAAACTTTGAAATTTTCTCTCTCTTCCTGCTCCATCGTGCCTCACATTTGTTCAGTTACTAAGAGCATCGCTCAGGTCTCTCAGCACTGCAGTGTTTCTCAGTCCTGGATGTGCTTTAGAATCAACAGGGGACTTTTTAAAACTGTGGATGCCTGGGCTCCATCCCAAATATTCTGATTTAATTGGTCTGCAGTTGGGTCCAGGCTTTGGCATTTCCTAAAAGCTCCCTGGGCAATGCTGGAGTGCAGCAAAGGATGAAATCCACTGTGGGTTTTGGAGTCGGATATGTGTCTACGGCTGTTTAATTTGCACAAGCCTCAGATCCTCAACCATACACAGGGATTCCAACATCAGCCTCAAAGGCTTACTGTGCAGATTAAAGAGACAAATATGTAAAATTTCTCACAATAAATGGTAGGCACTCAGTATATACTAGTTCTCTTGTCTCTTCAGTTTTCTAATCTGTAAAATGGGAATAAAAGTACTCCCATTATAGGCTGCACTGAACGGAAGTAAAGTTCCCGCAAAGCAGTTGCCCCTAACTCTTGCCACCTTACCAAGACTGAGTTTAGAGGCTGCAAATGTTCCTTCTCTCCCCATTCCCATTTCCTCTGCATTTCTGCTGCGGCCATGCTGGTGCATCCCACCATAGCATTGTACCCGGTAGGCTTCTACTCATATTGCTGGATTCAAAGCACCAATGCATGGCTCCAGTCACACCATTACTTTGCTTGAAACTCCTCTTCACTGACCACCAAATTATATGTTCCCTGTGCCTTCACCAGGAAGTAACCAATCAATCAATCCAGCCTTGCCTCCTATAGCCCATGTCCCTACCCTACATACTAGATAATGTGGATCCTCAACATAAACTTGTAGCACAGTTTCCTCTCTCTCTTGCCCCCAACATCCTAAATCCTATCTATCAAAACTCTACACAATTTCAAGCATCCTTTCCTATTGCATTAATCATTAACTGGATGATAGCATGGCTTTCATGGGGTCATTTGAGGGCAGTCAGGGAGGACATTTTCCATCTAAAGAAGCTCCCCTGGTCTGTCATGGTGTGTAACAGTATCACCCTTACTCAGTCTTTGCTCTACAACATTGAAACTCCTGAGTTCGAATGTTTCTATGAGGACCTTTATTAGCCTTTAGTTCCTGAATTTTAACCAGTTTCCTGGTCCAGGGCATGGTCTCACTGGGATGGACATCGGATAGAGATGCTGCAGTGGGGAAGAGGGATCAACAGTCAGGGCACACCTCGTGGCCATTCTCCAGATCGCTTTCCTATTGTGCAAATCTGATCAGTAAATGAAGTCTCGGCTGCACACATTCTGCAGGTTCTCAGGGCACAGAGGATAGAATCTAAATTCACCAAGCTGCTATGCTAAGCCTGCTAGCCTGGCCTGACTCCTCCCTACCACTGCATCTCTGTACCACTGCTCCCTCCTTCTCTGGATGCCAGCCACGGACTAACGTGCATGTCTGTGTCCTCTTTACCTTTGCCCATGCAGGATCCTATTCTTGATTCAGCACTTAGTTCAGGGACCTCTTTGAGGTCACTGTCACTGACTGGCCTCAGAGAGTCACATGCCCACCAACGTGCTCCCATCACACCCTGGGTTCACTCTCCTCAAAATGCTTCTCAGACACACAGTGAACTTTTTTGAGCCGTCACCTGCTTCTCGATTCTACCAATGGTGTCATTCATCTGTTCTAGGACTTGGCTGGCACAGAGGAAGAAATCAACAAATTAAAGACACAAGGAGAGAAAAGGAGCATTCTAATCTATGCTTGTAGTATTCCAGGTGGCTCATTTATTCTATTCTTATACATTAAAGAAATACCAAAACAGCCAGAAAGAGAAATATTTTAAATGTTATTTCACAATAATTAGGAAAGAGAAGAAAATTTTATCTTTAGAAAAGCTATAGTGAAAAAACTATAGAAATGTTCACTTTCCAAACCATGGTTATCACATCTTTCTCATAAACCTTTTAATTTTTCATGTCTACTTGTTAGTCTTATACACGTGTTTGGTGGCTACAAAGCAATAATAGGTAGTTTAGGTCTAAAAAATATTGACTTCAACATGATGGTTAGTTTCCAGTGGGATGCTGTACCATCTAGTTAAAAAATAACCCTTGGAAAAGTAGTTACTTGTCATTTACATATTTTACTGTTAGCCTATTTCTGCTGCTTAATAAAATGGAAAGTGGTTAAGCTTAATAAATCTGCATGACGATAAGAGAAAGATGGAGATGGAGATTAATTCTGAATGGGTCATTGCTGCTACAATCAATAGAGGGTATCACAAACGTGCGTTACAGAAATGTCAGTATGGTAAGGCGAAAGAACAATAGTCACTACATAAGTGGTCTCTTGGGAGTTAATGAAACATCTCTTTCTCCAATGGGAGAGGAATGCTTTTTAAAATTTATAATACCATATGGACACTCAGGCATAAGGACGGTTCATAGATGCTCTACGTCAAAGTGTTATTTTTACATCTTCAACATAACAAATACACTAAACAGGTGTTTTAAAATGTCACAATTTGAACAGCAGTAATTTAATTAGCATAAAAAATGTACTGCTCTTAACGGTATTGCTGAAATATTAGCGGAATAGAGATATTTTATATGTGATACGCTTCAACTGTATATTTATAGGTGGTTTTGGATTTTAACAAATATTTTTTCCCTCTTTCTTGAAATCAGAGTCCCATTTTCAGTGATCTAATTATTCTACAATGCGACAGTGGATCAGTCTTTTATCTACATCTTTGTCACTGGCTGTTGCTTTGTTTTACAAGCAAGGAACATTCCTACTGGATTCAAACTTACGATAAATCAGAAAGGACTCTGTTGGCTACTTGCTCCTACATTTATAGACCAGAGGTTCTCCTTTAAAAATAACACTCTTCTCTGAAAGTATATAAATAACCTAAATCTTCAAAAACAAGAAAATAGTCAAGTAAATACTGTACATCTCACTTTTGGAATATTTTGCCTTCATTCAATGGTATGATACTTTAAAAGCATCTAGAATTGTGCCTAGCATTTGGAATAAAAAGTATTTATTTCAGGACCAGCCCCGAGGCCAAGTGCTTAAGTTCATGTGCTCTGCTTCGGCCTGAGGTTCACCAGTTGGAATCCTGGGTGCGGACCTATGCAGCGCTCATTAGCCATACCGTGGGGGCATCCCACATAGAAGAACTAGAATGACTTACAACTAGGATACGCAATTATGTACTGGGCTCATGAGAGAAAAAAAAAAAAAAGCAGAGAGAAAGATTGGCAACAGATGTTAGCTCAGGGCCAATCTTCTCAGGGCCAACCAAAAAGCATAGCTTAAAAAATATATATAGACATCAATGAGAGCCACGCAAATCTTAATGGTAGTTATATCCACATTAAAAAAAAATTATCTATTTCAAGTTATATATATGATTCTTTCTAATAATATAGAAAAATCTAATAATAGAATGTTTAGTGAAAGGAACAGAATATGAAATTTTGCACAGAGCACGCACAAGCTGTCTTTTATAAAGCTTATGAATTAAAAGAAACTTTAAAATGACTGTGTCTATGGTAGAACATAGAAGACATTTGTTTTATAATTTCTACTCCAGTATTTTTATATTTTTCTTTTATGAAATTATATAACTTTTAAAATGAATTAAAATTTTCAAAATATTACAAATAATACTATTTTTTTCATTTTATCTCTGCCTCAGTTACTTAGGTTTGTTGAATATTTATGTTTTAGATAAAAAAATAGAAAATTGGAGAAGTCTGTGTGTACGACAGGGAGCGTTTCTGGACGTGTGGAGTCGCACCAAGAACATCATTGCTTTAACTATTCTTTCAACAAATACTTTCAGGTTTTCAAATAAATTGTTTTCAAATAAATTTCAATAGCTAAATAGTATAGTTCACTACATATAGTTCAATAGCGTAGGGGCTACACTACAGAACATTTCAAATCTAAAGGTTGAGGCAGGTATAAAGTGGCCTTTATAAAGCAACATTCCGAGACCTAATGATATCTTTTAAAAATAAAATAATAACCCAAATACTTTTGGAAAACGTGATCTCTGCTACTATTATAATATGTCTACACTGCCTTCTCAGAATAATTACAAATTTCTCACTTAAACTGGAGATGTAATTTTAACTGTTTTAAATGGAAACAACTGCCATTCGAGTTGGTGGTCAGCATATATTTTTATTTCTGCTTTAAAGTGAATTTATTAGAATCAATTATTTTAATTAACTTTAAATAATTGTGCATGGAAGGTCTTCTCATAGAAAAGTGTATATATGTAAACATCCTTTGTTTCTCCCTCAGAACACTTACATTGTAATGTAACAAGATGCGACTACATGCTCCAAGTAGAAACTTTGATACTAAATTAAACACCAGGGGCAAAATTCTAATCTTTGCTCTCAGTTTACAAACGCCACATTTTAAAAGGAGAATTGTGGGCCAATAAGGCATGCATTTAGTTTAATTAATCCTAAATCACAAGACTCAATAATTTGAATAAAGAACAGAGACTATAAAATCCTTAATTTGAGAAGCCAAACACTTCCGCTGGTATTTCTTTTTAATTTATTGTATTTGATTTGCTGTCTCCATTAAACCTCAAATTTTCTTCTAAAATAATCCCAGGATTTCCATGTATTAAGTATTAAGCCCTTCTACAAGAATTCTGTACGTAAAGCATCTAAGATAGAGTTTAAGGATGAATGAAAACCACTCCAAAAAACAAAAATTGCCTTATATCTTAAACCTCTTTGAAATAAAGTGCAACATAAATAAATAACTTTGTAAAAACACAAGTATCTTAGAAAAGTCATTCCTTCTAAGTAAAATTATCATTCTTACTAAGCAGTCAACACTTCGTGGAAATTATTAGATTTCAATTAGTTTTCTGGGTGGACTTCTGATTAAATGACTCCCATGATTAAGTGCAATTTGGTTTAGATTATTGGTGTTTGCATATATTTTACAACTAAAGATGACATGCATTGGGATGATTCAAATCAAAACACCTGCAAAAAAGAAAGGAAATAATCCTCCATGAAATTTTGCCAATTGTTCAATATCTTCATCCTTAAAAAACAAAAAACAAAACACAAAACAAAACAAAACCAAACCTAATTGTATCTCTCCTTTAAAAATAAAACAATAGTTCTGTATCTTTGCTTCTTATGTTTAATATTCTTCATGTCAAGCTAAGAATATAGGCATGAAGTGTGTGTGTGTGTGTATGTGTGTGTGTGTCAGTTCACTGTTGCACGAGAATTTAAACATCCTGTGAATGATTTATCATCCAGGCTTCTGTTACAGCTCTAATCACATTCTACTCCTATGTAAGTGTTCCAGGAAGTCTGCCAATGGGCCAGAGCTAGCTGCTGACCACCTGGCTCTGTCCTCATGAGTCAGAGCAAGAAATAGGACATTTTCCTGCTTTTCATAGCTACAGAAATCTTTTCTCTCTCTCTCTCTCTCTCTTTCTTTCTCACTTGCACCAACAGATATGGAGAAAGTATATTTCTAATTCCCGTTGTCTAAAAGATACACCAGACAAGAAACTGAAAAACTTATCTTTTGGGACACTTTTGAAAAATAGACACTGGGGAAGGAAGTCAAATCATCTGCCTCTCTCTGTCTCTGTCTCTCTGTCTCTGTCTCTCTCTAGTGTAGAAAACATATCAACAGAGGAGTCATCATATGTGGAAAAGAGAAGGGGTTTAACTTCCTCGAGAATATGAGCTTCTGTTTAAGTCTGGACAATGATTAATCAATATAGATTGATAGAAAGGAGAAATTTAGAAGGCAGAAGTTGTGAGGGGAGGTAATAACCAAATTAGCATTACAGTAACAGAGAACAGATATGGAAAGTGAGAAAACCATTCAGCAGCATATTTCAAATGGGAGCCTCAGGTAAATGGATTTCACATGACAAGCAGCATGGAGTCACCACTGATACTTAAAATGATTGTGAAAATTAGATCTTTAGCAAATAGACTATTCTAATAGAAACAACAGGATGAATTAGATGAACCGGGGTAAGGAACTTGGTTAGGATGGTGATATATTGATCCTCTATCACACAGTCTTGGCTCTTAAAAATATTTGAAGAGCATCTATGACAATGTCCATTCAGGATTGGAATCCATTTTCTGACATTTCTGAAATGTATCCATTCAGGTTCAAAAAACCTTCCAATGACTGGGAGCTCACAATTTCTCATTTTTCAGTAGTCCTAATTCTAAGATTTGCTCTTATTTTGAATATAAATCAGTTCCTTATTAAATTTCTTTCCATATGGATCCAAGTTCTCCCATAAGAAACAACAGAAATGAACTCCACTCCCTCTTTCTCTTGATAAGACTTCCAATATCAAAAGATATATATCACAGACTCTCCCAAGATTCCACCATATATGCTCTTCTCCAAACTAAACTTGCAAATTTCTTCAGTAATCCCTCTTAGGGCTTCACTGTCCATCACTACCTTCATTTGCTCACACTTATTTGTTCACACTTACATTGCTCTTAAAAGGAGGCACGGGGTTTGTAACGCAATGATCCATCTGTGGCTTGACTAGAGCAGAATATACTGAGGTCTGATACTAGCAACAGGTGACCAGCAACCGTGGCCATGGTGAGTCACAGATACTGAGAACCCAGCCATCGCCGTAAGACTTTCAGAAGTGGAGGGGCGCCCACATACTCCATTTCAAAAATGACGCATCAAGGCGACTTAAGACCCCAAACACAGAGAAGAGAAAAATAAAAACAACCTTCTCATTTACCTCACAGCAAAGAAACGTTTCTCAAAGGGACACATAGACACGTGAGTGCATTATGAAAGAATGCAGACAGTGAGTGTTTCTGTTATTATTCCCAGCACAGAAGCAAGACAGATGCCTTGTTGGTTTTTGGCTATGACCCTAAAGACACACATCAGTGTTTCCATCTTTGAAATTGGCATTTGCAGGTGTGGTAAATTCCCACGGTAGAGTAAATTTCCACGTGCCCACGTGTCTTTCAAATACGACATCTTTAGAATCTAACATCACTTTCCCATACCTTCATAGAACCCTTAATAACCACAGATGATCACATTCCTAGCCCTTAATGCAGCTGAAGGCTTTAATGCCACAGTTACAAGCAGCTGTGCATCTGCTCAGCTCACATTACTGGGTCCCTATTATGAAAATACACACATTAGATATTTTTATGGTTTTGTCTTCTTGGAGGTGCAGTAGCTCTGGGACCTGCCATTCACTGATATTAGGAGGTTGCCAATGGTAACACAGAATCCAATATAGCAGATAACAAAAGGCAAAGATAACTTGAACCAGAGAATTGCAGGGCTGGAAGACTCAACAGGAGCAATCCTATTGCCTTCCTAACTTTAGAGAGATTTGAAATATCTTAAAATGTCCGGTGGCCTTTTCTTGGTGGTAGGATTATGTGTATTTCTTGGTTTACTTATTTTTTGTTGATCTGTTATCTTATCATTTTTATTCACTGAATACGTAGTGATTTTTACTATGAATAATATAAATTTTTTTCACTTAAAAAATTGATGAGATTTGCTTAGTAATGACAGTTTTATATCATTATGGAAGGGTTTTCCACAAAGTTTTTACAGAATTAGGGTGAACTGGCTGGTTACTTAACAAGGAAGTTGACGCTGTTCCTTCTTGAAAACGGACCCCACCAGGGACCAGGCCCTGGTTCACCTCCAGCTGAGATTGGATGTTGCACCCACATTAGAGCTGGTTGATGTGTATTACACAGCAGCTGTGGCTGACAGAGTTCGGTGTTTCTGGAGCGCACCCAGAACACCAGTTATGAGGGAAAGACAGGGAGATTGATTCTTCCCAAGCCATCCTTCAATCTACCAGGCCTCCCTTCTCTGCCATCTGTCCCAGGAGTGGTTCTCAAAGGGAGAATCCCACATTGGCACTGTTAGCATCATTTGGAAATTTATTAGAAGCACAAATTACAAAGCTCCACCTTAGACCTACTGAATCACAATATCTGGGCGTGGGGCCCAGTGATCTGTATTTTAACAAGCTGCTCAGGAGATTTTGATCTGGCCTAGAGACACAACTGCAATGGTTGGGTCTACCATATAAACTCTTCTCCTCAACCACCCGGGAGGCCCTCTGCTCATCACTATGTCTCTTTTTCCTGGTAAGACATAACTGCAGAGGAGACTGAGTTAATCTGATGGTAACATCAACCTTGCTCTGTTTATGTAATTGCTGTTATAGTCAGGTTCCATTGCCAGATGTCGGTGCGGATAGAGAACTCAGAAATGGGGAGAGCTAGATGCATTTTCTGGGCCTCTGCTGCTTCTCTTTATTTACAACATGCCACTGGCATGAAATATAGCTGGGCTGCATTGAAAGCAGCAGTATCTATTTTTTTATAAAGCATAGAAATCCTTTTTCCCTGTGTGTGGGTGGCAGTTTGCTGCTGGTAGCTTCAAAACCGTGGCTGCTCTATGAACAAAAAATGCTCTTGGAGACTGAGCCCTGTTGACCTCTTTCTTTCAAACAAACAAATAAACCTAAATACTGCATCTAAGTCCATCTGTCAACAGGCATTCGCTGATACCTACTATGTTTAAGGGATTTTATGTGCAAGATGTCTCGAGAGGGGGAAAAAAACAAAGTCCATGTACTTAAGGTATTTTCATTCTACTTGGGCAGAAAAGGCTTGAGAAGAATCATAAGGAAATATATTGTTCCAACCACAGGAAAACAAAATGGTGCAAAGTGAATCCTTGACCTCACAGCCACACAGCAGGAGGCGGACACGAGGCTAAGCGGTCTCCCGGGACCTGGAAGGGGTGGCTGTGCTGACGGACCTGGCTTGGAAATAAGAAGCAACAGGCAACCACTTGGGGTTCTTGAGCAAGGGAATGACAGCTGAAAACCATACACCATAATTAAAGCAGCATTGCACTGATGGCAAGTTACTTCCTTCACAAGCCTTTGTTCCAGATGCTGCGTGCTGAGCACTGGATTACAGGCTTCGCTGGCATAGGCCCAGCTCTGGGGGATCTTTTGTCCTGGTAGAGGACAGATATGAAACCACTATGGAGATAAAAAGAGGATAATTTCGGATAATCACAAGGGCTGGAAGGACAACAGAACAGTAACATGGTAGAGGTGCTACATTAGGATCCATCTGGGTTCTGCTTTCACAGTCAGTTCATGCAGGTGGAAGGTCACCAAGGCCATTAGGCGATGAGACAGGACACAGCAGGAACATAAAGAGGAAGACTGTGCTCAAGGCCATGGGGAGGCAGAGGGAAATGTCTCTCAGGGTCCCTAATTCATGCATCCCTAATAAGATTCTTGCTCTTATCTTCTTGTTGGCGAATCAGTATGCATAACAATGATAACATCTTAAATTTGAATGATGCTTTACAATGGCTATGATAACCCTGTGAGGTAGACAAAGAAACTCTTCACAGGATTCTGCAAGAGACTAAATCTTCATCTCTGCTCAGTGACAGAAGAGAAGGTCTTCTATCCCTTGGACAAAAAGTTTGAGAATAACCACTTTAGTCCATTTTCTGATGAAAAGGCCAGCAAAGTGGCTTTGGCAGCATCTCGCAATGTAAGATAAACTTCTCGTGGAGCAGGCTAATTATGTCTCAGTCTCTTCACTCCTAACTAGGACTGTTATCAATAAGCCTGACACTACTGCTGATTTAAAAGACTTTGCTTGTTGTTTATTTATGTACTATTGTTGCTGTCGAATCCACTTGTAGCTGTGCAGGCTGACTCTTTTAACTAAAGTCTTTGGACTTGAGTTGGGTTTATTTTCTGGAAGGAATCTTATCCAAAAAAATTTCCCAATGGTTAGTAATTACACTTAATATGCATAACATGCAGGCGCTGGGTGGTACTGGATCCATAATCAGAGATTCTTTAGATTTGGTACAATTTCTCATTTTGAGATGTAAATTATTGCTGTTTTTAATTAAAGAAAAAAATGAAAGCAAAATGTGATTTTGATCCGACTGTTTATTTACAGAATATAATTAAGGAATTTCACTGTTAAAGTATAAAATGGAGATATCCCTTGAAATATGACTCGCAAGTTATACGACTTGTATGATTTATAAAAGTCCACATCCTTAGAATCTACAGAGTGTAGTTAAATTTAAATATTTGTTTTTCAAAATTAACTTTTATAGTGAATTTAGCGTATATATTAAGATCGCGTAAACAGGGCTTTCTGGAAGAGCAGCATCACAGCTTTGCCAACATCCTAGTACCAATTTTGAGCAATAGCCTAGTCTCTTGGCTAAAAATGAAGATGTAAAATATACACTGAGGGCACTAAAATTCTAAGACTGAGTAGTGATTATTTACTTGTTAAAAAAAACAAAAAGAAAAAATAAATTTTAAAAGGCTTCTAAGAACAGTCTTGCGTGTAGTACAATACCACCAGAAACTTATATGGGTTTTACTCATCTGAGTGTCTGAGGCCCTAAGCAGTGGGCTCTGAGTGCCCGTTGGCCTCGGATCTGCCATCATGTCCACGCGGCCACTCCATCCCCTATAATCTGCTGCCTTCCTAGTGTGCGATGCTTCCCCGGGTGACAGTATCGCCTCCACTCAGTGAATGGGAAAAAGTTTAAAGACTTAAAAACCACTGTCCCAAAAATACAGCTCTTCCACTTGGCCAGTGGCGGGTTTCATGAGAATCTCAGCTTTTACATATTAAGTGGAACTGTTTTGTGCCCCCTGGGGGCTCAGCTAAGGATGAAATGAGAAGTTTTTGAAAGGGGATTAGAAAAAGACCTTAGAAGCACTTGGTCTGGAAGTCATCTTTTTCCACTCAAAATGACAGGGAGGGGATCTGTTCAAAGCATTAAATGATTTCTCCTTCCTTTAGAGTCTGGGACTCTTGCCTCTAAGTAGCATCCTTTGGTGATACAGTTAGGGCTAGTCAACCGCCCAGAATCTCGTCTGGTCCCAAGCTAAAACCTTAGCATCTGTCCCTTCCCCAGTGCAAAAAACCTCTTCTGATTATGTAGAAAATTTGGAAAAAATAGGAAAGCAGATACCCATAATGCCACCAGTATACAAATACCATAGTTCATATTTTCTTGTGTGTGGATTGTTACATAATAGCATTCATAATGCATATATCGTTTTACACCATCGTTTCAGTTAATATATCCCGTATTATTAAATACTTATCTATAACAAGGATTTTAGTGGCTGCAGAGTACTCATCATAACAATGCTCATAATCTAGTGAGCCCAACACCTTTTGCTGAACTTTAAGTTAAATCCACTTTTTTACAACTATAACCAATGTTCTAAAGAACAAAAATGAACAGAATTCTGGTTATATATCTGGCAATTTTCTTAAGATAAATTTCTATTGCTGGTCCAAATGTATGAATGTTTTAAGGGTTTTGATATGTCAGCAAATTTCTCCCCCGGGAAGTTGATCCAATTTATACTCCTCTCAGCGGTCTTCCTGATTCCATGCATCCCAGACAAAATGGAACATTACATGCATTTAAAAAATATTTGGTAAGTAGATAAAATAGAGTGTTATTATTCTTTTAATTTGGTCCTAAGTTGTCTACATTTCCTATTGTAGGAGTTGTTTGGTCTTAGATTTCTTCACTTAAAAATTTCTCTATCTGGGTTTTCTCTCCTGACTTTCTACTTTGGAAGATTTCCCTCTGCTTTTAGCTCTTAAAACATCTCTCTCAGAAGACCTTTATTAAGTTCCTTTTTTCTCCAAGAAACAGTCCCCGTATAGGAGTTTACAATTGTATGTCTTCATGATTAAAGCAACAGACAACAGATCTCTTTTAATTACAAATCCTTCAATCATCATATTTTTTAGAATGCATGGTGACACATTTATATTTTAACCCTGACGTGTGTATTCCTCTCCCATTCCCAGTGCTAATTAGAACAAGGATTTCAGAGTTGGAAGCCTCCATAAACGCTCTCTAGTTGAATTACTCATCCAGAATTGGAATTGTCCACATATTCAGTGGCAATCTACTGAAGACCCACTATGTTCTAGAGATGGTGCTGGACCGCAGGAAGACAGTGACAACCAAAACTCATACACTTTCACACACACACCCCACACACACAATTACTAGTGTGGTTCAGCAGCTTAACCCAGGATTACAGCCATAGGTATTTTTTCCCTGTAAATTTCTTATTCATGGCCTGTGCTCTTTTCCCATGAGGTTTTGTAAAGCAAGGGGTGTGGAGCACCTTGTCCTAATCCCACCTTCCCATCTTCATGGGAAGAGCTTTGCACTCGTTTTCTGGGTGACTGTTTGTCTCTGGAGTAATGGATTTACTCTGCCAGTTCCTGCGCATTTTTTTCTTTTGTCCTACTGTTTCATTATCATGCCCATGAATGGATTTGGTCGGGGAGGAAGAAGCTATAGCTTATGCTAGGGTTGCCATCTTGAAAATATTCGCTTTCTAGATACTGTTATGGTTGGGGGCAAGGAGAATGATCGATGGCCTTAGGGCAGCCGCAGATCCTGAAATTCCAACTCAAGATGAAAAGGTTGAAGGACAGACACTTTCTCTATGAATGTAGAAATGATGAATGGCTGCATGAAACTGAGTCTGTCACTTTATACCAGGGCCTTTGGTCACCTTGGAAATTGAGTGTCATGCTTTCCAAAACATAAAGCGGAGCCACAAATCTGGGTACAAACCTCCCCTTGTTCTAAAATGCTAGCCCTCTTCTTTCTCCTCATTCATGTTCCCTGTGGATGTTCCTCTCAGACCATCTCACTCAAGACCTGCTCTTCCCTCACTGTCTCAACAGAGGAAACTAGAGACGAGAAACAGGCTCAGCCTATAAACGCTTATCTCCGTTGACTCTTCACCTTGCTGCTCCTTAGACTGTGACCCCAAGCTGCAGAAAATGTGGGAAAGCAGATTTTACAGCAACGTCTCTCTCTTTGGTGATGCTGGGGCAAGTGGAACTTTCTTCCCCATGAGTCAGTGACGCCTAGTTTTACGGGTGCCCATCTACAGCTCCTAAGAAGGACAGGCACAGGGGCTAGATCTCCATTTTCTAGGTCCTACTAATGCGACCACAGAGGTGAAGCGCTGTAGAACACCTCCCTTTCATGTAAACCAAAAGCAATACTTCATGGCACATTTAGATCCAAACGCACAGCAACTCTCTAAATTGGCAAGCATACACAGGTACAACTGCAGAAAGACTTACGCATGGATATACCACAAGTAACAGACATATGTCTGCACATTTGTACACGAGTCCTATTTGAGAATTTTTATAAGCATTCATACTTTCAGGAAATGCCTATGCTCCAGGGATGGTGCTTCTGATGGTACTGAGGCTGGCAGACTGAAAAATTGTACTCTGATTGTCATTGGTTACATTGCAAATGCCTATTCAAATTTTTTCTTACCCATGGTCTGTCTTTTATCTAATTATCTAGTATCATTTGGTTTCTGGATGTTAGGCATATAATAATTTTCATAGTGCCTGATCTAGTTTGTTTTTCTTCCAAGTTTATCCCATAGGCTACGGAAATATGAGTACTCCTTTATAATTCTGGGACCAATTAAGTAGGCGGAAGTCTGAAGGGTACTAGAATTCACCACCTATTACCAGAATGATATTATTAACAACTGAAGTTTAATTGTGAATAAATGTCCAGAGGATTAAAATTTTTGTCTAACGTAGACATTTCAATAATTCAACATCCCAAGTCTCTGAAATTATAAAGACAGGGGATCGGGTAACCTCAGACTAGTCCTCCAGATCCTAGATTGATTGAAGGAGGTAGACTTGGGATGAATCAGAGTAAGAACTACATTAGTTGGCGCCTGATAAAGTAAGGAATCAATTACCTTCACAGATAGTGCCAGCTAAATATTTAATGGGTTCACAGATGAGAGATGCAAAAACAGTTTGCTGAAGGGACAGGCAGGGCAGAGCCTCCACCTTTTGAGGTACAAATAACAAAGACAGCACCGGTGTTCACAGAATATCCCTGTAGCCACTACATGGCTCCTGCTGCCTGTTTCATAGGGGACAGCATCATTACGCTAACAGTGAAAAAGAGCCTGCAGAACTTGGGGGCAAGCTGGTACCCACCCCACTGTTAGGACTTCTGAGCCCCAAGGTCTTAGGAAGATCAGCTAACCTTAACTCTTAGCTTCCTCCACCCATAAAATAGAGCAAATTCTGCTGTTTTGGGGTTGAAGTGAGCGTAACATGATATAACTTTGGCAAAGGCTCCAGCACCGCGCCTGGATCTACAGTGACAAGTCCTCAGTGATTGCTCCTGATTTTGTGATCTACGGTGTACCGTCAGAGCAGAAGGTTAACCACAGCAGCTCTGAGTTCTCTCCTTTCAAATGAAATACGCTCCACAGTTATTTTGGCACCTTCCATGACCATTATGCTAGGAGAAGGCAGTGCCGTACGCAGCTGGAATGAGGGCATTGACTTCACTTCACAAATCAGAGGCTGTAAAGTCAGTCTGAGGCTTCTGTCAATCTACACCTTGTAAATCTGGGTCTCTGCTATGAGACATTCATTCCCGAGGAGAGGGATTGAAATAAAATTTAGTTCACTTCACATAATAGAGATGACATTTATTCTATGTAAAAATAGCACCCAGGTGGATTCAAAGATGTGTCATATCATTCAATGCATTTTTGGAAACTCTGCTGTTAAGAATTCTGAGCCCAGAGAAAGGCATGGATAAATAAAGAAAACAAATGTGTATAATAATAAACATCATTCAATGGCTGCACGTGAAAAAAAAAAATCTGCTGCCAAAGTAACTCATGTGAAAGCATCTAATGTGTTATCTGGCACACAGCAGGTGCTTAATAAGTGTAAGTGTCCCTTATTGTTCCCTTTCCTAATGAAGAACTGATCCATGTGGTCTTCTTGACCCTGAACTCGAGAATGTCCCTCCGCGAGCATCATTAGAACACAGCTTCTAAGACAGATAATCAAATCACCATTCACAGATAATCAGTTTAGCTAAATGACCCTCTACTTAGTAGATATACATCAGTCACATTTTCAAAATGATAATATTGCATCAGAACTGAAAAATTGTGACAGATAAATTTGACTTAATGAAGCTAAAATAAAGATGCTGATAATAAAATAGTAACACAGAAGGAAAAAGAGGTAGCCAGATGCCCAATATTTCAGATAGCTCTCCCAATGAGGAATCTCAATTCCTTGTTCTGACATTGTTCAAATGAAATCCAGGCTTTTATTCTTTTCAATTAAGTGGCTCTCTTCCACTTCTACTTTGGCTCTTCCAAACTAGCGATGTCAGTAAGCTATATCTGAAAAGATGGCTTCTTTTGTCCTGGGTATCGCCGTCGTTAAGTCAGAGAGAGAGGGAATGGCCCTGCCTTCTTGAGTCCCTTCCTCACCTGGCAGTTTCTCCAGTGAACCTGATCTTGAGTGACACACAATGATCTTTTCACGGATCCAAGGCGAGAGAGAGAGGAGACTGAAGATGACCATCAGGTCCACAAAGCCTATGGAGTTGCCAGCTAGTTGTAACTTTCCCCACGATTGAAACCCTGTTTCCCTGTCCTAAAGAAAGGCAGGGTGAAGGGACACTCTTACACCTCAGTTGTCCAACCCCTGCCGCACAAAGGCATTAGTTTCCCTCTGTTATCCTGAGGACCACCTTCTCCAGGGAGGGCAGAAGGAGGAGTGCTCAGCATACAGAGGAGCCAAAGCCGCTGACCTTTAACCCCTCATGCCATCACAAGTCACTGAACCATCCCTGTTATAAATCACAGGCCTGATGTGCCCATGAGAGAGGAGATCGCTTTTAGGTAACAAGGATGAACTGGAAGCAGCCCAAAATGAAGAAATATGCAAACATTTAATTATGGATCAATAAACACAATCCAATTGACTGTAGAGAATGTCTCAGCATTGCTTACTCGATTCCCTCATTTTACAGTCGTTTAAGAATGCTCACAGTGACTGTCCTGTGCTGATGGATCTAAGCCTCTCTTTGACCTTACATGTTTGTCTTTAACAATTTAACACGCAGGCATCGGAACGTGGGTCGCTGCATCGGCCTTTCTTCCTAAAGACTCTGAGACACTGATCAAGAAAGCCAGTAATTTTCCATGAGATTGGCTGACTCTCTGTAACTTGCAAAGACTCAGAATATCTTGTTTGCCTTTGTTTCCATAAGATTTGGTTTATTTATTGCTATGTATTACTAAGTACTTTTCTCTGAACAGCAAGAATTTTTAATAAGAAAAAAAAAAAACCTCTGCACCTCAGAAAATGATCCTGAACATATCATTTTGTTAAATACAGACTTTAAAGATCATTAAATAAATTGAGAACTGGGGACTCAGGCATCTGAAAAGAAGATATGCTCATTATCCTTCATTATTGCTGCATGGCTGGGAACATCCAAGACTGAAGGCCTTTCTCTCATCATTAAAGTTTGAGGGCTCATGTGTTTTTGTTTTGTTTTGTTTTCTGTGAGGAAGATTGGTCCTGAGCTAACATATGTTGCTAATCTTCCTCTTTTTGTTTGAGGAAGATTGTTGCTGAGCTAATATCTGTGCCCATCTTCCTCTATTTTATACGTGAGACGCCACCACAGCACGGCTTGATGAGCAGTGTGTAGGTCCACACCCGGGATCTGAACGTGCAAACCCCAGGCCGCTGAAGTGGAGCACGTGAACTTAACCACTATGCCAACGGGCTGGCCCCAAGGACTCATGTTTTGACAGTACTTTGCATGAGCTAAAAGATGCTGGGATAGTTTCTGGCAATTTGGAAAATGAATATCTGGTTAAACTTCTCTTAGGTCTCAGCAGGTGGAGCTAAGACAATGAATTATTTTCCTATCAAATATAAGAAATAATGCTATTCCATAGATATAGACATTTTAATGACAAAATAGTAGTGACTCCCAATTTGGGACCAACGATAGCAGCTCTTTCTTTAGCTAGTCTTGTGTCTCCACCTCCCTTGACTTTTCTTCAGGAAGATCCATCCACATCGGGCTATAGTGTCCTCTCTAGATCCCATCTTAGGGGTTCCAGCCAGACCTGCACACTCCCTGCCACGGTTGAGAGAAGGCAGCCCTTTTTAGCTCTCTCCACCTGCGCACGTCAGGATAACCAGAATTCACAGTTTCTATGCAAATTTCTGTGAAAAATATTATAAATACTGTTTTAAACCATCATGAAAGTAATAGATGCTTATGTTTAAAAACAAATGAATAAACAGCAAAAAGAAGAGATTTTCTCCAAGTGTGCATTTGTTCATCTTCTGGTGGAACATTCTCCTGAGGCTTTTGAACCCAGCAATGCCCTCAAGGGGGGGCGGGAAGGGGCACTTCTGCCCCATCGGGTGATGATGCAAAGGGTCCTGAAGCAGGAGGTAAAATGATCTTAGGAGATCCCAGAGGCACTGTTCTTCACAAAATAAACAGGCCAAGCCAGGTAGAAACCTCATAGCAGGACAGTATTTTGTATAATAAAAGATGTACAGTGGTGTACACTTAACAAACCTCTTCACACATTGTCCCTTGTCCTGGAAGAAAACCAGCCATGGAATTCTAGGGTCTGCATGTATTAAGCCAATATAAAGTCAAACTCAGACATGGAGCTGCTTCCCGAGAAGTATATCTAAAGCCTCTGAAACAACTCTGACACTCAAAAATCGTGACGATGAATGAGATAAACAGAAGGAATTAATTAGGATAGGACAATTACTTTTCCTTTGTCTAACTCTTCCCATGAAATATAATTTACTTTGCTACTGTAATTCTCAGATTGAACTCAATCAATCAAGCATCTGAGAACTGTATCACTGATCTATAATTAAGAAGGCTTAATAATTATTCATGGTAACTTTTATACTTTCATATATGCTCAGACTCATCAACTTTGATGACACCACAAGGAAAACCAAATGGAAAGCAAAGCTTTACATAAAACCTAAGGTTCAAACATAATTAAAAGAAAAAAAATCTACTTTTAAAGAAAGTCGACGAATATAATTCTTCTCTCTTAATAATTAAGAAATGACAGATCTATTCTGCATCTGTGCGTGAATAGTTAAGCCAATTGTATTTTTAAGTGAAACCATTATTACATTCGGTTATTGTACTTTGGAAAATGTCTCCAGGAAGAAGAATAACCGATTTAAAAATGTCCTGCAACTTTCTATCTGTAACCATTTTATGGTTTGAGACCGTCTCTCATTCCATATTTCATTTAGTCCAGTTCAGAAACTCAGTGCAGGGACTCCTTAACCTGATTCACTGAGATATCCAACTCAGATGTAATGTGTGTCAAAAGGAGCTTGTGATCAATAATAAAGTAGTAAAATTTGCAAATTAAAAAAAATGCGGTTCAAGGTAAAACTTGTGTAAACTTCACTCTAAGACAGTTGCATTGAGACGTTTTCCTGTTGGAGAGATTAAAAGATGGAGCTATCTCTGGGATGACAGGAATTCTGCACAGACAATGGGCACATCCATGGGTTGGAGTTGGACAAAATCCATGTGGTGGGTCTAAAAGATAGAAATAATGTGAACTATTGGCCAGGCCCACCACATTGTTGGTATCTTTCCTGCTACTTGGAAATCTTTTATATCTGTTTATAATAACTGTAGGCATTTCTAAACATCTAATCATTTTCTGAAATTAAGCTAAGACTTTACACATGTAACATGAAATGAATTCACTTATTTTGAATTTAATAAGTGAAGGAAAAAAGCAGAGGAGATGGAGACATAAGATTAGCTAAAGTTGGGGGCCGACCCAGTGGCGCAGAGGTTAAGTTCACACGTTCCGCTTCGGTGGCCCAGGCCTCGCTGGTTTGGATCCCGGGTGCGGACATGGCACTGCTTGTCAAGCCAGGCTGTGGTAGGCGTCCCACATATAAAGTGGAGGAAGATGGGCATGGATATTAGCTCAGGGCCAGTCTTCCTCAGCAAAAGAGGAGGAGTGGTGGCAGATGTTAGCTCAGGGCTAATCTTTCTTAAAAATAATAATAATAAAAAGATTAGCTAAAGAAAGAGCTGCTATCATTGGTCCCAAATTGGGAATCACTAATGTTCTGTGGTTAATGTCTATGTCTGTGGAACAGTATTGTTTCTTATATTTGATAGGAAAAAAATTCATTCTCTTAGCTCCACTTGCTGAGACCTAATTTTATTTACAATTTTTATATTTATACTTTTTTATTTAAAATTAAATTTTTTTTTTATTGTTCAGGCATAACATTTTAAAATAAATGAATACATTTTGAGCGTGTGTTTCCTTGCCTTGCCTACATCATGTGTACATTTTGAATGTTTGTTTTATCTAATAAAAGATTTAAAGGTTTTGGGAAATGCAAAAGTGGCTGATCTGCATAAAGAACTCCGAACTGAAGAAATGCAAATGACAAATTGTAGGGTGAGTGGAATGGACTCCAAATCAGAAATTAAACTCTACAAAGATAAATGGAGATTGCTGAAGGCAGAGAAGTGCAACTGGAAATGAGAACCAATTAAACAAAAGTAGTGAATACGAGTAAGTGACAAGTTAAAATTCACATGGAAGAGAAATCGTGAGCACTAAAGTGCAATGTGAACATATCCACATCAACTATATATGCCAGTACTATCTGAATAACTATGATAATCTGGTAGAAAGGCATATATTCTATTAGGTACCACCACTATATTTAAAGATACAAGAGTCTAACGGAGCTGTTTGAGTCTCAGTTACGTGTCCAGGGTGGCCTGTATGGTCTGGACCACCTGGACTCCTCCTGCAATCAATATCTGGCCCCACCCTCAGTTGTTGACCATGTGCAAATTCATTAGTCTTGTGGGGATTTTCCAGAGGACAAATGGTGATCTCTAATGTCATCCTCATATTCTCCCCATAAAGCAATAGCACAATGATAAGGTCATAGTAACTTCTCAATATATGTTGCCCTGCAACTTGAGAAAATGTTGCTAACAGATAAAAAAATTTTATTTTTATCAATTTGATAATGAAACACTTACTTAATATTAGTCACTGGATATATGAGTTATTGTTACCAGAAAGATATTAAGAAGCTAATCTTTACCTCTGCTAGTAGATAGGGGGAAATATGTACAAATTTAATCTGATTTAAGGCAACATAAATTTTTAAGCCTTAAAACTAATGGGAAAGTCTATAGAGACTCTTTATATGGAAAAGTACAAAACAAGCCAGATGTAAAAGAAGTAAGTAAGGTGATCTCAGGAAATCTTTTGTAGGTTTACAATTTTATGTTTTTATTGTTAAAATGACTGTGGTTTATGAATCCCTATTTTATAGTCCTGCTGTACCAGTCCTGTGTGCAAAGAGTAATGCCCAAGCAGAATCATCCTCAGACATGAAAGGCAATGGCAGACATATTTTGGGGGATAATAAACCAGAACATCACAGATTGTAAACTTTGAGAGTGATTACTAAATTTCCCAGAAGTTAAAACTCTTTCAGCTTCCAGTCTGACGTTTGTGCATACAACTTGGTATGACATAATTTTCCAGAATTTAATAGTAAAGTAATTCAGTTTCCTTATTTGGAACAAAGCTTGATCCCAAAGAGAGAAAAATTTCAGTCCTTGACAATACTGTTGAGCTAATTCCATTTCTTTTGGATTATTCACAATATCCAAGAGTTGGAAATAAACTAAATGTCCATTGTTGGAGAAATGGACAAAAAGAATGTAGTACATACATACAGTGGAATATTATTCAGCCGTAAACAAGGAAATTCTGTCATATGCTACAACATGGATGGACCTGGAGGAAATTATGGTAAGTAAAATAAACCAGTCACAGGAGGACAAATAATACATGATTCCACTCACATGAGGAATCTAAAACAGCCAAGCTCAGAGGAACAGAAAGTAGAATGGTAGTTGCCAGGGGCTGGAGGCAGGAAGAAATGAGGATTTGCTGTTCAATGGATCTAGTATTTCAGTCAGGCAAGAAGAAAAAGTTCTAGAGATCTGCTGTACAACAATGTGTTTACAGTTTATACTACTATCCTGGGCCTGTAAAAATTGTTAAGAGGGGGGATCCCATGTTATGAGTTATTCACCAAAATAATAAAAAAAAATGTCACACAATGGATGAGCAGATTGAATAAAGATCAACTCTGGGTTCCAGAAAAAAACAACATATTGATTTAAGCCACTAAGTTTGTTATAATTTGTTAGGCAGCAAGACCAACAGATGACTAACTTCCCTAAGAATTTAAGTCAATTCAGATAAAATTTCTTGGCATAGGTGAGGTTTAATGCTAAAGTTTTAAAACAGTTGGTTTCTTTCACTTGATGCTTCACAAATCACAGAGAATTGAATACAGTTTCCAAGCAAATGATAAAATATTGAATAGGACTTGAGTGACTAAAATATTTATACTATTTAAATTATCTCTTGAATTGAACATATTTCATAGTTTTCCTAAACTGTCACAAGTCTTTTCCCTATTTGCTTATGTCACAATGACGACGCAGCAAACAGAAATAATATTAATAGCCTGAACATTGGTATCACCAATGCTATTTTCCTTTAAGAGCAGTTGTTCTAATTAAACCCACGCTTGAAAACAGACTTTTCTTAGAAAAAATATTTTCTTTGTACAACACAATATAATTTTAGGAAATATAGATAAGCAAAAAGAAGGACGCACACATCACCCATCCACTCACCATCCAGTGTCAGCCACTGCTGATGGTATGTTCTCTGGCTCTTTCCCCTTATAAGTATTTTGAAAAATCAGATCATAAAAATCTATTGTGTACCTCTCTTTTTAAAAAAAAATTTTCTCTTTACAAAACGAAAATTGACTCAATAAATATTTCTTGACCACCTGCTATATAAATGTAAGCTAACACAGCCTTCCCTGAAGTCGTGGGAATAAACAAATGCATCTGTCCACTCATACTTCCACTCACTCATTCATTCATTCAGTATGTACTGAGGTCTAAGCCTGCACCATGTGTGGGGATGCACAGAATAAGACAGAATCCTACCCATCAAATAACTCAGTCTAACGCCAGTTCTGATATTCACGTGAACAACTGCCAAAGTGAAAGGGCTTTTGAATCATACAGATTTCTGCTAAAATCCGGCCTCTTCTGCTTGTACCTTGAGAGCTACAAGACTGTATAATCTTGGCAAATCATTTAACCTCTTTGTGTGCCTTTATTTATGTAGACTACATAGTCCAACTTGCAGAGCAGCAGCAAAGATTAGAAGAGACCAGATATGTAGAGACACAGTGCAGGGCTTTAGGTGCTCCGTGGCTAATGGGTTGTGGAACAATGTGACCAACTCCGCGATGGGTAAGTTTCTGAGAGAAGGAGTTAACACAGGCTGCCTTTCACTCACCCCCTTACCAGCAGGCATCTCTGGGGACTGGTACCTGATCTGATCTTGTCAACTAGGAGTTGCTGGGAGGAAAGGCCTATGTCTGCAATGCCCTCAGCAGGATATCCCCAGGTAAGGATGACTTGTCATAAATAGAACCGGGTATCGACAAGACCTGGCTTCCTGGAGAAGGTCATGCAAGCTGTACAATTTTCTGTGGGTACAAACTAGAGACATTTCCTGTTTCAAATACTCCCTGCTGTGGTAGAAGCTCAGAGACCTCACCTGGGTCAGAGGGGCATGCCCGATGTGGGAAGAAAGGACCTGGGGAGCTGCCCTCGTTGCCCTAGGTCTCTCTCTGTTTGTCTGAGGCTTCCAATTCCCGGCATCCTCCACATTGTTTAGTAAAGCTCGGTCACGGTGAGACGTCTGGAGTGTGTTGACGCAGGTTGACAACCCGACTGCGCGTAGCTCAGGGTACTGCTCACGGAGGAAGGAGCACAGAGGAAGAATGGAGGGCATTAGCAGGAAGAAGAAAGAGGCAGGAAGATGAGAGAGGCATGCTCTGGAGTTAAAGGCCAAAGTATGACAGGAAAGAGAGAGGGCAAGACTGTCTAGAACCCAAACCCTTAACCATCACAATGTTAGATGATTCCATAAATGGAAACCACAGAAGCCATAGGACAGGCAGCACCAAGAAAGAGATAACTATTCAGGGCAGGATGTGACTGCTGGCTAGTTAGACAGGCCATTCTAGAAGAAGTGGACTCAAGTTTCAGGACACTCTATATTACATCTGAGATATCATGTAAGAACACCCCCTACTACCTCTGATATATCACGTTAAATATAACCCATTAAGTCACTTATATAATTTGGAAGGACCATATTTGTATGCCTCTAAAATAAATAATGTTTTGGAAAAAATAACAAGCCCTCCTGGCTAAATCTGGCCTGCCTTCTCTGACAAGACTTCAACATCAAAACGAGCAGAGGTGAGGTCTGAATCTTGGTCATCAGGGAGATCAAAAGTGAGATTAGAAAGCAGGTTTTTCTTAAAATACAGCTGATTCCTCTCTTCAGATTTTATTATTTAAAGAATAGAAGATAATTCTTTATTTCTCTGAAAAGTAACTCCAAAACTTCACCTATAAGGATGGAATAACTTATTACCAAGCAAGTGTCTTTCTCAGGAATTTAATTTGAGGAATAAGAACCTTTATCATTTTAAGGTGAATTCAAACAAACAATTATAATATTGGATGCTAAGAAGGGCCAGGCTTGTTTCCTTCATCTTTACAATCTGCATTTCTGCTCTCCATATACTTAATTCACATTTGATGACCTTTATCTTAGTGGTGAGAGGTTTATCTTTAGTAAACCTGAAAATTCACTGAAATGGACCAAATACTGAAGGAAAGAAAAGCACATGGCATTACTGTCTTTCATGTAATGTAGCAAAGGGTAAAGTGCATCCCTGCAAAATGAAAGCACCAGGTGTGCCACCAGCTGTCACATACATTGAGATTCTGGAGAAATGTGGGCTTTGGACCCACGGCCAAGCTGGGTAGTTGAAGAACTAGTGTGTGAGGTTGCCAGACACAGAGGCTGTGCCTGAAGAACCCCTGGGGTAGAGTTTCTGCAAGATTTGCATTTACCATTTATGGGGTTCCACATCCATCTCAGGTTTGCAGACGGACTGTCCCAGCAGGCAGCCTAGCTGTATCTGCAGTCGCCCAGTTGGATCCAAAGTAAAATCTGGGTGCTGACCCACATAAATATTTTACTGACTGTAAATCTGCCTAAGGTCAATTTTGCCAAGTATCTAGATTAGAGAATCTAATAAGTTGACTGAGTATTAGAGGAAAAAACATGTGAGGAAAACTGTGGGAAATAGGTGTATAATTGTCAGATAAAAGTGCCCACTGGAAATCAGCAGACATCAATGAGCCAGTATCTATATGTGACTTAAGTCATTTGACCTCCCTGTGCCTGAATTTCTTCAATTGGAAATAAAGGGGGCATATTATTATTTTAAGTTCCTTTCATTTGTAAAATTTACAATTTTTATTTGAATCACAAAAATTAAATAGGTGTAATCACTGTGTATATAATTTAATCTGGAAAAAAGTCTACATCAGTTGTTTAAAGCTTCTCACAATCAAGATTCCCTTTCACGACTTTTCCAACTACTGTGTCTGAAAAATGTTTGTCGGCCAAATAAACAATATCTAAGTAATTTTTTCTCTCTCTCTTTCTCCCTTTCTCTCTCCTTCTTTTTTTCTTTCTTCCTTTCTTTCCTTTTCCAACTAAAGACACATGCAACTATTAATGAGGACTTCAGATTAGCCTGAATTAACTAGTGTTATCAAACTGAGTTGATATAATTTCTGCCCAAAGCAACTTGACATTTCAGTTAAACTGCAGCCTTCTCAAAGGAAAATGTACATTTCCTTTAAGCTCTTGAAATATTAAAAATAGCACCTGGACACCCATGATTATCTTCCTGGATCCTAGAATTGGAGCTATGCCCATGTACTCTGCTCCTTTGAATTTGAGGATGCTATTGTTGCTGGTGGTCCTGTTCTGTATCAACTGCGTCCACACAGGTGCTGCCCTTCCTGAGAAGGGGTCACTTCCTGAGACCGGATCTCCTGTGTACACAGCTCATCACAGCTACCTCTCCTACCTTAGTTTCCCTGGGACTTCAGGATTCTTACTTATGGCTTCTGTGCCTCAGTTTACCCTGGGAAGTCTGTTCACCTGGTCCAGACTGAGAAGCACCCGGCCAGCACGGCTCCAGGAGCTGGTCAGTATCAGTCTCAGGTTCTCGAGTGGTAAATTGGAACGGGCCGTTTGCAATATCAATGAGCACATTTTAGAAACTGGATGTGGTAGTTGAATCAACTTCAGGTTTGACAAGAATAACAAACAGCTGACACTTGGGCAAGCAGCTTCTCTGTAAGATAATACGTGGAACAGTCAGTGGGCCTGAGCTGGACAGCCGACTAAATGCAGAGGATTACATCAAGACCTTGACCTGTCGATCATAAAAGAAGAATTTATCAGTCAGTGTGATAACTTTCAGTGGAACAGTGAAAAGAAAAGTCTATCAAGAAACAGACGATAGGCCTGTGTGATGGAGAAACAGACAAGGCAGACTGCATTCGGATCTCCAGGCAACAGGTGGAGTTTCCATATGCACAAGTGTCTCACTATCTCAACTGAATTGAGAGTTCAAGGGCTTTAAAATACCGGTAAGCCTAATTCAGGAATAATTAGGCAAATTTACAAAAAATTGATGACTACCTTATAAGTCTAGAGTTTACCAAAATATATTTGCTAGCATGTCTGTAGCCATGCATTCTCATTCTTAATTTAGCCTGTTCTCCAGGGTCCATGCTTGCTTCTGAACTTTTGACATTATCCTTGAGATCATGCAGGAGACTGTCTGTCTCCTCCAAGAAGCTTAAAGGCTTCTGTCAAATAATTAGACAGTTCCTCCAACAGCTTGTATTCATGTAAGGGTAATTCAATAGATTGATTCAGTGGTCATGACATCTCATTGTTTCTCTGAGGACCTGATTAAAAACCCTTAGAAATGAAGTCTGGGAATAGAAACAAGCTCCAAAGGTAACAAGACATTTGAAATAAAAATCTCAGAGAGAGGGAAAGCAAACTAAAAGGAGCTGACACAAAGGCTGAACGCGGCTGTGCTAGACCGGACTAGGAATCAGGCGATCAAAGCATCTCGGAGCAAAATTAGCCTGGACAGTGTTTGTGTGGCTGACAGCATCACATTGGGGAGCACCTCTCTCATTCCAGAGAGGCAATCCGGTGCTGTTCATCTGTGAGGCAGTGCTATCCACAGACCTGGGAGGACTGCTTGTTCCAACATCAGCACCATGCACGAGGCCCGAGCAATGAGAACCACTGAGATGGCTGAAATGTTCTGGGATGCTCTTGCTATTTAGTGCAGTGATGGATTTGCCTAATTCAATCTCTTTGCCTTGGGAAGAATATTACTTGCATCATCCCAAATTAATAAGAACTATCCCTCAAATAATTCTTGCATTTCACCTTCTCTAGAATTTCAATATGGCGCGTTCAAAATATTTCAACAGTCTTCATCTGTGCCCTTGAAGTACCTCTCAGGCCTTCACAAGATCAATTTGGAAAGTAAGAAGTGCGTGCCATTCCTTAGCAAAGCTCTCACAGAGTCAAGAAAGTTTCAAGCTCAAAGGGTCCATAGTTATCAACTCGTTCCTCCCCTTCACTTTCCTGATGAGAAAACAGAAACTCTAAGAGATAAAGAGAGGTTGTCTTTATTGAGCCTCTGGAATGATGCTGGGCGCCTTCACAAGTTGGCACGTTTAATTCTCACAACCACCCGGAGAGGAGGTACCATCAACTGCATTTTGTACAGAGGAAGAGACAATGGCTGGAAGCCACAGCTGAAAGATGCAGACGCAGGATTTGCATCCTCTGTCTGACAGCAGAGCTCGTCCTGTCGCACGGTCACAGAGGTTGAGAGACAAGAGTTGGATTTAAACTCAGTCCTGGTTCTGAGGCTTTCCTGCTTCCCAGTGTAGAATATTTAATTTAAGTCTCTTTAGGATGCACCTGGAACGAGCACTAGTCCCTCACTGACTCCATAATAAAATCCATTTCAGCTTATTGGTTTAAATGAACATTTTTTTTCACAGATTAGATTTGGTAGGGATGTTTTAGAAAGCAGAATATTCTGCCTGCTCCTCTGCTCTGGCACTTGGAATCTCTCTTTACCCTGCTGTTTTGTTTTCTATCTTATCCCATCTAACAACTTCTCTCTGAAGCAGCATATAATTAATACCAGCCCCTTCTCCCCCATACCTACAGCATGTGAGCCCCTCAAAGACAAGGGTGTTGGGCCACTTGGTCACCCCAAGCCCCAGAACACCACCGGGCACAGTGAACAATTGCTGAATGAAAATAGGATTACAGGGGCCCGGCCCAGTGGCATAGTGGTTAAGGTCACACACTCCGCTTCAGCGGCCCCGGGTTCGCTGGTTCAAATCCTGGGTGCAGACCCAAGCACTGCTCATCAAACCATGCTGTGGCAGGCATCCCACATATAAAATAGAGGAAGATGAGCACAGATGTTAGCTCAGGGCCAAGCTTCCTCAGCAAAAAGAGGAGGATTGGCAGCAGATGTTAGCTCAGGGCCAAACTTCCTCATAAAAAAAAAGAATTGAAAATATGATTACAGGACAGAGCTTGGTGGAAGCTGCCACATTATGTGGAAGGCAGAGATTTACACAGGGTAAATACCGGCTCTCCACTTTCTGTTTTTCGACTCTTGAGGTAAACAATATTGATATTCAAATCGGCTTACATGCATATGTTAGCAAGTATAATCAACAATATAATTCTGAATAGAATACATTCTGGGCAATAATTCTAACAAAATCAAGCATCGAGAAGTCTGGTAAATCCTGCTGCAGACTTGCCCCATAGTAAATGAATATAATACTCACCTGCATGTATTTCTTATTGCTATATCTTTGCTATGAACAAGCGGCCACTGACCTGTGTTCCATGGAGCCCCGGGGTTTCACCTTGGAGGATAATGTGGAGGGGCCCTGGGGAGCCCACTCTCATTCTCCCCAGCATAGCCACTTGGATACATATGGTTTCTGTTTCAGAGTTCATATGAAAGTCTAGTTACATGTTGTTTTTTGTTCGTTTGTATGTATGTTTGTTTTTTGAAAACCACTCTAAATATTCACTAAATAACTCAGTTTCATTTTGTTAATTACTTCTTATCTTTTTTTTTATTTTACAAGCTGGGTGTAATAAGCCTCAAATTGTGACTCTCATAAAAGTTATTTTGCATCTGAAACTTTCAGATCTGCATGTTAAGTTTTCCAAATAACCACGCCTGGGGCAATGATATGAATGGTGGGTTCAAAATGCTGGCCCTGGGTCGAATCACACTGTGAATTGCCACAAAGTTTTAGGAAACAATAAAAGTGAAAGGCAATATTAGATACAGCACAGAGAAGCAACAGGGTCCATTTCTACAATAAGAACTACCATTGATTCTGTGCCTGTTACAGGAAATCTGCCGCCAACTTTGCATACCTTCCTTCTAATTCTCATTATTCTCTAGGGGATATATTAATGAATTAGGAATAATCTGAATGATCCTAATATTAGGAAATGATGGTCAAGTGGTTGAGTTATGTGGCCAAGGCCCCAAAGCTAAAAATCCCCAAACAGCATTTAATTTCAGTTTTTTCATCTCCCAAGTTCATGGTTTTTCCATCACCATTCTGATGCTCCTAGCTTGGAGTACGATAGTGATAACAATGGCAGCCATACTAACAGAGAGCTTACTGTGTGCCAGACACTACTCTGAGTGCCTCATATTGTCTTCATCAGCTCTACGAAGTAGATATTAGTATTATGCCCACTTGACAGGTGAGAACACTGAGGCACAGAAGCGTTAAGGAAGGTGCCTAATTTCACACAGCTGTGGAATGGCAGTTGCGTGGTATTTGAACACAGGAGTATTGGAATGTAGACAGTCTGACTCATGAACTCACATTTTTAATGCAGAGCTCCGATTTTAATAGATATAGGAACACGAAAAGATATTATGTACAATGCAGAAGTTATATGAGTTCTTCCCTGAAGGGAAGTGATGATCTGATCAGGGAGCCATGAAACCATGGAACAAAGCAGTTCTGTGTGCAGGGTCGAGGTTGAGAAAGGGGAACCTCAGTGTGGACAGGGGAAGTCAGGGCAGGCTTCATGGAGGAGGTGGGCTTCCCAGGGTCCTGGAAGGGTAAGAAATTCTGAGCAAGGCCAGAAGCATTTCTTAACAGGGGAACTCAGGAGTTGTGTCATGGAAAGAGAGTCTGTTCAGAGGATGCTGACCTGACCAGCAGGCCGGGTGAGGTATGAGAAGAAAGGCTCGATAAACTGCGCAGCCTGATGACGTGATGCAGAAGAGCCACATGGTGAACTGTGCTGAAGACAGTCTCCTTTTGGGCATTCTGTGCACTCCCCAGCGACACTTGAGTTTGCAGACCTAAAACATGGCACCTTGTAGAAGCAGCAGAAGAAACAAGATCAGAGGATTTTTCTTTCTTTTTCTTTTTTTGTGGAGAAGATTAGCCCCAAGCTAACATCTGCCACCTCTAATCCTCCTCTTTTTGCTGAGGAAGATTGGCCCGGAACTAACATCTGTGCCCATCTTCCTCTACTTTATATGTGGGATGCCTGCCACAGCATGGCTTGACAAGTGGTGCCTAGGTCCACACCCGCATCTGAACTGGCAAACCCCTGGCCACGAAAGCAGAGTATGCAAACTCAACCACTGTGCCACCAGGCTGGCCCTGAGAGACTGGAGGATTCTGAGGACATGAGTGGCAGGTGATCACGAGCAATAGGATAGCTTGGTGCACAAGTGTGTAGGGTGGGCAAAGACCAAGGAAGGCGCCGTAGGGCTGCTGCCCTGATAGGTGAGCGTTCACCCTGTCCTGCAGGAGGGAAGTGGGTTGACTTGTTCTGTCACTCTCTTGCTGGGTTGTCAAAAAGAGTTCAGTATGGATTCGGTGGTGTATATTTTCCTACATAATTTTGCTGCTATAATTTTATTCTGTTTTCACAGGAGGAATCAGATTAGAGGTGACTGCATCTTAAAAACAAGAATGGGGATGAGGCCCTTTACAAGATGAGCTCAGTAAGTAGCACGAGGGTGAAAATAATTTTGTGATTAAGAAAAAACAAGTTTGTTTTCTGAATAATAAAATAAAATGAGAGAGAGAGCTACCAATTTGTGTCTGAGGAAATCACTTCTTTCCAGTCCCTTTGTCCCCAGCCCATCACAGGGACCAACTACCTGCTTTTGAAGGGAGCACAGAGCTTTCTGAGGTACAAGTTAGAATAAAGCTTTCATTATTTGGGGTCCAGAGTAAGTGAAAAAAATGATCTAAATATCAACTAATATCTATCATTTTATTCAATTTTTCTTAATTCGCTAGTTAAAAAAACCAAATAATGGCTTATATTATTTTGCAAGAATTTCTATTTACTATTATTCTGATACTATTTTTAATTGATTTTCAATATAAATTCTAGTCTGCATTTTGAAATACTTGATGACAAGAAATATATCAGTCTTTAAGACAACTTGAAATGCTTGGCTTTTATGCAAAAATAGACAAAAATGATTCTGGCATGCAGAGAAACCTGGTGGTAATTCCTTAATATTAAAAACTGACTTCACAATATTCTTAATTTCATAATATTAACAACATCCAACCAAATATTTCCATTTGGTGCCAGCATGCTCTGGATAAAGAGAACACAAAGAAAAATTTTCCTTTTGAAGGACATAAAAATTGTTTATTCAAAAGTTTATGATATGATAAATTGACTAGATCTCTTTTATAGCCTTGGTTTTAGATAAAGCAGCAGATTTAATTTCTCAACAACCTACCCTTCTTTTCCATAAATCATGCCAATAAAATTACAGGAAACAGAACATACATACTACACATATATGGATATGAAAATATGCTACAAACAAGGAAAGAGTCTAAGGGTAGCATTGCTGGTAAAATGAAGATGAAGAGAAAACACAGCGATTCTTTTGAGGAAAACAGATTCAGATCCTGGCTTGGGCAAATCTGAGTTCAGTGACCCAGGTTGCAGCAGAGACAGCATACAATGAATACCCTACTCAACAGCTATGATATGGAAATGGGACCCGCAATCTAATGGGATTTCCAGGTGGGACAGGACAGCCTTGGGAGGGGGATGGCAAGAGGAAGATTGCAGGTGGGTTGAGGGCTGAGCTAATGTCTGATGTCTCTATACAAGCATGATGGGAAGAACAAGTGATGATTATTTTCCAGTCAATTAGACATAAAGCATGATTCTTGCAGCCTGGTGTGTATTCAATTAGAATCGTAATATGATTAAGCTGGGGGTAGATATTTTGCAAACGACCTTGTGTCTCTGGCTGAATCAGAGCCTCTGCACCAGCTGCAAGCTGAGTCTTGGGGGATCTATAGGGACACCTCCCCGTGGGGGCCTCTTCCAGGAGGGAAAAGAGGTTTCCACCAGGAGGGTCCCACTTACCCAAGGACAAGGCATTCTGGGGCTGAAAAGCAGATAGAAACATGCATTTATTAAGAACCTGCTAAGATCCAGGCATGTCTCCCTGTATGTCACAATTCTCTCTGGGAAGTAGGTATTATTATCCTCATTTTACTGATGAAATAATGGACTGAGAGGCCAAGTAATTTTCTAAAGTGGTACCGAGATTCAAGTAGAAGTTTCTTTGTCAACAAAACCCAGAATCTTTTCACTGTGCCACACTGCCTTCTGTGTGTGCTTGGATGGAGAGCTTTCGTAGGGGTTCTCCAAGAGCAGAACTGCTAATTCACCATAAGACTTCTGTGAAACCTAGTTATGGGAGCAGAAAGAGACCCTAGGCAAGAAGGCAAGTCTTTACTCGATAACTGTGGGGTAATTGGCTGGGTCTATGTCCAGATTCCCAGCTGTTCTTCCCAAGCTTAATGCTCAACACACACATAGATAAAAGTCAAGGAGAAAAGCAGGGAGACAGGGATGAAGAGAAATTACCCCAGTGAGCTAAGACAGCTGCAAAAGTTGGGTAAAAGGAATTCATATGTGCGTGTATAGAAAATATTGAAGCTGATGTAACTAACTACCTTAACAAAGATCTTACCCATAAATATAATTATAACTCTAAGCCTCCAATTTTATGTTGAGGCATCAGTTCATTATCATATTATCATAGAAACATTTTCAATTGTTTTTGAAATGTTCATCACACGTTTACTGAGGGCTCTCTATATAAGTACTGGCAGAATACAGATGTCTGTGGGGTCCACTGGCGTGTATTAGGCATGTCCTGTGTGCTGGAATCTGAAGATTCAAGCTTAAAAAGCCAAGGTCCCTGTTCTGTAAGCTCATGCTGCCTGGAACAGATAGGAAAAACTGCAACAAGAAGAAATCGTCATCAATTCCCCATTCTTCTCTTTTGAGATTTCTGTAACAGAGATGCTGAAAGTTCTAGCCACTTTAGATGTCCACCTGCTTGCCTAAAGAGAAACTAAGGAGAAATCATCCTGAATTCACGTAAAGGAAACGTAATTGAAGTGACATGAGGTTTTTTTTCTCATTGGGATATTGATTACCAAAAAAACTTGCAGAGGGAGGGAGAGAGAGAGAGACAATGATAGAGAGACAGAAAATAAAGAGGGATGGAGAGAGAGAGGTGCATGTGGAGGGAAATGACATGAAGGCCGTGTATTCACTTCAGACTTGACTCGTGAACTGTCGCAGGATATGGAGCTGCACGAAATTCTGTAGTGCTGCCAAATATTAATTGAAACAATTAACTGCAGAAAACACGTGGGCACAACAGTATTAGGAGCGCATAATCCTTTCTAGTTAAGAGGTCCTTACTGGATTACTGCAGAAAAGCTCTGGAGTTCTAATTACCTGCGGAAGCCCCACAAGGTTACGGCAAAACATGGTAATTAGACGGTTGTAATAGAAGGTGTTAGCAGGGAACTGAGGATTTGCTCTAAGTACCATGGTGTTTTCATGGCTATTTACTGAGCAGAGTACCACAATTTAATGGAGTTTGGTGGAATTCTCTAGCGGCTATTGTGAGCACGCAGTTAGCAAAAACATAGCTTAATGTGAGTTGCCTGGTTTTTGTGGAAGTGCTGTGATCCTTAACTCACATGTGGAGGAAATATCACCTGAATGAGATGGATTATATGGGTTTATTTTCGGGATGTACTGCTCTTGTCTTTATGAGCCATTTTATTCAGGTGCATCGCACAGCTTTGAGATCCCAACTTCGCCAGGTAGAACCTGGCATGAGAGGCGAAATGGGGCAGAGCCTCCTTCAAACCCGAGCTAATACTCATGTGGATCAGTCCTCTTTTACAACCAAACTGCGACATCATGACACCTGTTTCTCTAGTTTTGAGGAAGCATCTACAACCCTTGCATGCGCGGACAGCGAAATGTTGTATGTTTTAGTGATGGGCGCAATATATTTATTTTAAAATGTTGGTAAATATAAAAAGGTATCCGGTGAGTGAAGGAGATGTGTCTTTCTCTTCGTTGATTTTTGCCAATCCTGAAGCACCCTCTTACATCCCTTTGTCTTTTACTACAAATGTGGGCATAAAAATGAAACTCACGCTATAAACTTTCCTCTGCTCCCAGAGTACAGAGCATAAAAGTAATCTAAAGAAAATATTGGCATAGCATTTTTATCCATGCTTTGGTTTGTGCTCAGGGAAGCAGCTCATGTTTCCAAAGGGCTTGGTTGGCTGCCCACAGCCGATGGTCAGGTGTGAGCTACAGCGGTCCACAGAGGAAGGGACGCAGTGGTTGACTGCGTCTTGGTCCAGGCAGGGGTATTTCTTGGGCCATTTGAGAGTGGCATTAATTAAGCGTCAGTGCTGTTCTGCAGGTTCCTTTAATGAGGCAAAAGTGCGAGGGAGCTGCTGGGAAGGCGAGGCTGCCAAGTGCATGGAGAGCCAGCTGCCACTGCTGCTCTGGGGTTCCTCACCTCTAAAATCATTCCCCTTATGCTTCAGCTATGGAGAGCTGAAGGCCTCATTTTGGACATTTAAGCAGAGGATGAGGGGATAGTTGCTTTGCTGAAGGGCCTTTTAGTCAAAAGCTTAAAGTGAAAACTCTCTGTGGGCTTCGCTGGCCCTGATGTACCAGGCACGAGAAGATGGCCAGAAAGAATGAAGCTAACCAATCAGGAAGCTTTGGAGGCAGCCAGGCTACACTTAGACTGCAGAGCGAGATGGAAGGTTGGCAGGACCAAGGGGAGGAATTCCTCCTGCCTGTTCAACGGGTCATCGTCTGCAGAGGGTCTTCAGCAGCAGGAGCTGGCTGGTGGTGGACCCTCCTTATGTGTTGCTAACCTGGCAGGGTCTACGTGCTCATGGTAACGTCGCGAGACCCTGCCTTGAGGGGCACAGCCTGATGCTCTGACAACTGTAAAATCTGGGAAGCCAGGTGCCGTGTCACATCTATCTTTGTAAACCACACTGCAATAAGCAAAGTGCTGAGTATGTATGTATGCATGCATGCATGTAGGTGTGTATACATGTGTATATGGTGATACAATATTTGTATATAAAATATATAAATGTATAATTATACTTCAGTTGGATGTGTTAAATTATACATCACTTTAGTGTTTCTGAGGAAGAAGGAAAGCAATTATTTGCAGGATGGATTTCTAAGGAGGAGAGGCAGTTTCTAGTATATCTTAATGCATTAAAATTTTCACTAATTCTTCAACTCCAGCAATGTAAGTTTTATCAAGGGTCCTGGATTTTGCTGTGCTCCTTCATCTATACCTCCTATTAGCATCGTGGGAAAAGAAAAAATCCCTTCCTTGCTGTGCTCTGGAATATTCTAGATCCCTCAGAGGAGAAGTGGTACTAATTAGGGGTGGCATTTGTGGAAAGAAGGGGAAAGGCTCTGTAATTCACAGGCCTCTGGGCCGACCCATTTCAGATCTAGGCTCCCCTGGTGAGCTTCCCTCAACTGAACAGTTTGTGTAGTTAGAGCCATAAACTCCACTTGGTTGTTCCCTCTTCACCATCCATTCACTCTTTCCCTCCTTTTCCTTCCTCTCTCATCTACAAGAAGGGAAAATCAGAATGCTTTAAAAGACAGAAAAGAGACAAACTCAACTGATTTTATCTTTTTAAAAGCCCTCTGTTTTCACAAATTTACATAAAAGTTTGAATTTATATTCTTCTGTATTTGCATTCTCCTTGTCAGGATAGCTAAATCCTTTCTATAAATAATATGGATAGCTTGGTGGAAGCAATATAATTTGACTGGCATATTTTAAATTACTAGGACCTTAATGAAAATAGCACACGCATGTTATATATATATATATGTTTTTTTTTAAATTTAGGACAAAATTGTTTTGTCTCCTGTCTTATAAAGTCTGGAAGCCCATTCTTTTCTCTTATTACATAGACATGTTGAGAATTTTTACATCTGGGCTGTAATTTAATTGACTTAGCAACACTACCAAGTAACACATTTATTCCCCAGGGAAATTTCTTTTCATGCTTTCTATTGGAACTTCTAATTGACTTCTATTTCTGAATAATTGTTGCAACTAATAAGTTGGAAGGGCTGGTGATTTCAAATAGCTATCAATGAGGCATCAAGGCCTTTTTTTCCCCACTGCCAAATCCATAAGTGAGTTAATATTTTAAAAGTCAGTATTGAAAATTCTGTCCTTTTCATTGATTTAATGGATGAATCAGTAAGCCTGGTATGACTACTATAACGCAAGAAGATGAAGATCTGTGTATACCAAATATGTAATTATGTTGGAGTTAGTCATTCAAAAGGGGAATGCAATTGTGGTTCACTTGTCAGAGAAACAGCAATACGGAAAGAGTGAAAACATGTAAGAAATTCAGATGAGCTTTTCTCTGAAATTACCAGTATCTGGTTGGGCACATTTGGTGTAACATTAACCATGGATCTCCCTGAACATTATATACATTATTTCCCATTTCATTGGTGATGAGCCATCAATATCATAAGTAACGTATATTGGTGAAGTGTGTAAAGAAAAGTTCAATAGAATCAACTTATAGACAATGTAAAACATGTAGCTTTGGCATAAATGTCATTTACAGAGGTCTACTTTCTTGCCTAAATCATAAAATTCTCCTATTCTTGGTCAACACCTACAAGGACAAGATGGGTAAATCTCTCCTTAGGTAAGACCTCTTCTGTGCAAGGAGAAAGGCAGAAATGACGCCCTCTTTACACTTCAGATCAATCATAATTCTATTAGCCAGCTGAATACCTTGGTACACACAGTGCCTATCAAATATTAAAGCTTTCCCATTTTTGAAATTCAAATAATAGCTTAGTTTGTTATCTGGCGCTAAATCTGCACTACATTACAAATTTATGATTACTTGGAAATTTCACGCCGATATTTAAGTTTCAAAATATGTGATGCTTTTAAAAGTGTGTGAGAACATAAACAAAATTATACAATCATAAAATAAGCTAAGAATTATAGCAGCCTAAATAATAAAGTCCAGATTCTACCTGACACTTATTTGTATTAAATAAATCCAATTTATTGTGTTCCTACTATGTGTCTGCAGACACAGTGATGAGCACTGAGAATTCAACTGTGAGCGAGATGACAGTGTTCCTGCCTTCTAGAAGATGACATCAAACAAACCAACAAATGAATAAGTAATTGCAAATTATTACACGAGGTATAAAGAAAGCTAACAGGGAGTTGTGACCAAGTACCTGGCTTCTGTGACATATGGTTTAAGTGAGACTTTTAAAAACTGAGACTTGAAGAATGAGAAGGAACTATGCACATAGCAGGGGAAAGGGTGGGGCAGTGGATGGGGGAGAAGAGCATGTGCAAAGGCCCTGAACTGGAAGATTGCTTAGCTTGCTGGAGGATCAGAAAAGAGACCAGTATGACTGCAGAAGGGCAAGCAAGGGAAAGCAAGACGAACTTTCAGGTCTTTGTAGAACATATGAAGAATTTGTATTCTTTTCCTTCCCTAATGAAAAAGAAAGCCATTTTGGGAGAGGAATATGATACAATTTACATTTTAAAAACAGCATTCTGGCTTGTGGGTGGCAAATGGGTTGTAATGTACCTGAGAGAGAGAGGAGGGAGACCACTTAGCGATTATTACAGTAGTTGAAGAAACAGATGGTAGACACTTGGACTAGGGTGGTGGCCCAGAGATGGGCGGAAGTAAAAATGTTTGAGATAATTTGGTAGTGGATATCAATCAATGGGAAATGGTGATGGATTATTAGGGCTATCAGAAAGGGAGGAACCAAGAATGGAGCTGAGATTTCTGGTGTAAGCATGGAGGGGTAAAACTGACTCGTGGGGAAGTGTTAGAGGAACAGGTCTGGGGTGTGTATGTATCAAAGGGGATTAGAATCAAGATGGATTTTGAGACAAACTAAGTTTGAGATGCTTTTGATGCCTTGGGGAATCCGAGTGGAATTTTCAAGGAGTCGCCTTAATAGGAAAATCTGAAGTTCTGAGGAGAGTTCAGGGACTGAGACATGAATTTAGAAGCCATGAGTTTATGAATGGTATCCAAAGTGGAGCTAATGGATGGCAGCCCTCTGAGAGTTGGAAGTCGGGTAGAGGAGGAGAAGCCAAGAGAGAAGACTGAGAAGGAGGCACCATCAAGGGAGAAGGGTGCAGGGACCTGGAAGCCCATGGTAAGCACTCATCAGATATTGTTGTTATTATTAACTGGCTTCTTTTACTTAGTGAAACATTCCAGTGGAATGGAGGGACCAAAAGTCAGACTGGAATTAGAGAAGAAGAAATGGGAGGTAAATAAGTGGAGACAACATATGATGACCACACTGCTAAGAAGTTCCACTATGAAGAGGCATAAAGAAATTGAATAGGAATTGGAGGGGGATAAGAGGCTCATGCGTGGGCTTTTGTTTTGGGTTGTTCAGTATTTATCTATTTATTGAGCATGGGAGAAAGAGAACAGGAGGAACCATAATAGGGAAGGAAAGTGGATGAATGAGAGAAAACAGATGGCTAGGGAGCAGATCCCTAAGGGAGGCAGGAGGGCATAGGACCAGCGCCCAGAGGAAGGGCTGACTTTGACTTAGAGAAGGAACAATTCTTTCATGGTGATGGGAGGAGAGTGGCTCAAGATGGAGACAAATGTCAAGCAGATTGTAGATTTACTTGTGGAGCAAAAAGAAAGCTTTCTTCTGGTGGCTTCCACTTTCTCATTTTACATTAAAAGAATTAATCTGTATGCAGTGCAGCCATCAGGTAAGAGCGAGAAGGGAGGAGATTATGAGAGATCCAAGGGCAGAGGTCAAGTGTGAAGGATCCATAGAAGCACAGGAAATTGGGGAACCAGAGAAGAGTAAGGGGAGCACCAGAGGGTGCTGAGTATTCATTTGACCAGGAAGTTCACATAGAATGGGTGAGCCTAGTTGTGTAACAATCCTCAGGTCTGTCCAGCTGCCTGGGCACGGTCACAGGGATGGTGCATACAGGGGTGCATATAGGGTCAGACTGCTCACTGGGAGTGAAGATAGAGTTTGGGGAGGAGATGAGCTTCAATGACTTAGCAGGAATGACCAGTGGCCCCAATGTCACACGATGAAGAGAGAGAGAAGGTGGTTAAGACGAATGCCATGAACCTCAGAGGAGTTTGGGGATAAAGAAGGAAACAGTGATTGCCAAGGGAAAATACGGGGCTCAAAGGATGCCACTTTATCTCCCGGGCCTCAGGCCTGTGGAGGAGAAAGAAAACACTGCCACTTGAGAGGGAAGCTGAGGAAGGGTGTCCTTGGGGGATGGCCTGGTTCCAGGAGAGTCCCAGAGGGAGAAGCAACAGGCTAAAAGGCAGAGGAAGTAGGGAAGTTCCTGGGCACGGGGGGAGGGTGTCCGAGGGCAAGGAGGTGGGTATTTGTGAGGGACACAGGGTGGGGGCACCGATTAGCAGTGAGTGAGAGTATGGAGGGCAATGGGGTGGAGGGGTAGGCACCGGGAGGTAAGACTGGAGGGTCCCTGAGGCCTCTGGGAGGGACGGGAGCGCTGGATTCTAGCACTGCTCTGCCAAGGTTAGACCATGGCTGCTGCAGGTGGTAGTGATGGCCCAGACACCTTTTCTTTCCTTTCCCTCCGGCTCTGGTCACCTTTTGTGCAAAGATGACAAATACCGTGCTTAAGAATTTCGTAATACTCCTTAACATCTAGCTCACATGGTGTAGACTCTCAAATTCCTATTTTAAATAAAAATAAAACCATCTCGACATTAGATTATGACGTTTAACCTCTTTGGTGTGAAACAGAATCCTTTACTGAGATTCCTACAAAAGCTGTGGGCCTTCCCTCCAAACAATCTGGGAAACAGTCTCACCATCAGATTCCGACTTGGGAATCCCTCCTCAGGGGAAAATCCTTACCAGTGTGTCACTCAATAGAGTTAGCTTAACAGTGAAAATCATTTTTTGGGGAGGGTGGGGGTGTGGCTAACAAAGTCCCACACACATTAGTATTTTATTGATTCCTTTACCTGATTTAAATGTTTTATTCATTTATTCAATGATAATGTTGAGCACCTCAACATTTCTCAAGCGGCTACAGATACAGGGCCACAAGAATGTCCAGTTTCTTGCCACTAGGGAACGTACACGATGAAGGAGTTTTTATTATTTGTATCATCTACACTCTCTGCAAAAATCCCCATAGGCAACACATTCTTCTCAAAATATTTTCTGTGTGACATTAGCAGGATTCCTTTAAACGAGAAGGGAACCTAAGCAAAAAAGAAAAAAATATGGAGCGAATAAAGGAAAACCCTGTCATATCTCTATCATTCTTGCTGGAGACCTCTCATTTGATAGTAATTGTCATCACCCTCATATAGTTCTCAAACTGCGATATTGGAAAGACCCAATAATCATTACCACAAAGGGAACTAGATAAGAGTATGAAAGGATTATGCACATATATTTCTACTAGGTGAAAAAACATATATATATTACATTCCTTACAGAGAGTGGGTTATTGGTAGCATTTTTATATATGGGAGGAAACTTGTCGTTCCAACAGTGCCTCACCTATGGCAAGCAGTATTTAAGTGATTACTATTATTATGATAATGATAAAAAGATTTTATTGCTTTCATTATAAAATGCATTGCAAAAACAGCTACTAGACAAACACTGTCCTTCATATTTCAAAGTGAAGCCACTGGAAGTAAAACAATATTTCTATTATCCAGAATTTCATCATTTAACATTCTATTAACCAGGGTTTAAGTATATCGTTGGCTGTGTGTCTTCACGGCAATCAGTTCACAGAGAATTTCTTACAAAGCAGGTGAATGGGGAAGCCGACTTTCTCCCCAGAGGCCAGCAGAACAGGCTGTTGCTCTCTATTGCCAATAGATGGTGGCCACGAATTGTTAGACAAAATGCTGAGGCCTTTTAAACGCCAGCCTTGAAAAAGGATGCATCAGCAAGTGAAAATGAATAATCGGCTGGGTGGAAACTGATAAATGAAGGAATCAAAGTGATAAAAAAATGATAGGACTGATTATTAAAGCAAAATAGCAAAAAAGCTAATGGCTTTTACTTAGAAATCATAGTTCACGGAAATTACTTAATCTAAACATTCTATTAAAGAAAATCTTGCATCAGCTTTTGATTTTTATTGCGTACTGTTGTTCAAATTTTTCTTTCTTTAGAAATCCTTTTCATATGCAAGACCACAAGAGCTGCTTTTTTTACATCCAAACTGAGCTCCACGACCTGCGTGGGATGGTGAAGTTAGCGTTGGGCTAGGGAGCAACAGATATGTGGACAAGTCCCAGCCTCCTCACTTCAGACTTTGAGTCAAAAACAGGAACCTAGAACAGCCAAGGCAATTTTGTAAAAGAGGAAGAAAGTTTAAGGATAAACACTTCCAGATTTCAATACTTAGTATAAATCTACAGCAATCAAGACAGTATGCTACTGGTGTACAGATGGATAAATAGATCGACAGAACAGAGCAGAGAGGATAGAAATAGACCCTCGTGTTTATGGGAAATTGATTTTCGACAAGGTGCAAAGTTAATTCAATGGAGAAAGGATACTCTTTTCAGTGAATTGTGTTTGAACAACTGGATATCTACAAGAAAAAAATGAACTTCAATTCATACCCTGCACCATATACAAAAGATAACTCAAAATAGATCAAGAACTTAATGTAAAACATAAAACAAAGCTTCTAGAAGAAAATATATGAGAAAACCACAAAAGAACGAATTGATAAATTGGACTTCATCAAAATTAAAAACTTCTGTTGTTTGAAATGCTAAGCCATAGACAAGAAGACAATATTTGCAAATTATACATCTGAAAATATACTTGGATCCAGAATATATAAAGAACTCTTAACATTTTATAATATGAAAATAACCCAACTTTTAAAAATGGGCAGAAGATTTAGACAGACACTTCACCAAAGAAGATAAAAGAATGACAAAAAAGCTCATGGAAAGGAGCTCGAGATCATTGGTCATTAGGGAAATGTGACCCAAGGCCATAATAAAATAGCACTACACACTTAGCAGGTGGTCAAAATTTAAAAAACTGACTATATCAAGTGTTGAAGAGGATATGGAGCAACTGGAACTCTCATACGTTCTGGGTATGAACATAAAATGGTACCACTAACTTGGAAAATAGTTCGACAGTTTCTTAAAAAGAAACTTTTAAAATATAATCCAGTCATTCCACATCTAGGCATTTATGCAAGAGAAAAACAAATATATGTATATACAAAGACTTGCATAAATTTTCCTAGAAGCTATGTTTGTTGTAACCAGAAACTGGTAACAACCCAAATGTTCATCAACAGTTGAATGGACAAGGAGTTTGTGGTTATGTACATACGGCAGAATACAATTCAGCAATAGAAAGGCATGAGCTTTCGATGTACATGGCAATGATAAATCCCAAGATAATTCTGCTGTATGCAAAGAAGAGTACATAACATATGGTAGCATTTATACACAATTCTAGAAAATGCAAACAGGAAATGAAAACAGATCAGAAGTTGCTTGGGGAATGGTGGATAGGGCAACGAGGTGTGGGAGGGGTTGATGGATATGTTCGTTATATGGATTGTGGTGATGGTTCCACTCATGTCTCAGGTCCGAGTATAAAACCTGTCTTTTCCCCCATTGGACCACAGCCACTCGCCTTAACCTTGCTGGGCCTCAGTTTGCACATCTATAAAATATCCAGGTGGGTAAAATAATCTCCAAGATTGCCACCAAATCTAAAGGTCTAGGAGTCTATACGAAGCAAACTGATTTTAGGTACAATTTTGTTCGTTTCAAAATTCTCTCATTTCAGGGGCTGGCCCCATGGCCGAGAGGTTAAGTTTACGTGCTCTGCTGCAGGCGGCCCAGTGTTTCGTTGGTTCGAATCCTGGACGCGGACATGGCACTGCCCATCAAACCACGCTGAGGCAGCATCCCACATGCCACAACTAGAAGGACCCACAACGAAGAATATACAACTATGTACCAGAGGGCTTTGGGGAGAAAAAGGAAAACAATAAATAAATAAAATCTTTAAAAATAAAATTCTCTCATTTCACAAGATACCAAATTTCCTTCAAAGTGTACAATGAGGACCGCAAACATTTTAACTAACGTGTGAGCTAAGGGCACCTCTGCATTTTGTCCGTCGTTAACTGACTTCTAGATTCCCATTGGCTCAGTTTTCATTGTGAAGAGCTGTGAGAGCACTTCCGTGATCAGCCATTAGAATGTGTTTGGTTGGAAAGTGTGGCCATTACAGCAAATATAAAGGTGCTTTTCTGAATGCTTCAGAAAGCACTAAAAAGCCATTAAAAATGAGAGATAATGGAACAATTGTGTCCCGTTTTCACTTCTAATAACCATGACTCCCTGGGCCTTCAGTACTTCCTAAGATGCTAACCGTTCCAATAAAGCGTAACAGCAATATAGATTTTCATCACCTACCAGATTTGGGTAGCATTCATTGCCCACTTCTTTTTTATTCTATATACTTTCTATGACACTAACATACATCACATTTCGATTATCTTTTCCTATTCACTGACTCAGGTGCATTTAACTTAATTGCTAGGCTTTTCCATTGTTTGGCTTACACGATCTTATTTCTATTATAGGTTGTACAACCAATGGTCACAACATTTCAGACTCTATAGCTTGCCTTTCAAGTGTGTTTTGGGGTTCCCCAGATTTAGAAATATATATCCTTAGGCATAAAGCTGGGTTCGGTGTTCTAAAGTGCAACCAATCAGTTGACACATCAAATGGAAAAGAAGCTTTATATAAAATTGAAGGATGTTGCGTACATTCAGGGAACAAGGCATAACAGCATAAATGTGACTGATTGAACCACAAATCATGTTTGTCAATCAAACGTCTTCTTGTCTTTCTCCTCTCTAAATATATCCTTTTACCACACAGTTCATTCTTTAAAAAAAAAATCCTGTGGTCATAATGTCAGTTGCTAACTTTGTTTTCTATTTACATCATCCACTTACGAATACCCTTGTCCTCGATTTAATTAGTTAGTGTCACTTACACTTTAATTGGTAACGGTGTAAGACTGAGCTGAATTTGAAAATGATGCCACCATGTCAGATGAAGCCACATCAATCTTATAACTACACGCCACAGCCAAAGCACAGCTAAACAACCACACATACTCATGTACTAGAATTGGATTTTTATGTTTTTAGTTTAGTGAAAATGATATATTAAATGGAGTAAACACCTTTAAAAATGAGAAAGATCTATTTTTCCCCTCAATTTCAGTTCTAATACCTTCAGTTCAGCATAATCAAAACTCAAGAAGAGTGAGTTGAAGCATAAATACTCTAAGAACATAAATCATCAAATATTGCTGATGTTTCCCAATATTTGTGGGTCTCAGTCTATATCTACACATATCTGAACTGTTATTGATGACATGGAGGAATCAAGCATTCAAATTTCAATACAATACAAAATCTTTGGCCACAAACAACAAAGTGACTTTCTCTGTGTCATGCTTTTAGTATTCAGCAATAATTTCAGAAGGACACACTCCCTTAAATTTGCCACCAAATCCTACCAAAAGAAATTTTATGGCTTAAATAGATGTTCTAGAAAATTATTCAAAATTAGTGTCCTAGTCACAAGATATTATGGCCATTTTTATCAAGAACAAATAACGTAATGAACCATTATGTTGGAACAAAAGATAGTAAGTATTTGCCTCTAATAAATCAATTATTTATTGTCATATTTTTGTGTATATCTGTTTTCAAAAAAGACTGAAAGCTCCTTGAAAGAAGAAACTATGTCTTTTTTGCTTTTGCATTTCTACTACTAGCATTGTGCTCTGAACTCAGGAATAATATAATCTATGGATAGATGGATAGAGGGATGGATGGATGGATGGATGGATGGATGGATGGATGTGTGCCATGCAGCACAAAATAACAAGAGACTTTGGTAGAGGGTTGCAAAATGTTCACATGCCAAATGACAACCATCAGATTTACCAGACATACAAGTTAAAATCAGCAATCTGTAACAGCTGAAAGTATCAAGATATATAAGGAGACCCAAGAGTAAAACAGATCAGAAGACTGACTTTATAAAAATAGAGAAGTTTAAGCTGGTAGAACCATCTGCAACTGACTAGTGCAATCTCCTGACTTTGCAAGTAAGGAAACCGTTCTGGAGTGGTGAAGGAAGGGACCTAAGCTTAAACAGAGAGCTGGAAGTAGATCTATAACCAGAAATTGGAGGTACCAACTTCAGTCCATGGCTTATACTGCCCCAGCAATTCAAGTGATACCAACTTATGAAGTGACTTTTCCTGAGGAGGTCAGCACTGGGAAAAATGGAGAATCCAAAGAAAGAACAAGATTTTCATGTTGTATTTGAGGGGCTTACAGTTTAATTGGAGTTTCAAGCATGATTTATATCATGTAATTAGGGGATGATTCTGGAGTGGAACAGGAGATGAGCATCTTGAGGATGTAACATTGGACGTAAGGAGATCTGGCCGAGTAGAGGGCATGCTGAGGTCTTTGGAGTCACAGAGAGGAAGTGGGAAGGTGATCCGGGCATGGGGACATAGACAGGAACAGAGTTTCTACAGGTGAAGATTCACAAGCAAAATAGGGCGCCGAGAGTCAACAAGAGAAGAAATCAGGCAATCAAGGAAGAAATCTAGGCGGATGCAATACTCGATTTCAGGAGCAATACAAAGTCACAGTAGGCTTGCCCACAATATCGATGTGGTGAAAATGGAATCTTGTTGAGTATAAAGGCAGAAAGCAGATGGACAGTAGTGGGGGGACCTGGGCACAAGGAAATTGAGATTACTGTAGAATTCAGGAAAAAAGTATATATATATTTTGAGATATGCATATACATATGTTATTTTATATATATATATATGTTTTTGATAAAACTCAAAAATACGAGAAATATGACTAAGAGACAACCAAAGATATAAGTTTGGGTCTTTTAATTCACAAGTTATTTTCAAGCTATTAATAAGGAAATTTCAGAATATCCAATGTCACGCTGTGCAACAGAAATTTCTGCGATGGTGAAAATGTTCCATATCTGCTCTAATATGGTAGCAATTAGACACATTTAAATTGTTTTATGATCATGAGAAACTGAATTTTAATTTTACATAATTGTAATTGATGTACCTTTAGATTTAAATAACTGCATATGATCAGTGACTATGTATTAGACTGTGCAGATAATGTATTCGGTTTACTACAGAGCCGTTAAATAAATGTAAAGAAAAGGAATAAAATTCTACAAGCAACGTGTCCTATACTGTTATACTTGTGCTGTATATCTGCTATATTCTAGACCACAACTGTTCTCAACCATTTTGGCACTAGGAATTCTATTACTATTTTCGAATGTAATTTTTTCTTATCCATCTAGTCACCCAACATTCCAGAAAGGATTTAAAAGTTATACAATACACACAAATCCAATAAGATTACAGTAGATAAACAAAAAATTGGAGAGAATATGAAATAGTAAGAGACGAAGGCCAAAGATTTAGGATAGTACACAAAAATACATGCCATAAAATATTATAGTTGCTAAAGACATGCTCTGGAAGCTCTGATTTTTACCAGAGAGGCCAGAAGAGAGGAAACAGCATGACCTCTAAGTTATATTGTCTACAGCGTAGAAAATATATGCGTAATTCAGGAGAATCATTGTTTTTCCTGGACTAAAGTTTGAATATCTTTGACTGAATCAAAGGATGACAAGTTCTTGCTCCAGAGTTGGAGAAGCAGAGGAAACCGCTTTGCAGCAAGGATGGAAGGAAGCAGACTGGCGGAGGTGAAGTTGATACATGGAGATAAAGAAGGGGTCTTTCCCACATCTGTCTCTGGGCAACAGGAGACACCTCTATCCTTAATAACAAACTCCTTCTCTGTTCGCATGCCCACTTAAGTGGGCTTTGTTCCTGTCAACCAGAAGAGTCTTAGTGCAGAGAGAAATTTCTTCCACTGTGCTGGGGTTGGCACTACAAGAAGAAATTCTGTATTTGTTTCTTGCCCAGCCCTTCACTGGGATCTGAGCAGCACAATGCCAAAGCAAATTCAGCAAGAATAGTTCACAGATTTCCATTTCACTAGCACTCTCAGTGGCCCCTTCCTCCTGCCTCCCTCACAAAGTGAAAAGCGCAATATTACTCACTTTAAATGGACTAAAAATTAATTTTCTGTTTGTTTTAAGATTCCATGACACTGTTCACCTGCATTTTCAAGTTATAATCTGAAGGTCACTCTGAAAGACCAGATAAAACATCATTCACCACAAATGAATCTTAATAATAATAACATATAAAAAGTGCCACAAATTTATCTTTGTTTTTCACAGGTGCTTTGTTGCAATTCTCTTCCATGCTGTGCTGAAGCTAGAAACCTAAGCATTATCTTCAACACCTCCTTCTGGCCTTCCTTCCTTCCACATGAGGCCCATCACCAAATCTTATGAAATACAACCTCCAAATGACTCTGGGATCAGTTCATTTCTTTCCAGGCCCAGTAGCACCAGCACCAGAACCACTCTTGGGCAGGCTGGCATCCTGTCCCGGCTGCACGCTCTAACCACTGCTTCCTGGCCTTTCCCCTCCACTCTTGTCCCTTTGCAGTCATTTTCCTTCCTCCACCTGGAAGGATCTTTCTGATCAGGCCACATCTCCTGTTTTAAACTTCAAGGGTTTCAACTTCTCCCAGGGTATTTGAAGAAAGACCAAAGTCTTCACTGCAAGCTCAGATGCCGCTGGCTGGCTTGGTCCTGCCCACCTTCCTGGTTTCTTCCCACCCTCATCCAGCCACTCTGGTCTGCTTTTGGTTCCTCAAACTTGCTTCACTCCCTCCTGTCTCAAGGTTTTATCTCAAGATGTTCGTCTTGTCGGGACTCCTTTCCTACCCTGCTCCACTTCCTCCATTTCGTCTAGCTCATATCTAAGTCAGTAATTACACAGCTGCATGGTTTTGGATGAAGGTCTGTAAACCCCTTTAAGCTGTAAGCTCCATAAGGGGCACAAGCTTATCTATTCTGCTAACTATTGCTTCCCCTTTTGACTCCAACAGAGCTTGGAATATAGTAGATACTTCTTCCTAGAAAATGTTCATGACGATGGGATCTGCCTTATCTGGTATTCTAAGGACACACTTTATAAAACTAGAGGGCTATGCTAATGTCTTGATTCTGACTCAGGTGATATAAATGATGTCTTATCATTCAATAAGATGCCACAGTTCAAGATATTTCTCAAAAACGTGACCACAAATGTTTTTTTTAAATGAAAATTAAGGTTCCCTCCCAAATTAAGAGTAAATTATTTTAAACTATTTGTATAATTTTTTTTAAAGATTTTTTTTTTATTTTTTCCTTTTTCTCCCCAAAGCCCCCCAGTACATAGTTGTATATTCTTCGTTGTGGGTCCTTCTAGTTGTAGCATGTGGGATGCCGCCTCAGCGGGGTTCGACGAGCAGTGCCATGTCCGCGCCCAGGATTCGAACCAACGAAACACTGGGCCGCCTGCAGCGGAGCGCACAGACCCAACCACTCGGCCACGGGGCCAGCCCCTAAACTATTTGTATAATTTTTAAAGAATTCAGTAATTAAATTTTCCCTTTCTACATGAAATAAAAAGTAAACTTATTAGGATGTTCTGTGTAATATGAATAATTAACATTCGCAACTTAGAAATCTATCTCCTTACAATGCAGTTATAGTCTCTAAGGAAATGTATTCTTAAAACAGTAGCTAAATGCCTTCCATTCAAGGTACTTTGAATTCACCCCCTCAAGCATCAAAACTGCTCTGAAGTCTCTTCTAGAATAGTGTGTCAAACATTCTGAAACGTATTTTATTGGCATCCAGACAGAAACTGCAAATGTTTCTCTTATATTCAAAGTCCTTAAAAAAAGACTTCCTTGCAAAGCTCTGACAATTGTGCCTCCTACCACCTCACTGGGTTCCTTTGCAAACACACCATTCACAATTATAAGCAGTTTTGTAAAATAGCACACTGTTTTCCCAGGAGACCACAGTGCCTTGGAGAGGTTAATTATGTCATTAGTAACTTTCTGAAATGCTTATTATTTACCTGAGTCTCATTTCAGTCTCTCGGGTAAACAGAATATCTCTGTTAATGGTTATTTACCCCCCAAAAGCTTCTGCAATTGTCAGTGCCCCCTAACTTTCCCATAAACACATCATATGACTTGGGGCATAGCCCATGAAAAGCAGAACCTGCCAGTGCCAGCCTCCTTATTCAAATGGCTAGATGGGCCACCTTTTCCCTGAACTGGGGTTTTCTAGATTTTAGGCATAGTGGAAATGAATAAACAGGACTTTTAAACTTTCTCATAATTTAGATCGTGTCTTAGCTGGTTGCAAATCTCATTAGCAGTTTTACAGCTGTTTTTCTACCTTGATTTATTTTTATTTTTGGATCAGAAGGAAGAAAGGCAAAACTGCAGCCTAGAGGTTTGCTTTGGAAAATAAAATTTGAATTTAGCGGTTGATGATTTATCCTCTGTGTGCTATACTTTGCATGTATGTACAGTTAAACATACTTTATAGGTAATTATTCCTTCTGTTGATACGAAGCCTAGAATACCCAGTTCCTGAAACAGTAACTTCTAAAGTCATATATTAGGTAAATAAATTCTGACGATGGTAGTATTTCATCCAACAAGAGATCTTACTCTCTCTGAACCATCATCTTTTACTACTTTCCTAGTTATATATGAACAGTAAACACTCACCAAGACCACTGATTTAACTGAAGTAAATAACAGAAAGTAAACAGTCTCTAAATGAAATGAGCATGTTCAAATTAAAACAGAGTAAGAAATCCAAAGGAAAAATTGCTTTGAGTTGTTAGAGGTGAAGTGCCCCCAATTCTTTTACTTTTAGGTCCTACTGAAAATATCCATAACACAGTATTTTAATACTAACAATCTCAAGTTTCCCCTCTATGGAAATTTTACCAGGCAATTAAAATTTGGTCTTTGCCATTTTTTAATCATGTTATTTTAATTTACAATATAAAGTGTGTAGTTCTTTCATTGTATTCGTCAAAACAATGCAATATAAAGACAGTTAAACCATTTTAACTAAGTCTCTGCTATGACTTGAAGACTACAGACCCTCTGTTTTGCCTGGTGTGATCCTGGTAAGTACTGAAATAGGACCCTCTGTTAATATAACAGGCACAACTTATGCATACTGTTGCTGTCCACACATTTCCTTTTATATTAAATAACCCTTGACACGCCATATGGACAATCCATCCGCATGGTTCCATGGAACCCAGTTTGATAACTGCTGATCTAAAGATACCACATAGAGACCGAGATACCAGTATATCTTGCACTTCTATTATAGACACTTTCTTCCCATTGATTTGATTGTGGGTTTTTTTTTTCTGTCTGATAAATTTTATAGAAGTAAATAGTAACTCTTGTTTAGTGGCCAACAGTCAAGGATCACAGCATTTTTGAGGTGAAAGAGGGCCTGGATGAATGAATTTCATGAATAAAAGGTGGAGATGAATAATTAGCTTTGGAGTCTGGCAGACCTATTTTGGAATTTGGCTTCTGAGAGCCTTAGTTTTCTTGCCTGCAAAATGGCATTACTAAGATTGAACACACAGAATCATTGTGAAGCTTAAATAAGGTAACATATGCAAAAGGCCTGCCCCAGTATCCAGTAGCTACTAAGTGATTTGATCAAATTAACTAGGTGTTCAGTTAGTGGTAGAATCAGGGCTAGTCTTAGGACTTCTAGTTCGGCACTATTTCTACAATAGTAGTCTAATTTGAGAAACACATACACGTTAACCATGGATGCATCTTACTGTAGTCCTAAAAAAATTTCAAGCAAACTGTTTCCATTTCCCTTAGAAGAATCAGCATGGCAGTAAAAATAATGCTCAGGAACGAAGACATAAACATTAACCATTGTATTTCTGATGAACCTCTAAGGATATAACAGAATTTATAAATTATAACACAATAGAGAAGGAAACACTGTTAGAAGTCACTATGTTTTAATATTTTCTTTTTTTTAAATTGAGGTAACATTGGTTCATAACATTATATAAGTTTCAGGTGTACAGTCACGTGTTGCTTAACAACAGGGATACATTTTGAGAAATGCAGTGTTAGGCATTGTTAGGCGATTTCCTCATTGTGCAAACATCATAGAGCGTACTTCCACAATCCTAGAAAGTATAGCCTACTACACACCTAGGCTATATGGTATTAATCTTAAGGGACCACCATCGTGTATATGCAGTCCATTGTTGACCGAAATGCCGTTATGTGGCATATGACTGTACAATATTATAATTCAACATCTATATATTCTATGGTGTTTTCACCACCAAAGTCTAGTTTCCATCCATCACCATACAGCCAACCCCTTTTACCCATTTTGCCCTCCCCCACTTCCTTCCTGCCTGGTAACTACCAATCTGTTGTCTGTACATATATACAATGGAATTCTACTCAGCTGTAAAAAAAGATGAAATCTTGTCATTTGTGACAACATGGCTGGACCTTGAGGGTATTATGCCAACTGAAATAAGCCAGAGGGAGAAAGACAATAACTTTTGATCTCACTTATATGCGGAAGATAACAAACCAAACCAAACCAAAAATAAACAAACAAAACATAACAAAAACAAACTCATAGAAGTCACTATTTTTCAGTCTATTAAAAAATTTTTAATTATATTTATTTAAAGGTTACTGTACCAAATGATAGCTATGAAGTTGTCTGGCTTGGTAGAGGTGGGAGCTGAGGGAGGCGGGAGTCATTTGAACATTGTATCAATAAAGGTGGCATCCCCAAACCCAGGTGTGAGGGGGGTGGAGCATCCAGGAATATACCCCTAGAGCTTCCATATTATCTCTATCTTTGGTGATGGCATTCTTGAAAATAAACTGTTTATCTGAAGCGTGTTTTCTATTAATTGTCATGTCAAAAATTTACCTATTTCATTAATTTTTTTAAATGACTCATTTAGAAGAATGGCTGGATGGCTTCGTTGTTCTATTTTGCTCAATTCTAGTCTATTTAACCTTTTCTTTCTGCAGAACAAGACATGAGTTATGTTTTAAGATCATGTAAACAAGTACTTATTTATATGATACTTCGTATATTTCTGGTAATTGAAATGATTGAATACAAGTGGGTTCTGAAGGGAAGTTATGGTATTGTTTTGAAGGCATAGGGCTTTTAAAATGGGCTGATTTAAAGTAGGGGTGATTTTTACCTGCTTTCGTTGCATCTGAAATAGGTTAAAATTGAAAATATCAGAGTGTGTCTCATATAGTAGGAAAGTATTATTTTATGAAAGATTTTTCAACTATCTATATGTGTATGTGTTATCCATTTACAGTGTCATGATGTAAAATGTCTTTCTTTCTGTGGGTAGCCATTAAAAAAGTTGGCAATCCACTGGTCTAAATCAGTGTGTTCTCCAAAATTTCAGTTGGGAACCTCTATCAGCAAAAAACACAAAAACTGAATAGGAATCCCAACATTGATTTAATACAAATATTGCTACTATCTTATGTACATTTAAACGCATTCAAATTAAGGGATGATATAAAAAGTAAATAGAAATAGGAGTTGTAAAATTTCCTTCCTGCACCACACAGTAGATCACTTCTTTTAGTGTATCTCTCAATTCTTTTGGAATAATATGATTCAAATTTCAGACTATATGTTTGTTCAATATTATACTTGATTATAGTCCAAAAACACTTAAAGGAAATTTACTCATTACTCATTGATGACTTATTCAGAATACAAAATTTTTGAGAACAGACTTAAAAGTTATATTAGCAACCTAGTTAAGGAAGCCTATGGATGCTATCAGTAAAAGAAGAGAAAAAAAAATAATGGTAGCCTTGTTGATGCAACTATTTATATTCCTATATATATCCCCTTTAAAAAAATTATTTGGGAAAATCTGCTTACATAGAATGAATCTAATTTAAGAGTTTTAATAGGAACTTCTATCAATAACTTTTATTATATTTATGTAATGCTTTATGCTTCCTATGTTAATTTGTAATTCACAGGAATTAATTATTTTCATTATTGGCTAATGTAGAAAATGTCAAAAAGAAAATTACACTTTCACTTTTTAGCCATGAAACCTTAATTAAATCTAAGTTGTAGCTTTGGGTTTCCTACTAGAATCATAAGTATCTACAATACATTCTGAAATTGGATCTATAATTGGTGGTGACCGGAAAGCTATCACATACAGAACACCTATTGTGCATCAGGAACTGTGGCAGTCATTTTTCACATACAACCTTATTTGATTCTGAGTTCAGACTTCTTTTCATTTTATTTTGGTTTTTTAAATTTTTTTATTTTTTGGTGAGGAAGATTGGCCCTGAGCTAACATCTGTTGCCAATCTATCTCTTTTTGCTTAAGGAAGATTTTCACTGAGCTAACATCTGTGCCAGTCTTTCTCTATTTTGTAGGTGGGCACGGTTTGATGAGCAGTATGTAGGTCTGCACCTGGGATCTGAACCAGCAAACCCTGGGCTGCCGAAATGGAGGGCACAAACTTAACCACTACACCACCAGGCCGGCCCTTTCTTTTCATTTTAAATGAGAAAATCAGCCCAACATCTGGTAGAGCAGGTCTGGAATTGGATCAGCACCATCTGACTACAAAGTCTGTACTTGGCCCACGATCTCTGAATCACGGATGTGCAATCAAGTCTACCACTTGGAAGCTGACCCACCAACACGCCAAAGGAATACCTTTTTGACAGAGACTGCCAGGCGTCTACTTAAATTCTTCTTCTCTGAACCTAGGCATTTATCTAGACCTCAAATCCCAGACTCCTTTGCAGCAGGTAAGGTCAAATGGCTATGTCCTAGCCAATGGAGTGAATGAAGAGATGTGTGCCATTTCCAGGCTAGGTTTATAAGAAAGATGCACTTCTCATTTATCATTTCTCACCCCTCTGCCAACTAGACTCTGGCTGTGGGGACCAGTCTGACCATGAAGACAGAAATCCCTCATCCTCTGGGACCAGTGGGACATGGGCTCTGGGAGGAGGAGAGGTGTCTAGAGATGCCCACTGAGACTAGTGGGACAGGCCTGCCACCCATGGAGACCAGCACTTGTTGGGCAGGGATTCTGAGACCAGGCAGGACCTGGCAGTTATGAGTCGCTTCTAGAAGCAGCTGTTAGTTATGTTTCCTGAATTACCTCTGTTATCTCTAAGCATTCAATCAAGTCTTGTAAAAGTTGGAACTTGCTTCTCTTAGCTAAGATGTGAGAAAACTGGGAAGCAGTGTCCCTTGCTGAGGCCCAAATTGGGGTCATCTGAGCTGGTCACCAGTGAAACCGCAATGATGCCCAGAAGAGCAGCAGTCATCATCATCAGTGGCAGAGGCCACAGCATGATGACAAGAAAAGATGTCTGGAGTGGAAGAACCTAACGCATTTGTTCTTGAGTCTGCGTGTAACAGAGCCCTGGAAAACTGAAATGGCTTCCACCAAGTTTATAGAAGTCTGTGCCACGGTGATGTGGAAATAGAAATAAAGCATATGCTAATTGTATTGCCACAAGATAGAAACGCCACTTTGAAGAAAACCACCCACCCACCTGAAACTCTGGCCCCAACCCAGGCAAGCATTAAGCTGCATTTGTGTGTGAGCCACTACATTTTGGGGTCTGTTGGTTATAGCCACTTAGATTACAAGAACCAACAAAACTTTTTTAGAGGCCCCACTTTGTGACAATCCATCTGGGAGAACCAAGGGCTCCAAACGCCATCCTAACCCACTCTACCTCAGAGAAGATCACTGTGTTTTTATTTTTACAAAGGATGGAAAAATTCAGAGGATCCTCCCTGAAATGTCTGTTAGTGAGTCCAGATTTTGAAATCAGGCAACTAGCAGAAAATGCCCTGGATTCCTTACCGATGCATGGAAATCAGCCAATACTGAGTAGGGGTGGGGGTAGGGGTTAGTGGGGAAGGATGGAGAACAGAGCATATCTTCAGGAACTTCAGGAAATTAAACCATTGCAGAACTTATACACAGGGTTCACGTTCAATCGACCTTCTCTGAATTTAGGGAGGCAAGTATTTGAAAACTATTTCAGAATCTAGAAAGTAACTGTTACGAACTGAATTATATCCCTCAAAAATTCTTCTGTTGAAGCTCCAACCCTCAGTACCTCTGAATGTGACTGTAATTGGAGATGGGAGCTTAAAGACGTAACTAAATTAAAATGAGCCCATTAGGGTGGGCTCTAGTCTAATCTGACTAGCGCCCTTATAAGAAGAGGAGATTAGGACGCACAGACAGAGGACTATGTGAAGAGGCAGAAAGAGTGCGGCCATTTCAAGTCAAGGAGAGAGGCCTCAGAGGAAACCAGCCCTACGGACACCTTGATCTTAGACTGCCAGCCTCCAGAACTGTGAGAAAATAATTTATTTACACCACTCAGTCTGGTATGTTTTTATGGCAGCACTAGCAGACTAATACAGTGGCCAATTACAAAATCATCATTACATGTGAGCCACAGGAAAGAGCTGTTACTGGCAGCAGGAGAGGGAGAGGAGGAGAGAGAGAGTCAGAATGACATCAGACAAAATAATACCACTTCCTCAAACACGCTTCTTATTCCCCCCCTTCAGTATTTCCGCTGCCTTTCATATGATGCTTCTCTCCATGAATATATAATTCTAAGATAGCTACTTTCTAGTAAAAGCTTGAAAATCAGGAAAGATAAGAAATATTAATTTTTTCCAAACTCCTAAATGGAATCAGTAATAGAACATATAAGATGACCTGGAAGGTGTGGAGATTTTACTAGAAGTATATAGCAAAATTGCTTGGTTCAGATATTACATATTTATTTCCATCTTGACATTAGAATATTAAACCACTCCTCCTCTTGGTAAATTGGTATGCATTTAAAACATTACATTGTTTCACTGTCCTGCTTAGGAACCAAATGACATAAGCTCTCATGAATATGTAAATCAACCCCTCTCGGCACATTATTAATTATTTCAAAGATAGTTGGAGGTCACTAGCTCACAGCAATTTCTGTGCATGAAGTCTCATTAATACAAGACATCACGCAGTAAGCAAGGATAAAGTTTTATCACAGTTACTGCGTTTGTGTGTGCGTATGTGTATTTTAAATGGACAAAGTAACTACACAACTGGACACAGTACCACCAGGCACTGAATATAGCTTTTGGATAATGACGGGGATGCGGGGAGGGATAAGGGACACAATCTTCAACTGGAACACTTAAAAGAAAATAACACCTGTCTGGATCCGGAAACATGGACTTAAAATCCCAATCAATTTCTGTCTCAAATAAACTTAGATTTAAACCTAGAGACCACAAATGGCCCTGATTTCTTTGAAATAAAGTGCTTAGCTGCAGAAATCCATCGCTCTTGAAGACACAGCGCCCTTCTCATTGCCTGAGACCCTGCAGAGATAACACAGGGGTCTGGCCCACTGCATCTTTAACCTTGTCCACCGCCAAACATCCCTTTGGCAGCTGTAAATCAGCATCTATTTAGGTGGTTCTCAGCAACTGAAATGCTCTGATATAAACCGTGGGACAGCTGAGGTGGAACCACCAAAAATGAAATGTGAAGCTGTTGCTGGTGGTACAAAGATTTACCAAGAAATGAAGGAGAATATTTAAGATAGTTAGTGAGCTGTACTTTTTAAAATTCATAATACAGATATAAGACACTTATTCTAACCAAATTGTGATAAAATAGATCTTCTTGCCCAAGTAACTCTTCACGCTCCCTGCTATAGTTTGCTTTTATAACAGTGATTGTGAATTCAAAATTTATCTGATGAAAGAGATAATAAAAAAATGACTTTCACACCCGAAAGCAACTGAGATGAGCACAATAAACACAAACATAGCCATTATCAAGCAATTAACGAAATATATATAACAAAAATAGGGATGAAAATCCTGAATATTGGAATAATTTGCACATATATTCAGAGTTTTCTGACTAGGGATAAAACTGGAATTTAGATGTTTCTGGTGAGGAAAATTTGGCAAAAACTTTTGGGCATCAATTTGAAAGTTAAAAGCAGCAAAGTTGTATTATTTAGGGATGTATATATACGGGTGGCGGTGCTATGAGAAAAATGACTATCACAAAGTCCAGATCATAGCTGCACCCAGGAAAGACGTAGGAGGTTGTAACTCAGGAGGGTTTCTGGGATGTTCACCATACTCCTTTCCTTGATCTGGGTGGTGGATACCATTGTGTATGCACGATATGTCTCATAATAAATTTAAGAATACATCAAGTCATTTAAGATGATATGATTGATGGTCAACTAATATTATATTGACTACAGTTATAATCCTTTGAGCCTTAGGAGAGCATCCTCTATACTGGTAATGCTGAGTGCACAGACTCAAAAAGCATGCTGACTGCCAATAAGGCCAGGGAGAGGAATGAGGAGATATACATTTTTAAGAAAAGAAGAAGAGGGGCCAGCCCAGTGGTGCAGCAGTTAAGTGCGCACACTCTGCTTTGGTGTCCCAGGGTTCGCCGGTTCAGATGCCAGGTGCGACCTAGCACTGCTCATCAAGCCATGCTGTGGTGGCATCCTACATATAAAATAGAGGAAGATGGGCACAGATGTTGCTCAGGGCCAATTTTCCTCAGCATAAAGAGGAAGATTGGCAGTGGATGTTAGCTCAGGGCTAATCTTCCTCAAAAAAAAAAAAAGAAGAAGAAGAAGAAGAAGAAAGCCTGAAGGCAGCTAGTTTAAACATATTTTGTAGATATCTTAAGTACTTACAGACATCTCTCTAGAACTCTGTGGGTAAGCAATAAATTTATACTTAAAAATGGTTTGACCATGTCCTTACAAAACAGGTAGAATGCTCTTCTTAAGAGTTCAGGGCAGAAGTGGGTGGGAAGAAATTATTTTTGCTTTCTCTGCTAGCTACTCAGAGCAGTCCCACCTTACTTCTGTTTTCTAAAATGTTACTTTATTTTTAGCCAGTTAATAAGATATACAAGAAGAAGATGAAGAGAGATTGGAAAGTAGAAACCCAAGTGAGGAAAGAATCAAGGCACAGTTTACTTGGACACAGGGCTCCTGCTAAAGATGAAGGAAGCAGTGCGGCTGGTACCATTTCTAATAGGCGTATAGAATCTCTTCATTTGTAAAACGCTAAGGTTACATGCAGGCATCAAACAAATGTGCAAGTCCGTGGTCCTCTCTGAAGCAGGATTCCATAAAGGCAGCACTTCCAAGGGCAAACAGATGACTGTGCAGACAGCGCCTGTTGATCTAGCCAGAATGAGCTCCTGAACACCATCAATTCTGTCCTACAGCTCTTTTTCTGGTCCTTGTCCATGTATCAGTCACTGCTTATAATGAAGCTACTTGATTGAGTGTTGTTCTGTTGCAAGCAGGGAGAGGAAAGCTGAAAAGCCTTTCAATAAATTTTATGTTACACCATCCACTCCACCAGCGTTAGAGACTGCTATGTGTTTGCAGTCATGTTTGCTTTTCCTCCTGGGCACATGGCCAGACCACAACCCTCCTCTCCCCAACCCCCAAACCCTCATCCGCTGTGGTTAGGTGAGGCCATGTGGCTGAGTTCTAGACGAAGAGATATGGGAAGAAGTGATGTGCTCCACTTTCAGGCATGGTCTCTAAAAAATCTCCAGGGCCATGCTTCTGTTCTCTCTTCCTCTGCCAGCTGGCCTAGATGGAGAGGATCCAGTGGGGATTGGGAGGCCATGAGAATGACAGAACCACTAGGTGGCAGAAGTCTGAGTCTGGGGCCCTGAATGGTGATGTGGGCTGAGGCCACAGCCAACCCACACTGGACCATGACATGAGTGGAAATGAACCTTGATTCTGTGATTTCAGCATTGCATTTGTTAGAGAAGTTAGATTACTATCCTGACTTTGCAGTGCCTCATATATCCAAATCAAAGGAAAACTATCAAAATTGCTAAACTACTCCCTAAAAATAAAACAGAAAGGAGTTTAGCATTAACTTTGGAAAATTAGAAAGTTTGATTTAATTTCAATTAATTTTGAGACAGAAACAACACTAGCTTTGGTCTGCAAGCTCATCAGCTGCTTGAATTCTGGTGTTGCCATTTTCATGGTGACTATTAGAATTATTCTAGATCTAGGAGCTAGGAGGAGAATGGGCTGTCCATGTCAGAGACAGACAGACATATAGAGAATGTGTGTGTGGACACGCTTCTAGGTAGTTTGTTAATATTTTAAAGTTCATAATATGGATTGCCAAATTGCTTTTCGGAAATATACGAATTTATATTCTTACCTGTTTTAAATGTGTGTTCAACACACTCTATTTTCTGCCTTAAAGTAGCAATTCTTCAGTAACTAATTATGTTAAACTTTTAATATGTGTATTGATCATTTGAATACATTCTTTAGTGATTTTTTAATATATTTCCCTACTTTTCAATATGGCTTAAGGAGTTACATTGATGATTATTTGTGTGTATTTGGGAAAGCAACGTTCAAAAGCCAAAAAAATAGTTTATGTTGGATTTTTTTGTTCAGCTCCCTAAATAGCTGCCTAGGAACCAGTCTTTTGGCTCTCTGGGCATTGAGATTATCTCTACATCTCAGAAGACCAGAACTACCTGCCTTGTGCTTAATATTGACAACTAAGACAGTGAGGATCCTAATGGACTGTAGTTGGTGAGGGGACATATTAATAGAAAGGAAATGTCATTCTAAGTTATATGAAAACTGGAATTACATGAAAAGTGACCTGGGAGGAGAACAGTCCAAAAATAATAAACAAAACATTGAAGGCAGAGGGAGGCATGCACTTGAATGGCACCAGTGGTGATGCCAAAGGCATGTAACAGGGAAGGCGAGAAATACCCTCTCAGACACCCTGAGGCTACAAGAAGCCTGTGTTGCCTGGGCTCATAATGGACTAGAGGGAAACGCATTTTGCCCAGTCTTCAGCATAGAAATTCTGGAGCAGCACTCTAAAATAAATCCACCTAAATTCATGAAGCTCCACTGAGCTGTGTGAGTGAAACACAGTGTTAAGAGCAGATACAGAGAGCGCTTCAGCATCTCAAAATAATTCCTAGACGCAATGTTAATCACAGCAGGTACAGCAAAGACAGGAAATATTTCAAAGATAATTATGAAGTTTTCCCCAAAGCCCATACCTTCATGCACGAGTTTTTCAGAGGCTCTGGAAATAGGCCATTGGGGCTGTGTTTGCCAATCTTATTTTCAACTCCATCAACATTTATTGAAAAACCCACGCCGGCTAACAAATCAAATCACTCATGGACAAAATAGACAAGGGCAGAGGGAGTATTTTTGCACTTATTAATGCTACAGTCTCCCACTGACAATACCTTGTTACTTCTAGAAGTCTCACCCCTGCAGTAGTTCTCAAACTACAGACCTGGGGACTTGAACAGATACTGGGGGCCACCCCCAGAGGCTCTCATTTAACAGGCTTGAGGCACGGCCTGGGCAGTGGGATTTTTTTAAATGGCCATGTTACTAAAATGTGCATCTAGGATTGAGAACTACCGCCTAGAGAGAAGCAGGAGGAGAGTGGAGGGAACATGGCACTTTGGAGTCGACCACGTCTGGGCTGAAATCCTGGGTACTTAGTCATATTCAGCCTTTACTTCTTCCTTTGTAAAATAAGAATAATTCCTACTTTTCAGGTTTACTCTTGGTTTCGTTATGGAAAAAGTGATAAAAATTAGATACTCTGCCCTTGATCTTTTTCACAGACGTTTCAAAGATATAGTACTTTGTTGTTTTCAGGCTTACCTATTCATATAGTGATTAAGAACACATATTCTAGAGTCGCACCTAGCTGGCTTTAAACCCCAGCTCAGTGGTTTACTAGCTGTAATACTCTGTGCAGTTTAATTAACTTTAGTGAGCCTCAATTTGTTCATCTATAAAATGGAAGAATGACAACATCCCTTCTAAGAGGGTTTTGTGGGGATCAAATGGATGTATGTATGTAATGTATGTATGTGTGTGTATATGTATGTGTGTGTGTGTGTGTGTGTATGTAGGCACTCAGAGTGGCACCTTATATACGGTAAGTACTCAGTATCAGCTCAACATTATTTAATTTTTACTCTCAGGGAAATAAAATTTGCCATCCCACTCTTATAAAGCATAACAAAATTTCTGGTCAAAAGAGCAGCTCACACTAAGGAAGCAGAGTGTGTACTTGAAAGGTGTTTTAAAACAGTTTTAAGTATTCATCACAATAATTATATCAATGGAAATGGTTGGTTCATTGTCGACTAGCCATACCTGAAAGAAAGTCTGTGTCTAAAATTGAGCTTTGAAGGTGTTTAGCTTAAAGAGCATGAAAGAGGTTTGAAAGACCAGACTATGGATAAAAGAATATCTCATTACATTTGTTTCGGTGGTAAGAGGTTTTAGACATTTCATATAGAAATGGTGAATTTACACGGACATTGTGAGCAAGACACTTGGTATGTGGGTCATTTAGCAAGAGAAATAAATGCTTTATCTAGCTTTTTTGTGGCTTCTGTGGGGCCAGTATAGTTTGAAAAATAGTTTGCTGATTCTACTTACAGCCTCTGTGTTTTGATATATAGTTAATAGTCCCAGAAAACTGATCTCAGTTTTGCTTTTTTTTCTCCCAATGTCGCTATTCAAACACTAGTGAATGGTTTGGTCCCCAGGTTCTGGAGATACTAAATAATGAATGTATGGATTGGGAGAAGGGTGAGGATTAAAGAGCTGCATTTACACGAAGTGTGGAAAAGCAGTCTCCAACAGTGTGCGCATGAAGTAGACACCTACTTCACGTCAACCCACGCTGCCCTAGCGGGATGATTCATTCTACTTTGTGAGCATCAAAAGTCTTTTGGCTATGCCAAAGTAGGAATTCAACCACCAAGCAAATTTAAATACTTATTTACAAAGGAATCTATCCTATTTACAGGTTCATGAAAATCCCCAAGGTCAGAAAAGTCAAGGAGTGGATTCAATCTGTGGAGTCCAGTGCCAGAGTGGTTAGATATGAACTTTGTCATTAAGGTGATGGCTTTAGGAATAAAATGCCCTTGATTACATAAATAAATCTTGCTTTAATTTTCTTGGAAGAATTATAATCCAAAAATAGCTAGTGGTCACCACAGGGGCCTAAAACCATTTGGCTTGGCATTTTAAATTGCAATGGTGAAAAGGTAAATGGACATCTCTTCAGAGAAGTCAATAAGGGCCATGCCTAAGCTTCCAAAAGCCAAAGACAACACAGGGGCCTGACTCTTGAGGTCCAGTCATTTTACCCAGAACTATTGAGGTTGGCCAAGAGCCATCAAGGAAATGTTCTGTAGCACCATGATCAACAAGACCAGCAACATGCCCATTTTGCTGTATGACTTTGAGCCTTGCTAGAGTAATGAAGCTCCCATAAAGCTGACGTTTCAATACATTTTTAGTTCCTTTACAGGATTAACCATCACTTTTGCTTTTCATGCATATTATTGTTTTATTTATAAGATTCATAGACATTGATATAACCTTTTAATTAAACCCACCATGGGAGAAGACTGTGCCATGGAAATAATATGGGTTCAATCAATTCTTCTTCCTGATAGTCTGCTGTTTCTATTTATAGCTTGAAAAGCTTTGATATTTTATTTGTTTTATTCCTACTTTATTTTATGTATCTTGTTTTATATTCCATGAATCAAGGCAAAGTCAAATAAGCCAAGGGGAAAAGATGGCCAGATGGATGAATAGGTGAATAATGCTTGATAATTGGTTGATTTATGCATTGAGTAGAGGAAACACCAACCTACAGTTAAAGAATGTCTAAATACATGTTCCTCTATGAATATACACATATATGCACAAAACATTATATATGTTGTCTGTGGGAATACATTCTTACATCACAACCAAAACAACAACAGCCAATAGTCACTGCATGCTGTCTTCAGTATTTAACCTAAAGGTACTTTATATGGCATTAGTTTAATTCATCCACATAATAGGTGCTATTATATTATCCCTATTTTACCTTAAAGTGAAACTGAGGCACACCAAGGTTAAGTAACTTGGCCTATGTTACAAAGGTAGTGACCCAAAGAGAATGTGAACTTGGCTTCTCTGATGCTCTGTGTACACCTCAGGATATGCGCAAAATGATTCATTAGTTTATGGATGGTAATATTTGGGACCATGCAAGCCTTATTTAAGCTATGAAAAATTAAGCTTAGCTAAGACTTAATGTACAGGCTGACACTGGTACTTCTCCTACCGTGGTCTGCATATCAGAGGATCACATGTCATGAAGTGGAGACGCCGCATCCCTGGGGACTGTGGGAGTCCTACACACAGACTCTTAGAGAGTGGGGCCATTCTTGTTAGTCCCCTTTCACAGAAGATTACTTGTGATCAGTTAAAAGAATTATGGGTACATTATCTCATTTTTACTTAACTAACTCTGTTAAAACACATAAGTGACTTAAGAAGTTTCCTGCAAAGAAACCATTAATTAAAGATAGCTCTGATAAAGTAAGCACAAGCCAACAGAGAAAATGGCGGCACTGACCATGTGAGGCACCATTATCCCTAACAGTGACCCTCGCCTTGAGATATAAACTAAGGAGGGTGTGAAGCGATTACACTAAGCAAGACATTTAAAAACTAAGCAAGTAATAAATGAAAAGAGTGTCTCTGTTGAGAAAAGATTCAAGACAATCCAGGGTTTTTTTCCAAAATAAAAAAAAAACTACAATAACATTTGAAAGGTCTTTTTACATAATACAGGGAAACAATTTGCTTACATTTAATTTGCTTAAAAATTTAAAAATAAGTGAGAAATAAATCGATTTTTAAAAGTGCCTTGAGTATGTAGAGGATTTGAAATGGATATTTAGAAATGTTTCCATGTTATATGGTTTTCTGAAGGAAGAGAGTTTATCAATACAAAATTATCACATTAAAAATACTAAAAACGGAATCTTCCAATCTGCAAATAAGCGTTTCGCTGACTTTTGAAACTTTTTGTTGAAATATAAATACACAATACCCTTCAAGAATTTTCCTTTACAATATATTGACACATGTATTATGTGAACCTTAACTTAAAAAACATTGCATTATTGGCAGATACAATTGAAAAATGAGTATCATAATTTACAAAGCCAACAACGCAATTAGCTTCTTCAGTTTGAATCTGTGAAATAATTTCAAGATATATTTACCAGCTATTGTCAACATTAAAACTAAGTACCGAAATAAACTGAACTTAAAACCTGACCATCGAATCAAGGTATGACGTAGTTTCAAACCACAATTTTTGAAATCAGTAAAGCATATTTACTCACACTGCAGTCGTTAAAAATACATATATAATGAGGTAGAGACTCCTACCTCACCCCAAATTTAAAAACTAACTCAAAATGGATCAATTATCTAAATAGAAGAGCTAAGCTATTAGAAGAAAACATGGAGATAAATCTTTATGACCTCAGATTTGGCAGTGGATTCTTATATTTGACACCAAAAACAAGCAACAAAAGAAAAAACAGATAAATTGGACTTTGTCAAAATTAAAAACTCTTGTGTATCAAATGACTATCAAGAAAGTGAAAAGATACCTATAGTATAGGAGAAATGTTTGCAAACCACTTATCTGATAAGGGTCTAGTATCCAGAATACATAAAGAACTCTTACAACTCAACAATAACAAGACAAACAGCCCAATTATAAAATGGGCAAATGACGTGAATAGACATTTCTCCAAATAGATATACAGATGGCAAACAAGCATATGAGAAGATATTCTACATCATGAGTCATTAATGAAATGTAAATCAAAACCACAATGAGATACCACTTCACACTTAATAGGATGGCTATTTAAAACAACAACAACAAAACAGGAAAACTACAAGTGTGGGTGAGGATGTGGAGAAATAGGAACCCTTATGAGTTGCTGGCAGGAATGCAAAATGTTGCAGTAGCTATGAAAAATAGTTTGGTAGTTACTCAAAAGGCTAATCAAAGAATTACCATATGACCCAGCAGTTGTACTCCTAGGCATACATCCAGGAGAAATGAAAACATATATCCACGCAGAAACAAGTATGCAAATGTTCATAGCAGCATTGTTCATAAGAGCACAAAAATGGAAACAATGCAAATGCTACTAACAAATGAATGGATAAACAAATTGTTGGAATATCCACATAATGAAATATTATTCAACGATAAAGAGAAACGAAGATACATGCCATGACTCGGATGAGATTCAAAACCATTATACTAAGTGAAAGAAGGCAGACACAAAAGGTCACATATTATGTGATTCATCTTATATGAAGCATCTAGAATTGGCAAATCCATAGAGACAGACTATAGTGGTTACCTGGAGATGGGCAAGAGGGCATGGGGGTGATGAATTAATGGGTATGGGTATTTTTCTGGGGTGATGAAAAAGTCTTGAAACCAAAGAGAGGTGAGTGGCCACTGCATAACATTGCGAATGCACAAAATGCCACTGAACTGTATACTTCAAAATGGTTAATTGTAATTAACTATTATGTGAATTTCACCTCACTTTTAAAAAAAACATGTAATAATAATAATAGTATAGTGCAAGTAAAGGATATTTTGTAGTGTTGAAAGACAAAAATTATGTAAAATATTAAATATTTCAGCTTCATCTCATTCTTCTTTCTTTTTAAATATATATCTTTTCATATAGATGTGTATGTGCTCAAAATTTTTAGGATTAAGGCATCCAATTTAAAAATGTGGATAGTGCTGTTCTAGACGCAGGGTAATAAATCTATAACTTGCACAGTGCATCCATAGACAGACTTTGTGTACCTCGGCTGAATAATATTTTAAAATTTATTTTCCATGCCTTTGTGCAGGCTATGCATTTTCTAGTTCAACACAGCCCCTTCACACTCTAGTGTTTTATATTTTTGGGGATCCAAATATTAATATTTCTTGCCCAGCACTGATCAAATAGATATTTGAATTTTCAACCCCTCAGCTAAGGATTGGGTATATCTAAGATAGTTTTACATCAATAGTTCTTCTCTGTCTGTTCTTAATTAGCATTAGAAATGGGGGGAAATGTGCTTGACTTACCCACACAAGGCAGAGAGTAGCCAAGCTCAGGGTCATGGACAAACTGCCGATCATTAAGTCTCGTCACACAGTATAAGTGGAAACAGTCTAAGCACATCACATGGCGGTAGTTGCACTGGAAAACCAGGACAGGGCTCCTGCATAGATAAAGACAGACATTTCCTCTAGTACCTTTAAGGGTGGAAAGACAACATGTGCTGTAGGACACTTCCTGTAATCCTGCAAGGTGTGTAGGGCATGCTCTGTGTCAGACCTCTACTGTTAAGTACTGAGCTCATATCACTGCTACATCTTAAAAATTGGAAGCACTGAATTAACTACATAGAACATTGATTTTCCCAATTTTTCTATTTTTTATAGTAACATATTTACTAATCAGCTGTTTAAACCTGAGCTCAGATATAACCTCTTTCTGGAAGCCTTCCTTGATTCATAATTCCCAATTAACTTACGACTCATACCATCTACTTATATATTTCTATCGATCCATTATTACATCAGAGTATTGATATGTTTCTCCTTCTTATAGACTGTGACCTCCTTGAAAATAGACACCGTATCTACTTTATATTGGTATTCTCATAGTACCAGGCATTGTAAGGTTTTGAATAAATGTTCCTTGAATTTAATCATAATAATATATAGGATGTGAACTTCCTCAAACTCAAAAGAAAAAGTACTATTGCATCAAAGTAGGTATTTAAACAGTCACTCATTGGCAAGTGGAAAACTAGAATTTAGAAACAAAAGATGATCCAGCAGAGATTTTTCTACCATAAAATTTTGTCTATTGTGCCACCTCTGTATCTCGCAAATATTCAATTTCTTAAATTAAGGTTAAGACTTACTAATAAACCAATATATATGAATCATAAAAATTTTGGATTCCTTTAAAATACTTTGTAGGAAAAAAATTCCCCTGAATAACCATGTATTTTTGCTAGCAAATGTACCACACTAGTTTATGACAAAAAGGAGACAAATTGAGTATATTGAGATCAACCTCAAGGGAATTTTAATAGTTAGAAAGTCATTGGAGTTTATTTAGACAAGCCTATTTTCTATATAATAATAACAAAATACAAAATGTTTTCTTATCTCATACTCAATTCTTAACAGATAAAACAGCTTTTCAAAAGCCCTTTCCCCAGAAAAACTGATATTAAACATTTATAATGTAGAAGATAATTTCTTAACAATTAAAAGATTGTCAAAATTTTGTTTCCCCAATTATCTCAAAGTAATATCTAATACAAAAAAAATGGAAAGAAAACAATGTTTTAATGTTATGGATTTATAGAACAATGATCGACTTAATCTGAGCAAGAGTGTCCCTACGTGCTTTTATGTACTTTCATTTCCCATCTCTGAACCTACTGAAGTCCTTTCAGAGCCGTTTCCATTTCCAGGGCCTTTTTCAATTAGGCGTTGACTGTGTTCTGAACTTTCAACCCCTTCTCTTCTAACAACTTTCCCCTTGAAGATGATAAAATGTAACACTTCCCCATTTCTAACATAAGATGCACGCATGCACAAGCGGACACACACCTTACACACTCTGTGTGACCCTACAGAGCTGCTGTATTTTACCTTCTTCTCTCAGAGCTAAGTTCTGTGAAAAATATTCTTCATTCTCGTTTTAGCAACATGGTCAACTAAGCCTCTGCAGACTTCTAATCAGCTATCAACACATGGAAACACCGGAGAAAATATGAGAACATTTACAAAAATGTTCCTAGGTATAACAAGGTTAAAAAGAAAGCTTAGCAATTATGCTATAGAAGAAATAAAAAGAAAACTTATAAAGCCAAAGCAGTCAGCAGATGAACTACTGCCAGTGTCCCAAAGAGATGTTATGGTGCGTGGTTTGCAGCCATCGGTCTAGCAAATGTGTTCTTTTCCATCTCTATTAGAAGGAAGAATAGAAAGAGTTCTCTTTCATGTGTGGACAACAGTACACATTTATCATTTTGTCATTCAGTTAAAACGCGGTCCAAAAGAACTTACACCATCTAGACAATCCACAAAATGTCGACTGTTCTACTTTATTGATGACATCCAGCTATTTGAAACACATTAGCAAGAAATGGTAAATACATTGGAGGCCATGGTGTGAGATAAACTCTATGCAGATTCAGGGGCCCCCCACATTATGGAAGGTTTTAGAGGTCCAATGTTTGGGACACATCCAACACAATATTCATCTTGTCCCTCCCCCCACTAAGAATGAAGCACAAGGCAATTGCAGGCTGTGTGGCGCCAGGGATTCCATTGCCACAGAGTGAAGCACATCCTCCTGGGGACACAGGAAGAGCCCTACTGAAAATTAAGCTACAGCAGTACCAGTTCACTTCAACCTCCTTGAACTGAGATATAGGCAGGAAGGAAATTGACCAACTGGCAGGGGTAATTGATCCTAGTCATCAGGAAGAGGAAGAGCTGCCGTTACACATGGGGGCAGGGAAGAATTCACATGGTATCCAGGTGGCCCACTGTGACATCTCAAGTGCTCTCCTGTGCAATTTTAATGGCAAATGGACAAGGGCAGCAGTTAAGGCTTGAGAAGTGTATGGTGACCAGGGCTTGAGACTCCTTTAGGATATAGATTTATTATATTGATATATATATGCAGATATAGATAGATATAGAATAGGTACATGTATATGTTGGTAGATGCATAGATAATGAAATAGATGTAGAAAATGTAGAAACATGCATGTATTTCATACAGAATTATCAGTCAAATTTCTTGATATAGTTATGAGGCAAGATTGCTCCTCTCTTAAGAATATTCCTAGTACTTATGAAAAAGTTCGGTGAGGGATAAACATGACACCCATATAAAGGTTATTAGGTTAATCATCTTAGAAATGAAATGAGTAGAAATCATTTCATGGCTAGAGAGGCTACATAATTAACTTCCTAAGTGCTAGATAAAAGAGGAAAAGGGGCAATAGTAGTATTTATGAGCACCCACTTTGGGTTAGGAACCTTGCTAGGGACTTTACATTATTTTTTTCCATTTTGTCCCCCTGAAATAAACCGCCCCTACTCTACCATTCATCTTGTTCCCTTCTCTGCCTCCATCTAATCAGTTGGGAGTATCCTTTGCTATCCTAGCATACTTCTAGTTCCTTTACTCCTAGACTCGTGCTCATTGTAATCCACCCCTGTAGTATATACTAGCCTTTATATTCAAATCAAAATCCCAAATTTCAAGGTCCAGTTCAAAACTAAGGACCTACGAGGAACTTTCTCTGGAGCCCAGTTCTTCACTGGTTCTTCCATTTTTCTTTACCTTTTTATCCATAAGGTCTATCCTCAATGGATTTCAGATAGTACCTTCACTTTTATTCAGTGTTTTATACATTACCCCCTTAGCTGTCAACATTAAACACGAAACAACAGAAAAGTCATGAAACAACAGAGGCCATATTTGTTTCATCCTTTCATGACTCATGCCTCACTAAATACAGTATTGAGCACAACATAGTTAAGCAATCAGTAGTTACTGATTGTGACCAGTGGATAAATGAATAGAATGTTTTTATTTTATAGTTTCTCTGCTCCTATTCATACATTTTTCACTCAATTACTTATTGAGCATCTACTTTGGATAAAGTAGGCACTTAATAAATTCGTGAGGAATATAGCCCTGAGTGAATGCATAAGTACTTTATAGTTGTAATTGGTTTAAGCACTGGGAAACAAACACATATACACAATCACAGGGCATAGCCTTGGGACACAAGATGCACGTGGAACAAATATTACAAGGAAGTATATGTAGTCACCAAACTCCGGTGCCACAGAAGTTAGGAGACAAGGGAAGTATGAGTCACCACGGCTCCATTAGGAACCTGAGCTGAATTTAAAGGAATGAGAAGATGGACACAAGGTTACTGGATAGAAGCATGGTATCTGGGCAGGGAAGAAAATACAGACATGGAAAAGAATTCTTGAAACAGAAAAGCAATCAGTTGGGCTCATTGAGAGGATGTATCAGGAAAAGAGTGAGAGAAGAGACGAAAAGCGTTGGGGACAGAGCAGACACTGACCAGGGACAGTGGTAGGGGCGATTCTAGGAGACAAACCTAGAATATGACCTCTAGGTCAGGGAATTCACTGAAGGCTTCTAAGCATGGGAAGAGAGAGATGTTTTATAAGTTTAATTCTGAGGAAAGTTTGGAGGGAAAGAAGCTGGAAGTCATGAGAACTGTTTGGAGGTCATTTTAATAGCTTAGACATGAGTTACTAAGGAACTGGACTATGGTGGGCTGGTGGTTCCAGAAATGGAAATGAGAAGATGGATGGGAGGGACATTTCTGAGGACCTGCCAAGACTTATCTTCTCATGGGTCTTATGTTCCTCCCTGCATTCCTCTGTGCCTTTTGCTCAAATTATATATAAATGTTAATTGACCAATCTGGAAAATGAATTTATCCCAATGAGCCAGGTTACAGAGAAGTTAATCAAAGATTAAATAAAGTTCTCAATCATATGTAAAAGAAATTATAAATGCTGTACTTGGCATTACTGAAGAGTTATTTGTAAGCAATGGTTTCCCTGCTTTTATTAAAGGAGTGATCCAAAGATCCTCTGTTCACAGAATATTAGGCATCATTGAAGGAGTCTCAGTGAAAAATACGGCAAGCCATTCATGTAAACTACACAAAGTAGAATATTGCTCCACAGTCCAAATGTTTAAACTCTTGTAAAGTTAGTTCTCTAGTGTCTAAAGAATAGTATCGATGTTTTCATATTTATCTGAGAAAATGTTCAGTTTAATCTGCTCTCTACCTCATTTGTTCACATGCACTCTCTCTCATTTGCTCTCCTTCACTCTGTCTCTGCCAAAATCTGTCTGTCTATTTCCCCGTCTCTGTTTGTCTGATTCTTTTCCACATGTACATCTTCATTTATACCCATTAAGAAAGAGGCTGTGGTTCCAAGTTCTCAACTGAATGTGACATATATTGAATGCAATGTGCCAGAAATTTCAAGATATGTGAAGATAAGGAAGCAAGTCTAAACTCTAAAGGAAACGAAAATCTAACAGAGTTGGTAGGAAAGAGACCCAAATAATTGAGATACAGGGCAGGATATTTTAAGTTATGTTAGAGATGTAGGAAATATTCGCAGGTTCTGTGGTAAGCAGACTCCTAGCTGTTCCCCAATGATCCCCACCCTCCTGGCATTCATGATCTGGTGTAGTTCCCTTCCACATTGTATGAACTGACCTGCTCGATCAACAGGAAAAGTGCACAAATGACAATGGGTTACTTCTGGGACTAGATCAGAAAAGACACTGCAGCTTCTGCCTGTGCTCTCTCCTGGGTCACCCGCTTTGAGGAAAGTGAACAGCCATGTTGTAAGGCCACTCAAACAGTCTTATGGAGCAGTCCACGTGGCCAGGAACTGAGGCTTCTTGCCAACACCCAGCACTGACTTGGCAGCCACCAAAGTTAGTAATCTCTGAAGCTGACCCTCCAGCCCAAGGCAAGCCCTCAGGTGACTACAGCTATGGCTGACTCTTGATTGTAACTTCCTGAGATATGGTGAGAAAGAACCATCCAGCTAAGCTGCTCCCAGATTCCTGCCCCACTGAAACTGCGTAAGATAACATTTACTGTTGTCTTAAGCCACTAAATTTTGGGATACTTTTTTGAATGCAGCAATATATCATTAATACAGGCTCAGAGGAGGAAGCGATCACATTTAGATAGCAGATCAGAAAAGAATTCATGAAAGTAGAAGCATTTGCAGGAGGATCAGGTTCACAGCACGTGGAGATAGAGAACACATTTCAGGTCAAGAAAAGAGACTGAAGTTGTAGAAGTACAGACCGTGGGAGGAGAATGCTGAGTTATCCACTGTAGGTAGTTTCTTCATGTACGGCAATGAAAAGCAAAACTCAAGAGAAATACATATTTAGGGATAGTATAATCATCCAAAATGCAATGAAAAGCAATGCAAGTTAGAATAAAAATATTAAGTACAAATCCTTAAGGAGATAAAAATAAAATCTCCTCAGTGGAGGGAGAAAGTTTGTCCTTAAATTTAGCTAACATTTGACCCTTGAAAGAATTCACATTGTTTTAACAGTATTTCATTTGTGCAACAGTAACATAAATGTTATGCCCCAATTGGCAATCTTTCAAATCTCTCTACAAACTCTCTGTACATGAACTATGACTCCTGGGAATTTAAGAAAGCATTTGATTAGATAAAAATAATTAGAGGAGGAAAGCTACGCCATTAAATAACTGGAATTTATCTTCTTAACAACGGTCACTTTAAATGCCTTTTAGTTAGAGATAGCTTATAAACAATAAATAAATAAATGGCTGAAATCTTGGAAACCAAATGCATTTTCGTTTAACCTATATTTAGCAACATTACCTAGTAATTGCCCAAATGCACTACAGACAAAGAAGTACCCAATACAGCGCCTGCCCGCAGAAATGCTGGCGATAACATTTTAGCCCACAAAATGTCATATGAGTTCATTATTTGAGTTAGCCAAGTGAGCAATCCCAGCCACTGGAGAGGCCCCGGATCCAAGATACTAATTGATAGACTCAACTTTTAGGAATCAAAATAAGCTTCAGCAGTTGAATGACCTTCAGAATTCCTTCTAGCAGCCAAGTTTAAAATCCTGAAGTCAGTTCATTTGCCCATTAGTCTGCTTGGAATCAGAATCCTGTTAAGGCACTGGCAGATCCTGAACAAGCTCATTAACCACCCCTTCCAGTTTCTTCTTCCCTCCTCTGCTCACGTTCTTATTGCTTTATCTAGTTCACTTTGCTGCACAAAAAATGGGTTTACTTTGGCTCTGCAAGCTTACTCACAGAAGTCCCAATAATTCAGCATATACGACATACCCAAGGAAATGACTCTTATTATGTCTACATTTTGGAATCACTTTCATTCACCCATTCTGCCAATACTTTTGAACAATTGCTATTTCCAGCCATTGTCCTGTCGATGTCACATAAAAGTGAACAAGACATGGTCCTTCCCCTCAGGAGGTCACAGTCCTATAAGGTTGAAGACAAACAAGTAATTATTTCATAGTGTAGTAAGTGCTACTCTAGGGATGAGATTAAAGACCACCTAACTCGGTCTCTGGGGTTAGTGGAAGAGGTCCCAAGACAGCCCATGCCCAGTGCAGTCAGTCCCTACAGAGAGGATATTGAGCATACTAATGGATTCCCTTCTTTAGACAAGCTTTAAATCAAATATTACATAAAATGATGTAGTAAACATATTACAGATACAATGATTAAGAAAATATAAACTCTTTGGTCCCTTTCCTAAATGACAAAATTCCCCTTCCTCTTTAATTCTCATTCAGTAATTCTAAACCTCATTTGTGGCATTAACTCTTACCGAATTCAAAAGAATTTCTAACCTTGGCATTTGTTCGAAAGTTTGATCCCACTGATCAATACTTTGAAAACTCTCCTGTCATTAGTGTGCAATTTTATTTCTAGAAGACAGTTAATTTTGTGTATCCTGTGGTTATATACTTACTGAAATATGCACATATGTGCTTATGATGCAATACAGCTCCACAGGCATATTTTCTGCGCTGGGACAAAAGCTTGACCTCATGTGTATTGAGAGCAACTGCTCTGGGTGAGGCATTTTGTTGTGGCTACCCATTGCTTCCTTAATTTATAAGCTCCCTATCAAGTTAGCTATGGCCCTGTTTATACATTAACCTGTTCCATTTACCGTCATATAGAGAAATACAAAATTTTCAAGTAGCAGCCACTTTTTCTGTTTCAGACATATTTCTTTTTAACATCTACTTACTGATTTTGAGAGAGTCTAAAGAATAGGAGCTATAAAAATAGTTGAGTAAAGATATAGAATAGCAAAAGTGTAAGGCTTTCCAGAGCAAATGGGTTAGGTCTTCACACAGTGATGTAGTCTGTATTCTTCAAACTCATGCATCATTCTGGCTGAAATCTAAATCGGAACTCACACTGTCTCCACTTTTTTTCCTCCCACCCTTGACCCCCTACTCAACTCAATCAGCATGCTTAGGGAAGACTAATCTAAAGTAGTTTTCATCATGGCAGGTGCTGGTCATAATTATGAAGCAGTTACCCAACGCCAATGTATTAAGAACCCTCCATAGCTAGATTTACCCCACAATATGTATCTCCCAAATTGCCGTTCACAAATCCTTCTGTTTCTCTCAGATCAGTCTCTTGACAGCTTCTGAACCACCTTCTTCCTACGTTCTTATCCCTATGTGCAAAATTCTTCCTATTTGCCTTCACTTTCCAAAAAATTGTCAAGGTTCAGCTCAAATGCAACATCTTTCAGGAAGCTTTTTCAATAAAATTCTAGCTAACATTATTCTCCCGCTTATTTTCTAATTTTCTATTCAGTAATTCTATATAAATTCTATACTTTATAATGCTTATAAAGTGTTATTTTTATGTAACTTAGTATGTTATTACATATCATTTGTGTTGTTCTCTAATTGCTTTATGAATCTACATCAAGTCTCCCCAACTCAAATTCAACACAGACTAATTGGGCAGTGACCACGTGCTGGTTCCTTTGCTCAACATGGGGAGGGGGTATAGAGTTCTTGTTCTCAAGGAATTCTGCCTAATGGTGAGATAACTAACTCTGGGGCACTTTGGACGAACTAATGAGCGTCACCCGCGCTGCTGGTCAGGCAAAGAATGTTTCTTAAAGAAGAAAATTGTAAACTAAGATCTAAAAGGCAAGAATGAGTTAGCCTGACCAAGAAACGAGAAGGAAGTGAGGAAAACAGGTAAAAAACACTTAAAAGGGAATAAAATTAGGTAAGGTTAGGGAACATGTCATATAATTTCATATTATCCCCTCAGCCTTTATCAAAGTTCTGAATTCTTCCAGACATCAAAAATAAAACTAAAAAGTAACGATACTGCTTTTACAAGCCACATAATATAAGTCTATGTTGTAGGTTTATATAATACCTCAAATGTAGTTGAATTAGGTTCTATCACTTATAACATTTTGAACCATTAACAATAAATAGTCTATGCAAAATAAAAATACGAAGTCATAGTGATAAGAGGAAATTAATGGATTGTTAATTTCCTCCAGATGGTATCAATCTTTGAAAATATTTATTTGGCTTTAGTACAGCTTGTATAGTGTATTGCTAAATATAATTACTAGCGATAGGTTGAACCCAAATATAACCCATTAACTTCTGGAAGTGTTTTATGGTAAACATTACAATATAATAACAAGTATTAGAATTAAAAATACTTATTTTCTTTCTGAAAAGTAAGTTAAAATTTTAAAAGCAAAGAGGTCAACTCTTTTTTGTAGTACTTCATTACAATGAATTGTTTTACCAGCAACACCCTCAACTTTTCTTGCTAGGGCATTTATACTCCTAAACAGATGCTGATAAATAACCATAAATAAAGAGTAAATCATAATGAAATAACTGCTGCATGTAATAAAATAAAATTAAAAATTCCAAAGGGTATTTGGCCCATGGGAGGAAAATGCATCTTATGAAAAATGATCACATTACTTTCTTATCCCCCAACTAGTAGAATTAATTTCAATTCTCAAAATCATATTTATAAAAGTCCAAGGATTCTCAAAATTATATTTATAGGAGTTCAAGTGCTTCAGAGTCATAATCTCAGAAAACACTCTATTCAGACTGTCAGTGTGTATAGCTAAAGAATGCTGAAAGAAGACAATATAAAATATTTTCTGGGTCACATCATTCACACAGAGCTGTTGTGTGGCACAACTATTTAGCTGTCAGAGATGCCATCTGTAACACATACCAACCATGCGCATATCTTGTCTTTGTTTTTTCCTTTGTGAAAAACAGCTAGAAGCAGATAATGCCCAGATCCACTGCAACAGTATTCTGCTAAATTGAGAAAGATATGAAGACAGATCTTGTTTAGATAAGAACCCCACTGTGAATGAAATTGCTCTAGTGTATCCCCAGATCTCATGACAGGAAATATTAACGTGCTAAGAATCAATCCAGTGGCTATGAATGTTAGGAGCTATTTAACATAAGAAATTATTACAGACACAGAGTGGTTTAAAAATGTTACATCTTTGGCTGCTGGCTCGCGAAAACGTTGCACAGAATATTTCTCATTGGTCTTTCATTCATTCTTAAAATGAAGGAATGAACGCTAACAGAATGCTGGGTCTTTTATCAAAGAAACATTAAGAATCAGGTCCTCTGAAGTAGAGTAATTTGAAATGAAGAATCTGCCTAAAAGACTGTAGACGTGTTAAAACAGATCTATAATGAAACTATCTCAATATAAGGAGGTATTGTGAAATTTCAGAGGTATTAGATGGATTCAGTATTAAAATATTAACATAACAAGAATTTGTGGAGCAGAGTAAGTAAAATTATTCTCTCAATTTAGCTTCTTGTATTACATATAGCCAGAAAAGTGATGTCTAGTATCCCAAAATATTTCCCTAAAAATAACAAAAGCCAACATGGCATAACAACACAAACCCAAATGAATTCATGTACAAAACTGAGATAAGGGACTTTGTGCAAAGATGTGACTGGCTGCCATGAGTATCCCAAGGCAGTGGAGGTTAGGGGGAGGTTTTGAAGGACCCACGGGATGGGGTGCCTGAGCTGGCTGTGCCAGGAGCTGACCACGGAAACCTCATGAAATGAGAGTCGGTGAAATATCAGGTTAGATCTGACCATCTCTAAAGACCTTTTGGATACTGAGATTTTATGATCTTCAATTTGTATGATGACAACCTTTCTTCCTACCACAAGCTGGTGGAACTTAAACCTTACTTGAAATAATGTGCAAAACACAACTCATGTTTAGGATTCCAACTTCATATGACCTCTTGAACTAAGGCACATGCTGCTTGCAAGGCTGAGAATCTGGGGATTTCTGGAGATTTTACCTTCTGGAAGACATGTCAGAAGGAAGGCCCTGAGCCTGAACAGTGAAGGAAAATAGGAAAAGGGATCTCAGTATTTTTTTAAAAAGTGACAAAATATCTTCTATAACTATTAACAACTAAAAGGCAATTTAATTTTAAAGCTTCTTCTCCCATCCCCCCCAATAAGGCCAGCTGGTGATTGGAGCCAGCAGGAGAGGACAGAGGGGTCAGATCCCCGGGTCAAGTGTCCTCTGCTGTGCTCTGTGCTCCCACGCACCCTGCCGGAGCTCTCTCACAGCACCTACCACAGTGTTTATTATAACTATTTGCTTAATTGTCTATGTGCTCTCCATACAAAAGGTCAGCAAACTCCAGCCAGGGGCCAGATCTATCCCACTGCCTGTTTTTATAAATAAAGCTTATTGGAACACAGCCATGTTGACATACCATCTATGGCTGCTTTTGCTCTGTAAAGAGAGGGTTGAGTAGCTGTGATAAGGACTGGATGGACCACAAAGACTGAACTACTTACTCTCTGGCCCTTTCCAGGAAAGGTTTGCCTATTCCTGCTGGAGCTTTTGACTCCATAAACACAGGGTCATCTTTTGGTATCCCAAGTGCCTGGCCTCTGGCTGGTGTTTAGTAAATGCTCATGCTCTATATGACGTAGTAAGTGACTGACCAAATGAAGGAAGGATTATGAATGAACAGGGACACAAAGGGAAGGAAAACAGAAGTAGGACCAGAGATCAACAAGTCCCACCATGTCAAGAGGTGTGCAGTAGGTTACTGGTGTCGAGCTAAGCCATCAGTTCCGCTTTTCAAGGCTGCAAACAACATTGCCCTCCATTCAGACCATTTCTTTTGATGAACTAATCTGGTCTCATCCAGACAGCTGACTACAGATTGGGGAGTGTCGATTGCCCACAACTCCCACATGATGGAGAGGAAAAGGGAAATGGACTTTGATTACCTAATGAAAAGTGATAGCAAGAAAATAAGATGGAACCATGTGATGGTGGGTGGTGGGCTGCTATGAATTGGGTGGTCAGGGAAGGCCTGAGGAGAGGACACTCACATTGACCCCTGAATGACACGCTATGCACAGATCTGGTGCAACAGCAGGACTGGAACTATGGAAAATTTCTTTCAGTTCCAGGCCTGCTGAGTTTGAGATGTCTTTGGGATGTCATGTGAATAAGTGCAGAAGGTGGTTCTTAAACTCAGGGGAAAGATTGCAGCTGGAAAATGCTCTGGAGACCCATCAGCCGGTAGATGATAATATAGTCCCAGGAGTAGGTGGGGTCACCCATGGACAGTGTATAAAATTAGGAGAGAAGGTGGCCTGGAAGAGACTCCCGGAGAACACTGACCTTACAGTGTAACTGGTTTGATTAAGGAGTTTTTGCTTGTCGAGCTATAGACAAGACCCAGCTTTGCTTTTTTCCAATAACTGATACTACCGTGTTCTGTCAAATACACCTGCTGGGCAGCGGGCGCACCTAGCAACCTCTCAGATTCCCTGACTTGCGGTCACTTTCAGATATTAATCTAATTTTGGTCACTGAGCCTTAGAACAGCCCATTTTAAACCTCCATCTCATACTGCACTCAAGGCTCTCTCCTCCCCATGGTGAAGATCAGAAAGGGGCTCAAGCTCTTCCAAGTGCCCTGCACAATATGGAAGGGCTGCTTGGACCGGGCATGTGTAGACTTGGTCAAGAGGAGGCAGAAGAAAGTGCCTTGTGAAGCTCTAGTGATTACCAAACATAATAGCGATGTGTAGGTGCTGCCACACCTTGTTAGGTTTCAGAACTGAATCTTCTGAGACAATTCTGCAGACACACCCCTTCAAAGGGGTGATGCAGGGGCTGGTGGCTTTCCACCCCAGAATCTGCAAGGACATGAGAAACCTCCTTCTCTGCTATGTATCCCTGGGCCCCTTACGTCCTCTTCCCCACTCTTCCATTGGTGAGATTACCCCCACAAGGAGAAGAAGAAAGCAACTGGTTGGAAGGACTGAAGCAAATCCTAATGGGTTGAAGAGATTCAGGGATGAGGTTGACAATTTATAGAAAATAACTTGTAACACTGTTTCAACATAGCTGTATTTATTGTGAGCATACCCTGTTGCAGCTAGACATTGCCCCAGTACCTCAATGGGTTTCAGAGTTTTTCAACAATAGCAACAAAAAACATGGTATACAGTTTCAAACATCTTTGAGCATTTGGAAGAAAATTTCTAGATTCTGTCTCCCCATACAATTGCTGTTGTTTCTTAGCTCTGCTATAGCACAAGGGCCAAATCCATTACTTAACCTTCAGAACCTGATATTTTCCACATGTGTAAACAGGTCTTCATGACTTTCTACTTTTACAGACAAGAAAGCTAGACTATTCACTGAGGTTAAATAACTTGTCGAAGGTGACAGTGGCCTGGCATAAATCAGACTATGGTTTCAACTCACACGTTGTGAGAATCTAGGTTATCATATTACCCATTTAACCACATTTCCACTTACTACCCACTACAGAAGAATACAAATTGAGGAAATTTCACAGTGGGAGCTATACAGCCATGAATTTTCTGCCTGGGCTACTGCAGAAATGATGTGTTTCAATCCCAAGCTGGTACGTTAAAATCATCTTCTCCAAGTCAGTAAATCCCCTCCCTGCCACCATTTTGTTCTTAACATTTACCCCATGTTTATTTCAATATTGTATGATAGAAGAAACGCCTTTCCAACATCCATCCTGCACCTTGATCAGACCCAGGAGCGTTCTTCTCAACAACCCTCTGCGTGTGCCCTCAAGATCCCCCAGGGACGCCTCCTGTGGCCTTTCTGAGTGCACACACACACGTGGACACACCCAGAGCTTCCTCTATTTCTTGTTTCTCCAGTAAGGCATGTCTAGGGCTCACCCACCATCTGTCCTCTGATGGCAGCCAGTCACCCCTGAATCCTTTCCTGAAGTCTATTCTCACACTTTTATTTTCCAGCTCCATTCCCTCTACAATGAGGCAAGCCTCCAATCATCTTCCAGAACACATGAAGATTATCATTTGATGCATCTAAATGTTCTTTATTTGAGAGGTGGCAGCTATTAGCTGAAGACAGCGTACCCCTATATCTCAGTTCACCTGGAACAGACATTGATCTCTCTCATATCTGCCTCCTGAGCACACATGAGCCTGGACACAGAATGAGTGAGGCCCACTTCTGTCTGTGCTGCTTCTACTGCAAGGTAGCTCTACGTATCTTATTGCTCAACCAAGAAAAAGGCTCAGCTCATCCTAGGGTGCAAGACGTCTTCCCTTACAGCAGCCATACTCCATAAATTGGTGCCCAAAGTGATCAGAAAAGAAATTCAATAAAAAATATTGGAGATTTCTTTTTCTGTTTGCTTCAAAAGCAAGGAATAGAGAGAGAAACAGTGGTCTGGTCACCCGGGCTGCTAATACCAGTGCTGACCTGCCTGGGCAACACAACCTCAACTTAGGCACCTCTCATATGAAGCCGAGGCAGCTGAATGCCATGATCACAAAGCAGCCTGTCCTGTGGGGAGCAGATGGTCCCCAGGTAGCCATTGCTTATCGAACTGGCGGGCCTGGATGCACACTCAAAGGTTTGGCTTCCCTAACATAGGACAGGGACAATGTGTGACCTTTTGACTCAAAAGGACTGTCCTATTTTTCTCCCCCAAACCTACGCCTGGCAGTAAAACTTTACACAGTCAGTGCTCAATTTTCTTTATTCTTTAACAAGAGAGAGCTTATACCATATATGAGTGTATGCCAGAGGGTGAAGGACATCACTGAGTCATATGAAAGGAGACTGGAGGGGGCCCAAGGATGCTCTCCACACTGGTGCTTAATCTGGAGGACAAAGGGCTCTAGTGCAGAACAGAAGACAAGAATAATGACTAAACTTTTGCCTAAATATTAAATTAAGTTTTGTTGAGCTTCCGCTAGGCATTTGACTGTGTGGTGGGGGGCCAGCGAGATTTTACATAAAAACAGAAAACACAGATCCTTCCTTCAAGAGATCATAATTAAGTTGGAGAGATGTTTGATATTAAACTGTGAAGAGAATTACCTAGGATCAGTTGAGAATATTTGAAAATTTTTGCAAACAGTAAGAAATCTGCAAACACAATGTGCAAGAAAACCTCCCCAATTTCCATGGTAAGCCCTCTCTGAACCTAACGAGGATGGGAGTTACAGATTTCCGAGGAAATTTTCTTCACTCATTTGATTTGCCTGATATATGCTATTTAAACTTTAAAAATAGTCTAATCTTTAGCAGAATTAAAGAGCACTAATAATTAGTTCATGTTTTCCTAATTACAATTTTGTGAGGCTTTAGTTTAATCAAGTGATGTATTGAGAATATGAGAACAAGATATGGTCCATGTTACTGTGAATCCCTAAGTTACAAAACCACCATGTAAAAGATTTCAGGAAGGAAGATGGGTGATGGGATGAGTTGCAGACTTATGTTTATAGTGATAACGAATCTAAAGAACAAGGCCAAGGAGTGAGATAAAAATGTAGAACAGAACTTGACAAGGAATTGGGTTGAGAAATGTAGATTATGGGCTATTACTGGTGCTACCTGTGCTCTGGGAATAAAGTGAAAAAAACCGACCAGATACTCCAGTTGTTTATCAGCTTATTGTCCTGAGTAGCAAACTTTGTTCCCAAGGGCAAAATTTACTTTTCAGACTTAACATTATTTAACATTTAATAGTCACCTTATCAATTCAAGAACTTTTGGAAACAAAAAACACAGATCATTTTATATTGATAATACATAAATTCTTCCTTGACAAAAGCTCTTAAGGCATCATTCACAGTGAAAAAATACAAAAGATGTAATATACAATCAGTAGGATGTGGGAATGTAGGTGGATGAAAGACACCATCTGGGATGGCATGCTTCAGGATGTGAAACTGGCTACCGATAATCAAATAGTTCATCAAAATGAGTGAGTCTGTTTCTACTCTAAAGCAATGTGAATACTTTGAATCCCTTAGGCAACTTTTAAAAACAGTGTTTAATAATAAACTTTAAAAAATATGTTTAATAAGACATAATAATAAACTTTTTAAATGTGTATGTGTGTACATTCATATTGTCATGGGTTGAATTGCATCCCTTAAAAGCTCATATGTTGAAGTCCTAACCCTCAGCAGCTCAGAATGTGACTTTATTTAGAGACAGGGTCTTTAAAGAGGTGATTAAGGTTAGATGAGGTAAGATGCGTGGACCCTACTCCAATCTGACTGGTGTCCTTATAAAAGGTGAAGGTTAGGACACAGATACACACACACACAGAAGATCATGTGAAGATCCAGGGAGAAGACGGCAGTCTGCAAGCCAAAGAGAGAGGCTCAGAAGAAAACAACCCTGCAATGTCTTGGTCGTGGACTTCCAGCCTCCAGAATTATAGGAAATCCATTTCTGTTGTTTAAGGCGCCATCTGTGGAATTTTGTGATGACAGCCTTAGCAAACTAATACACATATAAATTTTTTTTTTTGTCTGAGAATAAGAAAACCTCTTGAATGGTTTTTGATAGGCTAGAATGCTAAACTGATATAAATTGCTGGACAGCTTCCTTAAAATTTAGAGGTAAGGGGAGGGGTTAGACAACATCTACCATTTTATCATTTAAATAAATACATATATATTTTTCTGAGATAGAAAGTATCATACATTTGTTGGGAAGTTGACTTGCCCCTGGATCGAGGCATAGCTGCTAATTGACTAGGAGTAAATCAATATCCCTGTGACAGTTATTCAAATTGAAATACATATACTGAAATTGATTATTTGCAACATTTATGTATTCATTTCTTAATTCATTTGACAAATATATATTAAGCGTATGATACATACCATATACCAGGTTTTGGAAAGTCACAGAATAAAATCTAGTCTTTATCCTTAAGATGCTAATCATAATTCAACATGATATCATAGCAGAGACATAAATATAGCTACGTCAGTGTCTAACTTTACGTAATGGATTTGAAGAAGGCTTCCCGGAGGAGGTACATTTGAAGTAGGTCTTTAAGGATGTGCAGCAGTTCGCCTCATAGGGAAGAGGAAGGAAGGGTCCTCCAAATGGACGGTGTAGCATCTGTTAAAATGATAATTCTCCCCAAACTGATCTATAGATTCAAGACAATCCCTTCAGAAATATCAGCAAGTTTTGTAGAAATTGGAAAATTATTTCTAAAATTTGCATGGAAATAAAATGACCTACACTAGGCAAAACAATTTTGAAAAAGAAGAACAAAGTTAAAGGACTTAAACTTCCTGATTTCAGGACTTACTCTAAGCCAGCACACAAGCCAACAAACTCTAAGTAAGGCCAATCTATGGTTTAGGAAGAAAACTTCAATGGGACTTTAAAAACACTTCCAAGTAATAATTGTACTTTAATTGCTCAAAAATTTTACAAAATCTTCTTGTTAAGCTGGCAAAATGAAAGAAAGTTTTAGACACACATAAAGCTACAGTAATTCGACAGGTGCCAATGTAATTCAATGGGGAAAGGCCAGTCATTTCAACATGCGGTGCAGGGGAAAATGGACAAACATAAGCAATAATCGCAACAACAACAAAATCATTATCCCTGACGTCACACCAAACACAGAAGATGACAAGAAATGGATAAAAGACCTAAATGAAAGAACTAACACTGTAAACTTTTAGAAGGAAAAAAGTAAGAGAAACTTTTTTGTGAATTGGCATGAGACAAAGATTTCTAGATAAGATACACAGAAATAATGAACAATAAAAGTAAAAAATAGATAAAAACTGGATTTTATCAAAATTAAAATTAAAGTGGAGTCAAAGACACCACTAAGAAAATGAAGAGGCAAGCAACAGTTTGAGAGAAAAAATATGCAAATCACCTGTTAAAGGACTTATACTGGAAACATATATAAAGAATTCTTACAACTCAATATTAAGAAAACAAACAATAAAAAATAGACAAAAGGTTTGAATAGAAACTACAGTAAAGAAGACACCTGATGACAATTACACATGTGAAAATACGCTGAACATCATTAGACATTAAGGAAATGCAAATTAAAACAACATAAGATATCACCACACACCTAGTAAAATAGCTAAACTTAAAAGACTGACAATACCAAGTGCTGACAAAGATGTGGAGAAACTAAAACCCTCAAATATTATTGTGAGGATTTGAAATGACACACCTACTTTGAAAACAGTTTGGCGGTTTCTTCACAAGTTAAATGTGTGTTACTACAGCAATTCCACCCCTCAGTCTCCACCCAAGACAAGGAAAAACATATATCTACACAAAGAGCTGTACACAAAGGTTCGTAGAAGCATTATTTATAATCGCTGAAATTATTAAAGACTTAGAACTTAACCTAAACAAAATGTAACATCAGAGGAAATTTTGGGGCAAGAAGTACCAAAGTCAGGTTTGTTGATTAGAAAGATAAATAAGAGGTGGAGGGTGAACCGAAGCAGGTGAGAGGATGATAAGGGGGATACTAGATGCTTAACCTCCCTGGATGGATTATATTTTAACTTACATGGAGATAGTTTTATGCTATATTGTGTTTCCTAAGGAGATGCTTAGCTATAGGAGGAAATAGAGTGGCAGGGTATGAACCTGTCATCAACATGATTGTGAATTGAAGTGTGTGCATGAGCACTTCACAATCTCCCTTCACTCGATCTCTAATCCCAGGTTCGTCATCCATGAGAGGCAGGGAGCTAATGGGCTGAGGTCCATGCCCGCCTCGGTTTACTGTCTCCAGGCCCTGGATCAGAGAGTGAGAACCCAGGAAAAGCCCTACGGACCCATAGAGTCAAGAGGACAAATCTGGGCCTCTTGGGAGGAGAGGACAGATAGAGACAGACAGGACCAAATAAGGAGAGGAGAGAGCTGCGCAGGGAGAGAACATCAGAGAACTGCATGGGGGGCTCCCCTTAAGTGTTCGTCCTCTCATGTACAACCACTTTGCAAAATGGTTTCACAGTTTCTTAAAAAGGTAAACATACGCCTAACATAAGATCCAGCCCTTCCTCCCTAAATATCTAACCAAGGGAAAGGAAGCATATGTTCACACTGAAACTTGTACACAAATGCTCGTAGTAGCTTTATTTGTAATAGCCCAAAACTGGGAAACCAAATGTTCTTCAACTGGTGAGCTGAATACACAAACTGCGGTATATCTATAAAATGTAATATTGCTTTGCAGTAAAAGGGAATAAACTATTGATACATGCAACATGGATGAATATCAAAATAATTATTCTATGTGAAAGAAGCCAAACAAACAAAAGCACACATTTCATGATTCCATTTGTAAAAATTTCTAAAAGTTGGAAACTAATCTACAGTGACAAGCAGATTAGTGGTTTGCAGGTGACAAGAAGGGGGACAGAGATGGGTGTGATGGAGACAACATGAAACAAACAGAGACACACAGGAGGATGATGGAGATGCTCATTATCTTGATTGTGGTCATGGTTTCACAGGTGTATACATGCATCATAACTATGAAACTGCACACTTCCAATATGTGTGTTTTATCATATGTCAATTATGCCTCAACGAAAAATTTAATGAACAGAGAAGAGAATTAAGAATAAAACGATTTCTTTAACAAAAGACTTTTCATACGTGAGCAGCTTCTCACAATCCAGTTTGAGGGAGGCAGCAACTGGAATGTGTTCACACACGGCTGCTTTCTTAATCCCATTGTTGTTAATGAGCAGTACATAAAGGAATTGTCACTATGCTTCATTTGAGAGCATGCTCTATTTCAGATGTCCCAAATGGCAACAGGGTTTTCCACAAAGAGAACAGAGTAGTGATAATCTGGGGTATGCCTTGATTCCTGTCCTCTCACATGGGGCACACAGATCAGTTCTCCTTGCAAAAGAGAACTAAGGAAATAAGGTCTTGCTTTGGGTTTTAATTATTTTCATATATGTACACACACACATATATACCGTATGCATACACATACATATGTATACGTATATATGCATAGGTATATATTTTTTGTTCTGTTTTGCTGTTGTAATTTCTGCTGTCATTTTCCCAGGGAGAGAGACTGGGTCCTAGGATTTGATCAATTCCATTTTCACAATGTGTTCCTGGTGCATTAGAAGAGAATTAATCTGGAATCACATAAAAACTCTTGACACTCCACCACGACCACTTCTGAAGGAAATGAAAAGGAAGAAAAATCACTTGCTTTTTTCATGGCCTTCTAATAAACTCTGGGTATCAATCCCATTTCAGTCTTAAGAGGCTCTAAACAGTGGGGGATATAGATTCTCATGGGTAGTGCTAAGTGGAACCCTTCCATCAGTAGAGTGAGCTGGGTAACGTGAGCTTCCCAGAGTCCAGTCCTCAGGGCTTGAGCCTGGTGTGTGGTTTTCACCAATGACCAGTGATGAAGCCAATTTATTCCAATTAGAAGAAAGTCCTTTATTTGGAGACTGTATATTTCCCACTTTTGTTAAAATGCCTTCCTCATATTGAGAGTGGATACTTTTATTATTGCATTTTTAAATATCCATATCCGGTAAAATAAAACTTTGCAATCCTATACTGTTCCTATTGCTCCCTGCTCTTCTTCTTTTTTTTTAAACATGAATTTGTTTGTAAAACCCAACAGTCCTCGCTTTATCAATACTTTTGAGGACATATGAAAGATTTTAATGACATTTTTGGTTTTGCTTTATACAGGCTAAGTTAAAACAAAAACAAAGAAGTTTGAACACGATCCTACCTCGTCACAAAAGACAATGCTGCTTCTACAGTGTAAGAAATCTCATATTTAATTTCCTCCATGCAGTATCTTCAAAAACAGCTTGACCCACCAAGTTTTCAGAGAAACAAACGAGGAATCAGGATAATCATTTCACACTGGTTGCTCTGAAGAGACCACTGAACCCCTGATAATGTGGAGCTCTGATAAGGTATCTAATAATTCCTTTGAAAGTATCCTGGAGAAACGGCTGTGTAAACAGAACAGCACTGGCGACAATGAAGGCTAAGCTTAGATCATAATATGGACACGCATTTTTATTAGTATGACCGCACACAGCGCGACAAGATTATCAGGTATAGACAAACCTAATTAGAATGCGAAGGAAGGAAAAGAGCGAAATGGACAACAGTCCAGTGGGTGTTTCTGAGCCCTCGAGAGACTAGTCTGAGTCGTCAGAAAGAAACTGTGTGTAGGTGGAAGCTCAGGGACCATTTTTTGATGGGGAAGGTCCTTGTGAGACCGAGGGCAGAAAAAGTATGATATTGGGGTCATGCCGACAAAAGTTCAAAGCAAAGTGGGGAACATTTGGTATCCTGTTTACTCTTAAGCAGAATTTAGCAAGTGGGAAGGTTAACTGATAGCAAGAATAACCATTTTCACAGAAGGCTCTAAAACCATAGCAATGGTGTTATCTTTCCCTCAAATAACCAGAAGGCAGCTGACTTCCAAAAGCAGGGGCTTGGAATTTAAGCATACTTGTTTCTGCACACCCGTGGAGTTGCAACAACTGGAGAAGACCTACAATGATGGGTGAGATGCGGTAGGTGAGGTCCTGCGGTTATACAGGCAGGTGGGAAGTGAGAGCCAGCAGAAGCTGGGTGTGCAGGCTAAAATGGCTTTATTTGTCTAACACTCTGGTTGAGCTAGAGACATCCAATTCACAGCATCTAACTCTATAAATGCTTCAAAACTCTCAATTTACTGGAGTTATGTTCTTGAAAATGTACGTTTCATTCAGAACAGTCATGCATCACATAATGATATTTCGGTCAACAATGGACTGCATATAGGACAGCGGTCCCATAAGATTAGCACCACATAGGCCAGGTGTGTAGTAGGCTATACCATCTAGGTTTGTGCAAGTACCCGCTATGATATTGCCATAATGATGAAATCATCTAATGACTTATTTCTTAGAATGTATTAAGCGATGCATGACTGTATCATAGTCCAAAGCTAGGTGCCAAACGGACAATATTAAAAATGGAGGGGCTGGTCCTGAGGTGTAGCGGTTAAGTTCGAACGCTCTGCTTCTCTGGCCTCAGGTTCACTGGTTCGGATCCTGGGCACAGACCTATGCCCACTTATCAAGGCATGCTGTGGCAGGTGGCCCACATATAACATAGAGGAAGATGGGCACAGATGTTAGCCCAGGGCCAATCTTCCTCAGCAAAAAGAGGAGGATTAGTTGTGGATTAACTCAGGGCTAATCTTCCTTGGGAAAAAAAATGGAGATTTCATGTCTCATAGTCTTTGATTGTGCATGCATAACATAAAAAATAAAAGGGATAAAGAAGGTGTAGGAAGACAGATGTAATAGCAAATAAAGTGCATAAAAGGAATGAGGCAAAGGTTTATGTTAAAGTCAAACTCATAAATGTTTCTTGTTTCGCTACAGGGATTACCGCCTGTTCTATACTCAGATGCTACATTTCTGAGATTAAGGCATACCATACTTTAAAACAAATTCAAAGAAAAGATAAAGAAATTTATTTTAGTCATCACTGAAATCCAGGCACCAAGCACAGTACCAGGTAAATGGCATGTGCTCAGAAAATATTATCCAAATAAAAAGTATGAATGATTTATCAAAAACTACAAGATTTTTCACATCTAAAACAGCTTAAAATAACTGGGCAAATTAAAACTTGAGGAAATAGTAACAACAAATAACACTGAAAAAAAATTTTTATCCTCAAGATAGAAAAAGCTCTTATAACTTAGTAAAAAATGCTATTATGCAGCTACAGAAAATAGACCAATGACAAAATTTTTGCAGTAAATATTTGAAACTGTTCAACCAAATCATTAATAGTAATTTAAACTTACATAACAATAAAATATCATTTGCAGATCAAATTTACAAGCTTTTCTAAAAATAAAAAAATTCAATGGTGGTTAGTTCTGGTAAGATGGCCTCACTTATACACTGCTAGTGGGAGTATTAACTAGCAAAATCTTTCTGAAAAATAGATGGGTAATATGGTTTGCATCAAGAGTTTTAAAAAGTTCATAACTTTCAGCACGACGACCACGACTACTCTACTTCCAGCAATCTTTCTCCTATGACAACAATCTGAGATAAGGGCAATGATTGTGTACAAAGATGTTCATTGCAGCATAATTTATAAGTGATTTTAAAAATTGCAAATAATTTTAATTTCCAAGAGTTCGAAGTGATTTTTATTTTACTATATACATAGTATTTTTATTTTAATACTATATACTATAGAAAAGCATTAAAATAAACTTTTTGAAATGTAAATGCCTTAGGAAGATGCTCCCAACATGATGTTATGTAATAAAATTAAACTCAAAATACAAAATTCTCTGTATGGCGTCATTCTGTCTTGTTTTTTGTTTTTTTTTTTAAATTTTATTTTTTTCCTTTTTCTCCCCAACACCCCCCAGTACATAGTTGAATATTCTTCGTTGTGGGTCCTTCTAGTTGTGGCATATGGGACGCTGCCTCAGCATGGTCTGATGAGCAGTGCCATGTCCGCGCCCAGGATTCGAACCAACGAAACACTGGGCCGCCTGCAGCGGAGCGCGTGAACTTAACCACTCGGCCACAGGGCCAGCCCCTCTGTCTTGGTTTTTTAATGTCTTTCTTTTATTGTGACATTGGTAACATAAGAATACACAAACAGACACATACACACATGCACCTTTGTGCAGGTGAAAAAAATATGGACAAAAAAATACCAAAATATTAATAGTAGTGAATGGATAGTGGGTATAGAAATGATATATTTTCACTTTAAAAAATTTAAAAATATATTCTTATAAAAATATAAATAACAAATGATTATGTAAAGCAAAAAGTAAAAGTCCCCAAATACCAAAATCCCCAATAATCTACTTACTCTTGCACACCCGGTACCAACATACCCACTGATATCAGTCAGAAGTGTAGAATGTGTTTAAACACATAACTTGAAACAGTGTAAGTGGAATTTTGCTGTGTTTATCAGTATATCTTGGAAATCTTTTCAAATCAGTTTATAATCTTTCTTATTAATGTCTGGTTGGAATTCCACGGCCATATAAACATTTACTTAACACATCCCAAGACAAAGAACATTTATTTTTTTATCCAGAGTTTCACTTTTACAAACAATGCTGCATTGAACAGCTTAGCAAACTTCTGTCTGAACGACTTCTTTAGGAAATATACATAGAAGTGTAACTTTTAGGAAAAAGGGATTGTACGTTCATTTTCACAGTTTCTGTCAATGGTCCTCCTAACTGGCCCTACTCCCTCACAACCCCAAAAACAGCACATGAGAGAACCATGTCTTACAGTCTCGACTGAACATTTTCTTTCTGTTTCATTTTTGTCAACAAGAAATATCTTATTTTAATTTGCCTTTAATTTGCTTTTAAAAATTACTAGTGAGTTCACTTTTAAAACTGTTTGGTCATTTATATTTCTTTTGTGAAAGGCATATTTATATCTGGAGTTGAGATCATTAACTGTTCCCTAACATTCATTCTCTCTCTCTTTTCTAGTAATAACATCTCAATTGTTGGAAGAAGAAGATTAGCCCTGAGCTAATGTCTGCTGCCAATCTTCCTCTTTTTGCTGAGGAAGACTGGCCCTGAGCTAACATCTGTGCCCATCTTGACAAGCGGTGCGTAGGTCCACACCTGGAATCCAAACCAGCGAACTGCGGACAGCTGAAGCAGAGTGCATGAACTTCACCTCTTGGCCACCAGGCCTTCCCCAACATCTCAATTTTTAATGGGACACATAGGCATACAGGGTAAAGAGTACATTTCCCAGTTTTCTTTAAAAGCAAGTATAATCACGCAACTAAATATTGGCCAATGGAATATACAAAAAAGAAAGAAAGCTTGCTACTTCTAGGAAGTGTTTTTAAAGAAAGACTGAATGTCCTTCCTATTGGTTGGAATTCAGATATGACAGCAGCAGCTTAAACATCCATCTCGGATCATGAATAAAAGACAAATATTATGGATGTTAGAGCAACAAAATAGAGGGGTCTCAGACCATGATAATAACTAAGAAGCCACCTTGCCAGTCCTGGACCATGTATCTCCAGACATTGTTTAAATGAGAATTAAATGTTTGCCTTTTTAAAGCTCCTTTTATTATAGAATTTCTATCATCTGCAATTTAACCTAATCTTGACTGATAAAATAACCTTTGCCAATTTTTCTCGTTTCTTTCTTCCTTATTGATGTGTAGTTCTTTAGAAATATGGATAGAATTTCCTCTGTCTGCCAATAGAAAATTAGGAAACAAATTACACGGAATCCATTCATACTTCAGCTTAATAATTCTTTACTCTATGCAACTTCTACCCAAAGGCAATCCTTGTGGGTGTGTTGGTGGGGAGGTGCATTGCAGACACTGGGGGAACACAAACCAACAAACGAAAAATTCCCCAAACTTCCTGTCTTTGTGTAGACGAGATATTTGGTATTAAAGTTATCCTAGGAGATGAAGATATTTTTCTCATTTTCAATAAAGAAGAAAAAAAACAAGCCTAACTTCTTGTTTCTCTTGGCTAGAAGAATGATATTACAGTTTTGCTTTGATGGAAAATAATCTCAAAATCTCCATCTTTTTAACTCTTAGGCTATCCCATTAAAGCCACGTTTGGTGAGTCACACTTCATTTTGAGGATACAACTATTTAGAAGCACACTCCATTGGCACACAAACCTAGCACACCGTGCAGGCGGATTTTCTGTGCAGTTACTGAAGCTGAAGCTTTAAGGCTTTTCGCTTGCAGGGGCCCTTTCAAGGCTGTAGTGGGATCTAGCGATGTGCTTACACGGCCATGCATTTCTGGAAATTTGGAAAGATATTTTATGGAAATTTGAAAAGATATTTTAACAGCAATTGGTTAGGACAGGTGCCCCTTTCCACTCTAGCGTCCCCTTTGGTAGAATCCTCCTGTGCTAGGTGGTGTTCGGGTGACAATGGGCATTTTGGGGACCTAACTAAGGGGGATTTGAGCTGGATATACATTTTGCTTGTCATTTAGTGAGACATATGTATGGGGGTTTATAGTTATTCTGCATTGAATTAACTTACTTCCAGGTATTTCAGTGTGGGAATGCCTTGCAAGGATCCTTCTAGCACTGACTGTGTCAACAAGCCTACTCAATGCCATGGCTGATGGCCAGGATCAGGATTATGATGTGACACCCCAAACCAGCATAAGAAATACGTGACAGCAGGAAAGGAACAAGATTTGAAATTTAGGGAGCCAGAAGCTAGTCTGAGGATATTTCTTCCACTCATCAGATGAGTAAAATTACAAACAGAAGACTGATTCCCATCAATACCTTGTCCAGGGGAAGTTCTTTTCAGATAAGCATATACTTGATAATGCAGTGTATAGAATTATAAATACAACCAACGCACATTTTTCATTTTTAAAGGAAATAACTTGAAATAGAATTCACTAGTATTCTTGTTCTTGTAGAGCAGAAACCCACAGCATCACTAGAGTATATTGATTATAAAATTGCTTGTTTTATGCATCCTAATCTACTAGATCATATATTACTGCATCTGATAACATCTTAACCTCAAGAAATCTGGACTCTAGATGAAATAGCACACAAATTGCCACACCCCGAAAAAATGCCTACAGAAGTAAGTACTCCATTCCGTGGCCAAATTCCTACATTATTCATCAATAAATAACTATACATAGCAATGAACAGGCCCTTCGATTATTTGATAATTAATGAGGAGGAGTAATCACAGGGCCATATTGGAAAAAGATTTAAACGTTTTGCTGACTTGACATGCATAATATACTAACACTGACAAAAATAACATCGAACTCATAATATGCCAATATAAGGAACACTGAAATTCATTGACGAGTTTTGGCAATATATCGAGTATTTAAGAGTAGTCACTAAGCTAAAAAAGTTGAAGTGCTCTGAAATCTTACAGACCTTATAAAAAAGAAAATTACTAGAGCTTTCCTCAAATTTGAGAACAAGTCTAAATTTTTTTTTTTTTTTTAGGATTGGCACCTGAACTAACATCTGCTGCCAATCTTCCTTTTTTTTATTTTTTCTTCTTCTTTTCCCCAAAGCCCCCCTGGTACAGAGTTGTATATTCTAGTTGTGAATGCCTCTGGTCGTGCTTTGTGGGACGCCGCCTCAGCATGGCCTGATGAGCGGTGCCATGTCCAGGCCCAGGATCTGAACCAGTGAAACCCTGGGCCGCCAAAGCAGAGCACGCGAACTTAACCATTCAGCCACGGGGCCGGCCCCTAAAATTTTTCATGTTTCCAAAAAGAAGTTGTGAAACTGAAAGTTACTTCCCAAAACCATCAACAATAAAAAATAAATTTTAATCACCATGCAAAGGGGAAAGACTAAATTATCTTTCTATTCCTTCTGTAGAAAATGACACTACAGGAATCCTGCCATACGCGGAGGCCATCAATGAGCACGCAACCAAAAAGTGTCAGCCACGTGTCAAGCAGTTACTAAAAATAAACACGATGTTACTTTTCTAGAAGTGCAATTTTCATGGTATCTGTTGTTTTTTTAAAAATTTGCAATCTGTTGTGATTTATTTTCTTATTCTCAATAATGATAATTTTGTATTCTTTTTCTAATAGAGGGCCCCCTCAGTGGTGTAATCTCAGAGCCCACAAAATCTGAATCTATTTCTGCTTAAGGCTCTTCTCGAGTCTCCTTGGCCACCCCCATATTTCCAAAACATCTTATAGACTGGGGTGCTCATGGCCACGGTCTCCTTTACAGGGAGTATCCTGGTCAAACTCTTTGAGGTTTAACTTTAATCTGAGTTACGGTCTTGGGCTGGCTTGGCCCTGACCCCATACAAGGAGCCCTTTTAGCATGGAGCTTCCCCAGGCTGGAATGAAATGTCATAAGCTCCTGGACATGGGATTTTGTAAAGCAGTCGGTGATACAAGCTGGAAATGCAAGGCTGCAGTTCCGCATGGCACATACCTTCATCAAAGGTGATGGGAGACAGGAGGAAGCCAGCAGATAAATTCTTCCTCCTTTCTGCCTTCTGAGGGATATCCAAGTTGAGGGTTTTCTCCTTGCAAATTTTCCCCAAAAAGTCCTCTGTGCCATGTAAACACATCTGCTGAGAGACCTACTGTGCCTCTTTGTGCCCCAGTGAAGTATAGTCCGCACGAACACGATGAATGGCTTAGTGTCTCTTCTTGCTTCATTGCCCTTGAATAATTCACCCCAGCCACCCTGGGTTTCCACTTTTCAGATAAAGAAATAAATTCTTACCTCAGGCTGTGCTCTGAAGAAGACTTCAGCTAAAATTAAAAAGTTCTGGCAGTCTAGCACGTAGGAAGCACTCAGCAGTGTCAGCTATTGTCATCACCAGGATTAGCCACATCAAAACATGGCAGTATAGTGGCTGGCCTGGAGGCACAGTTAAGTTGCCACGTTCCAGTTTGGCGGCCCGGGGTTTGCCGGGTCAGATCCCAGGTGTGGACCTATACAGTGCCTGTCAAGCCATGCTGTGGCAGGCATCACACATATAAAGTAGAGGAAGATGGGCATGGATGTTAGTTCAGGGCCAGTCTTCCTCAGCAAAATGAGGAGGATTGGCAGTGGATGTTAGCTCAGGGCTAATCTTCCTCAAAAAAACAAAAAACATGTCAGTGTCAGATGACTCCATGTTACTGTTCTGAAATTCAACACGAGGAATAAAAACAATGAATGGAATTCATTTAAAAGGTAGAAAAAAACATACTTTAAAATAAATTTTAAAAGGGAAGAATATTATACTAAAAATAAATTATTAACTTGGAGAATGAAAATGTAAAAATAGACTCCCTTTTGACAGGGCATAGTTTGGATTAAGCTATGATAAGTGCACAATATGTGCATATATTTACACACACAGATATACACATGGTATGAATGCAGCAACAATAAAGCATTTCTGTTCATCCTTGCAGAAAACCCATTACCGTACAAATGCAAAAGTGGCAGTTTCTAACAGTTCGATTTGTGTACCTCTGCGCCCATGTTTTCTTCACTGATATTTTTCTCCCATGAAAAGTGGTGACTGCTCCTGTCTCAGAAGTGGGGCGAGCTTGCCCGTTCCACCCAGTTGGTTCTAGACAGATGGCCACAACACACATTTTCAAATCACGCCAAAACAAAGATTGAATCTGGCAGAAGCCTTAAGCTGTAACTTCCTTTCCCTCAGACATTAAATATATTTGCTTGGTAGCCTTACTGACAGCACCAATTAGACACAGGGGCATGTAGGAACGGACACATTGAGCTGAGTTTTAGAGGAGAAAGTAATGCAAAAACTCATGATTGAAATATGCCTCCCCACGCGGGAAGAACTACGTTTCCCTCTCTCATGGAAAGATACATCCCACAGGGCGTGTAATTTCGATTTTATTTGGAGTGTAGGAATATAGCTCAAGAAGATGGTGCAGTTGTGAATCCAGGTAGGGACCTCAGGAGTGCTGTTCACGATGAGGGGACTCTGAATTGTAGGGGTGTAATAAGCTTGGAGGACTACCACATTTATACAAGAAGCCACAGAATTCTGTCTGCCTAAGTCACATGTATTCCATGATCAAACAGTGTTCATCATTAAGGCATCTTTTCACGCCTCAAGCAAGGGGGCCCTCAGCAACTCCACATTTGTTCTCACTGGCATTTAATCACGTGAGTACGTGACCAAAGGATGCAGCTAACCTGAAGACCATGCAAATGGTGTCCTTTTCAAATGGTACTTCCTCTCAGGTCACAGAAACTCCAAAGAACCCAGGCTTTCCAACTGGTGTGTTGTAATGTAATCGCCAGAAGAGTGTAGAAAACACTATGTTAGCATTAGATCCTGAGAAAATTATCACTTACATCTATGTAACTGTGTCGTCAAATTTTTTAAAAAAAGTATAATCGATTTGGCCTAGAAGTTAGGGCTCTATCTCGGATTCACCTAAATTGGCTTGCCATTTTAAACTGTATCCCATTTGTTCAAATCGGTAAAGAACAACAGAATTCTATTTCTGACCAAGTTTATTTACTCTTTCTTTACCAGGCTTAGTGATCACTGCAAAGTTTATCCACGTTCTTTTCCTTTTCTAGAATGCCCATTGTTCTGCTCACTAGTTTGAAACTGTGCTAGTTTTTTGTTCCCATGATAATGCCCCTACGTAATAAAAGGACCAGCTTGGGACCTTTAAGAATGAAGGAATCACCTCTTATTGTGTATTTTGAGAGTAAGAATCTGAACAAATAGAAGGATTCGCTTTCATTCCAATCCTACTTACCATTCAACTTCTGAGTAACCATCAAAAGACAATAAGAGGACTGTCAGACACTGTTCTTGTCATATAGTTTAAAATGTAGTCACTTAAGCCACACAGTCAAGTTTTCTAAGAATGATTTAGTGTAATACGTTCTCATTTTTCTGCTATTTTCAGAAAATGAAGAACCCTATGAAAGGGATATTTAAGCGTCCAAACATTTTTAACCTTATTCATTTTAGAGTCAATCCTTGACAAGTCTCCTCGGTCCTGAGAGTATCACAAACATGGTTTTGTGGCCCCACAACCAGCAGTGATGGACTTGGGCTCAGCCAGGCCCTCAGGAGCAGCCGAGTGGGCACAGCTGCCTGTGGGTTAACTGGCCCCATCCATTATGCTTCTGCCTAAAGGGGCTGTTTGTTGAGCTGTCCTGCCTCCTCACCCTCAGTTGTCCCTTTGCAGCGTTATAACTGCTGCCTGCTCCAGTCCACGCCCTCCCGTTCTAACTTGCTGCCTCTAACTATGCTCAGCTGGGAGACTGCACTAGAAGAATGTGCAGAACGATAATAACAGCAGAGTAATAAGCCATAATGAAGTGCAAGTCCTTTCACACACAGGAGCTCATTGGCCAACCAGATGCTGCAGGGCTCTCCTAGGAGTAAATTGCATTGGTGGCACTGCATTTTGTGACAGTTTTCTTTTTCCCTTGGTGACATTTTTACAAATCTAGGCTTTTGGCAGTTTTCACTTATCTGTAGGCTTTCTGCCTTCCCGGCGGTCTGACATTCAGACAAGTGGATGATGCCAGAACCAACTGGAATCAGAGCTGATTTCCTGAGGGTTCTCTGGCACAAAGGGCTCTGCTGGTTTCACATCCACCTTCCAGGTGGATCGTAGGGCCCTGGAAGCCACTCTCAGGATGCAGCCTCTGGGTAGACCCGGGCATGGCTCCTGCACACACAGAGCTTTGTCGACAGGATGCCGGCAGCTCACCACGGGAGAGCAAAGGCAGCAGCAGTCCAATTCCTCAGCTCACATGGGGCCCAGTGCAGCTGTGTCTGGGAGATTGTCAGAGCTTCTAGGAGCTATATTTTAGTGCCCCCAAATCTCTAAGCCTTCGTACCACTTAGCATTAAATGCTAATACCGCCAACGCAAGGGCTCAGGATGGGAATGTAACTTTCAACCACAGCTTTGCACAGGGCTGTGCTGGATATTCTTGGCTGGCCGGAAGCTGGAGACCATGTCGGTGCCCTGCTTGGGTTGTATAACCTACCTTATCCCTCCTTCCCTATTCCCTTATTCACTTCTCCCAGAAATCTTTATTCTCCCATTTCTCTCGGGCGAAGTAGGTAAGCCTCAGCAAGGTAAAATCAATTTGCCCCAAATCACGCTCCACAGTTAAGAAATGCTAGGATTTTTCCCCAGACCTCCCTGGAACCACTAACCATGCCACCCGGTCTGTCACTTGTCTCTGTTTCATTAATGGCCAAGTCTCCCTGGGACACTGTTACTTAAATAGAGGCATTTTCGATCTTAAAAGTCTCTCGGCTGCCTGCAGAATAAATACAAACTTCTTAGGGTGGGATTCTGTTTGCTCTGTCTACAGTCTCCTTCTAATGGCATCCAGCTCATCAAGGAGAACAAAGAAAAGCAGTCTGGATGATTCCTGACACAAAGGCCGCCGAAGTCTCGCTCTCCTGTGAGTCAGTGCCCTGACCACAGCTCATCAGACCAACGGTATACACAGGCCACAGGAGCAAACACAGGCTGGCCAGTCCCCTGGGCACCAGTTCGTCTCACTGTTTCCAGCTCCCTTTTGATCAACAGCAAACATTTGGCCTTTAGTAATGACAACATGATCTCGCAAGACTGAAGAAAGAGAAGCTAACTGGCCCGTAAGGGGATTGAATCCACATCCTCATTAGGGACTATGCATTAACCAAGAGATTCAGATAACTAGGCGCTCTGTAGCTTCCCCTTACAGCTTTAGTAAAACAAACACAACGAAATAAAAATAAAAGCTTTGTGTTAAGAGTTGGCCTCTATCGCCAGAGTGATGTGTGTTGGAGGTGAAGATGTTATTTGTCCAGATGTATTTCTAAGTACATGTGACATGTCAGCTGCTTACAGATGACCTGCCTCCTCCTCGCATATCCAGCTCAAAATCAACATGAAGTGACAGAAGGGAAGAAATATCAGTGTCCTGCATTCTGCTCACAAAACCTCCTTGACATGTCAACTGACAGTAGAAAAATCCCAGGCCTCCATCGAGGTTCCTGATTTTCATAACATCAGCCATGCGTTGCAAGGAAATGTATCTCAAAATAATCAACTCTGAACTCCAGGGCTTGAATGGGGAGCACCGACTGTGGAGGAGAAGCAGAAATGTTCGTTTCCTCTCCAACATCCTGTGGACTCTTATTGTCTAGTCTTAGGATGGCAAATTTAAGTGGGAACAAAATCTAATCTAGATTCTTTTTCATCAAGATGTACAGGTCAATGTCAGCTGGCTTGGTACCCCATTCAGAGCCCTGAAGCCACAGAGGCTAAGAGAGGGAGACAGGTGGGAGGGAGATGGGGGTCAGAGGTGGGAGGGAAAGGGAGGGAGACAGGTAGGAGGGAGATGTCAGGGGGAGACAAGTGGGAGGGAGATGGGGAGAGGTGGGAGGGAGATGGGGGAGACAGGTGGGAGGGAGATGGGGGAGACAGGTGAGAGGGAGATGGGGAGAGGTGGGAGGGAGATGGGGGAGACAGGTGGGAGGGAGATGGGGAGAGGTGGGAGGGAGATGGGGGAGACAGGTGGGAGGGAGATGGGGAGAGGTGGGAGGGAGATGGGGGAGACAGGTGGGAGGGAGATGGGGGAGACAGGTGAGAGGGAGATGGGGAGAGGTGGGAGGGAGATGGGGGAGACAGGTGAGAAGGAGATGGGGGCAGATGGGAGGGAGATGGGGGGAGACAGGTGAGAGGGAGATGTGGGGAGACAGGTGGGAGGGAGATGGGGGAGACAGGTGAGAGGGAGATGGGGAGAGGTGGGAGGGAGATGGGGGGAGACAGGTGAGAAGGAGATGGGGCAGATGGGAGAGAGATGGGGGAGACAGGTGGGAGGGAGATGTGGGGAGACAGGTGGGAGGGTGATGGGGGCAGATGGGAGGGAGATGGGGGGAGACAGGTGAGAGGGAGATGGGGAGAGGTGGGAGGGAGATGGGGGGAGACAGGTGAGAAGGAGATGGGGGCAGATGGGAGGGAGATGGGGGGAGACAGGTGAGAGGGAGATGGGGGAGACAGATGAGAAGGAGATGGGGGCAGATGGGAGAGAGATGTGGGAGACAGGTGGGAGGGAGATGGGGGGAGACAGGTGAGAGGGAGATGGGGGGAGATGGGAGGGAGATGGGGGGAGACAGGTGAGAGGGAGATGAGGGGAGACAGGTGGGAGGGAGATGGGGGGAGACAGGTGAGAAGGAGATGGGGGCAGATGGGAGGGAGATGGGGGGAGACAGGTGGGAGGGAGGGGAGGGACAAGTGGAGGGAGATGGGGGAGGGGCCCTAAAGAGGGGGCAGGGGGAGGGCCATTTGCCACAACCCTCTCTCACCACAGGTGAGGTCTGCAGCTGCCCTTGGTCTACAACCCTGCAGAGAAGCCTTCTGGTTGTGGCAGCAGATATGGTCGCATGGGACCTGCCAGGGAGCCATGAAGGTCCCAGGGGATCTCCCTCAGAATATCCCTCACATCCCTCACACCCTAGGACCCAACAGCTTTTCTGGCAGCCTTCTCCATTTGGAAGTTTTCCAAAGTAGGATTTCCTTGGCCTCTTATTTACCAGTTACACATTTGTTACCACTGGACAGCACCCAAGAAAGTGCTAGGTCACCAGATTCACATATTTCTTCCTTTTCAAGTCATTCATGCCACATTACTTACCCCTGACCCTTTTCAATTAGCGACCACTTTTGCAAAAGAGCAAGCTCAAGATAAATGCAGCTATTTATTAAGGATGCCTGAATTTCAAAACTCAAAATTAAAATAGCTTTACAGGGTCCCATAGAAACGCATATTTTAAAAAGATCTTAGTACTTTATCGAATAGAAGCATGTTAATGAAAATAATAGCGCTGCTTTTCAGATGCTAAATCTCCCTATCTGGGTATCCTTGAGAAGCTGGAACGCAGAGGCAGGTTTCTAAGGCTTCCATGAGGCTTTATATTCACAGCGTGTTTGGAGACATTAACATATGTCATCCTAGCACGGGGTTCTCAACCTCAGCACTGCCGACATTTCGGGCGGGGTGGATAATTCTTTACTGTGGGGGCTGTCTTGTGCATGGCAGGATGTTTAGCAGCATCCCTGGCCTCGATACGCGAGGTGCCCATAGCACCCCCTCCCCAAGTTGTGACAACCGAAAGGTCCCCACACCAGCTCGCTCGGGGTGAGGAGCTGGAGATGGGTGAGGGGTGGGGAGCAGAATCCCCTATTCCTCTCCTCAAACCCTTTAAGAACCACTGTCCTAGAATGAAGCCAAAAGAGAGGTGTTATTATTACCCCACTTTACAGATAGGCAATCAAGAGGAAGGGTTGGGGCTGGCCTGGTGGCGCAGCGGTTAAGTTCGCCCGTTCCGCATCTTGGTGGCCCGGGGTTCGCCGATTTGGATCCCAGGTGTGGACATGGCACTGCTTGGCATGCCCATGCTGTGGTAGGCAACCCACATATAAAGTAGAGGAAGATGGGCATAATGTTAGCTCAGGGCCAGGCTTCCTCAGCAAAAAAAGAGGACTGCCAGTAGTTAGCTCAGGGCTAATCTTTCTCAAAAAAAAAAAAAAAAAAACAAGAGGAAGGGTAATGAGACAAACCTACTTGCCCAGGGTCACACAGCCCATTCTAGACAATCAACGTCTCCTCAGTGCTGGGGAGGCCTTTCAGTAAGGGGCTGTGGGACAAATGAGATAGAGTCGCCCACCCACACTAACTCAGGCCACCTCCCTTTCTGCTTGACCTGGCTGGAATGGCTTACAAGCCAGGGAAGCCCAGAAGGACAGGAGGTGAGACCCCTCCTGCCTCTGGGGTCCCTGATTTCTGGTCTCCAGGCTCACACTGCACAGACTCAGCCTCCTAGTTGGCCTGAAGGCTTGCCCCCCACTGAGGTATTTGCCTTTAAGGCTGAGTTATTTCCTAAATGTTACGCTTAATTTCTTCAGAAAGGCTCATTAAAAGAAGAATGAGGCTGGTCTGAGATTAGCTAGGTTTCTTATAATGCGAGGTGCTCATCCCTAGCCTGGAAAAATGCAAAGGAAAAGGTTTGAACTAAAACCTCTAAGCTATAACCCAATGCTGCTCTAAGGCCCATTAGGACTTCTTCCCAGACATTTTCTTATCTGCCTTCCTTGGTTCTAACACTAGGAGAGCTCTTCACAAATAGCAGCCTTCTCTGACTATCCCATGACCTGTGGGGAGGTAGGTGGGGATGGAGTGAGCAGTTCAGGGTAGAAACTTGGTTATGGGATAGGGGAGAAGTTAGGTAAGTCTGCAGCATCCGACCCATTTTATGGATAATTAAGTGGTTGAGTTTGAGGCTAGCACCTCCTATAGTGGCTGAGGCCTATCTGTGGGGACATGATATGGGCGTGGGGTGTATTAGAAGGAGGGAGAGAGCTGTGAGGGGTCACTTTGGTCTCCGGTTATAATTTTATGTAGAATTATTTATTTTAGAAATGTACTTTATAGTTAACCTAACGACTTCAAGGAATTCATGATTCACCATTTATTTTTGAAGCCACGGTTCTGAGTTCACGGGAAAGCAATTGATTAGAAAATATGCTACTCCGGACGTTTTGCTGAAAGATGGTGAAAAAATGTGGTTAAAAATCGTCCCAAACCAAGACAGCTGCGTTATGAGATGTGTAAGAGCTGCCATGGGACAGCTGGGTCTCAGGTACGCGGGAGGGGGTGCCACATCTCAGCTTCTCCATCCCTTCAACGGGACAGTGAGACTGCCTGGTGTTAGAAGAGGCCTTCTCGGTCACCCACACATATTTAGGCACTGATTTAGGAGCAGGGTGGTGTGCTGGATAAACGCAGTGTTCATCAAGGCCCTTCTCTCCCAGTGGTTCTGTGCAGACAAATAACAGGCTGCCAGAGCCGTCGAGGAGAGAAACTGCCTTCCTCCTTTGCTGCCTGGACACGTTGTCACAGGGAAACCAGTAGATGAGACCGTCTGAGGCTCCCCAATAGACCACACCCAATTTACAGCTAAAGACCAGAGGGCACAGCCCCAGGGCTCACACTCTGAAAATAGCTCATAGGAATCAGGCTCTGTTATTCTTTCACGTTTCTGACCATGACTTGTTTGAGAAAATGTAATAAACTCATCAGTTTGGATAATAAGTTCAGTGAGACACGATTCTTTATAATCACTCTTCTACCTGAGGAAGGCAAGCACTCTCATTAAGAGCAAGCGGGCTTGAAGCTTTAGACTGTAGACGCTGCATTCCACAAGTCGCTTTCACGGTGGGGTGGAGGGAGTCTCCCGTGAAATTAGGATAATGATCTCCTCTTGCAGACGGTTTGAAGGCTTTCAGATAATGCACGTGAAGCTGATGCTACACAGCCCTGGCTCAGAGGCTCACAGTCAGTGGTAACCGAAACCGACGTGGGCCCACTCGGACCACGGCAACCATCCTGGGGGTTTCGAGTTGACAGGAGAAGGATGCCAACACCATTGCCAGCCCCAGGATTTGCAGTGGAATTGCAAGATCTAGCCAGCCTGCATAGCTATGTGACAATTAAACCTGCAACAAATAAACAAGTGAGCACCCACACCCAGGAACCTTCACCCTCAGGAGACCAGGGTTGGCCCACACCCACTGGGCATCAATGAGGCCCCATGGCCAAGGCACTTGAGCATAACTCTGCCACTTATTGATTTGTACTAATTCCTTCTTACCCCTGGAGTTTCATGATATTTAACAGTTCTCCACAAATTCTTTAAAGTGTGAACTACAAAAAGAGTTAAATATGCTCTAAGGAAAAGGAAGAAATCATCTCAAATGAGTATTTTCAAAGAAATTAAAGACTTGGCGTGTTTAACCCATAGGAAGCTATGAATATCACCAGTCAATCTGGGCAAAAGGGAATTGACTCTGACGGGAGAAGGAAGGGCTGCCTGGATCAGGAATAATTCTGCCAACAGATCCAGACGCAACCCCCACACCCCCGCCCCCGACCCCCATGGGGAAACATGTTCACCGGGATCTCGTACTCTTGTTTAATCTGTGACATTGCCATTGGAATTTGTCACTCTAGGAGTTACAGCTGATGTTACAGCCTGAAGCGGAGCTAAACCAAAATAAACAATCTGCTCTATTCTGCTTAGACTAATACGACAGTGATGTAAGGCCCAGCACACTGGCAACGGCAGCACGCTTTTTCCACACTGCGTGCCTGCAACGTGTCTTCACGTGCATAGCGGCTCTGTAGGGAGGGGGACGGGCTCCTATTAATTATTAACACTAGTTAAGGGACCCGGGAGGGGCTCAGGCAGAAATTTAACATTTCGCCTGGGTCTGCAACAGAGTTATTCTGTTTATATCAGCTGGGAGAACAAGCTTTTAAGCTTAACACACAAAAGGCTTTTTTGTTTGACTTTTCTTGGGTGCGGGTGACCTCTGTCTTTCTGAGTCTGGAGGTTTTGCAGATCGCTAACGGGTGGTGGGAGTTTTCATTATAGTTCACAGAAACGCTGTGCCGCTTACAATATATATAGAGTTTAAGCCACCCACACACACACACTTCCAGTTGTCTTAAATACCCCGTATATTTTTTGGCACTTATTTGGTCGCTTGCCAACAAGTGATTCTCTTGGTGTTTTTAATGCCTTTATGCTAAGAAGATAACAGGCTATTTTTTTTTAAGGGGAGGAGTTGTTATTACCTCTTAAATGGCTTCCTTTCTGAAGAAGCTCTCCGTCTGCCTGGGTTGATAGCGCTGAATGGGCCTTTCTTTTGACAACCAGCTTCAGCAACGCTACATCAGTGCATTCATTTCTCAAGCCCCAGTGTTTTTGATCCGAGCGTGGTATGATTCTCTTTCTTCAATTCCCACGCAGGGGCCCGGGAGCCCCGCCACACGTAGGCTACACATTCTAGTAGCAGACGCAGGCTCCGTTATGCAAACGGTCACAGTGAGGTCCCTAATCTGGTCATGCCTTCCACTCTGGATCGCTTGCTCCGGATGAGGGGGAAATTGCCATACATAATTCAGTTAAAATTGTCAGCTTGAGTGGCCCGGATTAAATCTGGCCTCCCACACGCAATCAATTTTCAATTTTATCACCTCATCCAAAGCAAAGCGTGAATGAGAGTTCAGTGAACTTGGACAGAGATGAAACAGGGTCCTTCTTAATAAACAGATGCTTTTGAAACCTTCTCGTTATTCTAAATTGTGATTTTCTAAGTGTAAAGCAGAGATGATTATAATTATCCACCAGGATTTCTCCAGGGAGTAAGTACTAAGAGTAAGTTCATAAAAAGGGAAAGGAGGAAAGAGGAAGAAATTAAAATTCTCGGTCCTGTCTGGGTGCCAGGCTGGAAGCACCACCCACCCGTGCCAGGCGTCCTGGCCTCCATAAAAGCATTCTCTGAGCCAGAGAAGGCCACTGACCCACCAGGCTCTGGGGCCTTCGCTGTTCCTGAGCACAGGTCATAAAATGAGCTGTGTGAGGCGCCCAGGTTTAAAATTAATGCCCATGACAGCACCTGCAAAGCTGATAAAGCATCATTTTGCATTTGGCTCGCCTTCCAAGAGTGGGATTTTTATGCTTCTCATCTCGTTCCGCTCTCACACCCTGTCATCAAGCGGCTCAGAGTCTAAAGCTGATCCGTGTCCACTCTGCCTCACAGCCTGGGCACTCGGGGAGGGGGAACATGGTGCTAGTAATTTCTCAGCACAGATAGTGATCCGGTAGTGACATCCTATGCAAAAAAGTGTCCCGTAGTCACAAACATCCCCTCTCCTTAAAATAGTCTTCAGCTTCCCAGAGAGACTGAGGAAAAATGCTCTTGACTGCAAATCTGTGAATTTTTCCCTTCCTCCCACTCATGGGACAGCGTGAATAAACAATGAAGAGGAAAAATAAAAGAATAAGAGAGAGAAGGAAAAGCATGAAGTTCTACCCCTAGATGGGGCTACTGTCTGCAATCGTCCTGTGTGTGTTCTTTAAGATTCAGTTCACTTAAACGGAGATGGAAACTGGGTGTCAACACAGAATTTACAATTTAGATCAAACTTGGACTCATCTCATTAAGTTTTCAGTCCTGTAAGCCTCATTCACAGCCCCAGCATTCAGCCGCCGTAGGATTCCAGTTGATACATTTCTTAATTTCCTGGGTGCCCCGTTTTTAAAAAATCAAATCCAAAATGTTGAATAAACTGAAAGGGAAGAGAGCAAGTGGTTAAGATTTACGTGTTCTTGAATGAGACTAATGGTGAGAAGAAGAGACTTCCAAAAGGCTTGGGAAAACCCAGGGACACTTCAATCTGTCCATCTGGTAAATAAGTCGGAGGAAGAAGAAGCACATTCCAATTGGCATCTGTGACTTGCGTTGCACGAAAGAACTAGAAAATAAGAGTTCTGAAAGCTTTTTGAAGGTTTTCAGAGCTTGGGAGCACAGGCAATCTTACTGAAGAAGCCAGCATAATGAGTCTTCCTCTGTTATTTCTGAGATGCTGGTCATAATAGGGAGGAAACTACACCTGGACTCATTAGAAGGAAAGGTTTGAATGCATCTCCTTCTAAGACTATGAGAATTAAGTGACTTGTCCAAGATCATGGCCCAAACTCTTAAACCTTACTTTAGATTTTTCTAAGACCAGGGCCATTCTGAAAACTAAGCCTGACCCATACAGAACAGAGGGGCACCCTATTTATCAGGAGGCCCTGTGGCTTAAACAATGAGCCAGCTGCCCCCTCCAACGCTCCAGGCCTTGCTCCTCGGGGCGGGTCATTGTGCTTTCTGAGAGTCTAAGTTTTAAAATGGGTTAACGTCATTCCCCTCTGGCAGCATTGTATGGGGCTTAAGTGAGATAACAGATAAAAAGTGCTCAGGCCTTAACTGATGTTAGCCCAGATCTCATAAATAAGTGGCCAAGTGACTTCGTCTTCCTCGTCCTTATGCTTCCGAATAAGCTCTTCCCACTTCCCACACCAGCATCCCACTGCAGAAACTGTTCTTGCCTTAAGGCTCTTGTATCACTGGGGCACACTTGTCTCTGCACAAACACAGCACTCACATTTTACCCTGAATGTGCCCTGTGTCCAGGGCACAAGGGCAGCCAGTGACCCAACAGTGACAATTTCAAGGACTGAGCCAGCAGGAGCAATGTATAGGGGCCCGGGGGACCCCAATGGACCCTGCCAGGGGCCCAATGAGGACAAACCATGGCAGAGAGTAGTTGTCTCAGAAATGCTGGGTACTGATGGTCTGAACCATGCTTGGTCTGCTCAAGGCGGGAGTGGGCAGAGCAGGGTCAGGAGCAGGCTTCAGTTCAGAAGCACAGAAATGAAATAGGGCCGCAGAAGAAACAGAGATGGGAGAGGGAGCCCTATGAAATGAGAGAGACGCAAAGCGTTGTTTCATCCAATTGAAGGGATTTGGGGGAACAGAGGCAGCATCTGAGACGCGTCTCCCAGGACGGGGGAGATTTTATCAGGAAGAGGTTGGGCGCATCCCTGAGGGAAGTGGATAAGGCAGGGCACAAGAGCAAGAGAACACAGGAGGGCCTAGGGAGCAGCCCACAATGCATTTGGGAGGATTCATCGTCAGGGTATCAAATGGGCTGGGGGGTGAGGATAGGATAAATGGCGGGGCCGCAACAAACAGGGCCTTGACGGCCAGTATGAAGTCAATAAGCAAATAGCTGGGAACTGCTCTCTGTGTGCAAATGCGTGAGGTCTCTCAAGGCCACCTTGACATTTAGGAGGAGGCCTGTTTGGGGCTTCTTTCTGACACTGAAGAACTTCCAGTCTGCAGGGCTCCTAGTGGAGCACGCACTGCCCCCTAGGGGCCTAGGAAGGCTCTGGTCCATTCAAGGAGGTAGCACAGGGTCCCAGTGACTCTGGAATCCCTGGGACCCTATTTTATTGCTCAGAACTCTGGGAGAGGCCTATCCTTTTCTCTGCCAAGCCCTCAGACACCCCTTGCTCCTTGATTTTCCTTGAACTAGGAATGTTCTCTGACTCCAGAACTTAAACACTTGAAAGCCTTCCTGGGTTCAGGGGAGGCAGTTCGGCCACAAAGTGGAGATGAGCGGTGAGCACATTCAATGACCACTGGTCCCAGCTCCTCAGCAACACAAAAGAAAGTCTGATGAGTGAATCAGAAGGCATACACTCATGTGCAAATACACAAAATGTATGTTATTATAAAATTTTATTAACGGTGACAGTTTTAAAGGAGCTCAAGCAATATTTCAAACTCCGGCATCAAAATCTGACAGATTCAATTTTGTTTTTATCAAGCTATCTGATGCCATACAAAAGAAGCATTCAATAAGCTTCAGGCAGGCCCTTCAGATGCCAGGCATTGCTTGCCTACAATTGGTAGAGCCAACGTGGAAAGTACCTCTCATCTGCTAAGGAACAAAAGAGGGTCCAGCACCCCCAAATGCAAACACTTCCACATGGCTTACCACCTCTTACCGTAGTAAGTTTGCCTCAAAAAAACCCCCAGGCTAAGCAGGGAAACAATCAAATGGAAAGTGCAGACAACGCAATTACAAAGTGATGGACCTCTCTGCAGAGGGCATTTGGGGCATCACAGTTAATAGGCAAGCTGTTTCAGGAGACTCACATGCTAGCACATTATTGCAACAACTGGAACCAGCAGCTAAAGCACATCTACCTGATTATCCTGGGAGCAACGTACTCCAGACAGTCGAGATCTGGGAACACTCTATCTGGAAGATCACCAACATCACAGGTGGAAAGCCCTATTTTTTTTTAATAAAGCCCAGTAACGAAACAGAAGGCATTGTGAAGCTCGGTGACAGGTCACTTCTACAGCACCAGAAGATTCAGAGGGAATGAGAACATTTTAATGCCTCCTAACTTGAGTTTCTTTCCCTTATTCCTTACAACAAGATGTAAATAGCACACTACGCTTGTGTTCATGTTGTATTTATTAAGTAGCCTTATGAATTTATCTGGGCCAAAATCCCCATTTCAAATATGAGAAAATAAAGCAAACAAGAGAAAAATGTTTACTAGGTAGTCCAAATGAAAAATAAGACCCATGATCAAGAGAGAGCCTGCCTGCTGATTTCTTCTGGCCCTTGATTTCTGGCCTACTGAGGACGACTGCTCCACCCCCTCCTTCTCCTCTTTATTCATCATGATGATGCACATTTTCATTTGACAGTTTCAGCCGATTGAGGCTGAATGTTAAGCTTTCTGCCAAAATGGGTTCGGTATCTTGTCAGCTATTTCCTTTAGTGAAATACACTTTCATCTTTAATCTACTGAGGAGTGCTATTTATGACAGGAGGTCCTCAGAGCAAAAGAAGTCTGAGGGACAGCCTACTAACATATTTAAATTGGCTTTACCCAGATAAGTAAATACAAAGATAAGGTCAAAAAGGGTTAATAATTTATACTCAGAAAAGCTTAAAAGGATTGCATAATTTAAGCCTCCCATGAAGATCCAGAACTAAAGTCAACATGACACCGCTAAAGCCAGCTCGACCTCATGACTTTCCTTTGTTCAAACTAACGGCTCCGTTATTCTCCCAGCTACCAAAATCTCAAAACCAGGGAAGCATGAAAGATGTTTCTGCCGCCTCCATCTTATCAGACACCCAGTTAATCAGTTATCAGTAGTTAGAGTTTATCTCGCTAGTACCTTCTCACATCCGTTCTTTCTGTTTCATTTTTATTCTCACTTGGATAGCGAGAATAAGATTCTTCTTTTTTTCTTGCCTTGTTTGAATCCATCTTCCATCCAGGATGATTTGATTCTTCCAAAGTATAGTTGTAGTCATGTCACTGCCAGTTCAGACTCAGTTCACATCTCAGGTGAATCTCCCCTCCTCCCCAGGAACCCTGGTGAGGAGCTGTGGAGATGTCACTTGCCTGGAAGGCTCAAGGCACAGCCCCCACCGCCTGGGTGAATTCAACTTTGAAGTCCTTGTCTGCAGGTGAGGATACAGAAGGTGAACCTGAGGTTTAAGGGAGCAAGACAGTCTAGACTGGTTGGTAGCAGAAACAATGAGCAAGAATTTTCAGTTACTTCTAGGCAACATAAAAGCAGAATGCTCCGCCCGCAGTTTTTGCCCCATCACCTTTAATTAGCATGGAGCAAAATGAACAAAAAGAAACACTAAAGACTTAAAGAGCAAAAGGTTTCTTTCAAAAATGTATTCCTTTCCTATAACAGTGGCAAAAAACTCTTCCCTTTGTTACTTAGTTGAAAGCAACTATAAAGTAGCAAAAGCAAAAATAAACGGTTGCAGAATGGGAGCAGAATATTTTACCCCTAAGGAAAATAATTTTCCAGTTTGTTAAACAGCTAACATTGACCCTCATAGTTGGACTGAGGTGCTAAGACTGAGCAGCCATTATTAGGATCTTTTTACAGAGCTGGCCAATGGAAGTTTCTGCTTTGATGGAAATGTTCTAGATCTGCTCTGACTGTATGCTAGCCACTGGCCACACGTGGTTACTGAGCCACTGAAAGGTGCCTCGTACAAGAGAAGAACTGATTTTTTTATTTTATTGAATTTTAATTAATTTTAATATTAATTTAAATAGCCATATGAGGCCGGAAGTTACCACATTGGACAGCACGGGATAATGAGTTCATGCAGCTGAACCTTTCACTAATTCTTGTTTACAGAGTCAGAAACTAAGGAAGTGCAAATACAAAACAGAAGGAAGCATAAAGCAACAGAATGGAATTGTCGGAGCAGAATAACCAGGCTTAAAGCCCAGCCCATTCTTCCCAGTGCAGAATGTCCACTTAAGGCATGAACTTGGTATACATTTTCTACAGGATATCTCATAAGTTAATGAGTCTATAGTTATTATTGTGAATAATATTATGAATAATAATATTATTGTGAATAATAATAACAATAACAGAACTAACTTTTACACAGAGTTTACTAATGGTAAGTACTTTACATAGTACAAACCTACAGGTAGCTGTCAGGTAAATGAGTAAACTGAGGCCTAGAAAATTAAAATAAGTCAGCCAAGATCAGCAGCTTAATAAATGGTGGAGTCAAGCCTTGAACCTACTTCCCTGACTCGAAATCAATACACTCTCAAGCACTAAATATTTAAAATGGGACTATGGCTGAGCTGCTCAACCAGTGGGCCAAGAACTCAAGTTCCTGGGACCTTAGGGTACAGTGGACATCCAGAACAGCCAGAGTGCCCAGGCCAGTAGCCTCCAGGCTGGTGGCCTCTGTCCAGATGCAGCATTGTCTTTCCACCCTAGTGAGGCCTACAAATATCACCACTTGTCCTTCTGTGCCATGAGACAAAAATGGGAAGCCCTGAGCAACATTCTGGGACAAGTTGCATGGGATTATCCTCAAAAAGTTAAAAATGAAAGTGTCAGAAAGGATTCCAGCACACCCTTTGACTCAGTCCATGAATAGCACTGGAGGCAGGGAAATTTTCTCATGTGCCATGACATTTTAAAATCTAGTCTGCAGTGGAAGGAATTATAAATGGGACAAAGTCAGAAATCACCCTGATATTTACACAGTGAGGCACAGTTAAATTTGTGAATAAGGATGGGAAAATTAAGACCCCAGGAGTCACTGGGAACTTAGTTTCACTGCTATCATGAAAGAAATACACATCTCTGTAGATAGTCTTTGTGTCATCTTCATTCTCAGACATTTTGGCCAATTCAGGTGTTTCCACACAACTCCTCATCTCTAAGTTCTTTCAGGACAATGGGCCATTTGCAAAACAGACCCAAACGTTGACTCCCATCTATCACAGGTGAAGGCTTTCCTTTTCACTGAGCATGTTGCCTCATCAACCTGCCAAAGAACATGTCAATGCCAACACTAGGAGTCGTTCCCTGAGTCATCTGTGTGCGGTCTTCATATTAGGTTATTAACGTCATTTGGAAGGGGAAGAGAAGAGAATTGGAGGAGAAACAGATCAATAGTGGATTTTAAAAGTCTTTGGTTGCTCTTAGTAGAGTTGGCCCCAATCTTTCCCATCCAATAAGAAATATAAATAGGCTCCAAGATTGTTATTCCAGGGTTAAAATAAGGGAGGACTCATCATCTTCCACTCAATTGTTAATATCCACACTATGTGAACAAAATATGTGAAAAATATAAGTATGATGTAAATACCGAGTTATGATATAGAAGCAAATTTCCCCAAATTTCTCACCCTTACTATTATTAGAACCACCAGGTCCTGTTCATATATAAGTTTGTGAGAACTTTTCCTCATGGGTTATTATTAATATCAAGAATAATAACGACTATAACATCAAACACACGGTATTTGACATAGATTAGTTTATAATTTTCCCTAAGCCCTTGAGATATAACTATTCTCTTTATTCAACAGATTCATTCATTTATTCATTATTTCATTCAACAAACATTTATTGAGCACCTGTTCAACAGCACGGGGCATTTCTTTTCCATTGATTTTTTTGGGGAGCACTCTACCCTAACACCAGTGAGAAAAATATATCCACAGAATTACTTTATAGCTCTTACATAAGATTATTCTGTTAATACATGCTTAGGTAAAGCTAATGCTTTTAAAAAATTGATACCTGAGTGAACAAAAACCAATTTTTTTGGTGTATGTCTTGTGCTGAACAGATTTTGGTACCACATTGCCACCATTCCATCATTTAGAAAAAGAAAATTCCTAAATGCTATTGTTCTTGTGTTGATATAATAACTGGTTACAATAATTGGTAACCTTTTAGAGGACAAAAATCTTATTTCCATTCTATTTTGCATTCCTCATCTTCTTGCCACCCACAGTATTTACCATAAGTAGGGACGGTGACTCCTTGAGGAGCTTATGTACGTGGTGCAAGAGTCTCTAAGTTTCTTGAATAATAGCTAAATTTGGGTTCCATCATTAACCTTCTCAGAAAGAGGACCTATAGTCATCTGAGATTTGGTTACTGAATTTGGGCTGGGTGGGCTAAGGAACTAAGGAAAAAACTAACTAAAAAACCTACTGATTATATATTAGGACACTATTATTATACTACTATTATTAAATCTCCTAATATACTGGCCATATATTAGGAGAAATGGAACCTTATTCTGCCTTTTCCCAAGGGCAGAGAAGGGTGCAAACATCCTCTCCCATCCTCTTTCCTCAGCTCTCTACTTTAAGAGGTTGAGGGGTGGATATTTTACTGTATGAATGAAGGGATTACAAATCTTGGCTAGGATTGAGGCATTTTTGATTGAGCTGGCAGACACTCGACATCTGGGCATTTTACCTGCACCATTCTAGATTTTTAGGCTTTGTCCTTTTTCTTTTCCCCTTATCTTTTTCCCATTTAGAAACGCCTTAGAATTTGCCTTTTTAGGGCAAAATTGAGATCCTAAAAAAGGAATTAGAGAGTGCATCACTTAGAAAAGTTAAAGAAGATTTCCAAACTTAATAGATAATTGATTCGACAAATCTTTGTTGAACACCTGTCACGTGCCTCGTTGTATTATAAACGCTGAGGATTCAACTGGGAACAAGTCTTTCTCTTCTTGGAGTTTATATTCTAGTCCATGAGGGCTGGGAAGGAGGAAGAATGCAGGATAGAAACTCTGCCTAGAACAAAAACATACAAATCATGCACTGGCTGGAGGAAGCCCAGTGCTCTGCTCTTGGGAGCCCACGAGAGGCAAACTGGATAGGGGAGGTCTTGGTGGCCTCCTTGGTAGAGCTCTGGAGAAGATTTAGGGCTCTCACTTATTTTACAAGTGAGGAAATGAATAACAAAAGAGATCAAGTTTATTATCTGAGGTCCCACAGACTAGCGACAGTCTGTGCCAGTGGGTCTCAGGTACCACCTCCTCAGGACTGCTAGAGTCGGCATTTGTGAAGGTCAAGATAGAAGAACATATTTTGCCTTAATGTGTCCTTTTCCTTTTTATAAGTTCTATTTTTTCTTTGTGGATCATTTCTTTGTATTAAATTCATGCTCTCGGGTATTTTTCCCCATTTGTGTAGGATTAGTTCTTATTGATGTTTAATTCCACATTTTCAATAATTTATGTGGTTTGATGTTCCAAACATCTGGATAAATTGATATAGCATCACAAAAGGCTTTCTCTAGCTTCATCTATTGTCATATACTATATTCTTTTACCATCATAGGGAAATAAAAATATGTCTCTCTAAATCCTTTTTGTTTTTCAGATTTTATGAGTTTAACATGGGTGATAATCACAGTCAAACATTTTCTTCTCATCTTATCTGATTTAGCTTGATAAAATCATCTCCATCTATATGTATGTCTTTTAGAAATATGTCACAGTTTTCCCCCAATGGATATGTCTTACATCTAATGTGTAAGAAAAACTTCCAGTAGCACCTCCCTGGGGAATCTGAACTAGCCCCTGATTATGCTAATGGAAGCCAAGAGGTTCTCAAAGCAAAAGAACTATAATAAATTATTCATAAATAGGTCTCTCTTTTGATGGTTTTGGTGTTTCCGGATTTTCCAGACCATAGCGGACGCATAATATGATATATGTAAGCTAAACTGAAGATGTACAGGAGGAAATGGGAATTGAAAATTAATTGGAACTTTGAAGCATTGCGTTTTTTTGCATTTGGTATATTTACTGTAGCTGTATGGGCATAGGCAAGACCAGGAGTCTGGTTATCTGACTGTCCTCAGTGGCTGCAGGCACTTCTAAAGGGTAGCGACTTATTTCTGATGGAGCTGCAGTCAAGTTGCCAAAGTAAAATGACTCCCCAATAACTCCTGGCCCAAAGGAGGTACTAGAGTATATTTGGCTTGCCAGCCTAGAGAACCGACAACTTTATTTGGGATACTGCTCTGTTCCCACTTGGTTTCTCAGCTTCTCTACCTCCTTCTCCTTCTTTGTCTTTACTTCCCTTTCTGAATTTTGTTTGTTAGTTTGTTCCTAAGTGCCTCCACATTGCCCAAGCTCAAGGGGAACCTTCTAGTACATGTGAATGGTACTTCCTCGGGGTTGTGCAGTCCATGGCTGCCATGGTTTTATTACATACACGTTTTGTTGCACCTATCAGTATTTTCACACTGTTTTAGAATTCCTTTTTGTCATAATGGGTGCTGATGGGTTTTGAAATGTTTCCTGGTCATTTCTACCAGCAATTGTCTGATCTCTATAACTTAAATTAACTGCATCAACTTTGTCATTTATTATATTTTTCTCTTTTGTACTCATTTAATATAAAATAAATCAATTTCTGTCTTCAATTTAAGTCTTTTGTGCTCTCTGAAACTCATCTTGCCCTCAGAAATTTAGGTAAGACCCAACTCCACCCTTCCTCTAATTCCCATGAGGCTCATGGACGACTCCCTTGTTTACCTGCCTCTATAAAAACTCAAGCTCTCTCCCTTTTGTTTGAGACTTCCCTCATTCATGAACACTCTGTCCATGGTAATAACCTGAATAAAATGATCTCCTTAGTTGTTTGGTGCACTTTATCTTTAGTAGACTTCGATTAGTACTGTATTCACATTCAGCCTTATAACTTAAGAAAGACTGTGAAGAAACTGAGAGCAATTTGATTTGAGAAAGACAAGTCTGAGGTGGGAGAGAGACTTTATAAGCCCTGATGTGCCTAGAACAGTCCAGATTTATGTTGATTGTCTCAGTATAATTATTAATAACACCGCCTACTCTCAAAAATATCTTGGCTTACATGAAGAATTATAAGGTCAACAGCTACTGGTACTGTTATAAACCACACACTCCAGCACAATCTTAAGCATAGAACCAAAACACATTTACTGAAATGCAAATAAGAAGATGCCAACAATCATTTACCACCACCCGAGACACAAGCTAGCGGAAGCTGACTCAACTGTACATCACAGGCATTAAACACTAGAAAGCGGTAAAATCTCCATGCCTAGCATTTTTTTCTAATTAGAATACCTGATTAAATGGTTCTACTTTGACATGGCTAGATCTTAGGCTTGATGATGCTTCCTGGGAACTTCCTTAGAGATAGAAGTCCCTGAGTTGTTTCAGTCTTTCCTCCAGATGGGTGAATACATACATAATGGACCTTGGGCAGTTGGCCATGAGTGGATATTTATTATCTATATTTTTTCTAGTATCTGCTAAGGAAAAATCAACCTTTCAGATAGCTCTCGTGAGATGAGTCCTCAATATTTAATCAACTGGTGAAAAATAAGAGAAAGATGAAACAACTTTCAACAAAATAGATGGATCCACACATTTTCTCTTGCTTCTTTTTATAAAGGGCTACTTTCTACCAGATAAGAACTTCCTTCTGGTGGAATAAAGCTTGAGACAATGTCTAGAATGTCAGGAATGTTTTGAAGGCCCATGACAAATCAAATCCAGTTTCTTCATTCAGGATTTTTCACGTTACCCCATTTGTATTTAACCTCTTGTCAGCAGTGATGCTCCATTTTAATAACAGTCACAGTAATTTGTGGTTCAACGAGTTCTGGGATGATAAACTATTGATGCTTCAATACTACAACCACTCTTTTTATTATCTCCTTGCCTATCCCACTCCCCAATTCTTCCAAATATGGGTGATTCTAAAGATAACTGAGTTTATGCCATGGATTCTCCATGAAATTGTAGGAAAATACATTTGAACTTTCAGTGCCCCAATATCTACAAATAATGATGTTACCAAATTATGTTTTAGAAGCTTTTCAAGAATTATCCCTGTATTGCATTCTGCACAAACAGTGTGTTTTTAATTCTTAATGTGCAGAGATGATAACCACAGGAGGAATTTTAAAAACATACAATTACAATCAGAACAGGAAGCCAGAAGAAGAAGTTAAAAACACAGTCACAAAGTGTTAATCAAGAAGGCCAGAGAAAGGCAGAAAGCAGAATGTTGGGATTTTATGGTAGAAGATCAACACTTAATTCAAGGTATATTTAATAAAAATTTACAACAGAAGTAAGAATCTAGTAAGTATTATAGTGAACACAAAAGTAATATGAGTCCATTATTTAGATTTAGATTTCCTGGAAAAATATTAAATGCACATGTAAAACCTTTGAATGTGTGTCAGCATATGACAAAATGTCTCCTAAAGTGGCACAGAATCAAAAGGAAAAAACAAAAACAGAATTGGAATTTAATTAGGAATACTTACTTGAAAAACTTTAGAAAGAATAATTTTGGTTGTTGGTTATATGCAGTTAATAGGATTCAGAGTGAGCGCTGACTGGGCATCAGAGATCAAGAAACAGAGGGACACTGGAGAAATGAGATGAGGAAAAAAGGACAGTAGGAAAGAGACAGCCAGGATAAGAGGCAATTCATACATCATAGCCTATTTTTATGTTTTATGTCAGTTTTAAGGGAAACTAGTGTTTTCCTAAAACAATATATATTTGACGGAGAAGTGCTGCCCATCTGAGTAGCAAAATAACTTTATTATATCGCTGGGAGAATTTAAGTATTGAAAATTGGAAGACAGCAGGTGGCTGCTATAAATTTTGTATTAATATGACGATACAGAGTGAGATTTATGAACTCTGATATAATGCAATCTTTTCCCGAAAACAATTTTACTTTCTCAGTGATTTGACCCTGGTTTTATATTAATATCTTCTTAGGGAATGTCTTTTTCTGAATACAGTTTATTTTATTCGAGTGATTGCTTAGAGATAGACATTCAAGGACTTTTGGGTCTACAGTTGCAACAAATGGTCTAGTAACATTGTTAAGTAAGTTTTGAAAGATTATAAGAAGACAAAAGACAGAAAGTTTTGTTCCAAATAAGTTTGGGCAATGACATATTTAAACATCATTTTTTTCAAAGTCAATATTCATTTTTAAACTATATAAGATGCAAGTTTTATGCTTTTATCTCAAGTGTATTTCAGAGACTTAGGTCAAACACTAAATTGAAATTGTAGTACGTAATATGGCTCTATTTCATAGAGCTAGGAATACTGCCAATTTGCAAAGGCCAAGTTACTTAGGCGTTTTTCTTGAAGACTAAAACGACTTCCTTCAGAGCTTATGGTCCTTGTATCTTTCCAAGTATCATTTCATTATGTAGGAGATCTTTTCCTCAAAAACATTCCTATCATACAATTTCATAAATAAGGCAAAGACCGAAGGTATTGAGTTATTTGGACAATCCACAAAATGTTGACCAGTTTTTCTCTTCAGCTCTAAGAAATTTACACAAACGTTATTAATTCCATCTTGCCTCCTCAGCACAAAAGCAGTGACAATGTTTCAAGCGTTGACGCAGTGAGATAGCCCCATGACAATGAAAACAAAAGAACAGAAATTTTTAAACATTAAAAATTTTCTAGAAATGAGAAATGCTGCTATGCGTATATAGTAAAGTGTTAGTCACAAGGAATGAGTATGAGGGACAAAATCCAAAAATGAAAATTGTGGAACATGTTTATTTGTATCTATGCAACTCACAATGATCAGCTGGTTATATTTGAAAAGTAGGTAGGTGGAATTACCTACATGAAAACTTAGGTTAAGGTTTTTTCAGAAAAGTAAAGAATAAAACGGACGACTCTCATTATGGACACTCTTCCAGAAGGCAGGCACAACATAAGGATTAATTTATTCCTTGAGCTTTCTCTTGGTCCTCACACTCATTCTTCTTGAAACTAATATAAAACAACACCAGCTGAGTGGGGCTAGCCCTTGGGATGGAGGCACTCAGTTGTTTCAGGCTTTGGAAGGTGGGGCTGATCCTTTTCATGGCTGTTTGTGAAGCACAAGTCTTCTGCCGCTGATAAGCCTCACCCGCCTCTGGACCACATACACTGTCAACACAGTCCTGGGCCGTGCACACTTCTTAACCCCCTGGAGCGCACCCCACCGCCACACTGCAGAGGCCCCCACTCTGCCCCAGTGCCCCCCACAGTTCACCTGGTCCTCACACAAGCCCCGCCCCACAGACGCAGACACCCTTGCTTGCCTGTAGAGGATCAAGGCACTCAGACAATGCAGGCTGAAAAGTAGCCTGAGGGCTTGCTGTTAGGTGGGGCCAGGAAACATATTTTCAAGTCCCATGTCTGACTGGGCAAGGGAAACAAAAGAAAAAATGAACAAAGGGGACTACATCAAACTAAAAAGTTTCTGCACAGCAAGGAAACCATCATCAAAACGAAAAGACAACCTAACAATTGGGAGAAGATATTTGCAAACCACATATCAGATAAGGGGTTAATATCCAAAATATACAAAGAACTCATACAGCTCAACAACAAAAAAAACCAACAATCCAATTAGAAAATGGGCAAAAGATCTGAACAGAGATTTCTCCAAAGAAGAAATACAGATGGCCAACAGGCATATGAAAAGATGCTCAACATCATTAGCTATCAGGGAAATGCAAATCAAAACTACAATGAGGTATCACCTCACTCCGGTCAGAATGGCTATAATTAACAAGACAGGAAACAACAAATGTTGGAGAGGGTGTGGAGAGAAGGGAACCCTTGTTCACTGCTGGTGGCAGTGCAAACTGGTGCAGCCACTATGGAAAGCAGTTTGGAGTATCCTCAGAAAATTAAGGATAGATCTACCATATGATCCTGTGGGGACCTGGAATTGGCCACCCCAAGATATGTCTCTTTGGAATCAGGATTATTTGAGGCTGATTGCTTTTGATAAACTGGGACAGGGAAGGAGGCTCTGAGGAATGGAATTTGCCCTTTGTTGGGACACCTTTGCATTTGTAGGGTAAATCTCTATCTGTAGGGGGTGCCTCCCTCTCTGTACCAGGAAGAAGAAAGGAGATGGCCTTCTCTCTAAAAGCTCTTAATCAATGCCAAAGGCAAAGACTTAAATCTGCATTTTATTGTGCTAGTCTGGTAACCTCCTGTAACTAACTTCCCTCCCCCTCCCAATTTTGGCATTCCTTAAGGATTAAGCATCTTTCCTTAGGCTAGGAACCGATTGCTGCTGCGCTCACCTGTGACCGCCCAGCTCCAGACATAGACTTGCCTCCTGCTATGCCCACCGAGATAGCAGACCATTACCTGCTGTGTCCATCAAGCACTGTGCCAACAGGGCAACCTTGTGACTATTGTGGGAGGGACGTTTCAATCACATGTGAAACACCCTGTTTGGAGCTATATAACCACTCTGTGCACCCCACTTCTTCGGTGCCCTTTCTTCCTTCGGGAAGAAAGGCCCCGGGCCATGGTTCCTCATAAAGCTTTGTTTAATTTTCTCTTGCTATTCTGTCTCATGTGAATTTAATTCGTTCTCCAGCTAGACGAACCCCCATTTGGGGAGAGGAAATGTCCTCCTCCCCTACAATCCAGCTATTCCACTGCTGGGTATTTATCCAAAGAACTTGAAAACACAAAGGCATAAAGATACTTGCACCCCTATGTTCACTGTGGCACTATACACAATAGCCAAGACTTGGAAGCAACCTAGGTGCCCATCAAGGGACGAATGGATAAAGAAGATGTGGTATTTATACACGATGGACTACTACTCACTCAGCCATAAGAAATGATGAAATCTGGCCATTTGTGACAATATGGATGGACCTTGAGGGTATTATGCTGAGTGAAATAAGTCAGAGGGAGAAAGTCAAATACCATATGATGTCACTCATAAGTAGAAGATAAAAAGGACAAAAAAAAAAAAACAACACATAGCATTGGAGATTGGACTGGTGGTTAGCATTGGGGAAGGGGGGAGGGGGGAGGGCAAAAGGGGTAGTTAGGGTCACATGTGAGGGGATGCACTATAACAAGTGTTGGGGTGGCGAACATGATGTAATGTATCCAGAATTTGAAATATGACGTACATCTGAAAAAAATAAAAATTTAAAAAATTTAAAAAATTTAAAAAAAGACACAACAAAAGAACACCAATGTCCTATCATCTCTAGAAGAGTGGTTCCCAGCCCTGATCAAGCATCAGAACCCCCTGGGGAGCTTGTAAAAAATCCTGATAGTTCTCCACCCCCACAAATTCTTTCTGCAATGATCTGGGGTGGAGTCTGGGCATTAACATTTGTAAGACTTTCTCAAGAGATTCTAATACGCTGCCAGAGTTAAGAAACATTGGTTTACAAGGAATAAACTTAAAACATCTTGTATCAGACATCTGCTCTATCTTTCTTTCTTTCATTCTCAAATCCCCATCCTTCCAACTTTCTTCTTTAGAATTTGGATAGGAATTTTAGTATTAAAATTGATTTAACGTCTAAAACCATTAATTCATTTATTTGTTGCACAAACACTTATATCTCACATCCTAGAATTTAGAAAAGTAATCCAGACATAGACTGCTAAATCCCTACCTGTTGATTAAGTGATCTTAAAAAAAAAATTCTTCACTTTCATTGTGACAGTAACTTTATCCTTCAGAGTAAGCTCAAATATAATTTCCTTTTTTTAACACTATTCTTTATTGAATTTTTCCAATATAATAATACTTAATAGGTAATCCTTATTTTATATAACTTGTTTTAAATAGTAATGAAAACAGACTAATTTTTTATGAGACTAGTATAACCTTGATACTACCATAACTGGATAACAGCAATATAAAAAAAATCACAGGCCAATTTTGCCTAAGAATATAGAGTGAAAATCCTTAAATATTACCTGACTAAAGTTTACATTAAATTAACAAAAACAAAGAATCAAGTAAAGTTCACCCCAAGATGCAAAAATAGTTTAACATCAGAAAATCTGTTTACACAGTTCATCAAATGAACAGACTCAAGGAGAAAATTTTCATGCTACTTTGAAAGTTGGTGAGAAAATTAGTAAGAGTTGAATGTGTGTGTGTTTATATATGTGTGTGTGTGTATTTGTGTGGATATAGATATGAAGTTGGCACACAACTATGAAGAAAAAAGAACTTCGTTAACATGACAATGTGTATCTATCAAAAGAAATCTTCCTTTTGGAAGGAAACGTTGCATTTAATGAAGAAACTTCACATTCATTTCTTTAATGTCAGGGACAAAACAAGAATGTTTAATATCACTCCTACTGTTTAATGTATATTACCAAATGTCCTCGATAATACAAGAAGAAAAGAGAAATAAAAGGCATAAGGATTATCATGGAATAGAAACAAGAAAAAATTGTCATTTGAAGAAGACAAGCTTATCTGCATATATTCCAAGAGAATCAACAGAGAACTCACTAAAAAGTTGCGAAATTCCATTAAAGAATCTTGAAGTGGATTTGATTAAATGAAGAGATACTCCCTATTCAATAATGGGAACACCTCATATTGTGTAGATTTCAGTTCTTCCTAAAATAATCCATAAACTTAAGATGATTTTTTTTGGAGGGTAACATGTAGGATTATTTTCTAGTTAGTTTTCTCAACCTTCTCACACATTAATTATAACTCATACAATATCTAACAATACTTCATAGTTATTATAAACTGTTATAAAACAGGAGACAAATGAAAGGCGTAATGGATTTGAAGTCTGGTGGTCTGGGTTCATTGGTTCTCTCACCAACTAGAAGAGCTAGCCAGTCTCATCACTTTCCTTTTCTGAAACTCTTTTTCTTCACTGATAAAATAAGATGAGACAACAGTAGGCATTCTTTATGTTTTAAAATGCATTCCTTTTTGTGATAAACTTAAAAATCTAGTGACACCCACCAAGTCTGTGTGATCCCTTCTCTTCTGCTATCCCCACAGCCCTTACGTCAACTTTCTGACATGGTACTTTTAGGACAATATTCTCCAGATTAAGACAGAAGATGAACTGTATCTTCTACAGAATTCCATCAGGATGAGAACAAAACAAAATGTCTTGGTACATGCTTTCTATAATTTGACTCAACGGGTTTTTAAAACCTTCTATAAAAATTTGCCAAATACACCAGATTTCGTTTATTAGAAGATATACATTCTATCTGCTTTTTTTTTCTTTTTTAGTGATAGTTCTTATAATAAATAGTGACTAGATTTGATGAAACCGGATATTCAATATCCTTTACAAATACACATCTCCCTCTCGCAGAGGACAACCACAGTATAGAGTGATCTCTAGGTTTCCCCAGATTCTATGATTCAAGAATTATTTCCACTCTAAAACTCTGACTAGTTTATTTGTTTCTTTTGAGGTGCACTGGAACATCAAAATCACCCATCCATTCCTCCTTTCTCCCTTCTCCCCTGTTCAACAACATAAAATAAAAGATCCCAGGCACTAAGATACCAGAGTTTCTATACATTTTAGAAACAATTTCTTCCTAAAGGTAAGACTCTCTTCAGGGTCACTGCTAATACTAATACGTATTTGCTTAGATGCGGGTTGACAACTTTTTAGGTAAATGATCAGATATTAAACGTTTTGGCCTTGCGGACTCTACGTTCTCTATCAGAACTATTCAAGGCTTCCATTGCAGCACCAAAGCAACTGTAGACAACACATAGATGAATGAGCACAGTTGCATTTCAATAAAACTTGATTTACAAAAACAAGTTGTGGGCTGGATTGGCTCAAGGACCCTAGTTTGTCAACTGCTGGCTTAGATGTAATTCACTCATCAATGAACAGGTGCGTCCTATTCTGAAAGGTGGGCTCATGTGAGCATGAGCAAGTATCTCTCTACTCATGCCAAATGAATAAGATATTTTTCCAAATGACACACATTTTCAATTTAGCTAGGGGTGTGTGTATGTGTCTCTGTGTGTGAACATATGTCCATACTGATTTAACACATCAATTTGATTTTAACATTTTTAGACACAGCTTTCATAGCAGAATATCAGTTCAAAGTAGTTCTAGCAGATTCGGTTTGAAAAATAACATCGGTGTGTTATTAATATTGCCATTTCTACACCTAGCATGGTCTCTCCTGTCAGGTTCATAAAGAGAAATCCAGGTGTGACTTCAGGTAATAACCATGCCAAGTGAACTCAAGTCTACTGCCAAGATGTGAAGTTATAAAGGCAAAGATAGATCGTCATGGAGAAGCAAATCATTCACCATCTTAACATCAAATAAGTGTCGAATGGCTACCAGGTACGAGTTAAGCAAGTTTTATTGCAGCATTTAAGTATCAAGTTGGTAAAAAGGCACTCAGTAGACAGCGTGTAACAAATGGCCAAGGATCTGAAACTCATGAATTGAGTGGTAAAAACACATTTGCCAACATTTCTCCTCATGCAGAAGTTTCTCTACAGGAATATACAAAGCAAGTACTGAAAATGGAACAAAATAAAAAAGGGGTTGTCATTACAAATGATATGTGACAAAGTAGTTGAGTCGTTTTGAAACTCTTCTATCATTAAGAAAATATTAATTGCAAATAATTTCTGGTTGTCCATATACCTGCTGTTAGGTTGCAGAAGAGAAACACGATTCCTCTTAATATCTAACATTGGTTCTATATTTCTAGGCAGAAAATCAGGTAGTTCTCATTTTGAAATTATCATCAAGAACTCTACAAATTTAGGATTTTGCAGTACATCATCATTGTATGAAAACTGGATATGCCACATGGCTTGAACAGACTCTGATGTGCTGGAATCAGTTCTAGCTGTCAAGATCATAAAGGCCAGAATGACCCAGAGCCTTCTGCCTGCTGAATATCCCTTCTTAGGGCTCTTCCCTTTAAAATGCTAATGGCGCCCCAGGGACATTCTGTTCCAGAGTGAGCCTGAAACAGCATTCTCTTGGGTGACAAGTTCTCTCCGTTGGTGGGGAGAATCATTCCTCCTTATTCTAATCTCTGCTCCCCACAAAGGAGGAAGAACACTGCACTTCTCTCAGGGATCAGGACATGAAGGCTGGTGGCTGGGAGGCAGCTCTGTATGGAATGGGTAATTACTTAGTTGAGCCTTTCAATTACTTATGTCACAGCTGTACTTTTTGATTAGCCAGACTAAGTAAGCTTCTGTTCAAAGTTTTCTATATGAAACTTTGTGGTGTCTTCATGAGACAGGAACCAGCCTACCGAGACAGGACTATCTGCAAGGCCCCTGGTCTAACAAGGTAAGGCCCTTAACCAACCGACAAGGAGGGGAAATCAGCCAGAGGCCACCAAGATCCACATTCTGCAGCCTCTGGACGCTCCTGAGTTTACGCATGCGCCCTAGCACCCAGGAGTCCACTGAAGGTGACCCTGGCCCTACTACCATACTAAAAATCACACCCCCGGGTGGAGAGTAGTATGCTAATGATACATGTGTCACATGTAGTAGCATGCTACACAACTGTGCAGGTACAAGCACAACCCCACCTCTACATGCCATGACAAAGCACTCCTCCCCAGCCTTTGCCTTATAAAGCCCCACAGTCCTGTTCCCTAATGAGCTGGTCAACTGCTCCTTTCCTTTCCACACCAGCTCCCTTGCGCCTCGCCTGTGCACAGCTAATACACTTTTACATTTCTACTACTGTTTGTTGTCTCTCTTGATTTCTATCCTGGGGGACAATAAGAATCCAATGTGCCAGTAACATGTATACACATACAAAAAAGCCTAGATTACGAGGGACACAGCCAAATGGACCATGTGAGCCAAGTGCATCTCTCATCTCATATTCCAGTTCATTAAAAATGAGAACTATATCTCTTGTGTTTCTAAGAGTTAACAGAAACACTCCTACTTCTTACCCGCTGGTCACATTTTAAATTTTCTGTGGTTATTGCTTATCCAGTTGATTTCAGTGTTCTTCATATCTAACAGGGTCGTAGCATGCCTAAAACTATGACATTATCATAGGCAGAAACATGACTGTCCATCAAGAAAAATGTTTCTAATATTTATATCTAAAGCAATGATAACAGCAATAATGCTAATATGGTATAAGCCCTCAAAAAATAAAATGACCTTGGTTAGTCTTAAAATATTCTATAGTAGAACTAAAAACTTAGTATAACTACTTGTTATTCTTTTGTAAACTGTAGAATTTAGTTTTGTGGGGTTTTCTTCAGATGCTTCAAAATTATCATGTTTTCAATTTCACAAGTTAAAATCTTGTCTATTAGTGTATAATGGCAAGTTTGCAGTTTTAAAATCTATCACAGGAAAATATTAATTGCAAATAAAAAATACTAAATAGAAGGAAGGGAAAAGACAAATACTGTGATAAAGAGGATTTTCTTTCACGGTAACTGTGTTTTAATTTCTTTATTCGTTCACTCAACTAATATTCGTTGCATATCTACATTTGAGAGACCATTTGGAAAGGACTTCCATTCAGCAGACCTTTCCTTTGGGTATGTGTGTGTAAGTTTTAGCAAAAGAAATCCATGTATAAATGTAAGTGGAGACTCTGTGATACATGTGTGGTTATAAGGGGCTTGAAAGGAAATTAATACGAAAAGTTTCATTTTCAATATAATCTTTCCCATCTCAAATTTCCTTTTTCAAAAACAACTCATCAAATACCTTTGCCTTCTTACACCCCTAACACAGAATTCCGTCTTTCAGGCACTGACACCATCATCTTCTTAGTCGCAGAAGCTTGAAGCCATTTGCACCATGAAAACTGCAGGACTCTCGGCACAAGCAACTCACACAACCCCTGCACTAAGAGAAGGACCAAACTCTAGCATGGCTATAAGGCTGTGTCCGTAGGATGCCCTCAGTTCCCTGTTAAATGCCTGCCCAAGAAATCTCAAAGCTGCCAGGAGAATTTACCATTAGCCAACATCTCACAATGGGCCTGCACCTTCCTTTCTTAGAGCATTTATTAAAAAGGGCTTACAATTGTAAATATGTATCTCTTACAACTCAGACGTGTCCTTCTCAAGGACCCAAGAGCCATTCCCTTGAAAAGTACTCACCAGGAAGGATGGGGCGTCTGTCTCCCTGTCTCTGTGGCAGGATGGAACCCTAATTTCCCAGCCGCCAGCTAGCAGACACAGCTAGCCAAATCACATTCCCACTGATCAACTCTTTGTACTTTTTCATTTCTCTGGCTCTACTGAGCCCCACTCTCCCTGTCCTCATTCTCTCTTTAAACTGCCCAGTCACCTCTGCACAAATCAGAATGGAGCCCAGCTCTTTCCCTACTGTCAGCAGTTATTGAATGAAACCTGCTCTCATGGCTTTAATGAATGTCTGGCTGTGCTTATCTTTGACAACCCCCTCTTCCACTTTCCCATGTGCAGACAATCTTTCAAAGACCTGATACCAATTATGAAACACTCTAAGAACTACCACCAGAGGTGACATTGAGGCAGGGTGACTATTAGTTTCCTGTGACTGCCACAACAAACTAGCACAAACTTGGTGACTGAAAACAACAGAAATTTATTCGCCACAGTGCTGGAGGCCAGAAGTCTGAAATCCTGCAGGACTGTGCCTCCTCTGAAGAATCTAGGGGACAGTGTGTTCTTTGCCTCTTCCAGCTTCCGGTGGCTGCCCTGACATTCCTGGAATTGTGTCCATCTCTCTCCAATCTCTGCTGCCATGGTCACATCTCCTCCTTTGTGCGCCTCTTATGAGGATATTTGTTATTGGATTTAGGGCCCATAGGATAATCCAGGATGATCTCCCCATCTCAAGATCCTTAACTTAATTAAATCTGCAAAGATCCTTTTTCCTAAAAAAGGTCTCATCCACTGGTTCCGGGATTAGGACATGGACATCTCATTTTGGAGGCTGCCATTCAACCCGCTCCAGTGACATAGATCCTGCATGTCCCTGAACTGGACACACAGGCCTCCTGGCCTTGGAGCTACTCACAGACTCCTGAATGCTAGAGTCAATGTGGGGAGGATAATAAATATGAATGTTACCCCACCTGAGGCCCCAATCTGGCTCTTTCGGCTCTTGTGGGACACCATAAGACAAGATAAGGTCTCTTATCATGATTACTAAAAGTTGCAGCGATGTTCATTTATCACCCTTTTCAAAATTTTGCTTTTACTCCCAGTCTCCATCTTATTATGGGGAGTGGGAGAGAGAATGTGGCACAATAGTGCTATTTGGAGGAGATCTGAAAGATTATTGCAATTTGAGAGCTTATAAAGTCTTAGTCAAAGCCTTGTTTTGAGTCAGGCTTGTTGGGGCCTTGCTTGTTGACCACAGCGTGGTTCACAATGACCCTTTGTTGACAGGAATATTCCAAAGATGTGCTAGACATGACAACTATTAGGGGGAACAGAGAGGGGAAGGCTGAAACCAATTTCCCTTTCTGCAACCTTATTCACCCTTCATTGTCAAGGCTAAGTGTAACAGGAGGCTGAATATGGAAATAAAGAAATGAGTAAGCACAAGAATGAAGGAGCAATTGATTAATGAACTAGAGACCAACAGGATCTCAAGAGCGCAAATTCCCATAAGCTTCTCTATTGCCGCCCTAGTGTGGAGCAGTGGAAAAAAAGACACCATGTGGTCAGCTGAGCTCCGTCCCACAAACACTGGTGGGTTTTTATTTGGAAGAGAGGGGAGTAAAATCATGTGGCTATGAGGTCAGGCTACAAATGTGGGGCTTGTCACTCAGAATGAAGAGTAGGGCAGCAGCTCCCCTCCCATTCACATGTGAGAAGTTGGATGACTTTGACGGCAAAAGCGACACAAAAGCAACTAAGAGTGATGTGTCTCTGAAATGTTCAGACAGAAGAGCTATTTTCTCGTGTCTGTTTTCCTTAGAGAAAGAGTACAACAGTCAGGGACACAAGAACACATGGCCCACGAGCAACAGTCCTGGTAGATATACACACAAAACAGCGAGGCGCAAAGGTAATTGACCTTTTCAAACTCTCAAAATTATTACACAAGATGAACTGGCTTCGACCTAAATGTAAAGGTCAAAAAGAATCAAAGTGCTTTGTGCTAACATTATCAGCAAAGTGTCTCAAAGTAAGCAAAAACATCCATCAAAATAAAGAGACTTGAGAATGGAGGTTGAAAATTGTTTGCTTGCAATTATTCCATCTATTTTTATAATGTCCTTTTCTAAAACACATTTATCCCAAAAGAACATTCAATTTTTAAGACAGAAGAATCATATAATAGATTGTTCCACAAGATAAAAAAAATATTTGTTCGATGCACACTTTTATTTTCCTGTTTATCATTCCTGTTCATTGGTTTTTTAAAAAATAGGAAGAAGTTCTGCATTGTTGTCTGTAACTTTTCATGTTAACAGTCTGCCCAGCCACTCACAAACATGAAAAGAATTAATTTGATGTGAAAAAAACCTGGAAAATAATTTATATTTAACAAGTATGCCTTCCTTTTCCTGTGGATACATTTTAATACGGTGTCCTACTCTTCAGTAAAAATGAGTTCTGGAAGATGTTTGCCTATGTGGATTCTCAAAACTGAGTGTGATATTTCCCGGAAGTGATAGTGAAGGCAATCTGTATATGACAATAACTCAGTCATCAGCCCACTGCAGCTGGGCAAGAGTGGAAATCTTCTCCATCCTCACCTCCACCCCAAGCTGGAAAGTCACGGGGTGAGGAAGGGGGCTGGGGTGCATGAGAAGAGTTTTAATACTTTAAGGTAAACAGTTTCTACCACGATTGCTATGACTGGGTACAGGGAGGGTGTTGGGTAAGGGCAGAGGCAGCTAGTGGACCTAAACCTTTCGAAATAACTCAGATTCTGGGAAAGACCATAGTTTTCACCCCAGCCTTGCTCTGGCTTGATGGGAGGGTGGAGTGAGCAGGAAGGGCTGATGAACAGATTCCCATCAGATGGGACTCAGGGCTGGCCACAGTGCCGTTGCTGGAGTTGACTGATCCACAGTCAGTGCTGGAGCCCACATGGTGGGTCTTGAGTTTCTCCCAGCCTCTAGACCATGAATTATTTCAGTATCTAAACAAAGTGTATGTGTTTCTATTCATCAGTTTTTACATTTTAAATATATGTAGAACCTTTCTACACTGGGAGATGATTCTTCTTCATCTTTCATACTGAGATTGTAAACCCTCGAAAACATCTGTCCTTTATCTTGATGTTGTATTTTCATTTTTTTCTGTAATGTCTCGAAAGGATCAGACAGTCACTATCTTAGGGTTTGAGGGCCATACAGTCCACTGCAACTACTTAACGCTGCTCTTGTAGCTCAAAAGCAGCCACCGACAATCCCTAAACAAATGGGTGTGGCTGTGCCCTGTCAGAACTTTATTTATGGGTGCTGAAAATTGAATTTCCTATAATTTTCACATACCAAAATATTATTTTTATAATCTTTTAAATATGTAAAATCTGGTCTCAGCTGATGGGAAGTACAAAAACAGGTGGCTGGCCACATTTGGCCCACTTGGCAGTTTGTTGACCTCTGGTCTACGACAATGTCATGCGAAAGTAGGTCTTTAAACAAATGAAAAGATGATGATGGGAAACAAAGGAAAAGGTCGGGATGATGTCTGTTTAGATTAATTTCACAAACAGATAAATGCTTGCCATTGTAAGGATTGTCTGGTATTGTAATGAGAGGCACAAGTTAGAGCCGAGAGAACTAGATTCTAGTCTCAGTGTATGTGTTAGCAGTCTTGGGAAAATTCTAAAATTTCTTTCATCAACTTTTTCTCTTGTAAAATAAAGGAAATGGATTCTAAAATTTCTAAAATCATTTTCACCACTAAGCTTATCCCATCCTTATGTTTATGGCTTCTACCTCTTCCTTTATATAACTAGCTACCTGTTATTGTTTTACTTCTATCATAAACAATTATAAAAGGTAAGACCTTCAAAAGGGGGTGATTATTACAACTGAAAATGAATACTTTTCTCTAGTTTGTCTTTAAAGCACAGGGTATTTGTAAAAAAAAGCACAACTTTTAAGTCTGCCAATGATTTGTGGCATATCATCAACAAGCATACATTTTGAAAAAGCTAAGAAATATAAAATCAAAGTAGAGAATAAATGAATAAATTATGCAGCAGAAGAGTCCAATTACAAGGAGGAAAAAATATTTGGAAGCATATAGCCTACCTCTTGCTGTCACTGAAAGCATTTATCAGGTTAAGGCCCTTGCAGTAGGTTCTAGAGTCCTGCTGATTTGGACTTTAATGGCTGACATGCTGTATTTTATAGTGTAATATGATTAAAATGACATTTTTTAAAAAAATTTACTGTCTGGCATTCACATACCTTATAAATGGCATAATAAATGGTCTATAAATAATAGTGTGGAGTTCACTGGGACTGAACCACATTTTTACATTTTTCTAAAGTAGAACATGCTATGAAACAGAAAACATTTTAAAAAATAATAATAAAGAGAGGAGTTTATGACCCACATATACACATGTCTCTAAGAGCATTTGTATTATATCTATTGATGATGATGAAGCCCAAGGATAAATTAACCCCATGATAATTATATTCTTTAATACAAGTGATTCTATTGTAACTTGCACACACCAGAACTAGATGCGTCACCTAGAAGCCATCTTAACTTTGCTTCCACCCAGACTTCACTGTTCCTCTCAGTAGAACCACATTTCTTGCACTCACAACACCTGAAGCCATCTTTGGCTCCTCCCTCTTTATTTCCCTATCTTCTCAGTCTCCAAGTCCTATGGATCCTACTTTGAAAGAGCTCCTCGGCCCTCATCAACTCCTTTTCATTTTCCTGTCAACTTATTTACTGTCTTCTTCCCTGGACAGACCACACTTCTGACACTAAGGAAGATTCAAAGAAGGTTTCTATGAATGGGGGATGTTAAGGCGGACCTCAAAGGGTTTATGTGCCAGGACAACCTAGCTGCATTGAGTCAGAATATGTGCAAAGGTTTAATTCAGTTTATGAATTGATTTCAGCCCCATTTTATTAGCTTTCTCTTTCACTTTTTACTCAACCAATAGACATATATAGAGTGTTTATTGTACACAAACAAAATACCAACCAGCCAAGTAATGGAGGTGAGAGGGAGAAAAGAATGTTCTAATGTTAAGATACTGGCCTGTCCTCAGGACGCCTATAATACAACTGGGAAGACAAGTAGTGCAAAGAAGATGACAATGCAGGAAGCCCATCACAGCCCAGCACATGATTTAGCCAAATTAATGATACAGAGTCCAAGCTTTGTGGGTTACAAAGAAAAGGAGATGATTGTGTTTTAATGTCCTTAAACTTTATAGTCAATCTGATATGTGAACTAATTCAGTATTAGGCCACACCAAACAAAGCTAGATGGATCTTGCCATAGTGTCACCTCAGACACTCCAAATTCAAATACACTTAACATAATTATCTCATGCTCTTCTATTTACAACTATTTATGCCACTGTTTCCTTTTGTTGGCATGAGTCAGAATTGCCTGTGTAAGTTTAACACAATTTGTTTACTGCTCTACCAAAATAAGAATATTTTAAATGTTTCATGACCAGAGGGCTATCAATATTTTATATTAACTGCAGAGAAAAGATATCAGTAGGGCTATTCAAAAATTCTTCTGGCCTGTGAAGACAAGGCAATAAGAAAGAAGTGATTATTAATTAATCATTATTAATTATTGATAGTATACTATGTGCCAGGGACAGTGCTAAACGTTTTCATGGACTTCATCATCTTTAATTCTCACCATGAACACTGGTGATAGGTCTCATTATGAAGAATGTTTTTAGAGGTAACAAGAGAACTCTGGGGAGTTAGTTTTGGACATCATGGAATATTCCTTTTTCCTAAATTAGAGACAGGGGGAGAATATTGAAGAGAGCTTTTCTGGGGGATGAATTCAGAGCTATGGAAATCATCTACTTAGAAAAGTCAGAAGACAGAGCAGCAGAAGACACAGGAGAAGGACTGAGAGAGACAGAGAGAGAATAAGAACAAGAGAAAACAAGACACATTGGCTATATGGAAACTCCATTGCTAGAGAGAAAGCACAACATTTCCCCTAGAAAAAACTAAGCTCTGTTAAGTGTCCCAAGAAAACACCCTTGACAGCAGTCCATAACCATTCATGCTGCTTATTTTGTGACTTTTCACTATGTCCTGGCACTGTTCTTGAAGCTAGAGATAGACACAGAGGGTGATAAGACATGCATGGCCTCAGGTCTCACCGAGTTTACAATGTGACTAGGAAGAAAATTGAAGAGCCAAGCTGAGAACATTGTATATATTACTTGAATCATGATAATGATACAGGCTCAACAAAAGGTTGACATAAGGTAAGCCATATTGTAGAAAAGAAACCATATTGTAACTTTGAGTGATCTCTGATTAATTAACCTAGACATGCTCTATAGATTTTACAGCCCCTCCCAGCTGCCATAAGTTGATAACTTTGTTCTTTTGACTTCCTTATGGATGTGATGATCCCTGGGCAGAGAGGGGATCATCATCAATGACAACTGAAAGATCACGGTATAGTGCATTGCTCCAGTCTCTGATGCGTATCCTGTAAAACAAAAGACTATCAGGAACTAAGACCAGATGTCTGCCCCCCACCTGGAGATCAGACGGATGCCCCCTGCTGGAGACCAGCTGCCTCCCAACCTGGAGACCAGCCCCCTACATAAGTGGCCTGTAGTCTTTGTTCTGTAAGATGGCTCTTTCAGACATTAGTCAGCCATCTTCCCCCTTGCTAGCAAGCTGCAATAAAAAACCCTTTCTCTACCACCTTGCCTCTCGACTACTGGCATGTCTTGCGGCGGGCAGACAACCCTGCAGTTGGGCAGTAACGATAATAATCCTGGAAGGTGGATATTTCTGTCCTCTGCCCAGGAAACAGAGGGTCAGACTGTCTACAGCCTTTTCTGAGGAAACAAAGGCATGCGATCTCACCTGTAAGGGCTCAAGGGCTGGCGAACGATAGGCAGGATTTGCCTGCAGGTCTGGTTGTGGTCATGGTCCAGTTGGCCCCAAGGCCCTGAGCAGACTCCAGAGCATAACTCCTCCTCCTGGGCTGGGGGAGGAGGAGGCAAGAGAAAGGAGAGAGGGGAGAAAAGGGGGTTCCTTTCTCCACCCTAAAATGCCAAAGCACTCTAGAGCCAAACACAGTCTCTCTTGAGCTATTCTAAAAAAAAAAAAAAAAATTCCAGGTAAAAATCAAAACAGACAGAAGAATTCTTCCAGACAAAGGGTGGCGTTCCTTGCTTTTAACTATTATTAAAGGGCAAACAGAAAACATATTCTGTTTAAAACAGAAATATACCCTGATTTTAGAAAATGAATGGGAATAATTAGGAAGATTCCATTAGACTCTGTGAATGAAAAAAAATAGGCGTAATTTGGAACAAAATGTGAATGAATGGTGGTGAAGTCACCGTTTATTTAGCCAGATGCTTCAGTGGAACTAGCATTACAAATTGCCCATTACTATCAGGACCTTCACCCCTTTGACTTACATTGTTGCATTCTAAAAGTCTACAGATCATTGCTAGGGTTTTCAGGAAGCTGTGGTCACCCTGAAAAACATTTTAATCATTTCTTTTGGGGAAAATACATCATTTTGGAATGACAATTATTTTATTTTAGTAGAGGTATGGCCATCTCTAGCCATCACTAGCAGGGAGATGGCCCCCAAAAGTCTCTGATAAAGAAAAACCACATGGAACTTTTAGTGCAGTCATTAAAAGAATACAAGGAAATAATCCTACTTTGCATTAATTTGGGGTCTATCAAGAAAGTTCCCTCAGGGAGGAAGCTGTGTAGTCATTGCTTCAGCCCCTTTAAAACCACACACACACTCAGAACTGAGGGTGCACAAGCTTTTATACACTGTTCCAGGCTCATTTCAAGCTATGATGTTGCCCTGTACTCTAAAAAGTGCAATAAAGATTGCTACGCTTTACAATGCGACTCTAGGAAGAAAGACTGGGCATTTCAGAGATCGTTTGTGGCTGAGAGGACTGGAAAACCAGGGCCATTTGCCTCCAGTGTTTATAGCCCAAAGCTCTCTGTATATGATTTGGAGACATAAGTCTGTACATCTGAAGGTATTTGGTGGCTTTGTATAAAGTTTAAGATGTGTGCGCCTATTTCTTTCCTCTGTGGATATGGGACATCACATTGGGGCTCTTAGCAAGTGATTCTCAGCTGGCGTGTACAGAATACACAACACGTCTGTCTATAAAGCTCCACCTGTACATTGGCCTCTTGGGCACACTATGGGCATCGGGAAATGGAGAATTCTAGTATCCACTGATTGTCTTTTACGTGCAAAGCCTTGGCAGGCCACTTTCATAATTCTCTTATTTAATTTTCACAGAAACTTTCAAAATAGATATCTTCATTGTTACCTATTCAATAAGGAAATATTTCAATGCCTATTCACGGAGGCTGCACGTTAGCTAGGTGCTCTTGTTGCCACTGCAGTTACAGTGCTGCTCAAAACAGACAAACTTTGGCTCTGTTTGGCTTACATTCTAGCGGGGCGAGAGAGAATAAATAGACAAACGAATATACAATATGACATCACTCAACCGTAAGTACATGAGGAACTATACAGCAGGATCGGGGGACGAGTCATCTGGAGGGGGAGAGCACGTGAGTCGGGGCCCGGTTTGTAGACAATGGTCAGGAGATGCCTCCTTGTGTAGACTTGAAAAAAGTGAGAGGATTAGCCATAAGTAGTTGTGACTTTACCAACTTTACTAAATTCCTCCTCATGATACAGTTATAGTACTTTGAATACCTGTACTGCTACAGACTGAGATTTAATACCTCCGAGGACCATGTTGGACATTCATATCACTGCATATTTCTCACATTTTGTCCCTTGCATGAAATATCAAATCTTTTCATGAATTCATCTTAACCTCCCGTGTCAGACACATCTCCATCGCTGCCTCAGATCCCCCCACCCTTAGCTCTGTGTGGGCTCTGACCGTCATCACACGGTTGACCTGGCATGTGATGGGCTGAACTCATGTGCCTTATATACTGAGCTTCCCACCTCACACTGCCCCAGGGCACTCCTGGTACCCATGATGCTTAATCAGTGGTCCCTTGTATGGAGCCATCAGTTGTACTTAGCAGTGGCCTGCTCCATAGGGTGTCTTCAGTTTCCCTGCTTTGCCCCCTTGTCTCATTCCTGCATCCTGGGGCTGTGGGCAGTCATGGAGGATCAGCACAGAACCCTCCACCTCAGCTCTGCTTTCTGGGGAGCCCAGACATGACATTCCTCTCCTAGACTCCCAAATCCTCGGCGGGCAGGTGCCCTGTCTTCATTTCCATCTCTCTTAGTGTCACAAATAGAGTTATTCTCCCGAGGGTTAACAAGAAGCCATCAGAATTTTTGGTCGAATTGTGAATTGATGGCTATGAGAAATATAGTAATTGCTTTTCAAAAAACCTACATGTGAGCCAGTGTGCTGTTGGTTATCGGTTAGGAAATGGGCTGGGAACAGTGCAGCCGCGACAGAGCAGGGAAATTTGAAAAGGGTGATCGATAAAATGAATCAGTTGAAAAGCCAGATGGAAATAAAAGCAAGTTCTCAGTGAATTCTGTGCTTACTACCCCAAACCCCCACCCCAAATTCCAATTGCTTTAGTGCTTACCTCTTCTTTCAAAGCACCACGTCAATCTTTGGGGTTTTCATTTCTGGAACCTTTCCCCAGACTTGCCCTTCTGGGCCCTTTTTGGTAGAAACTGTGTCTCCTACACCCAGAAACTCTCTTCCTCTCTTCCCATTGGGAACACACCTAATCCTAAGTCAGATGTCGAGAGGCCTAAAGCATGTTGTGGACTGTGTGGAAATGACATTAGCCTGAAGCGCAGACAGTCATGAGAGAGAATGAGAAGCACAGAGAACGCTCCCTTCACATCCAGTTTTACTTAATCAGATCATAAATGCAACGCTAACTGTGGCTGAGAAACCCTGAGGAACAGAAAGGAAATTTCTTAATTGGTATCTGCCTCATACCAAGCATGAGTCCCATTGATGGTCTGAGAGAATATGGAAATCCCCTTCCTAGAAAGAAAAGAATGATTTTATATCCCAAACTGTAAAACACAAACAAAAAACCCCACTAGTCTGCTGGCTGAGGTGTCTGATTATAGAAGGGATCCTCTCCTATAAGCAAGGACACTTGTCCAGAAGGGCCCTACTTCCCTGGGAAGCTGTCTCGCATTTCCCCTTCATCTGTGATTCGCTGTGCCATACACATTTATGTTCCTCTAAGGTGCTGAAATTTCCTGGAGGCCTGTGATTATTTTACATATCTAAATGATACATACCAGATTAAAAAAATCCTACTTTTCTTTATAAATATATTTTCATCAGCATCTGCCAACTGGTTGACCACATAAAAAGAGCTAGGAAGTCTGCTTGATGCATTAAGCAATAATCGTGGTCCTTCTCCGCCAAACATACCCATCTTGTTGGGGGCGGAGGGCAGAAGAGTCAGCTGGATGCCTTCAGATACGTGAAGAACCCGTATTACTTCACAGAGCGCCCCAATGACTCAATGACCTTGGTATCATTCTCATCATTTACCTAACTCTAACTCGTTTACCTCATTTCTCTGAGGAAACTTGCCTGCCGTTACATAATTAGTGAGTGCAGGCATTTAAATACAAACTGAGGTTGTCTGACTTCAGAATTCATGTCCTGGGACCCCCGCCACTTGCCTTCCCACGTGGGAATGTCTGGAGTCTGGTAGGAAGTTGAGGAATGTTCAGTGGGTGTAATTACTGAACCAGTGAATTCTGCTTTTACCCAAAGCTCTATAATCTAAGACTTATATTCCCAGTTTTGAGAGTCTGTCAAAGAGGAGGAGAATCTAAGGAAGACCCTAAATCCATGCATCTTACAGCCATTGCTTTTCTTTCTTTAAAGGTTGCCAAACATATTAATTTTGGTTTGGCATTTTTGCTCTCTTTTAACTCACCTTTATTATTATACTAGTTAGTCTGGGTGCTTAAAAATATTTTACTTAATATCTATCGAATGTCTATCATCATCCTTAATTTTGGAATCATTGACTTCCTTTTTTGGCATTTAAAAATGTCAATAATTTCCAATTGTTTTTACTTTTCATATGAAAAAATGTGCGGCATCTAATACAGCTCTAGGTCAAGGTCCTAACATTTTGAACACATTCAGGATTTTAATAATATTCTTCATTTTATTTTCTATAAATACCAATTCTACTCTCATATCACAGATGGATTTTCAGAAAGGCTATATCTGTGGAATAGTTTAGTTTTACAGAATAATTGATCACATCGAACACTGATAAAGATGCCTTCTTCCTTATTTTAACTGAAGAGTAGTTGACATATATTAATTTCAGGTATACAACGTCATGATTCGGTATTTGCATATATTGTGAAATGATTGTCACAATAAGTCTAGTTAACATATGTCACCATTCATAGCTATAAAATTTTTTTTCTTTGTCATGAGAACTTTTAAGATTACTCTCTTAACTACTTTTAAATATGCAGCTTAGTACTATTAACTATAGTCACTAGCTGTACATCACAACCCCTGAACTTATATATTTTATAACTGGAAATTTACACCTTTGCTCTCTTTTTTAAAAATGCCATCTGGAAACCATTGAGTTCTTCCACAGTCAGTGCAAGATTTCAATAGTTTATTAAAATTCAATTATTTTTGGAATACTTTCATTACCAGTTTTTTCAGAAGTGTTTAGACTTTATATTGACTACCAAGAAATTCTAGCTTGAAATCCAAAGGACCCATTGTGAGATATCAGGTCATTTTATAATAATAGGTACTGACCATCACAAAGGATGGAAACAGCTCAGTGTCTGAATCCTGATATGTATCCCAACCTTCCCACTTGCACAGACTCTTTCCCAGGTCATTTCATTTTCCTGAGCCTTTATTTCTGATGCCAGTGTACACAGTGGTACGACTTGGGGAGCAAGAACTCCACTGGCGGCTGAAGCCTTGCCCACAGCTGCCCTCTTCTCCTACATGGACCCTCGAGGTGGGGAGAGCTTCACTCTTCTGAGAAGCAGTCCATTGTCTAGATTGTCCTGGCTCTTAAACACCTCATTTCCAACCCTATGACCCTTTCCAGTGAAACACCTCTCGGAATTTTTACCATTTGGTGGCCAACATGATGAACTCCTGCAAGCAGGACTCAAGGCAGACAATGACCAAGAAAACATATTTGCATTTTAGTAAGAGCTTTAATTCCAGGTGACTAAGGAGAGAATTTGAAGCATTCTGGCAGATTGATAAGAATGGCGTTTGGGATAGATAGGCCTTTTAATGTCCATTAAATATCCCCATGTAGACAGTTACATATCCTGCCACATGTAAGCAGTTATATATGCCCCATCTATGAAGGAGTGGCTCTTAACAAGAGAGTAGGTAAATAAATCCATTTTAGACAAAAGTATAAAGCAGAGCCAAGCCAATGGCGTGAACTTTGAGGCATTTTCTAGAAATAGTAAAAGCACAAGTCCGGGTCAGCCATTTACTCTCTCCTGTCTGGTCTCTGGTCAAGAGAATGTCTTCTCAACACCATCGGCCGTAGGAAGCTATGGAGCAAATGGCTCAGAGTAGAAAAAGGTTAAATGTTCCAAATTAAAGTGAAATCCATGTCCTAATTAGACCAGACCTGTTGTTCCCCGTCTAACACCAAGTCAAAATCTGCAAAGGAGGGCATTTTTAAATGTAATTTGCCATTGAAGTATAACATATATGCAGAAATATTTAGATATCTTAAGCGTTAGTAAAATTTCAAAACAGGAGCCCACCTGTGTAACCAGTAACCAAACCAAGAAAAGAGACATTACAAGCACCCCTGAAACATCTTTGTGGCCCCTCTCTGTCACCATCCCTCTTACCTCCTCAAAGCCAACCACTACTCCTGATTTCCAACACTATAGATTTATTTTTCCCTCTTTGAAATCAAACAGTATATATCATTTTGTTTGACTTTTCTCATGCAACACTGAGTGCAATTTACTGTATAGTATGACCAGATACCTAATTTGCAGGGTCTCATGCACAATGAAAATGCAGGTCCTTTGTTCTAAAAATTAGAATTACAAGACAGTGACAGCAGATCATTGAACTAAGCACTAAGTCCTTTTAGAGCAGGGCCCTGTGCAACTCACAGATCACCCACACCCATGAAGCCAGCCTTACTGGAGAGGATCCTAAAGGATAAATATCTCCACATTATATCTGCATCCTACTATTGATGAACATTTTTGAGTAGTCTCCATTCCTTGACTATTTTGAATGGTGCTGCTATGAACACTCTTGTGCATCTTTTGGTGAAGATACAGATGCACCTCTCTTGGGCATAGAGTCATGAATGGAACTGCAGTCATGGGTATGCCCATGCTCAGCTTAGGTAGATCCAAGCACTAATTTGTTGGATTAATTTACACTTCCACCCACAGAGTTCCAAACTTCTCAAACAGAGTTCCAGTTGCTCCACATTCTCATCAACACTTGAAATTTTCCCTTTTTCAACCCAGGGATGTGTTTAAAGTGCAGATTCCTACATTCTACCTCAGACCTAACTAAATCCATACCACTGGCATTTCTCTCTAGATTCTGTACTTTTCAAAGCTCTCTAAATGATCCTTCACTAAGACAAGCTAGGAACCGCTGCTAATCAACTGGACTATCTTGTGACAGACCAAAAAATGTTCTCATTGCATGGGAATCAAATATAAGTTGAAGGGTTGAGAATACGGAGGCTAGACCATTACCCCTGCAAAGAAGACAAGAAAGTGACAGCAAGTAGCTAAGCCAGGAAAATTTCGCATGATTGTTCCAACATTTCCATGAAATTGAGCGTCAGCGTTTTCTGTACTGGTCGTGAGAAAGGGTTTGTGAGAGACGACGATGTGGTTACTTTTTTAAAGTTACAAACCTGATCCTTTGAAAATGCACTTCGAAAATTTTCATCATGGAACCTTTCTCCTTTTCAACCTTCTAATTTTTATTTTAGATAATCAAAGTAAAATCACACCATTTTACATAATTACAGTGTATTTTAAAGCTTTTTTTGTTTCAAATCTGCAGAATATCCACTTAGCAACAGCATGCCATTTTCTTCTATTTTCTACATGTTCAGCATGTGTACATTAGAAGTGGATGAAAATGCACAGAATAAAGGGAATTCTGTCAAAATATATTATATTTCAAAAGAGAAGCTTAGAGTCTGATACTATATGCAATATAAACAGTAGTTTGGGATTCAAATGTATCATACTTGTACTCTTTTTAGGTTTAATTTTAGAACACATTCATCGGGATGTTATATGTAGACACGGCTATCTCTAAAATACCCTATTAAAAATGCTAATAGTGCATCTCAATATTTTATATTTTCAGACAAAAATCATTCATGAGAGAAAAATTCCTATGCCACATGGCATATGTATACGGTGCATGTGTTTTTCTTAGATAAAGTGCTAAGATATAAAAATTTGCATTTCTGGCCATCTTTCCAAAATTGTATTTTTAAACATTCACATTTATAGCCTAAATGTAAAGCTCTATAACACTGAGAGATATGATCATATTCTTTGTAGTGTATCCAACCTGTTAATCACATACATTTGTCTTCATTTGAGAAATGGGAGTACATGGGTAATTTATATAATCTGAAATATGCATATCTCTGAATTTCTTTTTTTTCCCTATTTTTATTTTTCTATTTCCCCGCATGATACTAGCATGAAGGTATTCTTCCCTGCAAGTAAGATACCAGGACAGACATCTTAGTATCTGTCCCCAGAAAGAGAGTGGCTGTAGCCACACTGCCTGGGTCAGAGCACTGGCACACAGGACAGGTCCTGAGAAGCGGGGTTCCTCCTGGGCTGGGTCCCCAAATGTCTATGCCATTTTCTGCTGAGAAGGAGGCCTATTTATATTTCTGGAGCCCAGGGTCTCATGAGAAGAATGCATTTCTAGACACTTCCTTCCTTCCTTTGCTTGCCCTCACCTTGGTTTCCACAGAAGAGTCATTGGTGATCATGGAAAAAGGAAAGAAATCTAACCCATCCTGTCATGGTGCTTCAGTCTAGTGGGGCTGCTACAACAAACCGCCATAGACACACCACTTATACACAGTGGAAATGGACTTCCCGCAGTCTGGAGACTGGAAGTCCAAGATCAAGGTGCCAGCAGATTTGGTGTCTGGTGAAAGCCCACTTCCTGGTTCACAGACAGCCACTTACTAGCTCAGTCCTCATGTGCTGGAAGGGGTAAGGGAGCACTGTTGGGTCTCTTATATAAGAGCACTAATCTCATTCCTGGGGGCTCTGCTCTCATGACCTAGTCACCTCCCAGAGGCCCCACCTCCTAATACATCACATTAGGGGTTAAGATTTCAACATATGAATTTGGGGCAGGGGGCACATACATTCAGTCTATGGCACATGACAACCAAAAAGGGCAGAGTCATCTGTTCTGAAGAAGTACCAGAAAAATCCTTTAAAGATTCCGCCATGATGTTCAAGATGGCAAGAGCCTCCGCCATTGTTCCTCTAATTAACCCTGATCAGCTACTTCCAACAGCCCTTTGAGAAGAGAAGACCAGTTGTTTGGCGGTGTTTCTTTTTTCGATTTCTAAGCTTTTGTGCAGAAAGAAATGTTTTCAAGTGAAAACAAAACCTTCAAACTGTACTATTAGAACAGGCAAAGAGTAGCAAGAAGGGCCTTATTAATGCTCCTGAATATCTTCTGCCCTCTGCCCCATGTTCAGAGTTCCTGCAAAATTCTGTTAAGAACTTGAAACAAATTTCCGTGAAAAACAGATGTCAGGGAGCGCACCTGGTATCCTGAATGTTCCCTGTCTGGAGACACATCCGCCGTCAGGCAGCTGGTGAAAACAGACACAGATGTTGGAATCCAGAGCAGGCTTGCTAGCAATAATTGTTTTGTGTTTAGAGGAGCAGGAAGTTTTTGCTTTTGTGTTTGTGTTTTTGTGGGAGACGAAGCATATAGAGGGGGAAATTTGTGTAAATAGCAAGCGTCAGAAAAATGCGATTCTAACACTGGAGAACAGATCTCTCGAAACAGTCTCATCCCAGTGCTTCCCAGAGTGGGCCTGGAGTTGTTCAGAGCATCCTCCTCCTCATTAATGACCAGAGTCCGTGAGTCCAACTGCAAATATGGATTCCTTCCACATTACATAGGGGGCAAGGACAAAAGGGAAACGCTCTGCCAGAATTTATTATGGTCCATGAGGCTCTCATGATCAACAACTTAAAGAAATCATACTTTATTGCCTCTCAGAAAATTGGAATTCAATAATAAGGTTACAGATCAGAGAATATACACATGCGAGACCTCATCAGCGCCTCACAATAATGCCACAGGACGGGAAAGACTAAGAATCTTAGTCCCACTTTATAGATACAGAAATTGAGACTCAGAAAGGTCAACTGAAGACAGACAATGTGAAAGCTATTGCTCCTTTGTTTGGAACAGCATATCCACTTTCCCATAAGTTTCCAAGATGTTCTGGAACACCTGGCCTAGGTCTTTTCTTTTCTGAGGCTGAAGAGAAGGGCAGCTGGCCAGGTAGTACAGAAATGCTAAAATGCAGAGCTTGGAATATAAAACTTACCATAACTGCCCATTCTGCCCTATCTAAGTTTTAAAATTTGAACATTGTTGGTGAGCAGATGATCACCCATATAGTTAGCAGACTATTTAGAATCCCTATATGTATAGGGTCTTCTTAAATGCCTTAAGTCTAAAATAGAAATAGCAAACGTAAAGCAAAACACACACACAAAAAATAAAGCAAAACAGAAAACGCCTAGTCCTGTGCTTCGAACACCATCTCGACACCTCTAATTATGTCAGTAACAGAATTGTATGCTATTGGTCACTTGCTTTATATTTGTGCTTTTGTGTTATGTATTCTTAGATTGGCATTTTTCCACCACGTGAGAGGAGGTAGTTTCTGAAGTCAAAGTTCATGAATACCTTTAGCACATTGGCCTGGGGCTGGGGGCTGCCAGGATAGGGCAGATGGCATAACTTTCACTCCCTGGGAGAGGCAGGAAGGCCAGGGGCCTCCCAAAGCAGCAGCCTCCCCTCCGGCTTTCCTATAGGAAAGGCCGTTCTCCAGATGGAGCTCAGGCACTTCCATTCCAGTCAACTTTTCATTGGTTATCTCAGTTTTAGGAGTAATTCTGAGTTTGGGGATTAAACCAAATAAAAGTCAACCTTCAATTTCTCAAGTTTTAATTACTGCAGGAGAGGGCGTAGTCACTAGAGTCAAGTATGTTTCAGCTATTTTCTCTCATTTCTGTGCTAAAGCAAAATTACGTGAAGATTGATGAATAAGGTGGAATAAAGATATAACTCTGGGTAGGTGTTTATATTTATTTAAATCTTGCCTTACATTCTCTCTCTCTCTCTCTCTACATGTTTCTCTCCATCTATCTATATATCTATTGAGAGAAAAATATACAATTAAAATTTAATATTCAACCAAATGATTCAACAAACATTTCTGTTAGAAAAGCATAAGTGAATAAAATACTTTTTCTAGCCTTTAATTTAGCCATATGCTTAGAAACTTAACATCTGAACCACAATACTGAAGATTGGTAATCAACATCTACCCAGAAGTAGTAACTAAAGCACTCAACGTAACAGACAGAGGATGATAAAATGATTTTCTTTTTGTTGCTCTTGAAAATTCAATCTATGGAGTGGGCAGTAAAGAGACATTAAATATAACATTAAAATAACTGGCAGCTAAAACTAATTTACTTGATTATTTCTGGAAGCACTTCCTTCTAGGGTCTATTTTTCATAATGGCACAATGTCACTATATATCACCTACCATATTTTAGAGTTTCATGAAATACACAATGATGATAGGAAGTGCTCACATTTTGAGGTGCATTGGCATGTTTCTAATGCAGTAATTTTTAAAATTTTAATGTGAAGACGCATTCTGTCAACTAATTTCACCACTTAAATATGCCTATCAGTTTATATGGCATGGAAATGAAATTTCAAGACCTATGACAATACACAGCAGACCACCGCTATGAGTTGAATTTCATTTTGTAGCTTAGTTTCATTTTAAACTTCTACTGTGACACATTTAGCTAGAGAAAGATATTAAATTCAACTCTTGTGTATTTAATATAATTCAACTCAAATGTTTCATACCTCACCTTACTTTATGTGACATTAAAATGCTGGATAGGCAACTTTTGAATTAGGGCTATATATTTTAACTGTATATTTCAATATGAATGCAATTCTTTTTTCAAGTAATTTCCTTTTACTGTCCTGCTTTCCGTAACTCCTGATTTCACTGAAATAGCAAATCCGCTCATAAGAGAATACTGTTATTATTTAGCCCATAATGTGAGACAGTGAAATTAGCTCCTGCATTTTTTCTGAATTGGTAGTATTCAAATGCACCTAGACAGATGGTTATCCATGTATGTATCTATATAAGAAATATACATTTATTGGCTAGGCAAGGCGTCAGCAAACCTTTTATGTAAAGGGGCAGCAGACAATAAAGATCTTAGATTTTGCAGGCCATGAGGTTTCTCGCAACTACTCAACTCTGCCACTGCAGCAGAGAACAAAGGACTAGACAATGTATAAATTAATGGGCTGGCTGTGTTCCAATAAAACTTTATTTACAAAAATGCTAACGGTAGTTTACAGACCTCTGGTCTAAATTTTTCCCATTCATAAATGTGGTTATAGATCAGTTACATCAGCATTAACTAGAAGCTTGTTAGAAATGCATACTCTCAGACCCCGTTATGAACCTACAGAATCTGAACTTGCATTCTTCAAGATGCCCATGGTATTCCATTGCATATTGCAGTCTGAGAAGCACTTGTCTCAACCATGGAGACTGGCTTCTGCTTGGATTTTCCCGTTGGTTTGTTCTCCATCCTGGAAAAGGATGCTTGAGCCCTTAGTCCTCTGATTACATACTCTGTGCTCATATCCCAATGTAGTACAGTAGCCTTTCTAATCTTTCAGTCTCCCTCACTCTTATAGACAAATATTCTCTAAATTAAGTCACTGGAATATCACACACACAAAATAAGAGTATTTATTTACGTAATTTTTAAATTTTTGAAAAGAAAATGAAATTAAGAATTAAGATCATTCACCATACAGATGTGCCCTCATTCAGGCTGTATTTCCCTCATGATATACAGAGAGCCAAGTTTCCTGAAGACAGAATGGGGTTTCCATCTCCCAGAGCACTGGCAGTGGTACTTCCATTAGTGTAAATCTCTTTTCTTTCCGACTACTGAGATACATAACACTGGTTTACACTTGTAGGATTGAGAGAAATATGTTCTCTAGGTTTAACTGAGTGGATCGTCCCAAAATAAATGCTTTCAAATGTTTCCTGCAAAGAAGCTGCAAAAACTAAAAGAATACTCATAATATAAACATAAGTGAAGAGTGAGGAAATGAGAAAGCTGAGATATTTCTTTATTTAGTATATTCTATTCACGTATCATATTATGAGGCAAAAATAGTTATACGAATTAAAATTTTAAGCTTGAAATGATAAATAAAATGATGATTATTTGAAACACAGATTCACATCTTCGGTCACGAACAATAAATCTGTATCTAAGAGGATAAAATCTTGGCAATTTCAGCTAATAATTGGATGAAGCCATCATTATTAGCAAGACTTTTGAAAGCTAAGCATTCAGAACATAAAAATAAATGTATACAAAGTTTTAAATCATATGATACTTATCTCAGTACTTTAAAATATTCATGGAATTTTAACTATAATGATCTAGCAGTCGCTTTTTAGGGGTTTTGTTCTGTTTCTTTTTTTGATTCTTACTAGTGAAAGAAGAAAAGCTATATAGTTTAGGGGAACTTTTTTCTACGGCAACAAAAGTGGTTGAAATCATATATAGAAAACAATATGGCAATAGACTGGAATACATTGGTCAAAATTTATTATTGGAAGATGTATAGAAATTATTATTGCAGATTTGAAGAAGCAAATTCTAGAATGGATACAGTATAAAAGGTTTGCTGTAATGTTGGGTATAGATGCTTCTCAATGTGTCAACTTATAGCATTTTTATATTCTCTTCTAATAATGAAGTAGGTGAAAAACTCATTTTTGTAAGCCATTAAGTAAAGTTTAACTTTAAAAGATGGGATCTCAATGTAAATAGTTTCTTGGATTAGAAAATATTTGATGGTTATATTGCGTAACTTAATCACTAATCAAGTGGCTGTCTTGATTAGAGAAAAAGATGGAAGCAGGATGGTAACAGAGAGGCACTGAAAGAGAATTCATTCATCACAGGATTTATAGGTGAGAATTGAACAAAAAAGTTGAAGCCAGAGGTAAGAAGTGCTACAAGGGTCATTGATGTAATTAATTCTACAAAAACCAAGACTTCTATAATGTGGTAGACTTTTTCCCAATGGTTTGAATGAAACAGGAAGTGACCATGAAACTTACTTGTATCACACAGTTTCACTGTTTAACACACAGTGCAAAATTTAAAATATCATGAAATGCAGAGTTACCCATTTTTCTTTTAACAAATATGCTAACCTTTTCAAGGTCATTGTGTGCAACTGTATAGATGATGCACTAAACGATTTTTAGGAGCACCATTTACATTTACACAAATCAAATTTGTAGATTTACATGTCTTTATTCCAAAAAAAAATTCCCAGGAGATAAGAATGTCTTGAGAAGGGGGAAGTCTAAAAAAATTTACATAAAAATGCCACGTGGGATAGTTGCTGGCATGACTTTTTCTGTGATATCACATGGCTATCAGTAGAAATGCAACCTAGCAGATACTTTAGAGAAATGAAAAGTTTTCTGTTCCATTAGAGTAGATGCAATTTTTGCCAAGCACAAAAATGCTTTGCCTCCACTTTTTTTAAAGGGAACTTGGGATTTGGAGAAAATGCTTCAAAAACAGATGTTTGGAAATGTTTTCATTGTTTTATGATTTTGTTTTAAAAAAAATGTGTTATGAAAGCACTTATATCTGTACTCTTAAAAATGTTTAAAAATAAGGTATATTCGCTGCTTAAAAATCACTCAAATGAAGTGTTTCAGTGAATTTTGAACCTATTTACTTAAAAACGCAATAACGACTCAGCTTCTAAAATTGCTTGACATCAATAAAGAAATTTATTACTCAAATTTCAAGAAAAATCTTTGCCTAATTAGTGGATGTGACTCAAACATTAATATCATGATTCAATAGGCAGTTGACATTGTGGTCCATCCATTGGGAGGAATCTTTTTTGTGACTTAACTTCCTAAACTATGACAGTGTGTAACAGAAGAAGGTCAGAGCTTACCTTCGAACCGTTTATATTACAGCTACCCACAGCCCTCCTAGATAGCACCAGATATATGTAACCTCCCAATGCTACATCTGTTATCAGGCTTTGTGACTACAATATTCATGTAAAACATTCACCCAGGCTGACCTCAATCTCTCTTTCTTCTCAAGTGGAATGGTCTTACCCTCTTCTCTATTTTGTCCATCCCTACCATGGTTACACTGTATGGAAATGGTTTTCAACCCCTGGCTGTTGCTCTGGCCTCCTCCAAGACCAACTGAATTACCTTTTCAAGGGGTGGGGAATGGATAACTGTATTTAAAATTTTTTCCCAGTTGATTTTGAGGCAGAGAGAACCCTGACTTATGCTGGTCATTACCAATAACTGGGCCATAATCTTCATAATTCTTTTTTCTTTTTTGAGGAAGATTAGCCCTGAGCTAACTACTGCCAGTCCTCCTCTTTCTGCTGAGGAAGCCTGGCCCTGAGCTAACATCGCGCCCATCTTCCTCTACTTTATACGTGGGACGCCTACCACAGCATGGCGTGCCAAGCGGTGCCATGTCCGCACCCGGGATCCGAACTGGTGAACACCGGGCCGTGGAGAAGCAGAACATGTGAATTTAACCACTGCACCACCAGGCCGGCCCCTTCATAATTCTTAAGCATCCTTTGATCACCATCTCCCACCCTCAGCTCAATCCCTTTAGTAACCTCATTTGACTAATTCTTCAACCCCATTAGACCCTCCAATCCATTGACCCTATCAACTTTTCATTATTCATTACTTCCTCGTGTTCTGAGACCCCTCTTATCCAACCTAGATGTCACACTTTTTCAATCCCTTTGCAGAATTCCTTCTTCATGGTATTTACTGGAAAATTCCCAAATGTGAATGAATACAGTACACATCTTACTCTGTGTCTGCTTCTGAAGGTGACCTTGGGCAGATAAAAATCCACATTCTTACCCATGGGTCTGAATTTAAACATACTTACACAAATTTCAAGTTTATTTGCATAAAAACTGGACTTGAAGATGGGAAAAAATAAAAATGAAATAAAAGTAGTATAGAAATTTTTAAAAATTATATTACTAGGTAAAAAGAAGAAAAACCCAATAGAGCAACCATGAAGTCAGAACGTTAGAGAAGCATGATATTTGAATGTCCCAGAAGAAAGTTTCAAAATGGAAAGATGGACGGAAAAGAGAGACAAATGGAGATCTATGTTCAAACAAAAACCTGTACATGAATTCTCGCAGCAGTTCTGTTCATAATTGCCAAAAACTAACGTCCAACCCAAATGTCCCTCAATGAGTAAATCGTCAAACACACTGTGGAATATGCATACAATGAACATTACTGAGTACTAAAAAGAGATAAACCATAGATACACACAAGAATGTGGATGAGTGGATGAATCTCAAAGGCATTACAGTGAGTACACGAAGCAAGTCTTAGAGGTTACCTACTACATGGCTCCATTTATGTGACAGTCTCAAAAAGACAACTGCAATAATGGAGAATGGATCAATGTGTACCAGGAGTTAGGGGCACTGCAGGGGATGATTATAAAAGGCATAGCACCAGGCATTTGGCGTGAGGGAAGAGTTCTGAGTTCTGTTTATGGTGGTGGTCAAACTAATCTATACATGTATTAAATTCAACTGTACATCAAAAGAAAAAAATAGGAAAACTCTAAGACAATTTAAGAAGATCATGTTGAGAAAATGCAGTCATTAAGCGTAAACTTCACTATTCAGAACTTTCTTAAAGAAATAGTGCAAAAGGCTTAGCAGAGTATGGGGTAATGAAATTACAACTTTCAATTTGATGTAATTTCCTTTTTAAAGAATTTATTTTTTATGGCTAAAAAGCTGAAAATAAAATATAGTAAATTTTTTTAAACCAAAAAGAAATCATACATTTAGTAAATCAATGTATATTTGAAATGACATGTGCCGGAACAGCAGCTGGGGTCCTTGGGCATCTTGCTCAGACCTGTTGGGTGAGAACAGCTCTCATACCTGCTCTCTAGGTTCCAAATTCTATTATTCAATCTCTTGTGTGACTATAAAGCAATGAGATGATTTATTCATTCGAGTCTTATGAAAATCAGTTCTTATTTTACGGTATTCTGAGGCTGTTCTTATCCTACTCCTGTTTTCTAAAAGGCTTTCTTCCTAAGATGCTATTTTTCAAAATCAGATTTATTCCTGAAAGAGTCCCTCTTCTCATTCGCAATCTCATCTCAGCTGGCAGACTTTCTTTTTTTCCTTTGGGATGAAGGCGAGCCGAATCCATCTCAGACAATATTCTGTACCCAGCAGCCTGAGGTCTTGGCATCCCATTGCATTCAGTAAATGATATAGAGCCCCCACACATTCCAGTCCTTGGGCTTCCACAATCGAGATGAGGGTCAAGAATTTAGAATGCTTAGGGAAAAAAATCTGAAAGTGTTGGGGAAACAGATCATTTTTAAAAAGGCAAAGAATAATGTATACTTTCACTCAAAATAGAATCAGGCAAAGAAGGATTTAGTACTAATTTAACAAGAGACTCTGGACGTTCTGTTTTGAAGCCAGAATACTTGCAAGTTATGGGTTTCTGCATTCTATAATGAAAACTGTCCTGGCGGCAGACTCCTGGATTTGTTTGTTTTTTGCTTTTCTTTTCTGCAAACGACCACTATAGATAGTGCTTTTAAGTTATGCTGGATAAAGCAAATATCTGCACATTGTCTTTTGAATGCCCTGGGTGGAGGGAAGGTTGTAAATGAAGATATTGCAGACTGAATTTCAGTTCTACTCACAGTGACAACTCTAACAAATGAACAATAAGACTTCAGCTCCTTATAACAACAGAAATGTATTTGTCTTACTCCTTTAACTGTTCCACACAAGTGTCCTGGTCATCCAGTGGCTTTCCTTCCCAAAGATATTCAGGGCCCTAAGCTCCTCGGATCCTTTGATTTCAGAAACCCCTGGGTTTTCAGTTCTCTCTTTCCAGCTAACAGAAAGGAAAACGCAGAGTGGAGAAGGCAGCCCTGTTGCACTGGTCAGAAAGGGACATGTAACACTCCTACTCACATTCCATGGCCTTCAGGTGAACTCGTCACTTGATTCCACCTAGATGTGGAGGTCTAAGGAGTGTAGCCTCTGGCTCTCAAATAAGTAACCATATGTCTACACAATGAATGCTGTCCTCTTAGAGGTGGGCACCCTTGTGCAGTGTACTCCTTGGACATCTGAACAGGGTGATCCTGTGTTTTATCCAGGCTTTGGAAGTTAAGGTTTGTTTTTGTAAGAGCTGGTTCTTATTACCAAAGGAAATAAATGGGTTAACCCAAGAGAGCTGGACCTCAGAGGAGGGAAGAGAGACATCTCTCATCCTCTGAGACAAGGGAAGCACTGGGGCATGGACTCTGGGAGGAGGAGAGTTATCTAGAGATGCCCACTGAGACTAGTGGGACAGGTCTGCCAGCCCTGGAGACCAGCACTTGTTGGGCAGGGATTCTGAGACCAGGCAGGACCTGGCAGTTACGAGTCGCTTCTAGAAGCAGCTGTTAGCTATGTTTCCTGAATTACCTCTGTTATCTCTAAGCATTCAGTCAAGTCTTGTAAAAGCTGGAACTTGCTTCTCTTAGCTAAGATGTGAGAAAACTGGGAAGCAGTGTCCATTGCCAAGGTCCAAGTTGGGGTCATCTGAGTTGGTCACCAGTAAAAACGCAACGATGCCCAGAAGAGCAGCAGTCATCATCATCAGTGGCAGAGGCCACAGCACGATGACAAGAAGAGGCGTCTGGAGTGGAAGAACCTAACACATTTGTTCTTGAGTCTGAGTGTGGCAGAGCCCAGGAAAACTGAAATGGTTTCCACCAAGGTTATAGAAGTCTGTGCCACGGGGATGTGGAAATAGAAATAAAGCATATGCTAATTGTATTTCCACAAGTAGGTGTTCCAGGAAAGCAGAGGTGCACATATATTAATTTCCAAATACTCTCAAATATGGTGAGATTTTTACTAGTGGCCAAAATATATAATCCCATGATAGTTGGTTTCAGGAAAGACTGGAGCAAATGAAGTCTAACTACAGCAATTTAATTTATGCTACATATTGAGAAAAGTGAAACTCACTGATGATGAAGAGTATCCTGAAGGTGTATATTAATGTCGAGGAGATGCTTGTGATCTCAGATTTAGTGTTGTCCTAATAGAGACGGGCAGACAGATTCAAGGACCTCTCCACTTTCCTCCTAGCTGTTTGTACCGTGAACATAATCCCCTGTCAGGGATTTACCCTGGAAAAGTCTGTCTTACTTTATTCTAAGCACTGTTGATTCATTTAGGGAACAGAATTCTAAATCCCAATAAGTGGATCTACAAGGCAATAGGGAAATGATCACTTTAGGTTTAAATAGAGCTTATTTCCCATAATGCCATTTCACAGCAAACTCAGTTCCATTTCCCATTCTCTGTCTCCAGGGTCTTGGAACAATCTTTCCTTCCAGCGGAGGACACTGCCAACCAGGATGCCTGATACAAGGGGAACTTGCCTTTATGGCAGAAAATGAAGTGGACTACTATGATCTATGGTCGGCATTTCTCAATCCATTCTCAATATATCCCAAGGGAGATTGCACTCTTGCTACAAAGTAAGAAATAACAACAATAACAATCACCACTGGAATAGAACATATTATGAGGGGCATTCTTTTAAAAGCCTTTAAAATGCTACCAGGAGATTTTGATGGCTGCGCCGAGTCAGAACTCAGCCAAGTTTGAAGACAAGGGGAGAGGATGGAATGGCAGCGGCCCCAGGAGCCCACATCTCAACACTGGCTTTGCTATTTCTCTTCGTTGATAGGATCACAACTGAGTTCATGGATGCCCCGAGGAAAAACTAGGCACAGCTTGAGCTGTTCAAAACAATCTTACTATAAAAGTGACTTTTCTTTTTAAACTAAAAAGCACTTTTTGTAATGAGAGGTTAAAGCTGGCATGCCAGTGAGCACTGCCAGTTTCTGTTTACTTCCTCCAATTTCCTATTGCTCTGTATATGATGGAAAATTGGATATCAAAGGAAAGAACTAGGGTTATTTTGCTGGATACCTATTCTCCTAAACATGAGGCTTTGAGGTCTTATAAGCTTGAGTAATTCTCCAGAAACTATAGAAAGTTTGTTCTCAGAATGTCCTCCAAGCTTCAGATTGTTTGCCCAACATATCGAAGCACAAAAACATTCCTATCAAATGTTTTTCAAGGACTCCAAATTGCAGCCAAACTACACACAACGGCTTTTATAAGTGCACACCTATCTACAGCGGAGGAGACAAACACATCTTTACTCTGACATAATCTGGGTTTTTCAGAAGTAAAAGACTCAAGTGTGTGAGGCACCTATGGAGAAAGCAGTTAAATCTAATTATAACTCTTGGTAGAGAGAATTTTCTGTTTCTGGAAATACAAATATGTAGGTTAAGAGCATTGCTAAACCTTGAGAGCTTCATGCCGTCACATGCTTTTAGAGAGATGCTCTTGTTCAGTCCTTATCTAGACTTCTTACAAATATTCTTATGTAGTCTTCTGGAAGTGCATGGATTAAAAATGCCCAATATATTTCCTGTATATCCTGATGGGCTCTTTGGATGAACTCTAACCTTATCCTGTAAACGAGCAGATTTTTTGAAGTTTGAAATAAGGCAAATAATCCCCAATGTTGCTATCATAAGTCCTCATCTTTCCTAAGTGTTTACATGTTAATATTCTTAAAATAATGGTCATTTCATGAAATTGGTCATGAGTTTAAGCTCTGGAGAATGTATCTGGATACAGAAACCAACATTTTACTTTAAATCCGCTTAATAAAGCAATATTTCTATATTCCCCTTTTATAGTGTTAAAGCTGCTTTCAGTAAGCTCTGCTAAGCAAAGGTAAAGATAATCCCAGTCATCAGGATTTTATTGAGTAACTTGAAAGTAGAACTAACAAAAAATCGTATTAACACAGAAATGATTAGCCTAGCCAGGTAATACTCAGATTTTATGAGGTTTGGTCATTGGTTTATACCCCATGTCATCCAGTTAGCTCTGTGCTCATTAGGAAACAAAATATCCTATAGATGCATGATGTTGATAATACAGAGGATATGGTTTAAAATAGATACTGGGCTTAAACCTCATACACTGTCTGCATCCTCACTATATTATCTCTGTCTCACTGTTGAAAGAACCAGCTTACTATGTATATGACCTTGGGCAAGTTCCTCAGCATACCTGAGCCTCAGTTTCCACCTGTGAAATACACACTAGTCATCAGTATCTACCTCACGGAGGTTCTGTGAGAACCAAATATTGAAATATTTTTAACACACATAGCTCGGTGCTTGGCTCATAAGAAGAACTCAACAGATGTATGACGGAGATCATGGTTGTGACCAATCACGTTTCACAAGGTGAACAAGAAATATTGATTTGGAGTTTAAAAGGAGCTATGTCTTTCTGATTCGGCTACTGAGCTGGTCGTGAGACTTGCTCTAGATGTCTCATGCCTTTCTCCTCAAACGTGTCTGTGCTCTCCTAGAAAGAACCGTGTAACTCATCTCTGCATTGTCAAGCTTTTTAGCACACTGGCACAAGGAAGAAAAATGATAAATTATTTTTGAATGAACAAATGTATTGAGTCAAAAGCCATACTCATCATTGATCCTACTCCTCTCCAAGCTAAGTCCACCACCTGCTGAGATTATGATATAAATGGAGGGGTTTTTCCTATGCTCTCAAATGGAAAGTTCTAAACTTTGGAGGCACAGTGACAACACCTTCTATTCATTAACTGCAGTACCCATCCTGTTAACTCCTCCTCACCAACAACCCCACCATCAGCTGGTTGGAAATCTTTTTGTGGCCAATGCCTTCAACGACTTTCCCATGTGCCCCTCCTCCCTTCTACCAGTCACTGCTCCTGTTCAATACTCACTACTTCTTTCCTCGAACACTACGGAATTCTTGTAACTATCTTCCTTAACTCTGATTCAGACTGCAAATGGCCAAAATTAATCTTCCTCAATCATAACTGTAAAAACATCCATACTTTCTCAAAAATTTCAGTGGTGTCTCATTCCTTTCTAAACTATAAACAAACTCATCAGGATGAGACATAAAGCTATCCTCAATATGGCGCCCATCCTTCCTTTCCAACACTCGTTTCTTACTAGTGCCTTGCCTGGACCTTAATGCATCTTAAATACTTTCTGTTTGCAAATCTTGCTTTGCTCATGCATTTCTCTGTATCTGGAACATGCTCCTCTCAACATCTTCATCCTTGAACTTCTTTCCATCTTTCTGTTCCAAGGGAAATTAGACTTTCTGCGTGAAACCTTCTCAAATCAGCCTTCTAAGTGGTCATATTTCTTAGTGCTCTCTCTCATATGTGCTTATGAATACATCATTGTCAATATCTAGCTCTCCATATTGTTTTAATCATTTTCAAATTATTATTTACAAGCATTAAAATGGTATCAATATTGGTTAAATGTGGCTCATCATTTATAACTGTATTCATTTAATGTTGACATTGTTTTGTTCTGTTCCAAACTCTCATTATGTGCTCATTACACCAAACTTTAAAATGGTGAATTTGAGGCAACTCTAAATTCTGAGGGGTAATAGATATTATCTCTGAGGATTAGACCTCATTCTAAGCTATAACTATGATATTTTATAGACCACTTCTTTGCTGCTTTTTAAAAAAACTTTTTAATTGATTTTTCTTACATTTGGCTGCTTTCATAACCAGTGTGAAAATTTTCCAGTAAAAATACAAGCTGAGAAGAATGAAAGAGAAATGGTAATATAAAGCCTCACATTTAACTGCCACAGCAGGAAAATTCAAAATTGAATTCCAACCCTAGCTATTAAACACCCTGATCAAACCTCCCTCTGACTTCACTGAGCCAGGCAATTTTTCTCTTTTTCCCACTGACATTTGGAGTCTTCAAGAGAGAGAGCTGAGTGGTTGGCAAAAGAAAATAAATACACTCTGCAACACTGGTCTCATGAGCTGGAGCTTGCTAATTGTGGCCTGGGCCGCCTGTACTCTGAGCGTATTGATAATGTGTGGAGGTGGCCGAGAATCCAAAACACAAAACTGCCATGCACCCCCTGGAGACCCGAATGCCCAGCTTAGCTTCTGAGGTTAACGCGACTGACATCATGTTCTTCCTCACCTGCAGTTAGCTGGGGTGCCTACTAGTCCCTCGACAAATATTTGTGGAACTGATAATTGAATGAATGAATGAATGAATGAATGAGGGCACAGTAGAGACAAAGGAAATGGTGTGAGGGAAGGCTTCTTGGAGAAGCAATGCAGGATAAGTAGGAGATATCCAGATGAAGGAGCTCGGGATGGTTGGGGGCACTGAATCAGCTTAGTTGATGGGAAGTTAATAAGTGAAATTCAGGGACTGGAAACCACCATGTTATGAGTAGGATGGGAAATCCACGCAGCGGTCCTGGAGAAGAGATTAAAGTGGAGATGAAGCAGGCAGGAATGGTGAGACTAGGTGATGGGTGAAGAATAATTACAAATAAAGAGAAAATACTTACACTCATGAGACGCTAAATTTACATTTAGAAAAGGACTTTGGAAGATTTGCAGATGATCGGGAATTCTTTTACATTCCTCCCATTGGAGGTGGGGTCTCTGTTCCTTCTCCTAGAACCTGGGCCAGCCCTGAGACTGCTTTGTTCATCAGAAAACAGTGGAAGTGATGCACTGCCAGTTTCTGGGCCCAGACCTGACTCCAGCAGCTTCCATGTCCTGTCTCTTGGAATGTTCTCTCTGGAAGCCCTGACACCATGTGGATGTGGTCCCATCAACAACCATAGCTGAATCCATCCTTCCAGTCACCCCCACCAGGGCATCACACATGTGAGCTCCTCCTCCAGCTGAGCACCCCCAAGTGACCTCAGTACATCTACGTAGAGTAGAAAAATCGCCGGGCCCAAATTTGTAACCCACATAATTGTGAGATAATAAAATGATGTTGTTTAAAGGTGCCAAGTTTTGGGGTGGTTTGTTACATCTCAATAGATAACCAAAAGAGAGCCCATAAAAATTATTTTTGGGGATAATGTATCCTTATTTCCATAATGCCAGGCTTTTATAAGATGGTGTTGTCATTGTTTGAGGGACCATTTTCTTTTTTACTATTAAATCTCTTGCCTTTCTGGTTCCAGTTTCACTTCCTTTTTCCATTTCTCAATTCCTGATGCTGAAATTAAATTTGGAACAACAGAGAAACCATCCCACTGGATCTATTTTCTGGTCATGTTCTATTCTTACATAATATGATGTTCAGAGAAGTGAATAAAACTCTATCATTGTCCTTGCAGATGGAAGCATTCGCACACAATAGCCACAGCTACACAGGAATGTACAGCAAAGTGGGCATACTCTCTTGTACAGGATAATTAAAGGAGAGTAAGAAATGATCCCAGTAACTCAATTAATGACAGATTATACTGTTTTCAGAGTATTCCCAGTCTTTCTACTTTTCTTCTCTGTATGTTTGACAATGTCACTGTCCTGAACTCTTGGCTCAGAAATCAGATAAACAGCTACTGTTAGAGCTAACAGTGTTCAATGCTTATAGTCTCTTCTCTTTTGTTCAGGCCGAAGTTAACACATGTTGCATCCACTCCTATCTGCAGCCTCCTAGAGTCTAGAAGCTTGGATCTGTTTTTTTTTTTTTAATTTAGAAGTGAAGAATGTAGCTACACAGTATGTTACTAGGCCAGCTGGTGTTTCAGGATGTTTGCTTCTCATAATCTCTTGCACTCCACTTTTCTTCTTCTTTCTCAGTTAATGCAATCCCCTCACTTATGAATGCTTTAAGGGTCCCCTTCCAGAATCTAGAGGTCTAGTCCAAGATCTGGCTGCTAAAGCATTATCATCTTTATTTTAGGTTCATTTTCCTTCTATAATAAGAGAAGTGTGTTTTATTGATATTGGAGAACACAATGGTTTAATGATGAGATTACCAAAGCAATACAATTAAAAATGATACATAATAGATTTAGATACTATATGTGGCAGTTCTTAAAAAAAGTTTTGCTTCCATATCACATTTTGGTTTAGAAGTGTGCATTTCCTCTCTCTATGATAACTTATGTTGTCCGTGGCATATGAAATGTCTTTTCATTTTACAAAGCCTTTCTTATCTATGACATCTTCAAGAAAATCAAGAACAAATCTCTGATTATTGACTTTTGAAAGAATGTATATAACAAAACAAGTTGCAGCAAAGCAAATTTTCCACAGTACAGCAAAACCCCTATAATTGATACTTTAAGCTGTCTTTCCCAGTTAAAACAAGTCTGTAAAACTAAAAAATTATAAATGAATTTCAATGAGCATGAGATTAGTTGAGTATAGCGCATCTCCTGAATTACGAAAGTATTTCAGTTGAAAAAAATGTATGGCCTGGAAATGAAGAATCATGATGTATATAAGGTAGACGGAAAACGAGGTACAGGTTTTAGAGAATCATGAATGTGCCATAACCAGAAATTTTTATTCACTACTCCTGTATAGTATTTTACACTTTCATAAAATCCCTTCATCTACATTACTTTAATGTATAGTTCAAAATGAATATAATTATCTTCATCTTACAGAAGAGAAAATGGAGACACGTACAACTTGTGCTCATTATAGTCATTGTTCATCTAAAAATGCTGTGGCTCAAGTGGGTCATGCATATGATTACTAGATAAGTGGTTTCAAGGCTAACGTTGCTAGTGTCTTTAGACAACTTCAACGTGCCATGTCATTTTGGTATTGGGCAAAGCTATCTGGATCAGTAGAACTTGAAAAGTAGCATGTGGTGAGCTTCACGGAATCTTCACGTTGCTGGAGTAATAGCTAAAACACAGTTTAATTAGACGAGAATTTGCAAAATTCTCCCCCTTGGAACAGCTTTAATTTTAAGGGAACTTTGGCAGTGGCCCAATTTCTAGTGTGGATTTATTCTTTGGCTCTTTTGCAATTTGCATGGGAAAGAGGGTCTAGCGTAGTGACTGGGAAAGTGCCTAAAGGAGTCTAGGTTATAGATCTATGGCAAATCATAGGTTGAAGTGAAGTGCAAAGAGATAGGAAGCTCTGTGATTGCCTGCCTGCAGAGTCTCTTACTTGAGATTGGCAGCTGGGCTCACAGCAGCCCTCCCTCGCCTGCAAGGCCAGGCCAGTGTGGACGTCCTCCCCCCGCAGCTGTGTCAGCATGGTCATGATGATGAATGTGGAGTGGGAGGCTCCAGTAAGTCAGCCACAGATTTCACAGATTAGGCTGAAAATGGAAACTTCAGAAAAACATTTGCATACATATATTTTCCATTGTCCAAAAAGGAGGCCAGATGGAAACATCTTCCAGTGCCTTCTATGGTGAGAGTTACAAAATGATGTTATATAAATACATATTTATAAACTTATTATAATATTTATCCTGATAGATGACCAATACTTTCGCCCTATAACTGCAACTAATATCACTCTGAGGGCGTCTTGGAGAAAAACAAAAGTAATATGTAGCTTTGTGCTTTTATAAAATATTTACGAAACGTTCTGACCTTCAGATAAAGGAAACTGAACCAAAGGTAAATAGTGTTTATCACTGGGAAGTGGGATTAAGGGTAATATTTATTTTCTTATTTATATTTTTCTATATGCCAAAATAACACATGCTACCTTTACAAATAAAAACTTATTTCTTTTCGGGTTTTTTCTATGATTCTTTTTTTTTTAGGAAGATTAGCCCTGAGCTAACATCCGCCGCCCATCCTCCTCTTTTTACTAAGGAAGATCAGCCCTCAGCTAAAATCTGTGCCCATTTTCCTCTATTTTATATGTGGGATGCCTGCCACAGTATGGCTTCATAAGTGGTGCATAGGTCCACACCCAGGAGCTGAACTGGCGAACCCCCAGCTGCTGAAGTGGAGCTCACAAACTTAACCTCTGTGCAACTAGGAGAGCCCCCACCTTTTCTCTTTTTTTGGTGAGGAAGATTGGCCCTGAGCTAACATCTGTTGCCAATCTTCCTCTTTTTTTTCTCTCTCCAATGCCCCAATACACAGCTGTATATCCCGGTTGTAAGTCATTCTAGTTCTTCTATGTGGGATATTTCTTAATGTTTTGTCTTTCTCATCACCTGGTTCTCTTCAATCAAGTCAAAATCAACAACTCCTTATTGAACATACATTTCCATTTCCATTTTTCTAACCATGTATTCTTCTTTACCCAGCTATCTACAAATCTATCTTGAAGACATACTATTTTCCAAACATTGTACTACATGTGTGTTGTGAGATTGAGTACAGTAGGGAAGTAATATATTTAAAAATATAGACAAATGGAATATTTCAGGTGAATTCAGAGGAAGTAGACAAACTTTAAAGCTGAAGTTATCAAGAAAGTCTCTGAAACGGATAGCAAACAAACTGGACTATTTGTAGGATGGTTAGGATTTGAACATGTTGAAATGGGAGCAATAGGGGAGTCTAGAAGAGTCTAGAAGAAGCAGAAGCCGAGCCACGAATGCAGGTGGCGATGTTCTCAGTAACGCCAACAAACATTAGCCCACTCTGCCCTCGCTGGGTGCACAATCAATTGGAGACAGAAATAATATTCAATAAATCTAATAATAAAAGTCAAAAATCAATTCAGATCAGTGGCACAAGGAATAGAGACATGATAAACAAAAAGAATTCAGAGAGAAAACAATGTTCCCGGTGGGCAGTTAACTGAAGGATAAGAGAAATAATCCCTTGCAGATAGACACGGGTGAGACAGTGCATCCACTCTATTCAATTCAGCCTGTTTCACTCCTGTCCTTGGGGGAGGAAGTTCTCGTCTTAACTTCCTCATGTCCAAACACTCACAGAATGGGATAATACAAAAGTTCTATGTCAACCCACCTAGGATTTTCTGACATGGTCCAAATTTCAAATATTCTACTCCGCTATTCCCATAAATACACTAAAGTTGACTTTTTGGTCTGGCATGCAGATAAATGATTACAAACAATGGTGAAGATCTGATTTAAACAGAGAGGAGGATAGAAAAACGAAGACGTTTGTTTTAAAACACGTATTGACAAGAACAAGGTTTGTTTATGGCATTTTGTAAATTCATCTTGGCCACGGGAAAGATTCGGTAATTTTCATGCATTTTAAATTTCATGCATTTAACGCATCCTTTACGGGTCTGATGGCGAAAAAAGGATGACTTTTTTCCAGGAAGTAATTAGTTAAGAAGATTCTCAGAAAGGAGCCTTTGACTCCCCTGCTGCTGCTTTCAATGCTCCAGTTTGGGGCTCTGAGGAGCAGGCTGGCAGGGGGAGAGGCACCCGTGGGTAATGGAGCTGGCGAGAGCTGGGCCGGCACATTAAGTGATGAATCAGAGCAAGCACACAGTCACAAGAGAATTTCTTTCTGAACATTGCTTTCTCTCCATCACAGGAGGTACAATTCCTCTACCTCCATTCCAGGGGAACATATCGATAGCATCCTTCTCCTTTGACTAGGGAAAAAGAGGACAAAGAGGTTGTACACTGGCATTTTGCTAAAACGCTAGTAGGACTGGGCTATATTGCCCCTCGGCCAACGCCCTGAAGGGCTCCTGATGTCATCCCTGTGCCGGCGTCCTCTGCCATCACTGTCTGACCTCAGTTCACTCTCCATGTGCTGACACATCACCAGAATGCTGAGGCCCAGAAGAAACTAGCCCTCATATTTAACTTCCAATTAAGAGATGGGGCTGTGCATAATCCTTTCACATTGCGTGTCGTGATTAAATAAAAATTCTAACCTAAATTTGGTAAAATGGTCTAAATGTTTCATATAGGTTCTACCATTCATCAGAATAATTGTATTTTTAGGCAGAGAATGGTTTAGAGTTGCCTATGTGTGTATATGTAAAAATTTTTTAATGAAGCTAAATGTATATTCAAATATATATATATAAATAAATACATAAAGTTAAAACACATGCATTTACCTGCTGATGTAGGAAAAAACGGCATTAAGGCACATGGCAGAAAACAACACTAATGCTGCCTGCACAAGTACGTATTCCTAGACACCTGTGTGCAGCAGGATGTTCTGCTCAAGTACTGATTCTGGATGGTTCTCTCCTTAGCAGATAGGCTGGTAAATCATTCCCGTCCTCACATCCAGCTTCCCACCTTCAGGGGCCCATGAACAGCTACCGTATTTAAAGGCGGGGGACAGGACTCGCCCAACAGCCAGCTTGCACTGGCTCAAGAGCCAACTGCGCGCATTTCTTTGCATTTCTTCCCAAGTCTGTATTCAGTGAGGATACACTGGTGGCTTCAAATTGGCGAACGTGGGTGTATTAACGCTACTGGAAATTTACACCACAGTCCGAACCAGGGCTCTTGTCTTCTTTGTGGTTGGCAAACCTTCACCAGCACGGTGAGATGAAAGCTAGCCTTGAGTCTAGAAGGTAAAAATGGCCTGCCCAAGGAGAGAAGTCAAACTCTGCTGAGTCAAAGAAGGGAAGAGTGGTGGGTGGTTTTTGAGCCGACAGCAAACAGCCAGGTGCCTCCACGCAGCCTCTGATGGGAGGGAAGTCCTGTGGTTTTGAGGGTGAATGAACATTAAGTACTATTTATTGAGTTGCCAAGCAATTTAAAGACAGAAAAAGAGGATAAGACAGGGCACATTAACTTACATTTTGTTCATTCCTAGTAAGGCCTATTGAAAATGGTAGCTTTGCATTCATGGAACAATCATTTGCCTCAGAGTTTGAAATTTTTGGTTATCATTTTAATTTTCATCTTATATTGACTGATGTTTTATCATAAAAAGACACTTATTTTTAAGACATCTACATCTTTTTCCATGGAATTTGGTTTTATCTTGATGAGCTACTGTGTAAAATGAAGAAATGAGGGCCTGTGCAGTATCCCCACCTCTTTCCCCTCACTTCTGAGCTTTTTCCAGCTATCTCATCATTTTCATATTTTCAAGATATGTAACATTTACTTTTTGTTCTGTAATATACACAGTTATATCTTCCATGCTTTGCCTATAGGTAGATTCTGGAAATTAGGTTAAATAAAAAATTTCATAACACTAAATATATGCAAATTGTATTCACCGGCTGGAACTTCACAGAGGGGTCCCACTCTTATGCTACTAAACCTGGGTCACTCAAAGGGGTAACTTTCCAAAATTCACTTCAAATGAATTATTATTCTTTATACACAATTAATTGCTCTTGTCTTTTTGCTTTATATACAAACAATTTTCTAGTACACATCTTTTAATTTTCTTGACTGTCAAATCGGCTTTTTCTTTCTTCTTGTTGACAGAATGAACATATGCTCTCTGTCTGAATACTCAGCTCTTCCAGCTCTTTCACTGTCTCTTTAATCGCTCTAAAATGACTCCTTCTTTTTCAGGTCTGCTAGCAAGATGTCTTCCTGGAATTTTCTTACTGAGTCCCCTACCTTCCTTTATCTTGAGTCTCAGTATTATTTATTCAGGAGTACATTTTTCGGTCATTTATTTTTTCTCTGGGAATTCTTTTTATTCACTTTGAATTGCCTACACCTTCCACTTTGTTGGTTTCCCTTATCTTTTGTTGGAGTCCAGATCATGTAATGAATATTTTCAGAAAAGCTGCATGGAAGGTAAAAATTTCTAGATCCTTCATGATTCTTCATTTTACGTTGTCAGCCTGACTGGGACACAGGGTGCCTAGATGAAACGTTTTATTTCTGGACATGCTTGTGAGGATGCTTCTGGTTGAGATTAGCATTTGAATCTTTGGACTAGGTAAAGTATATTGCCCAATCCAATGTTGGTGGGCCTCATCTAAGCAGTTGAGGGCCCGAAAAGAACAAAAAGGAGAGGGAATGAGGAATTGGTCCCTTTTTCCTTCCTGCTTGTCTGCTTAAGCTGGAACATCAATTTTCTCCTGCTCTTCGACTAAGATTTATACCAGTGGCTCCTCTGGTTCTCAGGACTCCATACTCAAACTGGAAATCCACCACCAGCATTCCTGAGGCCTCAGCTTGTAGTCATGGGACTTCTCAGGCTCCATTATTGTGTGAGTCAGTTCCTCAAAATACGTCAGTCTCTCTCAGTTGCTCTCTCTATTTCAATCTCCTATTGGTTCTGTTTCTCTGCACAACCCTGACTAGTACCCTAATACGCTTACGAACTTAATGAAAACTTCAGTAGGTATAGCATTCCAAGTTTGGGGGTAGGACACGGGAGTCAGCACTCTTCACCTTGGCATGGATAGAAGGCTGCTCAAGGAGATCGACTGGGATCCTGCCCAAGGCCAAGATGCAGACACTTTACTCTGGGCTTCCATCTTGATTTCTCTTGGTCACACGATAAATAATATTTCTAGAAGTTCCTTTTGCTATTAATTTTGTGATTGATTTTACAGCCTTCTAGGGAATAATGTGAATTACAGCTAGCTTTTCTCTGAGGAGTGTAATTTTGACTACTATTTCTATGGTCTTGTTCTTTTCTCTGCCTTTAGAGACTAAACTCTATTTCATTTTAGAGAGCGTTATTTTGTGCTGGTTCTGGAAGAATTTCACTGGTTTCACAGAAACTTCACTGTGCTTTGACTAAAAATGAGGCAAAAGCTTCAAGGGCTTTGCCCATATTTGAAAAAAAAAACTGATAACAGAAGACTGGTGTTGCATGGATTATTCCATTGTTAAGGTAATCAACATCTGAATTACTACAGACACTTAAAAAATGATTTCTGCAAAATAACCACAGTTGCACATCTCTAATTCTTATACATACAGACGCTTATTCTATATTCATACTGGAATTCTGCTCATAATTTATATTTGCCAAGTTATTATAAATTGTAGTATTTATTTTCATATTTTCAACACTATTTTGGTGCTTACAATAAAACTGTGCCACTTTTCAAAAAATCTTTGTGTATGTACATTAGAGACATAAGATAGGATAACAGTAGGATAAACATAAACAATAGCATGTAACTGACATCAAGTGTGAGGCAGGATAGTCTGCCCATAGATAGTTCTGGGTATTTGCTGAGATTAAAAAGACCAAAACAACGTGTTAACACAGGTGTGACTTTAAGAGCACGGTAATTATTAGAACATAAAGGATTTTCAATGAAACCAAAATATAAAACTAGTAATTTGTGAAATACGTGTGCACAAAAGTAATTAATTGGTTTGGCTTTGAACCACCAAGAATCTGCTGAGTACATGAGAGTTTCAGGGCTGATAATGCTGCACCGCCCACACCCAGAAGAGTCCTGGTCTCCCAGAATCTTCCGGATCCATAAGCGGTACCTTGTTTCCACAAGCCTAGCTCTTCCACAGCAAATTCTTCTGTATGTTCTTTCTCCCTCCCCTCCCATATTGTCAATTACTTAGAGGGTAGGAATATTTTCTAAATCTTCTAAAGCACTTCTCAGTATGTGACAAACCAACTGTACTCTGGAGATTTAGTGAATTCTGTTTGACGACAAAAGTACAGTAAAATGGTATGAAATCATTTTGACAGAGGTTAAAAATATTTTCTTCCACATTTTACTACATTATTCTTCTGCCTGAAGTGATAAAAAAAATCTAAGAGTTTAATTTAAAATCCAAATTTTCATGTAATCATTGCACAAGTCGGTAGAGTTCTTGTCAAAGAAAGAAATATCTATAATTTGGACATACAAAATTTGGCAATCACAAAATTAGGGGTATGGCCTTTAATCTATTAACTTTTAAAAATGCATCTCAAGGAACGATTTTTCTTTTTATTAAGCACTTGTGTCAATACACATTGAATTGACAAGTGATAACATGGAAAGAGAAAAATGTAAACAGAAATTCATGTAATAATCTCTGTAAATGAAAACAAGGAGAGCACAAAATATGTTTCCGGTGCCCAACATTAGTTACAACAGTTAATACATTGTTTTGTTCTATCATATAGGGAAACAATAGAAAATAAAAGATAGAAGGTCCAGAACACAGAGAGTACTGTGTTTATTCTAAGATTATTCACTGACCTATTGAGTAAACTTAAGGGGTTCTTCTATCTTTTGGTGCTTCCTGATCTCTGTTTATAAAGCAGATAAAGTACTTAAGTTCATAGGAGACTCACACAAATGATTCCTAAGGAAACGTTAAAAAAAAAAACTGGAGGTTATTTATACTGGAAAGTTAGAAGAGAGAGCGAAAACTTGAAAACTTTCATTAGGTATATGAATGAAGGAAAAAATGGACATAAAATATTAGGGCCCGAGGAATTCACACAAAAAACCATTTGCATGAAAGCATGATTGCAAGGTGGTCCTACAGGGGGTTCAGACTCTTTCCTAAACTTTCAGGACATGTGGTGACACTCATGTGCCCAAGAGATTATGAACATTTTCCTCTTTAGAAACAGATTTGGCATTGGCCAGAGGAGACTCTGCTTCTGTGACAATATTTTTCCATAAATACTCTAAAAAGATGGCACACACCATAACTACTTGGTAAGTGAATGAATGAAAGAATCAGTCAATGCTTTAATGACTTCTATCATGGTTATAGATGTCAGTATTTCCTTGGCAACAGTAAAAGATTACATAATTTTTTCTATACATTAATTATATAGAGTGGTAGTGCTATCAGCAGAGATTTTTCTGTGAAGAATTCAGTACCAACAATATTTTGCAAATATTCATGCAGCAGAAAAATCACATATATTTAATATAGGATAAATGTTCTCGAACTCAGGAGAACATTGATTTTCATTTGCCCCGTTTTCTGAAGAAGCCAGAAGAGGATGAAAGAGAACAGGTATGAGAAAGCCTAGAGAAGAAGCCAAGACCTGTGTCCCGGGGGCCTGTCCCATCTTGTCCCTTCATACCTTGATGGCCTAGTGATGAACAGGAGTCACCCGCAACATCCAGCTGGGCACAGTTTCACAGATGGGAACTGCTGCCTTTGGGGACCATCTGGTGAAATGATTTGCAGCTGAGCCCATTAAATACAATTCAGATGGACATATTCATCCAGTCTCCTGTGGTCACTATTTCTTTTGCTATTTTCAAAAAGGCTTAAATCTTCTTCCCACGACCTATAGAAAAATAAATGGTGACTCCTGGGATTGTATTTTCTTGGCCATTTCTCTTTCTGATGGCTGCACCCAGCTGGATAGCTTGCCTTCTTGCAAGAGCTGTCTTCTGTCCATTTCATGTCACCCAACCCTGGGTAATATCCCTCTGTTTCCCATGTACCTCAAAATATCGAAAAAAATCTGCTATTCACAACAGCTTGGTGTTATGGTTGATGTAGGGAGATTGAGGAAGAGTAGCAAAGAGAGCATGGAAAAATATACATCAATATTGGAATTTAGTATATAATAAAAATGATACTTCAAATCAGTGGGAAATGAAGGATGATTCTATAGACAGCATTGGCATAGATTTTTTTAAAAATAACAATTTAATTCATATCTCCACTTCATCCTTAAAAATAAAGTGAATCTAGATTAAAAAAACTTTAAATGTGAAAATCATCAAAGCATCCTAGAAGCATTGGAAGCACAATTCAAAGCGTTAGAAGCAACAATGAATAAAAATTTTATAATTACAGAGTGGTGTAATCCTTTCTAAGCTGGCACTAAAGCTAGAAATCATATAAAGTAGATAAAAGTATCTAATAAGAACATTTTAAAAATTTTTCTATGGCAACAAAAAAACCCTAAAAGCAACCTTCTGGTGGTCTGCTATCCCCGTGGCCTCCAATAAGCCATGGCTTGAAGAAGGCTGCCCTTGTGTAGACCCCTCCCCTTAAATCTGGGCAGGGTCTGTGACTTGCTCTAACTAAGAGACTATGACAGAAGTTTCAGACCTAAGCTCCTGATTTTGCACTCTTGGAAGCACAGTGAATTGAACTTCCAAATTAGAAGCCCAGCTTGAGAAGCGATCCCAGATTGAGAAGTCTTGTAGAAGGGCCATACTGGGGGGACAGACCCTGAGTCTACACGGAGGAGAACCAAAGAACCAGCTGACACAAGAACCAAGGCCTCAGACCTATGACTCTGCTCAAGCCATTCCCAGCCAGCCACCCGTCATCCTAGCTTCCTAGCTGAGGTCTAGATATGTGGAGTGAGGAAGCCATCTGGGACATAACAGCCCGAGCAGGCATCACACAGAGAGTCACACTGTCCTCACTGTGCCCTGTCCAAATTCCTGACCGAGAATTTTGAAAAGTAATGAAATCTTTTCTTTTGAGACGTAAGATAATTTTTTAATGAAGCAATAGGTGCCTGGAACACTCCAACAGTCAAATAAAAAAAATGGGAAAAGTATAGAAAATACATATCACAAGAGACTAGTTTCTTAAATATACAAAAAGATCTTAGAAATCAATGAGAAAAAAACCCAAGTAACTCAATACAAAAATAAACTAAAGGATTTAGGAAGCAATTCAAAGGATCAAAATAGAAGTGGTCAAGAATTCTTTGAAAGATGCTCAAGCTCACTCTTAATCTTTTTAAAAAGTGGAATGAGATTCCACTATTTGCCTGTTAAATTGGAACATATTTAAAAGCTTAGCAATAAACAGAATGGAGGTGGTGTGGGGCTATTACACTCTCAGGCACTACTTGTTTGAAGCAATTTATCAGTATTTATAAAAAACAGAAGGTATATATTATTTGACCCAGCCATTTAATTTCTAATAAGATGTCTTATAAAAAGATTTACTCAAGGATGCAAAGATATACAAAGTGTTATGGACTGAATATTTTTTGCCCCCTCAAAGTTCATAAGTTGATGCCCCAACCCCCAATATGATGGCATTTGGAGGTGGGGCCTTTGGGAAGCGATCAGGTTTAGAGGAAGTCACAAGCGTGCATCCCCCATGATGGGATTAGTGTCCTAGAAGAAGAGAAACAGAGACCAGAGCTCTCCATCTCTCTCCACCATGTGAGGACACAGCGAGAAGGCAGCCATGTGCAAGAACTCCTGAGAGGGCCCTCGCCAGGAATTCAGTCTCCTGGCACCTTGATCTTGGACTTCCCAATCTCCAGAACTGAGATAAATAAATTTCTGTGGTTCAAGCCACTCTGGTCTACAGTATTTTGCTATGGCATCCAGAGGAAACTAAGACTCGAACAAAGATGTTCATTAAATATTATTTGTAAGATCTTAAACATTGGAGAATTCTACATATCCATCCATAAGAATCTCATTAAATAGATTACAGCATAGCACATCTATACAATGTAATACTGTAGCTATTTACAAGAATAAGGTAGAACTAGATATATTGATCTAGCAGGGTAATTGAAAAAAATCAAGTTGTATAACTGAACGTACTGTAGGATTATATTTGTGACCTTTTATGAAAAAAGTTTTGCACACATATATTACACATTTGTATACATGTATACTTACATAACATATTTCTAAGTAGACACAATAAACTGTTAATAGTGATTACCTCTGAAGATTGGAAGAATTGATTTGGGGCAACATGATGTGGAGCGGGAATAGAGACTTATTTTTCACTCTTACACCCATCTGTACACATTAGTTGTTAACATGAAATTTTTTTTTTTTGAGGAAGATTAGCCCTGAGCTAACATCTACCACCAATCCTCCTCTTTTTGCTGAGGAAGACTGGCCCTGAGCTAACATCCATGCCCATCTTCCTCTATTTTCAATGGGATGCCTGCCACAGCAGGGCTTGGCAAGCGGTGGGTAGGTCTGCACCCGGGATCCCAACTGGCAAACCTTGTGCTGCCGAAGTGGAATGTGCGAACTTAATTGCTGCACCACCAGGCCAGCTCCTAACTTGAAATTTTTATTAAAAAGAAAAGAAAAATAGAGAGATGCTCCAAAGGCCTTTGTGTCAAGAGCTTCATCATTCCCGAGGCACAGAACACAGGAGTATTGTCAATCTTGATCTGTGCTTTGGGCTCATAGTACGGACTTGTGTTGGGTGACATTAGGCAAACACTCTCTCTCTCGCCTGGTTGGAAAGGTATCAGGAGGATTTGGAATAAGCCTGGAGTTTTCTGGAAGAACAAGTAAGGCACATCCCCGACACTGGCTACTGGAGGTGTCAGTTATGCCCACGAGCTCCATTAACAAGCAGGGGAGAGGATGCTGTCCTGCCCAGACCTCAGTCTTACCAGTAATAAATCTAAGGAGCAGTGAGGTCCCTAAGGAGTGCTTAAGGAACCCTTGTCACTCTAGACAGCCCAGGTTCTGAATTTAGATGGGAGAAAATGGACAGGTATCGCTGACAACCATGTCTTTTTAGATGCTCTTTTAACCTGTATAGATTAATTTTCCTGACCCTATAAAGTGTTTCATGGAAGACCACCTTATTTTTATTATTTGATGTTCAAGTGGAGTCACATTCACTCACAATCTTCACTCAGATGATACACTTATTGTGATATATTTTTAAGGGCTTCAGAACCAAAATCGATTTTTAATTTTCTTATCAAAAAAAGTCACAAACCTTTACATCAAAGTGTTAGGTTTCTTATTATCTTTTGTGCCATCCCTGTAAATGTGAGAACTGATTGATCTCTGTTATGTGTGTGTGACAGAGCAAATGTAAAACATGGTCGGGGGCAAGCAGACCTAGAAAATCTGGCGGAACTGGAACATTTTCATTACCCACGCCATGCTGTGTCTCAATCAGGCATGCCAACCAGCCTGTAGGTCTTAGCAGGGCGGTGCACATGCAAACGTCTATGATTACTGTGATAGTTTCAGTTAGCATTCTCATTTGGAAAACATTTTGGAATATGTGAATAAAAAAACTGAGACATATCCAAAGAGACATAGCATTGTGGTTCAAAAATATGAATGCTTATCAGAGAGAGAGACAATCAAATCGAACAATCTATGAGCACGAATTCTCAGCACAAATCAGAAGGATGATCATGGAGGTGAGGCCTGAGTTAGGACTAAACAACAACAGATAAAGTTTATTTCCAACTGTATCAACTAGCAAAGAAAACAGCTATGCATTTACTGAAGGAAAAAAAAGAGCATTACCCCTATTTGTTTAGAAAAACAAAAGAAAAGAAAGGAAAAGAAAAGAAACACACAGTTGGATCCCTGAACGTCACCCAACACAAAAGATAGTAAAAACACTAACATTTAGGGGCCAGCCCAGTGGTGTGGTGGTGAAGTCAGCACGCTCTGCTTTGGCAGCCCAGGGTTCACAGATTTGGATCCCAGGGGCAGACCTACACACTGCTCATCAAGCCATGCCGTGGTGGCGTCCCACATACAAAATAGAGGAAGATTGGCATAGATGTTAGCTCAGGGACAATCTTCCTCACCAAAAAAGAAAAGAAAGAAAGAACCCCCCCCCCAAAAAAAAAGAACACTAACATTTGAATATGAAGGTTTGAGAATTTTTTTAAATAAGAAAGTTCCAAAATCTATTTTGGTGTTTTAGGCTCTAGAGAGCCAACAGTGTTCTGGAAGGATTACAGAGGAATGAAGGATTGAGGGAAATCTCATGAGAAGATCAAGAGGATAGGACCCTTTATAAAATAGAAGAGCTCATGTGTAATTGAGCAAAGACAACAGAAAATATTTCGAATTGCAATACCACTCCATATGTATACAACGCATACTGCCAATAGCTGAGTGTTACAAGCCAAATTCAAAACAAACAAACAGGTAAATCAAAATTTAAAGCTATTAAGTAGAAACCCACTATCACGAATGACTGATATGATTACATTTGAATTTTTTAAATGATGTCATTAGAAAGATTGAGGATGAAGCCAGGGGAAGGAGTTATGAGGCTGGTACAATGTTTTGGGCTGTGTAGACTTTCATCAAAGTTTGTCCTTTATTACTATTTATTTCCTCTCCCTTGCTATTTTCTCTTCTCTTTTTTTACTTCCTTCACTTTAATTTGTAAATTTTATGACTTTCCTCTTCTTCTGCATGGCCCCTTTCTTTACCCTTCTTTGCTGAATTACTCCAACCGTATAAACATGGACCATGTTTATTTTTTTTAATTTATTTTTTTTTGAGGAAGATTAGCCCTGAGCTAACATTCGCTGCCAATCCTCCTCTTTTTGCTGAGGAAGACTGGCCCTGAGCTAACATCCATGCCCATCTTCCTCTACTTCATATGTGGGACACCTACCACAGCATGGCTTGCCACGTGGTGCCATGTCCACACCCGGATCCGAACCGGCGAACCCCTTGGCTGCTGAAGTGGAACATGTGCACTTAACCGCTGCGCCACCGGGCCAGCCCCAGACCATGTTTACTTTTAAATTTTTCATTTTCACTTCAAATTTATGCCACCTATTTTGGATTCTCCCTTTAAAAAGAATTCTGTAACATTTTAAAAGCATTTTGGGGATTAACAATTGTAGTAGTAATGAGATTTTATTTGATGGTTTCTTAGCATTTTGACGTGGGAAAACAATAGATTATGATGACTCTAGAATTTGTAGGGTAAACGAGGGCAGGAAAATTATATGGGCAAGTGAATAGATCTTCAGGACTGCTATGAAAGCCTAAGAGATTTATTGACAACAAATTTTACGACATTTAGGTATACAATAGCATAATGCTACAGTAACCACAAATAAGCAATATTCAGAGCCCAAACACAGACAAACACATTTTGATTGTAAAAATTTAGTTTTTCAATTTGCCTCCTGCTGCCTAGAAGTAATACGCCAGCTGATTCATTTCCACATTTGAACTGTTGTTAACCACAACGGGTGAAAGAGAGCTAGGTGAGGAGTTTGGCTATTATGTCACACTGGGAAAAAAAACGGAATGAAATTACAGCGCAGAATGACCTATCAAATTTCCTTGACAGGCGCTAATTCACTTTGATCTATCCTTCACCATAATTTCATTGGCGGGGAGGACATACATATTTATAAGTGTAGAAGCCGGGTGCTGTTGTTCTGTTTGTAATTTACAGCAACAAAGATTCATTTAGATTTCCATATTAGAAGTCCCAAGGTGACCCTGTAGTGGGTACCAGCCCCCTGCTGTGTAGGATTCCTAACATAATAAAGAATAAAGCAAAATAACAGTACATCACGACCTGGGCTCATGGGTAATCAATCCACATATTTACCGCTGAAACAATAGCGCCGTGCAAAGCAGCGCCATTACTACAGTTTGCTGATGAAAACCCTAGGGATCCCAGGCAGTGTCTGCCTGGAAAGCAGCTGATTAATCTGACTTACTTATGCTTTCTTAAAGAGTTATTGTTTTAATCATAATTAACAATAAGTGGTTACTCATGGAAAAGTTGCAGAGGAGATCCAGCTCGATCCCTTGCGAGGCAGACAGCTTTTATGCTTTTGTAACCATGAATTATCAGCAATATATGCAATGAAACAGAGCCAAATGGGAGAATAATAATGGGTTTTGATTCCAGAAGTTGGATTTAGAATCTCATTAGCTATGAAAACATTGCATTTTACACATATTTCTTAGGTGACATGACCATGGTGCATTATGTTTGTATCCCATAAAATGCTTTAAGAGCTCAGAGGGGTAAGTTCTTTTACTTCTGAAGAAGGATATCCCAACTTCTATGCATACAGCAAACATTCCAGTGCATGATACACCTATTAAAATGCCGTAACTAGGCAAAAGATTTGAATAGACCTTTTACTAAACAAGATATATGACAGGTTAATAAGCACACAAAAAAATGCTTCATATGACTAATAATTAGAGAAATTAAAACCACATTAGGAGACCACTACACACTCACTAGAATGGCTATAATGAAAAAGGACTGACAGTACCAAGTGTTGATGAGGATGTGGAGAAACTGGACCCCCTTCCCCCTTGATGGCAGAATGAAAACGTTCCAGCCATGTTGAAAACATTTAAGCAATTTTTTAAAATGTTGAACACACAATACCATAGGACCCAGAAATTCCTCTTGTAGGTATCCAACTGAGAGAAATGAAAACATATGTCCACACAAAGACTTGTATACAAATGCTCATAGCTCGACTCATAATAATCCCAACTAGAAACAATATAAATGTCCATCACCTGGGGAACGGATAAACAAAATGTATCATCCATTCAATGAGATTTTGCTTACAATGAAGACAGATACACGCAACAACTCTGAAAAATCTCAAAAGAATCATGCCTAAGGGAACTAAGCCAGACAAAAGACAACACTTGCATGATTCCATTCACATGAAATTTATAGAAAAGGCAAAACTCTGCAAGCAGAGAGCAGATGAGAGGTTGCCTGGGGCGAAGGGTGGGAGTCAGGATGTCTCAAATATGCAGGAGTGAAATTTTTAGGTTCTAAAACTGGCTTGTGATGATGGTTGCACACTGGCATATATTTACCATCAAACCATACACTTACACTGGTGATTTGCATAATGTGTAAATTATAGCTCAATAAAGCTATCAAAATGCATCAAGCTATAAACTTATGATTTGCGAACACTTGTACTGCTGACAAATTGTAAAAAGTTTACATTAAAAATAAATAAATAGGCGTGCCATAATTACACACTAACAGCATTATCTTTCTCCTGGAGACCATATCCCAAGACTTCCAGAAAACTAAGCTTGTAGCTTGCTCTGTACGGTCAAAGCTGTCAGGTGTTTCTTCATCTGATCAGACCACTATGCATTTTCATGTTCCCAAACCACTGAGAACGTTTAACAAGTGCTCCAGGTGTGGGGTCTATAACTTAAAGGGGCAGCCAGATCCTCAGTGGGTCGGTCAACAGTCTGTTTTAAGCCATTCCAATGACCTCACAGAGCAAATGCTCGTGGTAAGGAGCGCCAGGGAGATTTTCCAGGGAACCGAACAACTTCACTGAAGAACATGCTGGCATTTCAACAGCTTTGTAAGTATTAACAGTGGACATGGAGGCAAGAGTTGAGAGGTCAGGTTCTTCTCCTCCACAGCAAGGGTGGTAAGCTCGGGTTCTTAATTACTAAAATGATCTGCTTCACCCACAGAGGAAAGTCATCATGAGTGTGTCCTATATCTACAAGGTGGTGTCATTTATTGATCTGCTAGACAGTCCCTTTATTGAAGCTTTGTGACACGTCATCCTCTGACCTGCTCCCCATTCTCAGCAAGAACGCAAGTAGCATATGATAGGCTGACAACTGAAATGAAAACCTATAAAAGGCTCTTTGCAACATTTCTGGTAGAACAGCATTTCAATTACCAAGAGAAAGTAGATGCTCCAAGATGCTACAAGGCAGATGTCAGCCTCAATTGGTTAAATCCGAGAAACGTTGACTGAATTTCTCACAAACAACAAGGAGTCCTGCATCTAATTCTGATTCACGTTTAAAAAGCCCAGAAAATTGAGTTATCTACAATAAGGCAGGCCATACATTATTGGCATTTTGTTGCCACTCAGGATTCAAACACAACAGACATTAATAAACCCCTCCATTGTCAAAAGTAGGAGAATCTGGCAAAGCATTAACTGCCTGAGTTATTTCCCATCTTTTTTCTAGTTATTTCCTGCTTGTCCTTTAAAATTCACATGAAGTGCATGGTTTTTAAAAAGATTTTTCTTTTTTTTTTGAGGAAGATTAGCCCTGAGCTAACTACTGCCAGTCCTCCTCTTTTTGCTGAGGAAGCCTGGCCCTGAGCTAACATGCGTGCCCATCTTCCTCTACTTTATATGTGGGACGCCTACCACGGCATGGCGTGCCAAGCAGTGCCAGGTCTGCACCTGGGATCCACACGGGTGAACCCCGGGCAGCCGAGAAGCAGAACGTGCACACTTAACTGCTGTGCCACCGGGCCGGCCCCTAAAAAGATTTTTCTAACCCCTTCTTTGCCCCCACTTCCAGCTACCTTATCCACACTCTGAGTTAGATGTTGCTCCACTGTTTTGCCATGGTATGCAAAACAGATGGCTGTCATTTCTCACATAGCATGCAAACATTGATTTACTTCCCTGTCTCTCCTACTAGACAGTAATTTGCTAAGGGCAGGGGTAAATACACGTGTGTGTGTGTACACGTGCACATACCTATATGGAAATTGGCCTCATTTTCTAGGTCCCGAACCAGAATTTCATAACTTGTGGAGACTTAAGTACATGAAGTAATTACTGAATCAAATGGAGTAGCATATGTCAGCATTGTATGTTGACATACAAAACTTCTGGAGTATGCCCTGTTTATGATTAGATACTGTGTGACCTGTAAGGAGACCGTAATTCTGGAAATATAGGCAATAATGATAAAGGAGGTTAAGAATAAAGAGGCCAGCATTAGGGGAAGTGAACAGAGAAGGTTTTGGAAAGGTTTAAGTTTTGTTTTTTAATTTTCACACTTCTTGGACTTTATAGCAAACAAAACTCAATTAAATATAATAAAAAATCAATGCTCTTATGCTGACTACGATTATATTTCACAATTTAAAGTTCAAAATTTGCTATTAATCATCATCATCATCTAATACATATAATATAAATATATTTGTATATATAATATTATTATTGTTATTGTTATATGTTTTCTGAGCTGTTTGAGGGTAAGTTGCAGACATTATGACCCTTTACCCCAAATAATTCAGTGAGTATCTCCTCAGAAAAAGGAAACTCTGGGGCTGGCCAGGTGGTGTAGCGGTTAAGTTCACAGGCTGCGCTTTGGCGGCCTGGGCTTTGCTGGTTTAGATCCTGGACATAGACCTAGCACCACTCATCAAGTCATGCTGTGGCAGCCATCCCACAAGTAAAATAGAGGAAGTTGGGCACAGATATTAGCTCAGGGCCAATCTTCCTCAATAAAAAGAGGAGGACTAACAGCAGATGTTAGGTCAGGGCTAATCTTCCTCAAGGGAAAAAAACAAAACAAAAAGAAAAAGGAAACTCTGCTATGTAACCACAGTGCAATCAATCATCAAATTCAGCTAATGCAAATTCTAGATATAACTTGCAAGGCCCTCTCTGCTCTGGGCCAGCTTGCCCACCCAGCTCCACCTTTCCCTGCCCTCGTGTAGTGAACTGTCAATTTCTTGACGTGCCCCACTCTCTTGCTCTCCTCCCTTCCCTCGTGCATGTAGTTTCCCTCAAATATACTTTCCGACTCTGTTCTTCCCTCAGCTGAACGTGCTATTGAGTTTGTGTCTGGATTTGAATCCAGGCTCCACCACTTGATAGTTGTGAGAACGTGGGCTGGTTACTTGACCTCTCTGTGGCTCAGACTCCTCATTTATAAAATGGGAGTGAAAAAGTCCCTGTCTTGTGAGATTGCTGTGAGCTACAATGAGACACTTCAGGTCAAGAGCTTAGAAGAGTGTCTGGGAAAGTGTAAGCTTCCAAAAGACTACTTACTAGTACTTATTACTACTACTACTGGTAGTAGTATTTACTACTAGTACTCCTCACTACTACTTACTACTAATTGTACTCCCACTAGTACTTTGATTACTAAAACTCCTACTGCTGCTACTATCATTCATTTCTCAGACCTCAGCTTCAATTTCCCCCACTCTGGGAAGGCCTCACGGATCCCGCCTCTGAGTTCGGTGGCCCTGCCTGTGCACTTAGCTATTCCTGTACTTTCCCTCTGAGAACACCCACCATAACTTCGGGAGCTATTTTTAATCATTCATTTCCTCTAGTTTGAAGTCTTTGCAATAGTGACTAAGTCTGACTTATTCAACTTCATAAGCCCAGTACTTAGCAAATTGCCTGACGCACAGTAAGGTTTTAATAAACACTTCTTAAATCAATGAATGAGTTTTAGGAATTCAGAATTCAGAATGAATTTCACGGACTAATGGCCAGAATAATTTTCCCGAACCAGGCCGGCAGTTGGTTTTTCAGGGAAAGTCCAGATAGGTTAAGTGTAGAATACACACGCTTTCTTGGGGGCTCAGGAATTTCCTGACACCCAGGGGAAGTTATTTGCATGCAGCATGAAACGTCAAGTATGGTGATTTTCAAGCTGTTAAAAAAAACAGGTTGAAATTAATTCTTCTGAGCAGTCAGTTCCTACCATTTCCTCGGCATGAAATTCAATGTTAGATTTGTTTATTAAACAAAGTGAACAGGCAGGAAGATGAGACACTCCATTTGGTACCCAAATAAAATAGCAGGAAGTTAGGGAACGTGTAAACTGTGAAAGTATCATGTGAGTAAACAGGGGCAAATTCGGTCTTTCAAATGCTGCAGCAGGTGTGCTAGCAGACAGGACTCACACGCAGCCCTGGGCAGTTCAAGAACACGCTTAGAATTTACCCGGTGTCACTACTGATGTCAAAGGTCAAAAGTCACTGGGTTTTTTTCCTAATGAATCCAGGAAAAAACATATCAAACTTGGAATGACTAAAGTGAAAGTTTTCTCTAGGTTTATGAATGAAAGTTTTCCATGTTATCCTTACAAAAAGATTACTTATTTGGGGGCCGGCCCCATGGAATAGTGGTTAAGTTCAGGTGTCTGCTTCAGTGGCCTGAGGTGCGCTGGTTTGGATCCTGGGCTCGGACCTACATACCGCTCATCAAGACATGCTATGGAGGCAATCCACACAGCAGAATTTGCAACTAGGATATACAACCATGTACTGGGGCTTTGGGGAGAAAAAAAGAAAAAGAAGAAAGGAGGCAGATTGGCAACAGATATTAGCTCAGGAACAATCTCCCTCACGAAAAAAAAGACAAAGTGTTTATAGAAACATCTTTGTACAGAGAAGAACCTGAAAGTTCTAAAGCTCTTATTTAAAAAAAAAAAAAAAAGATTACTTATATAGTAAAATTGTACAAATTTAAATTCTGCAAAATCCAAATACATAATAATTTACATGATGGGCCAATATGAAGTTTTACTTTTTTTTTTATTAAGATTATGATAGTTAACAACCTTGTGAAATTACAGTTGTACATTATTATTAGTCATGTTGTAGGTACACCACTTCACCCTTAGTGCCCTCCCCCCACCCCTCTTTCCCCTAGTAACCACCGATCAGTTCTCTTTGTCTATATGTTAACTACCACCTATGAGTGGAGTCATACAGAGTTCATCTTTCTCTGTCTGGCTTATTTCACTCAACATAATACGCTCAAGGTCTATCCATGTTGTTGTGAATGGGACGACTTTGTCCTTTTTTATGGCTGAGTAGTATTCCATTGTATATATATACCATATCTTCTTTATCCAATCATCAGTTGCTGGGCACTTAGGTTGGTTCCACGACTTGGCTATTGTGAATAATGCTGCGATGAACATAGGGGTGCATGGGACTTTTGGAATTGCTGATTTCAGGTTCTTAGGATAGATACCCAGCAGTGGGATGGTGGGGTCATACGGTATTTCTATTTTAAACTTTTTGAGAAATCTCCATACTGTTTTCCATAGTGGCTGCACCAGTTTGCATTCCCACCAACAGTGTATGAGGGTTCCTTTTTCTCCACAGCCTCTCCAACATTTGTCACTCTTGGTTTTGGATATTTTTGCCATTCTAACAGGTGTAAGGTGATATCTTAGTGTAGTTTTGATTTGCATTTCCCTGACGATTAGTGATGATGAGCATCTTTTCGTGTGTCTATTGGCCATCCGTATATCTTCTTTGGAGAAATGTCTGTTCATGTCCCCTGCCCATTTTTTGATTGGGTTGTTTGATTTTTGGTTGTTGAGTTGTGTGAGTTCTTTATATATTATGGAGATTAACCCTTTGTTGGATAAATAACTTGTAAATATTTTTTCCCAATTAGTGGGCTGGTTTCTTGTTTCAATCCTGTTTTCCCTTGCCTTGAAGAAGATCTTTAGTCTCATGAAGTCCCATTTGTTTATTCTTTCTATTGTTTCTCTCATCTGAGGGGTTATAGTGTCCAAAAAGATTCTTTTGATACTGATGTCAAAGAATGTACTGCCTATATTCTCTTTTAGAAGACTTATTGTTTAAGGCCTAGTCTTTAGGTCTTTGATCCATTTTGAGTTTATTTTAGTGAATGGTGAAAAAGAATTGTCAATTTTCATTCTTTTACATGTGGCTGTCCAGTTTTCCCAGCACTATTTGTTGAAGAGACTTTCTTTCCTCCATTGTAGGATAGTGTGTCTTTGACTTTAGAGAAATATTCTTCAAAAATCTCTTTAGAAACACCTATTTATATACAAATTAGTATCTGAAGAAGATTCATTTTACATTTCATTATTCTAGTTCAAGTTATATGGACTTGTCTTAAAATGAATTAAAAATATGATTAAAGTTATTTACAAACTTCAAGGGTCCTTCCCAAATTTGAAACCCACTCACACTATAAGCTATTCTTATAGGACTCAAGTGGGAAACAAACAACACGAAAGATATCCTTTCTCTTTTCTAGTTATGATGATGAAAATAATGATAGCTACTACACTTTATTAAGCACTTACTTTGAGCCAGACGTTGTGCTCAACATTTTACATATCTTATCTCACTTCTTTCTTCCTCAGAACACTCTTTTGAGGTTTGTATTTATTACGTTCAACTTGAAATTAAGAAAATTGGGACCGAGAGAGGTCAAATCATTTTCTCCAAATACCTTGGTTAGTGAATGTTATAGTGGAAGTTGAAATCAGTACACATGTCCATTTTAGGAACTTCTCAGAGTGAACTGTTCTGTATGAAAGTTGCAGGTCCATCTCTAAGTAAATGAGAGCATTAACACTCAGGATCACAACAGCTGCCACTTCTTGGAGGAAGTAGTGAAGGAACATTCACTGAATGCATGAGGCCAAGCCCAGGGTTCCAGCTGCTGCAGCACTGAGTTCCTAGTACTTCAAGCTCTGTTCCTTCTCAACCCACTCCCTGGGGGCATGTGACCTCTTTCAAGGCTGCCCTCACATTCTTATCCCAACTTCAGCTATTTGCAAACTTGAGGACTACCCTACTCAGTGAGCTTAAGGTCTGGTTCCACTCATCCAGTCGTCGTCTTGGATGGAGGTGAAAGAACACACTTTAAAATGAAAACATAGGAGGTTTCTTTGAAACTCACTCTAAGGCCAACAAGCGCAACAAGATGATATAACTGTCTTTCAATATAAAACATTCCAACAAGCTCAGAGGGGCTACAAAGAGTTCAAATAGGATCAAACCACGGGAATCTTCCAGCAGAATCAAATAAATCAGGCCTTTAGAGAAAGCCCCTCCAATCTTTTGCTCCTTCTTTTGAAAAGATAATAATTCATATTTTGATATACAAGGCTTTGATATATGAGAACATTTAATTCTAAAGCCAGCCTGTCCTAGAATGACTAGTAGGCAGATATTAAAGCTTTAGACATTTTGTGGGGAAAAAAAGAATATACATCAAATTGGAAAAATACATATAACCCTGCAGCATAGTAAGGGCTTCCTATACGTTATTTCCTGGAATTCTCATAACTGGCCCAGTGAGGTGGGTGTTGTTATTTCATCTTTAACAGATGACTAGGACAGCACTGACTCAGCACCATACCCCTGGTCCCTGGGACAGTGATGACAACAATATCAGAAGCTAATCACTTATGAAATAGTCTTGCCAAAAATGCTTAATCTGCATCTACCCATGAAGAATCAATCAGACAAATCCAGAAGGTGGCACATTTCACAGGAAAATTAGCCAGGGTGTCCTTTGAAAAATCTGGGCCATGTCTAACATTCTGAGTTACCTGATTCTGTAGTGTGATGTGTGCCTTTCATTAACTTTGAGCTGTTTACAACTCTCGCGGGTGTGGAAGACTGGCATGAAGTCAGCAGTACATGTATATGAATTTTGTTTGGTGGAGGCCCAGTTCATTTTCCTTCTTTGGCCCAAAGAAGCCAGTTTTGCATCTATTAAATTCATTTCAGCATTCACAATTGCTTATGTATGTTTCTGCTGTTTGGATTCTCCTGTGAATAGGTTTTTCATATTTTAACCGGTTCCCTCATTAATGAATGAGTTAAATAAAATCTTTGATCTGTGTCCATTTTATATTTGTATAGGAGTCATGATTTTATCTACTTTTAAAACTTTCTTCACAGTTTTGGAGGTAAATCCACCAAGAGGCCAATGAATTCACCTGACAGGGCAGGTAAACTATGCGGCTGGAGAAGTATGTCTCCCAAAAGTGTGGCCCCAGCATGTCTTTTCTTGGTTTCCAATGTGAATCCCAAATGGTAATAGATTTTTAACTTGGCTTATCTGTTTCGCAAGTTCTTCTTCCTCTCTACAGATTGTATGTTTTCTTTTTCTTCCTGGTTTGTGAATGGCTAGCAAGTTATTCTCCTGGGGTGGCATCAATGATCGTGAAGGGGTTCAGAATGAGCCACCCCAGAATGTGCCACTTTGGCATACAGACTATTCTGAGCTGAAGGCAACCAAGACCTAACAGACTCAAGAACAATTTTTACCCCTCCCTTAACTAGCTAAAGAATTTAGATAGGGGGCCCGGCCCAGGAACAGAGCTATTACCAAGAAATAACTTTTTATCTGAATGACCTATCTGTATGGCAGGACAAACATCTTAATTACCAGACATCTGCTCTCCTTATCATCCTGTGAATCACCATCCACCCCTTTGAAGCCCCAGACCCAGTCCATTCCTTAGCTCAAGATGGCATACAAGCCTCAAATTGACCGGCTTGTTGGTTGGGTCCCATATTCTTATGGGGCTCCTGTATGTACATCATTAAATTTGCTTTTCTCCTATTAATCTGTCTTACATTAATTTGATTAGATCAGCCAAAGAACCTAGAAGGGTACAGGAAAATCTTTTCTCCGTGAAATTGAGAACTTGGCTTTACAGTCTGATGACTTGGGTAATTTGTCGATGGATGACGGAGATCTGTTCTCTTTTGGGTTACAGATAACAAAGAATTGGTTTTGTTTTTCTTGGTTTGCCTATTTTGATCCCAAAATAATCAAAAATTTTGTGCCCCTTGGAAAGAAAAAGTCTTTGATATCTGGACCAGCGTGTTTTGGAGTTTCTGTTTTTACTCCTGACATACAGCTGAAGTTGAAAAAGTGAAATGTAAGTTCTCTATGTGTCTTGAGTCTATGTGTCCATGAGGCAGAAAGGCCTTTACCTCTCACTGTAAGAGTGTGAAATGTTTGCCTAATTCCAGAGAGCATTAGTGAATTAGATGATAAAATCTCTTAAATTAAAGGAGTTCTGTTCTGATTACCTTCATAATGACAAATAAGTGCTTGTATAAATTGAAATTCCTAAAATCTGGGGACAATAAAGAAACAAATCTAACACTTTAAATGCGCTAAATTAATTTTTTATTTCTCACAAAAACTAACTCAGAAATATTTTAAAAATCGAAGTTCACAAAATTAAGGGAACTCTTTGGCACACGAGACTCGCTTAATAATTTTGGTGTAAGAAAATCCATGGAAGATTTTCAGGGCAGTGAAAATACTCTGTATGATACTATAAGGATGGATACATGCCATTATACATTTGTCCAAACCCATGGAATGCACAACGCCAAGAGAGAAGCCCAATGTAAACTATGGACTTGCGGTGATTAAGATGTGTCAGTATAGGTTCATCATTTGTAACAAAAGTACCACTCTGGTGGGGGATGCTGATAATGGGGGAAGCTACACATGTGTGAGGGCAGCGGATCTATGGCAAATCTTTCTACTTTCCTTTCAGTTTTGCTGTGAACCTAAACTGCTCTAAAACAATATCTTTTTAAAAAAAAAATTCAGATGTCTTTTTTCTGATTTTTCATTATTAATTATAAAGCAAGCATATATTTTATTTTATGTGGGTTTTTGTTTCCTAAACTTATATAGTGTACCTTCCAAATAAGCCAAGATTACTCCTGTACAATGTTTAAGATTATGAAAAATAAAAAATTTGTGTTCATTGAATCATTATCCTGACTTTTTTTAATCAATTGTAATTATGTTCTACAGAATATGAGTTTAAAGATCATTTTCCAGATCCTTGGGGAACTTACAGCCTTGGAATAATATTAAATTAAGTTACTTAATGGAAAGCACTGGATACTCAGAAGATTTCAAAGATAGATGGAAAGATTACTGAAACGTTAACTGTGAAGCAAATTTTCAAGTTTGCATACTTTTCTTTTTATTGTTATATGCTGTGGAGAGGCCATATCTTTGGTTTATGTTAATGGCTCTGTTCATTTTTGCCACTTTAACAAAGTATAAAAGGGATGCACGTGGCTGTAAAAAACTACGTTACGTGTGTCCATGAGCTTTCCTAGTCTGCCAAAATCCTTGTGTATGACAGACAGTTCTCGATGATCTATTCCTCAAATATCTTTGTGAAATAGAAGTTAAAAGTTATAGTTAACAGGGGTGATTACAGTAATAGTTACAGAGAAATACACTGTGAAGGTGCATTTGTCTTTTCAAGAACACAGACTAGTGTTTTCATGAAGTAGCAGTTCTTAAACACTAAATCCCTTTAGAGTCTTAAAAATTACTGAGGGCTATAAAGATGTTTTGTTAAAGTATTTTATAATGTAAGTTATAATTGTCAATATTTACTGTTTTAAAAATTAAAACTGAGAAATATTTAAAATATTTATTCATGTATTGGAAAACAGCAAGGATGCATCCATTGGATATGAATACAAATAGCATGATATTTTCCAAAAAGAATTTTTTTATGAGAAAAATTGCACCCTTTAACATTTAAAAAAAAAATATCCTGAATGTCTGACTTAATACACAAGTGGTGGATTTCCAAGTCTGCTTCTTCGCTCAATCCATTCTGATCACGTAGCCTCTGGAAAACTCCATATAATATTGTCATTATGAAATGATTTTGACCTCATAGGTTCCCTAAAAATATCTAAGGGAACCTCCAGTCCTTGAACCACAGTTTGTCCCTGTGGGGGCCTGGAATTGGCCACCCCAAGATATGTCTCTTTGGCATGAGGATTGTTTGGGGCTGGTTACTTTTAATAAAAGCAACTTTGAGGAGCAGAGTTTGCTTGCCCTTTGTTGGGAAACATTTACATTGTAAAGGAAATCTCCATCTGTAAAGGTGTCTCCCTCTCTGTACCAGGAGGAAGAGGGGATGACCTTATCTATATAAACTCTTAATCAATGCCAAAGGCAAGGACTTAAATCTGCATTTGTTTACTGTACTTGTGTGGTAATCTCCCATGATCAACTCCCCCCTCCACCTCCAACATCCTCCTTTGTAGTTAGCTGAAGATGATATTTAAGGTGGGGGCATCAGCCATTTTGGCGAGTTGCTCAGCTTGCCTGAGCCTCCCGTGTATACATGTTGTAAAGCTTTGTTTAATTTTCTCCTGCTATTCTGTCTCATGTGAATTTAATTCATTCTCCAGCCACAAGAACCCAGAGAGGGTAGAGGAAATGTCTTCCTCCCCTACATCCCAAAGTAATTTGTCATTTTGTTCCATAATATGAAAAAACATAATGAAGGGCCACATTTAGAGAGTGAATTTTATTTGCTTAGGTTTATAATACCTGTTTAAAACGAAGCTATAAAAATAAGTTAAAATTTTAGCAAAGGTTATTTAGTTGTGATGAGCTTGCTTCATTGGTTTACTGATTAATGTCTTTACTGCAATATAGTGACTTGTCCCACAATATGCAAATGTAGTTTATGAAAATGTATCTTCTACCTTGGTCTAATCTGCCCACATAGCAGAGATTCTGTATCTTACCAGAATAATTTTCTGTGCTTTAGAATGACTTTATTATGCCCTTGATTATTTAAGGAGGAAAATGTTTCATCACTTAAGAAAGAGCTAAGATTCTTTACAATTGTCTTATCTTCCATGTTTGTATTTTAAATATACATTGTCATTTTCAGAAGCGAGTATTTTTCTCACACATCCATGATCCTTTTCTAACCTACTATCCAAATGTCCTCTAACAATTTTTTTGATTTTGCCTTCTCAAAACTGGACTCCACATTTAGAAAAAAGAAAACAAAATTTTCAAGATGTTTTTCTACCTAAAATTACCTTTTGAGATTTCCCAAAGAGCCCTGGAAAAGTCACCAAGGTTCGTTCTTTCATCTTATAAACAGAGAGATGCTGGAAATAATTAGGTCTATTTAATGTGTTATTATTTTAAGAGTTGCATGAGAAGGACTGTCAAATTCAGAGAAACAGTCTCCCCAAGTTACCTTTGTATAGGAAAACATAAATGTTTCAGACATTGTATGCTTTGTGGAAAGTCCGCGGAGATTTCACAGTGCCCTTTTCGTCCACAATGTTCTTACTATCGGGGAAACACCAATATGAAATCATAGAGAGTAGAGAATTTCATTCTTCTCCACTCTAACAGTATGGGTTACCGTAATAACAACAGCCCCAAACTCTTTGTAATTCACACTGATGTTTTCTTAAGGTATAGACCATTGCTTGTGTCCTCAACAAAGGAGAGTCTCGGGCTTTTTGGAAAAGGACTATAGCAGGTACTCTTAATGACTGACATTTCAAATAAGTATCTCTTGGGTATAGGTTTCTGAGCTGACAGCACTTAGAAACAACTATCAGATATATCACTGGGCTGAGTCAGCATTTCCAGGACTCTTGTAAATGAAATCAGACAGCTAATCCAAGATCCAGCATCAGAAGAATTAATTACTTAGGACTGAATGAACTGAAACAAAATGTTATTTTGATTATTTGTTTGCCTTATTGTTGATGTCATTGTAATATTCAATTTTCTGAATATATGGCAAAGCCCTTTCTCTTTCTTCTTAAACTTTCTATTATTTACAAACATCTAGTAGACTCTAATTTTCTACACTGAAATGAAACATTTCAAAATGATACCTGGTCTTTACTGACACCCTAGAATTCAGACATTCTTACTAAACTTCCTTACTTTTCACTGCAATATAATAGTTTGCAGAGATTCAATAAAAACCCGTCCTCCTTTGTACCAGAATATAATTGGACAAATGAAGTATGCCACTGAGGACAATCTGAAATGTCATATTTGAGAACAATTCTTATTTAACCAAACCTGACAAATCTGCTTTTAAGCAACAACTGTTGACTCTTTGTGTCGAGCTGGCACTCCCAGGAAGACTGGGCTGTCACCTGGCTTGCAGGGCCCCAGCCTTACAGGTAGAAAGGCAGGTCTATTCCTCATATGCTAGAAACCTTAACTAACATTGGGACTTCAAGACAGGAATTCACTCAAATTTCTAAGTTATGAAGGTGGAATCTGGTGGAGAGAGTCTTGAGCTTAGTTTTGTAGTCAGAGAACATCGAACAGAGGTTTAAAAAATGCAATCTGAAAGTCCCTTATGAAAACTTCCAAACAGAAGTAATTTGGTGGCCTTAGTAATTACTCACATTGTATGGCTTTAGATTTGAGGTGTAAAGTCAAGGAGGCCTATATAATAAATTAACGTTCCTGCCCCACCTGTGTGAATAATCGGGCCAAACCTAATGAGAACAGTCTTTTTTTTTATGATTATTAATGATCATAAGCTAGGGGAGGTAGGAAAAATTGTGAAAGACTTTGAAATGGAAAAGAAAAATCTATCCATTTATCTGTCTTGCTGGTTGTTTTGTGGAATGGTGGATCTGTCTAGCACACCAATGGTCTATCCTGGTTCTATAGTGGTCTACACCATTCATTGTGTTTGAGCTATTTTTAAACACTTGGAAATTAGTGTGAATTATTTGTATCTATAGAGATACAAGTGGACATTTTCCCCTTCCTCCGCAACAAAAAGACAGTTTTGCATCTATTAGTTTCTGCAAGGCTAATGTAGCCCCTTAGAACTTTGCCTATTTACCGAATTTCCCAGATGCATGACTTGCCCCCGTCACACTTCAGCACTCCTGCTGGCCTGTGTGTGGCCGCTCTTTGGGTTTTCCTTTGAACTGGTTTTTAACATCTTACTCTTCCCTCAAAAATTAATAAATTAAAAGATGTCTTTACAGTGTGCTCATCTTATATTTGTATGAGAATCGTGACTTCCCTCTTTTAAAGATATTATACTTTTAACAATTTAAAGAAGTCAATATCATCAGGGGATTATTCTTAATTTTGAAAAAGATCAAATAGGGATATCAAGCAACTTTAGTCCAGGATTGTTTGGAAACTGGATTGAAAAAATAATGGCAGGTATTAAAGATAATTGGGGAACAAATGGGAAATTTTTAACATGGACTACATTTTAAGTAAAATTATTAAATAACTTAATTTTCTTAGAGGTGAAAATGATTTTATTGAATATTGGGTTATTCTTAGGCCCTTCGGCTGAAGTCTTGAGTCAAGTATCGCAATATCTGCAATTTACTTTCAAAAGATACAGAAAGAAAAGTGTGCCTGTGTATGTGCAGGCACAGAGGAAGAGAACGAAGGAGATAAATCCAATGAGACAAAATGTTAATATTTACTCGAGCTGGGTGGAGGGCATATGGCCATTCAAGGTAGTATTCTCTCACTTCTCTTTAGGCTGAAATTTTTCAAAATAAAAACTTGGGGCAAAATACCAGGAGAGAAATTTGCATTTATTTATTTAAAACTACTGGGGACAGATAGAACTTTTTAAAACCAGAGACCATAAAGGCTAAAAAATGCCTGGGTTTTGACAACACATAATATGCTTTTCTGATTCTCAGTTGCTTAGCCAGTTTATGGTTTCTGTGCCCTTTTGTTCCAGACACTTTATAAAAAAACAATAAAATTCAGTTCATGAACATGTTAATCATTATCTCAGAGTCCTAAAAAGAATAGCCAGAATGTGACTGTTCAGAAACCAGAATGTCTGTATTACATGTAATAACAGATGAATGCAACTTCCTTCTCCCCACTTCTCCGTGCTTGAAACACAAAACCCACAAATGCTCAGTTTCTGCAAGGCTAACTTTAGCCTCTTAGAGCTATGTCTATATAACAAGTTGCACTTTGGTGTTCTTGTTTCCCAAATGTGTTAGATTCTCCCTACTCAGGCCATGCAATTCATCCATGCTACCTTGTTTGGCCACCTAATCCTATTGCTGACAGGACAGAACAGAAAGAGGTCACTAACTGGTTGTAGGCATTGATAGAGATCATAATAAAGAGACGAGATGCAGGGGAAAGAGCATGGAAAAATAGATGAGTGTATAATTTTAGGACAAGAGAGAAATGTATCATTAATGGAGTAAACAGTGGCCTTTTTAACTGGGTTCAAGTTTTTCGTTAAAACATGTTGTTTATAATAACAATATCTTCACTAAAGCATAAAAGAGTGCCAGTATGAGTACAGAAGAAAACAAAGATATATTCCTATAAATTACAGACAACCTGAAATATGGCCCTCAAGCTACCAAATTTACCAGAGCACATTTGCAGTCCTTACAATTACAGATAATTTTTCTTCAGTGGCACAACGGCAGGGACCTCTGGGGAAAGGTAGAGCATTCTACTGCTGGTTTAGCCAAAAAATTGGTTTGAACTAAAAGCGTTTAAAATTACTCCACTCAGCAACGTTTCGTTCTTTGACGCTTCCTTTTGTTCCAAAACAAATATAGTGCAAGACATTGGAATTTCAAATTGCTCTCATTGTAGTTACTCAAAATGGAAAAACTCAGGAGATTTGATCAAGAAATATGAACTCCCGTATGAAACAAAGGAAGTGACAGAAGATGGTTGATATCATCTGTTTGGAAACACCAAGGTGGAAACTACAATCTAAAATAAGCACAGGAAAATTTAGATTGGATATCTCTAATAAAAAATATAGCTTATATCCCTTTAAAAGTAGGGGAAAAAATAGCTAGGGTACCCACCAGGAGGTATTGTGACATAAAAACTTAAATCAGACATTTGCAAGGGTGATGATTAGTGAGGATTGTTTTCTTTCTAAGACACATTCAGGGAAGACAAGAAGTTTTCTTCTTATCTGAGTTGCAAATGTCACTTTTTGCCATAGAACTGTTACTTACTTCTAGAATCAGCTAAAATGCCATCAAACTTTCCCTTAATGCCTTCTTAAGGCAAAAAGTACTTTAATTTAGTTTTAAGATATTTTAAGCTTATTAACCTCAATAGTGAACTTGAAGATTTTCCATTAAATCCACTGTCCATCAAGCTATTTTAGATACATTACAATCCTCCTGCCAATATCTTGCCTCCTCTACGAAGGTGACAGGAGGTAGAAAAGGATTTAGTAAAATTAGAAAGAAAAATGAACAAACCACAAAACTCTGTTTGATGTCATTCTTCGAACATTATTGACATACTTTGTGCCAAGTATTGTGTTAGTAGAGGATGAAAATGGCATTGTCATTTATTTTTAGCTTTGCAAATGCACAAATGAGTATCTCTTACATACGAAAAGTAATATATGGATAATGTATTTTGGAGACTATAACAATTTAATGCTATTTTATAAGCTATCATTTCATGCTTTTAAGGAGTTTTTCAGTAAGTAAAAGTAGAAAGCATGCCAGACTTCTCTGACTGCCAGGAAAACGGAAGCCATATAATTGTACTTCATCCCACCTTCTCCCACCATGTTCTATATTATCCGTAATCTGTATTTTGATATGAGTTCAAGATATTGTCCCTAAAACTCTGCAATGGGAGGCTTAAAGGAACTTGACAAAGGGCTGGGCAGGATTTCACCAGGATAATCCACAGGGCTCTTTCAGCCCCCGGCCTTCATCATGCCCTGGAACGTTCTAGATGCTGAATACACAGTAGCTGCTATTTTCCCTGTCGCCCCAGTCACTGTTTTCTTCCTATTCTGCCTCCCTCTTGAGGCCATCACAGACTCCTCAGAGTTAAGTTCCCGACTCCTTTCTCTCTGCTTTCCATTCACCTCTGCTGTAATGCTTGCACTTATCTTGTGATTCTTCCTCGACTGGGAACCTCTCAAGGGTAGAGACTGCATCTCTCTCCTTCTTGGGGCCAAGCACAGTATATGTAAGAAGGACTTCACTGAATTCTCTGAAGAAAAAGAGAGTCTATCCAAACTAGTCACTTCATGAACACACTCCTTATAAGGCAAGGAACAAAGTGTCACATGATCGATTTCATCATAGCTAAGAAGCTTATGTTAGAAGGAAATAACCCAGGCCCAGCCGAGTGGCGCAGTGGTTAAGTGTGCATGTTCCACATTGGTGGCCTGGGGAGCACCGGTTCGCATCCCAGGTGTGGACATGCCACCATTTGGCAAACCATGCTGTGGTAAGCATCCCACATGCAAAGTGGAGGAAGATGGGTGCAGATGTTAGCTCAGGGCCAGTCTTCTTCAGCAAAAAGAGGAGGATTGGCAGTGGATGTTAGCTCAGGGCTAATCTTCCTCAAAAAAAAAAGAAAAGAAAAGAAAAGGAGGAAATAACCCTTTTTCTCAGCCAGGCAGAGACTTTGAAAGGTTAACTTTGCTGGATCACAGTGACCTATTTAATGCCATAAAGAACACAGAATACATGCTGTATTTACAAACTTCAAAGGAAATTAGCTATTTGCATTTTTATCTGAAGGAGAGGAAAAAAACATGATTCCTTTTTGACCTTTTATCCTCAAGTCATATATGAAGAAGATTAAATTTGTATGTATTGTCAGTGTAGTCCATTTAGAGTTGAGAATCATAACAGTGGAAAATATCAAGATTGACTTTAAAGCCTAGTGAATATAAATAATTTTTTAAAAAAATATTGACTGAGAGACTGAAATGAGGGGGAGGAAACCTCAGTTATTGGAGTCCCAATTGGAAGATGTTTTTCAAAATGAGAATCAGATGTAATAGGCATCCTATTGCTTGCATACAGAATGTAATTTTTCTGATTTGTTCTAGCAAGGTGACAAAAAAAATTGTGACGCCATGAAAGCCTTGCAATCTAGGCAGCTCAAGCGTGGATCACATGGCCTGAGTAAGTAAAGCTGCCTAGATGTCCAGTAAATATAAAATAAAATGAAATACAAACTCTCATTCACCTGAAATGTTTCCTACTCTTAGAATTGGACCCAGTGATGTTCCTTTAGCTATTTGAGACCCTAGTTGGAGAGGTATGAGAATCTAGGTTCGAAGACAAGGTCAGGTAGCACAGAAAACTAACTTCAACCCACTAATGTTAAGAGTGGATAAACTGGGGCTGAGAGCCTGAGACTCACCCAAGTTCTCATAGTCACTGAAAGCCATATTCTCCTCGTCAGTGAAAGTGGGGGGAGTGACAAAGCTGAACAGCAACACTACACTTACAGGTGTCTTGTGTGATAGTGGAACACGATAGACACCTGAGGGACTGAGGGAGGAAGGAATCAGTGAGTAGGAACTATCTAGAAACCAATTCAGTTCTCCTTTCCTTCTGAAGAGTCAGAGAATCCACAGGTCACAAGGTAAATGTTTAACAACTGGTTCTCTGGGGCGAACAAAGGCCTGATTTGGAGCATCTGCTGATTTCTCTGATGTAAATACTCCTGCGTGGTTGATTTCAAGCTACCAAGCCAAAGCTAGTGAACCACTGTTGAACAGAGACGTGAGTAGCCCATCATTCTATAGTATTTCCTCCAGCTCTACGTCATCGAGAAAATTACCTCAAGAACAAGGACAATAGCAAACATAGTAAGATAATTACTAAATGATGAGTTTAGGGTATTTATTCCCTTTTTAAAAATACAATTTACTAAATTTTAAGTATAAAATACAATCTTTAAGTAGTTGTTTTTAACAACTGGCTCATGAAATTCCTGACAATTTAACAAGTGAGTCTCGCTGGTCAGTAAGGGCCAGCTCTGGTGCAAAACTGACCATCACCTCTCAAAACCCCACTTCCTTTGTTCTAACCATTCCAAACTATAATAAGATGAAGGCCTGGGTTCTCATCTGGAGCTGAAACACACACATCATCGTCGCCATCTTCATCATAGCTGGAGCATCAGCAACAACGGAATTCGGGAGGACATTGTTTGAGAGTTCTCATAGCGTTCTCATCAGCACTTCCCAAGAACAGGGAATCAACCGCCCCTCTCTCCAGTTCCTAACCCTACTTAAGAGCCTTAGCTCCTCACCTTCTGTCCTCACTCCTTCCTGAGGAGTCCTTCACTTCTTCCAGGTACATTAAATGCATTTTCCACCAGGGTCCCTTCAGATTGTTCAACAGTTGAGTTTCTACCTTGTGTACAATTTTCGTGTTGAGTTGACTCAATATGCAGTTCTTTCTGGAGGAGCCATTACCCAGATTCAGGGAAGTCAGAATCGCAAGTAACAGCACCTTTCCTGGTTTGCAATATTGCTGTATCTACGTTCCGATTATTCAGTAGCTTGAACTTCATTTCTCATTCATTAGTAAATTGTGATACAGCTCTTATGGCTCTCTAAGAGAATTATTGTTTCAGTGTAAGCCAAGGATAACCTATAAAAAAGCTGCCTGGGTTCTAATTAAAGGTGTATCCGAATGTTCTCTTTGAATTAGTACGATTGTCTTCCAGTTGGTTTTCTTCCCTCCATTCTCCTGCTTCTCTGCAATGTCACCAAGCAGATTAATCCTCCTACAGCCTAGCCAAGAAAATCTCTCTCTGCCCGCTCCCAAACCTTCAATAGCTCCCTATACTCGCCAAATAAACTCCTTATATTGGATTCAGAGCTTCTTACAGATTGGCATTAACCCATTTCCTTCTTCCTCAATTTCTCTCTCACATCCAAGTTCCAGCCAAACCAGGTCATGTGCCAATCTATAAATCTGTCCTGTTCCTATAGCATTGCTCATTCTCTACCACCACTTACAATGTTCTAACTCCACCCATCATAGTCCTGCCTGGACTTCAAAGTTCAGCTCAAACCACACATCCCCCCTGAAGCTAGCAATGACAATGTCCCTCTTTTGTAGTCCAAAAGAAATACGTTTGTGCTTACAATATTTGTCACATTGTAGATGCCAAGCTCCTCGAGTGAACAAGCTTTTTCTTAACATTTTTTGTATCTCCCACCGTCTTCCCAAGTACCTAGAAATACTTTTTAAATTTCTATGTATTATTCCTCCCATCAATTCTTTATGCTGATGAGAAATTCCTCAGGGTGAAGACTTGGGTTTTATCATTATTTTTATCCCTTAGTGTACTTAGGATTGACATATTAAGGTGTCAATGAATATTTGTTAACTAAACGAATAGAAATTATCAGTTTTTTTCCTTAAAATACAAGTAGGTGTCTATCTCAGAGATTTCAGAATATGCTCAATTTCAATAAAGGGCAGTAGCTTAGTATAAATAGCACACTCTTGAAGCCTAAAGTGGCTGGAAATGATGAAGCTTCTTATTTAGTATGCTTCTGAGATGTTTTTAACTTATTTACTGAGAGAGGCTATTAGGCAAAATGATATCTTGGTGCAGAATCTTTAAGAGGAATATAAATGAAAATAAATATATATATTTAATACTGAAGAGACAGACCTAAATCTGCCTTGACCCTATAGAATTTGAAAATGCATACATTTCAGAGTATTAATGGTGACACTGATTAAGTGTTCGAATAGGGACTTACTCGGAGCCTGCTGGAAGGTTGTCCTCACAGTGATGCTGTCCCCCTCTCTGAGAGCCACCAAAATGCACTACTCTGTTCAGAGTGGTCTTAGGACCACTTTTTATGGCTGCGAAAACTACTCCTAGAAAACTGTTCTTCAGAAATACTAGCAAGGTATGTAAAGATGTATGTACACTGTTGTTAATCCCAGTGTTACTTGGAGAAGGAAAACAAGTAAGCAGTCTCAATGCCTACAAATAGAGCAAAGTTAAATAAATTATAGTACAATGGAATACTCTGCAGCCACAAAAAAGAATGAGGAGTGTCTACAAGTCCTCGCTTAACAGGCTGTCCTAAGGGGCTGGCCCCGTGGTGTAGTGGCTAAGTTTGTGTGTTCCACTTTGGCGGCCCAGTTTGTGGGCTTGGATCCTGGGTGTGAACGTATGCGCTGCTCATCAAGCCACGCTGTGGTGGCATCCCACATAAAATAGAGGAAGATTGGCACAGATGTTAGCACAGTGACAATCTTCCTCAAGCAAAAAGGGGAAGATTGGCAACAGATGTTAGCTCAGGGCCAACCTTCCTCACACACACACACAAAAAGGCTGCCCACGATATCTTGTTAAACATAAAAAACATTGTAAAAGAAAGAAATATTTATGAACATGCATACATGTACATACATGCATAAATTTGAGTACATGTGTTTGTGTGTGATGTGCTCACACATGTATGTGTGTATATGTACAAATGTTTATACTTATATGTGAAACATATATAAGTTGTATATATACATATTTTTATAGATATTTATTTTTTTCTAGAATTGTGGATAAAAAGATGTAGGAAGATCCAGAAAACTTTGTAAATAATTACTTCTTGGTATGTAGCCTTTTCCTAAGAATGGCCATATTTCTTACTTGACCTTGGGACTCTGCTCTCTCTAAATGGCTCATAATTAGGCTGTAGGATGCAATCCTTTGAAGCGACTGTTCCCGTGATCTCGGTGGGCAGCAGCAGCATCCACAGCCTGAGGATACCCTTCCTCACACCTGCCTTGCCCCAGACGCCCATGGTGATGAGCACTAGAGTCAGACCATGTCCTGGAGCCTCGTCCATGCTCATCTCCTTGGACCGGTCACAAGGAAATGATGTGCGTGTGCTAATATCATACTCTATTACTCAGACGCCAATCATGGAACCAGATCTTGTATTCGTATGTTAAAAAGGCCATTATAAGTGATTTACAGGGAATGAAAGAAAGTTCATTTTTTTTTGCGTGAAACAGAGTTAATAGCATGGTTATTCAGCTTCAAAAGGGCATTTTTCACATTAAAAGATGATTTAATATAGAATTACTTTTTAAATGAGCTGCCTCAGTACATTTAAAATGGACTTTGATTTACAAATATTTGACTTACCCTCACATACTCAACAATACCTAATATGTAATACACGCGCCTCCTGCTAGGATTGGGGTTTGACGCATTCTCCTATGCCAGCCTCTTAAAACATATTTTGGGCTGAGAACATTTACTTTCTGTTTTCCTACTGTGCATCTTGAGACGTGATTTCTGTAACAGCTCTCCCCAACTGTTTTAGATCTTCATGCTGGACTCATCCATTCATCCATTCAGCAGACATTTACTGAGCTCCTACTTCCTGCCACTCATTCTTGTTAAGTGCTGGGGATACAAGTGTGAACAAAACAGACACAGTTCAGACCTACTGAGGGCATAGACTGTGATCCTATGATGTCACAAATAAAGGTAGAATATCGAATTGCAGTATGATACATGAAGGAAGAGTAAGGACGGAGGTGAGACATTAGGTAGCAGGCTGCAGGCATCAGGACTGCGTGCTTCTTTCTGTGGAAGGGACGTGGAAGCAGAGGCCTGAGGACTGGGTGGGAGTCAGCTGCACGAAGAACCGGATATAATTTTCATGGCAATGAGATGTGCAAAGGCCCTGAGGTGCATAGAGGATTGGAGCGTGCCTGGGAATGGGAATAAAGTCTGGGTGTCTGGAGCACAGAAATGAAGGACTGTGACAGGAGAGGGGATGTGACATGGGTACAGATACATGTCAATAGAAATATGTCTGCATGAGGCTTGCATGACAAGGCTGGCATTTCAATTCTGATCTTTCTGGCAGTTAGTTTGTATTTACCAAATGGGCCTGTCATTATCTGTATACGTTCTTATGAAATAATAGGTCACATGAAGCTCCTTGTGAACGTGCCCCAGAATTTCAACAAAAGTGCTGCTCTCTAATTCCTACTGGGAGGATATATTTTACTGGGAGGCAGAGAGACTGGAAGGAAGGATACAGAGATGAGTGTGACCGGAGGGGACCGATGGAACATTTCGGGTTCCAGCTGCTTGACGAACACAACTTGGGATGGATTTTACCTGGATGCTTTCGTATAGGGTGGAGTCTGCATAATGCTGTGGAGGAGTCCACTTCCCTCCCCACAGCTGTAGCCGCAGGCCCCCCAGGACCAGTCCAACTGACCCCACCTTACCAACAGAGTGATTAGGAAATTGTCTTTCAGAAAATTTGCAAAGTCGCGTAGCCAAAGCATGAGCGGAAGAGGAAGAAGAAATCTTGACCCGAAATGATGGCGGAACCAAAGATTCTCCTCCCCTCGGAACCAAAGGATGGGGACACGACTAGAACTTAGAAGTCGGACTCATCAGAAGTGAGGGGGGTCCATCATTCCAGAAGACCCGGTGTTAAAAATTCCTTCTCCACGTTACCTTAAGTGTTTAAAACCTTACTATAAATGTTTAGGACCCCATCCTAAACGTTTAGAACCTTATCATAAATGTTTGGACCTTACCATAAATGCTTGAAGCCCACCAACCAAAACCTGTCCTGCCAGAGTTTCCACACACCAGTGTGTTCTCCCCAACCTCTTAAATTTTGCCCCAAATCCTGAATCGGGGAGACAGATCTGGGAGTGCACGCCCCCTGTCTTGCTGCAGATCGATCTCACAGAATAAAGCTGATTTCTTTCCCGAAGGCTGATGCTGTAATTAATTGGCTCATTTACGTGTATCAGGCAAGAGAATCCCAACTTTGTGCAGTAACACAGTCCACAGAATTATCTCCCTAAAAGACAAAAGTGGCCATTATAGTCTCCTGGCTTAAGGACTCCAGTGACTCTCCAGAGACTACATGATGAAGCAACAACTCCTGGGGAGGACATACCAGGCCCTTTGCAAGTGGATCCCCCAATTCTTTGCTTATGTTGTGTACTTTACTTTGTGGAGGTCAAACTCCAACTTACTTCACTCCCTATCTCAGCCAGCACAAATCATTCTCTATGACGTGGCACGTGGTTCCCCTCTTCTAGGAATGAAGAACCAGCTCCTCTTCATGGTAACCTACTGCTGATCCTACGAGACAGCTCACCACCTCTGTCCTATCGGACTCACAGCTTTCAGAGGACAGCATGTGGCACTGAGGAAAACAGAGGACTCATACCTGATTATCCAGGTCAGGTCAATCTACCTGGCAGTCAGGGGTTATAGGTGATGATGTCAGGTGTCCCTGACAGCCAAACTCTTTTTAAAGCTTCCCCCTCATTAGCCAAATTTGGGGGGAAATAGGGGTGGGTTTAGGTGAAGGGAGATGAGAACTTTACAGTGAAGGAAGCAGCACATGCCAAGGTCCTGGGGCAAGTGGAAGCACAGTTTGCTCAAAGAACTAGAAGAAGATCAGAACTCTGGGATTCAGAGAGTGAGGTAGGCAAGAGGAAGGCGGCAGAGGTGGGCTCTGATTAGGTTTCTTTTATTAATCATTACTGGACTGGTCATTGATCAACAACCCCCCCACCCCCGTAAAACCGCAGTATACAACATAAAAAATCTAAATGGACTCAACTGTACACTAAACGGGTTCTATCTTTGCAGTAGTTAAGAAAGAAAAAAAAATGGTTACAAACCAAAATATAGTAGGGGGCACTAATAAAATTCAATTCAACAAATTCCGACTGGACTGTGAGGTCACTAAGTGCATAGTATTGTAGGGAATATTAGAAGTGGAGGAGGCACGTTGACTGGGGCATCAGTTATCGGGGCAACATTTCAGTACTGACACAAAATGGAGTGGGATTTCAGTACAAAATAAAGAAATTTCAGAAACTTCATACAATATGTGAGAATTGTAGTGGGTCTTCAAGCATCGAAAAAATGGGGTAAGGGGCTGGAGGGAGCTGTTTCAGAAGAGGGAAGAGCAGCCAGGGTTGAGATGCTAGAGGCATCAAGGAAAATGGCCTAATTGAGACAAAGGTATGTTTTTAGTAGGAAAGAAAAATTACTAAAAAATTAGTATATTTAGAAAAATTGTCAAGGAGGAAAAGTACAGAGGCTGAAAATAATCAGCCCACAAAAGAAGGCCATGGGGTGATTTAAAAATTTGTTTGTTAGGTTGGGGCCAGCCCAGTGGCACAGCGGTTAAGTTTGCACATTCCACTTCGGTGGCCCAGGGTTTGCCAGTTCGGATCCCGGGTGCAGACATGGCACTGCTTGGCAAGCCATGCTGTGGCAGGCGTCCTACATATAAAGTAGAGGAAGATGGGCATGGAAGTTAGCTCACAGTCAGTCTTTCTCAGCAAAAAGAGGAGGACTGCCAGCAGATGTCAGCTCAGGGCTAATCTTCCTCAAAAACAAAAAAGAAAAAAAAATTGTTTGTAAGAATCCATGAATAGGGTTTCAAGTTACTATTACTTTAAGCTGCGGTAGGCAGAATTTCCCTTGGAAGAAATTAAGAATTTCTTGATAATTAAAATATGAACTAGTAAGTCAAAAGAGGATGGGGATCTCCAAGTCTGTCTTAATTGGGTGCTAAAAATAGATGTTTCTAAAAGTCCTGTTTCCTTTCTAGGCCAACCAACATTCTTGAGAAGTGCTTTTAACCTCAGCAATGTGCTAATTGTTTCTAATGGCCTGTAAACAAACTCCCTACACTATTAACCTTCTCCTTTTAGCCAGAGATTCGGGAAATTAGTCTTTGAAAGAAAAGTCCCCAGCAGGTTGCCCAAGGAAGTGTCCCAAAGTAGAGACACTGTCACTTTGTTTGGAGGGGACTCAAGGTCAAACCAGCCACAAGCTTGTGATGTGGAAAAAATAATCCTAAAATCTCAAAAAAACAATAAAGGATGACTCCTCTCTCTGGTTCAGTTTAGTTGTGTTCCTGTCTATAAGGAGAAATATAAATGATAGCACCTCTCAAATAGCTTTCAGACACACAAATCCATAATCCCAGCATTTTTTTAAAACATTAAAACAGTATTCCCCACCCAACTGACAAAAATATTTGAAGTTTGATCGTTGTAAGTTAGAATCGATGCCATATTGAAAATGGGGTTCACTGTAGTCTTAGAAAGACAATAGCCCCTGAACCACCAGGACATGAGCAGGGGAATTCAAGTGGCTCCCCTCTCTTCTGCTCATCTTCTTTAGAACGTGAAAAAATTCATTTAATTTGTTCTGAAAGAAGAATAATCATAGAATAGTCCAAAAATGTTACAAGAAAGATGGCAAAGGAAGAGAGAGTTTTTCCAATCATATTTTAAATTTTCTTTAAAGTTCCAGTAATTAAACTATGTGCTTGGCATAGAGTGAGTCATGAAACAGAAGTGGAAGCCCAGATTGAGGTCCAAAAGAGATACAAATATGTCTGTGTGATTTCAGGTTATAAAATTATAACATTTCAAGTTAGTGGGATATTAGATGATTTGATAAATGACGTTGGAATAATCAATGTAATAATGACGATAGTAATAACAAAACTTGGATCTTTTAGCACTCCTCAACACAGATACTTGGGAAAGTCAAACTATCAAATATTTAAAAGAAATGGAATTGTGGGGCCGGCCCCGTGGCCAAGTGGTTAAGTTCACCCACTCTGCTTCGGCGGCCCAGGGTTTTGCTGGTTCGAATCCTGGGCGTGGACATGGCACTGCTTATCAGGCCATGCTGAGATGGCGTCCCACATGCCACAACTAGAAGGACCACAACTACAATATACAACTATGCCCTGGCAGGATTTGGGGAGAAAAAGCAGAAAAAAAAAAAAAGATGATTGGCAACAGTTGTTAGCTCAGATGCCAATCTTTAAAAAAAAAAAAATGAAATGGGGGGCCGGCCCAGTGGTGCAGCGGTTAAGTTCGCATGTTCCGCTTCGGCGGCCCGAGGTTCACCGGTTTGGATCATGGGTGGGGACATGGCACCCCTTGGTAAAAGCCATGCTGTGGTGGGTGTCCCACATATAAAGTAGAGGAAGATGGGAACGGATGTTAGCTCAGGGTCAGGCTTCCTCAGCAAAAAGAGGAGGATTGGCAGTAGTTTGCTCAGGGCTAATCTTCCTTAAAAAAAAAGAAATGGAATTGTAAAACTATGAGAATACAACACGAATAAATCGAATTAATAACAGAGCATTGGCAAAGCAATTCCTAAGTGGGCCAAAAAATCAAAATCACTGATAATTGAAAACATAAAAATTTAACACTGGGTATGGAAAAACATTCAAAACAGAGTAAAAGAGAAAGAGTAAATGGAGAAATATTCACATTTGCTATATATATAGAAAAGTGCTAGCATTCCTGACATATAAAGAAATCTTCCAAATTTATTTTTTAAAAAATAGACAAACACCCAAGAGAAAACTTGGAGGGGAAAGGCCAAAATATTCACAAAAGAATCAATAAAAATAGCCAGTTCACCAAGGAAGCAGCTCAGCGACAGGGGCCGCAGCTATGCATCAAATGGTCCACCAACTGGTAGCTCAGTCTTATCTCCGCACACATGTCGGTTCCAACATAGATAGTGCCGAGATGTGATGGGTAGAGAAAAGCAACACACAAGTCACGTGAGAACAGGTCTGGTAGACTCTTACTGCTGTGAAATTCCACACGCAGGTAGTATTTGTATTGCATATGGCAGTACATTCTGAGAGCAACATGGGGAAGATTCCAAGTAACAAGGCAGGTGATGACCTGGCACGATGCACCTGAATCTTCAATCTCTGAGCAAGCCCTTTCCTTCAATAGTCATGAGGCAGTGTGGCGTGCACTCAAGAATAGGGGAAGGTCTGGCTTGGAGACCCTGTTGTCACTTCTCAGCTATGTGACACTGGATACGTTTCCTAACGTCCTCCCACCAAGCCTCAGGTGACTTATGTGAGGACAGGGGACAATAGTACTTGCCTCACGGTGCTGTTCTGAGCACTACAGGAGGTGATGCCTGGAAACACACTGAACACAGGCTACCAGGGACAAGTCTGATCAGGAAGAGATTTTCCACAGCCTGGTACAGCTCCAGCAGAATAGGAGGCTCAGCTGATGGGAGTCACAGATCACCACGTGCAGCTCAAATGCGGCTTCCACAGTGCACGGAAGCTAAGCACTTGGAGACATATGGCTTCTGAAAATGTGGGCTGCAGCCCTGAGCTGCATCTCGCTTACCAGTGCTACTAAAGACTGGAAACTCGTTATAATCGTGGCAAGGATCAGGTTTAAACCAGAGTGTAATTATACCATAGAAACTCTGCTTTCTACATCACCAGTGTCACTGGAGACCCAGAGGAAGACTGAAGTCGAAGGATGGTAAGATGCCATTTCATAAAGTGCTCTTTTGCCTGATATTTTTCCCACTCCATTCTCCTTGCTTCCTAATTACCAAATAGCATGAAAAAATTCTGCAATAATTCTGAAATCATATGGATACATACTGGAGGATTTTTCTTCCAGAATGAAATTAAACAACTTTTGTAATTGTTTTACTAGAGGGCTGTGAACTTGTTTCCATTCTTCCTGGACTTACTGATTCATTTCTACTGTAGGGCAAAAAACAGCGAATGTAAACTCAAAAGGTGACACCATTTAAACCTGATCGAGGTTTTTGGAATTAATTTAAAAGACAGAACTGAACTGCAGTTCGTTGGTTCAGGAAAATGACTTCCAGAATTGTCTTATCTCTGTACAACCAGAGTTGGCCTCTTCTTCACAGTGCATACTTCCTAATCGCTACACGGCTTGGGTCCCATGAAGCACGTTTTCCAATACTGCGCCAAGCCTGGTTTTCTTCTTTAGTTTATCAGAATCCGATAGAAAACAGGCAGCCCGACGGCTGAATGCAAAGGGCCAGGCATCCACGTGCACAATCTGGGATTTGGAACTAAATCGTTTTTATCTTCAGACCGTGAGATGATTTAGAGGAACAGCAGAGCTTGGCATCAGCAAGGTTTAAGAGTTCAGATGGAGATAGTAGTCGATAGGAAGTGAGCTTCCTGACTTAGGAAATCAGAGGCGGTTCAGCTCCACCTCCTCGTCCATCTACAGGAGGCTTTCCCAAACTCAGTACTATTGAAATTTGGGGCCAGAAAACTCTTTGCTTTGGGGGACTTTTCTGAGCATTGTAGGATATTTAGCAGCATCCTTTCTCACAACACACTACATTCTCGTAGCACCACCTCCCTCCGACTTACGACAACCAAAAATATCTCCAGACATTGTCAAAACCACCCCTGGTTGAGAACCACTAACTCACAGCTACGTAAGACTATTCTAGCTACAGGCTCTTGCCTGACTCCATACAATTGAAAGGGAAAAATGGAGTTGCATGGAGTGTTGACTAAAGTTTACATAATCATGCCTATATCCATAAAAGTACAGAACTGGCTTTAAAAACATTACTTTACTCAGAGGAAAAAAAAATACCATTCAGCTAGCCAATGAAAGGCTTGTTTATGAGAAGTTTCAGCAGGCAGATGATGTCTGGGATGTCAAGGCAGGCACACCAGTCATAGAAAAGATTAAATACTCTTGCTTATGTTTCATAGAACCATAGTTGATGTAAGTTTGGAGAGCAAATTATAGATGAGACAAGATCAGTAAAACCTTACCTACAATGTACTCTTTCAGTTAGCAACTTAGAGCCAAAATCTTAGCTAATATTTACTGTGTTTGCTATGTGCCAGGCACTCTTCAAGTTTTATCTCGTTTAATTTTCAGAACCTTTTGAAGTAGTTCAGAAAGGCCGAGGAACTTGCCAGAGAACAAGATATTTAGAGGTGGGACCAGGTTGTGAACCCAACATTCTTCTCCAGAGCCTATGCTCTCCATTACCGTCTTCCATCACCAGAGGCGGACGCAGTTGGTGTCACTGAGTAGTTCTAGGGCAAATCAATCTATGTTCAAAAACACAAATGTCAGCGGAAACTGGGAGATATGAAAATCAGACATGGTGAGAGACTGGGGGAGGAAAGAAGATTCTGTGCCTTCTGCTACTCTCACCACAGAAAAAGCGTGGTGTAAAATAGATATTGCAAATGGACAAGCAGCAGACCATAGCACTCTCGAAGGAAATCATTTCCATATATGTATGGGAAAATAAACTTATCTCAACTAAGCCAAGTTTTCAAGATAAATAAAAAGATAATTCCATCTATCTACAGTTTAATAAGGGATACAAAAAACCCACAAAGGTTCAAGGACTGAAATTTATTTTTTTAATTTCCTGAATCAAAATCTCTGTCCATATGGACGTGGAGTTGCAAGAGCCAAAAATATCATTCCAGAAAGCCAGATTAGAGCTGAACACTGACAGCTCTGTGAAATCTAATGGGTGTGATGGGATCATCACATTGCATGCATCGCATCTTTTCCTAGAACACTCTTCTGCATAAATTCTGTAAAAAAAAAGAGTTACCTGTGATAGAACCACTCAGCTATTGTCTTGAAGGTTTGAAAGGACACATGTTAATTTCCATGGAAAATTTTAACGTAAAAGTTTAGTGTGGGTATTTGGTCCAGGAGAGAGTCTTGGCTAGCTCCTCCTCGTACAGCTCACGAGCATGCCTGCACACTGGACTCCATGACGACGGGGACCTTTGAGCCCTTAGACACCAGCTAGCAGAGTGCATCAGTCAGCTGGCCATCGTCAAACTAGTTTCCCAGTGCAGACTCAGAGTGAGACAGCACCCTCTCTCATTTCATATGTGCAAAACTCTGGAGTAGTGTGGGCTCCAAGAGGGAATGGAAAACCCAGGGGAAAGTGCCCATTGTTAATATCATTGGAAAACCGTCTCATAGTTTACAAAGGACTTTCACATGGATTTTATCACTGGAGTATCACCACCACCCTGACAATCCTTTGAAGTGGGTATTATCAGCCTTATTGGATAAGAAGGTAGCCGAGAGGTAAATGACTAGTTCCGGTTTACACAGCTCGTAATTAACTCCGGATGCAAGGCCGGGTCTGGTCTGGATTTCTTTTGCTTTCTGCTCCACAATGTCACCTTCTGACAGTATTGTTCCATGCAGACCAGACAACAAGCAAAGGAGACAAAGGAATCAACTCAGCGGGAAAGTCTTCTCCACTTCTGCTCAAGTCCGGGCTTTAACTAAACTATGTGGATCAAATAACCTACCTACCCGTCCCTCTTTTGTAGAGGATTACTTTAACCTAGTCAATACAGGTTTATCATGGACATCATTTGAGGTCCACCTCTGAAATGATCACTGAGCAAATACAACAGCCTTTAAAAATGGGCATAAACACAGAATCCACCTTAAAGTCTAGTTAACTACAAAATGCAATTCCACATGCCAGAAGCTCATCGAATTCCATAAAGCTTAAAATGTTAATATTGACGTCAAGTACTTGAACAGTTAAAAGGCACAATTAAAGAGATATAGAATGTTTGCATTTATTTTAAAAACTGATAGCAACTGACTAGATTGTACTGTGGGTAAATTCTTACAGTAGCAATCATATTTCTTAAAAGACATGCTAATTGTCCATCTCTTCTCATACCCCTTAAACCACATGGAGTTTTGAGAATGAAACTAAATTTTGAAGTTTGTTCCCTAAAACTTTTCTTGAAGGTATCTTTTGACTATTTAAATGTTTTATGTTGTTTTTTATTTTTAAAGTGATCATTTATATCAGATTTAACAAAAATTTATAGCAGTTTCTACATCAAATCACTATCACGATATTTGTAAACAGTATGAATGATTAAAACTTTCTTTTACTTTTGCAGCTCTTAACACTGTGATATGTAACTTGAATTTTATGTAAGAACATCAGAGTGCTTAATTAATAAGGTAGTTAAATCTGACTTTGTTTCCTTTGAAAAATACATATTATTCCACTGAATGGCATCAGTTCCCTGGTAATTGTATTTTAGCAATTACCAGAAGAGGTTAAATGTGATTATATTTGTTTGCTCTTGTCCAGAAATACTTAGTGTACACTCTATTTTCTAATACTGTGCTACATAACTTTTCTCAGGATTCTCAGGTTCTTTTCATGCCCCCTGTCTATCATCTGTAGGAGATACAGAGAGGTACCTCCCAGATCCCTTTTCAAAGGGGGATTTGCTGCCCAGCTATGGGGCATATGGTCAGCAGACACCTCCAGCTGTAAGCTCCTTCAGGATCTGCATTAGCAACTGTCCCCGGGCAGCTGTGCTGGGACATTGGGTGAGGCCGGATGTGAGGGCTTGGGTTGGCCCTACTGGGGACACTGTGCAGGTCATATTTATTCCAGGGCTCCCCAGACAGTTGGCCCAAGGCCGAGCTAGGCCTGCGTCACGGTTCACGCCTCTCTGCTCATTTTGCTTCCTCCCTTATCTCTTCATAGCCCTTGGTCTCTAATGAATAAATAATAACAAAAAAATCTTGCCAACTTCTGTCTCAATTTCTGCTTCTGGAGAACTCAACCTGCTACAGGTCCCCTGCCTCAGCTTTCACAGCAGCCACATTTAAGAAGTTAAACTCTTCTAAAATTTCTAAAGCTATCCTAATAAAGAAGTCTTGTCTTTCCCAAATATTTTTGCGTCACTAAGGTCTGATTTCTTTCACAATTATTTCTTATACAATCACATGCCAACATAATTCCTCCTATTAGTATTAAAACATATTGGCCTGCAGCAACACGGTCCCTCCTAACTCAAAATATTTCCTCTGAGCTGATACTTAGGGCCAGATATTCCCATTTGGATTAATGTCTCATTTCCAAAGAACTATTTATGTACATACTTTTCCCAAGAGGAAGATTATTAATCATAATCATAACAAGTGATACGTTGCATTTGTGTAGGGATCTGAAATTTTCAAAATACGTTGATATAAATTCACTTGATTCTAATGCTACCTCAGGAATTCACCAAGTTTAGGAAATTAAGGTCAAAATAATTGATTTGCACCAAGTCAGACAATCAGTTGGTGGTGGGTTCAGGAAGAAAAGCCTATTCTTCTGACCCCCATCCCTAACCTGTCTGCTCTCTGTGGTGCCACCTACACACGCACACCCCTTTTGCAAAGTGGAATGCACACTTGCACTCCCTGAGGAAATGGGGCATAGGGTCCTAAAATCTAGGGCTTCAGGAATCGTTAACTGTGGAAATCCCCATTTGAAGCTGAAGTTGCAAGGCAGGGCTCTGCTGGTCTGCTCCCCTTTTGGTGTCCTTACACTTGACTCAATCCTCACAGTAACCCTGCACAAATGAGAGGAAGGCACTCTTCTTATCCAGAAAGACAGGACTAAGGAGGGACAGAGCCACATTTGGCCCCACACAGTCTGTCTTCAAAGGCCTTATGCTACCCACTCATCTCCAGAGTTAGAAAGGCTGCTCAGGGCAAACTAGAGATGCCCTGACCTTAACTGTGAAAAACAGAGGGAAAATGGGAGAGGAAGAAGGAAGAAACAGAGATTTACTCTCCTTTAGCTGTTGGGGATAAATCATGTGGTAAGGATTTTAGAATTTAGGGGATGATTTAAGACCACTTATGCAATAATACATGTCTGTAAATAATTCTTGGATTAATGGTCTCCGCATAATTCTGTATCCGTGAGAGTGATACAAATAGGAGAGGCCTTTGCCAGAAGAGGCATCCTGAAAGAGACGAGTTTTAAGCAAACCAAGAAAGTGATATGAAATGAGGATTAGTTACTGTTAGCCCAGGGGTCAGTGCTAGAACAATCAAGGATCGCAGCTTGCTGGGGACAGAAAGTCAATTTGTCTTGCTTGGAATAAAGTGTCTTTGTCAGAACCAGGAATCCAAGTCAGTCTGTGGACATAAGAACACAAAATACCAACTCCTTACCTACCCAGGAGGCAGCCTGCTTTTCTAACTGTAGTTTAAGAACAAAGAGAAGCATAATTCACTTTATCATTGGGAATTCCCACTAATGAACACAGAGAACAATGCAAGAACACATTGTCATATGCTCCTATTTATGTGTAACCCTAATTATTATTACCTATACTGGGACCTCCCCAAACCCCATTGGTTGTAGCATCACAATTTGGGGTTAATCTAGTAAAGAGAAAGACAAACTTGAGTTAAACAATTTAGGAGACGGGGCCGGCCCAGTGGCGCAGTGGTTAAGTGCACACATTTTGTTTCTAGGCCCAGGGTTCACCGGTTCCGATCCTGGGTGCTGACATGACACCACTTGGCAAAAGCCATGCTGTGGTAGGCATCCCATGTATAAAGTAGAGGAAGATGGGCATGGATGTTAGCTCAGGGCCAGTCTTCCTCAGCAAAAAGAGGAGGATTGGCAGATGTTAGCTCAGGGTTAATCTTCCTCAAAAAAAAAAAAAATTAGGAGACATTACTGACTTCGTCTTGCAGTCCAGCATTGTAGAATGAGTCTACAGCATCTCAAGCTGAAGGAGAGAATGTCAGGAAGGTTGAGCCCTCGCTGGGGTACAGCAACTTTCACTACACCCTACCTGCAAGCCTAAGTTTTGGGCCTTCAGTTCAGAGGTGTTTGTCTGCAGGAAGGCATCTTACCTAGCATAATAGCTCCTCCCTATGGTCTCTGGACACTTTGGGTTACAAAACGTGTCCAGTGGCCCCAGCACAGCCTCTTGTGGAACCATGGAACCCCTAGTCTTAGATGCAAACATAGGAGGACCATATGATAAGATTTACCCAGGAAGGTCCCAATATTTGCTTTTGTCCATGCATCCTCTCTGGTTTAGCCTTTGTCCTAGATTTGTCATTACTCGAGTTAGTAGTCTAATTAATAACTACATTAAAATAAACCGGAGTGGTTTTGGTAGACTTTTGTGTTCCGCCATTGTCTCAAGTAGAGTGTGCAAGGCTCATGGTGTCCATCTGCACTGGGACTGGTCTGAGGTCTGCGAGATGCACAGAGCCACCAGGCCAACAGTTGGTGGGGTCAGTGGAGATGGTGGAAGTTATATGCTCGCTCTACATGAAATGAGTACAGAAAATGAAGGCAAACGGTACAGAGAGTGCACAAAAGTAGTCAGAAGGCTTTTGCTACAAGGCCATTTATTGATTATAAATCTAGAACTATTTAGTGTGCTCATCAGTGAAATTATTTATTTTGGAATAAACTCTTCCAACAGTAATAAGCTAAAAGAAAAAGTATGTATTAAGTACCTAAGATTCTAATACGAATGCCAATGTTTTCCCATACCACCAAGAAATTTTTGGACACCGGCTGGATGTCTTACAATTGAACTCGGTTCTGGTACTATCTACCAGGAGATAGCATCAGATTCCACAGGTCAAGGGTTCAGTTCTACAAAGACTTCCCCCCGCCCCACTTCAGATGCCAATCACAAGGCCAAGTTGTCACCTGGGATTCTGACCCACCTGCTATAGAATGGAGGTGCCAATTACTCCCTCCTTGGGCTTGATTAATTTGCTAGAGTGGCTCACAGAACTCAGAGAAACATTCTACTTACTAGACTTGTTTATCATCAAAGGATATAACTCAGGAACAGTCAGATGGAAGAGATGCATAGGGCAAAGGATGGGAAGAGTAGGAAGCTTCACTCTCTGAATGTGCCACCCTCCCCGGATTTCCATGTGTTCATCGACCTGATAGCTCTTGGAACCCCATTCTTTGGGGTTTTTATTGAGGCTTCATTACATAGAATGATTGATTAAATCATTGGTCATTGATGATTGAACTAGACTTCCAGCCCCTCTCCCATCTCCCCTCCCTGGAGGTCAGGGGTGGGACTAAAAGTTCCAACTCTCCAGTCACATGATTGGCTCCCCTGGCAACTAGCTCCCATCCTAAGGTGCATCCCAAAGTAACCTCATTAACATAACAAAAGACTCCTTTGTTGCTCTCCTCACTTAGGAAATTCCAATAGATATTCTTTATTAGAAATCAAAATATTACAGTACAGAATTTCTATTTCTCAAGAAAGTTAACGATGAATATGTAAGTTGCATACATGTTGGTCAACATTTTCCACCTACCAGAGAGGGTTTTAAAACATCATTGACCAGACAAAGACCAGAGACACAAACCTGCTGAAGAAGAACCAGCATTTACTACAGAGCGGGCAGTTATTTTAAGAATGCTGTGCTCAGAGAATGTGATTTCACACGTGCAGCTCAGAAGGTACATTTACATATTACTCAGTGAAGTGTGGCTTTTCATTTAGATCAAATGACTGTTCTAAATTAATTTACTCAGTTTTGATTCCAAGTTTTCTCGTGCATGTACAAAAAGTTAAGTGATAGCTGTTAGTGTTAGCTTGCTTAGCAGAAGAACTTTATATTATAGAGTTAAAATGAGGGGCTGGCCCTGTGGCGCAGCAGTTAAGTTCGCAAGTTCTGCTTCGGTGCCCAGGGTTCCCCAGTTCGGATCCTGGGTGTGCACATGGCACTGCTTGGCACGCCATGCTGTGGTAGGCGTCCCACATAGAAAGTAAAGGAAGATGGACACGGATGTGAGCTCAGGGCCAGTCTTCCTCAGCAAAAAGAGGAGGATTGGCAGCAGATGTTAGCTCAGGGCTAATCTTCCTCCAAAAAAAGCAAGTTAAAATGAATAGTTTTCTGTCAGTGTCGTACGATAAAAATGAAAAATCTGTTAATTCCAATAATTGTTCAATTTTTCTTTTCATGTAATTCATTGATTCAAAGTAAAGCTTTTGGAAGTTTTTTCTCTTGATGGTGAAATATCTGACCGTATTGTGAATCCTATTGCAAATTCAGTTTAAAAGTTCCACATTGAATATACTCTTTGTTTTTAAAGTAGCAATGTGAACATATATTTCTGTGGAATACAGCATTATGGTTAAAAACAACGCTGTTACTAAATTTAGGAACTCGTGGAACATGCTTGGAAGTACCTGTGGTACGCATATTACTCATAATTGTGTTCAAACAAGCTGTGATATTCCACCAGTCAAAGCAGAAGCTGTAGTTGTCAAAATTTACCAACACTTTTACAGAAACAGAGTAAGTGAACCGCAAAGTCGCTGTGATAAGATCGATGTTGTCTAAAGAGCACCCCTGGTTGCAGCGTGTACTGTCTGTCTTTGCCGCCAATCATCAAATGCAATCCTAGGAAAGTTTCAGCCTTGAAAAAACTACTTTGTAAATCAACTGTAGTACCTACTGAAGGGTGGCGGAATATGCCACCCGAACCTATGTCACTTTGGCATAAAGATTATTTGGAGCTGAAGCCAACTGGAAGGAAGCAGACACAAGAAAAGCTCTCTGCCCTTCCTTATTTGTCTAAAAGCAGGATGTACATTTGTAAAGGGGTCCCCTCCCCTCTCTACCAGGAAGGACACAAGTTAACCACTGGAGTCAACTCTAGACCCTGGTCAGCCTGGAAGACACCAGAGGAATCCACGCAGCAAACTTTAGAACCAGCCGTATCTTCCATTAGTTCCCCGTACATTCACCGTCCCACAGTTTGCTGCCCTGGAAGTTCAAAGTCCTTTTCCTCTATCTTGTTACTTCTCTACAAATGTATTGTTCTTTGGTTAACATGCTATATAAGCCCAAGTTCTAACCACCCCTTTGAGTTACTCGTCTCTGAGCGCTTCCATGAGCAAGAGCAATGCACCTGTTAATACATTTCTGTTTGTTTTTCTTTTGTTAACCTATCTTTTGTCAGGACACCAGCAGGAGAACATAGGAGGATAGAGGGAAAAGATTTTATTTCCTCTCCTACACTACAAAAGCATTAACTACTTTACATGTCTTCTAAATTTGTTTGTAGTTTGTTCAAAATCAATTAGCGCTCTTTAATCAAAGTGTTCAACTAATCGGGAGTACCCACAATCTTCAGCTTTTGAAGCTTTAAGCAAATATAAATCACTGACAAAGGTTTGCAAGAAGACATTGAAACTAATCCTGTAGAAGTGAAGGAGAAACTGATTAGATTAAATGATGGGCACTCAAATGATATACAAGATTTCCATTCTGAGATCTATAATTGAACTTTTGGAACATTCTGATTTGTGGGAAGAATCTTTCAATGCAACTCCTATTTTTAATTTGATCAATTTGTATTTATATTATAAAGAAGTTAAATTGAGAAAATTTCTGATTTTGCTGCATTTAATGCATTGGGATTTTTAAAATATCTATAAATAAAAATACCTGACAAGATCTGTTTGTAAAAATGTTTATCAAAGAAAGGTTCTCCGAAGGAAGCAAAAAAACAGTACTTGGGATAATAGTCTGTTAGAAATATTTACTCATCTTAATTAAAAAACAGAATTGAGAATACGCCCTATCAAAATCTTCTCTGAATTTACTACCTGTAGAGGGAGATTTTCTCAAGTAAAAATATTACGATCTACAGAGAAATATCGATTAGAGGCATTAACAATTTCAAATGCTTTAGTCACACTACAACTTTGAAGAAGATTGCAGGCAACTGTATTTTTTAAATTTAAAAAAAGAAAGCAATGCAAAAATACAGTTTGAACAAAATGGCTCAGGAGAAAGAACCAGATGTGGAGGCCAGCGATGACAGTGCAAGATGTCAGAGTTTGGTTTCATGGTCAAGGGGCAAGGTCTGGTCCTTTCCAGGGTAATATGCAAGGAGGAGGTGCTTTAGCAGAGCAGGTAATGTCAGCATCCAGTTGGCTGGATGTGAAAAAACGGGGAATGGGCAAATTGGTGCATGCTTTGCTTAAATACATACAAGTTATTCTTTGCACTTTTTAAATGTCATCTTGGCCAAGTAGAAGAATTGTTGGGAAATGCTGGCCTAAAGAAATAAGTTTTGGTACCTGTTTCATAGCAAAGGCACATAGAATGCATTGAGAGGTGTTACCAAGTTCTGCCTTGCCTGAACGAGCCCTTTCCCACCACACCACTCAACTGCTAGAGCATATAGCTCTCATCTGCTCTCCCCTCATCCCATAAAAATGCTTTATCTCAGCTTGAAGCATCTGGAACTGTTCCTTGAGTCACAGATGAACTCAATCAACAACCGTTGCGTGAACAGATTGAGTGACTTTTAAGTTATCTCTGATGATAGAGAAGGTTAAAGATTGCTGACATCTGTGTAAAATCGCCTCGCCCCTGACACTGATAAGATAGGATGCTGGTATCTGTGTGCACACTTCTGCACACGAATATGTGGGTGTGAGACATCACAACAGCACATTAAGTAGGCCTTACTGGTGTGAAAATCGACATCTGGACCAAGAAATCCTTGAAATTCCATTCCCAGTGCGCTTCAGATACAGGATTCCAGACCATGTTTTCTTTGATGGAGAATTTGCCAAATTAACAAGAAACGGAGTCAACACATATGACCCTTACTTCCATAAATAACCTTGTTTGTACTCCAGGTTGTTGAGACTATTGCTTATTTGGTTGCAAATAGCTTCGCAAGCTGTGGGAGCCTTAAGGATAAATCTGCACACACTTATTTCTAAATGCTATGGGAAACGCTAGCTACATGTACGATGTTTATAGAGGGCAAGGTAGGTCATATCATTGCTTATCACCAAAACATGTCCCAGCAGTTTAAAATTTTGGAGGATATGAATCAATGCAAATATTATTTGCAATGGAAATAACTTCTTCTCCTCACCAAGTTTATAATCAATTGCTAATTACAAGGATAAAGTTAGAATTAAAAACAAACACACAAGTCACTTACAACATTTTTCTAAGCAAAATTAGCTATTCAAAGACTACGTGTGCACTTATTTCCAGTGAAAAGGAAGCTTAAAAATAACGCTTGACTGTCACCAAAGTCCTAGAGAGGGCCACTTGGAGGTTTTAGCAATATAGCCGCTTCTTAACATCCTCCAACAGAAAATGAGCTGCTTAAAAATCCAGACGGTTACAACATGCAAGGTTGACCTTAACAGATACAAAATTGGTCCAGGAGGATTTGCAATATTGTCCTACTAGAGCCAACGGGGGCTGCCGTGCCCCCGCGGTGACAGTTAAATGAAAAGGTGAGGCATATGAATTTCACGCACAAGCATCTGTAACACCCCCAGGAAACTCCGCTGATGCAGCCACTCGGATCTGAAACCTACAGAGTTCACTACGGGAGAAATGAAGGTCACTGACTGACATTAAAACTGACACGGCTCACATTTCAAAGAATCAGTGTTGATAAAATATTTCTTCTGTTTTTAAAAGTAACTGACCCCAAAGAATATAGCTGAGTAATCCATCGCCAATGAGTTGGACTTCAAAATTTGGCTTTCCCCTTTATTCCCAATAGCGCCTTAAAGCTCTCCATTGATTTCTGATTAATTTATTTTATTTAATTGAGTCTTGGAAAATTTCATTAAATTCAGAAGGGATTTTTAATAGGAGAGCGTGGCATATAAAAAGAAATTGTTTTGTGTTTGTTGTACTGCAAACAGATTTACTTTAATTCGTATCAGCAAACACTTATTTAAATCTCTTTGATGCAAAGTCTCCTGCGGGACATCGTTGCATCAGTCACGTCTGCACGTCAGTCAGCCTGGGTTTGCCCTTCAAGCAGCCTGCAGCTTAGCAGAGCAGACAGACAAGTATGCAGCTCAGTTTTTTCCAACTCTTACTGGTTTTTGAACTGTCTTTGTATCTCACTTTACTGCTGGTATTTTCTTTTTCACATGCAAACCTACCTTCCAACCTCACTAGACAGCCTTGCTTTTTACTGTACAGAAAAAACTTGGCCCATGCAGTGGGGTAAGGTGTGATGAGAGAAAAATGATGCAAACCACGTAGACTTTGGGGTTAGGTCGGTGCAACCAGTTCCTTGTGGTAAGCCAGACATGATTTTTAAAATATCTTAGCCTCAATTTCTTCATCTATAAGAAAGACGTTCAAATAATTCAAAATTAATTTAGGTAAAGAATTGCAAGTCGTTAAGCACTACCTTTGAATTTCAAAGGAGGCAGTGTAATTACCTTTATGGGAGTCTTTACCCACAGGGAGGATTTTCATTTCTGGAAGGGTTTATAGCAGCTCTCCCTCAAGATTGGATCAGATTGAGGTGTGCCATATTTTTTCAGGAAAGAATCATTCACAGCATAAATAGAGAGAACTTACTCCCATGGGGTCTGGGGCACAGCATGAAGTAGCCCACTTCAAGCTAAAAGCCATATCTTTGAAGTTTCCTCTTTCATCTTAAAAAGTTGTAAGATATTCTGTTCTACTCTATAACATACTCCTGTTTATTGTCAAATAAATTTGGTATTCTGATTTACCCTTCTCTATAATGCTATGTAAAATGGACACTTGAAGACACTCCCACGCTTATACAAAAGTATCTTTTGTTCCTGGCATGTTATATTACCTAGCAGTCTGCATACTATTTAGGTCTAACAGGAAAAATATATAGATCTGTATACACATAGAAGGTCTCTAATGCTGTAACACACAAAAAAACTTCCAACATTTTTTCCATTGCAGAAATAAAGTCACCTACTAAAAAAGGCCATGTTAAGGATTTCACTTAAATTTATGTGAGTATGTGTGGCGTCTCTGATGAGGCTCTTCAGAGCCTGATGTTTGGATAAAACCACCAGTCCCCATCTGATGCCAAAATGTCAGGAAAGGATTAAGTTGGTAGAAGATAGCCATTAAGCAATGCCTCAGAAATTAGACAGAAAAAGAACTTATATATTAATTCTACACCATAAAAGAAATGCCGAATATAACCAAAATTAACAAGCGAATTGACAAGAGAAGCCTAAGACATAGCAGATGCATTCAAAGGGAAAGTAACTAAGATCCCCATTTCTTATCCCTCTTTGTTAAATGAAGGAATGAATGCATACCAAAATACTGTCAAATGATAGCTACACTCCCTCAGGAACACCAACAGCAAGTACAAATGGACTTCGAGATAAATCTTTGCTAATCTCCAAACCCAAGTAAATCTCTCAAGCCCGCAATCCAAGGCAGCATTGTTTCAAGAGGCTGAACCAATCTTATTTTAAGACATTTTTGAAAGCAAGAAAATTATAAAAACTAGTTATAGCAAACAAAAATAACACCCAAAACAAGTCTTTACTGGAAGAGTCGAGGAAAATTGCAAGGTAGTACTAATTCTTAGATTTAACGTCCTACTGGGAACTGAGTTTTAAAACATGTTTCTGGAAGATTAAATTTTGACTGTGCAAACTTAGTTTGTCTTCAGCTTTGTAACCTGAGGAATGGCGAACAAAGGTGAAAAGAAGTACAGGGATGGACTAGGCAGCTTTAGAATGAGCAAAGAGGGGGAAGAATGGGAATGATTCTTTTCTCTTTGCCAAATGATATCATGGTAATGATTTTTCTCTTTTGTATGTTTTCAAATTTTACACTTTGAAATTTCAAGAAGAAGAATATTGTAAAGTAAGATGCAAGGAGCACAAAGACTGTTTTCCCCAGGAGGTAACTGAAATGAGAGTGAGCTCTGAGACACACATATGTAAGTCTCACATTGGCTTTGCCCATGTCATTTTTATGTGGTCGAATATTGTTATTCCTGAGTCTGGGAATTTTTTGAACCTTTTTGATGTAATTTCTATTGGAAATACTTAAGAATACAGCCATTCTACCTTCAAGTGCTGTTACTTTCTGCTGTTGGCTCAAGTTTTCGCTTTTAGTTCAATTCAATACTTTTTAATCATTAACCTAAGACTATCAACTGATGACCTTGAGTGGATGAAGATCAACTCACTGATGTAGGAAGTAGAAGGGACTGTAAGTCTGGACGGCAGATGCGAACCTGCTGGTTCACACAAACCCTCAGGATGTTCTGGCTCTCAGATGGTTCACTTTTTTCTTTAAGAGAGGAAAATATTTTCTATACCCTGTAAACTCAAAGGACGCGAATCATGTAACTGACTTAAATTTTAAGCCTAACACCTGGAAATGAATAGCACATCTATCTTATATATTTTTCTACATATTACAACCACATACGTGTGTTCTGGAAGGCAGTATCATTGGAAACCTCATCTTTACTTCTGCAGCTGTTGGCAAAAGGGACCACAAACAAATGTCTTCTCAAATGATATGATCGATTTATAAGCTGTGAACAAGCACTGTTCCTATCTTTTGCAGTCCTTTAGAACCAGTCAGAGCCTTACAGATTACCTACTTCAATTCTTCGACTTGATAAGGAATCTCAAGGCCTAAGAGATTATGCTATTTTCCTAAGGTCAAAAAGTTAGCTTAGTGGTATTGAATATCCTTGAATATAATTTATTATACACTTGTTAAGAATTTTTATTAAGAAGGTAGACGAAAGAGATTTTTCTCTCTTTTTATGCAAAGTATATGTTTATAGAGCACAAAAACAAATAAAATTCTTTCTTTGCTGCCAATTATCTACAATCTTTTTCAGAGGATAGAAGCATAGTGAATACTTCCAAACTCATTCTATGGGGCCAACATTATCTTCTTTTTTTTTTTAAAGATTGGCACCTGAGCTAACAACTGTTTCCAATCTTCTTTTTTTTCCTGCTATTTTTTTCTCCCCCAATCCACACAGTACATAGTTGTATATTTTAGTTGTGGGTCCTTCTAGTTGTGGCATATGGGACACTGCCTCAGCGTAGACTGATGAGTGGTGCCACGTCCGTGCCCAGGATCTGGACCAGTGAAATCCCAGGCCTCCGGAACAGAGCGTGCAAACTTAACCACTCGGCCATGGGGCTGGCCCCCAGGGTTATCTTAATACCAAAATCAGACCACGACAATATAAGAAAAGAAAAATACAGTCCAATATCTCTCATGAACATAGATGCAAAAATCCTCAACAAAATGTTATCAAATCAAATCTTAAAAAGTATAAAAAGAATTATACACAATAGTCAAGTGGGATTTATCCCAGGTATGAAAGGCAAATTCAACATTCCAAAATGAAGTAATGTAATCCATCATATCAATAGACTCAACCAGAAAAATCACATAATATATCAATAGATGCATAAAAAATATTTGACAAAATCCAACACCCATTTATCATAAAAACTGTCAGTAAAGTAGGATTAAGGGTAACTTCCTCAACTTGATAAACAACGAAAACCTATAGCTAACGTCATACTTAATGGTGAGAAACTGGAAGATTTCACACTAAGATCAGGTACAAGGCAAGGATGTCCTCTCGCACCATTCCTTTTCAACATCATACTGGAAGTCCTTACTATACAGATTGGGAAAGAAGACATAAAATTGTCTTTGTTCACAGATGACATGATCATCTATGCAGAAAATTAAAAAGAACCAACCGAAAAATTCCTGGAAAAAATAAGCAATTATAGCAAGGTTGCAGGGTACAAGGTTAACATGCAAAAGTCAATTGCTTTCCCATATACCAACAATGAACAAGCGGAATTTGAAATTAAAAACCCAATACTATTGACATCTATATCAACATCATCCCCAAAACTGACATACTGAATTATAAATCTATCAAAACATGTATGAAGCCTATATGAGAAAAACAACAAGACTCTGATGAATGAAATCAAAGAAGAATTAAATAAATGGAAGTATTCCATGTTTGTGGATAGGAAAACTCAATATTGTTAGGATGTTAGCTCTTCCCAATTTGATCTATATATGCAATGAAATTACAATCAAAATCCCAGCAAGTTATTTTTATGGATACTGACAAACTGATTCTAACATTTAGATGGAGAGGCAAAAGATCCAGAATAGCCAATGCAATATTAAAGGAAAAAAATGAAGTTGGAGGACTGACACTACCCGACTTCAAGACTTACTACAAAGCTACGGTAATCAAGACAAGGTAGTGCTGGCCAAAGAATAAACAAACAGATGAATGGAACAGAACAGAAAGTCCAGAAATAGACCCCATAAACATAGTCAACTGATCTTACAAAGGAGCAAAGGCAATATAAAAGAGCAAAGATAGTCTTTTCAACAAAAAGTACTGGAACAACTGGACATCCACATGCAAAAAGACGAATCTAGACAGAGACCTCACATCCCTCACAAAAATTAATTCAAAATGGATCATAGACCTACACGTAAAACATAAAACTCCTGGAAGATAAGATAGGAGAAAACCTAGATGGCCCTGGGTATGGCATAACTTTTTAGATACAATATCAAAGGCCCAGTCCACGAAAGAAATAATCAATAAGTTGGACTTCATTAAAATTGAAAATGTTTGCTCTGCAAAAGACAATGTCAAGATTATGAGAAGACAAGCCACAGACTGGGAGAAAATACTTGCAAATAAACAAATCTGATAAAAACTTATCCAAAACATGCAAAGAACTCTTAAAGCTTAACAATAAGAAGCAAAGAATCCAATTAAAAAATGGGCCGAAGACCTTAATAGACACCTCATCAAAGAAAATATACAAACAGCAAATGAGCATATGAAAAGATGCTCTACATCATATGTCATCAGGGAAATGAAAATTAAAACAACAAAGAGATAACATTACACACCTTTTAGAATAGCCAAAATCTAGAACACTGACAATACCAAATGCTAGCACAGGTGTGGAGCAACAGGAACTCTCATTCATTGCTGGTGGGAATGCAAAATGGTACAGCCATTTTGGAAGCCAGTTCAGTGGTTTCTCACAAAACTAAACACTCTTACAATATAACCCAGCAATCATGCTCCTTGGTATTTACCCAAAGGAGTTGAAAACTTATGTCTATACAAAAACCTGCACATTGATGTTTACAGCAACTTTATTTATAGTTGCCAAAACTTGGAATAAACCAGGATATCCTTCAGCAGGTGAATGGATAAATAAACCATGGTACATCCAGATAATGAAATATTATTCAGTTCTAAAAATATGAGCTAACAAACCATGAAATGACATGGAGGAAACTTAAACGCATATTACTAAGTGAAAGAAGCCAATCTGAACAGGCTACATACTGTATGATTCCAAACATATGACATACTGGAAAGGGCAAACGTATGGAGACAATAAAAAGATCATTGGTTGTCAGGGGTAGAGGGTAGAGCACAAAGAATCTTTGAGGCAACAAAAATATTCTGTACGATGTTATAATGATGGATACACGTCATTATACATTTGTCCAAACTTAGAGAATGTACACCACCAATGTACTGCTCTAAAAAATATTGTCTTCAAAATTCATACCTTGCATTAGTATCCTAAGGAATGCACAGAAAAAATATTTAAAGATAGATTAACGCTATCCTCTAGTTTTAATCTACTATGGGGTTAACTATGTCTAATTTGACTAATGATGTATGATTGGTGCACATACAAAAATAAAATAAACATAAAATACAAACAGATACCCCCAATTTTTATTTTCAAATATGTAATTTATAATGACTTTTGATTCACCTTCAGGAATACACAATATTTCAAAATCAAAATCAAAGAAATATATCTAAAGTTGAACTCACAAGTCAGTAAAGCTTATATTAATAAAAGACACACTCACATCAAGTATTGTGAATAAGAAAGTAATTGCAGAGGCCGGATCTGTTTTCTACATTCTTCCTAAAGCTTTCATACTGAGAAAGTATTTCATTCTTCTCTCACAATAGAAAATGCAAATGAGCAAGAAATGTTCAAACTTGCTAATAACAATTTTAAAAACCAAATATTAATTACAAAATAATTTCCTTTAGCAAATTGGCAAAGACTAAAACTATGAATGTAATGTTGGAAAAGATGAAGGAAGAAGCCCTCTCAAACATGAGCATCACAATCTAAAATGGGGCAGCATTTCTGGAAATAAATTTAGCAACTACGCATCAAGAACCTTCAACATGTCCATTACCACTGACCTTCTATTTCACTTTCTATGACTGTGTTCTTAGATTCAAAGCATGTAATCAATGACTTCTGTAAAAGGATATGGATTTTAGTCTTAATTTAATGTGCATATGTTTTAATTAGAAGTAATCCAAATCACCAGCAATAGAGAAATGATTAAATGAGGTAGAGTATTCCCATATGATGGAATCTAAGGTATCTATTAAAAATAAAACTTGTTTCATGGAATATTTTATGGCAGAGGATATTTATCATGATGCCATGTTAAATGGAAAAAGCCAGATACAAAACTAAATATACAGCATGATTACGTATAGCACACACACACGTGTACACCATATATACATGGAAATATTCAGTCATACTCAAGATACTGGAAAGAATTAAACTCAAATCTTACCAACTGTGAGGGTAAAATTTCTAACACTTTTAATATTTTATTGTGAGTAAATTATTTTTACAATAAAAAATAAAGCACTAGTAGGAAAAAAAGACCAACAGCAATCAGCCAAGTACAATGTAGCTTTTATGACATCCCTATGCATGACTCCATCAACATAAAAGAGAGTCCCTTTCTCTATCCTACACATGGGGCATTCCTCTGCTGCCTTATATGAGAAAAGACCTTATTCAGTCAAGTGATTGGTTATATACGCACTTAAATTTAACTGAATACAGTAGTTTCTATTTATAAAATCACCCAGAAGTAATAATAGGAAAAATTTTATTGCAATCAACAATATTATTTTTCCAGCAATTATCTCCCTACATATCTGGTAGGTGGCTCATTTCCTTCAAAAGATGTTGAGACTTATAAAGGTGACAGCTTAGCAGCAGGAAATGTGGAGGGCGATGCTCATAGTAAGACAGCATGATCAACACCACATATTTTAATGCCATCTTTCTCAACTTTAATGGAGGGTTTTAAAACACTGGCTGGTGGGCTGCATTCTGACTTACAGAAAAATGTTTTGAATTTCTCTTTAGAAAAATTGAAAAGTGACTTTAACGACCTATTGCTTTCAGAGAGCTGAGCCCTCCTTTTCAGCAGTTTCCAATTCCTTTCCTGAATTACCAGAAGAATCGGCTGTCCTTCTTGCATGTTGAAGACATTAGCCATATACAATCATTCACCTTGCCAAGGGCGGTTGAAATGCTGCGTTTTAGGCAATATTGTGGTGTTGCCTGCCACAGTAGGAACTATGTATGCAGCAACAGGAAAACATCTCATTTTTAGTCCTTCTTGGAGACAAGTTTGTTCAACAGATGTTGTTAAGGTTTTCAGTCTTATATTAGTCAACATTTTTATTTGAATTTACTAAACCTTTTAATCTGAATTTATTTGAATGCTTTATTCAACATTTTTATTTGAATTTGTTAGGAGTATTCATACCTGCTAATCACGAAATCCTAAGAGTGTAAAGCAACTTTAAAACGCCTTCTAGCACAGTCTGAAGGACCAAAGAGATACAACAAATAAATGACCAGGGTATTTAGCTGTCTTTGCTTAAAAGTCTGGAACAAAAAAGATTCTTTGACTTTATTCATTAATTCATTCTGGCATTTCACTAAATGTTCTTCCTGTTATCAGGGCTAAGACCTCTCTGTTGCAACGGGTGCTTCTAGCCAACCTCAGAGAATATACAATAAAGTGAATTTCTTTTACTCTGTTCATTTGAATAGTGTGGAGTAAGGACTTCTACTCTCAACCATCTTCTGTGCAGATGAAAAAGCACAGTGCCCTTGGTTCCCAAACTATATATCAGATCTAGATATTTCCCCTTTTTCCAACAGAGCATCTCCACATTTTCTTTCTTTCATTATATTCACTGAGAATTGAAATAACCAGGTCCAAACTAGTTACCTGCTTTTATTTTGGGGGGTATCAATATAAGCAAATTGCCAACATAAGTACAGACAGATATGCAGAAGAATTGAAGTGTATAGAAAAGACATTTTTAAAATAAAATGTTATGGGCTATATAGTCCAAGAAAAAATGGTGTTCATAAATTGTTATTGCATTCTGAACATTAGCATCATGTGTTAATTTATTTTAGAACTCTCTGATATCATTACATGTGTTTATATTTTAATATCAACTAAGATGACACTATTTTTAGATATAAGTCATCTCACTTATATCCGAAGACCCTATTTGACTACTGACTAAACTGAGGATTTGGCATTTTAAATAGTTCCATCACATTAAATTATACCCACATTGGGCAGACAGCATCAAGGTGAAGCTGGCATTCTTCAGAGAAATCACTGAGGAAGGTTCACAGGAGAGGGTGCTGTTGGAAAGCAAGATGTTGAGAGTAACAGTGTTCTCAGATGCTTACCTGATGTCTGTACATGTTATGCAGGTGATGTCTCGACTATTGGTCGTGATCAGGTTCAAAGCTACTGAAGTTTCCTTGTCAGCGGTCGGGTGTGCTCCACATTTAAAGAAAAATTCCTGAAAGAAGGAGAAATACAATCACACACGGAATCTGGCTATTTCCCCCTCTCTAGACATTTCCACAGGAAACAATCTCTTCAGGCAAGAGAAGAAATCTATCACTAGGTAGATGTTAGAAATAAGTCAGCTTCAAATCTTTTTAGGGAAACTAATGCCCTTGTGCCAAACTAGTCAACAATTCCCTTCTTAGAAGGGTCCTCGTGTCTGTGTTTCTGTGCTAGTCTTTCCTTCTTTTGCTCTTGCAGCCACGGACCGGGGGGAAACACTCTGTGCCCCTGGTTTAGCAATGCCCCTTGGTGATAAGTGAGTCTAGTAGAATAACACAGTGTAGATACAGAAGGAAGCTTGAAATAGTATCTCGCAAATGAGGAAAGGGAGATGCTGAACCATGAAATGATTTGCCCAAAGTCAAACAATAAGAGATGAAGCCAGGACGTTACCCAGACGTCCTAACAAGAAACCCAGTGCTTTCCCTACAGCGTCCCTACACGGTTGGCCAGTTAGCAACAAGAATGTGGAGCAGAGTAAGGAATCAAGGGATCCCAACTATAAATAAGCATGCAAGTACATGCAGACTCACAGAGTAGCAGAAGGTGATTCTCCCCAGCCTAATTTAGAGCCTTGTGCCTCTTTTTGCCTCTTTTCAGCATCCCAGAATTTCTTGGGAGATACAGCCCCCACTTCCCACACCAGGCACCTGGGAATGTTCCAAACCCATACCTCTCTCCTTCTTAGATCCTTTCCCCAGACTCGTCCTGCACACACTCCTTTATTTTAGCTTTTCACCTAAGTCACATTCTTTTGATTGACAGCAGTTTCCCTTCTCAGTCAAAATCTTCTTTCTATTCTTTGTTTCTTCCTTCTGTTACTTCTATATTGTCCACACCCCCCTCTCTACCCTTCACACACCAAGGTGTTTGGTCAGAAATTGCTCGGCTTCATCCCAAATAGTCTGTACACCTTCCATGATAATAATACCCACGAAGCCAAATGTTCTGCGACTGCAAAACCTTGATACAAATGTATCACTGGATGCCAGAATGCTTGCACACTGCGCTTACTCCTCCATTGGTGAGTAACTACTTGGATGTGGAAAGTATCTTCCCGTTAAGGACTAGACCTGGCGTCAACAGATTTTTAATAAAGCACCAGATGTTCAATGTTTTCGGCTTTGCAGGCCATGCGGTCTTTGTCACACTTCTCAAATTGGCATTGTAGCCTAAAAGCAGCCATGGACAATATGCAAATGAATGCATGTGGCTGTGTCCTAATAAAACTTTATTTATAAAAACATGTGGCAAATTGAATTTTGCCCACAGGCCATAGATTGTCCACCCCTACACTAGTCTCTGAGATATTTGTGGAATCTCTTATTCATATTTGTATCCTAACAGTGCCTGGCAGAGGTTATACATTGGATATATTTTCTTAAATGAAAAATCAATAGATTTATTTAATAAATGCTACTGGTGTCCCTTTAAACATTTGACAGCACCACCCTTAATTTGTTCTTTCCCTTCTTGTAGCCAAACTAATCTCATTCTCGTCCGACCTGACATACAGTGAGCAACACCTGTGGGTCTCCAGCTTTGGCGTGCATCAGAATCACCCAAGGGGACATTGCTTGTTAAACTAGACATTGCTGGATCCCACACCAGATTTTTCTACTTCAGTAGTTCTGATGAGGGGCCAAGGATTTGCATCTCTAACACGCCGCCAGGTGATACTGTTACTACGGCTCTGGGGATCAGACTTTTGAGAACCATTGAGTTACACCAACATTACAGTAAAAGGAGTAAACTCTTCTTATGCTTCAGAAGACAAGAACTGTAGCAGACCTCACTTATTGCATCTGAAAATAATGCCATATCTCAAGTAAAATGTATTACTCTCCAACAACTTGGAGTGTGCCATTGTACTGAGAAGCATCTCAAAGCCAGGTGTCTGGAATCCAGGCTGGTCTTAACTGAAAGTGTCTTACTAATCCCAGACAGTATAGCTGCTAGTTAGCTAGAACCTATCCTAGCTGGGGCAAATGGCATAGTAGCTGCCCACCTGCCTGTAGTTGTCAGCCCCACAGATGAGGGTGTGCCAATAGTCTTGCTACAATTGATGGGGTGTGCAGTGCATCTGAAGGGAACCCATTCAGGTGGATCTATGGAGTCCTACCCGTGAGCCCAGGTCTTTTTCTGGAGCAGCATGGAAATCATACTGATTGTTCCCTTTTCTTTTTTAACAGGGAATATTGTCCTGTTCACTCAATCTTTTGAAACTTTACAAATCGTTCAAAAAGGCCAGTTCAAGGGTATTGAAAAAAAGAAAAGATCTAAAGCAATTCCTGGCCACCAAAAGAAAAAGTTTGGAGGAGACGACTGACCCTTATGAAATACATTGAGCTAGCTGTGACTGCTTTTTGCAGACGTGAAAAAATCCTTACTCATAACACAATGTAGTTCCTCCAAAATAGCTGAGTTGGCTGGACTATTGAGAAGGTATTTCACATACAGATAAATAGATAGATAGTATTTATATTTTTTCTTAGCTTGCAGAAATCTACCGATAGATGTTCAGCTAACAGATCACAAACTGCTCCAACATCAGATAAAATTCAGCCAGATAGAAGCAAAAATTCTATTTATTGGATACGTTGTGTGTTTACAGATAAGAAGCTACAGATATTTGGAAAATTCCACTAATTCGTATGGTGTGATCAAATTAAAATACAAATTACCAACTCTGGTTTTAAAGTATGTATGTCTTATCAGTGAATTTCAGAGTTTTCTCCACAAATTTCTATGAAAAGAGGTTCTTCTGTAGTACTAGAGTAATTGGCAAGAATGGTGGAGGGTCTGAGATTTCCCCCAGCTTTCAAGCTAACAGGTTAGTCTGCCACAGTCTTGTGGATGCTGGCAGAAGACAGGAGACTCCTGGGTCAGAGACAAAGGGCTGCATGACTCAGAGCCCAGGCAGAAAGAAGTACGGACGCCATGTTTATGTCAGTTCTCCTGCGCCCCAGCTCCCACCGGGATGAAGTGGATAATTTAAGCTAGATGCAACAAACGCAGTGGTTCTGCATCACAGCTGAGGACCATGAGGTTAGGGAACGCAGATCTCTTACAAGGAGCGGTAAGAAAACCTTCCTTTGGTCCTGAAGGGAGACACTGCCTTTATCATACCGGATAATAAGCAGATCTTCTCTACAACTTCCTTGCAAAGATCGTCCAGAACAAAAGGGTAGTTAGCACTTCCCTCCCAGGATGTGCAGAAACATGAGAGAACCCTGGAGCACTGTCTCTCAATAGTAATAACACCTTTTCTTACAGATTAATCACAAGAGCGATCTGGTCATTTCCTGTCCTATACACCCAGTGGGCTGGCATCTTCAAAATCTTTCTGATATTTTCAGTCTGCATTCAAAACACAGAAACAATAAAGCAACTCAAAACAGAAGTAAGGAGAACATTTTGAAAAAATTGTACCTTGGGTATCTCAGCATGCTCAAAAAGGGTTGTCATCTCACAGAGAGCTGCGTGATTCTTTTGGAGTAATTGTCTGTGACTTCTTCCTTTCTGTGTTTTGTTTCCCTTGATTGTTCAGGTTAAAAAAATTAAGGATGCCAAAGCTAGAAAACTCTTCTAGCTAGAGTCCATGTGATGTGGTCAGAAACCTGAGAGTACCATGAGATCTGGTCATCAGGGGCATGACACCATCTGATCACCACGAGGGGCCCAGAGGACACTTCAAGCTGGGCTGAGTGACAGCAGTTATGTCCCAGAGCCAGGCTGCTCGAGGAGGCATTACTCTAGTTCCAGTGCATCTGGGGTTTGACTAGCAAAGTTACTTCTGTGTCACTGGGGAAACAGTCCCCTGTGGGTGCAGCAGGGAAACATTCTCGTTCATTCAGGAGGACATCTGTCAATCCTTGTTCCTGAGGGAGGACAGGATCCTTAAGTGTCATTAATAAAGAGTGTCAAGGGGCCCATCCCACCTTTTACAAATGCCAGCTCACAGATAAATCAGCTACAAAAAACCCAAACAAAACAAAAAAACAAGTCCTGTTAAATTAAATGAATTCCTCCACCTAGCCAGGGGCTGTAGCCCCCACTGGCTGGCTCAGTTCATTTAGATCCATCTACTCAATGCTGGGAAGCCATAATTAGCTACGAAGCTAAAATCTAGGGCAGTAATTGGCCTTTTTTTTTAATGATAGTGTAAACTATTTTTAAAAACTGAAAAAAAAAATCCCAGAATAAAACTTTTAAAAATGTGCTTGGCTTTACAATGTGGCCGTGTTAAATGTTATAGAAGTGTTTTCTACCTTATTAGTACTAAATAGAAAATTCAAAATCCAGCAGAGTTGTATTCTTTAAGTTCTTGGAAATGTACTCACATTTTCACCATTTCTGTGAATGAGGCTATGATTTTTTCCTTCTGCTCTCACTGAGTTGTTACATTTTATCATAACTCACCCATCCTTTCATTTCAGATCATAGAGATCTGACCCTCTAACTGAATTAGAACCCATAAAAATCAAAGATGTACCAAGAGAAAGACCTGTGAGCGTCTCAATCCAACTGCTGGTGGCATTCCTGGACTCCACCCTGTTCCTCCTCGCTCCACTATGCCACTTGTCTCATGACACTCATTACCAGTGTCTCTCACAAAGGGGACAATGATAACAAATACAGGAATGAATAAACAAACAAGCAAAATCTGAAAATTTGATTAATACCAAGAACTCAACTGTATAAAAACTTATAGGATCAGACACTTATGAGTCAACTCCAGGCACAAATTGATGTGTTCCAAATTACTACAAGAATAACTTGCAACTACCATCTGGAAAGTCCCGCTTATCCCAACCACAATCTAGTTTCAAATCTGAAAAAATAGCAATGAGACCTGACTTCTCCTTCGCCCATGAACCCTCTAACAGCTTTTACTGAACTTCCTAAAGTTAACTATTTTTACAGGTATTGCTTAACAATTATACATTTTCCAAATAAAAAATGGTTTCCATCTTTATGAAGAGTTAAACTCCGTGTTAGTCTCCAAATCCTTCTGAGTTAGTATCACTCAAAGGAAACATACATTTCTCTTGATTCAGTAAAAGGGGCACACAAGTTTCACTAGAAGCCTGCAGTGGGTCTTTGGTTTGTACTAAACAAGTAAGTGACTGTTCATTTTCATGGGTCAGCGTCAAGTTAGGGAAACGGGCCCTACTGGGTAGTTTAGCTGAGCAAATTTAATACTGGGTTTCTAGCTGCAAAGGTGGTGGAAGCCCAGAAGAGCTAAACAGGGACAGAAAGCCATCTGAGGTCAGTAATGTCAGGGGCTCCAACCACCTGGAGCTGGAAGACGGTGGGAGGAGGTGGCATTACCACCGCTCAGCAGCTGGGCTGTCTAGTGGGAGCTGGGAGGATGAATGAGACGCAGCCACTGCCAGAGCTGCCTCCCAAAGAGATAGGGGGAAATATCCTGGCTTTTGCTTTCTCTCTGCCCTCCCATCTCCCACTAGTGCTCTCCTGGGCAAAGCCAGCCTGAAGCAAGGAAAGGGAGCTCTTGAGTTGTTTTTGGCCTTGGCCAGCCCAACATGCCAAGCAGAGAGGGGAATGGCACGTGGATCTGAAAGCAACCAGGTGACTGTGCACCATCAGGAGGCAAAGCCAGTCTGTAAAGCCAAAATTCTTCAACTTTCACCCTTTGTTAGTGGTGACATTCTACTTAGCCTCCATAAAAGAAAAAAAGATACTTTCAGATATGGTTCTATAAAATGTACTAAATAAAGATACATAAATATTTACACTGTCTATGTACTGAGCTTAAGTTCAAATAAGCCTGTCAAAAGATTGTCCACCCAAATTTGCAAATAAGATGAGCTGAGGACACAGGGCCATTGTCTTTCTTGATGAGATAAAGTAGTAATAAGCATCTTACATCTATATCAAAGAGGTCCTCACAGTTACCAAGTTATGACAGACAGCCTGTCACTTAGAATCAACCTAAATGTGTCTCACAGACCTAAAAATTCTGTCAGTAGCGAAGAACAAACAGCCACCCCCAGCTCCTCTCTCCTCAGACATGGCAAGCCTAACAGTTCCTCCTTGGGTTAGATGCAGATTCTTTTGTAAGAAGCAACTGTTAGCTTGAAGTCTTATTATCCATTCAGAAGTTTCACTATTAATATTAATACTAGGGTTTCATTTTTCTGTAAGCTAAAAACATGACAAATAAAGCCTAATTACCACACTCTCTGCCTGGTACAGAAGTCAAGCCCATAAAAGAGACGTGTCAAAGCCTGTTCATCTTGGGATGCTATTAGTGGTCCTCAGCCTCCATGCTGAAGTGTTAGACTCACTTTGTGTTGTATAAATCTAGCAAGTAATTACATCAGTTTGGATATAAGATGACTACGCAACTTGTTAGATTGTCTAATACTTGTAGACTCTGCTGATTTAACAATGCCAGTTGTAAAGTTAGGATACAACTAGATAAACAAATAAGACCTAAAAAGTTAATGAGTCTGTTATCACGTTTAATAACAAGTTTACTTTCTCTTAATGAAGTGTTAACAAAGTCTCCAGATGATATGCAAAGTTTATCAGGAAAAAGAAAATCAATATACTCCCACAGAAAGCAAAAACTATGTCAGAACTTTGCTGAGCAGGTCAGTTTCTGACCACTGTCAAGCCTTAAGGAAGACTGCCCACCTTCACCAAACAAATACAGGATTTTAAAAATTTTATCTTATTATCAAAGTTAAAAGTACAAACCAGGTCCGTTCCCTAGGCCAACAGATAATAGGTAATAAAAATAAAATTCCAAAATCCAAAAGGTTCTGAAAACACAAAGTTTTATTTTTTTCTCTAAATTTTGGTATTAAATTTCATTTATGGAAAAATCTGACATGAACTGTCATGACATTATTCCTAGTCTATATTTATCCAACTTATTGTAACTATTTATACTTTTCTCTGCAAAATTACTGTTTTTTAAAAATGATAGGGTGTAGACACTCCTGGAGAAACTTTAGAGTTGCAACATATGAATTGCATAACCTTTCTAAAATCGAAAAGTTTCTAAATTTAAAAACCTTCTCACTCTCAGGGTAGATAAGTGATTACCATTCTGAAACATAAAATTATCTTAAATTCTTACTACTCCAGCAGGATGACCATTAAAGAGACATAGACTTTTATGTTAATCACTACAATGGCACTTTTAGTTCAGTCCAAATTAATAGTTTTAGTCAACTTGAAATACGTATATAAATAAATCCATCTATACTTGTAAGTTTCCCTTCAATGCCGGATATAAACAATAAAAAGTTTTTAATGGCACATGCCTTCAAGATGAAAGCTACAAATATAACAACGCTTATCTTTGCCTTCTACACCTGGATTGTAAGTTCCTCAATGTGCCTAGTTTATTCCATCATAACATCACTCAGTCATAATTTATGGTTTATTATTCTAAGAATTAAAGGGGGTTTGTTAGAGAAGACATTTCAAATGATTCCTGAAGAGTAAAATAGAAGGTTTAGGGTCATTACTGATACTTATAAAACGCATGAATTTATATAGATGGCTTTGTTCAGACAAGAAGAAACAATCCTACAACAGAAAATTGAACTCACAGCTGTAGAGAACAGATCAGTGGTTGCCAGAAGCAGGGTGGGTTGGGGGTGGGACAAAGGGGTGAAGGTGGTCAAAAGGTACAAAATTCCATTTATAAAATAAATAAAACAAAACAACACAAAACAATCCTCTTCCTCAGCTCTAGGCAATTGCTCAGACATGCTCAGATCTCTGTACCTCTCCAGCCCAGGACGAACAGGTGGATCCGACTTAGTCAGAATACAACATTCCCCTATCTGTGACCACAGCAATACACCTGTCTGAGAATCAAGTCAGTGCTCAGGAGGGAACAGGGACAAGAGATGGAGAGACAGAGCCCCAGTGACAGTGTTTGTGCCCTGGGTTCAGCTGTGCCTGCTCTCCTCCACTTACATAGTTTATTACATCCACCTCAAGTAATAACTATGCTTCCAGGGATTTTTTTTCCCCATGTTTGTTCATTAAGAGAAAAATGTGACACTTTCTACTTGCTCAGCCCTTGACCAGAGGCTGGGGATACAAAGGTACATGAAATCCCTGAAAGAGTCCATAAGCCTAGAGGAGAAAGAGAAACTTCAACAAACATTTGCATGAAATAATAGTAAATACCTTACTGATGCCTGAGCACTGAGCTGTGTGGGTGTGACAATGATGAGCAGCTTATGAGAGAAGGAGAAGGCTTTGCTTTCGAAGGGGTATTTGAACTGGGTTTTAAGGTGAGAATTCACCAGGTGAAGAAGGAAGAGAAGTGTGTGCAGGAACAAAGGTGAGCAAGAACTTGTGCTGGGGGTTCAGACTTGCTGGAGTTTGGTGACTTTGGGGTGGGGGATAACGAAAAATCTGGGATTCTCTGTGTGCATAAATATTAAGCCTGTCCCATGACACTCGCGCTTTGATACCCTGGAAATGGGCTCATTAAATGACTCTCCACTGCCATTCTTCCACCAAAAGAAGGACTGAGGTATGACAGCAAAGAATATGCACCATGACTCTTTCTTTGTCACCAAATTTGGAAGGTCACCTTTTCAAAACATTTCTGATTGTCACTTAGTAGTGCATTTAAACTTCCAAGACAAATTTCCACATTCTCTTTCAGACTGGAGAACAAGGTTTTTTCTTTTTTCATTTACTAGCTTGGAGAAAGAAAGCTTTCACTCCAAGGCTTGTGCCCTAGACCAGAGGACGCAGCTTTTCCTGACATCTAACTTATTCCCAGGAATTGCCGGCCATTTCAGGACAATCTGGTTAATGATTTGCACACATTATAGCAGTCATTCTTCTTTCTCAAGGTCTTACATTCAAGTGACTGGTTAGTTGCTCCAGTGTGGTCCCAGCTTTCCCTGGATTTCCAACACCATTCCAATAAAGTTTGGGGGTGTCACTTCCCTCCAACAGCAATATAATAGCATTTACTTATGTGATGTTCTCAGCTCAGTACATAAGTTGAGCATATCTTCTCTTCCAATTTGCAGCCTAGCCAGACTAGAAAAGACAATATTCATTATTCTAACAGTGATTTATTTCCTTTAGAAGAAAAGGTTTCATCCTCTCATGTGTCAGCTTGAAGGAACATAACAGCATCCACAGCATTTGCTAGTTTCATGTTTAGGCAAAGCTTTCCAGCTTCTGTTCTCAGATAAACAAAATAAGATGTTAAAATATTTTGCCATTAACACAGAGTGTTTCCTTTTGTAATCTCCCACCACCCATTCTCTGTTCAATTACAGGATTCGACCTCCAGGAGAGGGTATGTAAACAAATATCTGTTAGCTGGTAATAATTTGCAGAAAACTGAGGAGGTAGGTCATAATTTTGAAAAATGTACAATGACTCACCATCCTTAGACGAGTTATTGTGTTCCCAGCATTTTCTAGGCAATCTCTAGAAGCTGGTAGTTAGTTCATGTTTATTTCCAAAGGTGCAAAAACCTTACTCTAATCAGCAATGGTAAATAATGTAAAAGAACTATTTAATCAGATCATTTTCCTAGTTAGTTATCCTCCAGATCAAGCACACTGGCCCTGAGCAAGGCCTTGAAGCCTTTCCAACCTCACTTGTCTCACCATCTTTCCCTCCCCTCTGCCCCTCCCAGTCCTGCCACAAAGACCCTTTTCCTGTTGCCCTGAACGTTGTGCTCTCTTTGGTCCCTTGCACATGATCCCCCTACATGGACTGTCTTCATTCTCCTACCTTCACCACTCAGTTTGCCTTTCAAATCCCCAAGTGTCCTCCAGGCCTCAGCTGACATGTCACCAGCCCCCAAAGCCTTTCTGATTCCCTGGGACTAGGTGAGAGGCTTTTGCATGTTACCCCTTGTTTCTTTGCGTAGCACGTTTAAAGCCCTTGCTTAGTGGTACTGACACTGCCTGCTTGTCTATAGGACTCACCAGAGGGCGAAAGACTTGAGGGCATTTCATGCCCATGGCGCCTGGCACAGGGCCTGGACTCAGCAGCAGTCCAAGTGGTGGAAAGAAGGAGTTCTTTCAATGTATTTGAAAAATAAGAAAGGAAAGTTCAGAAGAACTCTCTCAGGCGTGGGGACATGCCCTAGGGAAATAGATTGATAGGAAATACTGAATCACCCCCTTTTGTATTCTTGGGAATTAAGTGTTCTTTCCTTCCTCTTTTAGTCCACCCTTCCTCTTAACTTTCACTGCTGTTGTAGTTCCTGTTGCTGAATCTACTGTGCTGGTTATTTGGAAAACAGCCTCCACTTTCTGGATCAAGTGGTGGCAGAATGATGCTGTCACTTTTCTCTTACAGCCAGACGCTGAGAAATACAGCAACTGCAACCGCGACTTCAAAGTGTCCCATCTGGGCATGGAAAGTGCAAGAGAAACATACCTTTCAGTGGCAATAATTCACAAAATGATAATATAACTTGGTTTTTGGCTACCAGCAAAGAGAAATATCGAACAATAAAAAAAATCCTAGCTTTAAAACATTTTAAATGACTTTAGATTTGGAATCTAAACTTTCTTTCCCTCAAAAGTCCTTGTTTCTTTGGCAAGGAGAATTTAAAGCTTCTTTTTATTCCTGTTTTCTTTATTGCAGGCACCACAAGCAACCATAAACACTCCACTCAAGACGAAACTGGGCAAAGGCAGGGGCTTTATACACTTTAAACATTTCTCGCATTTTCTACATTTAGTTTATTTCCTCATTAGAAAAGGAAGAAAATAAAGTCTAATTTGTCAATTTCCCTATGAACTATACACAGCCAGGAAAAGTAAGATGCATAGACCTAGGAAATAAATGTTACACAGAGTGTTTTTTTATCTTAAGGCAATTTCTTTACAGCAGTTGTAGGTTCACAGCAAACTTGAGGGGAAAGTACACAGATTTCCTATATACTCCCTGCCCTTATATATGCACAGCCAGTCCAGTTATCAACCTCCCTCACCAGAGTGGTACATTTGTTACAATTGATGGACCTACCTTAACACTTCATAATCACCTAGTCCATACTTTATCTGAGAGTTTACTCTTGGTGTTGTACATTCTATGGGTTTGGACAATGTATAATGACAGGTATCCATCATTATAGTATCATACAGATTTTCACTACCCCCAAAATTCTCTATACTCCACTAATTCATCCCTTCCCATCCTCCAACCCCTGGCAACCAATGAACTTTAAATTTTCTCTATAGTTTTGCCTTTTCTAGAATATCATGTAATTGAAATATAGGCTTCTCAAATTGGCTTCTTTCACTTAGCAATATGCATTTAAGCTTCCTCAGTGTCTTTTCATGGCCTGATAGATTATGTCTCTTTAGCACTGAATAAGATTCCAGTGTCTGGATGTACCACAGTTTATGTATCCATTCACCTACTGAAGGACATCTTTGTTGCTCCAAGTTTTGGCAATTATGAATGAAGCTGCCATAAACATCCACGTGTAGGTTTTTGTGTGGACATAAGTTTTCAATTTCTTTGGGTAATTACCAAGGAACGTGACTGCTAGATCTTATGGTAAAAGTGTTTAGTTTTGTAAGAAACTGCCAAACTGTCTTCCAAAGTGGCTGTACCATTTTGCATTCTCACCAGCAGTGAGTGAGAGTTTCTGTTGCTCTGCATTCTCACCAGCATTTGATGTTGTCAGTGTTCCAGATTTTGGCCACTCTAATAGGTGTGTAGTGGTCTCTCATTGTTGTTTTAACTTGCATTTCCCTGATGATATATGATGTGGAGCATCTTTTCATATGCGTATTTGCTTCTTGTGTATCTTCTTTGATGAGGTGTCTGTTAAGGACTTCGGCCCTTTTCTGTTTTCTTACTGTGTGTCTTTGTATATTTTGGATAACAGTCCTGTATCAGATGCGCTTTTTGTAAATGTTTTCTCCCAGTCTGTGGCTTGTCTTCTTGTAATGTTGACATTATCTTCTGCAGAGCAAAATCTTTTCATTTTAATGAAGTCCAACTTATCAATTATTTCTTTCATGGATTGTGCCTTTGGTGTTGTATCTAAAAAGTCATGCTACAGGTTTTCTCCTATCTTGTCTTCTAGGAGTGTTACGGTTTTGCGTTTTACATGTAAGTCTTGATCCATTTTGAATTAATTTTTGTGAGGGATGTAAGGCCTGTGTCTAGATTCACTTTCTTTGCATGTTGATATCCAGCTGTTCCAGCATCATTTATTGAAAAGACTATCTTTGCTCCATTGTATTGCCTTTGATCTTTCCTCAAAGATCAACTTATTATATTTATGGGGTCTATTCCTGGGCTCTCTATTCTTTTCCATTGATCTATTTGTTTATTCTTTGACCAATACTGCATCATCTTGATTGCTATAGCTTTATAGTAAGTCTTGAAGTTGGGTAGAGTCAGTCCTCTAACTTTGCTTTTTTCTTCAATATTGCACTGGCTATTCTGGGTCTTTTGCCTCTCCATCTAAACTTTAGAATCAGTTTGTCAATATCCATAAAGTAACTAATGGGATTTTGATTGAAATTTCATTGCATGTACAGATCAAGTTGGGAAGAACTGACATCTTGACAATATTGAGTCTTCCTATCTATGAACATGGAAAAATATCTCCATTTACTTAGTACTTCTTTGATTTCATTTATCAGAGTTTTGTAGTTTTCCTCATATAGGTCTGGTATATGTTTTAATAGATTTATGCCTATGAATTTCCTTTTGGGGGGCACTAATGTACATGGTATTGGGTTTTTAATTTCAATTCCATTTGTTCATTGCTGGTGTATAGTAAAGTGATTGGCTTTTATATATTAACCTTGCATCCTGCAACCTTGCTAAAATCGCTTGTTAATTCCAGGTGTTCTTTTGCTGATTCTTTCAGATTTTCTTCATAGATTATCATGTAATCTCTGCACAAAGACAATTTTATTTCTTCCTTCCTAATCTGTATACCTTTATTTCCTTTTCTTGCTTTATTGCATTAGCAAGCTTTTCCAACATGATGCTGTAAAGAAATGGTGAGCGGGGCCATCCTTGCCTTGTATCTGATCTTAGCAGGAAAGCTTCTAGTTTCTTAACATTAGGTATAATGCTGACTATTTTTTTCCATGCTTGTATAACCAATTACAAATGGAAGAAACAAAAGGCCAACCAGCCATTCTATTCATGCAATACATATAGATGAATAAATGCATTTATGTTTTATAAATATATATGTGTATTTCCTAGTGACTGGTTAATGTGAGAGTCAAATAGATTAATACCATATCTATCCTTTGAGTAAGCTAAAGAAAGAGGGAGAAACATGAAGCCTGTCGAGTCATGACAGTGCTACTAAAATAACATATTTATCCATCTATCCTAATTTTTTTTTGAGAAACATCTGCTGTGTTGGAGAGACAAAGATGAAGGACAGTCTCCTCCCAGAGACTACATAGTCTAGTAGAAAATAGACATGTAAAAACAAACAAGCAAACAGACACAATAAGGTATTATAAGGAAATAATAGCGTGAACATCTCTCCCTCTTAACCAGGCTTATCATTATAAAACTTAAAACATTCTCAACGATGGTGTCTGCGTATGGTTTGTGATTGACTAGAAAGTCACCTGGGCAGTTATATGCCACTGCCGGGGGAACCAGGCATGGGACCCACTCCCCATCAGTGCTGGGATGTGCTATCAGCTGTGGGAGAGGTCACTTACGCCTGTGGGAAGAATTTATTTTTTTAATCTAAAGAAAATTCTGAAGGAAATAGAACTAGGAAACAATAAAGTGTCTCAATCAGGTTTGGACGTAATTTGAGAACATAATGTAAGCATTTTAAAATTCAATTAAAAAACAACAGTAAAAAAGAAATGCATACCGCTCTGAGAACACAGGCAGAGAAAATGCTTTTGATAAAATGGAAATCATGTGTGGGAAGATGAGAGCCATGAATATGAGAGTGCGGATGGTCAATATGTAAATCATAAGCAGAGAGAAGAAGAATTGAAGAAATAACATAAAAGGTCTTCTGTGAGCTAAAGCATAGACATTTGCAAGCTACCCAAATAAATCCAAATCATAGAATAAGACACAACATCCTAATCCATATGAAGAAAGTAGCATATGTTAATCTGAAAGGCCAATAACGCTATCAGAAAAGTAATACTATATATGAATTTACTCAAGAATAATGATGCAAAAATTTTTGACAAATTAAATCCAGTGTTACATTAAAATATAAATATGCCTTATTTATTTAGTAAATATTTATTGAGCATCATCTCTGTGTCAGACTTTATTCTAGGTGCGAAGGATACAGCAGTAAATAAAGCAGTCATAATACACACAATCTAGGATGAGGGAAAGACAATAAGCAAATGAATACATGATATATTTCCAAGCAGTGCTGACTGCAATAAGAAAGCAAGGCAGCAACAAGCTATTTCAAAGGGCAAGGATGCCTCAACCTGAACAGATTCATGCTATCCAAAACTCAAAGGAGACATATGTGACTGTGTCGATGGTTACCCCAAATTGCTTGATCAAATTTAGAAGCCATTCCCAATAAAATCCCATATAAAATAAAAAGAAAATTCAGCTACATTAAACATGACACATTAAAGTCAGTTACCATAAATTTGATAAAGTCATTTGTCAAAAAATAATAAATAATTAGGCACTAAATGAAAATCCTCTCTAGTATTAGCAGTATCTATGACTGAATAAGAAAACAGAATACACATTATCAATGTTAAAAAAAAGACAAATTTATCTTTATTTCCATATGACAAGATTGCATAACTTAAAAACTCAAGAGAATCAATTAAAAGTTATAAAAATTAATGAGAAAATTTTGTTAAGCGGCAGGAAACAAAGCATATAGTAAAAAAAAGAATTGATTTTCTTCTGATTAGCAAAATCCAGTTAGAAACAGAAATAGAAAAAAATCTCTTTCCTAATATTGACAAAAGCTATAAAAAACTGATAGGTTTATTCAACAAGAAAAGCAAAGGACCTATTATAAGTATTTAAAAATGAAGACTCGAGTAAATAAAGAGGCAAAGTGTGCTGAATGAAAAGGGTTATTATCATTTAAATATCACTCCTAGAATACATACAATTTTGGTGCAAGTCACATTGGGATCCCAGGTGGAAGTTTTGGGAGTGAGAGAAGAATATTGGACACAAAGATTTTTAAAAATCGTAGGAAAAACAAATGTGTGAGAATTTATAACACTTTTTAAATTGCATGAGGGTAACACCCTAACAGGTGTTACAACTTATTACAACTTGTTGAGATAAGCCAAGGAAATATGGCATTTGCATAGAAATACATTAACGGGCGAATGGAACAGAATAGAGAACCTAGAAATATCTGTAAGTACATACAGAATGTAACATATGACCAAGTTGGCATTTCCATTCAGTGGGGCAAGGTTGGGTTATCTAATAATGGTGTGGGTAGAATATAATAGCCAATAGTTGGAGTGAATAAATGGTCTGTTATCATTGCAGAAAAGAATTCCAAATGGATTAAATTATCTAAATAAGAAAACAAAAAGCTTAACAAAATATCAGATGGAAAATATCTGTGGCAATTCACATAAACTGTAGTGGGACTGGTGGTGGGAAGAGCTTTGCAAAGATAGAAACTGAATAAGTCTTTCCTTGCATAAAAGAAAATGCTCTGCATTTCAAAAATTCTGCAATGCAAAAAGACAAAAATGTTTATACAACATATAGTAGGAAAAGGATTAATATACCCATTCTAAAAAAATATTTCTGCCAATTACTTTACAAAATAGCAAACAATCCCAATTCAATACCAAAGAATATGAGATGGTAAATCTAAGGAGAGAAAATGCAAAAGGCTAATAACATGAAAAGATGCTTGACTTTACTGGTAGTCAGAATGATGCTAATTAAGAGCAAGGATGCCATGCCACTTTCACACATGACTTTATCAAAAACAGAGGATCCAGTGCTGGTGAGCGTGTGCTAAATGAGAACATTGTGTGAGGGAGTAGGAAATGCCTCAGCAATTCTGGAAAATCTTCATAGCAGTTTGGATAAAAATTTTAAATGCACACGTTTTATCCAGTTATTCTGACTCACGAAAATAACCGTACTAGTGTATAATTATGGCAATTTTACTTTAGCATAGTTTGTAGGACAAAAAAAAATAGAAACCATCAAGAGTGAATCTGCTCAACATTTATGTTCTGGAATATTATGCAGCTATTAAAATGAACATTTGCTCAATATATGTGTATTGATCGTCAAAAGAACTGCTATTACGTGAAAAAAAGTTATGGTGAAATAAATATAGTATTATTACCGTTTCAAGAAAAAGAATTAAAACACCCCTACAAGTATACATGTTTTAAGATGAGTACAGAAAAATGTGTAGAAGATTACGTAGAAAAAAGTTCACATTAATCATCTTGGGGGAAGGAAACTGGGAGAAAAGAGAAAACAATTTATTTTCTTTATATATTTCTTGTTTGAATTGTTACAGAGGACATGCATTCTTTTTAAATAAAGTATTCAAAATAAAGACAACTGACGCAAAATGACAACTTGTCACAATACAGTGATGGGCATTAGCCTAGAGGAGTACATTTTCCAGGCTGTTGCGGAAAGGTAGAAACTCAGGGGAAAGACGCAGAAGACCTAGCTGGAGGAGTAGGAGCCAGAGGCTAGATCAGAAAGGATGCTGCACCTCCCAGGGCGATGGTGGGCTTCATCTTGAAAGGAACGGCAGCCCACAAATGATTTTTAGTGGGTTCATGATATGATCAAGTTAGAAACAATGCATACAATGCATAATTAGAGAACACAGAAAACAAACACCTTCTGACCCCCTCCCTGGAACCAGAGGTCTCCTGGGGCTGTATATTGCAGTTGGGTTGTTCCATGAAAGACCTCCTCACATCTACAGTAAACATCAACCCTAGTCTGGTTACCTGACCTTTAGTATATGAATGACTCAAACAAAAGGTCCTTTGAGCTTTGTCAAGCCAGTAGTGCATACTTTACTTTAGACCACATTTATTTGATTTTTGGCTGATTTACCAAGATGTGGTCGATTGATTGAGAATAAAAGTATAACTTCTAATGGTGTCCCAAACTTACTTTTCTTTTTTCTTTATACATAGCTTTTCTTAACCAAATTTATATGTACTTGATATAAGCAATATTCAGTTAATTATATGAAAGGATAGATTCTCAGAGTCAATCTTTGAATTAGTTATAAATTTAAGACAGTTACATCAATATATATATTACTCTTCCAATATTTCTATGCTTACATACTTAACAATACTATTCAGCATCAGATAGCATGTCCGAAGGGAAAATTATAAGTATGAAAAACAACTTCGCCCCAGAATGTCTTTTGCCCAGGATCTCATATATCAAGCATTAGCCTAGAGGAGATGTTTATAGTTAGGTTATAAAATTTGCTGAGAAAAAAAGTTGTTTATAATGAGCATGGAGAAAGCACCTAAATCATCATGCTTCAAAAGGAAGTCACACTGAAAATAACCCAACCACAAAATGTGCCCCCTGACATTGTACTCATATCAGCAGGTAGCTCACGGCTGAAATGAACCATAAATCTTGACAACCTAGTCTACCTCTTTCCATATAAAGCAGTAGGCTTCAATTTAAGTTCATGAACGACAGCAAACATGGACAATGAACTATCTCATAAACTGAGATCGAGGTGACTAGCACGTAAAACATAATGTGTTCTGTTTCATAGACATATCCCATTCTATCTGCCGGTGCATTAAATTAGATTAAGTTATTCTCATCATATACATAGATCTATGTACACATTAATTATAGTGACTTCTGAAAAAAATTTATTTCTACACTGCAGTGGAAGCCCAGGAACACATTAATTTTATGTTTCTCAGGGGTATATACGACAACCTTCTACTTAGAACAGGAGGAATAAAAATTCAGGCATCTGGAGTTCTGTTGCTAACTATCCTGGACAGCTAGGGCCTTTATCTAAGCCATCCAACCTAACCAGCTATAATTTACAACTTGTGGATTTTGTGCAGTGTCCCTGTGCCTTTCTTCATGGGGACTCAATAACATGAACGGTAGTGTCTTTCCCAATCACCTACCTCAGGATCAGCCAACTAGTTAGCGCATCTCAAGCCACTGTAGCAGAAGATGGATGGGTATTATTTCCATCATACTTTTCAAATTAGTTGGGTCAACCAGTCTACTCAGAACACACTGAGTTATATCAGGCACCTACTGTTCTATTGCTGTCGTGGACTCTTCCTCCTTCCCCCGCTCAAATAAATCTAGTTTCTTTTCAGAAAGCTGACAATTACTTAGGCTTTTACTACTGAAAGAGATGCCATTCCCAAACCAAAATATATGTAAGTAACCTCAAGTTGGACAGTGCTGTCAATATTTCTTGGCTGCAAATATTCTTTTCACCACCAACACCTGGTGCTCAGTGAATATATCATTACTTGGCTGGTTATATGTAAGACCATCTGTGCAAAAATGGCCAAGTGCCGGCTCATAGTTGGCCAGACCTATGTCCTGAAAAATGGGTGCCAGGTAACGATGAGCTTTGACGACCTTCATAACCCTATGAAAGCAAGACAGCTGACAAAAATGTTTTATATGAGGCAATAATATGGAGAATTGGAAACACATATTATGAAATACATCAAAACACAAAAAATTTACATTTATATGGTAATTATAAAGCCCTTTTAATACATTATTTCATCTCATCTTTTCTTTATGAGGATTTTGGGGAAGCAGGAGTTCCACAATCTAAGATTTAATGAGGAAGTAATACCAATAAAACTTTTGGATAATCTATGGCTATGAAAATCATGTGTCGACTAGTTTTAGCCTATTATCAGCCTTAATTCCTTGTACATACATATTAGATCCACTGTTATAAGACTTGATTGGTGCTCTAATGGCTTCACTGATGTGTAAATCATAATTGACATGAAGTCATGTTTTGCTAAATATTTTATAACCTCTTTTTATAAAACTTGGAACAATATATTTGCTATGCATATGAAAATTCACATATGTTTGAATATAAATAGATGTTTACACGTTTTGTTGAATTTCTGTGTTTGTCTGACAGAGATAAATCAAGCTATCAGTGTAACCTCAGCAAGCAACGTGTGTGTTGCCAGGGCTCGGAGCCAGTTATTCCAGTTACAGCTTTCTACTCTGGTACCAGGTTTCATTAGCTACAGTTTTCCCATCATGCTGAGACTACAGTACTTAAAAAACAACATTTATTCATACATTAAATGAGAGAAAGTTTAAATGAATTTTCTGGATGCCAGTAAAGTCCCAAGAGAATAAAAGATAGTCTATGAGAAATCCAATTGCTTTATCAATATTTGCAGTGTAAATTTGTCAAAGGGTCAATTTCCAGTATATTTCCTCCCCCTGCAAAATGCCTCAATATGAGGGGGATCTTGAGGGAAATCATGGTGTGGAAATAAGTGATTTATGGTGTCAGTTTATGATTCCAAAGAAGAGTAGTGAGAATTGAGTATGAGCTTTTGGTAATTTTCTTCACAATATCGTAATCATTTTTTGGTCCTTTAAGAATGAAAACCATTCTATTTTATTTTGTGCTTTAAACACACAAAAGTATTTGGTGGAAAGATATGTAGCTTTTCAAAAGACTTAGGGAAGGGTGAAGAGAGATTCTCAGCACCCCAGCACAGATTACACATAGACTACATTCATCACAAAAGATTTTCCTATACTCCCCTCCTCATCTCTTTCAGAATCATTGCCATAGTGAGCTATCATGACTCACAAAATAACAATAAAAACAAAATCAGAATCAACTGCCTACAAAAGAAACCATCTGCATGGATGTAAAGTTGACAAATAATCCAGAGGCGACACCTCTGCAATTGATATCAGGATGTTAATGCCACTTACGCCCATTTGTACATGGGACCTTATTGGCCAGTGATATTAAAAAGAGTGATACTCTGTGACATTAAGAAGAGTGACTGTCCTTGCCTTGGACCAACTCCACAAATCTTGAAAAACAGAAGGTGGCCTGTAATGAAAATTATTCCAAAGTAAGAGCACACAGCAGCCAATCCTTATCTACGCATAGGTGAGCATTTCATCCCACGTCTGTTGGTGCAATCACATTCATTTTCCATTTTGCATGTGTCAGGCAAGATGCTAGATCCTGTGGGTCACATGAAGTAAGGTAAAATACTCGCCTTTAGGCACCCCAGCCAAGAAGGTAGAGAGGGGTGAGCAATGATTGTAACATGGTATGTTAGGTGCTGTGGTAGGAACAGAAGGGAAAAGGAATGAAGGCATGGTGATGTCACGCCAAGGTAATGACCTGGATTTGACTGCACCAATGACGCAGAATAAATACCTCTAGTTATGAATGTATTAAAACTGCAGGAAAATAGGCTCCCTTGTCAGTCAGTTCCTTGAGTAAGCTTCAGAGGATTCTCTGATCTACAGCTGTGTATCCCAGATTTTTAAATTTCACAAACCAAAATAATAATACTGATGATGATGTTGCTGATGACGAAGAACTGGGTTACTCACAGCTTTTAAAATACTGATAATTATAATTCACATAAATACTAATAGGAACATGATGCTTATATTAATACTAAAATAGGTTACACTTAAATTTTAATATAGAACAAAATTTTGTTTTACAAAAGTTCTGTAAATTATTTTCTTGATGAAGTTTGTAATTTGGCAGTTTTAAATAGACAATGCAAAATATTCATTTTATTTTGGTCCTTTATTTATTTTTATTAAGGTATAATTGGCATACAGTAAAGTGCATGTTTAAAGTAGACAATTTGATGTTTTGTTTTTTTTTAAAGATTGGCACCTGAGCCAATCTTTATATGTTGCCAATTCTCTTTTTTTCTTCTTCTCCCCAAAGCTGCCCAGTACATAGTTGTATATTCTACTTGTAGGTCCTTCTAGCTCTGCTATGTGGGACGCCGCCTCAGTAGGCTTGATGAGTGGCGCTAGGTCCATGCCTGGGATCTGAACCAGTGAAACCCTGGGCTGCTGAAGCGGAGCAGGTGAATTTAACCACTCAGCCACCGGGATGGCCCTGATAAATTTTCACATATTATATAACCATTACCACAATCCAGATAGTGCATATATCTCTCACCACCCCCCCCACCCGAGTTACCTTGCATCTCCATCCTGTCCTTTCCACGCCCACTCCCTTCTTCAGATAACCTCTGACCTGCTTTCTGTCACCATACATAAATTACTTAGAATTTTTTATAATTTTATATAGAAAACATATAATAGGTACTCTTCTTTATCTGGATTTTTTCCCCTCAGCATAATTTTAATTTTTTGAAATTCATCCATGTCATTGAATGCATCAACCATTTATTTATTTTTATTGTGGTACTCTTTCATTGCATGATCATCCTACAATTAGTTTATCCATTCCCTATTGATGAAGACTTGGGTTGTCCCACAGTGCAGATTATCTTCGTAAGTATTCCATGTGCACTTGAGAAGAAGATGTACTCGCTGTTGTTGGGTAGAATATTCTATAAATGTCAATTAGGTTAGGTTGTTCAATAGTGTTTGCAAATCTTCCATATCCTTACTGATTTTCTATGTCTCCTATTACTGAGCAAGATATATTAAAATCTTCAATTTTAATTGTGGATTTGTCTTTTTTTCTTGCAGCTCTATCAGTTTCCACTTCGCGTATATTGAAACTCTGTTAGTAGGTGTATAAACACGTAGGATTGTTATGTCCTCTTTATCAGTTGATCCTTTATCATTATGACATTACCTTCTTTATCAAATTCTTTGCTCCAAAATCTGTTAGTCTGTTATTGACATAGCCAAGCCAGCATTTTTTTTAAACTAATGTTAGCATGGTATATCTTTTTCCATCCTTTTATTTTTAATCTATCTGTGACTTTATTTTTAAAGTAAGTTTCTTACAGGCAGTATGTACTTGGATCTTGCTTTTTTATCCAATCCCAAAATCTCTGCCTTTAATTGAGGTGTCAAGAACATTCACATTTAATGTGTTAATTTATGTGGTTTGATGTAAGTCTATCATCTTACTAATTTTTCTCTATTTTTCTCATCTATTCTTTGTTCTTTTAAAATTTTTTCTGCCTTTTTCGTGTTTATTTTTGTGCCTCCATTTTATGTTCTTTATTGGCTTATCAGTTACTTCACTTATTTCATTTGTTGCTTAGGGATTACACTACACATTGTAGCTTTCATTTCTAACTTATCCAAGTCTATTTTAGAGTGATATTATACCACTTCTCACATAGTATAAGAACTTTTAAGTGTATTCTTCCATCTTTTCCACAACCAGCTTTCTGCTATTGTTGTCAACCATTTTTATACATATGTTATGAACCCCACAATCCATTATTTTATTTTTATTTATAGAATTGGTTATTTATGTAATAAAAAAGATTATCTATTTAATCTTGTAGTTACCATTCCTGGTGCAGTTTATTCCCATGTTTCCATATGATATAATTTTCCTTCTGCTGCAAAGACTTCCTTTAATATTTGTGTAGTGTAGTTCTACAAGTAATAAACTTTTTCAGCTTTATATGTCCGGAAAAGTCTGTTTTGCCTTCATTTTTTAAATTCACTTTTTCTGGGTATAGTAATCTAGGTTGAAATATTTTTGTTTTTTCAGTACTTAAAATTGTTGTTCAACGGTCTTCTCTCTTGGGTTTTTTCCTATGAGAAATCTGTTGTCATCCTTATCTTTGTTCCTCTGCATTTAAAGTTTATGCTTTATTCATCTATTTTTAAAGTTTGTTTTTTTTTAATCACTAGTTAGATGTGCTGCTGTAGTTTTCTTCATGGTCATTGAAATTTTCGTCCATTATTTCCTCGGTTTTCTGTATCTTCCTTTCTCCCCCGTTTTTGGGGACTCTAATTACACACATATTAGGCTGCTCGAAATTGTCCCATGGTTCACTGATATTCTTCTCTTTCTAAAAAAATGATTTACTGAGTTTCAGTTTTGATAGTTCTTATTCCTATGTTTCGATGTTCACTAAATCTTTTCTTCTATAAAGTCTAGTCTACTACTAATGTCATCCAGTGTATTTTTATTTCAGACATTGTAGTTTTCCTCACTAAGAGTTCAATTTAGGTCCATTTTATATTTTCTATGTCTCCATTTAACTCTTTGAATGTATGGAATACAGTTACAGTGACTATTTTAAAACCCCTGTGTGCCACTTCTAACATCTGGGTCAGTTCTTGTGCAATGTTTTTTCTTCTCTCCTCAAAGCCCCAGTACCTAGTTGTATATCCTAGTTGTAGGTCATTCTAGTTCTTCTATGTTGGATGCCACCACAGCATGGCTTGATAAGTGGTGTGTAGGTCTGTATCCAGGATGCGAACTGGCAAACCTTGGGCTGCTGAAGTGGAACAAGTGAACTTAAACACTCGGCCACAGGGCCAGCCCCCTCAATTTTGATTAATTAATGTTTGCCTTCATTATTGGTCATGTATTCCTGCTTCTTTGGATGACTTGTAATCTTTGATTGAATGCTAGACATCATTAATTTGCCATTTTGGATATTGAATATTTTTGTAGTCCAAGAAATATTCTTAGACTTTGTGTTGGAATATAGTTAGTTCCTTGGTAATAGTTTGATCCATTAGGGCCTTGCTTCAGATTTGTTAGTTGGGTCCAGAGAAGTTTTAGATTTAGTTTAGAGAAAAATTCTCCCCACTACTGAGGCAAGGTCCTTCTGAGTATTCTAGCCAATGCCACATTAATTATGAAGTTTTCCAGTCTGGCTGCTGAAAAGATGCAGTGTTCCCAGCCCTGTGTGAGAACCATCCTTTCAGATGGTTTTTGTTGTAATCTCTGGATTCTTTCTCTACACAGCTTTTTTCTCTCTAGACTTTTTCCTAGGAACCCCAGCTTCCAGACTCTCAGATATGTCTTTTCAGCTCAGGGAATCTGCTGGGCTCTGCTTGGGGTATTCCTCCCTGTGCCATAGCCTTAAAACTCTCAAGACAGTGAGCTGGGGCAATTATAGAGATCATCTCATTTTTCTTTTTCTCTCAGTAATAACAGCCCTTTGTTGATAGTGTCTTGAAATCCATTGCTTCACAACTTTGTCTAATTTTTTGTGGGGTTTTTTTTGCTTCAGGTAAGGAAGGGGTAAATCTAGCCCCTTATTCACCAACTAGATGGACATGCAAGATAGGCACTTTATTATTATAACAATTGTTAAAAATCTAGCTTGATCTGAATGTGCTAATCAAAACAGAAGCAGCACTCTTTTTACAGTATCACCCCTGCTTCATTCTTATTTCCTGTTTTCTCCACACAAACCTTGTAAGTAGACTCATGTCAGCCTAGACAGAGATGAATAAAGAAGACTACAAGGTATCCTTACCCTTAACCAACTCGTGTCCAGACCTCAAAAGCTTGGGGTCTGGAATACTCAACACGGAGAAATTAGGAATTTATCTGAGAGGATGTCATAGGCCCCTACTGGTCAGCAGGTGATAGTTGAGAATTACTGCTTAATTATTTGCTTGAGGATAATGAGTGTTTAGAGTTGTAACAGTATAAACAAATTTTTAAAAATCTGTGGAGATAATGCAAGCATGATGATAGCACCAAGAGTTTTCTAGAAATGCATGTCGCAAAATAGTAGCTCAGGGAAGGAACTATTGAACCGATAGAACTAAGAGCACTTGGAAAACACAGAACAAGTCATCTACTGCTCTGCAGACATTCTTCCCTTGTGATGAGCAATGACTGTTGAAAACTGGCTGCTGACCAGCTCCACTTCATAAGTGGCTCTTCAAACTCAGGTTTGATTCTGAATGGAAAGTAACTTTCATGGAAATATTTCTGATGTTGGGGTCCGTAGAATAAATCACATTTCAGGAAAAGGCTGACATAATGCTTTATTTGGTATTGATTATTTTGCAAAATAATAAAAAGATACATTTTTCTCTTAGCAGGAACATGCTAATTATTTGTCTTAGAGATGAAGACTCGCACTTATTTAAAATGAAGACAATGTTATAGTAATAGCTTTTGAAATCAAGATATTAATCTGGAAAATAAAGTAATACAAAGCACCTAGATAATCTTTGATATTAGACATATTAGAAGAGTTAAATTAGAAAGAGAAAAAGAGCAGCATTTCAACTATGTGCTTCTTCCAAGATAAAGTGTCTAACTTTGAGGATTTTTAGTTTGGTCTACATTCAAGTCTTAATTGGTATTAAATCAAATAAGGTAGAGAACAATATAGATTGAAAGTTGAATGAATTAAGAATTTTGTAAGAAAAAGCTCTACAAAAACTGTTGACTCATGAGGAGGTTTTAAAATATGGTATATGGTGAGCCATTTTACCGTATCATTAAAAATTAAATTGACCTGTTACTTTGCTTAACCAGGAGAAAGGCTCTAAGAAATTAGGTTCAATGAAACACTCAGATCAGCTCTGTCTTTTTCTCTCTCTCTCTCTTGTTCTCAGCAGGAGTATTAAGTTGATATAAGAAAAAAAGAGAGAGTGAGAAAGAGAAACTCTTGAGCTCTTACTTGCTTTCTTGCTTGAGTGCTGACAGCCTGAACCTATTGCCCCGCCAAGAATGCCTCTGGCTACAGAGAAGAAAGACTGCATTCATGATAAAAGCAGCTTGAGCTCAGTTTACTTTTCTAAGTTCCCTTTAAAGCAGTTGAGATAGAGAACTGCACAGTCTTTGCTAATATATTAAACCTGACCTTTTGAGGAAAAAAAAATTAACTTTAAAAACTGGTGCGAGACACAAGGGTTAGAAGATGGTAAAGAGAAAGACTGTATATTATTTCTATTATTTAAATCTATTTAATCTTATAATACAAATTCATATGGAATTTTAAGCCCATGTATGAATTCAAAATAATATAAAAGGACATTATATCTCTATTGACATTTGATGCTAATGATGACATTTCTACATTTAATTAAAAATAAAAAGGCCTATCAAAATATAGCTAGCCCATTTGAACAAAATTAGGTAAATGTATTTCTTTTAGAATTGCTATCAAATGTATCAAAAATTCTTTTCAGAGTTAAAATGAAATTGTATACTTATTTGTGTGATTTTATTTTGTCTAATGTCTGTTTCTCTCATTTTGTTCCCTACCACTCAGCACTGTTCCGTAACACCCAGTAGTCGATCGATCAATATTTATTGATTAACCTGAATGAATTGTTGACAATTTTTGGGATTTGAAAATTAATTTAATGGAAAATAATCTTACACAATAAATGGATGCATTTACCACATGCTTCCCACAGCAAGATGAGTCTTTCAATGATGTAAGCCCGATGACATTCTTCCCCTATTTACTGTCCTCTAGGTTTCCATTCCACTTGGAAAAGCAGACACAAATTTCTTACTGTGGACTACAACCCTGCGTGGTCTGGGACAGCCTGATTTCCAACCCTGACCACACTCCTCACCCTCAGCGCACTGGCCCTCTTCTCTCAGTTGTTCAGACGTGCCACTCTGCTCCCCCGCTTTTGATGCTCTGCACTAACTGTTCTCTTTGCCAGGGGATCTGCCTTTTGAATCTTCACACCTCTGGTTCTGTCTTGCCATTTAGGTCTCAGTTCAAGGTCCTTGAGATTCAGTCTAAAGTAACTTCCTACCCTACCCTATTGTCTCTTGATGATGTGACCCCATGTTGGTCTCTATCATAGCACTTGTCACTCCTTGACATTATCTTAATTAATAAATATTTATTTCTCTTGAATTGACTTTTTGCCTCCCCACCCCTCCTACTCTGATAATACACAAGCTCCATGTTAAGACCATTGACCCTCTGTTCTTCATCAATGTATTTTTAAAACTTAGAACAATGCCAGGCGCGTTGTAAGGCTTCCTTGTGCATATAGTTAAATTAATGAACCAGTGAACAACTGAATGAGTGAATGAATAAATGAATGAAAAGTACCCTATGTATCAGCCAAGATCCAAAGGGTGGTGGAAAATGAGCATTTTTTAAAATAGATTTGAACTGTGCCAGAAAAGCAATGTTGCTATTAGTCATTTCTCCATATTTAATAAAGGGCTGTGCCTTTAAAAGAAATGTCACTGGTGGGGCCAGCGCAGTGGTGTAGTGGTTCAAGCTTGCATGCTCCGCTTCACGGCCCTGGGGTTCGGTGGTTCAGATTTCGGGTGCAGACCTACACACCGCTCATCAAGCCATGCTGTGGTGGCATACCACATGGAGGAACTAGAATGACCTACAACTAGGATATAGAACAATGTATCAGGGCTTTGGGGAGGAAACAAAAGAGGAAGATTGGCAACAGATGCTAGCTCAGGGCCAATCTTCCTCACCAAAAAAAGAAAAAAATATATACCTTTAAAAAAAAACCCAGAAATGTCATTGGTCTAAGAATATAGTACAGTGGTCATGTCGAAATGATATAAAGGAAAAAACGTCTCATGGAAATTCAACTATATCACATTAAAGAAAAGCCATGCATTTCATTCTTTCACGCTAAGAATTTAGAGCAAACATTCTTCAGTAATGATAATAATAATAATACCATTCACAAGCATAATAGCACACGCATTTTAGGCAAGAGGTCAAAGCTATTAAAAAAAAAAAAACCTCAGTATCCCAGCAAGTTTTACAGCAAGATGCATGCTTTTTTGAGCTAAGGCTAGGGGGTATTTCGAGAATATATTTCCAAAAATGAATACAGATAATGAAAAACAAGCTTAATGGGCAAGAGCTTTTCAGTCTCCAAGTCTAAACTTAATAGGTACCACTTAAACTGTTGACGGCAGAATCATCAATTATGTTTTATAGCAGAGCTGAATAAGAAATCAATCAACAAAATATTAGTAATCCATCTGCTCAACACAACAAATTCTGGCAGATAACATTATTACCGTAATGATATGATATTGGGAGGAAGAAGTAAGGAAAATGGTTTAACATCTCCTAAAGGCATGCAACATGGTTCCAAATCAATTTGAATTTATAGCTATCCTGAGTTGTCTATAATAACCTCATTCCACAAACACTAAATTTTGAATACCTTTTAAAAAACCAGAATCAATATACATTCAAAACAACCTGGTGCTCGATTTACATGCCATTTTGATACAGCTCAATGAAAGGCTTTCATATACGGCCCAAGTTAGAAAATGATAGCCGTGGATGTATTTTCAGATGTCACTAGGGGAGTATTTATAAGTTACCTCACACTTAAGCAAGATACTAAAATAAAAAAAAATGAAGTTCAGCTGGAAAAAATTACAAAGTGAAATGAGGCAGAACTGAATTGTCTAAGACTAAAATAATTGAGTGAGTTTCTTTTGGCGATCTTCAGGAAAGGAGGGAAGCAGATCTACAAAGCTTACCACGAGAATCTTTGCAAATTCTCAAGCGATGGTAGAAGTTCAGAACCAAGAAGGCATATACATGTGTCAGAAAATTTTGTGCAATAGAGTGACGAGCAGAAACATGCACTTGGAAACTATGTGCTTGGTATCTGCTCTTTGTCACTTCAGGTCCCCTTTCCGCCCTTCCTCACTCTTCTCTCGGCCATAGAAGGCCGACCAAGATGGGCTATTGGGCCTGTTGTTTGTTTGGGTCAATGGGAAGCTCCAGAAGAAGATGGAGAATGGGTCAGACATGTTTATTTCTCAGACCTCACTAAATATAATAGCCATGGCTGAGAACTGAACAATGTAGCGATGTGCATAATGTTTACCATTGATATTATACACTCGTTTGCCATCAAATAAAAGTTGCAGCAGAAACTTGAACACCAGATAGAAGATGGAAGAACTAAGAGTATCATGGGCACATGCAGTTAACTTATTTCATCGGTCTTCTTTGGATTTAAAAATAAAATTCTGTATGGAACATTTCTCAATTTAAAGTGGGAGGAAATAGACAAGAGGAATAGAAAAATAAATCCCAAGAACATGTCACATGAGAAAAAGATATCCTGGTCCTTCCTGGGCATAAAGATGTTGGCTTTATAAGACGAATATTTACTTAGCTGACAAGACTTGAAGCAATTGCATCAGCAAAGAGAAAGGAACAGGACTACAGCAGAGAAAAGTTTAACAATCTTTGAGAACCAAAGAAATTCTGATATTCTTAAAATAGTTCTATGGGTTCAGAAACAAAATAAACTGTAGAAGAAGATAGAGGCGAGATGCTGCATTGCCTAGACTCAGACCTGGAAGGCAAATGGAAATTTGGAAATAAAAATTGGAGAAATGGAGATCAAAGCAACTTACCCCCAGAAGAACACTGTTAAGGAATGATCACACTTCATAAACTAGAGAAATAGACTTCTTTCTGGAAATTTCAGCAAAATGAAAATAAAACCATTACCATCAGCACCACTATTCTTCCATAACTTAGGGAAAAAAAGGAGGAAAAAAGGATAATGTCAGTTTCCAAAAGGAAGAAAAGCTGAACCTGGAACACAAACTCAGAGGGGGTTTGTTTTTTAACCTTTGAAATACACACTGAAGATAAAAATTGTTCTTTACGGGCACAGCGAGGTGTGTGAAGTGAAATAACAGTCTGCTAGTTTACGACAAGGCGTGTTTATAAATGTCGTTTGTAAATTTCATTTCTGCGTAGAGTTACAGTTACTATTTACTGAAAGAACCAAGCAATAATCTTCTGGAAAAAGTAAAGGAACGCTTTTGAAATAGGAATAGCATCTCCCACATGAGGATGCTGTAGATACCACTTCCTCTGCCTCCGGTCAGCACAGGCAGACTTCTCACAGAATTGCATCCTTGTCTATTGGAACAAAACTCTGATTTATAAAGATTCTGAAACTTTTTAGACTAAAACTAAGTTTGAAGATTGGCTTGGCATTTTAATTATCCATTTTACTTTGTTCTCTAGTGCTATCAATAATTGAGAAATGGCTCAAATAACAATCCTTATACTCTTACAGCTAAAATCTTGATAGCTGTGTTGACTCTATGGTGTATATTTAAAAGCCTGCATTTCAGAGGGCTCGTTCAGGCTAACGACCTTTATTTATATTATATCTACATTTTACAGATTTATAAAATTCTGTGAACTCTAGTCATAAGAAGTAACTAAAAGTATCCAAAGCTTTCTAAAATAGCAACGATCAGTTTATATTTTATTTCTACATATCCAATTAGTTTCATTTACTAGCAACACTGTACTTTAATGGAGAAATGCCTTATAGACTTCCTTTTGGAGAAAATAGATGATAGATAGATAGAAGATAGACAGATAGGTAGACAGATGATCTTACACTATACTATGTTAAAATGATACAGCAAATGCTTTAAATGCACTGTTATACGTAGTCTCTTCAACAACTCCATCATCTGGGTGCTTTCACTTTACCGTTTAACCATACAAAGATAATGAGTATAACCATGACTCCAGACTTAGTCTGATGCCAAAGCCTATATCTGTTTTTTCTTTTTGAATTTTACAATTTTGAAATAACTTCACATTTATAGAAAAGTTGCAAGAATTGTCCAAAGACCTTTTATATATTCTTCATTCAGACTCCTCAAATGTTGGTATTTTACCGCATTTACTTTATCTTCTCTCTTTCTTTATGTACAGATATGTAATATATATCATGTATATAGCTATATAGACATACATGTGCATAAAATTTTTTTTCTAAGTCATTTGAGAATAAATTGCACACATGATGTTCCTTTATCCCAAAACACTTCAGTTTATATTTCCTGAGAATAATAAAATTCTCTTACATAAACACAATACAGGTATCAAAATCAGGAAATAGTGATATAATGTTGTTATCTAATTTAACAAACCTTGCTCTTATTTGTAAATTGCACCAATTATATCACTAATGTCCATTATATACTAAGTACTATTCTGGCCGAGAGTTCAATCCAGGATCCCGTCTTACATTTGGTGGTTGTGTCTCCTCTGATCCAGGACATTTCCTCAATCTGTCTTTTTCTTTCATGACCTTGACATTTTTCATTGAGTACAGGCCAGTTATAGTGTAGAATGTCCCTCAATTTGGGTTTGTCTAATGTTTCTTCATCTCAGGAGACACATGCCATCAATTTGTTCCAACATGTTAACTTGAACATTTGGTTGAGATGGTGTCTGCCAGCTTTCTCCACTGTAAAGTAAGCACTTTTCCACTTATAATGAGTAAGTGTTTTCTGGGGAGATAAGGCTGTACAAATATCCCATTGTTGATCAACTTCTACTCACTAGCTTTAGCATCCATTGATCCCTGCCTGAATGAATTATTATTATTATTATAGCTGCCAAATTGTGATTTTCTAAATGTATCACTCTTCTACATTTGGCATTTTACTGAAAGAAAGAGCCCTTTTAACCATTTATTTATTTGGTTAAATCTATAGGGATGCATGGATTTCTATTTTTGGAATCTGTTGACTATAATTTCATTATATATTTTGATGCTCAAATTCTCCTAGATTTAGGCAATGGGAGCCCCCTCAAGCTGGGTCTTCTGTCTTTTTGGTATGTCTCTATGCTTATATGAGTCCTTCCTTACTTTCTGGTGCAAGAAGATGTCCCAGGCTCACATTATACTTTCCCAGAAATCAACCCTATCCCAGAATCGAGCATTTCTCCAAGGAGCCCTAATTTTTTGAGTGGAGAAAGTGTTTAGAAACCAAGACCTGAGTGGTAGGTGTGCTTATTGCTACTGGGATGCCGTTGCTTCTAGATTTCTCAGAAGACAAAACTAGGACATACACGTGTTACACACAAAAATATCTGTATCCATGACAACCCTGCGTTTACAGTGATAACTGTAATTCCAATCAAGCATCAAAGAGTTTATTCTAAACTTCCTTCAATATTTGTCTTGTCCTCTTCTCTATCCTTGTTGATTTCTTTTATTTTTGTTTTTCTACTCATGAAACATTAACATGGTTCCAAAGGTCAAAACTGTACAAAAAGATATATTCCGAAAAGAGTGACTCTCCTTGTCTCAACCCATTCCACGTCATTACCTTCCCTTCAATTCCAGCTTACCCCTTATAAGCAATCCATCTCATTGGTTCCTGGTTTATTTGTCCTGTTTATTTCATTAAAAAATAAGCAGACACACTCATATTTTCTTATTTCTGAGGAGTCTGGCTCCTGGTAAAAAACCTATGTGTGATTTTTCAGGCCCAACCATAAGCATTCACAGAGGCTTTACCTGGCAGGCCTTCATGGGGGAAGCTGCCCTCCCCACACCAGACCTGGGCTCACCCAACGCAGTGCCGTCTCACCCTAGGTTTCAGGCCCGCCTGTCCAATCACGCTCTTTTGCATGTCTGCATTCCCAGCTCTGGCACCTTCCTTCCCAGATCTCTTTATCTGAGGGCTTCGGCCAAGGCCCTCTTTGAGCTCCTCAGCTGGGGCCTCCTTATCGGGGAGGGGGACCTGGAAGACATTTTTCCCAACTCTGATTCAATTCCCAGTACTTTTCCACCTTGAGCCCTTCCCCCTTATGTCCCCTGCCCCTACCCAGAGTCCATAAAACTGCTGGAGCCTTTTGTTCAAGGCTCTCTCAGCAGTGAGCCCTACCCACCATGTCTGTGCTGATCCACCTGACTCTTGATCTGGGCACCGTTCCATGTAGGAAAACAGAACAGGGCGAGTTGGTGCCTCCGTAGGTTCTAGACTCTTGCTTACACCATCACAGCAAGTGATGAAAGCCTTAACTCTTTCTCTTATGGCTTGTTGCTTGAATCAGCTACTCTGACACCTGGCAGCTCAACTCTCTCTCTCTCACACAGTTCAGCTGAGCTCCTAACATTTTTCCCTTTAGTCTTACATAAAGGGTAGTACCATACAAAAACTCTTCTGCATTTTGCTTTATTTCATCTAGTAATGTGTTCTGTAAATTACTCCATACCACTGTGTAGAGCTCTTTCTCATTCTTTTTTACCAGCTGCATAGTACTCCACTGAATGGTTGAACTCCCCTAGGTTTGGGTATTTAGGTTGTTTTCAATGTTTTTCAACTACAATGTCTTGTGCATACGTATTTTCATATTGTTGGAAGGTAAAAGTTCATATTGTTGTAGAAAATATACATTTTTAAAACACAATTTTGAGTAAACTTGCAGCATAATTTCTAGAACTTTTGCAATCAATCCTTTAAAAAGTAGAAGCCAACTGTTCAAATTTATCAAGTATTTCCTTAGTGTCGTGGTGGGTAAGGTTTCTCTGACTATGAGTTCTGATGTATTATGCTAACAAATCACCAAATTGCCTCAGTGGAGGAAAGAAACTCACACACGGAGCGCATCACTGGGCTTCACTCTTTTGGGGGAAAAAATCTTCTTGAGATTATAGAATTGTTTTTTTTTTCCTCAATTGCAGTAATAAGTATTCGGGCTAAGGATGATGATCAAAAGCTCAAGAAAAAAAGAGAGAGAGATCAAAGGTAATTGCAAAGAGAAAAGCAGTACAGCAATCCTAGCTTTCAGTCAGAAGTGCAAAACTAACTCCATTCGGGCTGTAAGATTCTCCCCTTCGAGGTCCAGTTTCAGCGTTAGCCTCATTTCCAACAGAAATGGCATTTGTAAGCTGGAGACTGTAAGCTGTGTTCTCATTTCCGGAGCCTGCTTTCAATGCATTACTCTTCCCTTCCGGGCCTCTCCATCACCTTCAACTGCTCACCCTTTTACTCTGTGAAATTGAAGCAAATTGCAATGTATTCTATAAGATTCGAGCTAGAAGAATCAGGGAGTTATTCAGATATAACGAACATAATATAGCAAAGTCCTCGGGTGAGAAAATAGCAAGCGGAGAGCTTTCCAATCTCAGGACTGAAAGTATGCATGCATGTTACCATCAATATAGAACGCTGGGGTCAGACATCAAACGTAAATGACACATTCATGGAAAGTATCTACTTGCAAGGTAGGATATTTCATTCTTAGAGATGGAAATCAATTTGTTTTCAATTGACTGAAGTTTGTTTACACAAAACAGAACCTTTGTACAATAGAGCATAAACTGACAAGATAAGTATTCATTCTGAGCCTCTAAAACGGAAGAGAACAGTTCGCAACTGCCAAGATGAAGGTCTCCATCTGGCATTTCAGATTTACTGGTATTTTATGAAAGACAGTTTTATGTTATAGGGCAATTCTCTGCCAGCTGAATCAAAGGTGGGACTAATTCTTGCTCTAAAAAAAAAGAATAAAAGAAAAATGAATCCACAGCAAAGGTAAGCGATCTGTTGCCTTTCCAATTTCTTTTCTGTAAGCTGCATGAGTCAGTTATAGGTCACATACATGAATCACATTCCAATTAATAACCAGCTCATCAAAATACAGTTAGCTCAGACCATCAGGGAGCATTTGTTCCACCACCCACTTTCCACACACAAGGTATGACTTGACTGAGAGCCCTCCAGACTGCCCCTTGGGAAAAGCATACTCTTTGAAGTGGGATGAAATGTCCCAAGTCTTTTTCTTCTGGTCCTGATGGTTATAAAGGGAACAGGGCTATTGAGCGCCTCTGCCTGCCCTTTGCCAACCTCCTTCATCTCCCATCACTGAGAACTGAGAGGGCCAGTCGGATGGCCAACATTTAGTTCCTTAATTGGGCTGTGTTTATTGTAGGTGGGGTCAATTAGAAGTGGGGAATTAGAAGGTCATGCAAGTTACTCTGGAGGACTCTCCTCACGGTCCAAGCCTGCTGGGCGCAGAGTGATGAAAACCCTGGATCATGATTTACATTTGGTGGGAACCAGAGGGTTCTCTTTGGCTTCAAGCTTAACTCGGCCATGCGGTTGGTCCAACCTAGCCTGTCCTAGGGAGTGACACGTGGAGCTTCAGGCACAAGCCTGGCTGACAAGGTGGTCCTTTGCTTCTTACTTCATGGGAGTTGCTCCTGCATCCTCCAGGAACATACGGTAACAAGAGAGGATGGGCGAGAGTGAATACTAAATTCACCAACCTCCCCGACCCCAAAACGTCACAATGCTCTCCTGTCAAATTCAGTAACTTCCACTCATTCTAGACTGTGTATAGTTCTGACTCAAATTTGTACTTCTCTCCCAAGCCTGTTCAAATTGTCCTATTATTAATAAATAATTTGTCTTAAATACTGGGAATCATAGCATGCAGATTGATCTTTTGTGTTTTATATTTTATAAACTCATTATTTTTGTTAGGCTTTAGGAAAAAGCAAAATCTCTTTTGTAAATAGTTGTGTAAGAAACTTTTATATAAAGTTCAATTTTATGGAGTCAGATCCGTATTATAGTTGAGTCTATTCTTTGGATTCAGCAAAACTGGTTTAAAGTCCAGCTCGACAAATGACTAGTTAGTTAGGTGACATTAGATGGCTGCTACTCTAGCTAGGCCTAGTTTCCTTATCTGTAAAATGAAGAAAATGACACTTGCTGCCTGGGGCTTCTGTTAGGAGGAAATGTGATCATGTAGAGAGAGCATCTGACACAGTGCCTGACCATATTAAGTGCCCAATAAATCGCATGCACCACTGTCATGTCATGCACATTGTGAAAAAAATATCTGATTCAGACCACATGATAGAAAATCACCACTTCCAACACAAAACTGAAAATTTTAAAAATTAAAACTATAATTATTTCAAGAATGTTTGAAAAGACCAGGGTTTGTTTTAACAATCGATGAGAGAATTCTTCACCAGAAACATAGTTTTTCTTAGCAGAGGCTAATAGCACTGGCTTCTGTGTCTAATTAATTCAGATATTTTCTCCACCACCACATTAAAAGATCTCTTTGAGAAAATCAAATCCATCATTTTCTGAAACTTTGCCTGTCACAGCAAGAGATTATAGGCTTTTAAATTTCATAATTAACCTTTTCAGTCACTGAGCTTTTCTTTGTCTTTTTTTGCTTCTTCTAAGACAAGTTGTATTCGTCTTAAAATAAACCAGTCCCGGCGTGGACAAAGAAACCCCAGGGGAGAGCGCTGTCTTCTGCATGCGTCCTGCTGAGGGAGCTGGTTGCCTTGCAACAAGCACACAGACCCTGTGGGAAAAATCTGGAAGAACGGAGGCTCCAATAACATCCAGAGGAAGGCAAATCTTGAGTATTGAGGCTAAACAGTAAGTTGAAAACAAATGCACCAGCACTAAAATCTTATTCTTTGGAAATGTGGTTAAAAGAAGACGAATTTATACTAATGATGAGGAAAGCCATTTTTGGGTTAGTTGAAGAGTCTGAATTACAAAATATTTTTAAGGAAAAGCATTTTTATGATTTTTCAGCCCTTTATGGTGATACAAATTAATCTCCTATCTTATTGACAGATGTCTCTTAGGGTCTGCTTTAAAAAAACAATGTGAATGGTTTACAATTAGTATGGAAATTGTAATACATAAACTGATTATTTCAAGGTGATTTAGGTTTGTTCAACTTTTCATAATTGTCTCTAATATTCCTTACATACTTAGGACACCTTTTTTCCCTCAAGAACATAAGTTCTTGATATCATGAGTAGAGCTATACACCATTAAATACATCCTAAATGAGTGGGTTCGACAATAATGAGATTCCTACATAAAGACTTTATGAATGTAATCTGAAACTCTAAGTTAAACATAAAATCTGAAGCACTACATTTAGTAAGGCATCTGTCCTTATATTATTATTTCTCCATAACTTAGCCTTGAAGCAGTACGTGAACACCATATCATTCTCTGACTTTTACATCACTACCTTGAAATATCCGAAATTCTAGTGCAAGGAATACCATGCTTCCTTCTAGCCACTCTGGTTATCAACTACACTTGATTCTTCACTTGCTCGTACAACATTTCAGGATGAGCCACCAAGATATTCTCTTTCTGCTATCAGAATCATAATCACTAGGGCTAAAATTCTATTACCAAATTTATATTTTATAGGCAAAAAATGAGCTACATGGAGACCCACAAGTTTATTCATCACTTAAGCTTTAAGTGTTCAGTCTTAGCTGAGCCATCTTCCTCATTCTCTCTTCCTTTGGGCTCTGGATGACTGTGTGTTCGATAAGTAAATAAAAAGTGCTTCTAGCTGTTAGTATGTCATTAGAATCACCAGCACCATGTAAGGCACCGGCTGAGGTGCTTAAAGAATACTTTGATGGGTACTGAAGTGTTTCCAGCTCCAGCATGCCTCGGTGCCTCCTCTAAGCACTAAGAGATGGATTGAAAGGTGCAGTTCAAAACAAGTCTCCCAGTAGTCCGCTATCCACAGATCATTGAAATGATATACTACAATAACTCCCCCTGGAATGCAGATGGCTTATTGTGCTGCTGGTGTAATTAATCTGCCGAGCAGTGACAGGACATAGCCACAGAGCGCTTCCAAAGCTTTTAAGATCTGGCATGCCAAGGAACGCTCCGGGAGGCCCCAGGCCACGCTTTGTTAGCACAGCAAACTGCAACAAGCTTTTAGTCTGTGATTCCACATATGCTAAATAACTTGACATTAAAAATCGCAACCAGGTTTTGCTCAGCTTTAGTCCAATAGCAGCAGCTCCTGGAAGTGCATCTACATTTGCAATCTGTGCTCCAGGTGAGAGGGTGACAGAGGGGGTATATTCCCTGTGGAAAACAAGGGTGTTCTCGCAGCAGGTTTCAAGCATAGAGAGCTTATCAGGGTTTGGTCTGGAGGAGCCCCCTGCAAATCTGTGGCTGTTGGGCTCCTTCAACTTGCGCTTAGCAAGGAGGAAATGCAGGTGCAGCATGGATAGAACTTGAATACATAGTAACAGGTTAAGTGACTAACGAATTCAAAAGAAAAAAACAAATGAAATCTTAAAAGAACTAAATCTGCTTTTTAAAATAACAGTGTTTTTCTAGATGATCTTTTTTTTTTTTTTTTATGATGAGAAAGATTGGCCCTGAGCTAACATATGTTGCCAATCTTCCTATTTTATGCTTGAGAAAGATTGTTGCTGAGCTATAACATCTGTGCCAGGCTTCCTCTACTTTGTATGTGGGACGCCACCATAGCATGGCTTAATGAGCAGTGTGTAGGTCCGAGGCCCAGGATCCAAACCCGTGAACCCCAGGCTGCCAAAGCAGAGCATGCAAACTTAACCACTACACCACTGGGCCAGCCCCACTAGATGATCTTTTGTCCCTGATATTGAAGACATTTTCATTTGCACATCACAAGGTAGTTGGTGAAGCTGAGGTAGCTGAAAGTCTAAAGAGACATTTCTCTGGTTATGGTACAATTTGAAAGTAGTTGGCGAGAGAAAAATAGTCTAAGTAAATAAAGATAATCATGCTTAGCCAAATCTAATTACTTGCAAAAAACCCTTTTTTTAAAAAGTATCTTAAGTTTTGAAATTGAAGAGTAAAGCAGTTTAGTATGTTATACAATTAGGAAAATGGAATGAGTTTTCTCACACATGGAATTAATAAAGACTCTCTCCATATTCCTACATTTCACTATTTGGAAAAGCCATCATTAATAGGAATGGTTTTCTTTGAATTCTCTGTTAAAACATATTCTGTAAATATTTTAAGTGATAAGAAAGTAAATAAAGCATCATATTAAAACCACAAATAAATGATTCAAAATTGGATGCCTTTTAATGAAAGCTTTAGAATATCTTCAGTACAGATTCAAGGTTGCCCAGTCCACACTTCTAACAGATGCCTTTTGAGGGCCAGAATCATTTTCCTTTCTCACTCCGTGATGCCCTGGCATTCTCATGAACGTGTCAGTCTCAGGAATTTTCAGAACAATACAGATCTACCAGTTCTAAACTCTAGTGACCCTGGTGCACTTCCTAACAAAGATCTAACTTTTATACTTAAGAATAAATTTTGAATTCTTCAGTCCTGAAGTAATTGCAACAACAAAGAAAAAATCATCATATTATAAATTAGTGACTATACTGGGAGCAACTCAAAGATAAGTCCCGCTTCTCATTCATTTTTTATCCTCAGCAAGTACGCTCAGCGAAAGTCTTTTTGTCAAACTGAGAAATATATTTATTACATATTTTATATTTATTATATATGTGTAATTATTTCTATAATATGTGCATTTATAGATTATACATTTATTTATTGCATATTATTTATAAATCATTTCAGAAGGCAAGAATTCTCATTTCACAGTCAAATCTGAAAATTTATTTTATGTTCTTCCTGTGTAGGGATGGAAGTGATTCTCATCCTAGCAGTGTCTCTACTCTCCCTACATACTCTGTCCAACCCATTCCACCTTTTTAGTGACCTCCTTCTATTGCTTATGCTTTCCATCACTGTCAACTTTTTAAGATAACCTCATTGGTGAATCTTGTGGTCTGCTTGTAGCCAACATGCCTGGAGTATGTTTAATGTACCCGGAAAACACAGGAGCAAAGAGTCAGGCTGGGTGGGCAGGTGACTGAGGAAACCAGGAAGCTGCAGACTGCTCTCCTGTGTTCAGGAAAATGCTCACACCCCAGTTTTGGTGAGGCCAGTGTGGGCTCTGGTCCTGTCAGATAAAATTACCTCTGAACATCACCAGATGCAGAACAGTTCTATAGGCTGGGAGGCCAAACGTTTGAGCTCCTTTATCTCTTAGTTCTCCTCACTCTGAGCTCTCAGTGCTGTCACTTCTTCCGCTCTGCATAGACAGAGCACTCGGCTCCATGAGCTCTTACATCCGTATGCACGGGACAACTGACAAGCCATTTGGCTTTCCTTACAACGTGGAGACACACACGTGGTGTCTTCCAGGAACACTGTAATAATGTGCTCATCACTTCTTGTTTGTAAGTCGAGACAAATGAAGCCACTTCAGCTCTGTGTAAACTTTCCTGGAAAGAACCAGAATTGGGGTACTTGAATTCCCCTAGACATGTACAAGCGTATGTCCTGCAGTGTGTGGATAGGTCACCTGCAAGAAGACTCTTCATGCTCTAAGACAAGTTATCTTTTATCTACCTTGACTTTCCTGAGAGGGACGTTTTTGCTGTGAATATTCTAAAACTGTTTTAACCAAGATGCTCTGAAAAATACTATTAGGAACGAAAGTGAAGCTGCACAAAAGGGCGTATCAGTGTGCACTTATCTGCTTTCTTTCCTCTTCATTCATTCTTTTTTTTTTTTTTTTTTGGTAAATGAATATTTACGAAGATAAGTTAAATAACAACGGCTTAAAAAAATGTGCCCTGCTGTATGTTCACCAACTATGTACATTCTAGAAACCTTGGAAATTGTGCGATCACATGAAGAGCAAAGGATTTATGTATTGTTGGCAAGCAGGCTTAAGCTGCCAGAGCTGTGTTGCTAATAAGCTTCCTTTTCATATAATAATGATGGCGATAATAGTTAATATTTACCAGTGTTTTCTATATGTAGAGGACACTTCTTTAAGTATTTTCTTGTCTAATCATTATAACACACCTCTACACTAAATATCTTGTTGAATTCTTGTTTTACAGATGAGGAAAGTTAAAACAGAGAGAGAAAATCTTTTGCCCACAGTCATGGCTGCTACCAAATTGGGATTCAGACCTGTACTTATAATTTCAGAGCTCACTTTCTTAAACTATAAATGCTCCACTCTCCCCATCCCATTTCAATCAGCTGTGTTACAAAAGACCCTTAGTATTATTCTTTTTATGTCAATAAATTGACTACATTTTTAGTCTCCAGGCTTCATGTGAATTCATTTTAAGAGTCCCATGTTTTTGGATAATGCAATCTGTATATAACTTAACTATTGCATGAATTTTATGTTTCAATGTTTATAATCACAAAACATACTAAGTTGAAGCTTTGCAACATCCCCAGAAAGAAACTCAATGTTTATAATCACAAAACATCCTAAGTTGAAGCTTTGCAAAATCCCCAGAAAGAAACTATTTTTAAGGTCCCTCTGGTCATTTATCCTGCCAGAAAATTGTTCTCATTTTCTTTTATTTTCAGTTTCTTCTTTCTGGCACGCCAACCCTCTCTATACTCTTGTGTATGAAATGGTCCTCAGGCATAAGCAGAAGAAATAAGGAACACCTTCTACTGCATTGGTAACCAAAGAAAAAGAAATATGGGCAATTTCTTTGAGAGTCAGCTCATGTCACTTCCTCTGTTAAGCCTTTCTGACCTCAGGTGAATTTAACCACTCCCAACCTGGGGTTTCCAGTGTATTCTACACAACATTGTATATTATTATACTCTGTAATGTTTTTTTATGTCTATCTTTCTCCTCAGACAGTAACTACTTGAGAGAGGGAAATGTGATGTTTTTATGTTTTCCCAGACCTTAGCACATTCCTGACGTAAACTAGGATGCTTAAGACATGATTGTAGAAGACAGACCAGCAGAGAGGGGGAGAGAGGGAGAGAGAAGGAGGGAAGAAGTTAGGAAAAAAGGGAAAAAGGGGAGGAGGAAGAGATTAATTACATTAGCTATGTGATTTATATGTGTAATAAATACTCTTATTTTTCCATAATTTCCCATATTGCTCGGGTTGAATAACAAACCACGATCACATGTGAAATGCACTCTGAATAATCCCTCTGACCCAGACTCTGAAGGACAGAAAGAAAAATGCTCAGAAATTCTAGAAACTATCATGATGTTAACAGTCTTCCCAGGAGAATTTTTTAAGGCTTCAACTTTGCACTTTTAGAAGAGCCAAGTGTTATAAAAATTTAGGTCTTTATTGATGTGTTTTATGTGAGACATGGTTCTAAAGTGTTTGGTTTTTTTCAACCTGACAGGTAGAAGCTAGAACAACAGCTATTTAAAAATTGCTATCAGTTTTCTATCTTCCCACAACGTGGAGGCTTAAATTCTCCTTTGGAGAGAGGATTCCAATGTTCTGCGTAAATCATCTGAAGAACATTTTAGTGAAAGTAAAATGAAAGCAGGGCGCGTGTTCTGAAATGGAGAGGTTGGGGCACTCTGGAGGAAGACAGGCTGTAGGCTGCATCTCGGCAGATTGCAGCTCTCTTGAGGAAGGAAGCCCAGGGCTCTAGATGCTGTGTGTTCCTGTGGACATCACATGGAAACGTATGGGCATGAAAAGCGTCCTTTTTTCAGGAGACGAGAAACTGAAGAAGTTGCTTCCTTGGAGAGTCTGTGAGGGGTGACGTGCACAAGCATCCCTGCTCTAGGGCCCGGGGTGTAAAATGCAGCAGTGAACTGAAAGAGGGGAACTCTCCCAGGGCTGCTCAGAGCCCATCTCCTGCCCCCTGGAGCATCAGCTTTGGGATGTCAGCAGCTGGTACCCTTGATCTGGGCATTTGTGTCTCTACACGAGGGGCCTTAGCAAAGCCAACAAGGTGGCTTCAGGATGATAGTGGACAGTGGACATCAACCAGGGAAGCCAGTCAGGAAAAGAATGTGGCAGAGGAGATGTGGAGGCCAAAGAAAAGATGATGGTTTGACAGCACGTTAGATTAGCTCTTTGGAGAGTACCAGAGATTATTACTATGGTGATGTCCATAGTGACTTTTACAGTGATAGGATAGAATGCACCAGAAATTCAGCTACAACAGACTTCCGTCACTGTAATTTTGACACCAACCATTAAAGTGACTCTATTTGTTACCAAAGACGACCAGACCCTGTGTCACACCAGTTCTATGCCCTTTCAACTGGTCCTCTAATGAGCCCGTGCTTCACCTGGGAAGCTTTCCCAAAACTGTTCCCCCCAACCCCTCACCCCTGCAAGAGTGGCATGTGGAAATTGAGTCATTGGGTCTGACATTTCTTTTCTTTTTTTAACTTTCTAGGTAATTCTGTCTTATAGACACTTTTGCAGAGCTCTGGGTTAAAGTTTCCAGAAATCAGATGGGGACAAGTAGCATCAAATAGTTCCTATGGAAGGATTTGTCTTCAAGGTTGTGTTTTCTCTAGCTTACGGTGAGGTGAGTGCTGGAGGTAAGGCTTTGACCTCCTTACATCTCCCATAGGAGGTAATGCCGTCCTTATGTGTGGAGAAACGGAATGAATACATGTGGGGTTTCAAATGTTCTATGTATGCACTTGCCACAGCTCTTGGTGTTTCTATTTGTTCTCGTGCACAAGGCTCCAGTTCATCCATGCCAGCAGATTTCACTGTGATGACAAAGTTGTTCACGGGGATTGGTTCCTTTCCTGTTCTGCTGCTGTATCATCGTTTATTCTTAATTTTGACTTTGGCCAATATGCTTTTTGTCCCATTGAATGTCATATTATTGTTGCATGTCTTTAATTGTCCAGGGTTTTCTTAGGTGTCATTTAGTTTTTGTCTTGAATGGTGTTAACAACTCCTTGCTAGTATGTACTCATAATCTAAAAATAAATCAATTATATCATTCAGTAATTTATAAAAATCATAAATGCTTGTCTCATTGCTTATTATTGAGGGACCAGACTAGTGAGTAGACTGGGCTTAATGTTGACATCACTGTCACCTTCTGCCTGTCCTGTGTAAGCAAATTTTGAATGTTCAAGAAGGAAAAGAAGGGAAATTCAATGGGGATTAAATCTGTGAAGACAAAAGCAATGTGACCATTTGCCACATTCTGGTAAGCCTGGGCTTCCTCACCCACTGGGGCCCCATAGTGAAGAGCTCACCAATCCATGAATTTCCTCCCCTTCTGCCAGTCCCCACCTCCAGGATGTCCCCTTTCTCTTCTTTGCCTAATCCTTATGTCAGGTCACCAAGCATCACTGGCAAATGTTATAAACTAAATCCAGTGCCAGTCCATGCTCACTGACCTGGAACTGTGGCACAGCTGCTCAAAATGTCCCACCCGCTTTCTGTTGCATATTTTTCCCTGAATCCCTGGAACTTTCCCAGAACAGCTGTCTGAAACCTTTTATACTCCTCTAAAACTGATATTGCCTTTTTCTTCCCATTCCTTGACAAATGATCTCGCCTTCTACATTATGAAATGCTTCTGGTTATCTGTACATCTCCATTTAAGAAATCACTGCTGGGAATTTGATGTGCTCTCCACATAAAACTGTCCCCAATTACTGGAAACATCTCAGAAACTGCCATTAGTCACGCGTGCCTCCTGCTCTCAGCGGCCAGTCTTCTTACTGTCACATGGCCCACTCATTCTCATCTTTGCACCTTTGCTGAAGCCCCTTCTTTCTTGGAATCAAGCCTTCCTTTTGCCCCTATACAAGTGCAAGCCCTCCTCCATCCTTTACGGTCCAAGGCATGTCATATATCTGCCATAACCCTCCCCTGTTCACACCAACATCCTTCTATGAGACACCACGGTCAGGACTGCAACACAGCATTTCCTTTGTATTCCACAGCATCCACAAGATTTCCAGTCAGTTACAGGCACTGGATGGGAGCCTTCTGAGCCCTCGGGCAAAGGTGGGGGTGTCTGCACACTTCTGTGTCACCCTTATATTAAGCAGCCCTATGAAATATTATCTGGCTCTCCATGAACATTCCAGAGAGAGAATTTTCATCCTTCTTCCTTTGAAACAAGCTTAATGCGTATTCATGGGCTCAGACAAGAGGGGAAAAATCACAAAATAAAGTCAGATGTGTGAAGACCTCTCTGAGATGTGTCTGCAATATTTCTTACTTTGACGGTAATATGAAGGAAGCTTGACCCCATGTCTCTGAGCTTCTCGTGTTTCCCTAATCTGACTGTCTTGTTTATTCTTGGTTTAGAGAAATTCTTGCTCAATCTCTCTGCCTCTTTCTTTCTAAACACTGGTTCCTGGATCATCTATCCCATATGTTATGATTATCTCCCTTCCATCACTTTTCTCCATCCTTGACAAGACAAAGGCAGAGACAGGTGCAGACCATGGATCATATTTGACTATATCAGAGTCCAGGACAATGAGTACCTTTCAGAAATCTGAACTCCTTTTATCCTTCTAAAACATCTCTCTACATCTAAGACATTTATTAATATCTCTAGTTAAAAACATGTTGGCATAGGAGAACAGGAAATTGGAAGAGGAATTTTTTTACTTCATGTTTATATTTGCTAAATATATTAAATCCTAAAATATGCTGGACGTGCTACCAAGGAATATAACATTGGTAGACTGTTGTATTATAATTTATGATCTGTAATTCACAATGCAGATTTTATATTTGTGTGCCTTGTTATTTTATAAATAATATGTTTTTTCCTTAAAAAATATGGATCACTAATATTTAAAGTTTATAGGAATTTTTAATATCATCTAGCCCCAAAACTTCAACTTATAGGGGAAGACTTTAGGTTACTTGGTCAATATCTCTTTAAAAAAGCAAAATGGGAAGCCAGATTTCTGAGTTCTGATCATTCTCATAGGTTCTCTTATAGTTAAAAGATGACTTTTTACTCGATTGACTGTCTTAGAGAGCCTTCCCTCTTAATAACTTATCAGAAAACTAGTTTGCAGATTTTTAGAAACCTATAGCAGTTATCAATTGAAATTATGCTATTCATCCATTTAACTTATAATATTGTATTTTTCTATCATTTTTACCTCTTTATCTCTAGAGTCTAGAATTATATCTAAATAATCAATAAATATTTGTTGACTACATGTATAAATATGCTCAATATAAATCAGATCTTTCTAACTCTGATCTAGCCCTACAAAATATTCTGTCAGATGGAAACTGTTCTTTTGTTGGAACTGTTCCTAACTAAATTAATTGATACAATGGAGCATATACCATGTTTAGGACTCTAGCATCATAATGTTTGACAATTATGAAAAATAAAGGAGAGCAACAAGTACAATATATTTTTGAAAGTTTTACACAATATTAGGCTCTCTCAGAATGTCATTAGATTGTGTGATAATAAAAATAGCCAAAATTTAGAGAGTGCCTGCTCTGTGTCACTCTGTTAGTTGCTTTACATATATATCACTTAATATGACGCTCGAAACAACTCTCATGGCAGATGCTGTGATCATTCGCTACGTTAAAAGTGAAGAACTAAGACTGTGTTCAAGGTTGTACATCTGGCAGCGCTTGGAAAGTAACTTGAACCTAGGTCTTTCTTGCTCCAGTGTTTTTGGGGCTATACTCTACTGCCTTACTAAATTGATCCAAAAGAGGCAGAGAAAAATAAAAACAAGCATAGTTCTTATAAATTATTAATTTCCTTGCTGCTTGTCTGCATTTTTGCAAAGTTCCATTTACTTCAGAAAATTAAATGATAAGACTTGCAAGATGGACAGAAAAAGAGAGCAGACTTAGAAGAATAAAGTGCTAAAGAACACTGCAGTACGAATTTTATTAATGCTTACCTTCCCTAAAAGTAACATGATAAATCACATAGAAATAATAATTTTCAAAAAAACCTATGATAAGACAACTAATTAAACACACCATTCAAACAGAAACCTACTGCATACCTGCATTTCAGAGAATAGCCGTCCTCCCAACCAACATTACCCAGTGCTCAGCTTTGTCAGGTAAGGAAAATACAGCCCAGTACAGGATGCTAACCTTTTACGGAATTATGATTTAATGGCTTGGAACTGCTGGTCAACCAAGAATACCAGCCAATAGCTTGTACTGTGCATATAATAAAATGCTAAAGAATTAATTTTAGGGGGGGTTAGTTTTTCTAGACACAGCTCAGAAACTCACAAATGAGATATACCTTGCCATTATGTAATATATGTTTAAATTACGTTCTCTCTTGACCATGGTTTTCTAAAATGATATGCTTAAGTCATATAGTAAAAATAAATTCATGACATTTCTTTTCAAACCTAATAAAACTTTTTAAATCATATGGAAAAATTAATCTGTGTGACTAGCAAAGAAAAATGTGACAGAAATTTGGAGAACTTAACGGTACCAGATATTAAACATCTTATAATGTGTTATATGTTAGACTAATCAAAGCAATGTGGGTTTGGAGGCAGAATAAGCAGATGAATGGAGCAGGACAGGCTCTAGAGATAAGATCCCAGAGTTAATATAGTATAAAGATGGAATTTATTTCAAGTCAGTGGGGAAATGTGTTTTATTCAATAAATGATGCAGAAAAGTAATCGGTAGATTTTAGGGGGAGAAATAAGTAAACTTAGATTCACATAAAATCCTTCACACTAAAATAAAATCTGTGTGCATCAAATATTAAAAAGTGAAACCATAAAATAACTAGAAAAGATTTTCAGCAAATATCTATAATGATCTTGAGTGTCAGGAAAATTCTGCCAAGAATGATGGCAAAGGTATAATCTTATAAAGGCAACAATACATTTAACTCCATCAAAATATACAGCTTAAATAGTGCTAAAACAAAAGATTTTCAAATTAAATTACTTACTAGTAAAAATATTTGAAACATATATGACACACAAAGGGTTACTATAAGAAATGCTTATAAAGTGCAATTATAAGTAAAGAAAATAGCCATAATAATGAGCAACAAATAATGAAAACCTATTCCAGCTTCCTAGCAATGGGAGAAAGGAAATTTAACATGAGCAACCATGTTTCACCTAAATAATTGGCTAAGATTAAAAAGAATGAAAGCACCTAGTGGTAAAGCATGTGAATAAACTGTGTTCTCCTAGTTTTAGGGAGACTGGAAATTGGTGCAAGCTTTTCAGAGGACTCTTTGGAACTAAGCATCATAACATATTAAAAGTAAAATACTTTTGTCTCAGTAACTCTTCTAAAATTATATTCTAAAAATATGACCAGATAGGTTTACAGAAAGGTACACAAGGACGATCACAAATTTGTAGTGAAAAGCAGAGCAGCTTAAATGCTCATCAGTAGAGGGGACCACTTGAGCAGAACAGAAGAGCATCGATCACAAAATGATCAGGTAGACCTATTGCTATGGAAAATGAGTACAATGCATGAAGTAAAATGAAAAATTACAAAACAATATGTGATAAATGATTTCATTAAAAAGTGTGTGTGTGTATTCATGTGAGCTTATGCCTGGCTACCTTGAAAACAGCCTAGAAGAATACACATCCAGCGTTAACAGTGATTTTCTCCAGGTGGTTTGATTCAACATGAGTTTTATCCTTTTCTTTATGTGAAAGTATGTTGGCTAATTTCTTTTTCAGCCAGCACAATGTTCTTATAATCAGAAAAAGCAATATCTATTATGAAAATAAAGAATTCAATGAAAATGAAGTATCATAGCTTTAAACTGCACATTTAGTAGGACATTTAAAAATGGGTATTGTGACAATAATCATGCAGGCCCAGGGTTCTGAAAACAACGAAAATCAACAACAACACTATTCCTAAGTCATTATGACTATGTTATTTTTTTTCTCTAGATCAGCTGGTAGAGAATTTTATCTACTTCGCGATCATGCATTATATAAAATGCAAATTAAGTACATTTTTTATTTAAGGAAACTACAGATGTTGCAGTTTGCTACAAAGTTATTGTCAGAGTATAAATTAACAAACTAATATCTTTTGTGTGTTGGTTAGCCTATGAGTTAGTCTCTTCAAGATTTGAGTTGCTAAGATTTAGTACCCAAACCCGAAATGTTTGTCAGACCCATAGCGATTTGTACAAGCTGGGAGGCCTTTCTCTTTGACATGTCTTTAGCCACAAAGTAACATTTGATGGAGAGAGTAATGAATTCCCATTTATTCAGCTAATCTTAATTGCTTCCTCTGCCCTGTCCCCTTCTCTCTTTCCCCCTCTCCCTTTTTCTAAATAGAGCTAGGTTCTCACCATTATGAAGGGTTTGGTTTGCTGCTGTTTCATTGTATTTAGGTTCTTTTTGAGTGGGGTGGGGGGAGGGCCACCTATGATATCTATGTTAGAATCTTTAGGAGTCACTCTAGCTGTGGTAGTTGGAAAGAAAATGTGGAACACTCAGACTAAATTATAATTCTCAATATGATGTCATTCCATGATTTCTAAAGAACCATGCTTTAACCAGTGCATAATAACCAGCATGAGAGGATTATAACTCCCAACTTGTAGTGATCTTGACTTTGTAACATCATAACTAATCCTCCAGTCTGAGTAGTATTTCTATTATTTTCTTTCTTTGGATCTGATAGTCATAAAGTTCATCTAGTCCCATAACTGTGGCTGATGGACCCTATTCTACAGTGGCCACTTCTTTATAACAGTTCAGTTGACTCTGCTTATTCCCTAAGAGTAAACACAAGCCGTCTCTAAGAAGCTCCTCTAGCTTAACTCCAATAAAATGTACTTTTGTATTTCTATGGTTGTAGCTTTGTTCTTTTTCTTTTTTTTCCCCAAGGAAGATTTGCCCTGAGCTACCATCTGTTGCCAATCTTCCTCTTTTTTGTATGTGAGCTGCCACCACAGCATGGCTGCCAACAGACAGCAGTGTAGGTCTGCACCAGGGAATGGAACCCTGGCTGCTGAAGCAGAGCACACCAAACTTAACCACTAGGCCGTTGGGGCTGGCCCTGTGGCTTTGTACTTATGGAGCCATATGCCATCACCACTCACCTGCAATGAACCCACTATACATTCCTCTCCATTTATATTTGTTTATCTATATGAGATAAACATCTTATCATTGAAGTGCCTGATTCATTGAAGTGCACAGTCCTTAGCAGCGAGCTCATTTAAAATATTTCATTGCTCAGTGAAGGAAATGTCCAAATTTAAATGCATGCCTTATAATAATTAATACTACTTGCTATTAAATACTGAATTAGAAAGGATTCTCCAAAAGGTCTTCATATATTGGACATTGTGCTAAGTGATATGAGATTTAATTGCTAAACATAAAGTCACTTAGTGACATCTATAATTCTTGTGAACATCAGTGTAAGTTTTAATGAAATTGGCGAAGCACATGGAGAAATCCTCCTTTGTTGGAAACAGTTCATTTTTATAAGGCAGGTAAGAAATTAATAAATTAGACAACTGTGAGGAAAAATGACAATGCTGGGATCTAGGAAAATATATGCATTTCTAAATTAGGTAAGAAAATCTACAGATATTGACAGTTATGTGTTCCCAACAGAGCATCTTTCATTTTTGAAACACGGGAAGCTTTATTGAGTCTTGAATCCCCACAAGTGCTCAGTGAAATTTCAAGAGTGACGCACAATCTTTGCTTCACAAATAGAGGACTGGAAATGAACAGAAGTTAATTAACATGCACACAGAGACAGACGGAGTTACAGATATGCTTCCTAATTCTCGATCCAGCACTCCTGAAGCTGTTCACCATACAGTGACAGTCAGCTCGATTATCCTTAAGAAGGGATGGATTCTCAGATAGTCTCAAAATCTACTTCATGTGGTAGCCTATTTTCTTACCTCTGTAATATTTTCAAAAGTTAATGGTGAAGGAAAAAGTCCTCAGTTTTCCAGTAACGTTGACAAAAAGGGAATGGAAGGAAGAGAAGGGAAGGGAAATCCTTCATACTGGATCATCCACTTCTGGCAATTATAGATAACAGGGAGTTGCCCATAAAATGGAATTTCAATCAACCACTAAGCAGACTCCCACTGAGGAACATACTGGAGAAACGTGAACAGATAGGATAGAAGACAACCATATGGCTGCTCTTAATGACCCAATAAATACAAGAAAAGTGTAGTGCTTCTAATCGGTTCTAAACTAAAATCTCATTTGTCTGTTGTGTTTCTAGCTTTAAGGAAGGCAAAATGCCAATTCTCATTCACCTTTATTCACATGTTGCTGGAGATTCAAGGACAGAACACAAATTGTATAAAAATGATCTTTTCCTTGTGTTTCCCTTCAAGATTTTCTTCTCTCTTTGTTCCTTTTCCCACCCCTCATGCCAACCAGAGGGACTGCTATCTCAGCCTTCAAAATATCTAAACTTCGAGGTGGTAAGAGGACTTCTATTATTACTCATAATCCTCTACATAAAACCCCACAAAGGAAATAAGAACAAATACACAAGACGGAAACAATGCATTGCCTCTTGTTTCTCAGTCACCACTAAATTCCAGATGCTTTCCAGAAGGGGCTCCTCCCACAGCAGGGCTCTTGCAAGAAGTTATCCTTCCACTCCTCTACCTGTCAGCTCTGGCTCAGCCTACAGATCCCAGCTTGGACTTCCATTCCTCCAGTCCGAACTCGCAGATGCCAGGCAGTCACCCTGTTCCATGTCCTCATAACATCCTGCACTTTTCTTCTTCATCTTCCCTCCTGACAGGTCCAAGGTCATCGGGGCTGGAAGGAGCTCCACTGAAGCTGAGAATGCTGATTTTGCACACACAGAAAACCTGAGCATACTGTCTGGCAGAAAGTAGGCAGCTAACAGTAATTCATAGAATGAATGACTCGACTTTTCTATCCCTTTATTCCTGTCATTTCCTCTACCTTACAAAACGCTCCCCACCTTGTCAATATCACCACCTGTGGAAATTCTCCCACCCATCTCTCAGGCCCCACCTCCTCCATGAAGCCCTCTTTGATTGCCTCTGTTTAGGGAATTTTCCTTTTGAACTCCCACAGGCACTTTTGTGCTTGTCTCAGGGCATTTGGGCATGGCAATTTGTTTTATTTCCTCTGCCTTATCCACAAATTGAAATTTTTACAGTCCTTCATATCCATCTTTATCACGATTTAGTTCATGGTGAAAGTCATCATTTACCTACATGTCTGACCTCACCCTGAAATTTTTCCCAAACTTATGAGAGCAGCAAATGAAATAGTCACTTTTCCATCCTTAGTGCCTGGCACAGAAGACATGCTTAGTAAGTTTTTTACTTTCTCTGCTGAATCCAAACTGCAGTCATTTCTGTAAAGTCTTATCTCCCCAATTAGACTGCCAGCTCCTGAAGGTCAGTCTTTGTTTTCTGCACAGTGACTAACACAACAAATATGCCTGTTATGAAAATAAACTATATTTCTTTCAATGGAAAGACACAATTTTTTAAAATTATATTTTGCTTTTCAAGCTTTAATCATAAAACTTTTCTCTTCATTTCATAAAAGTACTCATGTACAGTGACCACCACTGAGTTTATTGCCATAACTCTGAGTATCAAGGGGGATGATAATTACCTACTTTGGGAAATTCAGATCTATGTTTGTTTCCCGAGAAATGTTAGTGGAAGTAAATGTTTCACTACATGTGAGTGAAAAGCACATGAAATTCTTCTCAGTTCTGATTTTAGTCTTTAAATGTTTATATTTTCCATTCCAAACCTCAAGTTTGGTAAACTAGCTTTAAGTATTTTTTGCAGCATATATCTCAAAAAATAAATTTTATCGTGGCCCTTGATAACTTTTTGAGAGCTGGCTTGACCTGAGTAAGAGAGATGATGGTTTCTTAATGACCGCCATCAAGGAATGATGAAGTGTGGCTCTCTGGGAGCCATCAGTCACCTGCTTGAAGGATCAAGAGGGCTATTTCCCAGCTGAGAAGCAGGCCTCATTCTCTTGGCCCATTACTCTCGCATCTTCCTTCTATTCTTCTCACTCCATTAGCCTCCTGTGTATCTGCACCGAGGCTATCACAGTGTGACCTCTAGTCCCTAATCCCTGATATTTCCATTCAGGTCTAATCTACCATCCCAACTGAAACATTCGGTGATGTTTACAGCTGTAGTTAATCTTTCTTTGCTCCAGTTCTCAGAATTTCACTTATAAATCTACTGAAATTATCTTTTTACACCTACTGCTGTCTTTTTTGGTAGATTGATTTATCCTCTCCCCAACCTAAAACCTACGGGTCTAGAAGCGCACTTTTTCTGATTCATCATGATAAATTCTTTTGTTTGTCTTTGTTGTCTGGGGTCTTTATCTAAAGCCATAACACCACCTTCAATACAGCCTCTCATCGACATAGCTGGCTTTGGAATCATTCTATGGAAAGTTGAAAAATTAAGAAGGAACTTTTGAAGCCTCTGGGATAATAAACAGGTTTAAAATTGCTCATATCTAAACAGTGTTGTGGTAATATGCATGATTCTCTTCTACTGTATACAAAATAAAGTATAAATTATAGCCCAGAGAATCACAGATCATCAAGTGAAAAAGCAACCTACAATTCACACAGATCAGGAGTTTCCTGGAATTGAGAAGGCAAGAATTATTTTCAATATTTAAAACATATATTATAGAAATTGCACATTTGCTTGAAAAATGGCATCATATACTAAGCCAAGATTGTGTTTGTGGGACTATGATGTGGATGCTGGTTCTCTCGTGTGTGTACGTATCTGCCACACATGCATTGATTTCTGGTACCTGGTTCCTCTTCCTTGGAGATTAATTTTTTTCATGTTATAGTGCACAAGAGTCTTTAACAATACCGTGGAGAAGATGACTGTTGATTTAATTTTCCACTAAGTTGTAAAAGAGCCCAGATAAAAAGGGGTTATGTCACAGAAAAAGAAAATTGAATTCAATTGAATCTAGACTTCACACTCTCACAAATACCCCTCAGTTCTTAAAAATGATCTCAATGTGTCTAGCACTCTTAAATAGTGATACTTTTTAAAAATAGTAGATTATTTTATCTTTATAAACAAAGTTTTAAATTTTTGTTTAAATTTTCAAAATTTCAGCTTATTCCATAATAAAAATCTCATCTAATTTTTACCTTAATTTTGTTAAAAAATGCCGCTTCTTGTTATCAAGTACTCAAAACCTGGTTTAGAAATGAACCATCCTTGAGTCTGAATACTTGACCAGTTTTTAAAAATGCTGCAAGAAGTTTCTAGTTTGTCACTCAAATTACATGTCAGACAACAGAGAACAATACCTTTCAATCATAATCTGAGTTTGATTTCAAAGCTTTCACAATTCAATTTTATCTAGAATTAGTAAAATATGGCTGTAGGGAGCAGTGTAAAGACAGGGAGACCATTTCTCTTGGACCAACCATCAGGGTAGAATGAGGCGGTAGTGAATGTGTCCTTTCCTCTTTTACTTCTGTATTCATTTTCCACCCTACAGGTGTAAGTGCCCAGCTGTCCTCTGAGATCCATGGGGCCCCTGAGAAGCCACAAGGGCTGGCACTGTTGAAATACACGTTGGGAGCTGTTTGTGCCCATGTTGGTTACTGCGTCCTGCTGATGAGCCTGGCAACACAAGAATATGGAGCCCCTGGCGCCTTTTATGTCGTGCAAATAAAGATCATCACTTGTGACCATCTCAGGGGTACTTGGTCAACCTGAGATCTTTTCTTAAAAACAAAACAAAGCCAACCTTTCGTTATTATTAGACACTGAAAAAAACAAGAGCATATAGTCTATACGAGAAAACCATCCTGAGAAATCCTGAGTCTCATGTTATGAGATTCTAATCAAGCCCTAAGACAATAAAAAGAACCAAAAGAAACACAGATCCCTTTGAGGAGAGCAATCTGATTAAACTAAAACATTAACAAGAAACTTTTTGGATACAAAATATGCAAATGTCCTATAAATAAAAACTGTTCAGTATTAGGTGACTCTTATTTATTATTCAATTTGTCCTAGGCAATGTCTTCCCAGAAGATGAAATCACAGATAAAGACTATGAATATTAACTTTTATTCAAACTAATGTTCCAGTTGACATATACTGAGCCCAACTGGGGGGAAATGCCAAAAATAAATTGCAGGTTGAGTAAGATGAAAGCTCTCTATTTATTACATTGATTTTAACAATTATGTCATTTATTATAGTTCAGGGGATAGTTTTTAGTATCTAATTTCACTTGAAATAAGTCTTTGAGCTATTTTAAGAGGTCCTTCTCAACTGTTTCTGAAAAGAAAAAAAGTTCTATGCAAGAGAGTTTGTCTTGTCAAAATCAAATAATCTAAGAAAGAAAATATTATATTGCTTTACGTGGAATTTCAGGCAGATATCACTTCTCAAATATACAACATAATGTGTGTTATAGGCTGTTGAGTAGTAAAACCAACAGCCCTTAACAAGAAAAAAATAATTACCTTGGTCATTTTATACTTTGAACATTGCTATGGTCTGAGTGTTTGTGTCTTCCTCAAATTCATATGTTGAAATCTTATCCCCAATGTAATGGTATGTGGACATGGGGCCTTTAGAAGGTGATTAGGCCATGAGAGCAGAGCCTTAGGAATGGGATTAATGCCCTTGTTAAAAGAGACCCCACAGAGCTCCCTCGGCCTGTCTACCACATGAGGATGCAGTGAGCAGATGGCCACCAAGAACCAGAAGTGATCTCCCGCCAGACACCAAATCTGCTGGCCCCTTGATCTTGGACTTTCCCGCCTCCAGAATTGTGATGAATCAATGTTTTTGTTTATAAGCCACCTAGGTTATGGTGTTTTTGTTAAAGCAGTTTGAACGGACTAAGAAAAAAACACAGTTTAAATTCTTTCCCCTTTTCATTGCTTGGGCTATCTTCTTATCCTAAACCCTACCGTCCAATTGTGAGGTGGGAGGGAAGAGGCAACATTCTCACAGTTGGCTAAGAAACCTCTCATCACCACTAAAGCGCCACTGGACCAGGGCAGCCTCTCTTCACAGGGGAGTGTTTGATGAGCAGGGGATGCTCATTGTAAAGTTATGATTTGGAACTCAGGAATCATGCCTGGAGAGAGGGACTTGTGGGTACGCCTTAGCCTGCATGTGGGCCAGGAAGAAAAACACACACCCCCCGATTCACACACAAAGACAAATATCTCTATTGTTTAAGGTACCACAGGTAAAATATAAAATGAAGATTTACGCAGAAAATTTAAAGTTTTACGCCATATACAAAGTCGAATTAATTTCACTAATGGAGAAAATCCTAATTGATTTTTGTCCCTCTTTTCATCTCAAGCACAACCCTTTGAGTTGGCTAGAATTCTTTTTATAAAAAGGTAAGCTGACTTTCAGAACGAACATTACAATCCTTCCTAAAATAACAGCGATTAAAACTCAATTAGGTTCAGATTTCTCTGTCTAAGAGCTAGTTCGGGTCAAGTTTATATTTGCATTCTTAAAAACCAAGGTTAAATGCTACTGCTATTCAAAATGATCGAGTTACATTATCTTTAAGTGCATAAATATCAATTAAGAATATATTGGTGGCCCTGCTCTTTTGAAGTTTAAGTATATGAATATTATAGTCAAGTGATAGAAATTAAACTTTTTATGAGAATACAATATACAGTGCAAAATACTGTCAAAAATTTAAAATACTCTGCAAATATAAGTATGATAAACTACTTTAAAGTGCCCAACTTCCCCCATCCTTAAGAAACAAATACCACACACGATAGTTTAGAAAATACAGGAGTCACGGTTTATATTTAGCTGCATTGTAAAAATGCAATCCAGAAAAATGTTTTTAAGATAAGATAAAGGAAAGAAGAATGAAACTTCTCATATTGAGCACTCCTGCCAGCCACTGGCATAGTTATTCAGAAATGTGCACACCTTCAATTCTTTCATTTAACCAACATTTATTAAGATATGGGAGAAAAAAATAGTCAGATATGACAATTTCTTTTTCTACTTTCTTAAACAGCATGTTTAAACAATTTTATCCTCTCTTCTTTTATAAAATAAGCATCTATGGCCCTAAATACTCCCTTTAAATACTAATTTAGCTACATCCCCAAAGATTAGATATGCGGCACATTTTTATTGCTGTTTGGTCCCATATTTCCATCTGGATTTTTTTATTGACTGAGTTAACTGAATTTCCATATTTAAGAGGTTTTTATGGCTATGTTTTTGTAGTCATATTTAAATGCCTTAAAAAGAGATCAACTGTTGAAATGTTCCATATGTGCTTGAAAATAAAGGGGTGTCCTCCAGTTGTTGAGATTCTGTTCACTGGTTGTGTTAATCGGCTATGTCCTGCCTGAGTTTGTACTGCTGGAGCTCACAACCCCTCAGAGAGTTACGTTACTATCTCCCACCGTGATGGTAGATTTATCCATATAATTTAGTAATTCTGACAATTTGTCCTTAATATATTTTGAGTCCACGTTACTAAGATCTTACAATTTTTAAACTACTATGTCGCTCTGGGTTATTAAACCTTTTATCAAAATCTTTTTTTTTTTTTGGTGAGGAAGATTGGCCCTGCGCTAATATCTGCTGCCAATCCTCCTCTTCTTGCTTGAGGAAGATTGTCTCTGAGCTAACATCTGTGCCCATCTTCCTCTATTTTATGTGGGATGCTGTCACAGCATGGCCTGATGAGTGGTGTGTAGGTCTGTTCCCAGGATCTGAACCCATAAACCCCAGGCTGCTGAAGCACAGCATGAGAACTTGACCACTATACCACTGGGCCAGCCCCTCAAAATCTATTGTTAATAATGCTTTTCATAAGTTTTAATAATGCTTCTTTTTCCTAAAAATCCATTTTATGAGCAATTAAACAGCCGTCTTTTGGATAATATTTGCTTGGTATTTAATTTTCCCTTCTTTTCCTTTCAATCATTTTGTTCTCATGTGTTTCAGGTGTGTCTTTTATAACCTGAAAGAAAGCTGGACTTTCCTCTTTTAATCCAGTCTAGGAATCTTTGTCTTAATCTTCAGTTAGTGTATTTACATTTAATTTCATTACTGTTACATTTGGTCTTATTTCCACCATTATTTGAGTGCGCGCTGCTTCTTTGTTCCATTTTCTTCTATTTCACTCACCTCTCACCTTCTCCCTTTTTTTTTTTTTTTTCACTAATTTGACATCTCTGTTTTATTTCAATCCCCTGGATGGTTATCCTAGCCATTTGAATGCGTCTTTAACTTCAAGGATTTAACGTTGACACACATGGACTGACCTGATTCCTGGTCCAGGCACTGCTTCCAAGGAGGTTAAATGGGGCAGCTTCCAAGGAGGCCCACAGCCTGAGGTTCGATGACAGCAGTGGACATGAACTTGGCACAGGACCCATGACCTTTGCAGGTGCGATCCTCTGTCTCTCCTGGGAGAAGAGGGGGTCCTCCACAAGGCCCCCTGGGGCATCTACCATGCTGATACTGGACAACCATGCGATCCTGCCCTCCCTGGGACTTGAGGCCTCCAACTCCAAGTGGGGTCACCCAAGGAGCATGAGGAGGAGGCCTGGGTGCTGGAGGCCTTGAATGTGGCCAAGGTGCATGAGACCCAGCCTTCCAGCTATAAATTCATGGTGCAGAGGGAAGCCTCTGAGGAGAAGCAGCCCTTGTCTGTCACCAGACAATTCACAGAGGAGGAGAACCCCATGTGTCAGAAATGTGAAAAGTGTCCTCAGAAATTATACACCAGGGGAAAGCCTTCCACATTCGGCCCCAGGAAGTTCCAAGCAAAGAAGGGTGTTTCGAGTGCAGCGAATGTGAGAGAGCCTGGAGCCAAGGCTCCCACTTCCTTTGGAATTAGAGAACCCACACTGTGGAGGACTAAGGAGTGCCATGGACATGGGGAAGCCTCCTTCTCCAGCTCCTTAGGACTCATTAGGATTCTTGATTCTTAAAAAATGTGGAAAGTTCTTCTTCATTATCTCTTTAAATCTTATCTTTCCACCATTCTCTCTATTATTTTCTTCTGGAAATCCAATATTTGAAATTTCTTATTCTAGTCTCCATGTTGTTTAACTTCTCTTTTACATATTCCATCTATTATATTTTTCTGGCTGCACTTTGAGCTATTTTATGAAGTCAAATTTCAGATCTAAGCTACAATTTCTCTTTTATCTATGTCTTAACCTATTTTGTAAATTTTTTTTATCCATGCTGTTTAACCCATTTTGTAAATTTTGTGTCAATTATGATAATTGTTAATTTTACAATTTCTCATGTGCGCACATGCGTGTGTGTGTTTAATCTTTTAATCTGACTGGATATTTCTTATAGTTTTGTTTTTTAATCGTTTGTTATAGGCACTTTCATTTTTTAAACACATCAAACACACATATTCTCTCTCTGACAACTTCAATTTCTGTATTCCTTCCAGGTTTGAACTCTGCTTGCTCTTACTCATGATGGTTTGTTTCCATTTGTGATTTTTCTGAACGTTAGTTCATGCTCCATGAAACATTACCTGAGGGACTCATTATTTGAGGACTCCTTTGAGAGCAAGCCCTCCTGGGAGGATTTGGGTGCGTCTCAGCTCGGTTTCTAGCATAACCCACTCACGGCTGAGTTAAACAACATTCTAGACCCAGGACGTTCTGTACCACACAGAGAGTGAATATTAGCCTGAAACTCAGGTAAAGATGGGTTCGTGCTTACAAATTCTTAGGAGTAACATTTTCCCCTCTACCTAGAGTAAAAACAAAACAGTCAAGGATTCCTAGCACCTTCCTCTCCAGTGATCCCACAATGGTATCATATTTTACAGGTGCAGGTTTGTGTAGGATTCCGTGGTTTCACTCTCCACATTGACGAGGACCTAAACTCAGCCGTGGTCTCTGGTGTGTGTCCGTCCAATCTGAGCCTCTAACCCACAATGGTCAGTAGTTGCCTCCAAGGTGGCAGCTGGCTTCAGCTTACACAATTTCTTCTCCAGACTCCAGCCTTCTAATTTTTTGGTATATAAATGTTTCTTTACTATGTTGTCAGCACAGCCATCCTTTTAAAAACACATGTTCATGATTGAATCCAGTATTTTTATATGGTGTCTACTGCAAGCACAGTTAAAGGCATTAGTGCACGGTGCTGTCAGAAATACAGCTGCCATATAACAATTTACACTGAATTCTATGCATTGATATCCAAGGTAGGTTGAATATCCAATAAGCAAAGGTCATGATTTTCAACCCCACTCAACACAGTTGCTCCCTTTGACTGATTTGAAGCTAAATCCTTAACGATGCACAATTGTCTATTCAGCTGTGACCAAATCCTGCCAATTAAAATCAAGGTACATGAGAGGTAGTCAGACTGTCAATGATTGAGGCAGATTCTCAAAGGATCTCACACTACTGTAAAGATGGTATGGAAACCATAATGTTATAAAAGCAAGGGGATGCACATATTACATTTGTATGCATGCACATATACATAATTATACTTAAGAATTGTGCCTTATAAAATGTATACACTTTAATTTCATCCCAGTGGCAAATTTGCAAGACTGTATTATACCTTGATATCTGTGAGTGACATACAAGTCATTATTTTTCTTCAGGGATTTCTGTCTTCAGGATTTGCATTAATAAAACTCTGTTCATGGTCCCTGGCCCTCATTAGATGGAGAATGATCGTTACTGCTGCTCAACGCTATCCCAGAATCCTTACAATCATCCAGCAGATTGGAGAGAGGAGACACGTCTAATGATCCTAGCTCAAACACTGTACCTGTTGCTATTGACAGACTTTGTTCCTTAGAGAAGATATTGACTGCCAGCTGGCTGTGACAGTTTGTGAACTAACTCTGACATTTGCGTTGGCACCGTAATAGTATTTACAGCTCAGGAAATATATGCAATCAGGTTATGATGGACCTGGTGATTTTCGAGGTAAAACGTATAACAATATACAAATCACAGACATGACCATAATAATAAAATTATTTTTAAAATAACTTCAGTACTTAGAGTCTCTTTCAAGAGATATCTGCTCTGTATGAGACTGGTGGCATATGTTTGCAAAGAGAAGAGATTCAGAGAACAGAGGATGGTGAGTCAATCATATAGCTGGTCCTCCAGACTAGATTTTAAACAGTCCACTATGTCAGAAAACTGCCAAAGAAAGGGAGAAAGAGATAAAGCAAGAAAGAAATTTTGCTCTTTTGGTTTTTGTCTTTTTTAGATACAGGTGATTTCTTTTTTTTGAAGATTGGCTCTGAGCTAACATCTGTTGCCAATCTTCCTCATTTTCTTTAATCCTCAAAGCCCCAGCACATAGTTGTGTACCCTTGTTGTAAGTCTTTCTAGTTCTTCTATGTGGGACGCTGCCACAGCATGGCTTGATGAGCGGTGTGTAGGTCTGCGTCCAGGATCTGAACTGGCAAACCCCAGACCACTGAAGCGGAAGGTGAGAACTTAACCACTTGCCCACAGGGCTGGCCCCCAAGAAAGCAATTTTTAATGATGTGTACTGTAAATATAAAATATCACAGCATCAGGAAAAAGATTAACATTCTAGGTTTATTTTCTTTGGCCAGGCTCCAAGCTAGCTCTTCTTTATATTCCATGAATTTCACTTTCTAAGGGTTTAAAGCAGCATGTTTTAACATAGTCACCCAAAATGGTTAAGTCTCTAGGAAAGTGACACTGGAATGCAATGACACAGGTAGAATGTTTGGTGAATATTATAGACACTTTTGAACATTTTATCACTCTTGGTGAATATTGTCATATGGAAGAAAAGTCAGTTAGCATTTTTGTCTCTATTCCATTTTCCTAGTAAACACTGGAGATGCTGTCATTTTCTTGTTTTAGAAAGAATGGATTTGACCAGGTACTTACAGCTCTCGTCCCAGGGCAGTTTGGAGACTGGCATTCACCACTCATCCGATTTGGGATTAAGACATCTTCCCAGCAAGATGGACCCTTTGAGAAAAAAAAAAAAAGAAACTCTTGGTGCACAAATTATAAAGCAAATGTACTCCCTAATACATCTCTAAAATCTGTCTATTTATATTATAAAATAACAATGAAGTTAATGTGTAGTCCAATGATTTGCAAAGTATGGTCCATGACACTTGGGGGGGATCCAGTAGGTCAAAACTATTTTCATAAATATACTAACATAATATTTGGCATATTGTTTCAAACATGTAGTACATTTACACATAGGAGTCTCCCACTGCAGTTCAATTTAATTGTTTAAACACTTAATTAAATAATTTTTCTTAAGTTCATTGCAATTCCAATTGATGACCTTAAAATGAAAAGACATGTGCAGATGACACTCAAGAGGATTGTTGGGGGCAGTAGAGGAACAGGCTGAGGCACACCTTCAAGGACTACCTGTCCTGGTTGGCAGGCTGAGCAGACACATTTATTTCCTCTCTCCTGATGCACTGTTAGAATTACATTTAAAAACTAGCACCGTGTAAACCCATAATACCAATGAGAACTGAGCATACTTTTCTGGAAATCTGCAATAGCCTATACCAGAGGAGGAGACCTCTGTGCCCTGCAGGACCACAAAGAGTCTGAAGGCTCAAGAAAAAGGCAGATGGGAGAGAGCAGAGTGAGACTCAGAGCAGCAAACAGAGAGAAAGTTAAATTGTTATGAACAGAAGATCCTAGAATCTTCTAGAGAGAAAGGTCAGGTCATTTACTTGGAAACCAAAATCCAAGTAGAATTTTTGTGTGTGTGTGTGACATGCATGTCATGACTGATGAGCAGAGTGGGTCTGCACCTGGGATCCGAACCTGCGAACTGAGGTGGCCCAAGTGGAGCACATAGAACTTTAACCACTTGGCCATGGGGCCAGCCCCAACCAAGCAGAATTTTAAAGTAGTAGCAAATACCTTTAAACTTTGGTGGGAAAGATTTTCGACCTAAAATTCTCTATCTAACCTAATTATCAATTTGGTGGGAGAATGGTAAAAAGTGATTTTGGGATAAGCAAAGAGTTGCAGAGTTGACTTTTAAGCCTGGGAAGTCTCAGAGTTCAGGAGAAGGTCAGGCAGCCTGAGGGAAAGCTGTAAGTGGCCCAGCTTTGGCCTCCCCCACAGTGTGTGACTCTGAGGAAAGCCATGGGAGAGTTGGGCCAGCGTCTCTGTAGCTGTGACAGAGGAGATGACAGAGCTTCCAGCAGATGTGTTATAAGGGCCAGTGCCCAGCCAGGGGTGGAAGAAAGTTAGGACAAAGGGGTGGTGGTTGTGGTGATTTTGAGGCCACATCAGAGGTTTAAGTTAGGAGAGAAATTTCTCATCACCAGTCAGCACCAGGATCACCCGCTCCAGCATCCAGACCAAGTGGCTGTCAGGCCACATTGCAGCAGAAACTAGTGAAAACATGGACGGCACACAAGGATCCCAGCTACTATTGCACGTCAACATGAGCAATCACACGCCCTCTCTCCTTCCTTCACCAACACACAGAGACACATAGATGCATGCACACACCCCCCACACCAAAGACATACACACTAACACACATACATTATACACACTCACATACTATAGCACACATACACCACTTCACACATACACACACACCATACATACACTCACACACCCACTCATGCACACACAATCTGCTCATATACAACACAACATGCACAATACATCATGCATGCGCACACACTCATGCACAAACACACACTCATACATGCACACATTCATATGTGCATACACACACTATTTTAAAGAAAAATGGGGAAGCAGAAGAAATCTGCTTCTGAGCATGCACCTTGAAGAAACTGAGCCGAACTTCTGTAGAGGCTTTTCAAACCAAGCCTCAAAGGGAGCCAGATTTTGAATTCACAGATCATTCAACCGGAAGCCACTGCCTAACCTGGAGGGAAGGAAGCGACTGTGCAGGAAAGAGTTAACAGAGACAGCCCGAGACCGTGGTCCTTGGACAGGCTGTTTCCAAGGCTGGCTCTTAGCTGGCATCCAGGAATTTGGATTTGGGGAGTGTCCCCCCAATTCCCTTACTCATATAGAGAATTTGCAGCATCTAAAATATCTGTGTGGACAACGTGGTTTGTGCTGAACACCTTCTTACCCCCTGGGGGTCTGGAATTGTGGTGAGCACCAGGTAGGGGTCCACACATGACAGCTCCCGTAAAAACCAGGGGCACTAAGTCTAAGGAGCTTCCCCGCAGACAACACTTCACCTCTGCTGTCACAGCTCATTGCTGCAAGAACAAGTGTGTCCTGTGTGAGGGCTTCTGGAAACTTGCCTGTGGTTTTCTCCAGACTCCACTCTATGTGCCTTTTCCCTCTGTGGCTTTGTGTCCGCTCGCTGCAATAAATCTCTCACACACGTGTGTATGACTATACCCCGAGTTCCAAGTCCTTCCAGTGATCACCGAATCAGGACGTGCAAAGCGGTCTAGGACCCACAACCCAGTGACATGTGATTCATCACTGGGGCATGTTCTCCCTGATACAAAGGAGAGTCAGGACTCTGAGTAAGAGCCCATTAGCAATAGGGAATAAGAAATTTCATTTTCTGTGCACAACTAAGCATGGGGCATACATTTACAGTCCACTCTAGACATAATGATGTAAACACACTTGATTTTCAACCTGATACAATCACACTGTCAAACACGGACAGAGGATTTTAATTATGGTTATGTAACCAAACATCTATGTTATTCAGCTAGGACAATATAGAAGTAAAGGTACAAATGTTAACGATTGGAAGCCCACCATGGAGCTAGGAGAGCAGGGAAGGGAGATTAGCATCCCCATAGCACAAGCTGCTCTCTTATTTTAAGGCCACCTGCATATTCGACTTTTAAACACATGCGTATATTCATTTGATAAAAATGACAAATGTACTGAAATAAAAGAGCGCTAGAGAAATGCTGCCTAGACCCTTGATCACATTCATTGGCCCACTTTCCTAACGGCGAGTGAGCAGCTCAGTGGGGTCACGTGTGGCCAGAATACAGTCACCCTTATCATCTTCCAGTCCTTTTACTAGGACCCAGCGGGGACAGCTCGGGGTTTGTTTGTTTGTTTTTTTATCATTGTCTCTGTAGGGAGTGCTTTGTTCTATCTCATGGATACTGTGAATCAGGTTTCTTTCGTTTCTAGAAAACTAGGAAAACTTTAGAGTCAAATTTGTGGCCCAGCTCTGGGAACCTTATATACCTTATAATAAATGTTAGGTTTACTAATATTACCCTTGGCTTCATTTTATTTTCCTTTGATCTCTTTCTTCATCTCATTAAATTTTTCTTGTTTTTAGTCTCAATGTATCCCTGCAAGCCTTGTCAGATCCCGTAGAAGTGAGGCGGGGTGTAACGAAATAATTTTGAGGGCCTTGTGACCTTTCTCTTTTAACTCTCCAAATTTCCGATAGGTTCTAATAAGAGTGGCTTCTCATGCGCCTTCCATCGGGGATAGCAGCCATCTGTCCTCAGGGAACATGGTGGCCTCTGTGAGGACCACAGTGTTTGGCGCTGGCTCACACATCCTGGCTGGTGGAGACAATGGACATCAGCACACTTGAGGATCTGGGAAGTCCTTGGGTTTAAAAGAAATCCATTTCACCGTGGATAACTAGTGCCTAAAAGAAGGACGTTGCTTCCCTGCTCTACCAACACAGAAGGAACAGTCTCTTCTGACTCTGATTCAGGCAGCACTGACCTACTTACAGCACACACAATGGTTAAGAGAGAAACCTAACACTGCAACAGCCTGGAGAAGGAACACTCATCATCAGATGCAGGACTTAGGTCCCATTTGCATTTCACTGCTCAGAGTAAGATTTCCTGCCTCAAAGTCTAGGATGAAATGAAACTTTCTGTGCATATCACAGATATTTATTTTTCATGCCTTAATTTTTCAGAGTCCAAAAAAGCAACACAAACGTTTATGTAACAATTCCTATAATTGTCACAGAAGGTACTGCTTTATCTCACAAATCTTTGTTTTGTACAAGGAAATTATGGAAAACTTAATCCACAATTTTCTTCTTGATATCAAATCATAACAAAATAATGGAAGTAATAAAACTGAACAGAATTCCGTTGGATATGGGAATTCAAGATAATGATCTGCAGGCGCTAGTTTATCCACACTACTCATACTATTAGTATTGAACGCTATTGCTATAACTACCCTGGATTAGAAACAACTGTCCCAGTGAATTTATGTGATTACAAAGCTGATTTAACTTGCTGTTTTCTAGTTTTAGAAAATAACAAAAAAAATTAATTGGTTAATGATTGCATACTGTGTTTTAATAGTTGCATGGTTAAAACATTTATAATTAATAGTCTTTAAATAGGAGTAAGAATGGTCTCCAGGCTACAAAATTAAATAGGACTTCACAACACATGGCAGCCAAAGGGAGCTATGGATTAGAATGCGTCAAGGAGAGAATCCCAAAAAATGTATTTCATCTCTCAAATGTCGAAAATTGGAAAAAGACGTCTGAAAAAAATGTCAGATAGAACAGTGTGAAATATATGTCTTAATAAAGAATTATTTGGCTGCTTTTCAGAAAACTTTCTTCTTTTTTGGCCCAGTAATGGTTACAAGTGAGAAAAATACATAAATGACTTGAACATCTATACCAAGGGTGAGCAAACTATAGCCTGTTGGTCGAATCTGGCCTAGGGTTTGTTTTTGTACAGCCCACAACCTAAGAAAGGTTTTACATTTTTAAATGGTTGAAAAGCATAAAAAGAACAAGAGTATTTCCTGGCACAAAAAAGGTAAATGATATTCAAATTTCCATGCCCAAAAATTAAGTTATATTGAAACATGGTGGTAGTTGTTCATGTATGTACCGTCTATGCTGCTTTCTCACTGCAAGGGCAGAACTGAGTTGTTGCAACACAGAGCATGTGGCTCACAAAGCCTAAAATATGTAATATCTGGCCCTTTATGGAAAAAGTTTGGCAACCCTTGATCTATGGTAAATATAATTTTCCAAGTTCATATTGAAAGTACTTTAAAAAAAAACATTGTGGCAGCATTTTGACCACCATACAATCTCATTCGTTTGAAGGAGTAGCTGTGTTGTGAGTCTCAAGTGAGAAATTACTTCAATTAAAATCTTAGAGCTGTTGACCTGTGAAATCCAAGAACGCGTTGATAGACTGCAATGATTCAAGTTGTTTGAGTCAGTAATAGAGTGGAAAATTACAAGTAGAGATGACATCTGGGGATTCGTCCTGACTAATGTTACCACCAACAGAAAAGTGTGAAGTAGAATATTATTTAAACACATTTATGCAATGTATGTGAATCATAAACGCAGAAAAATGACTCACTGGCATGAAAAATAGGGATAAAATCTATAAAACATGGGTCAAAATTTATTCTTAAAAATTCTAGAACTAGTCATTCTGGCTCTATCTTGTCATGCCCAATCAAGTGGAAAAGTGAAGTACTTAGGCTAATTGTTATCAAAATGTCTCTCTAACAAGAGCCACACAGACAGTTAAAGCAAATGAGATTTTTTTTCCCCTGAATTATCTAAATAATTTCTATAATCTTCTCTTCATATGTGGGCATATACACGGCTTCTTAAAAAAAATTGCAAATCGTGTCTTACAAAATGTTACTACAAAGTCTTTGCATTTTGAAAAAGGTTATTTTAATAGTACTTTTACTTAAACTACCGTTTTATCAATTATCTCAAGTTATCTTCAAATGCGTTGCATTTAAAATATCCTCTTGAATGATTTCACAAACATTTAAGTCATATGGTTAAACTTAAGGGACTAAAATAATTGAAAAATTATACCTGTGACATAAGACATAATACAAGGACAGCAAAACTGTCTTTAAGACAGCTATACTCAGAGGCTTCCATCCTCCTTCCTGTCTTTTCCTCTCTGTCTGCAATAAAATGATGCAGAGAAGGAGCTTTGAAGTTTGCTAACATGTTGAGTCCAAGTTCCACCAATTATTAGCTATATGCTCTCGAGCAAGCTTCATTTTGCCTTTCTAAACCCAGGACTCCTCATCTGAAAAGTGAAGGGTTAAATACTCCCTTCAGAGGGCTGTCATGAAGATTAAATGAAACAACACATTTTAATACTTTAACCAGTGTCTGGCACATGTTATGATTTATTTTAAAGTGGCCTCTGTTGCAAGCAGTGTTTCTTATTTCTCAAAATAGAACACCCTGAATAGGGTTATTTTTAATTTAGTTCTAAGGGACTTGACTTAGCCCAGTGGATTTTTCATTTCTTCTTTTTTCTCAGTTTCCCTGTTAGCCAACCATTCCCCAGGGGTCATGTCACTTTCCAGAGTGTGTTGCTTGTAACTCTTTTAAAGCATATATTTTCCATCTATCATACAGTAGACATTGTTCTGCATCTCCTCCATTTGATTTAAAGATCCTATGCTTTTAAAAAGCTAAGCACAGTGTTGGGATCACAGCAGAGGAGCAATAATGCAGGCATTAAATAGTAAGCAGAGAGAATAATATGGAAAGGAACCTTTGAACCAAAATATTCAACCACTCAACAAATATTTATTGAACAGCTCCTAAAACCTGAGAATATAGATATGAAAAGGAAGTAAGAATTTTTTTTATCAACTTAATAGAGTAGATACAGAAGCCAATATTACAAATGAACTGAGCACACCCATTCAAATGGATAAAAAGAAAAAGAATGCCTATACCAAATATTGGCAAGACGTGAAACAACTGGAACACATATACACTGTTGGTGTAAATATAAAATGGCACAGCCAATTTGGAAAATTAGGCATAGTTTAGAAGTTAAACATATAAGTAACATATGACTTGGCCACTCTCTCCTAGAGTTTTACCCAAGATAAATGAAAACATTAGTCCACACAAAGAATTGTATACAGATGCTCATAACGATCTTATTCATAATAGCCACCAACTGGAGACCACCAAAACATCTACCAAAACGTGAATGGATAAACAAGATGTGGGATAGCCATCCAATGGAATACTACTCAGAAATAAACAGTATCATATTACTTATAAATGCAACAACATGGATGATTCTCAAAATTATGTGAGTGAAGGAAGGCAAACATGCAATAGAATACACTGCATGATTCCACTTATATAAAATGCAAACAAATCGATAGTGGCAATAAAAGATGAGGGCAAAAGGTAAAATGGGCTACATAAGAGCATGAGGAATCCTTTTAGGGTTGTTATGGGCCAAACTGTGTCCCCTCAAAATTCGTATGTCAAAGTACTAACCTCCTACAGATTGTGACTATATTTGGAGATAGGGTCTTTAAGGAGGTAATTAAGTTAAAATGAGGTCATTATATTGGGCCCTAAGCCAGTAGGACTGGTGTCCTTATAAAAGAAGAGGAGATTAGGACATAGACACACACAGAGACAAGACCATATGAAAGGACATGGAGAAGACAACTGTCTGCAAGCCAAGGTGAGAGGTCTCAGAAGAAACTGACCCCGTTGACACCCTAATGTCAGACATCTAGCCTCTAGAATTGTGGGTAAATAAATTTCTCTTGCTTAAACCACTTAGTCAGTGGTACTTTCTTATGGCAGCCCTAGCAGACTAACATAGGGGCTATGGAAATGTTCTCTATCTTGAGTGTGGTGGTAGTTTTATGAGATTATACACTAGTCAGAACTCTTCAAATTGTACCCTTTAGATGGAGCCAGTCTATTTCACACAAATTATTTCTCAGTAAAACGTATAAGGAAAAAATGAACTGAGATGTTGCCAAGGAGATTCAATGAAGGAAGGAGAACTTCGTATCAAATGGTGTTTGAACAACTCAACAACAATGTTTAAATCCCTTCCTCACTCCATACAGCTTCTACTTCCTACTCTGAAATAGAAGAGTAACGTGTTTTTAGATAACTCATTTGCCCTCCTCCCTACTCTTCCCCTTCCTACTTTGGTCCTCCTTACACTCCTCTTCCTCCCCCTGTTTCTTCATAGGTACATAGCCAGTAGCCTCATGTTTAATGAGGAGTACGTTTAATATTTAGTTCTACTATCTTGTGGGCCAGGAAATCAGTAACTAAATTTACTAATTATTGAAAGCAAACACGAAGTTAAGATTTTTCTATGAGAAAAGTATGTGGACTTATGTTTTTCAAATTTATACCAATATTTTTACATTTCTGAGGTCCTTTTCCTTATATCCTCTTTCTCCAGTAGCTATTTTCAAATGTATGCTTCTTTCTTTTAAAGCCTTTATTGTTGACAGGTTTTTCCATATTCACCATTTCATTTATCTCAGAAACTGCATGAGAGATTGTACCCTATATTTCCTACTGCTGTGTAACAAATATAGTGGCTTAAAGTAACACCCATTTGTGATCTCACGGTTTCTGTGGGCCAGGAGTTTGGGCATGGCTTAACTGGGCCTTTTGCTCAGGGTCTCATGTGGCTGTGATCGAGGAGTCGGCTGGGCTGTGCGCTCATCTGGAGGCTACGCTGGAGAAGCATCAGGTTCCAGGCTCTCTCAGTTTGTCATCAGAATTCATTTCCTTGTGATCCTGAAGGTGTCAGCATTTTGCTGCCTGTTGGCTGGAGGCCTCCCACAGTTCCTTGCCATGTGGGCTTTCTCAACTTAGGTGCTTCCTTCATCAAGCCAGCAGGAGAATATCTGCTGTGGTCCCGTAAGATGCAGTCTTCTAGAACATGATTAAGTGGAGTCTTCTATGACATGATCAAGGGAGTGGCAGACATCTCATCACCTTTGCCATATTCTCTTGGTTAGAAGGAAACCACTGGAACCATCCATGTTCAAGAGGCAGGGATTTCATAAAAGCCTGGATGCCAGGAGATGGTTGATCACTGGGGGTCATCTTTGTGTCTATTCACACCACACCCATTTTACAGATAAGGTGAAAGGTCTTTTATAAAATGGAAATTTGAGAAATGGTGACTCAGGTATGTGACTTCAGCTGCCAAGTGCTCAGGCTATCTTTTCTAATGTAAACATACTTTCCAGTTTAAATATGTGAATATTTGAACACTACCGTGGAGTCATTCTTTTCAAGTTTTAAGTAGAGAACATAATTTTACAGCCTAGGAGATATTAAGAAATAAATACTGAATATAACCATAGAGTGAGTTTCTTCTTATTCTAGCAAGTTAAATTTGAAGAGGTTAGTAAACTTCATAAACTAACAAACATATTTTTGCTTTACTTAATGTAGACACTCTTTTCTAACTTGAATTTATTTCCTATGATTTCTTAGAGCTTGAACGTTTTATAGACCTCTGCCTCTGAACACTTAACTTAAAGTCCCAATTGCAAGTTAATTCTATAGAAAAACAGAACACCACAGACTACAGAGATTTACTGTTCACAAAATAGCCTAATTTTTTCTACACTTCTTTTTAAGCAAAAAGAATGTTATTAGGAGGTGAATTGTAACTTTAAAGTAAGAAAAGATCTCAAGAAGATTCATAGTCCAGTCACTGTGAATATTTTTTATTCCTCATTTTGATATTATATTAATAACAATTAACCCTTCATTTGAAACTATTTTATATGGGGCAGAAAAAGGAGAAGAGAAAAAATGATTTCGTGAATTTCAGCAATTCAGCAGAGGAATAATAACAATAAACAATATATAATAAATAATAATATAATAATAATTATATAACATATATTACATTATATATAATATAATATATAATATAATAATAATATAAATATAATAACATAATAATAATAAATAATAATAATAAAGTAATAGCAATGCCACCTTCTTGCATTAGTATAGAACTGGGTTGTTTACAAAGCACTTTCACATGCACAAACCAACCTTGATTCTGAATGAAAATCTGTTAATGCTACGCTCTATGGAGCTCTGAGACCTAAGCTGATTATTTATTCACGTGTTGGGGTAACCACGCAACTGTTTCCTAAGAAAATCCTGGCTCCACACATAAGTACTTACTTGGCTCTCATATTTGGCTTTCAAGGGCATAAGACTATCGTATTTTCATAGAAGGGTATCAAGAGTACCTGTTTTATGCATTGATTTGTTAATCATGAAAACATGGATCTTGCCTTATTTTATAACATGGAATATCTGAAGTCCTTGCTCTTGTTGGAAACTATAGCTCAAGTTTTAATAAAAGCTTGATCACAGGTTGGGTAGGGCTTGGTAGGAGAGACCTATTCTGTTCCTTGTGTAGTCAGCTTGAAAGGCTCACGGGGAGAAGGGTTCACTTCCAAAATGGCTCAGTGGCATGGCTGACAAATTGGTACTCAATATCAACCCAGTGCAGTGGGCTCGTGTCCTCAGTTCTTCTTAACCAGGGCCTTTCCAGGGGCTGCTTGTGCTTCCTCAGAGCACGGTGGGTGTTTTCCAAGAGTGATAATCCTAAGAGGAAGAAGTGGAAGCTTCCAGTTTCTTAGGGCCCGAGCTTGGAAAGGGGTGCAATGTCATCTCCCCCATAGTCTTCTGGTTGAACAGCCGCAGAGCCCAGATTCACCAGAAGAGGTTGCTGTTTAAAGGAAATAACCATCATTGCATACCTTGCCAAAATTTAGTTTGGCACGTCACTGAAAGAGATGCTACATCTGCAGCTCCTTACCATTACCTGTAGAAATTGTCTGCTGCTGTCTAACTTGGTCTTGTACCACTCCACTCCCAGCTTTTTTCTCAGCCATCTGATAATATAGGCCCATTTAAATTTCCTTTCATTTTTATTCAAAATGCCTGGCTGCTATATTCTCTATTAAAGTCTTTAAATATTATGAAATATTTATAAACCATATAGAGACAAAAATAACAAAATCGCAGTAATACCACATGTTCTCTGACATTCTATAAAGGTTCCTCTTGTTTTTCTTCTGGGCATAGGCATAAGCAGGCAGTACCTGCACCCATGCGTAAACTTATCAATGGCTTCCTATTATTTAATGTAATTTTTCTGATCACTAAAATGTACTCTTCAGGTTTCCCAGAATTTGAAACTATTACCATGTGAAATCAACTATTTCTTAAAACATGAAGGTTTTTAAGGGTTCACCCTCAAATGGATTTGATTGCTAATTTTAAGTCACTGAGGTCATTAATTCATTCAACAAATTATATAACACATATGTGACAGGTATTTTGCTAGACTGGAGATAAAACATCCTAAATATCTTAATCTACAGTACTATTACTTGATAATATAATTCCATTAAAATACTCATATAAATGTAATAGTACGCAAAGTAGTGATTTCAAAGCAATGGGAATGCCAAGATGATAAGCAACGTATTTGTACTTTTGAGACTGACTGGATTTCAAATCCAATTGACATTACCAGCCATGTGATGATGGAGAAGTTACTCAATTAATCAGAATATCAGTTCCTTATGGGTCATGTGGGAATATCAATTGTACCTACGTCATAGGATTGATGGTTAAATGAGATAAGGTACTTAGCATAATATCATACACAAAGTTAATATTCAATAAATACAGTCACACACCACACACCACATAAAGATGCTTCAGTCAATGATGGATCTCATATAGGACGGTGGTACAAGATTAGTACCACAGAACTTGGGCGTGTAGCAGGTGGTATCATCTAGGTTTGTGCAAGTAGACTCTATGATGTTTGCACAACAACAGAATCACCTAACAACACGTTCCTCAGAGCATATCCCTGTCGTTAAGCAACATACAACTGTATTAGACGGTGCTGCTGAACAACCATGGTATGAGAAAAAAGTACTCATGGAAAGAGCACCTCAATAGACAAAGAGTCAGAAGATCTAAGTTCTAGACATAATTTCACTAGCGTTTAAGCTAATCAATTTAATATCTTCATGCTTTACTTTCTTATCTGTAAATTGTGGATAACAAGGGCTCAGGGTCAAATAAGATAAAGAATGGGCTAAATGATGTGAAAATCCTTTATAAACTATAACAGGCCATACAGATATTAGTCACTGAAGGGACAATGAAACTATGTGTCCTGTTAGACTGTCTAAGAGTAAAAAGCAGTGGGCTGAGAAATTTACCTCACTTTACGCAGCCCGAAACATAATGCCACTTCCAAGTAGAAGAGATGCTTAATCCAGAATGATGCAGCTGCTGCGGGCATCAACAATTAACCAGAGCAGACGTTTATGCTTGTATTGATTATCCAATGCTGCCGAGTTAACTCAACAGCTGTTTAAACAGAATACCTCAGCTGGCCCTGGAGATTTTCCCCAAGAACTGGGGTATCTCTATAGCTTGTAAAACATAATTTGGCATAAAACAAATTTCCTTCCAATGCTAAAGTGTGTTTCGTATCATAAAAAGCAAGCATTTCATAATCTAATATTCGAGAACATACTTTTCCCCTCCAAGAACATTATTACAAGAAAGAAACATCACATCTCTTTAATAAAATCTGCCTTGTTGTAAGTGAAACAACTCCTGGTCCACTGCACTAGAGCTCTGCCGAATTTTGACAAAGTCAATCATTGTCATTATTTACTGAGAGTCCCTTTGTGTAGGGGGCCATCATGTGAAATGCATTAAATGTCAAACAATGCACTTATTTCTTCACAATTTCCAGTCCACAAACTATTGCTAAACCACAAGATGCCTTCAATTATATTACTAAGTGTTGACAGCTTTGCTGTAGGCATCACCGTGATAGCAGGATACAAACAGCAGTGATTTTTTTGTCCTATTTCATAGAATTTAAACAATGGAGACAAATAAAGACTTACAGATACGGTGATTCACTTTTATGCACTCTTAACAGATTTAATTTAGGAGAACCATATGATTATCTTCATCTGTTCAAGCTCTCTTTACTAAGAATAATCTTGCTATTGCATGAAAAGAAATTTGCCGCAGTTCAGATTAGAGGCAGTTTCAGGCAGCATGACATGTTTCTAACCGTTGAGGCTAGCTCTCATTTCAATTCAAGGCATGTAAATCTATTTGAATAACAACATTTATTATCATGTAAAGCTTCATAGTTATCTCAGCCGGCTTTATATCTTGATAATTATGACTGGAACTGGACTACACTTATTGAATGAGATAAGAGGTTTATTAGCTTTCTGGTGAATGTCCCGATACCATCATTGTCATATAAACATTAGTGTTTAGTTCTCAAAATAAAAGTCTATGAAGAACACAGCACATTTTGATGTGTTCTATACTATTCTAAGTCCCCAACCGATGCTGAACTCCGTCAGCCACTTTTTTCCAGGGAGGAAAGGAAGAAATAATATAGGACTTGGTTAAAACTGTAAAGAGATTATAATTTAATTAATTTTTTTGTTGCTTCGATGTAATTAACTGCCCAGGAAGATGTAACAACAGGGATGACTGTCTTGGCCAGTCTACAAAAGCTACACACGGTGCAGTGGTGTGGGCGATACACGCTTACAGGATTTAAGTGGGCAAGTGGAGAGAGGAGAGAAAAAGTCTTAATTCTAGATTAAAACAAACTAAATTTATAGGACTCAGGACTAATCCAAACTGGCTGAGGTTCACCAAGAGTGTTTTGAAGTTTCCCACAACTTTCTGTAAGAATTTTTAGAAATTAATTTTACAAAGTCAAAAATTTTGAGCCAAACAGAAGGAAAAATAATAAATGCCAGATTTTTAAAGAAGTTTTAGAGAATTGGGATCCCCCAATTATTATTTTATAATTTTTCCTTATTTTAGCTCAATATTTTTGACTGAATAAAACTAATTTCTCTAAAAATCTTTTCTTTCTGTGCAAATTGCATCAAACAGTGGGAAAGACTGAAGAAAAAATTAGATCTTGGTTATAAATCATTGCAATTCTTAAGTTTTTGAAATAATAATACTTTTAAGAGAACACTTTTATCTTCTCACATTCCTGCCTTGCTCAGATCTCCCATTTTCTTCTTGCCGCCCCTCACTCACTCATCCACACGCTCTCTCTGGGATGAGGTGTGTAATTCCATCCAGTGGGAAAAGAAGGGGCAGACTATGGTGGCTGCAATTATGGGCTGCATTCCCAAGCTAGCTTCTTCGGCAACAAGGCACAAACAGATGCCTGTTGCTCCAACATCCATTTCCCTATTGATCCAAAAGGCCGAGGAGAGAGGGATAGAATTATTTGATATTCTAAAGCCTCAAAGACAACTGCAGCAACACTTCCTATGAACAGCTGTGCTGAAATCAGTGTCCCTTCCCATGCTAGACCCATATGCAGACTATTTTTGGTTTGGGGTGTCATTATGGCTTAGCTCTTCCACTGGCTTGCATATTAACCTACTATACTTCTCTGAAAAGCAAACCTAGTCCCACTAGCTGCAAAACCATTGATCTGGCTGTTTCCATTCCCAGCACACCAAAGCTCCATTTCAGGGAAGCCCTGCAGGGTTGCTATCTCTCTGTGTGGGTTTGACATGTAATAGCTGTCGGGTGTCCTGCTCATTCTACTGACGGAGCAAAATTAATGCAAGTGAAATAGATGGACCTGGTCAAGGCCTCTTGTCAACTAGTCATAATGATTAGCTCCCCATTCCTTCAAAATAGCCCCCCATCTCCCTATTTACCAATATCTATTCCATGAACTACCAATTTTTAACAAAAATGAAAAATCCAAGAGAGCTTATGATAAGGAAAGGAAATAAAAGCCTGTTTTAAAATATTTCTTCTCTATTCACTAGACTACATCTGTCTATAATAATTTGAAATCTAGCTCATACACCTGTTGGTTTTTTATGCTAACACCTTGAATTGGCTCAATTTAACAATATGTGGTATCAGCCAACAGATCAAGGGTTGTTGGCTTCTGAAATTCAGTATTCTCTCATTTTTCACAATTTTAAATCTCATGATTTCAGTACATGTACACAATTTTTTCAAATGTATTCCATGGCTTATAAGTACTAATTATGCTTTTTGGAAGCAGTCTGCCAGCTAAGACATGTTCATACTTGATTTTGATCCATGCTACATTAAGCAATTTATTCATAGAATTGTGACATTATTCAGGAATCAAAAGGCAAAGAGAAACACACAGCATGTTTCTTGCCCAAAATTATTCTCTAGTTTAAGGAAATATTTTCTCAAAACCATGTTACTTAATTTTAGCTAATTCAGATCACATCTGCCATCACTTTACCCAGGCCAAGAAAAATAGAAATATTTTAATTGGAACTTAGTGTCAAAGTTTCCCAATGAAGCCACTTTTCTGGACAACTTAGCAGGGTCTCTGCTTTCTACCTCAAAATGACTAAGCTAGGAGAGCGCTCTTGGTAAGTCATCTTGGTAATGACGAATAATGTATTAGAAATAAATATTTGTGCCTAAAGACCCATAAACTAGAAAAAGATTTCTGTTTTGCTTGTGTGAATAAGATAGGGCAGTTACACTGGGAAACGCTGAGTGTAAAGACTAGTGTTATTATGCAAGTTTCCAAATTAAGACTTGAGAAAAGAATAGAGCAAGATCTGACTTGATAGACTCATAATTGGACACTCCTTTATACCCTATCTTCATACAAAGTCACAAAGCCACATGTGGCTCAACCTTTCCTTCAGAATCTTCAGAGGCTGGCAGACTGGAGATTGTGAGCTATGACAGCTGATGGCCTGGTGACCACGAAGGAGCTAGAAAAGGTGTCATAAAATAAGCTCAGCACTGGGCCCTTTTGTCAATGCAGAAAGAGCTGTTCAGAGCACAGTGACACCTGACGGCATCATTCCATCAGCACACGGTCAAATAGAAAGTACAAGAGAATGTGAACGCATGGTCCAAGATCTCAATCTGTTGGCCATCTGTCGGAAAAGCAAAATTGACATTCAGGAACAATTAGGAATACTACAAGACAGAACAGGGAAATTTTCCAGCTCAAGAGTCAATTCTTTTTTTTTTTTTTTTTTACTTTTTATTAAGATTATGATAGTTTATCACTTTGCGAAATTTCACTTGTACATTATTGTTTGTCAGCCATGTTGTAGGTGAACCACTTCACCCTTTGTGCCCATCCCCCACCACCCCTTTCCCCTGGTAACCACTAATCTTTTCTCTTTGTCTACATGTTTAACCTTCACATATGACTGGAGCCGTACAGAGATTGTCTTTCTCTATCTGGCTTACTTCACTTAAAATAATACCCTCAACGTCCATCCATGTTGTTGTGAGTGGGACGAGTTTATCCTTTTTTATCCTTCTTTACCTAATCATCAGTTGATGGGCACTTAGGTTGCTTCCACATCTTGGCTATTGTAAATAAGGCTGCAATGAACATAGGGGTGCATGGGACTTTTGGAATAGCTGATTTCAAGTTCTTTGGATAGACACCCAGTAACGGGATGGCTGGCTCATATGGTATTTCTATTTTTAATTTTCAAAAGTGAATTCTTATTCAGTAAGTCTTGTTCTCTCAATATTTGTTGAACCTGTGTCCTCCTTTCCAGATGCACAGCCACAACCTTATTTTGAGACTTCATACCCTCTTTTGGATGATTGAAATAACTTGTTAAGGAGTGTCCTGCCATCCATCTCAGCTCCCTCGAAGGTTTCCTCCACATGCTGCTGGAGGGATATCTCTAAACAACAATGAGAACCTGACTATCTCCTGGTGCCACCCCCTGCTCAGGATAGTCTGTGCTCCCTGATTCCTAACATGGCTTGTGAAACCCTTTCTGATCTGACCACTTTCCTCCTCCCCCACACTTCTCAGCCTATTTTCTAGCTACCCCCTACATATAAACCCACAGGTACACTTATGAGGAAACATAACCGTCACACGTTATTTTTAATCTTCCCAGAACTTCTCTGTGTTTAGAAAATCCTTTGACTTTTTAGTGTCTTTCAATAAGGAGGTCTCAGGACATGCTTAATAACAATGATGACATGTTTACAGAGCCAGGATAATGTTTCATTTCAGTTTTGTTTATTGGAAAACAATTTTTTTATCTCCTTATCAAATATTCCTCATCCACTCTTGGTGCTTGCCTATTCCAAGTACATATATCTCTTAAAGTCCAGGTTGTCACCTTTTGCTTTTCTGCTTGAATTTTTCCAGCAACTGCATTCTTCTAATATCCTTCCCCAGCTATCAAGGCTGATGGAAATAAAAGTTTCTCTGCGTCAAATGAAGATGCAGAATAATGGCCACCATCCTACATGCTTATTAGAATCTGGAGATTCAAGTGATTTCTAAGAGAGAATATAATAGAAAAATACAGAATATAGATAAAAGTACCAAGTTCAAGACTCATTACTTTACATACTAAGTTGTGCCCTTGGGTCATTTAAATTCTACAATGCTCAGATTTCTCCAGTTGTAATATAAGAACTGATAACAGCTTTCTCTACTCCACAAGTTTGTTGTGAGGATAAAACAACAAGAACAAAAGATGAAAAGTGCTTTTTCTACCATTAAAACAGTTGCAATGTTAGTTATTATTCTTTTTTGCATTAAGCTGTTACCATTAGAATCTCACACAAAGTCTACATTGTAACATGCACAATGATTTATATTGTAATTTAAAGTTTTTACTTCCAAAAATAGAAATAATATTTTTTTCAGATTATACACTAAATGTCTCTTCCTGCCTAGTAATCAACACCACATCTCCTTTACAGAGATCCACCTTGTTGTTCTAGGAATTAAAAATGGTCACAACCCGCTTACTGTTACGATCGCTTGAAGCCATTGAGCTTTTGAAAAAAACAGAGTGCCGTTACTGTCTTTTGCTTTAGGAATTATTTACATTTCAGCTCAAGGCAAGCCTGACATACTCTATTAAAAGCAACCACAACAGAGATCTGTCATGTGTATATGAACTGATACCATCTTAAAAATAGAGAAGTTGGTATTTCTTCTCTGAGATTTAATATTTACAACTAAAGGCTACTAAAATTGCTATTTGTCCAAGGATACTAAGAATCTTATTATAATTGAAAATTTAAAAAGAATTAAAATAATGAGCAAAATGTACATAAAATTCCAATAATAACAGAGATAATAATTGTGATATCCACTTCACAGGGATCAAAGCTATTAAGTGTGTTATTTTCATATTAGCCAAAATATTTGAATGGCTAGGTCCAAGTTTCTCTTCTCGAATTTAGAATATAATATGTACTCTAAGCCAAATCATAGAATCTCTTTAAATTTTGCTTAAAGTTTGTTCATCGGACCAATTACATATTTCCTGGTGTCAACATCTGCAGAGGAAGCCTTTAGAAGTAGCTGCAGTAAAGGTCCAGGGTGACGCCAAAGATTCAGGTTACTGTTCATTTTCAATTAGGCTATGGAATATAGTTGCTTCACGTGAAGGAAGATTCCTAAAAATTGCGATTGCAGTAGGCAGATGTCCACCTGAAGTGATCTGAGAGGTATCTAAAGGCCTGCCGCTATATTTTAGGTATCACTATTTAATGTTATTTGGCTATTAAGAACAGAAGTTACACGATCCAAAAATCATGATAATGAATAAAGTCGTGTGTCTCATGTGACCATTGTATTATACTGTTGCAGCAGCTATGCAGATGACCTGAGATCTCCCTGGGCTTTTATGTTTTTGCAAATGTAATTTATACTAATGCCATATTTAATGAAAGTACACATTAATCAATTTTCCTGTGCTGTGTTACTAAATGGAGTACATTGTACTCTAGTTACAGACAGCATAGGATCTCCATACGCACACTTAAAAAATTTAAGCAAGGCTTAATTATAAGGCAGAAGATGGTTACTCAATAATAATGTATAAAAGCACACGTGGGACAAAATATTTGTATTTCTAGGCTGTCAGAGGGCCTGGAATTACTACCCACTAAGCTGAACTCCGCTTCATGTGAAAACAGAGTTTCCAGAGTCCAATTTTTTAAACAAGGTTTAAGATGACACGTCATTCTATCATCACTTGTTGCTGTGTTAGCTCAGACTAGTTGATCAGTGTCCTAGCACGTGAGCACGTGATCAGAGTCCCAGTGTGTGCACAGGCCTGGTCTTCACACCAGCGGGAATAGGGAAGCAGACATCACAGAGGACAAATCCAGATGGGACATAGGAGAGAGAGCTTAAAATCCCTCAAGAAACAAAAAGTTGCTAAAAGTATGGGATGTAGGAAGGGAAGGGAAGAAGGGGTTTTGGAGGTAGAAGATGATAAGGATGCCCTCATTACAGAACAATGCAAGCTTATGCAAATAAATTTAAATAATTCTAGATTAAATTATATTATGTCATATAAATGAGAACTGAAAATAAGCCATTGGCCCCCAATACAAAAACAAGTGAGCTGAAATTAAGGGGATGATTATATCATAGATCTTCTGATCCCAGGGTATTATTAATCATATTAATTTATATTAACTTACAGCCTTCAGTCTACATACAATTTCAAATAAGCCATACATATTTGGTTTTTCAGACATTCAAACATTTATCATGCATCTACTAAGTATTAAGCTCTACGTTAAAAGCTACAGCTCAAAGATGAGTAAGATTCAGCACCGGTCCCCATAATTTAGTGGAGTGCATAAAGATACCAAATATTTGACAAAGGAATGCATGATATGCTAAGGGAATTCAAATAATGGAGAGAACAATTACAATTTTATTTCAAACTCGAATAATTGCTAAAAGCAAACGGTACAAAATATCCTTACAAATTGGGAGGGAGGTTGAAATATTTTCCATTTATTCTCAACTTAAATCAGTCAAATTCCAACAAAATAAGCAACATGTGGGTTATATATTTTTTTTAATCAGTTGGATAGTTGGGATAAACAATTGATCACTTGAGGCCAGGCTACACCTTCATTTTACTGTTCTCACTACTGCCTACCCCAGTTTAAGAGTATTTTTGTAACAGAATTTTACCTATGTTTTAAAAATATTTTGGATCTCTGAATTGAGAGATTTTATGGTAAATAAAAGTGGTTGAGGGAAAACAGAATATAAAGTGATGGAGATTTTTAAAATAAATTCACATGACTGTGCCTATGAGAATCTCCATTATACTCTATCCAGTAATAACATTTTCCTTTCCAGGCTTTAGAAATTTCTCCATTGAAGCCCTAATGTTATTTTGAGAATTTTAATAGTCAAATAAGGAGAGAATAAACTCACAATTAATGTATGCCCTTTTCTTTTAATAAAAATTATACTCTTTCATTATCCTACTTACAAATAAGACTTTAGGGAGCGTTTCTTCCTAACGTTCACAATGAAGTCACTCTAGTTGGCCCTCAACTAGTGTTTAATGAGTTCATAACTAGTCTGGGCACCTCTCAAAACCTGGAGCCTCTGAGTACATGAATGGACTTTCTTTATGTTACCAAATCTGGCTGTTTTGAAATCAGAGAAGCCCAGGGATATAAATTTTCTTTAAAACGCAAATAAAGAGATAATCTTTTTCAGAGTATTGAAAGCTCCATGGCACACAAATGCGCTCTGAACTACCACCCTTTTTACCAATGGAGAAAAAAAGAGGAAGAGATGGATGAGCAAAATGATGGGCTGTTACCATAGCAGAAATGTCAGCACCACAAAATACAATCTTTAAAATTTAAAAATATATATATTTATCAATGACAATTAAAATCAGGTATTGAGGACTATGACTTAATCCTTGGACTAAGATGAGCATCTCAGGGAGAAGCTGGTCCATGTCAGAGAACAATGCAGCTGAGCAGCTGAAGGGACACCTTCAGAGACACATCTAGGTGAATACCAGCAGTTTTTATAAGACTGCTCCTTTGTAGCCTTTATCTCAAACTTAACCACATCACTCTTTATGCATTAACTGTAGAAAATTCAGCTCCAGCTAGAGCGTAAGCTCCTTGAGAGAAGGGACCTTTTCTGAATCTCTGTGGTTGCTGTGCATAAAATATGATCTTAATACATATTTACTGAATAAAATGGATGAGTATTTGAGGATACCTGAATGGAATTCAAGCCCAAATAGAGATGAAAATATGAAAATGCCAGGCAAGGAACATGGACTGTAAACAGCAAGTAATACCCCACAAGGATTCCCAATTGCCTGTTTCACCTGACCTTACGTCCTTGAGGAATCTCCTTTCCTAAGATGCCAGAGATGCCCAAGGGCTCAAGTCACTACCAGGTGGGCCTGGGAAATACAAACATGTCCAAAAGGAAGAGACAGTTTTTTGTTTGTTTGTTTGTTTTGTTTTAATATAAATACCACTTACCTTTTCATTTATGGCTGGACTATCTCATTTCAAGATAGTAAAAAAATGCGTCAAATGGAAATGCCCCTGATTGTAACATAATCAGTAAAAGTACTTTAAGATGTCAAAGTAAACAGTCTCAGAAACTTTCCTAAAAAGTCAATTTTAATACAAGAGACGAGAACATGAGGATGTGTGCTCTTATGATAAGGGAAAAGCAGTAGAAAGAGAAATCAAATATACATTTGAACTTTGTTAAAATAGATCAGAAGCTGCAGACTGGAGTTTTCTTTTGTTTAAATTTAGTTCAGAAATGAGTACTTATTCTGTGCTAGGCACTGTGCTTCAGGATTGCAGGAGGTGTTTTGAGGTGTTTACCTCAAAGTGCTTAGAGACTCGCTTCTAGACGATAAGAACTCAACAGGAGTGAGCACACCACAGACTTCCGGCTTCCTACAGCCAGCAGCTCCACTATGCCTCCGAATTGAGTGGCAAGGATTAGAATACAGAGAAGGAAGGAAACAGCAGAATTGGGGAACATGGGGGATGCATTCTTGTACTGGCCCAAATTCCTTAACCTGTCCCACACCCATAGGGACCCTTAGAGAGGTCACTGTATTTATGCATATTCTCATAATTCAGAAAGGAATTGGGCAAAGAAAAAATAGGCACTATGGACTGAGTTGATTATGAATCCCAATTATAATTCCAAGAAGGTAAAAATCCCAGAAGTTTCCAAAGATTCCAGGAGGATCCTAATAACCAAAGGTGTGGGATTTGGGGCCATTCCATGACCTCATCATCTCTCAGCAGTTACTGAATTAATGAGAAGCTAGAAAAAAACTTGTTTCTCTCAGTCCTTATAAAACTATAAACAAATAATATATGGCTAGTTTTAAAAGTAACTGGATATTTTATCGATTTGCCAAACTATTTTTTATACTTCTCTAATGTTTAAGAGAATAGCATTTATTAGGAAAAATTAAATTGGCTTAGTAAAAATATTTTGTGTGTTTGTTTAGGAAAAGCCTCTCACAAAGAGATTGCGTTTTGGATGTTGATGACATATTTGTAAATGCAGATAAGACTATGCCAAAAAATTAGATGAAATGAACAAATGAACAAATCCGAGAAAGACACAAACTACCAGAATTCACTCAAGACATAAAATCTGAAGAGACCTATAATAAGTAAATATACTGAATTAGCAGTTTTAAAACTTCCAAGAAAGAAAAGCCCTGGCCCAGAAAGATTCCTGGTAAATTCAACCAGATATTCAATTGATTTTCAAAAGGGTACCAAGACGATTCAATGGGGAAAGAATAATCTCCCCCACAAATTACACTAAGACAGCTAGAGATCCATATACAAGAGAATGAGTTGAACCCCTACTTTACACTACGTATAAAAATTAAGTCAAATGGATCAGGGGCCTACATGCAAGGGATAAAACTGTACAACTCTTAGAAGGACACTTAAGAGTAACTCTTTATGACCTTGGGTTTGGGAATGGTTTCTTAGATATGACACCAAAAGCAGAAGTGAACAAAGGAAATACAGATACATTGAACCTGAACTTTTCAGTTTCAACAACACCGTGAATACAGTGAAAAACATCACCCACCAAATAGGAGAAAATATCGCACATCGCATGTCTCATAAGGAATTTGTGTCCAGAATATATAAAGAACTTTTACAACTCAACAATAAGAAGACAAATAACCCAATTTAAAAAATAGACATTTCTCCAAAGAAGACATACAAATGCCAATAAGTATATGAAAAGATGCTCACATCATTATCCATTAGGGAAATGCAAATCAAAACCAGGAGATATCGCTTCTCTCCAACAAGGATGGCTAAAATTAAAACCACACAAACAAAAATGAGTGTTGGCAAAAATGTGGATAACCCTCATTCATTGCTGGCAGAAACGTAAATTGGTGTAGCCACTTTGGAACACATATATCCACAAGAAATCTTATAAACAGTTGCTTATAGAGGCACTATCCATAATAGCCAAAAAGTAGAAGTAACCGAAATGCACATCAATTGATGAACAGGTAAACAAAATGCAGTATATCCATATAGTGGAATATTATTTGGCAATATAAAGGAATGTAGTACTGATATATGCAACGAAAATGGATGAACCTTGAAACATTATGCGAAGTGAAAGAAGGCAATTACAAAAGACCCCGTATTACACGATTGTATTAAATGAAGTATCCAAAATAGGCCACTCCATAGACACAGATAGTGGATTAATGGCAGCCAAGGATAGTGAGAAGAAAGAAGTTGGGAGGGGGAATGTGGAGTGACTGCTAATGGGTACAGGTTTTCTTCTGGAGGTGATGAAAGTGTTCTAAAATTACATGGTGCTGATGGTTCCACATATCTGCGAAAAGACCAAAAACTACTGAATTGTACACTTTAAAAAAAAAGTTTTATTATGAAAAATTTCAAACACATACAAAATTAGAATATATAATGAACCCCCATTATCTGTTACCCAGCTTCAACACATATACCAATATTTTGACAATCCTACTGTATATTAGACAGTATTAATGGATTATCATTAACTTTATTAGATATGTGAGGTATAATAAGGTATGATAGGTCTATATACATTTTTAATATATACATTTATAATAAGAATGAAGACTTTACACTTAGAGGTAAGGGCACATTATGATTTACATACTTTCTATACATTGTCACTATATTGTAATAAAAAGTAACAGTGGATTATTAAAAAGTAAAAGTAACAGTTGGCCAGTTGAAATTAATTTCTGGGAAAAATTTGTTTACATTTTATTTAAAAATTTTTCTCTCCTAGTAGCAGAAAATAGTAGACAGAATTAAAAGGCAGTAAATCAGGCAGTAGCTTTACTGAGGAGGTAACTGGCTCCGTCCACAGTCCACTCGTTTGTGCCTATATATTATCCACTGAACTAAATAAAGAGACGCCAGATTTTCTCTTTATTTGCTCATCTTACAATCCAGTGATTTTCTTTCCAGACAATTCTAAATATAGGACATCACAAAAGTTCCACCTACAAAATTATATACCTTAAGTATCCAAACGTCGCAATGACATATACCGGATATATGTCAATATATCCGAAGACACCTGATAAATTTGCAATGATTGGGACAAAGTTTGTGATACACGTGAAGCCAAAAATACAGAATATGCTGAACTGACATTACTATCCAGCATGACAGATATGTGAAAATGCTTTTCTCTGGTGTAGCAGGTTAGGAAAATGCTCTACCCCAAGATTCACTATGGAATTTGATGATCCACAGTGAACTTGAAAAAGTAAATGCTATGGCCTCAGTCTTGTTTGGCAATTCATGCCACATAGGCATGCCCTTTATTACTGTCTAGCTATTTACAATTGCTATTATAACACAAGATTCTTAATTAAGTAATCATATGACTTCACTTTTAATAGCCTCACTAGCTACTCTTGAAATATCATTCATAATATCTATCTTACTAGAAATATCCTCCCCTTTTGTTAAAGATTTCTTTATATCTTTTGTTATATTTTCTTTCTATATGGCACATTACTGCTATGTGATTATAAACATTTTTTAAAGTTATGGGAGAGATCATGATCCAAATATATTTTGTACAATTATATGACATTAAATGTACATTATATGACATTAAAACAAATGTGCTATCAAAATTAAAGAATAAATTTTAATAAAAGTGAAAACAATTTGATGCTATTTATACCACATAACTGTTTAGAACAAGACAGAAGTGAGAAGAAAACAAAGAAGCAGTTAGAGGGAATTAATGCAGTTTACTAATAGAGCTCACACTTTCTAATTCAGCTTACAAAGGCTTTTAAACACTCAAGCTAAGAGTTATCGTCAAAACCATTGAACTTACATGCAACAGCATCAATCTAGAACTACTAAAATGTAGAAAGTGTGCATAAGTCTAGGATCAGGGGTCCTACTAAGAGATTGACTTGCTAGAAATCCTTTGTGATGCTTATTGAACAACTTTTTTTTTATTAAAATGGACAGCACAAGCAAAGTTTGAGGCACTCTGCACTCTGCAGGCATGTCTTGTCTCCCGCTTTTTTACAAGTGCCCAAGTCAGAGAGCCAAGAGTTTCACCTTGATTGAAAATAAAGAACCCAGGTACATCTGAATCTTCCACCTCCACCATTCTGCATATTATGTTTTGTTTAATTTTATGGGTTGGAAAAAAAAAGGTCATGTATTTTACTTTTTATCAGTTTAAGTAATAACTTGTTTTGTTGAGGGAACATCCATATTATGTGATTATTATAAACATATAAGGAATAAAACGTTTGGTGTAAATCATTCTTTACAATTAAGTTCCTATCCTTATGGTAAGCCTATTGCCATTCTCCTAGTGTATGCATTATTATTCTGCTCTTACGTTACTACATAGTAAATAAATAAATATACATACATTGGTCACATCTTGTATTTTTGAAAGATATAATTTTAGGAGCTAAGTGGGTATATACAAATAAAAAAACACAGCATTATCATCCCTGTCTACTTCTTTATACCTTAATAATCTCTATTTTTGATATTTTAAAGTGATACACGGTGAAAGTTATACACAAAGCTACGTCATAGCTTCTAAAGTCATTTGCCTTTCAAACATTTTTCTTGGTCTTCTTTTTAAGAAATAAACAGATGAATGCTGACAAAAGGGAAAACTAGTCTTCTGGAGACGCTTTATAGAAGAACCACAAGATTGATGAAAAGTATAAACCGCATCACATGGGGCTGAATTTATCGTGCACACTGCAGAAAAGTCCTTGATATTACTAATGTTTGTCTCATCCTTAGTTCCGAGAGCCAAAACTGCATCGGAGAGATTTGAACTGCTATCCAGAGGCATTTCATGATTTGAACCAAAAGGTTTACAGTCTTGCATTCCAGCTAATTCCGCTGCTTCTAATTCCAGCTGGACTTAAACTCTTATCTCTGGATGTCAGGCCTACAGATAGGGCATATCACAGTAGCTCCAATTCCCAGAGAATGCTCAACTCCATGACCCAGCTGAGATTAAATCCTTCCAGATAGCCTAAGTAAATGGTTCATAACTTGTTCCTGTCACTCCCACTAATGCCTTTGTACCCTGAAAGCGACTGGCCAAGGTGTAAATATCTTCAAATTATTAGCTGTACTTCCCCTTCCTTGCTTCTATCAGTAATTCCAGGATTGTGCTCCTTATGGAGAACAGGAAACTCAGGCAGCAGTTCCTGAGCTTTCTTCTCAAGGATTTATGAGTCAGTTTGCAGGTGTCTGTATATGCCAGTGATATACACATTTCTATTCCCTTTAACATCTTCCTGGTAAAGCTCTTCCACTTCACTCTGTGTACCCTTCTCTCTCAAAACTGAAGAGCAAACAAACATATTACGGTAGATATCACTTGAGACACTCCTTGGGAATTAGTTTTAAATCCCTCATAATTCTTGATGATTCGGTTCTGCATCCATATTTCTCAGTGGGTGGGATTTCCCTAAGAGCCGAGACAAAGCCACGGTTTTGCTGTCTTTCCTGCACTTCACCTGGTGCTGGGGACATGGTGGGCTCTTGATAAATGTTTTGCGAATAAACGAACGGACGGTAAAGGAACACATTAAATAGACCAGGAACGTGATCTATGGTGCTCTGTGCAGAATCGGTTGGAAGACAAGCCTAACTGGGGAATGCAGGATGAGGGCAAAGACAGTAACAAGCCAGATGGAAGCAAGCACTGGGAACTTGATCCCAGAGGTCAGAACAAGCAGTACATCAAGACTCCAGGAAAACAAAGGCATGAAAGGGCAGAGCAACATGGTGAAGCTGCGAACCACCAAGCAGCTCGTTGCCTATGTGGGAGTTGGGGCTGTAGAAAAAACCTCAGACAAGTAATTCATGAATGAAGGGACAATAAAAAGCCAGCTAGAAGCTGAGACAAATAAGGCCACAACTCTAACTTACCATTCCTGTTTTAGGTAGTAGAGGTTTTTTTGGGTTTTTTTTACATGTATTTTATCATCTTTACTTGACCTGTAACTATTTGAGAGGGAAGTACTCTTAATTTGAAGGACTTTGTTATAAATAGGGCATTTCTCACGTGACTGGGAAAATTTATAGTCTTCCCACGGCAATACCTGAATTGTTTAGCTCTCTTGGTAACGTTGTTTTATTTTCCATCTAAATTAGTTTTAATTCACTTTTTCAAAAACTGTCAAAAAATTTAACTCACTTTTTACAACACAATTTACCCACATTTAAACCACTTCTGAAATGAAATATGTAAATTTAGGAGAGAAATTTTAATCTTTTAAGTGTATTTAGAAGCTTCTTATTGAAAGAAGTATTATGAAGCCTTTTATCTTATGTAAGTCTAGATTTTATTTATGAATATATGTGTGTGTGTATATATATATATATTTTTTCAAACAAGTAATATTTACTGAGAACTTTGTGAACCAGGCATAGTTTTAGGCACTCGTAGAGTTTTCATTCTAGTGGAGGATGAACGGGAGGTGATTATAGTGTTGTTTGATAGTTATCTGATGATATCTGATAATAGAAAAATAAAATCGATAGATAGATAGATAGATAGATTATAGGTATATAGATCAATAAACACTACAAAGAAAAACAAAGGAGACCAAAGATAACTGGAGTAGGGTTGAGGGAGTATCCCATTTCATATAAGGTCATCAGCAAAAGCCTCTTTTGATAAGGTGGCCTTAAAATTACTGCAAGTGGATTATACCCATATACGAATTTAACTTTTCCAGCGCCAGGTCTGGTCAAGAGTATACTTTTAAAGAAATAGGGTCCTGGCCACAAACATATGGCAGAGACAAATCAGTCCTCATGAGACCTATTCACCTCTACGACTTTCCTTAAAAATCCTCAAGATGAGCAGATTTGTGAAATCCAGGGTTTCCTTCTGTATTGCCCTTTGCAGGAAGGGTCTTAGAGGTAAATGTCAGTTGACATTGATTAGCACGATCCTGTCGACCTTGAACTTGGTATGTACAACACCATATATTTTCAGAAGTATTTTAAAATATTAGTGTGCGTATTTTTAAAAAAGCATTTAATACCGAAAGATTATAAAAATTTACAAGATTATAAAAGTTGATAAAAGTGGAGATGTGAATTATTTTATTGTAACTTAAAATACGATTGAAATTTCAGCAGTTACCATCTTATGAGTTATTCATCTGAAAAACAATGTAATAAATTTCTTTGTTTTTGCTTCTGCTGATTAACTCACATTTCTGTGTAATGTTTCTGATACCTGCCCTCAATACCTGTATTTACTCATTTTGCATTTCTTTTCAAAGGCTCTCAAAAATTCAAAGCATATATTGGTGCAAGTTAAATGTCTAGGAAAAATTCTACTGCAGGAATGGTTTGATGTAAATGACACGGGCTCTGGAATTGGACACATGTGGGTCTCAAGCTCTGAGATCCTGGAGAATCTATTTCCCTCAGTAGGCCACAGTTTACCCATCTGTAAAATAAGGACAGTAGTACCTAACTCAGAGTAGTGTTGAGAGGATTCAGTTAAAGGAGATCTGGACATACATACACAGTGCCTGGCAGACATTTCATCTGAAGAACAAGCAGCAATTACTTGAAGAGATCAAGGGCATAAAGAGAAAGACGTGTCCATAAAGAGTGAATATCCATACTCCTTTGAGGCAACTGTTTTGTACATGCAACCGACGAACTATAAATATTTTAGGTAGTTGATAACTGCAACCATAAAAATATCTATAAATTTACAAAGTGTAAGATCGGTGCTTCTGGACCACTAATAAAAGATTATAACCCAAGGATTTTGTTTTTCTGTGCTTTAGATGCATCTCAAAAGCCTCTGGAATATCAGGTCCCCTGTGACTCCACCCACTGAGCTCTAAGAATTAGCTATAAATTATTGAGATTTAATCCACCAGTCACATCTGTTCTGCTGTGGTTACAGAGGCACACGCAAATAAAGATACACTAACCAATCCCTTCTAATTAATCCTTTAATAAATACTGTAGAGCAAAACAAAATTTGACTCACCTCAGGTGCATGCCTCACTTAGAAACTCTCCTGTTTTGCTGGCTATCCCTACTATTTATTTTCCTCAGCAAAAAATTATAACCATCTCTCAAAACACAGCTAACGTGTCTATCCAAAAGATCCTCTTAAAAACATTAAATAAAGATAGCACTAGGTAAAGGCAATTTAAAAGAAAATCTAACATTTTGGGATACATATTACGTGTAATACATGTGCGTGTGTCATACATTATCCACACAAGCCACACAAAAGTTCTCTAAGAGCAGCATCAGATCCTTATTTGACAAATGTGTAATTTAAGGCTTAGGAAGTTGAATTTTCCCAAATTCACATATGGCAAGTGAAGTAGACAGGATTCAAATGTGGGTCAATGCAACTCGGAAAATTTCCAACTGGTGGCTAAGGGAATACATTTTACCTCCGCAACAGTTCTAACGTCAATTCACTCATCTCCAAGCTAACCATTTCACTTCTCTGCTTAAAAATCTTCAGTGGTTTCCACCACCTTCTGTAACTGTCACCACATTTCTTCTGACTAAACATATTTATTACTTAAAAATTCCAGCACCTCGGGGCTGGCCCCGTGGCCGAGTGGTTGGGTTCGCGCGCTCCGCTGTAGGCGGCCCAGTGTTTCGTCAGTTCGAATCCTGGGCGCGGACATGGCACTGCTCATCAGACCACGCTGAGGCAGCGTCCCACATGCCACAACTAGAAGAACCCACAACGAAGAATACACAACTATGTACCGGGGGGCTTTGGGGAGAAAAAGGAAAAAATAAAATCTTTAAAAAAAAAAAATTCGAGCACCTGCCCCTAACATATCTTGTTTGTTTACTGATACCTTTTGTATGCGTTACTCTACTAAGAGATTAAGTTCACTATAAAATACACACTATTTAGAATTTTAAGAATGGGAGGATTGAATGTTGGGATGCAGTTCCTGGTTTTTATTGGGTAAGAAACCAAACTAGAAGCTTCTAATAATTCCCATTAGTGTTGGTGAAATTTGCTAAATTACTGGATGACTTTGCTGAAGTCCATCCTCAAGTTCTGGATGATTCCTTGGTAAGAGCTTTCTGTGTGGCTGCAGCCTAGCACTGTCATCAGCTAGCACTGCAAGGCACAGCACACCCCTCGAGCAAGGGTCATGGTTAACAACAATGGATGGAAATCCACATTTCAAATAGTGCTTCTTTATCTGAGGGACCAAACTCTCGTCAGATCTAGTAGACAATCAATTTTTTACTTGTTACTGTGACTGGTGAAGACTTCATGCCAGAGATAGAAATGTTATACCTCTCCTTGTCCACTGGTGCTGACCTTCATCCGGTCCTCCATACCACTTGCTTTCATGAGAGTTGCTTTAGTTTAAATTAGGTGGTGTTCTTAACCAGGCTCATGCTGGAGGTGGACAAGTCAATGCTGACACCTGGGGACTTTCCCTGAAAATCCCATGTTACATGTGACAAACTGAGATATGTACCATCTAGGGGGAGGAGTATCAATCTATATATTACATATGAGTAAAGCTTCTTTTTCTTCCTATTTGCTTAGATTAAAAAATAAATATAAATAAAAGTTATAGCATTCTCCACGTGGACACCAATGGTATGTTTTGTACGTCCCTTGGAATGCATCAACTCATTCAGGAGTCTAGGCAAACTACCTAAGAACTCCTTGAAGATCATCTTGGGGATGCTTTGGCCACCTCCACTCAGGGCTCTGTACCCTGCCACTGCAGTGCCACACTGAGTAGATGAACTTGTCATCCTGTTCAGGCTTCAAGCACCCCCAGGGTATCCCAAGGCCACTGATATTCCTGCTCTCGCTGTTTGGGCTCCGAACCCTGCTCTGGGACACTATGGCTTCCCTCTCTTTTCCCACTGCAGAAATCTACCTCGTATGCCCTCTGGCTTTCAAACTGGATTGTTCAGAAAGGAAAGAGGAAAAGGAAGAGAAAAGGAAGAGGGAAGTATACATTCAATACAACATTTAAATGAAAGTGGGGGGTCCACACTTAATTACAAATCCAATTTATTTGATTAATTACCAATCAAATTAATCACTACTAATGCAAAAACACAACTGAATTGTCAATCATATAAGCAGAAATTTGGGGCCTGGCTAAATTTGCATATAGGCAAGCAAAAAAAAAACCTAATGGTTGACTGGCATGGTGGCATAGTGGTCAAGTTCGCACTCTCTGCTTCAGTGGCCCAGGGTTTGCAGGTTTGGATTCTGGGTGTGGACCTAGCACTGCTCATCAAGCCATGCTGTGGGGGCATCCCACATAAAATAGAGGAAGATTGTCACAGATGGTAGCTCAGGGTAAATCTTCCTCAAGCAAAGAGAGGAAGATTGGCAACAGATGTTGGCTCAGGGCCAATCTTCCTCATAAAATAACAAACAAACAAAAAACTAATGGTAATAGCCGATAATTTCTCTTCCATTCAGCTAGGTTTCCTTAGACATTCATTATACAAACTGTCCCACTATTAGAATCTTAAAATATAAGGAAAATAAAGTTCTACTTAAAATAGAGGAACTCAAGTATTTAACATTTTCTTGGACTTCTCATGTTGCATTCTGGAGATTAAATTCACAATTTTTGAGCAAATATATATTTGTACACTTATTTTCTCTAAAAGATTCATGCCTTTTTCAAGACAGCAAGTTGGAAAGGTAGTTGTAGGTCTGCCAAACCACCCTAGTCTTGGGAAGAAATAGAGGGCACAGCCCACTGTTGACGAAGAACACAAGAGATTGGAAACAACAGATCTAGCCATTTGTCAGTGAAATCGTCACCATTTGCCAGAGGTATTATAGGGCCAACAAGTTCAAAGACTTGGATAAATACAAATTAAAGAAGTGAAGAAGACAGAATTGCTTCCCTAATCCTCCCTTTTCCTGAACTACCAAGGCCTATTCACAGTGCAGGGTGCAAGACCTGTGAGGGACCATGCATTACATCTGTATCCCACACGCACTCCTGTAAGCTCTCTGGTCTTTCTGAAGCACAGACAGCATTGAAACACAAGAAAACTGCAAAGGATGGGAGAATGAGTCCCTGAGTAAGTGGCTCCCAGGCATCACTGGAAAAGCAGTGGCAACGTGGAGCACCCCTGGACACAGACCCAGTGTTAGGCTAGTGTGTGTCTATGCCCCATTCTTAACTAAAAGTAGTATGATTCCAAAGGTAGTGTCAATTTCTATTGATGAACACATACAAAAAGATTCACTGACAGGTTTTTCCTGGCAAAATTTGCCTTCCTTTTGGCCCCAGCATTATTTATATTTAGAATCTTACCCTAAGTCAGGAAAACCACAGGTAAATCTCAGCAGGAAATTTCTTTTTTAAAAAAGACTCCTCAAATTTAGCTGTATATCATCTATTTCTACTTGCTTTAACCAGATTTCTAAATTTAAAAAGCAATACCAATCAAGATTCGTGCCACACCTTGAAGAAACATAAACACTGTATTTACAGCACCAACAGTTTGACTCCAATAATAATGCAGCAGACACTTCCAGCACTGAAAGAACAACTTTTCCAAGGCTGTAAAATAACAAGGTTCCCAGACACTGACTTTTTTAATTACAGAGGAAACAGTAATCATATGAGCGCCAGACAAAGACCTCAAACCGCATATCCTTCCTCAGGATAAACAGCTTGCATGTAATGGCAGATGATCCATGCGTGTGCATCTACAGGGTCCAAGAGCAGATTGGCGGGACATAGATTGAAAGTCATACCAATGACCCATTTAGCAAAAACAGCAGAAAACACATTAGATCTGCCTGCTTTGTGTTTATTGCATTATATTCCTTCAAATCAAGTCTGCCTTTTACGATTTCACCATACCTCCGTTGGATATTATTATAGAGATACACATTTAAACAGCATTGTCTACATAGAAAACTACTTATTTACACATCACCAGACTTCTCTCAATTATAATATTGGCATCCTCTACATAATCCAGCAGCTCAAATTCTTGGTAGGGTTATTTTTATACTTTTCTGTTATTTGCTTCTGCTTAACCAAAAAAGAATAGAAAAATCTCCTGTATCTTCAACAGATAACACATTTACCACTAGTTCATTTTAGATTTTATTTGCTGGTTTGCTAGCTCCTTAATTCAACGGTACCAAATTGCAGAAGGAAGATTAGTTTATGGAAGATTTAGAGTGACATTTGGACATTTTTCTCAGGCAAATAGCAGTATAAAACATTTTAAATAGGAGTAACTGGAAGCTATTTCTGCCTTCATTTGATATGTTGACACATATCCAAGGCAATTTTCTGTTTTCCAGTAGCTTCCATATCTAGCCAATTTCTAGATTCAGCTGGGCATTCAGCTTTCCTACAAACACAGTTTTATTCGATAACAGACAAACAGGAAGCTGTATGCAGCCCTGAATATAGTCTGTACCACAAAACTTCCAAAACTCTTAAAGGCAGCTTATTGTCTTGACTCAACTAAAGCTACATAGTTTTCCACTTTGTAGCTTCGCTGTCTTAGTCAATTCAGCGATATAAGCCAGATCGCAGCATCTCAGTGTCGGAAGAGACTATGACATGTAGCTCGTCCCACTCAGAGTTAACACAAAGAATTTCTCTTACAACATCCCTTAGCAGGAGGCTAGTTTGTCTCCATTTCCACACTTCTTGCAATATGGATTTAAGATTTTACTCTAGACTCATATCCATTATAGACATTTTTAATCATTGGAGGTGAATCCCTTATATTGAGGCAAAATTAGCCATTTGGTAATTTACACATGTTCATCCTATATCTGTTCACAGGAGTCAGAGAGACTGAACTTAGACATTTTCTACATGGTAACAACATAAAGCTTTGCCTTTTACATCAATCAGCCCTTCCTACCAGACCCCCTTCTGCTTCAGGCTAAACCCTGCTCTGGACTTACAAGCAAGATGATCTTGAAAAGCATCATTTAGTCTCACTTCTTAATTTATTCCAGAGGAGGTAAACTTTGCTGCAGCACCTTGCAAACAAGTCTTGTGAAAAGAAGGAATAGTAAAGAAAACGTATAAATCAATAAAGAATTTAAAAATAGGAAGGCTTAATATCAAACATAGGAATTTTGAGAAGATTAATGAAGCAGACAAACCTTTGGCACACCTGCGTAAAGAGACAGAATCAAACAAAATCAGACCTCAACGGAGAAATAACTATACACAAAGCAGAGGTTTTATGGAGCAACTATTGTCTAATGTGTCTGAAATCCTAGATGACATGGATAAAAACCTGGAAAAATATAAAACGCCTAAATTAGTTCAAGAAAAATAAATTGAATGAAAACGTGTATATATTAAATAAAAGACAATGGGCTGTGGAGCCAGGACACCTGGGTTTGAATTTCAGATCTACCACTTACTGTGTCAGCTTCTGGGTCTTTTGCCCCAGGTTCCTCATCCTTACAATGGGCTAGTAATCAGACCTACTTCATAGGATTATTGGAGGGATTAAATGAGTTAGTGGGAAAAAAGCATTAGATGATTCTCTGTTCTTCCAAGAGAAGCCCCCAGATGCCTGAACCCACTAACACATTCCAGTGGTCTATTTGGGGTGTAGCATTTTGGTGTACCCATACCTACAAAATGGAATAGGGAATCCTTGATATCTTCCACTTCTAATTAATCTATAATTTAGTTACAAATTTCACAAACAAGCAGAGATCACCAGATCTTCAAGGTAAACAACATGTAAAAGAAACTTCAAGATTTACAAAGAGGACAACAAATACTGAAAAAAACAGAAGAGAATTTTTTTTAAAATGTGATTTGTATGCTTAGAGAGCAACGCAAATCTGTACAAAAATTGTTGAGGTGCAAAAAAAGCTATGAGAGAATAAGAAATAGTTGCTGGAAATTAAAAAATATAACAAAAATAACCACATAGATAGAAGGATCATTCAATAGAGTGAACTTGAAAGAAGAATGAGTCAGGGAATCAGGGCTTCTCAAACTCTAACGTGCATATATATTATCAAGAGAAGCAGTTAAAATGCGGATCTGGGGCTGGGTGGAATCTGAGATTCTGAATTTCTAACAAGCTCCCAGGGGACCCCAATGTTGCTGGTCCATGTTCCACATTTCCAGTGGTAAGGATCTAAAAGAAAAAGTCAAGAAATTTTCCAAAATTGCACGGGGAGGGTGGTGGGAGACAAAGAGATAGAAAATAAAAAAGAGTTCTTTTTTTAAAAAAAATTGAAGCTAAATCAAGAAGTAACACAATTCTTCTAATAGGTAGCGGAGGGGTGAGTTTGCTCTGTGCTTCAGCTGGGACATCCATCTTCTACTGCCCTCAGTGGACTGGATGTTGCCCATCTGCACTGGCGAGGACGATCTTCCTTACTCAGTCTCCAAATTCAAATGCCAATCTTTTCCAGAAACAATCTAACAGACACACCAAGAAAGATGTCTTTCCGGCTATCTGGGCATCCCTCAGCCCAGTCAAGTTGGCACACAAAATTAACCCTCGTAATAGGAAAATAAAATTACTCAAAGATGTACCTCAGCTAAACATTAAAAAAAAAATTCAAAGGAGTGGAGAACACAAGAAATTAAATAAAATAAGCAATGGAACTAACAGAAGAAAAAAAAAGTAACAGATACAAATTCGAACAGGAAAGCAAATGAGTCCGTGAAGAATATCTTTAAAGAGAAAGTATATTCTATGACAACAGACTGTGTGATTAATAACAGACATTCTCAATCACAATATGACGGCATAGAGTTGTTCCATCAATCAGAAAAATGAAAGTCAACTTCTCTGAGAAGAACAGAAAGTTGTAAAAGAAAGGCATGAATATGAATCAAATGTGACACAAACTAAAACATGACAGAGTTTTTAGTAATTGATAAAGCTATCAATAGAGGTATTGACTTTGATGTTTGGAACATTATTGACTGGTACCAGTTGAGAAATATTAGAATTTAATTTCTTCCTTGTGAGTCCAATCATATGACATACTTCATATGCAGTAATTATAGCTTATTTTAGATTTTAAAAAAATTCAACTTATGGGCTGGCCTGGTGACATAGTAGTTAAGTTTGTGTGCTCTGCTTTGGTGGTCCAGAGTTCATGCATTTGGATCCAGGGCACAGACCTAGAACCACTTGTCAAGCCATGTTGTGGCAGTGTCCCACATAAAACAGAGGAAGATTGGCACAGATGTTAGCTCAGCAACAATCTTCCTCAAGTAAAATGATGAAGATTGGCAACTGATGTTAGCTCAGGGCCAATCTTCCTCAGAAATAAATAAAAATTAAATTAAATTAAAAAATTCAACTTATTGGCAAAACATGGAAAAGTTCACTATAGTTAGAGAACGTGATACAAATCGTAAAAACCTTGTCAATGTAACTGTCATGATATGGCTGATAGAATTTAGGAGGAAGAGGAAAAAGAGAAGGAGTCAAAAATGTAGATAAACTAATTCCCTTCTCCTGGAGCATAATGAGCTGATAGATATGATCAAATTTTGTTTTCGTTTTTGTTTTTATTTTGAGGAAGATTAGCCCTGAGCTAACATCTGCCGCGAATCCTCCTCTTTTTGCTGAGGAAGAATGGCCCTGAGCTAACGTCTGTGTCCATCTTCCTCTACTTTATATGTGGGTTGACTGTCCCAGCATGGCTTGATAGGTGGTGCATACGTCCATGCCCAGGATCCAAACCAGTGAACCCCAGGCCGCCGTAGCTGAGCACATGAACTTAACCACTGTGCCACCGGGCCAGCCCCAGATGTGATCAAATTTTATTGGATAAATACAAGTTAAAGCATATTATTCAAAGTGATAATGCACTTTATTATTATATGGAAGAACTGGAGATCAACTATTATCTGGCTTAACACAATGAAAGTCCAGGAAGGCAGAGACCATGTTTGTTTCATATCCCCAGCAGCTCCCAGTAAGTATGGTTGAAGCCTGGATAAAACAACCGGAATGGGGTGAGAGAAGAGGTGTGAAGGACAGTAAGTGTGCTAAACTATAATTGTTTAAGATGGGGAGTGAATAGGCATCTTGTAACATCAATACATCAATGCAAGCTCCTTGATGGTGATAATCCCCAGAAGAGATAAGTAAGAAATGTTTAAAAGTGGCTAATGCTGGGTAATGGAACTGTGAGGCATGAGAGGGTAGATTTTTTTTCTTTTTCATTTTGTGAAGAAAGCAAGCAAGCATGTATTACTTCTATAATGAAAGGCTTTTTAAATGGTAACACAACCAAGGTTTGAAACACTCCAAACATTTCCAACTCTATTAAAAATACATTTTTAAAAATATTGTGAATTGGAGATTTCCCTCATTTACTTCTTCATTCCTCTTAGGAGGAGTTCAGCATTCTATCCTGATTTCCTCTGGGACTTTGTGCAAATCATAGGAGATATATGCAAGATAAAGTTTTGGCAGTGCATAACACTTCTTAAAAGTTCACTAAAAGAAAAGCACTCATATTCTAGACACGGCTCCACGCCTCTCATCACTACCTCTCCCTTCCGGTATTTCTGACTTTCTCCTGGGGACTGAGATGGAGGCATTTCAGGTGTGCATCTTGAGCGGGCACTGAGATTCCTTCCTTAAAAATAAAATGTTGCATCACATAGCGATTATTTTATAAGTCAAGTAACTATTCTTTTAAATGAGAGAGTACAGAGAAACTTATCATATTGGCAAGTGTGGTAGAGTTATCAGCTTTATAATGCTGACCAAGAGAGGCTCATACCTTTATAAAAAGAGGCTGTTATATTTTAAGGTCTCTTCAATCCACTACTTTTACATTTTCGTTTTTCCTGTTGCTAGGAACCAGGCTTTAGGCACAGTCGCATGTGAAGTTATTGGCAAAACCGCAAAGATGTGGGTGTCTACCAAGAGCAGGCGAGCTCGTGGTCCTAAGCGGCCTGTCCAACTTTTCCATAGAGAAACATTGCCCATTCTTTGTTCCTAGTTTTCTCAAAGAAGACATTGCTCTGTAACTTTATTCTAAATTAAAACCCCATAGCATTTAAATTCCAAGCCCGAGGCTTGTTTGTCAACCTTCTCCTTAGCAAAACACATATTTCATGAAATCCCAATGTTTCCTACCAACCACAGCGATAATAACAACAGAGGCCAAAATGTAGCAGGAGCTCAAATCAGAGTATTTAAAACATATAATTACAATGAGTTCTTAAAGATCGCTAAGTACTATGCATGCACTATTAAAAAGGCAATTGAATTGTGGGTATAAGAGGGGTTACATTTAAACCAAAGCAGCCAGGCAGGATGCTTGATGTAGTGACAAAGGAAAGGACATGATGGTTGTGGTGGGCCTGGGGGGGGCGGGGTTGGGGGCACTACAGGGACTTTTAAGAACTCAACCACAATTGAGAAGTAAGGTTTCATGTCACAAACCAGCATAAGACTGGATACATTCCACCACTATGGTAGGAACAAAACTCAATAACCACAGTACTAGGACAGAGAATGTTGCAAAGCTATGATAATACACAAATAGAAGGAAAAGCCATGCCCAAGAAATAATTTTACAGATTCATTGGAAAGTACAACTTGCCTTAGCAATAGCAGATGATGAAAGCCTATATATGCAGGAATTCTAGACTTTTTACAAGATGTAATGAGTAAGGACACAAGGCAGTCCCGGGCAGGGGGCAAGGGAGGGTGGGACAGGAAAGGCACAGGGTCTTTGGACTCTGGACCACAAAAGAGAATCACACTGGAGCAAATAGATTTGATTCCATTAGACTCACCAGAGATAGGCTGTTTGTTTTTTTGTTTTCACCAATTCTTAGTGAGAAGTTAGAAGTCAAGGTTAGAATCCTACTGTTTGTTATTTATAGTCTGATGTCTTAGCACAAGGGGGCCACCCTGGCCAAGCTTATTCCTCTCTACAGATGCTATCCATTAAACAATTCACTATCCAAAAAGCACTCGTAAAGATTGCTTTTTCCTTGATTTACTGCCTTCTCAGCTGTTCACGAGTCAAACTTTGTTTCTTTGTGCTGTTGTTGTAATTTTAGATTGGACGTTACTTAAGATCTGAAACTTATACAATATCCCCACATCTAAATCAAGCATTGTTTCCCTTGTCAAATTTAATTAACATCATATACCAATTAGGTACTATGAATCACTTGCCAAACACTGTTTAGAAACCTTAACATAAATCTCTGTGTTTTACTTAACAATATGTTGAAATCTGTTCATAAGTTTGTGGTTGTTAGTGGTTTGGGCTTAGAAATTTTGAAACTCTCGTGTGTACTGTGAGATACAATAAATGAACGAATATATTGATATATCTGGTAATGTGGTTTCTCACTTTGGGGAAAGGTAGATATAAATACTGAACGGGGAAAAGTGATAGAAAATTCCATGGTGTTGGATTTGAATTGGACTTATCTGGATGAATTCACGAATACCCATGCATACACACAAATATATATGTGTGTACTACTATGTACTGAAACAGTCCAGAAAGAAAGATATCAGCAGCAATGTACACACATAAGAGCCAGATTCTAGAGCATGAAAAATATGAGTCTGGAACATCTTTTGCCAAAAAGCAAGGAAGTGCTCAAAGACTGATGGGGACATATCAAAACTATGACTTAAAGGAGATCCCACTGGCCACATTCTCCTTTAAAGAAGAATGTTACATAGTCAAGATACAAAGAATAACAGAATTACAAGTCTCTCCCTTTTTTTTTTTTACAACACAAATGTAACAATTGATCTGAGCAGGAATATAAATGAATCCTTCAAAAGACTGTTGGGGAATAGGATATTCACATGGTCTCAAAGAAGCAGCCCACATTTTTACTAATTACACAAGGAAAAGGCTGTCTTAACATGGAGAGATGTGGTCGACCTCACTTCCCCAAATGCTGAGTCAGCATCACAAACATCATGGGATGACCTGATACTGTTGTACCTGCTCGTCTGATGTAATGTGATATTTCCATCTAGAAAATAGTCTTGCCGCGTACATTTAACTTGAATATAATCATGAGGAAAAACTTCAGGGAAAATCCAGATTGTGGGACATTCCAACAGACAACTGGCCTGAAATCTTCAAAAATGTCAGGGGTCACGAAAGACAAAAATGGTAGGAAGTTGTTTCAGATTGGAGACTCAAGAAATATGACACGGCCTGACGTGACAAGATAACCAAGTGTGATCCTTGCTTCAATCTGCAAAAGGAAAACAAACCATCTATAAAGGACATTGGATGACAAGTGTGGTAACATACACATGGGCTGCATATTAAATAATATCGCTGAATCAGGGTTAAACTCCTTGACTGCCATAGTAATGGCATGACATGTGAGAATGACTTTATACTTAAGAGATACATGCTGAAATATTAGAAGAAAAATGGGATATCTGAAACTTAATTTCAAATAAATCAACTCAAAATATACACACAAGCATACTGATGTATACACTCACATATATGCCATGTATGTCATGTTTATGTGTGGGTTTGAGTGTGAGATGTATGGGGAGTGACGGTATGTGTGTGTGTGAGAAAGAAGGCAAACGTGTCAAAATGTAAAGAAACGGTAAATCTGGGAAAATATGTGGTTTGTTGTACTAGTCTTTCAATTCTTCTACAGCTTTATAATTTTTCAAAAACAAAAAGGTGGCGAAAATTTTTGCTGGAGAGAGGAAGGGAAGAAAAAGCAACCAGAAATTCCTGTTGATTAAATTAAAGAAATTGCTCTCCAGTGTGCCAAGCATCCGGACAATTGGATTTTTCACATTTTAGCTAGTTGCTCTGGGGCCTACAATCTCACATTCATAACCTCAATAGAATTCTACCACCAATGATTGAATCCAAGGTTTCCTTCCAATGTGTCTGAAAGCAGAAACTCTGTCTCAGTTACAAAGAATTGAGATGAGCTATTAAATTCATCCAGGACATTAGTAGCCAAGACATTATCAGAGACCTATGAATCTAAGTCAGTTTTATGATTTTAAAGCCAAATTGCTTATCTCAGTTCAACACCCTCAATATCTTTATCTCCAAACATATTGTACTAACACCAAGCATATTTCCATGTTGGAAAATTTGAATAGGTGATGTGAAAATTTGAATGATATTTGCATCCATCAAATAGCACTTAGCATTCAAAATCCATTTATAAATCCAACTTTACGCTAAATAGTGTGGTGACATTCTTATAGACCAAATCACTTCATGTGGAAAACGATATCTGAGTCTTTTCTTGTTTTTGAGGGAATTTGCTAAGAAACTAGAGTATTCATGTCATTATACTTACTAGGATTTTTTCACATAGAATACGGTTGTCCTTTGATATCTATGGGGGATTGGTTCCTGGATGGGATGTCAAAATCTGCGGAAGCTCAAGTCACATATATAAAATGGCGTATTTGCATATAACCTAAGCACATTCTCCCACATACTTTATTTTATTATTATTATTATTATTCTTTTGGTGAAGAAGATTGGCCCTGAACTAACATCTGTTGCTAATCTTTCTCTTTTTGTTTGAGCGGAGCATGCAGTCTCCACTGGGCCTGTCCCATCTGCATCTTAAATCATCTCTAGATTACTTTTAATACCTAATACAATGTAAATAGTTGGCATACTGTATTGTTTAGGGAATAACTACAAGAAAAAAGAAGTCTGTACATGTTTAATTCAGGTGCAACCATCCTAGGCATTTTGATCCAGGGTTATTTGAATCCATGAACTGGCAGATATGGAGGGCCAACTGTTCCTAATTTTTTCAGACCATTTTTGAAGATTCTCATTCAAACACTACAGATAAAAAAAGTTAGAACAATTTTCAGCCATGAAGAATTTAAGCTTCCTTTTGCCTTATTTGGCCCAACATAGTGCCTTCTGGAAGTCCTTGTTACCACTAAAATATAAAGCTTACTTCGCATCTGTGTCCCTCCCATCTGAATTGTAAGCACCTTGAGGCTAGTAATTAGGTCTTTTGTCACACGTAAGATGATATCCTGTGTATATCTGTTTCCTGAGAATGGACAAACTGATTTCATGGCTTAAAATAAATGAAATATATTCCATTAGGCTTAGAGTTAATGTCACATAAATCCTAAGGAATTTGTGGACGACAATCTGATATCTTCCTATATAAGGACGGGATGAAATTATGCCTCATGTACTTGACCATTTCTATGTATTGAGCCATATGAAATACCATGTCTTTGCTGAGCAGAGACTACGTTTAGAAATGCCCGACTTAAAAGTATGCTTAAAGGTCACCAAGCATGATTACATTCTATCCAACACTATAAAATGCAGTCAAGTGTAAATGATTATTGAGCAAACTATGAATGATTCATTCACGGCAGATTTTTCATTAGAAGGTATTGTCTCCTTTCCTGTAAAGTCAACATTATGATCCAGGATGCCATTTATCAGAATTTATGCTATTAAATAAGATATGAAAAGGGAATCTTCCTATGTGTCTCACATCAAATTACTCTCCACCTAAAAATAAACATACACACTGTGGTCAATGGAGGGAGAGGGTGTGTGGTACGTGTATGATATGATTTGAGAGAGCATGTGTATACGTATGTGTGTGAGTACGCATACAATTTTCCTCACTGATCTTTGACTTATGACTGAAGTCAATTACAAATACTTATTTCTTTTGTTTGAAGCGCTGGACTCATTGAAATACCCCAGGATTGGTAACTAACACGTTAGCCATTATAAAAAATTCAAATGAGACTTTTGGATATTTTCTCAGTGTTAGCTGAGAGAGCTTTGAGAGAAAGAAACCCAGGGATGTTTGTAATGAGATTTGTCCAAAGTAGAGATGTTGAGTTGTCAGAGGATCATATAAATCCATGGACACATCAGATGGCAAGAGCTGCAGGAGGGTCAAGATGGCTTCTGGAACTAGATAAAAGTGGACATCAGGAACAGATCCTCTACCCCCCAGGTTTAACTGTGGGCAATCTTGCTAAGGCCCCAGATCCTTTGGTACTACATGTATCAACAGCACTAGCTAAGGAGATTTATCAGAGTAATAATCTGTTTATTTTGGAGTTTGAAATATGTACACTCTCCATAGCATCTTTTTGCCACTGAGAATTAAGAGATGCTTTCACTTCCTGTCGCTATAAAAAACTACTTCACAATTTACAGGGCAACTGCTCACTCTTCATATTTTAAAAGATATAAATAGGAAATCAGAAAATAAAAACCTCTCCTTATCTGTAGGAAATTTGCTGAAGGGCAAATTTCATGACTGACACATTACCCTTGAGCAGGGGTTATAGATAGATAATATTAAGAGAATAATCACCAAGTATTTCAATTTACTTGATTTAACAGGCTTTTAATTCATTCCAAGGAGTATAATTTGATTAATAAACTGCAGGCCAAATAAGGATCTGGTAGTATGTGACTTATTCTGATTTAATTGAATCCATGGAACAGTTCATAAGCAATCCATTGGTTACAGCAGGTAAACCTTGCTTGGATGTCCCAAATCTCACTTACTTAGTGCCAGATGTGGGTTTCAACTGTTCATCAATTTCTGCATTATGATTCTGGCACCAAGCAGCTCTCCAGGAAAGGGAAGAGATCATGAAAGTGTATGTAAGAAAAAGAACATGGCTCGAGTGCTTCCTCACTGCCTCTCTCTTCAATATGACACAATCCAATCTGACAACTGTTTACCGGGTCTGAAGGAAGGGGGCACAGGGTGTTCACTACTTCACGCAGGTATTTACTCTACATATTGAGACTGGGTATGAGTTGTGTGCCCAGCAGTACCATAAGTCATTGAGGATTCAGAAATGAAACGCATTGCCCCATGCAAGGTGCTCACAGTCTATCCAGGGAGAGATTAAGAAATAGAGAGCAGCAGAGATTATAATAAGTGAAATTGCAGAGATACGCACAGTCATTGAAGGAGTTTAGGGGGTGGAGGAAACAGGGGAATTTTGAGCAGTCTGATGCAGTTCAAATGTGGGCAAGGGTTGGAAAATAAAACTAGATCAGACTACAAAGAATAACAAATTAAGGGCTGGGCATTTTATTCTGCATACACTTGGAAGGCACTGAAGGATTTTAAGGGACTGAGTGGCAGTTTCCATTTTGAAGTTCATAAGATAACAGGCTAGAAGGCAGAGCTTCAGCTCCATGAAGTATGTTTTATCAAACCATACAGGAGAGGTTCTGAGTAAGACATACATAAAAATGTATATCGCTGAGGGAAAGCAGCTATAATTCATGATGACATAAAGACTTCTTTAAATCAGAAACACAAAGCAGGCAAAGAAAAAGTTCCTTAAAGTGGAAAGAGAGAGAAGGTGGGACTTAAAATACATAATAAAGAGTGATTTAAAATCTCTTTATGCTGGCATGTAAACGATTTTGGATCAGGCAATTCTAGAGAAAGTTATGTGATTTCAAGTAAGAGTTATATGCAAGATGAGATACCCAGCAGTCTAACACAAGCTTGCCACACAGTAGCCTGAGTCATTTTCCTAGGGTTTGATGTATCAAAGACGTCCACCACAGCCCTTCCCTCACCGAGGGTGCATGAATTACAGGAAAGAGAAAACTGAATGAGACTGTGAGAAAGGACTATGCATTTCTTAGCCAAGTCGCCTTCAACAGGTCGGGAAAACTGGGGTGAAGCTATGGACCAAAGATCACCCAGTATCTGCCACGCCTTCCCTCACCCCTGGAACAGCTCTTGAGATTGTGTCAGAACATTCTGACTTCTCCCTCACTGCAGCTGGACCCACTCACTAATACCGGTTTGCCTGAACAAGGGCCTCAGAAAGGAATCCCAACCCAGGCTCCATCCTCTTTGCACCCAGGCTGACACACAGGTGCTGGGTTAGAAGGACCAGTTTAAGAGCCATGGACCTCCATCCAAGGAGTGGAACAGATGACTGAGAATGAATGCAGCAATGTCATTCCTGTGTAAACATAATGAAAACTCACTTTATGGCAGGATAATGGCTAAGAGTGATGAATCATACGATATTCAACGTTGCTATAGAGAATGTTTGCAATTGTGGTGGTATCAAATGATGGAAATCAAATGTTATTTAAAAATAAAAATTTACATTTAAACTTCAAATTATAAAAATCCGTATGCTCACACTTAAAAAGAAATATACATTTCAGATCGGAGCATCTGCATGTTTTCTATTAAACGCTTCCCCTCATTTTTGCTACTAATTATAAATAAATGTATCCACTTCATTTTTGTAAATAGATGACAGCTATAAATGACACCGTGACTTCTAAGTAAATGCCAGGTAAAGGCAGAACATATCAAGGTCTTCACCTTGAAATGGCTGATGGTAAATGACTGAAAACAACAGCATTAATGTGTTCTCTTAAAGCAAATAAAACCAACCACAACTAAAAGCGTATTTAATTTTTGTTTTCATTTATAAGGCAATCAACGAATTACACACACAAAAAAAGCCCAAGGTTTTCTCAGCCAGCACTTTGCACTAGCCTTATGCCTGTGGAGATGGCCTGTCCTTTGATCACCAAAATGACACTCTTCTTGTCATATTGCCAGTCAAGAGCACACCACAGGGTTGCTTTTCCAATCATGATAATAGATTAATTTTGTTCCATCCACAGTCCATCCTGGTGCATTTGTGACCAAGAGAGCGCATACTTTCAAAATGGCTGTGTGAGATGAAGTGGGCTTATTTTGGTTACAGAAGAAGCAAAGAAAAGTGACAGACATTATGGTTAGAAAGTGAGGGTGAATTCCTACTTCAGTAAAGTAATGGCAAAAAAGATTTCCTTTGACAAAGTTGCTGTGTATGAGGAGACTCATACATTGAAGTGTTGATGCATATGGGTAGACCCATAAAAGAGTGCCTTTCCTTCTTAGAACGCTTTCTCTAGAAGGAAGGGAAGGCAGTCTATTAGTTATGAGAAAATATGAACATTTATTACCCCAAAGCACAGCAGGATGTGATCAGTGCTCATGAAATTGGCACAAAGTCAACAGGATTTTAAATCAAGGGGATTGGGATGATGCAGGAGAGCACCATGGATTGGCTGCCAACCTGCGGTGTTCCCTGAAGCCTGGCTAGGGCTGTCAGGTATTTAACTGTTTTCTCTCAACTCCAAACTCACCCTTCTACACTCTGCTCTTGATGCTGGGGATGCTGCTTTGCAAACTACATCTCCCAGACTCCTTTGCCAGCTGGTTTTTGCTAGGTCCTATCAATAGGAGGCATTTAGGGGTGTTTGTGATGCAGGAGAAGAGGAATGGAAACTTCCTCATTCCTGTCTGCTTGCTGCGCGTGTCAGCAGTATCACATGAATACAGGTACCCCAGGAGTGATGCTTCATCACAGAGGCAGCTGTCATCTCCAGCCTCTGGCTTCTTTTGGCATGCCCAGAACCAGTAGATCTTGCCCCTCTAAGGAACCCGTAGCAACCAGGTCTTCAAGAAAGCAAGGCAGAGAAGAGAGAGGGGCTGCTTCTACCAGTAGGGAAACATCAGAGAGATTTGGGAGCTCACCATCAGCTTTGTCTGAATCTATATAGATGAACCACTCCAAGTCTCTGGGTCCAATGTCTTCCCAATTAATGCTCTACCTTTCACATAAAAGACTTGAAGAGTCTATGAGCTCTGAAACCTGTTGTAATTCTGTAAAATTTTGGATTTGATTTTCTGCAAGTCAGCCTTACGGCTTCAAAGGATAAAAAAACATCAAACCTTCTTTTAGTCTTTTAGGTCAACATAGAAGGTCTTTTGTTCTGAACATATCCTGAGCTTGTGATTGTTTTTGTCTAAGTTCCCTATCCATCTGATCGCATAGTCCTTGTCATCATCATTCCTACCATCATAGGCAAGTACGGCAAGGATGAGATCATCTAAGGCACTGGCTTTATGAGATGTTTCTTCACAGTCAATCATGGGAAATATTCCTCCAAGACTTTTCTGAAGGGTCCTATACTAACTAATAGGATGACTGTCAGTGGGGTAAGGGAAATATACACTTCTGCTGGGGATTATTGGCTCTGAATTGAAATTAACTCATGGTATCCAAAATGCCTTTCCTGTCTACTATGTTTCTAATAGCATCACCTTCCACAGATTTATAGAATGTCTGAGTCACTGTATGATGTTCACACACATTGCTTCTGAATAGTTCACATTTCACTGCAAAGGAAATATGGCAATAGCTATGTCCTTTGACTTTTCTCATATTATTAAGTTTCCCAACAAAAGGCCAGGAAGCAGCTGGCCTGATGGAATGGTGACTGACCTAGTGAAGTCTTAGTTGTGGTGCCAGTTGGTGACAACATTCAGAATGGCTGAGGCACTATCTGAGGGAGCTCTGATACGAGCTCTGAACCAGCAACATATGGCACCATTTCTCTCACAGCCAGAAAACAAGTATGAGGAATCAAGTGGGAGTGGCTACTTTGACTATTACATCTAATAACCCACTCATGGACTGTTTGATTTCCAGCCTCTTAACTTTGGGCTCTGCTGGTTTAGATGTCTTAGTAACCAAGGGAGCAGGGTTTTCAGCAGGGGACACAAAAATTGCTCCATTTATTAAAAGTTGAGACTGCTACCTGGCCATTTTGAGGTCCCTGAACACCGAGCTAACAAGGAAAAAAAGAGGGATATTGTGTTGGCTGCAGTATCAATCCCAATTACTATGGGAAAATTGAGTTGCTACTACACAATGGCGACAGGGAGAAATGCATACGATATAGAAGAGACTCCTATGGTTCCTCTCAGTATTTCCACATCCAATATCAAAGTTAATGAAAACTATGGTGACCCAACAAAGATTTCTGTATTTAGAGCTTGTTAGGAATGAAGATTTGAGTCATCCTATAGAATAATTTTTTAAAAATTTTACAAACTGAGATTATGACTGAGGGAAAGGTAACAGGGGATGAATTGTAGAAAAGAGATGTTATAAAGGAATGTAATTGAACATATATATATATATATGCTATATGTTTGTATCTGTGGTTAACTTTATGATTTAATTTATTCTTTAGGATATAAGATATTCTTTTGGCATTATGAATAAACTAAAAGGGGAATTAGCATCTCTCAGAGATGGGTGGTATGATTGGAACATATGTCTTCCATTTTTCAGAGGAGGCTCAGAGAGTCTGGGTGTGAACAGTTGTTTCTTGCTAGGTACACCTATGAAGTATTCGCTGCTGTGGAGAGGAAGTTCACACATGTGCATAGGGTCGGTCCATATGCAATCTGAGTAGACAGAGGGGATGTTGGATGTGGATCACTTAACTATCACCTCTCAACTCCTAATCCTCCATTCTGTAATGCTTGGGTTGGGATTTGACATAATAAATTACTCAGATTCTTTTATCAGCTGGTTTCTTCTTGGATTATGCTAAGAGAAAGCACTAGAGGGAGACTGGAAAATATGAGGAAGGGAGAGGGGCTTCCTTCTTCCTGTTTGGTTCATGTCTGTTGAGCGTCTGCCAGCAGCGGCAGCTTCTCCCAACGCCTCAACACCTTGTCCTACACTGGCTGTTCCTTCCAGCCAGTAGCTTCTCTTAAACGATGAGAACTAGCCTCATCATGCCCTTTCAGAGATCTGAACGCAACTCAGAGAGGTCTCACCTGTGAGCTTCTAGGTTCTGATAAACCTAATCTCTTCCCTTTGTTCTTCTAACTCCGGGAGTGATAGCATCTTCTTGAGTTATCATCTCTCAATGTAAACAATTCCCTGTGTTAAATTCACTCTGTAAAAACCCAGTGGGATTTCTCATTCCCTGACTGGAAAAGGGATATGGCAGGGTTAAATCAGTGAGGTTGAAGTTCAACATGACATGTTAAGTACAAGTAATAAAGAGTCTAAGCTAGGGATGAATATAATGGATATTATGCAAGAAAAGTCAATAACGCTGTCAACCTGGATTTGAGGTGCAATTGAAAAGGGGGGAAAAATCAAAGATAACCCTAAATTCTGAGGCTGAGTGAATGGAATATGAGGGTAGAGATTACAGGTATGGTTGTGATATATGTTGACTTTGAAGTGTTTTGAGAACATTTAGGTGAAACTTTATTACAGGTGAATGCAAATTTTTTTAGGTTCAAGAAAGTTCCATAGTATTAAAAATGAAGTTTTGAGAGTAATCTGTAGATCAGTCTATATAACTCCAAGGGAGTAGATGAGGTGACTAGATAGGACAGTATAGACAGGAAAGAAAGAAGCAAAAAGCCTTGATGAACATACACATTTAAGAGATGGAGGACAACAGCAGGTCAGTGAGAGAAATAAATAAGGGTTAGTCAGGAAAGAATGACTAAGAAGGAATGAAACCCCTTAACAAAGTGTCATTAAAGCCAGGGATGCCATAGAAAGAGGAAGCTAAAGAGGAAGGAATGGTCAGTTGTGTCAAATGCCTACACAGGAAAGTTCAGCCAGCATCAAGTAAAAATATTATAGAAAGTGAGTAATTCTCCAAAATGCCACCTTCCAACCTGCCAGCTGTCTTGTGGGAATGTGACACATCATCATCAGCTCTGATTTAATAAGAATGACACTAACAGTTAGCAAACATAGAAACAGGGAAAACGCTGCCAACATCGTGTAGCACATCCCTAAAAACAACCCAGAAAAACTGTCTCCACATGCTTCAGATTCTAGACCCAGGAACTCTATGAATAACTGCATATGAGTCTGTGGACGGCACCTCACCTCCGGAGTAGAAAAATAGCTCCACTTATGACTCAAGGAGGCAATACTTTTGATCATTTTTTCAATTCTTCATTGGCATAGTATTTGGTTCCACTTCATTGGCAACATGTAAATATTATCATCATATCTTCATTAGTGACAATATTTTTTCCTACAAAAGACTTAAGCTGAAGGAAATAAAACAATCTCAATTTCAGGAAATCTTCTAATGAGGATTGGAAGAAAGGACTAGGAAACAATTGTCTCCAGAGAAAATTGGGGGAAAAACCCACCACTTATTTTGGTTGACTCGCTCCACTCAACCACTCAGCTTGTGATTTACAAGCATAAAAGTAGCAGACATTGGAGAACACCTCTTCCATTTTTGGCAATGCACAATGGTCAAAGTCATGAAAGATCAAATGACTGGACCTGGTGTACTAAAGATACTTTTCAAGCAAAGCCACACTCATAGTGAAAGAAAATACATGGCAGCTACTCAGTAAGTATTTGTTGAATGAAGGTGTGAATGAGCGTATGATGGCTGTGAGATACTTCTTGTCTAGGTATGTGGCTCTTTTACAATTAGAGGATGAATTACTATATTTAAAACAGGTAGAGCATTGTCAGAGACAACATCTGCTATGAATAGTCAGAGCCTAGTAGATAAATGATGACCTGTCATTGCTATAAATAGCTTCACTTATTAGTGGCAACAGAAGCAGGGTGTTGTGACTCATGGTATCTGATATATCATCTCCTCTTATGAAATACAGACATAAAGTTCATTAGCATAAATATACTTTTGAGTACAATTACCGTTTAATATGATGGAAAGCACAATGAGAAGAAGAAGTAGGAAAGGATCATTATTTAGGAAAGGATCGAATTATATGACGGAAGTTACCAAAGTTCCTTTTGGAATGGTAAAATTACACATTAACTGTGATATCATGGGAGCATGAAGTAGTAGTTCATTGATTTGATAATTTTATAACAGCTGATAATCAATTCCATTAATGCTCATCAATAATATGAAAGATTTTGGCCAATAGGTAAAAAGTACACAGTCATGGTTCTTGAGTTTTTTTCTTTCTGCCTTTGTCACAGACAACCCCTGCCCTGACTATTCCATCTTGCCTCTACAGTTCTTTATCACATAGAGTCTGTATGCCCTTAATATGATGTTTGTCACCATAAGAGATAAGTTGAGATTCACCGAAGAAGGTGAACCATGGTGGCATCATGCAACTTGAATGTTTTTCTAAAAATGTTTTAGGTAATGGAATCCATCTGTCTGTCTAATAAATATTTTCACAAGTCTTCTCACTAGGGAATTAAATATATATACATTTTTAGCAATAAAAAATATTCATTATTCATGATAATTGCAAAACTGTACTCAGAAAGTTAAGGGCTATAAATGTTACAATTATTAACGCTGTTTTACCGTAAGCTGTTTTACAGCAATAACAAAGGATCAATGCTTTCATAGTTAAATCACTGATAGATGCAGTTTCAGATTATCCACTAACTTACAATAAATGGTTATGAAAGACATGTCTCATTTATCCTGACCAAACCAGATGCAATTACAAAACAAGATCAAGATTACATTGTAATAATTTACTATTCAAAAATATAATCTATATCCAATAGATATTATTAATAGAACTAATAATTATATAATTAATAATAATATAGTGTAGATTATTATGTTATCTAACAATATAATTAACAGATAATACAAATAGAAGCAGGATCTTTAAAATTTTAATCTTTCAAAAGAATTTCTCAGGGCCTGCTCCGCGGTCGAGTGGTTAAGTTTGCGCGCTCCGCTGCAGGGGCCCAGGGTTCAGATCCTGGGTGTGGACGTGCCACCGCTCGTCAGGCCACGTTGAGGCAGCATCCCACATCCCACAACTAGAAGGACCTGCAACTAAGATATACAACTATGTACGGGGGGGTTTGAGGAGATAAAGCAGAAAAAAAAAAAAAGAAAGATTGGCAACAGTTGTTAGCCCAGGTGCCAATCTTTAAAAAAAAAAAGAATTTCTCATAGCTATGACCCTGGGGGTACATCCTAGCTTCTTACCTCCTATATTCTGACTTATTAATATTATTAAAAATATTAATATTAAATATTAAAAATATTAAAAAGCAAACAAACCAAAAGAAAAAGAAATCCTATTAGATGATTACAAAAATATCATTTATTTTGGACAGCTAACTGATGTCCATTGAGCTCTTAACTGTGCTAGGCACTGGAGATTCAGTGCACGTTACAGACCCAGTGCTTGTTCCGGTAGTGATTATAATTTATTAGAACAAAGAACAAATAGATATGGAAATAATCACTGAAGTCACTTTGATATAGCTTACCAAGTTCCAATGATTCTACATACCTAGGCAGTACCATAACCATTTAGAGTTGAGAACTTTCTTTTTCCAAGGTTTCTCTGGCATTTTGAGAAGCTTTTTTTCTTTTTCTTTTTTTTTGAGGAAGATTAGCCCTGAGCTAACTACTGCCAGTCTTCCTCTTTTTCGCTGAGGAAGCCTAGTCCTGAGCTAACATCGTGCCCATCTTCCTCTACTTTATACGTGGGATGCCTACCACAGCATGGCGTGCCAAGCAGTGCCATGTCCGCACCCAGGATCCAAACCAGCGAACCCCAGGCCACCAAGAAGCAGAATGTGTGAACTTAACTGCTGTGCCACCAGGCCAGCCCCCCTGAGAAGCTTTTATTTGCTTGTAAATTCTAACCTACTTTAAATCCTGGTCAGACTAGCTACCAAATATGTTTTTCTCTTTAGCATCTACTCTTGGTCCACTTTGAGTTAAAACTTGAATTTCTCTGGATCAATCGAGAAATATCTCTTTTCTGTACCACATGTCTATTCAACTACCAGTCTTCTCTTTTAATCTAATTCATCTCTCTGGTTTCTTCTAGGAAGGTTGAGCATTCCCTGATATAATATTTTCTCCATGTTACATTTCAAACTTTCATATGTTTCCTTACTGAAGAGGACTTCACATTAATTCAGTTAGATGTAAATTTTTTCTAAAATATACTTTGTCATAATGTGTTTAATAACTGAAATGAAGACCAGATATCATTTGCATCAGTGTTGTTGTTGTGCTCAATTATAAGTTCCTAGTTCTTTTTCTTTTTTCCTTATCCATTTCTAAAACCACTAGAATACATACTTGTTCAAAGCTTGAAGGATTTCAAGACATACATCAAAATAAATGTCAGATAATATCAGTACACTTTGCAACAAAATCAATTTTACAATGTTCATACTCAGTTGCAAAGGCAAGGCATGCTGCTTCTTTGACTACCTGCCTACAAGTCAATGTCAAACGACTTCTCTCACAGTCACACCACATAAAGCCTGTTGCCCTAAATGTGCCACTCTATCAACTCAATTGTTACTTTTAAAATATGACCCATTTGATTTAATAACAAAGATGAGTTAAAGGCTGAGAAAGATGAGTTAAAAAAGTCAAATTGGGGGAAACCTAAGAACTAAAGCTCAAAAATCTGTAGATATACCAAAATCATATTCTTTCTCTTCTTTACTATACTATGCTATAAGCATTGGAAGAAGTGAGCACTATGGAGCACAATTTCACATCCTAGGAATAGTTATGTAGGGCCATAGAAAGTGTAGTGGTGAAAGAACTAATAACAGTAAATGTGGGGGAAAGCAGCTTTAAAATAAAGTATGCATTGTTAATTGAGAACCATATAGACACCAATTGCATTCAAAACTTTACCTAGAAATTATAACAAGTTTTATAAGGGCCCAGTACTTTGAATAAATGGTTGTATTTTTAAAAATATTTCACTAAATAAAAAGGCAAATTAAGAGAATTGTCTGATTGTTTCAGCCCTATAGATCCATATGGATCCCATGGTAATTGACAGGCATCTTTGCTAGTGTACTAATAAACAACTAAAATTCAGTTTGTAAACCTCAGCATGCCACAGGAGGATCCCTCCCTACTTTTCTCTCCATTTCACTGTAATCTCTCTCTCCTCTCTGTGCCCCAGCTGCAGCAGGATCCTTTCCGTTCCTTGAAAGCTCTGTTCTTTCTCAGCTCTTCACACTGTTTCTTCTACATGGAATGCACTCTGTCTACCCAAACCCTACTTCTGTTGAGAAATCTTACTCAAGGGAAATGTCTCATCTTCAGTGAGACTTGCAACTCCCAGAGCTCCTTTGGGCTCTCCTGCTCTGAATTCCTCTAGAACCCTCTATTTTCCCTTGTTCAGCTTTACTGTAGCAGTTACTGAACGTCGTCTGTGTTAGAGTGTGACCTTCATGAGAAGAGCCGGATCTCTCTTGTTCACAGTAGTATTGCCAGTACCTTCCACAATGCCCAGCACGGGGTAGGAAATATACATATATATATATTACATGTTAAATTAGTAAGCAAAAATATGAAGTGGTGGTGATAAGTCATCATCACACTGTATCACTGAAATGGTTCTTTTACCTGTTTTGCATGTTTGTGTTTTCACAATACCATACAGCCCAGAGATATATTATACTCGACCACAGATAATGCATCAAGGCTGTGGATTTTCATGATATCAGAACAGCACCTTGATCACAGTACCTGGCAAAAAGTGAGAGAGCAGAGGAAAGACACCAATCATAGCATCTGTAAGCCATTGCCCCAGCCAACTATATTATCTCACACCTATCTGTAGGCAAGAAGGCAAATCACACATCGGATTTCCAGTTGTGCATTTACGCTAGCAGTATCCTAATGAGAAAAATTGTCTTGAGACAACTTTTAAAAGACAATTGAAGTCCCTTTCAAATGGACCCCAATTAACTTAAAAGGTAAATGGATGTTTTAAAATGCACATCCAACTTATACTTAATTTTTCCAAAATCATCTAAAGGTTAACATTACATAGTTACTGATCAAAGGTTTCTGTAAAACTAATGGACGTGAAACTAAAGGCTATGCAAAGTCTCAGAAGCAACAATGGTTGATCATATATTATCAGAATTCACTTGATGGTTGTATATTAATCGCCTCATCATCATTAATTCACCTAAAGTTTGTTAAATGAGCTTTAATTTTATTCATAATTGATATTTTGTTGGAATCTGTAACATTTTGGGAAGTATTAGAGAAACTAACATGATCACATTTACTTTTAACTAAATAAAGATTTAAATCCAGATGGATGCTTGCAACTGGTAATAAAATATACTTGCTAAAGTATTATACACTTAACATTTTGATATTGCTAACATATATAATACAGAACTGAGATAGCCAGAAGAATGGAGAAACATGCATTAGATAAGTGTTCAATTTTTTTTTCTAGAGCTATATATTCCATAGTTGTCCTCCAGAGAAAATCCTGAAGAAGAATAAACTTGGAATATTTGTTGATGTACCAAGCAGAATGTAAACACACCATTTCATTAGAGGGCAAAGCATTCTAATGCTATTTTATAAAATAAAATTAAAGAGGCTGACATTTTCAAATATCTGATAGTTTAATACTAAACTTTTCCTGGTGTGATGACTGACTCAGAGACCTTAAATTAATTCTAATTTTGTTACAAGCATTATTTAACATTGTATATAATAGATTTCTGCTCAAATTACAGAGTAAATTCATAAATGCAAAGCTATTTTTATACCATTCGAGAATGGACTTTCCCCTGTGTATTACTGACATTGAAGATTAAAAACAGCTAGATTATAAAGTTTAAAAAGAAACACAACAGGAAACAATATTGATTAATTAAAGGAAGGAAAAACCAACTCACAGTTTCAGAGGTTTCAAAATTGAGGAGACAAGAACTAAACCCACCTTCCAACTGCTTTGGGAAACATAATTAAAAATATAACAAGTCTCTAAAACAAGGCTTTATCTTATTACACGGTCACTATCCACGCAAGAGTGGTCCCTGTGACCCAAACCACAGAGCGCTCACACTTTCCCAGCCTTGCCTCACTTCTCTCTGCCATATGGTCCCACAGATACACTTCTTCTCACCTCAGAAATTCTTCTGTCTTAATAGTATTTTCTAAATATAAATATCCCTCTTTGGTTAAATCAATTAATCTAGTCCACCATCCAACAGAAGTTTTCAGTCAGGTAAAAAATCTCTGTGAGAATCTGATGTAAACAAACTTCTTCGCAAGAAAAAGAAGTCCATATACACATACACATAATTCCTCCATATTATTTCAAAGAGTTGTAACCTAGGCCCAGAGCTGACAGTAAATGAGTGTGCACTGGTATGCTCAGAACATCAGTTACGGCCAGGTCCATTCTGATAGGCTGTGGTGTCCATTTTGACTGGCTGAGACCCATGGCAAACCAATTGATAAACATTTTGAATTGCATCCCTGCCTGGGAACATGGATCCTGCCCTGGATAGCAGTGGCACAAAATAATGACACTGCTCCATCTATGAGGATGACATCATCATACAAGGAAGCCACACGATACATACTGAGTAGAATTCAGAATTTGGAACCAGGAAGATCCAAGATGTAATCCTGGATTTATCACTTACTTGCTGTATGATATAAGGACATTTATTTATCTTTATAAACTTAAATTTCCTCATCCATAAAATGGAGATATGGGGCTGGCCTGGTGGCACAGAGGTTAAGTTCACATGTTCTGCTTCAGCAGCCTGGGGTTCGCTGGTTTGGATCCTGGGGGCAGACCTATGAACTGCTCGGCAAGCCATGCTGTGGTAGGCGTCCCACATATAAAGGAGAGGAAGATGGGCACAGATGTTAGCTCAGGGCCAGTCTTCCCTGGCAAAAACAGGAGGATTGGTGGCAGATGTTAGCTTAGGGCTAATCTTCCTCAAAAAAAAAAAAAAATGGAGATAATAATACCTTTGTCATGAGGTTGTATAAGAGATTATATGAAACGTATCTGTAAGTGCCTAGAAAAGATTGAATTCTCACCAAATGATGAAGATGATGATGATGATGATGACAACAACGATTATGCTAAAATGTTTATCATTTAGATAAGCTTCTTCACAGCCTAAAACACTCTTTTGCTCTTGGGTGACTGAGTTCATAACAAGCTCATAATGAGTTCATAAATTCTTGAAAATTATATTTCATTCACAATATTTTCTATTTCGAAATCCATCCCTCCCCTAAGATGACAGCTTTATGGCATTCATTAATTATGAGGCAGTTGCCACAACCATCACACACTCTGTCTTGAAATACATGGGACCTTTAGATAAACTTTTCCAGTTCAGCTCCATAAACATTTATTGAAAATGTATGAGGTACTAGGCACTGTATACATGGGAGCTTGACGAGTAACACATTATCACACACTGAACCTGAGCCAGAGGAGCAGCAGCCTCAGATCAGAAGGAGAACACGTTTACAAAGCAAATAACTTCTAAAACACCAACCAGAATATACGGCAATGCAATAATGGCCACATGCATTTTAGTTGTACACATTTTCTTTCTTTCACGTTGTTTCATAGCAAACATTTCTAGGTTACTGTACAAATGCAGCAAATGATGAAAAGCAACATTTATTATCTTAGTTTATATTAGTAACTCAATTTCCCTTAGGACTGCTATGGATGTGGAAAGGGTTTGGGACTGAATTAACAAAGCTATTTGGGTAACAGTTGAAATAAGATCCAAGAATAAAATAATGTGTCTATAAATCTTTCTCTGTGTCTGTAAATTCTGCAATCCCTTGAGCTACTTTCTTGGTACCTGGAGGAGAAAATGATTAATTTAAAAAAGTCCCTAGGTGCAAATATATGCTCTGACTTAGAAATAAGACTTAAATTTTTCCAAAGATATTTAATATACTTTAGATCTGAAAATATCAGGATATTTCTTTTTTGCACTGCTAATCGTCTAATAAAGACCTAAAGAAAAAGGGTAGCAAAAATGTCTATTAATTCATCCATTCATTCAACAAATATTCAGGGAGAACCTATTATACACTGGGCCTCATATGGGGTTGGCAAGGATGCTTAAGCCATGGTCTACATCTTCAGTGACATCACAGACCAGTTGAGGATTGAGGACTTGCACACCAACATCTCTGATGGTGGTAATAAGTTAATTGATTATAAAAGACTTACAGATAACATGCTATAACAGCTCGTAGGATCAAACATTACATATGGCTGGGCTTCTTTATCAAAGCACTAAATTTGAGTTAAGACTTGAAGATGGGGAGGAGTGGACACATAGAGGAGAAAAGAGCATCTTACGTAGTTGGAACAAAATGATTCTGAAAGTGACTGATTTTGCTGAGAGGTGATTGAAGAGAAACAGCGGGAAGTAAGGCTGGAAAGGCAAGCTGATGCCAGATTGAAGAGCTCATATGCTAGGTCATAAGACTGGGCTGGATTCAGGAAACAGGCAGAGGCAGGGGAAGAGTCTGAACAGAGGCACTCCAAAATGCAGAGACCATGACTTACACATGTCATATCCTCAGTGTCTATATAGAGCCTGATATATGGTAGATGCTAAATAAAAACCTGATGAATAAAATGATCAGCACTTCACCTCAGCTCTTACTAGCTGTTTCAGGTTTAGCAAGTTACCTCACTTATTTAAGCATTAGTCCTTTTCAGCCATAAAGTATCTATTGTAATGGCAACTCACTAAGTTGTGGAGAAGACATATGAGATAATATATGTATATAAAATACTTCCCTTTGTGCCTGGTGCTAATTTGCAGATCAATACCTTGTTCAGAGTCTTTTTCAACACCAGGATTTTCTTCCTGTTTCGTTTTTAAGTATCATCTACATTTTTCACTTAACAATGGGAAATTATATTGGAATTATGTTTGAGTGGGAAACAATGTTGATCACATTCTAACAAGAGTAAACACGTGATAGAAACTGTATTCAGTATCAGTTGGAGTATTTGAAAATTCTTGCCCACCTTTGCTGCTTTATGCCATAAGGATTGACACAGAACTAAAGAACATGGCTAAATTTGTTACTTACAAAAGGATTTAGCATTAATTCAAACTTAAATATGCATATTATGTAACATCTACTCAAGAACCAGTATACCAATTAGTGAGGTTTCAAAAAAGAAGTATCTCATTAAAAAACAAAAGAAAACAAAAAAAGATCCCTCCACAATGATAATTGAATTACTACCTAGATTTGGAAGAACATTTGACTTTGAATGGTGGAAATGATGCCAGGAATGGTTTCGTACCACAGAACTACACAGATAAATTGTATAACTTGTATAAAATTGTATAAATTGTATAAATTTTCAGAGAGAGTACTCGATCAGATATCTCCTGTATTGTAGCAATAACGAGACTGTTAGTAGCACTAAAGAGTACCATCTACTCAGAGTTACTCAAATGTGATGGTTAATTTTATGTGTCAACTTGAATGGGCCCAGGGGTGTCCAGATTAAAGGGTATTCCTGGGTGTGTCTGTGAAGGTGTTCCTGGATGAGATTAGCATTTGAGTCAGTGGATTCAGTCCAGTAGATTGCGTTCTCCTCCATGTGAGTAGGCATCATCCAATCCCTCAAGGGTCTGAGTAGAACAAAAAGGTGGATGAAGGAGGAATTCACCCTTTTGCTTCTTGCCTGCCCACTGAGCTGGGACATTGGTCTACTCCTGCCCTTGGACTGGGATTTACAACATCAGCTTTCCTGATTCTCATGCCCTTGGACAGAGACTAGAATTACATCAATGGCTTTCTGGGTTTCCAGTTTGCAGATGGCAGATCCTGGGACTTCTCAGTCTCCATAATCGCATGAGCCAGTTCCTCATAATAAATCTCTTCCTATGTATATCCTATTGGCTCTGTTTTTCTGGCGAACTCTGATTAATACACCAGACAAGAGGTGCAGGTCATGTGAAGTGGAAGTAGAGAGGTAGGGACTGATATGAGAGATGGTTCTCAGTTAAAGATAACAGGATTGCGCATGATGAGCAAAGGCTAGGGCATATCTATTTCTGACATCAAATCCTGATAAGTGCCATAGACTAAAAGAGAGAAGAGCAGCAGAGCAGTGGGATGATATATTATAGGAGGGCAGTCAGCAAAATCATGCCAAAGGAGACAATATCTGAGCTCAGACAAATGAATGAAAGCATTCCAAGCAGAACAGAAAGTGCAAAGGCCCTGATGCAGGAGCCCAGTAACAGTGGGCTCAAAGAACAATCCAGAAGCCCATTTGGCTGGAACACTGTGAGCAAGTTGGGGGTAGTAGAACATGTGCCTAGAGAGAGAGCTGTAGGTCACATCAGTAGAGAGTCACAAGCCATAGTAAGGACTTCAAATTCTATTCTGAATGTGATGGGTAGGCATTAGATAGTGTAGACATATCTGATGTGAGTTTTAGAAGGATCACTCTGTCTGCTGCATGGAAAATAAGAATAAGAAAATTCTAGAGTCTGAAGAGTGGAAGGAAAAAGATCAGTAAGGAGGCCATTGCCTGGAGAGTCTGTGAGGGATGATGGTGTTTTTGAGTAGAGGGTAGAGGTAAGGATGTGCCGAGTGATTAGATTTAGGATCTAGGTTGAGGGAGAGTTCACAGAATTTGCTGATGGATTAGACGAGGCTATGTGAGAAAGACAGGAGTAGACATGACTCCAAGATATTGATCCTTAGCTACTGAGTGATTAGATTTGATATTTGAGATGCCTCCTGTCCATCCTACTGTCTCGAGGGCAGCTGAATATGTACGTTCAGAGTAAGGGAGAGAGAGTCAGGGAGATATCAATTTTGTAGTCATCAACGTATAGGGGTATATAAAGCCATGGGCCTGGAGGACTCCTTAAAACTGGGCAACAATAGAGAAAAAGTCTTCAGACTGAACCCTGATGTTCAGTTCTGAGCTTGGGAAGATGAGGAGGAGTCAGCAGGGGCAACTGAGGAGCAGTGACCCATGAGGTAGGAGGGTAATCAGAAGACTTTGGCATCCCAGAAGTCATGAAAGAAAATGGCCCTTGCGTTTGGGAACCTGAGGATAATTGGTGGCCTTGAGGACAGAGGTTGGCATGAATGTCTGACTAGAGTGGGAGGTAGGAAGGGGAGAAGATGAGTCTAGATTTTTTTGTGAAGTTTTAGTTTTCTAGTAAGGAGAGAAATTGGGTAGTAGGTGGTCAGTGTCAAGAATCACGGAAGATTACTTACTAAATAACATGCAACTTGAGAGATATTATAGCAAGTTTGTGCTCCGATGGGAACGATCCAGTAGACATTATTCTATTACAAATTTATAAAAGTCTCTGAGGTAGGTATTATCACCATTTTACATATGAAAAAATGAATTTGGAAGGGAGGCAGGCTTGCTCATGACAGTATATGAATTGGCAGTGCTGAGAAGGAATTTCAGTTCTACTGAACTCTAAGGAGGAAATTCAGTCCCTGGGAACACATATATACAATGTCCATAAAATTATTTTATCTCATGTCTAAATAAGGAAAGATTAGATTTAGGGTATCAAATGGAGTACCCAAATTTGGGTTAAGGGCAAAATTTCCAAATCCTTTCCTCATTTGCTAACATGTTTTTTTGTTTTTTGTTCGTTTGCTTTGTAATTTACAGATTGGAGACAGCTTCAAGTTGGCCAGATACGTGCATAGAACATTTCAGAGTCAGGTGGTGACCAGGAGAAGTTTCAGAAGAGAGAGAGCAAAGTGATTGGACCCAGACACCTTGAGGACATGAAATTTATTTACCTAGAATGTCTGAGGAGGAATAAATGAAGGCAGAAGGAAGTTGAAAAATCTTGGATGATTTAGTTAAAGGCTTTGAAGTCAAGAGTGAAGATTTAGACCTGCCTCCCTTTAGAGTGAAAGCAACTCTGAGATCAAAGCCATAGGTGAAAAGGAAGGTTGACAGAGGCATTGAGAATTGATTGGCAAAGCTTTTTGAGGGATGCAGGGAGTGCTAACAAGAAAGAGCACATGCCAGCTCGATCTCCTGGTAAGTAATTACAATAATGACCCTATGCCAGTACTGCTAAAAACTAAAGATTAGAGCCCATTATTACAACAGAGCTATTTTCACATGAAAAAATTCCCAGTTTTAATAAAAAATGTTCATACTGAAACTATGACAACTCAATTATTGCTACTACTTATAATAAGAAATATATGTGTGTTCTTACGGCAAAAACCTATCGCTAAAAATAACTGGATAAATAATTCACAGTGCATCCTACCTTACTATGGCATGTTGATAGCATCACTTTTTGCATAAAGAAATTCTACGTGGAAAGTGAAATTCTACGTGGCAGTGGAATGGGGATGGTGAGGTCCCTCTCCTGGCATCACTGAGCATTTCTGATCACAAAGAGAAAAGGGGTTCCTGGGACACCAAAACAAAGTATTTGAAGACCACAATAAAACTCATATTAAGATGAACTAAGACCAATTACGAAGTGGGAAACAATATACTTGCATTCTACAAAACCATTCAAAATCTAACCATTATCTCAAAGCCCATATCAGAGAGATCTTCTCCTTCAAGCCTAGCCAAATCCCCCAATAGCCATTCTCCCTCAGTCCCGAAGCCCCACAAGACTTTGTCTGTATGTTTAGGAAAGACACATGTTCTACTTTCTCTTATAATTTGCTTTGGTCCTGTCTGATTTCCTCAACTATTCTTTAAGCTGCATGTGAAAGACTGAAATGTGACCCAACATAGCTGGTAAGCAAATGAAAGAAAATTTGCTTAGCAAATAGAATCAGAGGCCTTAGTGAGTGACTGTCACTGACAGGTTGCCATCTTCCAGGTGATGAAACCGTAACTGAACCATTTCAAATATATATTAATTTATCATTGTATATTATATAATACATAAGTTATATAATTATAGAATATCTATTATTTACACAGGAACATGAACATTCAGCCAAAACCCCTACTTCCCCTTCAGTAGGATTCACATGTAAGAATAACTGTACCATGTGGTGCATATTAGCTGTGCAGACATATATTAGTTACTTAGTAATAAATTTCTGCAAGTATTCAATCCTTTTTGAATTAACCTGTGTAAGCCTTAGGTTGCTGAATTCTTCCTCTGTAAATGTCACCACACTTATTTACTAGGTGCAAATAGCACACTACAAAGCAATATGTTTTGGTTTCTGAGCCATCAGTTCTGGGTTTAAATTTGGACTCTGGAATTTATCGGCTACGTAATTTGAGTAAGGTAATTAATTGGGGTAAGTTAATTAACCTTCCTGGGCATGCATTTTCTTATCTGTAAAATAAGGATTATACCTCGTAGGACTGTTGAGAAGAGGACACGGGATGACATTTGTGAAGTGCTCTTCAAAAGGTAGCCTCTGTCATCATCACCATCATCTTTGTCATCGTGATCAGCTGAATTGCTGGTTTTAGCTTTAACTACAGGAAGCCTGAGCGGAAAAATCCCATCATTTATATACTCATTACTTTAGAGAATTAATTCCAAGTCGTAAACAAGGGCTTGAACAGATTGTTTACAGCTTTTTGCCTGACGGTGAAATGTGGTAGAGGCCACTGCATGTAACAAAACGTAACTTCACAAAAACGAATTAAATCAACATTTATTAAAATATCTACTGTGTATATAAATACATTAAAATAGAAAAATAATTAAATATAATTTTATTAGTCAAGTGGATGGAGAAGTGGTGCAGAGAAGAGGAGAGCAAAAATGGATAGGAGAAGATTTCCCTGTCAAGTGCTTCATTTTTTAACAAGATTTGAAAAGTAATACTGAAGCTATTCCAAGACAAATACAGTAACATGGTTACCAAAGAACAGTTTTTAAAATCCCTCAGCTTGAAGTGAGTTACTTTTTTTTTTTTTTGAGGAAGATTAGCCCTGAGCTAACATCTGTCACCAATCCTCCTCTTTTTGTTGAGGATGATTGGCCGTGAGCTAACATCTGTGCCCATCTTCCTCTGCTTTATATGTGGGACACCTGCCAAAGCATGGCTTGATAAGCAGTGTGTAGGTCTGCACCTGGCATCTGAACCAGTGAATGCCATCCGCCCAAGCGGAGCACGTGAACGTAACTGCTATACCACTGGGCAACCCTGAGTTACTTATTTTTTTATAAATGATTTTATTTCCAAATAATTTGGAAATCTGACTGAGGTGTCATAAGAATATTATTGTGTTGCACAGTTTTTGAAATCAAACAAATCTGGGCTGGAATCCTAACTTGCCATTTACCAGATCAATGATCTCGGGAAAATTAATCAAACTTTCTCAGGGTCAGTGTCTTTATCTATAAAATAAAGACAATATTCGTATCCATCTCATAGGATAGTGGTGGAGATTGCATAAAGCAGGAGAAGTACCTAACTATACTTGAGACTTTCAATTCTCCACTTGAAGGATTAACTGCTATGGAAATTATCCTTCTACTGTGAGCAACTAGAAAACCAGAGGGAGAAACGACTATTTCCTGACTATAGCACAGGGAGGAGAGACTAAACAAAACCTAGAAGTGTCAATGAATTGGAGAGACAGAAAGCAAGGTTTGGGAAGGCTATGAATTTGCAGGGCAGAATGATGGAGAGGAATGAGCTGCACACAGAGACCTCTGGAATTTTGCAGAGAGGTCACTCTGAATCTACGACTGAATATTCATTTGTACACACATCGGGTTTATAATTCCCAAAGCTCACAGAATTGGGATAGTTTGGGTTCCCACCAGGCCAAGTGGAGAGACCTCATAACACATGGAGCATCTGGTAGAGTCGTTAGAAGACTATTGCCATCAGAGTGGGGCTAACTTGTTATGGCTATTCTGGACCCCACCAGCAAAGCTTAAAAACAACCCCCAAAAGATCAGATTAATCCCAAGTAACTTAACTGCTTCCTTGTATAAAGTTCAACATTCTTTAAAGGAATAATACAAAATCCAGCACCTAAAAATATAGAATTTACAACGTTTCGAATCCAATAAAAACCTACTAGGGTGCAAAGAAGCAGGAGAATATGAACCATAAATAAATATTTCTTAAGAGTAAAGTATCTACAAAAATATAAAGCATTCTCTTGATCATAAGAAGCCTGTGGTGATACACACAGAATGGTAAAGTACACTGAGAAGTGAAGTAAGTGACACAAAGGGTGCAGGTCACAAACAACTATGAACAGAGTTCTACAGTGAAACAGGAGGTGGGAAATACCTATTGCAGGATAAAGAGAGTCAGCATTTCCGTATGGTGGAACCACGTGGATAGTATTTCTATACAGCATGGTGGTAATCTCCATACACAAACCATGGTGATCAGCTGCCTAAAACTAGCATTTGGAACGACAAGTTGTTTTCCCATCTTTGCCGTGGATTCACCCTTAGAGAAGATTCGGAGCAAATGAGAAGAAAGGTATACGAGCATCAGATGACATTAGTTACCGTGTAAGAAACATTCCTGGATCCACACATGAGATTGATATGAAATAATCCTAGGTACCAATTGCTATTAAGTGGCTCTCTCCAGAGAAGGAAAAGTGTCTGCAGGTTTTTGTGAGTTGTTTTAAGCATTACGAATCTGCCAGGATTCTGAATAGATGCCATTTAATAGAGATATCCAAATATAAGCATGTCTATTATACTGTTTACAAGTTAATGTCACCAATTGCTTCATTTATTCAAAGGGCATTTGCAAGATATCTTTTTAGGAAGTGTTGGGTATTTGAATGATTTTAAGTTCCTGAGTAATTCTGTGAATAAAGTTCAAAAGAATTAGATATTAGACTATAAGCATTGTCCTTGATAATAAGATTTTGAACATTTAATTTGGGATTTCATTATGATTCAGTTCTTGCACTACAAAACTCATCACCTTCTTTCTGGCTTCCTGGTTAAAATGATAATTTCTAAGACTAAGAACCACAATTTCCTTTCTAACCTTGTGTTTTTCATGATAATTTAGAAGGGGAAAAAAAAAGAAATTGAGAAACATATTATGACAGGTAATCATTTGGAAACACACAACTCTTTCAAGGCCTGCCATGTTCCGCTTCGTTTTATGGCATCTGTCTTGGCAATATAAATTGTGCTTGGCTGCAGAGATGTGTGATGCAATACAGTGAAAAAATAACAATCGTGACAACTGAAAAATAAAGCACAGTGTGTGCGCGTGTGTGTGTCTGTGGGTGTTTGTCTAGTTCAGAACAGAGAAGCTCTTTGCTGTTCCAGCTTTCTTTCAAAGGGGAATGGTGTTATTTTGGTTGGCTCGTTGTCTTCTTTCACAGCAAAGCAATGCCACTAGAAGAAAGAGACAACTGTCACATCTATGAGGGCTGCCAAACAACCTCGAACCAGTCCAAAGGGATCTCCCTCACCAGTTGCACAAAAGAAAGCAATTTAGTCTAGCACACACAGATGGATTGTGTCAGTAGTATTTACTATTATAAAAGCCTGTGCTTTTCTAAACAAAAGCCTATATTACATTAATTTTTTAAAGCAATAGCACAGGCATATTGTAAGATTATATATGATATTCTGATTGTTCAGAATCACATGAGTATATTCACATTTCTGCAAACTCTATTAGGCAACTTTTCAAAAAATTCACTCAAAATATGCGCTTTTAAAAACAGTGTTTTGTGGGATTATTTAAAAAAATTTAGATCATGTACAAAATCCAAAACTTTGAAAGTATACACCTGACCCTTCAAAATCAAATCAAATTTACTCAATACTTTAGTTTTCAATGTATTTTGGTAAATAAAGTTAAACACATTTGGAATCCTTCAAATCTTTGATTATTTATTTTAAGATGACATAAAAATGACTTAAGAAAAACATGGGGTTTTTTTTGTTTGTTTTTAATTTTTATTTTTTTCGGATGTACATCATATTTCAAATTCTGGATACATTACATCACGTTCACCACCCGAACACTAATTATAGTGCATCCCCTCACATGTGACCCTAATCACCCCTTTTGCCCTCCCCCATCCCCCCTTCCCCAATGGTAACCACCAGTCCAATCTCCAATGCTATGTGTTTGGTTTTTTTTTTTTTTTGTCGTTTTTATCTTCTACTTATGAGTGAGATCATATGGTATTTGACTTTCTCCCTCTGACTTATTTCACTCAGCATAATACCCTCAAGGTCCATCCATGTTGTCACAAATGGCTGGATTTCGTCATTTCTTATGGCTGAGTAGTAGTCCATCGTGTATAAATACCACATCTTCTTTATCCATTCGTCCTTTGATGAGCACCTAGGTTGTTTCCAAGTCTTGGCTATTGTGTATAATGCCGCAATGAACATAGCGATCTTTATGCCTTTGTGTTTTCAAGTTCTTTGGATAAATACCCAGCAGTGGAATGTTTGATTTGAAGGCAATATATACAAATTGCCATAACAATCAATATTGGTAATAGAGAACTTAAAAAGCATCCAGATGATTTAAAAATTAATATATGGCATTGCTATACACTATATTTTATATAAATGATGCATATTGAAGGGAAATAAGGGAGCAAAAGAAGATCATGCATAAGGGTTAATATGCACAAAAAATAAGCATAAAGAATTTACTGCCAGGCACCCGGTTAGACAGAAGCAGCCTCTTTCTGATGAGTCTTAAAGGAGAGTAAATCAAACTAGGATCATTTATCTGTTATCTGGTCTGAAAATAGCACACCTGGACCAGATGATTATCAAACCCTTTCCATAAAGATGCTCGGTAACGCATCACAGTAGAGCTGTCGGTTTGACTATTTTGACAGATTTAAACTCAGTTTAACCAAGAGTACCCATGTCCACTTACATCAACACATGTGTATAAGTTACTTAAATTATTTTAATTCACACGGCTCGGATATAAAATTGCAATAAATATGAAAAGTACCAAAGCAAGAAAAAGGGAGAGTAGCCAATTAGGAAATGGATACAGGAAAGATGAAAATGCATGAGAGCAGGGTCAGGTGACGGCGCTGGAGAATCACAGATGTTAATACTGGCTCCTGGAGACAGGTAGCGCCCTGGACAAGGGCGCGGATCCCATAGTCAGAGCTCCTGGATGCAATCCTATCTCCGCCAGGTCCTAGATGGTGGCCTGGGTCAGGTTAACCCCTTTGTGCCTTAGCTCCCTCATCTGAAAATGAGGAGGAGAATAATTCCTTCACTGCAGGCTTGTTGCAAGGACTAACCCAGTCATTGCTCATAAAGGACTTAGAACTGCGACCCAAGAACATAGTAAGCACTGTGCGTCTTACTAAAAGACCATCCCAACCCCTTGGCCTTTTCATTTATTCAACAAGGATAGTAATACCGACCCCAAAAGGCAGGATTGTGTGAGTTAATATATGTACAGCATGGCCCATAGTGACTTAAATAGGGTAAGCTTCCAACAAACGTTAACAGCTATCGTACTTGTCATTGTAGTGAGGAGCTAAAATTTACTAAGCACCTACCACGTGTCTGAAACCGTTCGAAGCATCTTACATTATGAATTCATTTTGTCATAACAACAATCTTTGAGGGAGATATTCCCCTTATTCCTATGACACAGATGGGAAACTGGGAAGAGGTAAATAATCATAATAAATAATTCCAGTTTGAGAAAAGCTACCAGAATTGAATATAAAATTAAGTTCTGAACCAAGGCAATAAACTTAATTAATTTAGCCAAGCAACACTTTTGGACTTCTTTTCTCAATTAGTTCCCAATTCTGTGAATGAGTTGGTCAAGAAAATTTGCTGTGCTGGCACTTACGTACAGCCAGTGGTCCTAGCAGCTGTTCTTTATTTATACAAGTGAGAGTATATACTGAGCACTGTGGCAGAGGCCGCTAGCTAGTTGCCTCACCAACACACATCTTCTCCTTCTTTCTTAGTGAGTAATAAAATGTTTGAGGTGGTAAAATACCCATGTACAGCACTATATTTCCCACCCTCCCTTGCAGCTTGAAGGAATCATTGACTACTTTCTGGCCAGTAAAATGTAAGCAGAAGGTTAGAGTTTTATGTCTATTAAATTCCCTGAATATAAACGATAAAGAGAGCTGATGCAAACTCTTTATCTGCCATTCCCTTTTCTTCTTCTTGTTTGGAATAAGGGGTTGATGAATGATGCTCCTGACAACATCTTGGACCAAGAGGCAACCTTGAGAAGATAACCATGCACTAAAAGTAATGAGGCAGAAAGAAGGAGAGAACCTGGATCCTTGATGTCGGTGGTAATGCATATTGGCCTTGGGCTACCTACTACCAAAATCCTACTAGAGAGAAAAATAGACTTTATCATGTTTCAGTCACTATAATTTTTTATCTCTATTCCTATCAGCTGAATGCAATTCCTGACATAAGGAGCCAGGTGAACCAGACATCAAGGGCAGACAAAATATATCTGAAGAAAATATGAGTGCTAACAATTAAATGCAGTAAAGCATTGTACATGTTATGCAAGGAGTAGCACAGGGTATAATGAGGTTGTCCGGGAGAAAATTGTTCATTCTATTTCTGTAGGTTCTTAGAGGGCATGAAGCTTGGAGTCAGTCTTGAAACATGAGAAGGTGTTTAATTCAACAAAGTAGGAGTGAGGGAGGGGTTGCAGCCATTTCAAGCAGAGAGAGCTCATGGAGAAAAGAACAGAAATGCGGGAGTAACTTTAAATGCTTTTGAATCAAATTGGTATTAGTCACCATGCTCAAAAATATATAATCTAGTACAAAATGGATAGCATATTTTATTAAACCAGACATTAGAAAAATTATCTGGCTCATTTATAGAAATCTACATCCTCTAATCTATATTCTTCTCCATTCAATTTGCCTAAAAGTGGTTTAAGCTTAAGAGGGCGAAGGGAGGAGCTGATTATGGAACTTGCCATCACAATCTTTTTCTCAAAATGCAGATGTTTAATATCCTATCTTGACCCTTTTACCATCCATGCTTTGGATGAGGTTAACAAAGTGCACTGAGAGAGAACCTTAAAGGCCACCTTTAGAAAAGTACAAATCTCCGATAAATTAATATTCTTCTTATCATGATAAAAACAACATAAAATATGCAGGATGGATTTTAATATTCATGACTTACATCTTTCAAAAGTTTGGCGAGATATCAAATGTAATAAGATAACAAGAAAGCACTTTGTAGAGGTGTTCAAAGTACTTTGCAGCATGAATGAATTCTTATAATATCCTTGTGAGAAAGAAAGGAGGTGGAAATTATTCACCCAAAGTTACAGACAGGACCAAGGGCTGAAAGCTGCTCTCAGAAGGTCATCCGGTCTAGCCTTATGGTGCTTCAAGCCTTCAAGGAACTGGTATATCAACCCTGGCTTCACTAGAATGTCTATGAGTAGAAGCACACAGACAGGAGGATGTGGCATTGCAGGCATACCCCCAAGGGAACATTTAACATGAGCTCAGTAGTTCCACCATTGCAGAATACAAATAACAATTTGACAGTTGATTTCACGCATGCCTGGCAGCTCTATCTGATTGCTAAAATTGGGAAAATTTTTATCTTGGAATAAGTCGAAAGCTGATGCCCCACTTGTGATGCCAACCCTCATCTTAAGCTTCTGAAGCCTGACCCAGAACACAGTGACAGCCACCATTCTCGTGGGCACCATGCTGTAACCAATCTTATAGATCTCATCTTACCAACCCATTTATGATAATAAAAGTAGTAAATACTTGTTAGCACATACTATGTGCTGGGTATTTTTCTAAACACTAACTAATTTAGTTAACTCATTTACCTCACGTATTAAACTTAACTAGCTTGATTTTTCAGATTAAAAATCTAAGGCACAGTCAAGTAATTTGCCCAAGGACACATCCTTAAGAAGAGTCAGAACCAAGATGCAAGCTCAGGCAGTCTAGTTTCAGACTCCAGCCTCTCATTACTATTCCCTGGCAAATAATTTAAACCACAAACAGGTTCTCTTTTTCTTAAAATTTATGGCCATGACTTCAAGTATGTTACTATGGTTTGGGTTCAATCAGGAGTTTCTTTCACTTATGGTATATTTGTCCTACCTCCAACTCCTCAAAATAAGGACTATCACATACATCAACTTTTGGTGGAAATATATCCCTTCAAAATGTAATTTCAACTCATCTTTCCTCTAAAAATATTTGCCAATATTTTCATCATATGCTGTGCATCATTTGAATCTTATTTTTTATCTTTATATACTTTTTTCTCTAATTTGGTCAATGAATCCTTGTGGTGTGCTTAATTATGGCCTCTTTCCTATTACAGCCATTTCCATTTCCATTCCCACCGGCTGACATGCTGTTTCCCAGGCCTGTACACAGCTACTTCCTTCACTTCTGTCAAGTGTCATTTTAAATGCTATCTCCTCACTGGGCTCCCAGTCTAAACCACCCCATTATTCTCTTATCATCTCACCCTGATTGTTTTCTTTGTAGCACTTATCTCCATTTCTAAATGCTGTAATTTATTTATTTTATGTCTCCCTCATGCAACCCGTGCGTTTATAAGTCTCTTGATGACGGGGATAATATTTACTTCTCTTTGCTCACAAGTGCCGAAAACACTGCCTAGCTCATAGTGCTTAATCACAATGCTTTGTTAAGTGAATCAATATTATTATGACTTCTCACAAGAAATAGGACTTGAAGGATGAATAGGAGTTGTCCAGAAATATGCATTCAGAGCACTCTCCTGAGTTCCAGCTGCATACATATCATCGTCTTCAGGGCAGCCCTAGCTCACTACCCATGGCCAAAGCTGGACTCACTTCCTCATTCTCTAAATCTGCTCTCCCTACCCTAATGCATCATACACTCAGAAACCCAAACCAGAAACCCAGTCACCCTTGACGACTACCTAACATCAGCCCCCACACTCAACCAGTCATCAAGTCTTGCCAACTCTACCTCCACTGCAAATTTTTATAATCTGGCTACTACTGACTTCTCCAGTCTTTTGGCTCTCCATATTTGTTATGAAGCTTTGGCTTCAGCCACGCTGAGTCACTTCCAGTTTCCCCTATTCCATGCCTTTCCAGGTGTCCAGGCTCTGCTGAAAGCTATTTCTGTTGCCTAATTCTTAAGACCTTTTATACCTATTCAATATAGATAATCCCATCTCATTCTTCAAAATTCATTGCAGAGATTACCTGTTTTTTTGAAAACTCCATTGACACCATCCAGGCTGAGCCAGTTGCCTTGTCTTTCTAGTTCCATGAATTACCATTCATGCTCCTTTTATCACATTTATCACCAGGCCATTCTAGTTGTCTGAGATTTGTCTTGAGCTCAACATGAACAAAACCAGTGCCTTTCAACTGATACCAGCTGGGGCTGTCCCAGCAGCTGATAGCTGTAGTCAAGGTTGGTTCAAATAAAGAACGGCATAGTTCACCCAAGACGGAACACTTTATCAGGACAAGTGGAAGTCTCAAGAGTATTATAAATGGAAATGTGGGAGGAGATTCAGGTTGGAAGAAACGGGCCTTTCCAAATAGATCAGTTGAACCAACCCTGGAAGTCAATGAATTGCCTGCTATCATGGAATAGTGATAAGTTTAAAAATAGCTTTTATTGAAAAACAATGATCCAATATAGAACTCATCTTTTCCCCCAAAACAGTCCACCTCCTCTATTCTCTATCTCCTTCTATCTTCACTCATAAAATCTTCATTCATGTTGCAACATTGGTCCTTTTCCAATTTACTTATGATAAATGTAATCTGAATAATGATGCCAGTGATACTATCCACCTTTTAAAGTAATTAATCTTTCCATTTTTATTAAGATATAATTTATATAAGGTAAAATTCATCCTTTACAGTGTACAGTTCTGCAAATTTCGACAAATGAATAGTTGTATAACCACCATCAAAATCAAGTTATGGAACAGTTCTTTCCAAAACTCTCCTGTGCTCTTTTGTAATCAACTCCTACCCCCACCTCCAGCCCTTAGCCACCACTGATATGTTTACTGTCCCTATGTTTTGCCTCTCATAAAACATGCAGCCTTTTGAGTCTGGCTTGTTTCATGAGTGATTAATTCTGTTGTGAATATCAGTAACTCATTCCCTTTGTTACTGCTCAGTCTTCCATTGTATGGATGTACCATGGTTTGTTTATCCCTTCACCAGTTGAAGGGCATTTGGGTTATTTTCTGCTGTTGGCTATTACAAATAAAGCTGCTTTAAACATGACTGTACTGGTTTTTGTGTGAATATAAGTTTTGTTTCCCTTGGGTAAATACCTAGGAGGGAAAATATTGGGTCATCTGGTAAGCGTATGTTTAAACGGCCATGCCACTTTGCATTCCCACCAGCAGTGCCAGTTGCTCCACATCTTGTCAGTTGTTTGATGTTTTGTTGCTACCATTCTTATAGCTGTGTAGTGGTACCTCATTGTAGTTTTAATTTGCACTTTCCTCCTGACTAATGATGTTGACTATCATATCGTGCTCACATGCTATCTTTGTGTCTTTAGTGGGGTGTCTATTAAAATCTTTCATCCATTTTTAAATGCTTCAATATTTTTCCTATTTTTTTCTTAAGAGCTCTTCACATATTCTTGATAAAATTCCTTTATAAGATGTGATTTGTGAATATTTTCTCCCAGTCTGAAGCTTATCTTTTCATGTTTTTAGTACCTCTTGAAGAGCAGTAGTTATTAATTTTAATGGAGCCTAATTTACCACTTTTTTCTTTTAATGGATTGTGCCTTTGGTGTCATCTTTGCCTAACCTAAGGTCAGAAAAATGTTTTCTTTTAGAAGTTTTATAGTTTTAGGTTTCACAGTTAAGCCAATAATCTGTTTTGAGTTAATATTTGCATATGGCGCCAGGTTTGGATCAAAGTTCTTTTTTTGTATATGGATATCTAATTGTTCCAGTACTTTTTATTAAAAAAAACTATCTAAAATAATTAATTTTAATTCAAACAAGGTATACTGGTACCCTCATAAAATTTTTCACTGTAAAAATTAGAAACCACAGATAAACAAAAAGAAGAAAAAAGTTATAACAGGCAGCGGTAATTGATTTTGCTGTATATATTTCCAGTATTTTTCTTAACACAATAGGTAAGAAACCAGACATCCAGAGAGACTGAACAGCTCACTTGGGCCACTCAATAGGTGGCGGTGCTGAGAAGCGACCCCAGACAGTTTGACTTGACAGATGCACACCTAATCACATCATATAGCTACTTCAAGATGCTAATAAACAATAATTAATTAGTAGAAGAGCTCACTTAGAAGATTATACAGATGAAAAGGATAAAAACAAAACAGATAATGGCTGGCACAACATTTACCTGGTTGCCTGAACTAGAACCCTAACCATTTACCTCACCGTTACTGTTGACCAATAACCAATCTCTGTTAACTTTACATACTGAATGTTTTTAGGCCCCCCCTTTCTATGAACTGATCATGTTTTATTTGAGATCTCCATCACCTAGAATATTCCAAGAGTGTTTTAAATGCCCTTCAGTCTTGACATCCTCCAAGCCAAGTTGCCAGATAAAACGAAAGTGAGTTAAATTTCAATTTCAGATAAACATCAAATAACATTTTTGTTTAAGTAAGATCCAAATGTTGTATGGGGCATACTTATACTAAAAATATTATTTGTTATTTACCTGAAATACCAATTTAACTGGGCATTCTGTATCATTACTTGGTAAATCTGGCAACTCTGCTCCCAACTCTACCTGCTAGGGAAACCAGAGTGGCAGGGAATGAGTGAATGAACAAATGCACTCAACCTGATTTGGGGTAAATGGCAATCATGAAAAGTGTCATGGAAAATAATGCATTTGGGTGAGTCCTTGAAGGATGAATAAAATTATCATCATCATTATTATTTTTTTGGTAAGGAAGATTGGCCCTGAGCTAACATCTGTGCCAATTTTGCTCTATTTTATATTTGGGATGCCACCAGAGCATGGCTTGTTGAGTGGTGTAGGTTCATGCCTGGGACCTGAACCCATGAACCCTGGGCCATCGAAGTGGAGTGCACTGAACTTAACCCCTACACCACTGAGCCAGTCCCAAAGGATGAATAAAATTTATTTTGATAAAAGGAGAATTACCAAAGGCAAAACTGAAATAAAGCAAATCAAAAAACATTAAATCCTTTATGAATTTTTGTTTATTGCTAAATAATGGTCAGACTATTATTTTTGATATAGTTTACTTTTAGTATATTGCTGCTGGGATAAATGTCTTTTCTTAGGTTTTTGTTTTATTGGAGCCAAACCTTTTTATTAAGTAAATAGCAGCAAAGCCGTTTAAATATATTCAACCACTGTCATCTCAAAAACAGCACCGAGGTCACTTGAAGTGCTTTTTGCTCTCCATAAAATTCACATTAGCCTAAACTCCAAAAGGCTAAGGTGAATAGATTGTATTGTGATCTTGGGTTTTAGCTCTGACTTGGCCATATTTCTGTGATTGATGGCATCCAGCTTTGTAGATAAATATACCTGATGGACAATAAACACTGACCAGCTTTAGTGAAGGAACCCATTTGCTCCTTATTCAATAAGACCTAAGGTTACAATTGAGTGAAGCTACAAGGATAAACAGGAAAGGACTAACACATTGAGGCATAAGGAGCACAGTACCCACTCGTCCTTTTTTGTTCTCGGAACTTCATCAACTATTCAGGCTTTCTCATCTAATTCCCACTGGTCATTTGTTTTTAATCACTAATTAGAAAAGAGATCAGATTAAATTTCCAATGGGGAAAGTCCCTGTTGCCTTCCTGTGGTGAACGTATTCACGTCCGTGCAATTTATTAAGGAAATCGAACTCTTCCGATGATGGCAATACAACCTTCAAAATACCTTTGTATATGCAAACACAAAGCTTTGAATTTTGCTGCTCTAAGCATTTAGCTGTCTAATAATGACCTAGATGTCAACAATTCCCGTCAGTGTTCAAACAGACAAAGACAATTCTTCATTCAGAGTGAGCGTATATGGAATAAGACAATAGGGATCTCCCCACAGTCTTTTGGTAGTCTGGGGAAACTATGTTTTTGCTACAAGTGAGCACCACCTCATTATTTTGTGCTAAGTCTAAGGTGCCTTGGATTCAGCTAGGCCTACTGTGCCTGGGAATATTTACACACGGAAGGGATTGTCTCTCTTTATATACAGCATACATGTAGCCATCTAGCCATCACAAGCTGAAGATAGTAGAACATAGAGACAGACCAACGGGGCCATGGTGACATCACTGAGCAATTTAGTTATTCAACCTTGGAGTCTCTCTCTCTGAACTTGTTACATGATATGAATGAGCCTGTGGTTATACGAAGCTAACAACATCCTAACTGATATAAGTCCTCAGTTTACATTCCTATGGACTTATTTTTTGTAACCTCCAGGTTTTTTTTAAGTATGTCATATATTTTATGTTAAGAAACACTTCATCCCCTTTCCCACTGTAAATCACGTAACAAAATTGAAAATAAATGTTTAGTTAATATTCTATCTATATTTTTCTAAAATATATATCTATATTTTATATATATAAATATAAAATTTATATCTATCTTTTTCTAAAAAGATACAGGATCATTCCACCTCTATGTCTGCTATTTCCAATCCCTTCCTTTAGTTGATTTTATATTGACATTGTCTCTTCCCCCAAGTGAACAAACACAGGACACTCACATCATCCAGCACAAAGAAGGGAATGGCCATGACATAAGACCAAGATGATTATCATCTTAAAACAGATCCAGCATAATAAACTCCTCTCACTATTCCAGATGCCCAACTAAATATGATTTTATGACATCTTACAGAGTTAGAGGACATCTTTTCTTTTTTCTCAATAAAATAGGAAGTAGTCTTCCTAAGATTTCATCAACTTCCTATTTTATGGGGTAGTTAATGTATGAAGGTAAGGGCAGGGTGCTTCTAACCCCAATTTTAAAGTCACAATCTTAAGAATGAAATTAGGGATAATAAAAGAGATAATTTGTGATGATCTTACATACAGTTGTGATAACTTGGCATTTAGGGAGGCATTACTAGTTTATAATTTTAACTAAAAAACTTTCAGTCAAGGTAATTGCATTGTATATCTGAAGAAATAATTTATTAATAGTGAAGTGAGGTGATAGTCATCAGCAGTATAAAAGAGAATTCCAAGGAAACAGAACTAGGCAACATGTCTCTGGCACTACATAAAGAAGAGACTGCCACAGCCACAGGCGAGTACCAGCCTGGAGGAGCATCTAAGGACATGGGACAGTAAGGTACATCAGGGTGTCACAGTTTTGATAACACCACTGCATAACATGACCCAACTAACTACTCTTGTGGATTCTGCATCTATACATTAACCATTGGATAATAGGGCTGTCCAAAAAAATTGATCAAAAGCAGAGAATGTGCTGATTAGTAAACATAAATATCTTTTCCATGTTTTGATTATTATTCTTCTTTAAACAACCAATATTCTAGTTTTTAAATGGAGGCATCTCATGAGTTTGTCCCATGTGATTCAGTTCTCAGGAGACTTCCGAGTTTACTAACATTTGGATTTCCAAGTCTATGCACTTGAAGAGAAAAGATGTTATAACATGTGGACTATTCTAATGCACTTTTATCTTGTCAGGATCTGTCTATGAATCAAACTCCTTTTCTCTAGATATTGCCTTTCTCAACCAGATATTGCCTTATCTGAACCAAAGAACACAGAAAATTATTCGAATGACTATTTTCTCAATTCTCCCTAGGACGACACATAACTAGTACCATTCTCCATGCACTGGAGAGAGGTTAATTCGTCAATGGAGGTCCTAGGATGTTAAGGTTGAATTTTTTCATGGAACCTCCAGTTCCACACTTCCAAACTGAAACATGAAACAATATCTGTTCTCATCCTGTGATGGCGTTGAGGTATTCTATGGAGATCATCAGATGCGCATGGAACCATGGAAAGGAGCCACTGGTGGTGTCCTGAGTAAGCTTGATTCTAAAGGGATCAAAAACATGAGTGCTCAAACTTGGAATGGTATTAATTATGGCTATTTTTTTTTTTTAGTAATTACTATCTTCTAAGCACACTCCATGCTTTAAGGAGAAGAAATAGTTGTCACGAGAATATTTTTCTGCTTAAGGACTACACTTCTCCTCTCCCTTGCAGCTAGAGCCATCTGACTAAAGTTGGGCCAATAGAATATGAGCTGACACAGTGTATGTAACTATAGGGTCAGACCCTTCAAATGAAAGGAGCATCTCGTCTTCTTCTTTCTCTTTTCCTTGCCTGGAACATAGACATGGTGTCACATGACCACATATAGAAGGGCAACAACCAGGTATGGCAACGAATCAAGAATGAAGGAGCCCAGGGTCCTGACTCAGCTGAGATGCCACAAACTCTCTAGACCAACTCTCTAGACTGTTATAAGTGAGAGAACTAAACTTCTATCAAGATTAAGCCATGGGTATTTTGCGGTTTCTTTGTAATGGCAGCTTTGTTTGCAATTTAACTAATTCACATAAACTAAATCATTTAATCCTTACAAGGACCCTCTGAAGTTAGTGCAAAAAATAAGTAAATAAAAGCCAAGGGGATACATGCTAGAGTGTAAAAAAATAATATTACCACATATTTGAAATGTAAAAAGAAGCCTAAAATAAAGGAGTAATGCTGAGCCAAAGACCCAAAGGAAACTCCTTTTGAGTCTACCATGCCCCTTTACTTCCCTACAAACCAAACCAAAGGGCTATGGGCAGTAGAGATCTGAGATAGACCAGCAGGCAGGAATTTAGGAAGTTTGAGATACAGTCAGATTTTCATCAATGATGGGTATGAATCTAGAGGCAACGACAACATGCAACAAGGCCTTCTTCTATACTTCCTGCCAAGACAGAAATTGACATCAGTTTTTAGACAACTCCATGTCCAAGTGTGTTAGCAAGTGAGGTTGCTCCCATGTGCAACCAGAGTGAAGGCACTTTCAGGACAGAAAGATCCTTATTCATTCATACATAAGACAAGGAGATCTAATTACAAACAAGTTGGAAAGAAATGACACATGAAGCTACAATGCTACTTCTGTGTCTGACGATTTCTGTGGCTTTAAGCTGGTCTCTGAATCATCTCCCCAGTAGAACAATCCATGATTATTTTGCACCTTCAAGGTTAGACAAGGGCACAGGCAACAGCCAGACAGCATTGCTAGCTGGGTTTTAAAAGACAGAATTTATTTTATTCATAAAATAAAATATAGGACTGTATAGTTTTCAAAGTAAAGTCAAGTCAGGATGGAAACCAAGAAGCTTACTATCCTGTGCAACTAGGGGCAAAATGAAGGTCTTGAGGCCAGGAAGTGAGTGCAGACAGTCTGCGGTAAGGAGGACCCCAAAATCTATAGGGTCAGGTTTTTTGGATACCAGGGGTCAGAAACTCAGAGATAACCTGATCCTCAGGCTAGAACTGTTCAGCTCTCTAGGACTGGCAGGTGCTTGGATCCAGCTGTGCGCAGTAATGTGCAAAGGGCAAAGGCAGCCAGGAAAAGGAAGGAGGGTCTGGAGGGAATGAGGCTGGTGGGGAAAGAACAGGGAGCTGGGATTCCAGAGAAGTCCCGAAAGCACTGGTGTGCATGACTCTGCATAAGTAAACCCACTATGACTGAATGCTTTGCGGGAAAGCATTATACATTATAAATACTCTTCACGTGTTTTATCACAGGCATCTTAATCCCCAACATATAGCATCTGGATAGATTCCATATCCTGACATGCAGATTCCTCAATTCAGTGAAATCCAATGGGAATTTAGTAAACTCACTTCTTGGTAATGTTTCCAATACCCAACAGATCCACCGTGATGGCAGTGTCCTAAGAAAATAAATATGTCCGTAAGTTCAGAAATAGATGGATATTTTTAAAAATTACCTGATGGATGATGACAGTGAAAAGGACCCATCACAGCTGTAACTCAAGTGTGGGTAAATCTATAATAGACACATTTATCCTTAGAAGACACTGTCAAAATGTTTTTAATGTGAACTTAAAATATTTGCGTTTGGGGGGCTTTTCTGTGACTGCTGTTTTCACTCCTGATTTATATCTGTCTCAAGAAGTGGAGAGTGTAAACTATTTCCTGAGGGCAAAATCTTCATCTGCTCCCCACACACAAGGCTTTGTTATTATAGGCAGCGTGCTCTAGAGCACAAAGCCCCTGGCAATATTTGTTTCAGGTGAAAAGGACATCAAAGCTGTTATTTCGAAAAAGACACACTCCAGAAAAATGCGGCACAGTACGGCTTCTGCAACAGATCCTGCACTGGGGAAAAATAAATCTAGCACAATTATATTTGGGTCCCGCCTTTATGAAGGCTCATTAACATCTAAATCATTCAAATGATGTAAAGAATGACTAAAATGAGTTAGAAATTTGCCTGCCAGCTTTTTTCAAGGTAAAATGCTCCATTGTTTAGGTACCAGGAATAGAGGAAATGTTCAAGCAACTCTGCTTTGCTCATGTTTGCTTGCTGCAAACTGGAAATTGGGAAATATTTATCTATTTTAAGGAAACTGTCCAGGTTTGTTTATTTCTTCCCCTCACATCATAGGGAATGAGTTGAGAAATTACTGAACTTCAATTTTCATGGTCATTGAATACTATAAAAAAACACTCAAATGTCACCTGCGACTGTGGGCTATATAACATAATCGAGTTTTTAATAAAAGTAAAGGAGAAATTGACAAAGCTGAGGAAGGCTACTAGTGAAGCAATCAAGAGAGCAGGGGAGATTCTAAAAGGAGATCAGGAATCTAATTAGAATAGAGAGAAAGGAAGGGAAGCAGAGGACATCCGTAATGCTGGAGAACATTGGAACTGAAGAAGATTCCGTAAATGACCTGAAATTTTTACTGTCTCTTCACTAATTTTCAGGAAATGGCACGTGCCATTCATGCTCAGAGCTGAATCCAAGGGTATTTCAGCTGCACAGATGGGTGACCTGCTTGGCCGAGAGTTTGTCTCAAGTTTGGCTGCCATCAGACAAACAGGTGCCTAGAATTTCATTCCTCTATTCCCAAGGGCACCTTCTTATAAAATGAAATTTCATGCTCAGTCAAACTTTAGAAACATATGATTTAAACATATGCCAGTCTCTTTCTCCATATTTGCAGCTTCTCAATTCTCTACTTCCCAGGCCCTTTCTTAAAATAGATTCTGGTGGAAGCTTAGTTAAAAAATGATTTTCCCTCTTTTTATCTAGACCATAAGAAATTTTTCACAAGAAAACTGGGCAGCCTTGAGAAAACTGAATTAATGACATTTTATGCCTGAGACTATTTTCAGAATTACAAAGGAATTTTCCTTTTGGAAACACACAGCCTTCCAAAAAAAATTCACCACGGACCATAACCAATGAACACAGGCTGATTTGTGTCTTGCCAGTCCCATTTTAAGAAAAAGAAAGAGAAAGAGAAGGAGAATGAAAAAGTTATGAAGATAAAAGTATCTTGAAATGACATAATTTGCTTAATTTGAGAGTAATTTTTACCCACATAGAGTAAGAATTTATTTCTATAAGATGAAAAGTATATGAGACATAATAAACACTGCCTATAGTTGGAGTTACATGATAATTTATAATTTGATCATTTTTACTAAAATACAAAAACAAAGTTCTTCTGAGGAACATTATTGAGCAAAAAATCAGATAATTGTAATGCTTTGGGTATCTTTAGATTAATATACTAGGGATCTATTTAACTAAGGGATTTTGTATAATGAGGGCTTCTCAGGAGCTCCTAGGGACAAGAGTCACTTTGCACCAACGCATAACAGTGGCTCCTTAGATGGTGCAACTGGAGAGATGCTGAGAAAAGCTCTTCCTTGACCCAACCTGCACCAACCAATACATGCCAACAAAATAAAACATTATCTTTCCAAATACAAACACCTCTTGGGGAGAGCTTTTTATTGATTAAACAAGGTCTTGTTGTGACTGACTCACACAGTTTCTCAGCCTTCCATGATGTGTATCTCCTCAATTGTCCAAATTCTCTCTAATTCTCCTCCAAATTTGCCTCATCCTTCTAGACCTAGCTGAACCACCATGTTCTCCATGACACCCTTCTTGACTGTTCTAGCCTACAACAACTTGGCAGCATCCTAATTCAGCATTAATTGTTCCCCTATCGTTCCTATACATGTAAGCCCTATAACCTCAAACAAGGTCATTGAAATTAAGTGAAAACGGATTTAAATGTTCAAATATTCAGGAACCATTTCCATTTCTTTCACACACATATTGCAGGAACACAATATGTATTTCATGATAACAATAACAAGCGATCCTCTTGGGAGGAATGAAGACTTGGTACCTGCAGGGAATAGGAAGTGAAGAAGTTGTGAAAGAATAATAATGACGTGATGCTGAGGAGACACATGACCAACCTCACACTGTCTAGGGTAGTGTGGTTTTAAACTGAAAGTTGCAATTTACTTGTGGATTATAAAATCTATCAATGGGTAGGAACCAACACTTTAAAAATGAAATAGACTAGCCTAGGAAATATCAGATTGCATCGCACAAGGAAAGAGTCAATTGTTTGTTAAAATATTTATTTCAGCTACATATGTGTGTATGCTGGATCATGAGAGAAAATTCATCTCTTGCTCTGGGACAAGGTCAGAGAAGTTTAAAATATGCTGATTTAATTTTTCTCAAAATATGTTCTACAGAAAACCAATTACATAAGATTAGGTATGGGTATCAGAAAAAGGCCCCATAGTGAGCAATGTTTGGGAGACAGTAGATTAAACAAAATTAAACAGACATTTTTAATGCCTGAATTACCAGAGTTTTTAAAATGCTAATTTGATTGAAAATGTCAAAAACTAGAAAATAACATAAAGCATATTCTAAATTTATTTGACCATAAAACCCTTTAGAGCAGCACTTTGGGGAGCTGATACCCTTCTCATCACACTATGGAAAATGTTGGTCATGAGACAATGCCTCTGAAGACTCATCTCTCTTCCTTATATCTTCCCCTCTGACTACTGCCTAGGCTATACAACAAACCCCATTCTACATAATAGGTTCGTACTAAGTGAGCAAGAAAAAAGCTGAGAACATCCAGGAGAAAAAAATAGCAAGAGAATGCTTGAAAATTTTGTTTCATCTTTATAAGGAATGAAAAACTCCTTTCAACATAGCCCCCTGATTTTGCAATATTGGTTTCTGAGGGTTCCACTTGTTAAGAGGTTACAGTACAAAAAAAAATGTTAATATATTAAGAAAACACTGAAAATCCTAAACTCTAGTGACACGAGAACTAAAGGACTGAACAGAATGAAATAAGATGAAGCATGTTGTAAGGAGGGGGCATCAATCCAGTTCTATTTACCGTCCTGAACACCTGTTATTTTTGTTGAATTGCTTTTGTCTATCCCCTCACTACTATTAAATTTTGATAAGTCTAAAAAAACGTTAACTGAAATATACGAGGAAAATAATTGGTTATTTATGCATCAGAACCAACTGAGGTAGTAAAAAGTTATCCAAGCAACCTATTTTATTTTCCTGGTAAACGTGTAGGCTCTTTCTTAATAGGGCACAATGATTTTTATCTTCTTTTTATGTTTATGGAAACTTGACATATAGACCTTATTTTCTTTCTTTAGCAGATGCTCTCTTAGGAGTATATGAGTATAGACTATTTCACAAAGTAAGGTGCCAAAATGAATGATACGAATTCAAAGCTTGATTTCAGATGATGTAATCATCTTGCAAACCCTTTATGCACTTTTCAGCAAATCATCCACAAAACAACTTACCCAGTTATTTTCCCAGATAAATTACTTGCCATCAGGGAGATGAACAAAATGTGACATTGTTTATCTCCTGGCACTGGCTTACCATTCTTTTAATACTTTCTTCCTCATCTACACAGTTCTTAGCCATCAAATATCTAACATTTTGCCATATCATTACTTTAATTATAAAAAACTAATAAAGTGAAAGTTAATTTAAATAATTAAGTAATTCAGGGGAAAATTAACCCTGATTCTCCTTATGCAAATCTATTGTATCAAAATTCCTACCTACTCTCATCAGAGTATTTGGGATTATAGTTAAATTTTCTCTTTACACAGCACTATTTGATTGCCAGGAGAATAGACAGAACTGATATTGAATTTCAACTTGAAAACCATCAAGTAGAATATGATAAGTTTTATGGATGAAACCTCCTAACATTCAAGGTAAAGTTTATCAAGCAGAAAAGAACAGAACTAAATGGTCTCAGAGGAATAAACTGTTGACTGTAACCTTGGTTCTTTGGAAGACTTTCCTTCATCTCTCCTAAGGAGCTATTTCCAAGCCCATCACACGAGCCACGTTCTGTAAATCGTGAGAGTGGCTAAGTGCTCAGAAATTTGCAATAAGAGACAAAAGAACCAAAGGAAACACAAATTCAATTAAGGACGAAATTAAAATCAAAAGGTGGTAAAGGTTTATAAAATGACTTTCAAAAAGATATTGTAGAGAAGGTATAAAGTCTACAGAATGCAAGAGACTGGAGGAAGTCAGGATCCTTCACTTACTTTTTGAAATTATTTGATTTCTCTCAGAAAAATAAAAGAAAGGAAAGGAGTGGTGAAGAAGAGTAAAAGGAATCAAAAATATGCTCCTTCACCCAGGTCTCATTTTTCCTTCACTAAACTAAATATTTTAAATATTTATATCCATATATACATATACATTTTTGCTATGCCACTTTTATCAAAACAACTAATTATGCAATATTGATTTGCAATTATAGTAAAAGGGTGTTATTCAGTGGAATTACATCCAATTGTCCAGAAGTAAGCTTATTTATATAGGCAAAGAATTTTCTCCCCCTTTGCCCACAGGTGGGACAGAGCTGGACACCATAAATGCACAGTTGTAAGTCTCCAGACCATGCGGCCCTATTTGGAAGCTTGATTCGCCTAATTATTCCATCCCTTTGATGCTGGAAACTCAGGTGGTCTCCAGCATCTTCTGGTCAGGAATGACATTTTATGAACATCTCTATACATTAATCTTTGATGCCATTTCTAATTATTTCTTCATGATAGAACTGAAAAGATTAAACTATTGGGTACGCAATCAGGAATAGTTTTTCAGCCTCGTGATAAATTTTGGTCTAGTTGATTTAAAAAATCTACTGGCCAGCCATTTGGGGGCAGCATTTTTGTTTCCTGATATCAGATAACCTTCCTACTTTCTTTGTAGTCTATTCTCTCTCAACCTTTTTGCCAGATCTCTGTCCCACACACCTCTGCAGACTACGCTCCATCTTCAAGAATGCCTCCATGCACCCAGAAGACATGATGGCGCTTCAAACTTTTATGCTAGTGGTTGGTTCTGTTTGGTTTTTCCCTCAAATGCCCTCATCCCCTGCTCCTCAACCTCCTCATTTAACTCTCTTGATTCCTCCCACCAGGATGACTCACTTCTTCATTAAGGTTAGTAACACATTCTGTTCATGCCTCATATGTAGCATACACATCTTACACTCTCTAGAAATATTTACGAAACAGCTGCTTTAGCTAGAGGATGGACTCTAAAAGTACGGGCAAAAACACAATTAGTTTGTGTATCACGAGAACCTACAAAATAGTTTGGCAGGTGACAGGCACTTCATAAATGCTTAGGAAATTTAATTACTACAGAGCAAATTCCAAAGACATCCCAACTGGCCTAGATTATACTCTTTCAGGATAATTTGTAATTTGATAATATTAAAATGCAATCTTATATAGAAGGTAGGTTAAATTAATTTCAAAATACTCTTCCACAGTTTGACTAGATATTTCCAGGGTCAGAAGGCAAAACTGGTTAGATGTCCTGAACCAAGACACAATCAGAAAGTTAAGGCTTTTCATTTCCTCAAATTGTAGCCAAATCCAATTTCTTACTCTTGTTAGATAAGCATGTTGCAGACTTGAGGTTTTAGTGGTCTCTATATTTTATCAACAGCTTTTATTTTTATGATGAAAATTTGTATTAATTTCTTAATTTAATATCTGATTTATTGTTAAACTCTTCTACAATATTTTTTTTCTTGAAATTTCCTGCTGGAAGCCTATTGATTTCAATCATCTATCAGAAGCCAACTCTTGGACCAGAATATAATTGTCAGGGTGTAACAGATTTTTCCAATAATTTCTATTTAGTTGATTAAACCACGGTAATATAATACAGGGTGTTGCTAAATAACTAAAATTTTTTAAAGGCATTCCATTCAAAAGGTTTTCTGTCTGGATGATGGATGTGTGCTATCATATGGTTTAAAGTAATAAGTTCAGTTTTCTGTCTCAGTGGTTAGTCTCTTCTTTCTCCTCAGGAAATAAGACATGCTGAGCATCTGTCTCCCATCACAGTGGTTCTGAGTACTGAAAATGTGCTGCTCAGATCTTTCTCACCTTGTTGAAATAGGCTACCCATCTTGTAGAATGTGAAAGGTCAAAGTTTTAAGTTAGCAAAGTCATTGTGATTGTGTAAAAGCAGAAAAGAACACTAAAATACCTGTTCTATTTATCACGATTATTTAACTATAAATGAATCATTAAGCATTTAATGCTTAGTCACATTCGGCACTATTCTAGGTAAGACAAGAAGAAAAGAACATCTGTCTTTGAGAAGCTTACAACCTATTTGAGGAAGAGAAGTGTCGTACTGAAAGTAATTTATAAAACTGTTTAAAGTCATATGAGATCATATTTTGGATAAAATTTGAAATTGCTTCAACGAGCCCCCTCATGTATATTAATTAGTTGAGGATATTAATTACAACCTCAAATCATGGTTAACGTATATTATTTGAATGGAGAGGGCACTAAAATATTGTGCAACTGTTTTACAAATGGTAACATTTTTAATCCTATGAACAATCTAGGAGAGTATTTTTAAATGTCTTCTTTAGGTAGACATCTCTTCTTTCAAACATTGCCTACAGAATCCAACCCTGTTGTCCACCCTCCTCTTTTCTGACTTAACTTTCCTGACTTGAATTTGGCTATTTCTCTTCTGCCCCATTCCTATACATTTTTTGCCCACTCCCCTCCTAAGAACACAATTTCTGGTCCTTGTTACCTGTCATTGGGAGCACTGTAGTCTTCACACTAGTCTCACATTAGCAGTCTATCCTGCCTCCTTTCATCTCCAGTCCACGTTACAGCCCCATCACTAGTGTGTTCATGCTAACGCACCGCGGCATTCACACCACTCCTCTGTTCATGAATTGCTATTAGCTTTCCTTTGATTACCAAATTAAGATCAGTCTCCATATTGGCATTCAGGACCAGCCACAGTATCTCTAACCCTAACCCTAACCCTAGCCCACTTACCTGAGCATTTGTACCTCCTACCACTCTCCCACACTTACCTTCAGAGCCCATCTGGACCAGACTCTATTTAAAAACACCAGATGATTTGCTCCTTCTCTGCCTTTGCCTTGCACATCTTCGCCATTAAATTCTACCCATCTTTTCAACATCCATCTTCAATACTCCTTTATATTTGCTAATAATCTATGGGCATGATATAGATACTCATATGTGAGCACTCCCTTTCTCAAACGCAATAGGATTTAATGTTTATCTTACAGCATGGCCATATTTTCCTTTACATTTCCCATATTTATGCATTTTCCCCATCATTAGATCTTAGGACAGATATTTGGTCCTACTTACATCTTTATTCTCTAGAGCACTCAGCAGAGTACTTGGCACAGAGTAGGAACAAGATTAACATTTACTGAATTGATATTTTAGTCAAGTTTATGCATTCTCCCCCGGCATATGATCACATAATTTAAACTAGGAAAACAACTGTTAGTCATTAGCGACAAAATAGCATCTAAAGATAGCTTGATGGCAATAGAGTCAGTCCGTTTACAGAATAAATGGATGTTGTAGGGACAGGGAAGGTTCTAGACTGAGTATTCAGGTTCCAAAGGCAGAAATGATGGTTTCCTAAGATCCATGAACACGTTTATGTCTTCTTTTCCATATGACATTATTTTGCAAGTGAAAATATCCACATGAGGTCACATGTTCCACAGAGTACAGTGAGGATGCCTTCAGGATTTGGATCCTTTAGAAAGAACCACACTGTGCTTATTTGGCATCATCTCCGGCAGTGACTAGAATCCCTGCTGTCTGCAGTTCTGCTGTGATTACTTGCATTTTTATGGGCTTACTAACAAGAACTACAAGGCACAATGGTATGATGAATTAGATTTTCCCAAAGCAACATATTATTAAGAAGGAAAATATCTCCAGGAAAGTATCGTTAATTGTCCTGGAACAATCCACCATAACAGATACCCTGAATAGCCCTAAAAATTCCCAAATCAGGATTTTGTTGTTTATTGATTTTATCAAGAACGAGTGAAAGCATCTGACCATCCCGTAATGTAAGGAATTATCCTTTAAGATGGCACTTTCTATCAAGCAGAGGTAACAAAAGGACTGAGCAAAGGAAGAGGCCCCTTGAGAAGAAGTCAGTGTCAGGATCCCTCCAGTATATAAGCCAAGGGTGGCTCTGGACCAATGCAATTCAACTTTGAGAGAGGATGCATTACTCTGACACTTGGATCCTTTCTCAGGTACTAAGGAGGAGGCTGTAGGAGAGCAGCCTGGCTAGGATCAGGTACTTCTCTGCCCAAGCTCACAGGTTTATCCAGCAATACATGCTCTGGGAAGGGCACCTAAGGTGAGCAGAATCTTATCTTCTCAAAGGTAATCGAGAAGCTTTGTTTCAGTAGAAACAAAATTTAAAAATTCATTAATTCAACAAGTATGAGTGAAACATAATTTGGAATATATTATCTCCATCAGTCATTTCTTCCTCGTACGAATACAAACATAAAACTTGTAAACACACACAAGACAAACAAATACACAAACGATTCTCCCTAAATGTTACCAACCTGCATTAAAGAAACATTCCTCATTGGACTACCGTTCCTCTGAGATATTATTATTCATTTATAATCTATCATTTCATAGAGTCAACACTGACTTAAAAATTCTCAAAGTGCTGTGCATGTATGGACTTTGAAGACGATTGTGCCAACATCTCTAACTTCCTGCGTATGTCATACTCCTTTCCACACAGAAGAGGCTATCAATTCTATGTCTGTGCTAGAAGAGGAATCATAGGACATTTCACATATTAAATCACATCTATTTTAAGGAAAGGAGTACGGTAAACACATTTTCTCTATAAAGAATGCTATTTGTCATTTTTCTCATTAATCAAAGGTGATGTGTAACCTGCCAAAAAGCCCTATAGCATTTTCCTAATAAGTATAGCTTCTAATCTGTATAACAAGCTGCTTTGTTTTAGCCAAAATGACATTTTTAAAATCCATAAATACTGCGAGGTATAAAGAGGAAAAAAACTATAACATGTACAATGGCTTCTAACCAGGGAAGAACAGAAAGAGAGAAAAGAGAAAAACAGGTAATGCTTTCAGCAGATGAGTGATGAAATCATGCACAAAATTCCAACTGATTATTTGGGAATGGACAGGAAATCATTGTTATTAAAAAATAGTTTTAGCAGGACAATTATCTAGAAAAGGATGGCAACACATTGCATTGCCTTCAGCAGCCCCATAGAGCAGTGCGATACCTCCAGAAAGCAAAGTTCAGCCCAACAGTGTCCTCAGGGTACAACATGAGTGAAAGAGAGGGAGCACCCGTGCACATTTATATCCACTGTAGAACAATCGACCATCACCTATGGTGCCCAGTACCTCTCCTCGCCTGCACCCACAAATCCAGAATTAGATTCCACGTGTCCCCTCTGCAGCTAATTACATCCTAATTAAACCAAGCCCACTGCCCTGGAAGAGTAACTGTCCTTGGTGATTGACTAACATTTAAGAACGCACACATGTGAAACTAAGACAAACATGAGGGCAGAGATGATTTATGTGAAAGGGGCATTTAAAGAGGAATAAGTTACGTGAGGTTGAGAAAGCGTGCCCATGTAGAAATGGATGAGACATTTGCTGAAATATGGAATACTAGTTGTTGAAATGCTAGGTCAAATCAAGCAGAAATGTAATAGCTGTTATTTTACAATGGCCAAAGGGAACTTGCTAATTAGCATTTATCAAAAAAAGTTTTTGAGCGGCCAATCTTGGTCCTTTGTTTATGTAGAGTGTAAATGTTATGCATGGGATTGTCCTAATCTATTTGTTACTCTGGAACTGTCTTATACAACTAAAGACATTCTTTAAAGTGCTATTATTTGCAATTCAGAAATTGTATTTATGTTGAAATATTTATTACAAGGAAGTATGGCAGAAAGGCTTGTGAGTTACAGAACAATGTTGGAAGACTATGTGTCATCTGAAATTTTCTACAAAGTTTACTAAGACATTGGAGGGATAGTTATACCAGAAAAATAGAAGCAGTAATTTTCACACCTAAAATTAGAAACTAATGTTTTCTATGCAACATACAGCTACTCTGGGAGCAAAGGTATTTTTACAGGTCAAAGATCCTGGAAAATATACTGAAGTTACTATGCCAAAATCAAAGTGGCCAAGTATTAATAATGTTAGCTCTACTGTCTCCTTTTATATAAATGGAATTATTTTGAATCTAGAGCCCAGAAATAGACCTATACATATGTGTGCATTTGTTTCAACGAACAAAGTCATCTAAAGGGGAAAGGAATGACTGCTTATCCACATAGATATCCCTACCTAACACCACCATAAAATTAATATGAGATGGATCCTAAATCTAAATGTAAAAGCCACAACCGTAAAGCATCTAGAAGAAAACAGAGGAGATTACTTTATGATTTTGGATTATGCAGAGTTTTCTTTGACGGACTCTAGCAACAACTATAAAAAAGTAATAAATTTAAAATTTAAAACATCTGCTCATCAAAAGATGACATTAAGAAAATGAATTAACAACCTACAGACTGTCAGAAAATAGTCATAAAACATATACTGACAAAGTACTGGCAAGTAATCTATGTACCAAAGATTTTGGAAATACATATATCTTCCTTAATGAACCTAGTTTAAAAGTAAGCAAAATATTGGAACAGAGACATCACAAAAAGTGCATGATATTGTCAGTCATTAGGTAAAGACAAATGAGATACGACCACACATCCAAAAGAATTAAAGTGACAACTTTAGAGACTCCAGAACAACTGGCACTCTCATACACCGTTTGCTGGGAGTGTCCACTGGTACAGACTCTCTGGGAAAACCTCTCATCTTTGTTATAAAATTGAAATATGCAACTGTTCTTTGGACCAGCAATTCCACTGGTAGGCATTTATTCAAGAGAAATAACATCTGTCCAAATATGATTAATATAAAAACTGTGTAAAGCAGCTTTATTCATGATCATCAAAACCTGAAGACAGCCCAGGTATCCATGTTTAGGAGCATGGAATATTCCTCAGCAATAAAAAGGAATGAACTGATTCACACAACAACACAGATAAACCTAAAATATATTTTGCTGAGTGAAAAAATCTGATACAAAAGAGTACAGAGTGCATGACTATTTATATGAAGTGCTAGAACAGACAAAAATAATCTATGGTGGGGAAAATTCAGAAGAGCCATTGCCATGTCTGGGCAGAGGGCGGGGGACTGTCTGGGAAGGAACAGGAGAGCACCCTGGGGAAAGGTGACATTCTGTAGCTTGACTGCGTTTGGGTTATACAGGTGTATGCCTTTGCCAAAACTCACAGCATTTCATTGTATTTAAAACATATCTTCGGGCCAGCCCCGTGGCCAAGTGGTTAAGTTTGCGCGCTCTGCTTAGGCAGCCTGGGGTTTCGCCGGTTCGGATCCTGGGTGCAGACATGGCATCACTCATCAAGCCATGCTGAGGAAGCATCCCACAGAGCAGAACCAGAAGGACCTACAACTAGAATATACAACTATGTACTGGGCGGCTTTGGGGAGAAGAAATAGAAGAAGAAAAAAAAAAAAGATTGCCAACAGATATTAGCTCAGGTGCCAATCCAGAAAAAACAAAACCCAAACATATCCTAAAAAGGCAAACTATAAATAAGTATTGAACTCTACATAATGGTATCCATAATGAAGTATTTAGAGATGAAGTACACTCATGTCTCTAACTTATTTTAAAATGCACCAAAAACAAGGTGGATTAGGTAAGTGGATAGAGATGGATAGATGGATATTTGGTAATATGCACGTGCAGTAAAATGTTAGTTGCAGATTCCAGGCAATGTATACATGGATGTTCACTGTACAGTTCTTTCAACTTTTCTGTACATTTGAAGATTTTCAAAATAGAATTTTGAAAAAAGAAATCTAAAAGCTCAGGAACCATTGATCTATGTTACCAAGACTCAATTTTTATTCTTTGGTAAACTATTTTATCCCACCAAAGAAAAATATTCTTGCTCTCTACCCTCTTGTTCCCTCCATCACACAGCTTCCCATACTTTCATCTGTTTCATATCCAATCCCATTTCCTTTTTTCAAAGGGAAAGGAAGCAGTCTTATTTTCCTCAAAGTAGATTAGGGGGCACATTACATTTTACATCAGCTATTTCAATAATTGTCACTTCAAAGTGCTGTTGTTTGGATCTTGTTTGTTCAGTTTCCCGTCTGTCTTGTAGCCTTGTTTTTCTAGTCAATTTGATTACAATTAATATTGTTTTAGTTGGTCCAGCTTCACCACATCAAAATAAGATAGAATGTAACTAACAATAGAAATTTCTATTCTAAACAAAGAAAACCAGTCACTTTAATGGTGTTATTATAGGTACTCTTAACCCTAAAAACCAAATATCAGGTTTAGACTTGCGTATTTGATTCATGAAAGCACTCAAACAGACCTCACACTGGGCATGAAGAGACTGACCCTTATTTCCACTCTCCTTGGAATATTATAATATTTTTTTACTTAAAAAACAAAAGGACTAGCCTTACATCATTATCATTTGCATCACTGAATATCTACAATCGTATCTCTTCTTAGAAATCCATTAAAATGGACCATTTCTGACGTCTAACTTGCCTTCTGCAATGTACTCCTACTGGAACAGGAGGAGCGTGAACATTAATGTAAGCCATTTCTATTTTAACCACGTAGTCTAGAATTCATAAGAAATAGTCATCTTTCACTGGAACAATACCTAGAACAAATCTGCATGTGGGAAGATAGGCGTTAAAGTTCTCTCTCTCTTCAAAAGATTCGTTTTTGTTTTGTATAATTATAGCTGATAAAACTGTGTGCTACTTTCTGGAGGTGCGCACATTTAGAAACTATGCGGTTCATTTCATTTGCTATCCACTTCACTGTGGATGACCAAGTAAATGAGGTCGTGAGACTTAGGGGATGTGATAGGACTTGAACCCCTGCACATACGCAAAAGAAGACTAAATGCTGCTGAGTGCTGCTCAGGATGGCAAGGACCGGGTCTTAGTTACATTGACAGCAAGTGACATGTAGACTTGAGAGCAAAAGTCTACATTTCAATAGCTTTAATAATTTCAGTTAGAAGAAAAGCACACGTTAAAAAATGATACTAACAAGCCCAGCAGAAAAACAGAAGAAGCTATTTATAAATCAAGCCTCTAAACCAGGAATATAGAAACTCAATAAACCTCTTACATAATTTTTCAGTTTTTAAAAAGTGATTATGACAACATGCAGACATGAATCAAAAAAATAAGCTGAAAGATAAAAAGCATGCAATAACCCCAAAGAAACTGACATATATTTAATGAAAAAGAGTAGAAAAGACCATGTATAAAGATGAATGAGTGCGGTAATTTGCTTATCGAACAGGCAGAAGCAAAAAGTTATTGCAGCTTTCTAAGCATGGGAAACTAGACCAAGCGTGAAGGGGCAACCTCACAGTGTGAACAGCTAAATACAACATAGAGGTACCATCTCCTGGTACGCCGTGGAGTTCCTTAAAAGAGGCTTCAGACTTTAAAGAAAAAAAAGGTTTGAAGATTGTAAAACGGAGAAAGAGAGCAAGTGGGACACCATGATGACTATAAGGTGATGATTCTCTCCAGAACAAGGAAGTGTGGCTGAGAGCCTAAATGAGTTCCTCCTCAGGGTTTATAGAAGGAGATTAATTGCTCCCTACCATGAACTCTACAATGGGCAGGCTGGAAATGCTTCTTCACGGTGGTCAATACCAAGGCCTCCCTAACTAGACCAATGATGGTGTTAAATGTCCATCCATCATTTAGGGCAGAAAGGCAATCACTCAGGAGAGTTGAAAAGATGTGGGAAAAAGTCAGGGTGTTATTGATGAAAAGGCACAACTGTCTCAGTACAACTAGTCACTGTGTTAAAGAATGGGTTGGTACTCATATTATTCTTATTTATTAAAAGGTTCTATAGAAAGACGAGGGGATTACAGTACAGTATATCATTTTCAATAGGATTCCCAAAAATCTGGTGAAGAATAGCCAGTTCGGGCAAAACCAGCCTGGCTTTTCAAAGAAGAGTAAAACTTTCTAACAAGAAGTAGAGTTCTTCATGAGTTAAGTTAATAAGGCTCTTCAACCATTCAATAAAATAGTCACTGAGTAACTCGTATTGTTGGTAGTGTCAAGGTGCAAGGGATACAGCTATAAACAGGAGAGAAACTGCTCTCATGGACCTGACACTCTTGTAAGAGGAAACAGTTCACCTCAATCTCAATGAACTAACAAGATGATTTTAGCTAATGGTAAATGATACTGAAATTAAAAAAAAAAAAACATAAAAATGTGTTAGGAGGTAATCAAAGGAGATTCTTTAAAATAGATGACCAAGAAAAGTTCTCTGAGTGAGTGACATTGAAGTTGCTAACAGAATGATGAAAAGGTACCTCCCACTCAAGGGCCTGAGGGAAAGCATTCCAGGCAGAGGCGACTTGTGCACAGACCCCTGAGGAGGGAAGAAGCTTTTGAGTTGGAAGAACAGAGAGAAGGCCAGTTGTGATCAGAACATAGTGAGCAAAGGGATTCTTGGTAGAGGATTTATTCATTCAGCCATAGATGCCTCTGCCAGCACCACTATTCAAGTGCTTATATGGAGTTCTTGATTTGCCACAATGGGAACACACATGCCATTGTGTGGAATCAAAGAACTCTTTTTATGGTGAAGGAGGTGAAACAATGGGAAGTAGCATCAAAGATTCCGCAGATTTGATTCTATGTTGCATCACCTGGAAGCAGCCAAACTGACACGATGTGTGAAGGTTCTACTTAATGCTTAGTTAAGGGACCAGCTGGGCATGCCTAGGATGTTGTATATTCATTGAACCAATAACTGATACACAATGTTGTGTCAACAACCACTACAATAAAAAAATCTGGGAAACAAGAGGTCAAAATGGAATTGTCCCCTCTCACCATCACTCCTAGAGTCTGACTTGCAGACTCTAGTCTTAGCGTTGCTGATGAGAGGTCCTGGTTCCTGAGCTGGGACCCTAGGAACCAGGCGGATAGAGTAACAGTTCAACTGGACCTGAAGCCATGACCATTTTCTGGTCACTTAGAGCTCTGCTTGCAGTTAGATAAGCAGAAAAGTGTTGCTGCTACATAATGGTATCAAGAGTATATCTGGAACTCAGGATTCACTGGGGCATCTTTTGATGATTATGCATGGTGAAAACAGTGAATAAGCAACCATAAGTACATTAGCCTGGCAAGGGCTCAGACACTCAGTGATGGAGAGCTGAGTCACACACCAAGAAACCCACCAGCTGAAGAGTTGGCTGAGGGTGAAAGAAATCTAGACTGGGGATTCTGAAGATGGGAGTTGATGAATATTAACTATGGCCTCAACACAAGCATGAACAATGGGGACTATAGCTGGTTCTGCCACCTCTCCTATCTTAAATCATTGTTTTAGGGATTGCCAACAGGCCAGCCCCTTGAAAACAATCAGTGACAAAGTAAACCCAACGTGGGGTCCAGGAGGAGCTGAGCAATGTAAGAGGTAGACTGCAGCAGATGCTATCTGTGCCCCATGCCATAGCGCCATGGTTCAATTTATCCCAGCTTAGTGGTGGTGGACAGCTCTTGGCACACTCCCAGCATCTTATCTCCAGAGCTCTCAGGGAGTTCCGTGTTTCAGGGCTTTCCCTGAAGCCATGGCCTGGATGGAAGCACAGCTCCAAGGTACCAAAATGCAGTCGTTAAACAACAGGGCATGCAGATTGGTAGAAAAATGCTCCAGCTTTCCAACCTTTGGAAGGACAATTCTATGAGGCATTCTCTGGGTTCCTCAGGTGCCCAATGAGATTGTGCCCCAAGTGAACACTGCACTTCAAGCTCAACTACCCACTCTGTATCAGCTTCCCTGTCTCACTTTCCCAGCTCCTCACTGTGCTTCCCTGCATTACCTCCTAAATGAACCATTTGGGAGATGACATCATAGGCTCTGCTTTCAGGGAAACCCAAGAAATATAGTGACAGTCCCATGGGAAAGCATACATATATTAAACTGTATCAGGAACAAGAAGCTAAGCTAATGAGGTGGTCTACAGTGACATGTTAGGACATTAAAGAAAACATGTAGCTAAGTTTTAGTGTTGTCAAATGCAAGGTGCAGAATTTTGAGAATTTAAAAAAACTGCATATAACAAATGAATACTCCAAAATATCTATTGTGATCAAGGGAAGGGATGTGAATGCATCCATAGATTGTTTCCTGAGGAAACAGTCCCTAGTGAACTACTTCAATCATAGCAAGTAACAAAATTGTAGGAATTATTAAGAGTGTTTTGGATATACAATGGAAAAAATTAACCCACTCTTATATGACACCTTAGAGTGTTGGCATCTGCAAAATTTCTGTCAGTTGTTATGCAAATGGCCATTATTGTGTAAATGGAGCTAGAAGCTTGAATTTGAATCTTTTGACTTGTGCTTTCTGTTTGACATTGGGAAGAACTTTATGCCTGGCTTTCCTTGATCGGAAAAAAGGGAATATTAGAAGAGTACCTTCATCATAGTAAATGCTATTTAACTGTTTGCTATTGTTTTTATTATTGACTGGAAAACACCATGGAACATCTAACGGAATTAGCAAATGATTAGGAATTGTAACTGAAGGAAAATCAGAGATCTGGCCAGTTGACATACAAGGATGGTAGGAATAGAGGGAAGAAATTAATTTCCAAAAAATAATCAGCATCCTGGGATAAAGCAAGTTTTAGCTTATTTACCAATGCCGAAATACAAAGATACAAGGGTACTTTTTTCAAAATGAGTAAACTGGGGACAAATAAGATGAAGAACTTCACGTAGTAATGAGAAATGTGTGGAATCCATTGCTCCTAAGAGGTGACAGGGATTTAACCAGTGTTTGTACAAATTTGGGGAAAGGAAGTTATAGAATGCTACAAGAGGAATGAGATTACCAAGACTTTGAGGTTGGCAAAGGGTCTTAATGAGGCAGTCACCAATGACGTTCTTTGTTGATTCTGCTCATTGCCTTATTTAATGTTTCACGACCTTGCTGTGAATACTTGCATGAGGTACAGAATGTATTTAAAGTAAGAGCATTAATAATAGTTTTTCATTTCAGATAGAAGGATCATTAAATAAAAAATTCATTCTTTTGCTAATTCAAATGACATTTGTTGAGATGTGCTCAAAAATGAAAGGATGTGTTTGAAGACAAAATTGCTTGAAGGTTAGTGGTAACCTGCCTTTGCTATTAGTGAAATTCAAGAGCCATTATGGGGAGTAGAAGTAAAATTATAATATCAATCAGAAAATAAATATTTTCAGCAGAACTAACAGAATAAAGTTGCACATCCTTAGAAGACAAATTTCTTTCCCTCCCTATCTCTGAGAAATCATGTATTTTGACTTTAAAAATAGCTGTATAAACTATTAAGTCTTTTTAGTAGCAAGTAATAATGGTTTATCATAGGTACAGGCTTAGAAAATGATTAGGTACACTTAAAGTTGAGTATTTCTACAAAATCCAAGACAGTCTATTGCCTTATTTTTTTTCAAATTTTTTTTTCTGCCTGATGTCCCATCACTAATAACTAGATTAACTAAATTTTGAGTTTACATTGGCTACTTGAAAATTTACTTGTAATCTTAATTGGATTATGTATAGAACTTGTCCATGGTTTAAAAATCCAAGGGGAACTATGACTTTTGCAAGGTAAACCCAGGCATTTCATCCATCATTCTAATCTGTTTTACAAAAAAGATCGAAGCAGTATTTGGGGAACAAAACGGATGACAGAAAAATAGCAGAAGTATGTCAATAAAAGTGATATTTCAGAGATCCAGGAGACTAGCAGATAATATGAACATTATCACTTCATCTCTTTAGATATTACATTATCACTATTCATGTTATTATGGATGATATGAATCTTAGGTACTCATTGTACGCTGATAAGTAGCACAAGGAACTGATGTTTGTGATCAGATTCTGTAATGCAGTGAAAACTAGAAGTCCATGTACCAGCCCCTGTAAGAAGGAAATGGAAACTACTAGCAAAAGTATATAAGTGCACTGATGGGCAGGCTATAAAAAAAGGAACCAAAACAAAACCAAATTAAAAAGCTCATTCACACCCATTATTCTGACATGTATTTCTATTTTCTTGGAAGATTCTTTTCTGACCATCCAGCTTCCTCAGTTCTGTAGCCTACTGTTCCAGCAAGAAGGTACGTGAGGGTACAGAACACCTAAGTGTTAGAAAGATGGGGTTCCTTGATAACAGGATTGAGGCAGAAAAGTTGTCATATTTCCTTGTTTTGGTTTCCATTTTTGTTTGGGGTTTTTTTTGGTTAGGATTTTCTTGTTATTGTTGTCGTTTATTTGTTTTTATTGTTTTGACTTGTTCTCTGAGGAGTCTGGGATTCAAAGAAGGCAAGCATTCTTTCGAAGCGAGGGTCTTCCCTTTAAAGGTCTTGCCTTTGAGACTGAGTGAGACCCCAGGGGAAATGACTCTGGACTTGGACAGTGAAGAAGAGGCTGAAAAGGAGGACTCTTTGCAAGAGCACTTGATGCAAAGTTGCAACAAACCAGCAGCTGCAGTTGCCACCGTTCTATCCTCAGCTTCACAATGTTTCCCTTGGCCAAAAATGCATTAAGTTGTTTCTCAGGTCGAAGCATTCAGCAAATGGTGGCAAGGCAGACCCACTAGAAATGGGCACCTGATTTCCATGACAAATATGGTAATGCTGTATTAGCCAGTGGGGCCACTCTTTGTGTTGCTGTGAGAGCATGTACAGCAACATAAACTGGAATAGAATGGAACCTGCCCTCTGCTGGCAGAGTCACCCAAAGTGATGGAGAGATCAGTAATCATCCCAGGTGGTGTAACACTGAATTGTTTCAAAACCAACTCATAATTGATGTCAAGTGAAAGCACTGTGTACATAGTAAAATACGACATGATTGAAGAACAAAGTACCTTTGAAACCTTTGAAAAAAAAGAGGTTGAAAGGGAAGGATCACTTATTTATCTCTCCATGGCTCTCATAATACCTAAAGTATTATACTTTTCATAATTATGTTTCTCTGATGAGTTTAAGGAACCACTTTAGCCGGTGGCTTAAGTTTGACAAAAAGATATTTAGATGCTCAAAAGTAAGATTTTATGAATTTTGGACTTTGGTATTCAGAAATATTTCCTTATTTTCAAGCTAATAATAAATATGCCTACCTGCCACCTGTAAAATTATTATAAAAGGACGAACACATGAATGAAGGAATAACTAGATAGATAAACAAAATTAAATTTTTTAAAAAATCTTCTTTCCATTTTGTTGATCTGATAATTCTGAATTTGGTAAAACCTCACTTGCCCAAATTCTACAGTATCTAAATTTAAATTTATAGATGAGAAAGAATACTGGCTTCAGAGTCAAAAACCTAGGAGCAAGGCCCAGTTTTGCCTTGTTTTTTTTTTTAGCTAAAGGACTTTGTGTAAATCATTTAATATTTCTGAGCTTCGATTTCTTCATCTATTTAACGAAACAGACCAGTTGACTTCTTAGTTCTCATTTTGTTTCAATATTTTAAAATTATAAACCATTAGGAAAGTCACTACTAACTTTTTTTTCAATCAACTGGTTCAAGTTTCTGTGGTTTATAAGGTGATATCAAAAACATTTTAAGGTTTTGTTGTTGTTGTTTTGGGTTTTCTGGTGAGGAAGACTGGCCCTCAGGTAACATGTCTTGCCAATCTTCTTTTTCCTTGAGGAAGATTGTCCCTGAGCTAACATCTGTGCCAATCCTCCTCTATTTTGTGTGTGGGATGCTGCCACAGCATGGCTTGATGAGCAGTGTGTATGTCAGCACTCATGATCTTAATCTGCAAACCCCAGGCCACTGAAGTGGAGTGTATGAACTTAACCACTACACAACTGAGTTGGCCCCCTAAAGTATTTTTAATATTTCAAAAAAAAATCACCTCTTTACATAAAGAAAAAAAGGCACAAGACTCCTGAAATATTCACGCACAATCTGTAAGTGTTTCTACATTCTCTGATTTTCTTCTGTTTAACTATATCACAGATGTGGTATGGCTGATGAGCATGGCCCTGCTAGATTAAAGATACACAGTGACATTCTGGAGTAGGGGTCGGGCTAATATTTTTAATTTTCAATCTCTTCTCTAGACTGTAATTGTTCATAGATATTAGGCCTTAAGACATATGCCAATTTCAATGACCCAGTTGTTACATCTGCATTTGCTTCCAAAAAAGTGGAATTTCTGTGAAATTCCTACTAACTATTCCTTTCGATTTGCCATTTTTCATTAGGTAAAAGGTTCCAGCAGCTTCACCATTGTTACAACATTTCCTTGCATCCAGGAGGAAGTGGGGAACAAGAAATATAATACAGGTGGGTATGCCATTCTGATACTAGAGCGCAGTTAAATGTGATGGGTGAGGAAAGCAAGTATCCAACAGAATGTCCTCGAGAAGGAAAATGATGTTATCGCATGACTGCCCGCCTCATTACAAAGTGGAATTCACCACTGCACATTTCTCTGTGAGCCTTCAGCTTCTGCTGTTCAGGAAAGCAACTCCCTAGGTTTCCTATAGCAGCTGCTATCAGGAATCTATCAAATATTTTCCTTCTACTTTTACCTCTCTCAGTCTCTGTTTCCATGTTCTTCTGAGGCAATTGCAAAAGAGGGATGAAAGATTGTGCCTCCTAATTCTTTCATTAGTTATTTATTTATATCTGCTGTGGGAAAGGAGATTATGGAAAATGTGAGAGCAATTCACACATCAATGTTTTAAGACCCTATGTACAAATGGAGCTGCTGCAGAAAAGCATCTTCCCATAGGCACTAATTAGAAAGCAGTAAGTTCACTTGGGCAGCAGTTTTCTCCTATTTCTTTTCCTCTCTACCTGACCTGTTCTTTTTCACTTTAATTTGAACATTATCCACGTCCAAAACCAAACAAATAAAAAAATACAGTAAAGGAAGGCAGAGAAGAATATTAACTAACAATTTGGAAAGATTACTTTTCCCCAATAAAACATGCTGCATTCCTGGAAAACATTGAAGCACAGCAGGTTCCACATCCCTGAAATATTAGATAATGGGTATTTGTGAGGACAGACTACTGGAATCTATGACAAATTAGCTTGGCCTCTAACTCCACGGTCGTTATGAAGCATTTCTAGATGTTGGTCATGATTAAAGCTGAAAATGATTTTGGTGACACTACTTCTGTGTTTATCACATGACCTTAGTTCAGGGCCACAAAGAGGAACAAAAATACACATGAGACAATCTGGGGTGCAGAATGCTTTAGAATATAAGAACTCTGAATGGTGGCTATGTGTTTAATTTAGATAAAATTTAGCACAGAATTCATGTTCAATATATTTAATACGGAAGGTGAAAGAATAGTCATTATAAGGATATACATAAGAAAATAACATTATTAATTCATCTATTCAACTAATAAATTATTGAACATCTACTATGAAAGAGTCTGTGCTAGATACTGGAGGATTAAAAAATGTATTAAGTAGTTTCAGCAAGAGTTTACAAGGTCATGATCACAAGGCAGATAGACAATAAGTCTGTATAGTTATGATAACCCCTTGGAGATCCGGATCTGGGAATGTACACACCAGTGCTATGCACCACAAAAGAAATACCTCCAACGACTACGTTACAAAAACGATATATACCGTGGACAAGGAGGAAAACCAAACAGGGCTGTGAAGAAGCTCAGAGGAGGAGGATGGAAGAAACAGGATGACCCAGGCTAAGATTTATCAACCCTAATGCAATTTTCAGAGCAAAACGCCCTGGGAAACAGCAGTCCACTGGGAAAAATGTCACTGCAAAACCAACCTAGACCAGTGATTCTTAACCAGAGGCTACAATATACTGTAAGATTTAAGAGTGTGAGTACAGAGGTTTGTGACTGCCTGAGTGGTTCAAATTCTGCTTTTCTTACTATCTAGCAGATGGAATGGCCTTGAGCAAGTACCTCTCTGTGCTTCAGACTTCTCATCTGTAAACTAGGGAAAATCATTGTGTCTCTCATAAGAGTTGAAGGATTAAATGAAGAATTTAATATATGCAAAGCTGAGAAACATGTCTGGTGTGAGGTAAGAGAGCAGTACCTTGTAGCTTTTTCCCTGCTCTTCCACACACACTATGTCAGCTTTCCTGAGCATCCTCCCTAGTGCTCCTCACCTATCATTCTCTATCCCAGCCAGATGTTTCCTTCATGATCACAATAACCTTTGTTATTCCCACTTGACACACTGTTTCATCATTTTACCTATTTGTGTACCTGCTTCTTTTGAATTTGTCTTCCTCAAAATATAAGCCCTATGAGTATATGGATACATCTATATTTTGGGTATGAAACATAGAAGACGTTCAATAAAAATTTGTTAAATTGTTACTACTGATGATGATGCTGATAGCTTGCCACTACATAGCACTTTCTTTGTGCTGGCCAGTGTTCTATGCATTTAAATATAGTAGTATTCTTAATTCTCACAGCAATTCCAGGAGGCCTGCTTCAGAGGTAGGTACCGTTACTGTCTCCATTTTACAGATAAGGACATTGAAGCACAGAGAGGTTAGAAAACTTAGAAAAAGTCGCACAGTATGTAGCAGAACTGAGCGGTAAAACCTGTAGTCTGGCTCTCAAAATTGATATTCTTGGTCATTAAGCCACCCGGCTCTAAATGCTTAAATGAGGGATATGAACAGGGAGCTGCCCGGGGGTGGGTGGCCAGCTAGAGGGCAGAAATGACCCCCAAGCCAACCAGAGATGGGACACGGGACAGATATAAAGAAACAAGAGGAGCATCCTGCACTTTACAATCTTCCTAGAACCCCAGTGGCTGAAGCTACCTCATCTATAACTGAAAATAAATTCTCTGTGTTTGCATATATCCTGTGAATGGCCTGTCAATTACCTGAGTCTTGCTCCTTCATCCAGTAAAGCTGGGTGGGTCCCATGCCCAGAGTTTGGACACAGGTTGACTGAGTGTGAGTTGTGGTTCTTACTAGCAGTTCAACTCTAGGCAAGTTATTGATTCTCTTTGCTCCTCAATCTCCTCACCTGCAAAATGAGGATTATAAAGTGCCTACTTCATAGGTGCGTGGTGAGAAGTAAATGAGTTAATACAGAGAACAGTGCCTGGGACTAATGCAGCTCTGACAATTATCCATCTGAATTCACTGGTGCTTTGGTCTAGTCTGTTATCATTGACAGGTTTCTAGCCAAAAGTGACAGGTTTCTATACTTGGAAATTAATCCATGTCAGTACTCAGAAGCAGAAACACTGAAGGAGCAAAAATAAAGTGGATACCCACCAGCGAACAGATGCTGGAGGTTTAATCCATCAGGGGCATTTAAATGCAGAGTCAAAGGTATGGCCAGGGCTTTGATCCCCAGCATAACTATCAAGTCCGAAGAGTAAGAAAGACGGCATCATGAGCATGCAAAGCTCAGCGACACCAGGGACTGAGCAGGAGAACAATGGAAACAGATGAGGAGTGAGCTATATGGTCTAGGCACAGCAGACGCCCAAGGTGTGGATTGATTTGAAGACGGTGGCTTATTTCTCCTTCCTGAGTGCCTGGCACTTGCCATTGTCTCTGATGATCAAAACAGGAAATTGGCCCTCCTCCTGCATCATGCATTCCAGACTCTCCTCTCTGTTAATTCCAAGCCCTGTAGCTCCCAGGATCTTATAAAATTCACCTCTATCAGCTCGTGCACAGGATTTTCCACAAGCATTGCTCCTAAAACTCAAACTCCCTTATCCTGTGCCTGTAACCTTGCTGTCTACATCTCCATCAACCTCTACATCCGACCATAACGCCTAGGAGAAGAGCTAAGATCAACAAATTTTGCAACCACGGTTAATGTTAGATACTTCACTGTTTTTAACAACAAAGATTTGAAGTGGCAACTCCATAAAGACTGATAAAGCCTTCCGTGGTGGTGACTTTAGGTATCAGTGGGCAGCCACATGTTTAGTGGGTCCTTGACATTTTGAGGAAGCTATTTTGATGTAACCTTTTTTTTTTTTAATAAAAAGGACAATCTGACTAAATTGTTTTGACACGGCCTTGGGGAGAGTCTGGCCTGCAAGCACTGTTTTCTTATTACCAAGTAATGTGTGAATTTGATGTTCTCATCTCTTCCCTCATCCGCATCTTAGACTAATCAAAGAGGGAAGGAGGAGGGGTGGGGTGGTGAGCCCTCTGGGGATAAACTGCTTGGGTTCAGATTCTGGCTCTGCCTCTGTCTAGCTGTGACCTTGGGGAAGTTAATTTCCTCATCTATAAAATTGAAATGCAATATTACCTTTTAGGGTTGTTGTGAGCAATAAATGAGATAATGGGTGCTTGGCCAGGGTAAACGCCCACTAAGTGTCAGTTATTCTCATCAGCATTACCTATTCTTATCATCATCATCCACCAGATGGAGTCCACCGTACTCAGTACTTGGAAATAAACCATGTTTATAGATTTTTGTTATCAGTTTTCAAGCACACCATGTATCCTGCTCTATGCATAACCTTTATAATTTATAGTAAATGTTATTGAGGGAGAGGGCAGTGAGAAATAAAATATAATGAGCAATCATTGGACAAATAAATTACATTCACTTTTTAAGTACATTTTGCATGCAGTTTAAAGGTAGAAATACTGAAGTGATATGATTTAAAATATACTTGAGAGAGGTGATGGGAAACCCAAAGTTATGCTTTTCTTTTAAGGAATACTTTCACATGTGGAAAATCTGTATCTTCGTGTTTACTGATGCAGAACTGCTTTACACTTTGACCTCTTCCCATCGGCATACAGAAAACATTTACCCACAGGTATTAAATATGACTCAGCTGAATCACAAGCCCCTGCCCTCCCTTCCATCCACACAAACTTACGCACCCATGAGCATCTCACCATTGGGTATGAGTGTGCACACCAATAGAAATTTGTTCTTAAAATCCATGGATCAATGTTCTATTTCACTTAACCTGCATTTTCCCCTTTCTAGATGCCTTAACTCTGGAGTTAAAATACAGTTCTTCCCATATTTGAAACACACGGTGTTCTAAAGGTCTCAGACTTCTCAGGTTAGCAGGCTTTATCTCATCATGTACCCAGATCGCTATTAGTTTTGGCTTCACGTCAGACTTCTAATCAATTCCATACCCTTGTTCAAGTCGTGTTTCTTATTTTTCTCCTCTAGTCAGGTGTTCCCTCCCTTGTTCTTTGTTCTTGTTCATTTCACACACAACTGGTCCCATTCATATGAAACACATCCTTGTCCAATCTGTTGTGTTTTACAAGTGAATCTTCGCAACAGAAAGCCATTGTGTCCTTCCACGTTCAGAAATCCAACTGCAGGCACGTGAAGCTAAACTAAAGGCTAATCATTTGTCTAATATTGTGAACCAAACTGTGATAGAGTTGCAGATGTGTGGAGAGTGTTTAGCTAACTCAGAAATTATGTGACCCCTTGAGGTACATTTCTCCACCCTGTGAGGCTCTAAGATCTCAACTGAAGAGACGAGAGAGACTTCACAGGAAGTTGATTTCAAACTCAATTACTCTTTAGCCCGAGAATGTTTGAATCAGACTTACAGTTGCAGGGAACAGAAACTCCCTCTGGCCATCTTACATGTCATGTGGAATATCCCCTCGGTGCAATGGTAGCCTCCTAGTCTACCTCCAGGCAAGCTGTCCCAGAGGTGACAGAGCAGAAAGACTGTCAGACCAGATGAAAGTCAATAGATCAATATACAAATGTTTAAATAAAAATCGTTATAGCAGAATGTAGAATATTATGCAACTGTAAAAAATAAAAATAATACAGAACTACAAAACTTAACTTTGAGAGAATTACTATAAATTATTGTCAAATGAGAGAAACAAATCTAGAAAAAAAATCTGTATCTGTGTATGAGTGTAAATACATCTCAAAGATCCCAGTAAGGATGGTCACTAAAATGTTAGCAATGGTTATCTCAGTGGTTTCGGCCTCATACTTTTTTCATAGCCTTCAAGTGTTACATAATGAGAATGCATTATTTACACAGTAAAGATTATAAAGCTATTTCATTATTAAAAGGCACTGGTGTAACTATATCTTATTTTTCTCATTAAAAAATATACTTTCAAAATAACTTATTGCTCCCATCAGCTGCTAGTCAAAGAAGAAAGAAAAATTGCTTAATGCCCATCATTGAAAGGAATTTTAATATAATTTAGCAAAATTGAAAGTAAGGCACATTCTCTCTGTGCCTTCCAACAACTCCAAGACTATAACAGACGACAGAAGTTTGGCTGTACATTTAATAAAGAAAACAAATTAAAGGAGAGCTTTGCACTGGGACTTTTGAATCTCAGTGGCAGCTGCCAAATTAAAAAAATAAGTAAATTGCCATAGATCAAGCTGTAGCAGCACCCCCATGAACCAGGCGGGCTCCACAGGCCGAAGCCACATCAGTGCTGTGATGCTGGGGGTGCCCTTCATTTCTCTTTGAATGTGACCGGGCCTCTTGAATGAGAACACTAGGTGGCATGCCTGCCAAGCTCTGAAACGCCATTAGGCACCAGGAAAAAAGGCCATTATGATTCTATTTGGAGATCACATTTTCCCCTCCTAGGCTAAGACGAACTTCTCTAACATAGGCACAGGCTCTGAGTCTCTTTACCGAGAAGATCAAAAAGTTTCTCTGAGGGCACTGGGTGGGAAGGATTCTTGGACATAGAGCAGCTACATCATACAGGTGCCTGCAAAAGAACAAGCAATCCAATTCTCCTTGTGGGTCATCTGCAAAATGCTAATTGTGAATTCTCAAACCTTCATAAAAAGAATTCTATTTCTGATAAACCAATTTTAGTAGATGGGTCTCTCCTGGCATGGTTGATTTTCTGGGAAAGATTATGACTGGCCTACCTCTTAAAGTCACAAGGGTGTCTGGGGGTGTTTGCTCAAGCAATCTTAGACCTGATTCTGGGGAACCTCTGAGTCTGGCAGGCCAAGATTTGGGTGAGCTGCCATCACTGGCAGATGCTTCCTGTGGGCTGAGCAGGCACAACCAAGTGGCTTTCTTGAAGTTGGAAGTACCACATCCCTCAAATTCCTACTAGCAACCTACTTGTTGAAGACTAAATTGACCATTTATAATCAGCAGGATTCTGTCATATTTTGCAAAGTATTGCATGCGGATATGGCTGTATGTTCAAAAGGACCTATATAATTCTTCAATAATCAGTTTTACGAAAGAAGAAATGAGTGATCATTCAGGTTTTCTTGTCTAGCTGGGGTCAAAGCCTCAGCCTTTGATTGTGGAGCATTTTATCTGGGTGTTTAGTTTCATGGAGTTGCATAATCTCTTCCTCTTCCGTCTTAAGTGCATTTTGAAAACTGGGCCTATAGTTCAGTGGTGCCCAACCGAATGCCATATATTTTCTATCTGAACCTATAGTCTTGGCTAGCCAGACTGTTTAGCAACCTAGCCTAACATTTTTTTCATCTTTAGTCTTTAGCCCAAACTATGCCCTCCCCACCTCAGGACACCCCACCATGTATATCTGCGCCATGACAGAAGGAGCCCAAGGTCTCCACCTGGCTTTGGACACCACAGTTTGGACTGGTGGCTCTCCTGATCACAGAGCTGCCCAGCAGCTGCTGCATTTCCTCAGACCCCAGCCGGAAGGTTCTTCGCCTCCAGCCTGCTGTTGAGCCCCTGTCTGCTCTAGTGCAGCTCCCAGCCCTCTGATCACAGGTAGAAATGTCCTTGCCAAACAAAACCACTATTGGTGATAGAAGTCAGAAGAGTGGGTACCCTAGGTGATGTAAATAATTGAGTAGGAGGGGGCGCAAAATAATCTTCTGGAAAAGGTCTAAAAACTCTATCTAGATGAGGGTTATGCAAGCATATAAGTAAAATTGTTGTCGAGCTGTACTTGGAAGACTTCTGCCTCTTACTGTATGTAAACAACCACCAAGGAAAGTGTCACCTGACAAGGTCTCTCATTAGTTGTCCATTTGGCTCATCTCTAGGGTTGCCTTTGACTCAATTTCCTGATTGGATGTGAGCATGAAGCAGAAAGCTCTGGCTCCTTCACAGAGCCCTTGAACCTTGTAAACAAAGTCAATGTAGCAAATAGAAAAAGTCTGAACTTGTGGGACTGACAGATTTGATTTATTTTTTGTTCTGCCTTCTTTTTCTGGGGGATAGGATAATTTCAGGAAGGAGACAGTACTCTTTGTCGTCCTATTGCTGTGTGTGTGAGTGTGTTTAGCAAAGCCTATTTCCTAGAAACCTATATGGGAAGCCACAGCTAGAAGCCTTTGTGATAGATGTGAAATTCATTGCAAAGGCATATTTGAAGTGGTTTTTCTTTACTGTGATTCTCTTTGAATTTGAAGCTGTATTGAGAAAGTGACAAGGAGGAAAGGATATGTTACTATGATCAGCATGCTCTCCCCAAATAAATATTTTCACTTTGTTGAAAGTTATCAGAGGTCTTGAAGATACTACAAACATATAGTCACTTGTACCACGAACTTTCTTTAAATCCCACCAAATAGAATGGCCAGCCCAAAATAGGTCTGAGAAAAGAGCTGTACATTGTGATAATCTGATGGTCCCAAAAGAGTATTTTTTCCTCCTTTTTCATCTTTTCCCCTTCCCCATACTGACCGAATGATATGTGGTCTTTGTAATTTGTTCCAATCAACTAGTTTTCAAAACTTCACTGCAGGAAACTAACTCAACTAACATATTAGTAGCCTAATTAACTTTCAAGTTACCTTTTTGAGGTGAAAAAGCGAGTATATTACGCAACAAAGAACGTTGGACTCCCCATATCTCAATGAGTCAATTCGTTCATTCATTCCACATATATTAACTAAGTCCCTAGGAAGTGCATAATCACCTCAACAAAAGCACTGAAGATAGAGACCAAAGAGGACATCAGATAACAAGTAAAATTAAAGCAAATTAATTCTAGTTTAGACTATATAGGCATCATTTTCAGATGAAAATGTAAGTTTAAACAAACAAATCACTTCAACCACCTGGAAGCTTATTTATTTACACTCTATTTGATTCAAGATGGAATATAAAAGAGCCCATAACAATACACCCAAGAGAGGGTATCTGTGGGGGTGGGGAGCTGACAAAGGGAAACAAGAGTGAAAATTTGAATAAGAGCTGGTGGGGACATTCCTATACCAGGTCAAGTTGCCAAGTTTTATATGCTTGCCAGAGGCAGAGCGCACTCTTGTTCCTGAGCTTTCAAGCAAGCAGAGAGAAGGAGAAAATGGGATTGGCTACATAAAACACACAAACCGTTTGTTTAGTTTATTACTATTTCTGATACTGAAACTAAAGAACGATTCTCATAAATCCTAATAAGTGGTCGCTTCGCAGTGTTTTGAGCAACACCTCCAGGCAAGCTGGGTAAGCAGAGTGGACACACCATCTCTGAATCACACACAGGCTCTGCCACAGATAATATACTTTCACACATAGTACATGTTAAATATTTCTTGAATTAAATGAGACAAAGGAAGTTAAGCAGAAAGTGGAGAAATAAATAGATAAATATTAAACAGAGGGTCAAGCTCAGACCAATGTTGATGTGTGTTGTGAACAAACCACAAATCCCATATGGTGCACCTGAAAGACATAAAAATAATAGAAATAATAATAATAGAAACAGAGGAAGGGGAGAAGAAACTTAGAATCGCTGATCAATCACTAGGTATCGGGCCCTCAGCAAATTGGCTTACGTGCATTTTTGTTTTTATCCCAGCGCTGTTTTGCAGACTCCATGTATCCGTGGCCCAGGAGAGAGGAGCACAGACACACTGAGCTTTAGATACAGGAGAGCTGCTAAATAATGTAGCCAAGGGCCCTCATTTTAAAGATGAGATTGGTTATGTTGTTATCAAGAACAAAAAATAAATCCTCAATTCAACAAGTCAGATATTAGCGAGGCGTTATTCCTAGAATATGCATCAACAGGATATCAGTAGTCTGAGTTCCTGCCTTATCTCCTCTTGTGTTTTGGAAATCTCACAAATGATATGTGTGTAAAGAAAAGAATTACATACAAAATGAGTTCTCTTTACACATTTACTCTGCATTCCCCAGTTTCCACCCTGGAGAAGAACAGTGTTGGTGGGGTTATTTGCTGTGCTCATGGTATACTGGTTCTCTATTTGGTTGTTGCAAATACACTAAATTGTAGTCATTAAACACAGATGTTGCTTGGAGTTCAAATATAACGCTTAAAATCATGACTCCATCTGCATTTACAGCTAGAATGGGGATAAACTTGATGAGAAATGCTATCTTCAGAGATGTCCAATATAACCTTATAAAATACAAGTGAAATGTTACTTTACTGGTAGCTGGGATCTGAGTCTGAGTATAAACAGCGCCTGCCTAGTTCAGTCATGCCAGCGAGGCCCGCCTGGAGGACTGGAGGGGTTGATTTAGCAAAAGCCTACTTGCAAGAAAGAGTGAAGGGTCACCTGAGAAAGAGCTCCTCCTAAGTGAGGAGGGCGTCCTGGCACCAAGCATGAGCCAAATACAACCCTTGAGTTGGAAAGATGGATGGCAAGTTATTACCCCCTCAGCCAGCTGTCATGGTTTATACTGGCATTCTAGCAAGAATCTGCAAGGAGCACCAAAGGTGTTTCTTTTTCTCACTAAAATACATATTTGAAGCTCAGAAGAGTGCATCTTAGGACAAATGCCAAAGAATGTACCAGATCTCAAGAACCAACTGCTTACTTTGCATCTCAACCCTGATGTCTGAAAGGCAGCTGAAATTCAAAATGTCCAAAACTGGTCCAGCCCCATGGCGCAGTGGTTAAGTTCCTGTGCTCCACTTTGGCAGCCCAGGGTTCACAGGTTCAGATCCCAGGTGCAGACCTAGTACTGCTTGTGAAGCCACTCTGTGGCGGCGTCCCACATAAAATAGAGGAAAATTGGAAGAGATGTTAGCTCAGGGACAATCATCCTCAAGCAAAATGTCCAAAGCCATACATGATGATCGTTTACTCCAAACCTATTGATTGCTCAGTGTTCCGTGTCTTAATGAATGACATCAATCTCAATCTGGTTTCCCAAACCACCTTTGTAGTTTCTATAGCAAAACTATATCTCTGCCACTATTCTATTCCTTTCTCTTCTTCCTCATTCTATGAAGTCCCTGTCTTTCTTAGTTTCTCGAATATTCCATGCTCAGGGTCACGGCTTGAGATGATTCTGTCAGGAAAGCTCTGCCAACACCTCCATTGCACAGCAAGATTTTGGCCATTTTCTCAAATATGGCAGGCTCTGCCAGGGTGGACAGCATCACCTGCAACTGCACATACCCTTAGGGAGCTGAAGCAAAGTCCCTGCTGTAGCCCTATGGAGCCCCTTTGTATCTGTTAAGGTTCTGAATTGCTGGCTAATTAAATTAGTAGTCTATAGTGCATATGTGTGCCAGCTATCTTCTCTCTATTGTTCTAGATCTACTCACTATGCTTCCCCATATTGCCATCTGCCTAGAGAGCTCACCACCCACAAGAGGTGGTGAGAGGTTACGGTTCTATGAGATTTTGGGTGTTGCCCGTTGGCCTCTTGACATGTGAGGTGTAAGAGTTCCAGCATCCTCCTCCCAAGGCAGCTGTGGGGAAGCCTGTCTATGAAGGAGTCCCACTGCTGTGCTATCGAAACTTCCCAAGTGTGAGCAGCCTCCCCTCTTTCGGGAGCCTTTAAAAGCACAAGTGCCTTGGACCTCTTCTATAGGGTCACATACAGTGTTGATGTTTTCATCAAGGTGAATCCCAATAATTGTTCCATAATCATAACTACACTAATTACAATCCAAAAAGTATTTGTGTCTTAAATTTAATTCACAATCGAATAATCATTGTATTGTTTGAAACATTCAAAGTCAGGGTTTGTGAAAACTACTTTTCACCTACTTCTAAAGCCCATTATTACTAAGTCATTCCTGCCAACTTTTACAATATATCTGACAAGTTACCATTGGCACTTTTCTGCTGACTTCAAAGAATGATTATAAAATGGATTTCTATAAATGCATGAGTACTGGGTAACATACATCTGCATTTCATTAACAAAATTGTATTTTCCACAACTATGTGGCCTCGAGTAGATCAGATTTCCTGGCCAGCAACACTGCCCTACAATTGGCTCTTAAATGTGGGGGCACACTGTTTTCTCACATTGAGAATTATATGCACTAGGAAGGTGGCTGCTACCCAGATGGGGAAAACACAGGAGATGGAGAATTATGAAGATCCTAAAGAGAAAGGTATGGCTTTGGGGGCAGAGGTTGGGGTGGGGGGGGGACCAGAACCTGGTCTACAGCCAAAAGTGATCTGAGAGATAGTTCCTATGGACACATAACCCACACAGGCCATACAGAGCTAGCTCACGTCTGGCAAAGAATCTTCTGACCCAGTGTCCTCACTGAATCCCTTTGGGGATGTCCCTAAACCCTGATGGATGGCAGCCTGTGAAACACATTCCTCTGTGCAAGAAATTTGCTTCTTTTCCTGCCTCAATATGGGATGGGAGAGACTATAAGCCTCTCTGTCTTATAAAAACCAAGGATTTCTGGTTCCAAATTTTCACATGCCAAAGTACACATACTTGAAGGAATGCAACATGGTGAGGAAATAGTAAACTGTGAAGCAAGCAACCTTGGTCCTAGTCCCAGATTTGTCACTACTGGCTGTGATCAAGGCAAGTCTCATCTCATTTCTAGGCCTCAGACTTGTTAACCATAAAACTTTTGTAAGGTTTGAGTCACTCCAGTATGACTTTCCCTGACCCCCATCATACACCTCATCTCTGCAACAGCCAAGTACCCACTGCATTTTCTTCCTTTTTTCCCTCTCCTTTTTCTTCCTAGTTTTAGGAAAATACAGTTAAAATTTTTTAAATCCAAATAAACCCATTTTACTGGCCTAACTAGAATTCCCTGAAAGAAGTGTTGTCCAATAGAATTCAGTGATGACAGGAATGCTCTATAAGGTACCATATAGTAGCCAGTGGTCACAAATGCCTATTGAGCCCTTGAAATATGGCTACTGTGACTGAGAAATTATTCAATTTTATTTCATTTTAATTCACTAAAATTTCAAGAGCCACATGTGGCTAGTGGTTGCCATATTGGATAGCCCAGCTCTATGGAGATTTTTGCTAACTAATACAGACATCTCAGATTGCGCACTTGTCCTTTCAGTCAGTCAAACATTCAACAAACAAAAATTTATTGACTGCGTGACAGCAAAGTTCTCAAGAACTTATGGTCAGATGAGGAAACAAACACATACACTGACATTTTCTCTTGATGTCTCTTCCTAACTTTTCCTCTTTGAGCTTGTCCCCCACTGCCAACTTCTTTCCATCTTGATCCCCCAGTGAATTAAACATGCACATTTCACAGGTGCTTTACAGTTTCAGAAATCTACTTGTTTGGAGTAGAATGGGCACTATTGAGAAGTACTTGTTATTGATCTTTGAGAAATGTAGAGCAACCAATTTTATCCACTTTCTAACAGTACCAATTGTGGTGTCCTAAATGAGGCATTTATTTCAAAACTCTTACCATAAAACTGTAATCTAAAAAAAAAAAATGCTACTATCCACCTTGGACTTCTGTTCTCTCAAACCTTAAGACGGCCTATATATGATAAGGCAAAATTGACATTGTTGTTAAATTTGTATTGGGCTCTGCTTTTCTGAACATATAAATTGACATTTTCCTAGATTTTTTTTTTCCTAAGCTCATTGGAATTTCCCAAATTCAACACAATACAGAGCCATTTGAAACCAAATATTCACTAAATTTCAAGTTTTAACAGGTAAATTTGCAACATCTTTTCCAATAAATTGATAGAACAAAATCAAATATAGAAGCTAATATTGTACCAACTTAGTCTCCTGCCCACCCCCCTTCAAGATCATAGTTTTCCAAATAAAAGAAACAAAAATTCATGGCTGAATATACTGCTTCAAATTAAAACTAAAGTAATTAAAGTCCTTATTAAAAGTCATTTGTGTTGCCTAAGAAAACACTAGAAATGACAAAATCTCAGGTTAAGAATATCAAATTCCAGTGTTCTGTGTCCTTCGTTATAAGCGATTTGAAAATCTTATTCTCGCCAGGAAAGACTAGTGAATAATAGCTTAGTCTAAATGACAGCAGCTCTGTGGTGTCAAGAGTCCACATTTCAGATAATTTTCAGCTCTTGTTATCTTGATACTATGAGATAGAATTTAATAGATCGATTGAACATCTATAACCCACATTTAGCAAAGAATGTGTCAGCAGCATCCATGGCCTCAACAAAGATGGAGCCTCCCAAATATAAATCAAAGAAAATATAAGAACATCTCAGAAGAAAAGGATGACAGTGAGCCTGCACACTTAAATATTTTAAATGCCTTAGGGAATCAATGGAGTAAGCAGTGTTGAAAATAATGATGTACCAACTAAAGATATTTAGCTTTCTGCTAAGAGAGGAGGCAATGCAGCAGAACGAGAAAAACTTCAGAATTTTTACAAACCATGTGAGTTCAAGTTAGCACCTGACCTCATACTGTTTCTTTGGTAATTCTCTTTTTCTTTATGAACCTCATAGATATAAATAGCAATATGGATGCCTACCTTTCCCAATTCACACGGTTGTCATATGAATCAAGACAACGTGCGAAGAAATACTTCGTAAACTCTTAAAGGCGCTACAGATCCAGTTTATGGAATAGAATGTTGTATTGGAGGTTTCAGCTGGAGCACCAGATATCATAGATATTGTAAACCAAGAGAAGTGCTGGTTTCATATGCAAATTTACAAATCTAAAACCAGTGATAGGAGTTTTAAAATAGACTTCATTATTTTAGAGCAGTTTTAGGCTCACAGCAAAACTAAGTAGAAGGTACAGAGTTTCCATACATTCCCTGTCCAATATGTGATACAATTTTTTTTTTTTTTTGAGGAAGATTAGCCTTGAGCTAACACCCGTGCCCATCTTCCTCTGTTTTATATGTGGGACGCCTGCCACAGCATGACTTGATAAGTGGTGCGCAGATCCGCACTTGGGATCCCAACCTGTGAGCCCCGGGCTGTTGAAGCGGACCATGTGAACTTAACTGCTACACCACCGGGCCGACCCCACATGATACAATTTTTGAAACCCCTCACCAACACTGTGTGTGTTAAGGTTGATTTCTTGGAGATTGGGTGGAGATAATTGGTGACAATGATTTCTTTGTTGAAAATTGCACTGTATCAACATCCCAACATAATTGGACAACCCCCTTTATCTTAAATCAGGAGAGAAGGGCTTCCGTGGAATGACTCAGACAGTTTGATATGTCCCTTCTAGAGTTAGGTGGAGACAGTGAGTTGGGGTCTGAGTCCCTCTTAGTAAATCTAGAAGACAGGCTGCTTGTCGATATAGTTATATTGGGCTCCATCTGTGATTTCAGAATTTGTTAAAACAAATGATGTACGAGTCTTCCTCTTTGGAAAATGAGAGAGTTTCACTAATGCCATTTTACATCTTACCTAGAAGACTTCCTGGAAGGCTGAGAAGATTCAAACAAAAAATCTGGGTGGAGAAACAGTGAGAAACCAGGATCCGAGGGAGGAATAGTCACTGGAGGAGATGCACTAGCACATCACTACAGGTGAAGCTGAAACTTCCTAAAGAACCCATATGGGAGCCAATGACCTAGAGTCTGCTTCTCACACCTGCCAGCTCCTGATAGCTCGAATATATCCCAGGACAGTTATCAGTCAAGTAAGAACTTTCCTTATCCCTTTTCCTTAGCTCTCTCATCTTGCTACAACACTGAGACATCAGAAACTGAAGGGAGGAAAATGGTAGAGAAGGGGTGGAAGCTCCAGATGGGAAAAGAGAGGGGTCTCCCTCCCCCTACCCCTCCAGCAAGGGCCCAGACTAATGCAGGTCCTAGCAGGAGTGCAGGGGAGTTTTTTGTTTGTTCGGTGGATCGTTTTTCATGAGACTGGATGCTGTTATTTACTGAACTGAAACTGTATTTGAAACTTAAAGTTATCCATTTGGCCCTGATAGCACCTGCTACCTACAAGGACCTTTCACCTTTAGTGAAAGACACAAAAGCATCATCAGCAAAAGGAACTAGCAGTGTTCAGATGCAGCTTGATAGGCTCTGTGGTTTAAGTTGTAGAAGGGTTATAGTGGAACTGCCTGGAGCTGCTCTATAGAGAACACCATTAGGCATCAAGGTTTAAGTGGCTCAACAAGCCCCTCCATGAACAATCCTGTACTCTCAGCTTCTGACGGGTGGCCACCATACCTCCTTCCTCTGAATTGTCATTTCTAACCACACCAACTGATTTTCCAATCTTAATACCATCACTATTCCACAAAGAAGTACCTATGTTGGGCTGGCCCATGGTGTAGTGGTTAAAGTTTGACACGCTCTGTTTCCGTGGCCTAGGTTCACAGGTTCTGATCCTGGGGTGGACCTACACCACTTGTCAGCCATGCTGTGGCGGCAACCCACATATAAAGTAGAGGAAGATTGGCACAGATTTTACTTCAGGGCTAATCTTGCTCAGCAAATAGTTAAAAAATGAAAAAAGAAAAAAAGAAGTGCCTATGTCCATCCCCCTTTTCCCTTTCTACAATTCAGGCTTCTTTTCAAGACTGTTCTGGATCAACCCCAGCCTGTCCACACAAGCCCTATCCAAGGGTGCTGGTCCTGCCTCCCAGTACATCCCTATTCTAACAATGACTTTTCTTTCACACTCTTGCCATAAATTTCATGACTCTGAAGCTGTTCATAGAAAAGTGAATTTCTTTGAGGCAAGGCAACACTTTTAGCCTTTTTTACATTTGAAAGTCATAAGTTTAGCAGAGAAAGGAAGACCTAGGAAGTGAGTCATTTTAGTTGCTTTAAACATATGAAGAGCTGCCAGATGGAAGATTCTTTGGATTTTGTTCTATTTTCAAAGAGTAGAGCTGGAAGTTATGGGTGAAGACAGATTTCAGGTCAAATAACTCTCTATCAATAAGAGTTCTATAAATGAAAACAGCTCACTTGGAAAGTACGACTAAAGGCGCTCTAGCAGAAGACAAATGAGCAAACACTGAGTATCCATTACAAGAGCAATTTTTGTATCAGGAAGGAATCAGATTGGATAGCTGCAGAGTCCATTCTTATTCTAAGATTATAGGTAGGCCAAGGCATACAGTGACAACGATGCCATTTGATCAATTATCATTCACTCCACAAAACATGTCTAAATATCTCCTATGCATTGGGCACTATGCTAAACACAGAGATGGAAAAGGTATACTCTGCATTGAAGAACTGAGTCTAGGAATGGAATGGAGCAGCGTAATATCCAAGTAACAGAGTCTTGGAGTTTTTTGTCACACTCCATTTATCTTACAGACTTTTATATATATATATATATATATAATCTTCCTTATATCTGTTTATGCAAAGCTTAAAATCTTAGCTTTATGGCAACATTACACAACTTACAGGTTGTACCACATTTGTTTACACTGACCTTCCACTGAAACTACTTTAAATAGGATATCCTATTCAGTAATACAGAGAAATCAGATGGTTTTTTATTTATTTTTAGCACACTATGGAGGGAAAGCCTTGTTTGTCCACGAGAGGATGCTGCCAGCTTTAAATGATGGCCATATCCGATCATTTTAACTGTAGATCATTTCCTAAGAGGTCAGTGTATGTTTATAAGGATGGCTTCCGAAATTAATAGGAAATTCCCAATGGACAACTGAAGACTTAACAGACATAAGGAAAACAGGGTCATTCTGCCATAGACAGAAACACAGTTCTTTGAAACTAGCTAGGAGAACCCTAAGTTGACTCATACTAACAAAGTGGCTATACGGTTATAATCATGTTCAGAGACGCAAGGCAGAGCCTTGCAAGGCTCATGCTGTGGACTCTCAATTCATTAGTATTCTGCCCTCCAAGAAACCACTTTAAAAAAATAGTGGGACTTCACGAGAGCTTCCCCTTTAATTTTCACAATGTCCTATTTTCCAAGTCCACCAGTTGCTCTTCTATTTTCTCTTCACTAAAGGAAAACATCCATGTTTCCCCTCTTATCCAGTTCCTGAATCTCTATCCTCACTTTAGGAAATGTCGTCTAGTAAATTTGACTCTTCTCAGGAAAAAGCTGCAGAGTACAGCTCTACTCTTTCTCAGTCCTAGTAAGAAAATGAATGTAATTCAATATGCGGGCTTTCACTAAGAAGCTAAACTTGAGTTCCCCAGATTTAATTTTCAGTTTGTCTTCTTTCTCACTGTGGACCCTGGTAAGGTCAATTAACCTCTCCATTTCCCTCCTGGCTTCAATGATGCAATTATGCAGGTAGCTTGATGGTCCCAGATGGAAGATGGCGTGCATGCGAAAGTGCCAATGCTTCTGTAAAATAACTACAAAAACATAACACAGCTCTGATCGTCACTGTTGTGTCTAACTCTACAGTAGCGTTTTTCAATGTGACTCTTATGCCCCCCCCCACATTTATTCGAGCAGGGTAATGTTCTTTATAAAGCATTGACAAACTATCTACTATGGAGTAAGATAGGGCTACTAAATTCTATTTATTTCTCCCCAATGAGGTTTTTGGACCATTTACTTCTTAAGCAAAGAACAGATAAATTAACCCATTGCCCCAAAAATCTATTTTTTCATTCCACAATTCTTCATAAAGCCTCTAAGTGGTCAAATGGATGATGCATCAATTTCATTCTGCAGAAAACCAGGGAGTTACATTTATGTATAGAAACAACCGCTGAGACAACAGTGGCATTTCACACACAAAAACAAGTTCAAGGCTGGCCAAATCCCTAGTGTAGCCATAATAATATAAATAGAGTTTTTAACAGCATAATTTAGACTGAGTAATGCAGCTGATGAGTTCATGAAAGTGATCTTCAATTATTATGCCCTTACAAATAGGGCAGCCATTAGTCATTGCCCACCCGATGTCCATCTCATCCTCTCTCCTTATTAGTAGAACTCTGATTTTGATTGGAGAGGCAATGGACCCAAACCAGTGGATAAATAAGATTGATCTAAACCAATCATGGCTATCCTGTTCGTCTTTGGAAAACAGGTGCTTTTCAAACTTCCTTAGTAATTATCAGTGGCCATATGACCCAGTTATAAACAATGAGATATAACGAGAAGCCTACAAAGAGGCTTCTAAAAATTATTAGTAGTATTATTTCCATTTTTAAATGAATGAGACAGGCACCGCTGCTCCCCATCATCCTGACCTGCCTACAGACTTAATGCCATGATGCCCAGTGCAATGCCATGAAGGATGGTGGAGAGTAAAAGTACAAACAGCCCAGGCGGTACTTAAGACAACAGTAATGTATTTAGGATTAAGTTTCTGTTAAGTGTGTTCTATCATTGCTGGTGGATAGAACTGTTTATCCATAACCAAAACACCCAGTTTTTAAACACGACAGATTTAACTGCAACTTAAAATGAGAAAATAAAGTATACGAAAAGCTTTCTTTGGAAAATCTTATCCTCTTCTTTATGCTTTATACAAAATATTAGTATTTAATATTTAGGTTGTGATTTTGTCCGAGCATTCTACATAGTTCCCATAAATATACTGGCTATACAATGTAAGGACTTCTCTTATAAATGTTTTAAAGGTATATCATCATTATTTTTAAAAAGTCAGTTACTGGGGCTGGCCCCGTGGCCGAGTGGTTAAGTTCGCGCACTCCGCAGCAGGCGGCCCAGTGTTTCGTTAGTTTGAATCCTGGTCGCGGACATGGCACTGCTCATCAGACCACGCTGAGGCAGCGTCCCACGTGCCACAACTAGAAGGACCCACAATGAAGAATACACAACTATGTACCGGGGGGCTTTGGGGAGAAAAAGGAAAAAATAAAATCTTTAAAAAAAAAAAAGTCAGTTACTAATACTAATACAGAGAGACCCCAAACAAAGAAGCGATGAAATACTCCCTCTACTGGAGTCCAAATGCAAATTATCAGCCAGATTGAAACGTCAACAAATTACCAACACTGACCATCATTTATGCAGGCTTCAAGTTACTGAAATCACTCTAACTAATAACACACAACCAGAGAAAATTTTAGTTTTGAAATGTTTAGCATACAACGAAAGCTGTCAACGTAAGAATTTCTATAACTTAAATAACATAACACAGTGAATTGGTAACATTGCATAGTGAATAGCTATTGGTTGAAGTTGCCTTTAGCTCCGTTGGCTAAAATTTTACTTATTCCATAAATAATTTTACATTGACATACAACATTTTACAAACAATTTTATACGTATATATAAAATTGTATGTATTTCAATAGACAATTTCATATTTTTCATTTTTACTTATAAATTCTTTATTAAATGTTCGTATTAATGTAGCAAAAATTGAACTATTTTTTTTTCAATCCATCAGAACATACTTATTGGTTTCTTTGTTTTTCAAATAAAAAGTTTTTCTTGGTTTATTAATAATTATCAACAGTTCTCCAGAAAGAAACAATTCCACCTAGTAAATGTTTGATTGATTCCCTCACACAAGGATGCTGGCTGATTCCCTCACACAAGGATGCTGGCTGATTCCCTCACACAAGGATGCTGGCTGATTCCCTCACACAAGGATGCTGGCTGATTCCCTCACACAAGGATGCTGGCTGATTCCCTCACACAAGGATGCTGGCTGATTCCCTCACACAAGGATGCTGGTGTCCCCCACAAGGCGTTCCCTGTTATTTCTAGAACCCCAGTCTTCCACACACATGACCACCACCGAGTTGTCAGCTCCAGCTGTCCTGTTTGTTAGTCTTGCCGTTCCTCCCCTGCTTGAGTTCCTGCTTGCCTATGCAGCTGGACCAAAAGCCAACTGAGGGGGCCTCCTGCTGTCAGCCCCCAAATTGTTACAGATGTCCCAGCAAACAGGGAGGACATTACTGCAGAATTAGTGTTGCCAGATAAGGTATAGGATGCCCACTTCAATTTGAATTTCAGTTTTTTTTTTTTTTTAAAGATTTTATTTTTTCCTTTTTCTCCCCAAAGCCCCCCAGTACATAGTTGTATATTCTTCGTTGTGGGTCCTTCTAGTTGTGGCATGTGGGACGCTGCCTCAGCGTGGCCTGATGAGCAGTGCCATGTCCGTGCCCAGGATTCGAACCAACGAAACACTGGGCCGCCTGCAGCGGAGCGCACAGACTTAACCACTCGGCCACGGGGCCAGCCCCTGAATTTCAGTTTTAAAACCTCAGAAATGCTCAACAATTGAATCGATAAGTAAAAAGAATTGAAATTAAGAAAAGTAAGTGGACTCTTGACCAGCAATTAATCTGTAACAAATAATAAGTTTAGGAATGCTTATACATTCAGACTCCATTTCTTAATAAATTTCCTCACACAAATTGTCCCTAATCTATAAACCAATTTTAAATAAAATCCATCATGCCAGGCATTTTACATCTTACTCTATTTATTGCACCATTTCTCATCAGAAAGCTTTTAGCTTTAATGCTAGTCCATGGCAGAGGATCTCATTAGAGTGGCAAAGACAAAGTTCTTTTTTAGATAAAGTAATTATGGTGTTTGCAGACAAAAAATCATCCAGAGTGCTTGGCTGCAGTGATCTCCTGGCTTCTGATGCATTTTAAGACTAATAAACTGAGGACAAACAAAAAGATGTTAATGGCGGATAATTTGGGTTACCTAGGGTTTGTGCTGGAGGGAGTAAGAATGTATGACTTAATCAAAACCAAGAGTCCTGGAGGTGGAAGTTCACAATGTGAGCTCAGCAGCTGCTCCGACGCTTTTTGGGTAGAAAACTCTTGACCAGGACAAATGACAACAAGAACTAACAATTTCTAAATGTTTACTATGTGCCAGACACTGTGGTAAGTACTTTGGCGAGTTGTCGTTTAATCCTTGCAAGAACTTGAACGCTTTTTACTTCCACTCTACGACAAGGAAACTGAGACAAAGAAGTTAAGCAACTTGCCCAAAGTTCCACAGCTCATAAGCAGCTCAACCAGAATCCAAATCCGGAACATCTGATAGACAAAAGCACCATGGGAGGCCAATCTCTCAGCTCTTTGTTCCCCGACAGTTCAGAGCCCAATATTCCAAGACAGAACGCGGTATACTGTGTGCTCCCTCAGTTCACTGCTACATCCACTCTCTCTTCTAATTATTATTAGAGTCAATAAATTATTTTACTCATAAACATCCTTTCCGTATTTTAAGCCCTGTTAGAAAAACTAGTCCATTTCCTCTTATTACAGAAGCTTTGTTGTCTTCAGGAGGCACAATCTACCCAGAATGTGGGCAATGATGGAGCATGATGGCAGGGAGGGCCAGGACGCCTCATCCAAGATGCAGGAGAGAGCACTGTTACGACTTGTGTGAGCAGGAGCCTGAAGAGGAGATGAGAAGGGTCCCTCTTAGAATGATCTCCAGGGATCATTCCTCAGCATCAGCATCATACTCTCAATGAAACTTCATCAGCCCATCCACGATTTTTAACAAGTCACAGAGTTTCTGGTAGTCTCGTGTTTGTATAAATTGGTGCAGGGAAATCTCTGAGAGCCTGAGCTAGGAGCCACGTCTGACTATATATATCTTGCTTGCTTACCATAAGGCTCACTCTTCAGCCCACACACTTGTAATTTAACAATAGGACAGATGGTAGAAGGAACCAGACTACCGACATTCTAACCTTGAATTTGGCAGGATCCAAGGGGGAAAGGAGAGGGAAAAGCATCTTTAAGCCTCTTGGTGCTGTTTCTTTTTCCAATACAAATTCCTTAATTTCTAGTTATTTCTAAAAGCACTGTACACTCTACATATCTTAGAAACCTCACTTCTGCTCACTCTTCTGAATTAAAAAAAAAAGCCTTTGAGGATATGACTTAGTCATCTTTTGATTTTCCACACTAATGAGGGCAACAATGATAACAAAGGTTTTATTTTAAATTATCTATTTTATTGTCCGAGAACACAATCAGAAACGTATATGCATGTACAAAGCAACCTCCCTCTGTGTTCAACCCCATGTCATTTCTGCGTGGACCTAAGTGGGCCATCTTTGAACAGGCATTTGAAAACTGGATGCTTGCCATGTTTTTCCAATCAGCCGTTGTTCACTATTTTCCAGCGAGCATTCATTTTTCTAAAGGCTATTTTGGTTAGTGGAAACCCTGACCAAGGTCACCATGAAATAAAGATAATTTGATTTGGAGACAGAAAAAAAACCTGATGTCCAAACTGATTCTCAACTTACCCTCAAGGTCAGGCCAAAACTTCAGATACCAGTGGCGCCATGCTTAACGCCATGACAGAAATGGCTGTCCATCTTCCTTGCCAATTTATTATGAGTATCGTATTACACATGAAACATTTAAACAACTAAACGTTACAGCATTATGTATGAGAGGTGGCTCATTATTATTGCATGCAAAATTTAAATAGTGTTAAGGAGATATTGGAATTACGAATAAATCCCCCCAAACAACAATACAAAATTAAGAGGTTGCTATTAAGACTCACGAAAGGCATGGGGCTTGTTGCAGACTGATTTCTTCAGACCAGAAAAAATAAAGCCACGTTATAAAAAATAAACCCAGTGGCTAAATAGGTTCAAACTTTTCTCCTTGGAAATAAAAAGCTTCTTGCAGGAGCCCAGATAAACCACACACTGCTCTACTATATAACTAGTCAGCCACACAAGACCTGATTTCTTTTTTTCTCCTTACCAGAGGAAATTGTGTAAGTTGTACATCTTTGTAAAGTTCGGAAAATGAAACTTAACAGTTGTCTATTGTCTATACAGAAATCCTTCCACTTGCTACAGTTCAGCACCTGCTCAGCCCAAGCACCGCCTCGCAGACCCATTTGGGGTGTGATTGATCTCCCGATCCACGGAGATATTATTCGAAGGTATTATTGATTGTGTATGTTTTGTTATAATAAAACATTGAAATGCCTGATCTACTCACTTGCTAGGTGCCACTTATGCTATATCTAGTAACTGTACTAAAAATCTGGATTAAATTAATTATCTTTAAGGCATCTTTGATTGCATTTTCCCTAAATCTTTCAGCATATTTTTTCCAAGAGTATTTTTGAATGATATTTTAAGTATAAGGGAAGGAGTTGGGTAATAGGACACTGATTACCAGATTTGTATAGCGAGCAGTCTATTCTAGAAAAGGCAGGGCTTTGGAGAAACACAGAGAAGATTTTTTCATTCCTGGCTCCAGCGTTTGTTAACTGTGCAACTTTGGGCTCATTACTTAACCTCCTGGAGTCTCCTTGTTAAAAACATTGGATAATAATATCTACTTTGCAGGTCTGTCATGAGAATTAGAGAAAAACACAAGTACCGGAACATAAATGTAAGAAAGGAAATCTATAAATTGCAGCAAAACAATCATAATTGCTATGATTAATACAATCATAAAATGTCAAATAGAATTTCTAAAGTGTATGAATCTATTGAATCAATGCGTGAAAGTTTAAAATACAGATGCCATTCATTCAACATTATTAGCTTTGTGCCCCACTGTGGCCAAGGCACTGTGTAAGGTGTTGAAAATAAACCAGGGCCCAAAATGAACACGTTATCTGATCTTATGGGGCTTACACACTCTTGGAATATAGACAAATGGACAACTGCATAGAATGTAGAACAGAAATTCAGTCCTATCTGTAATAATGTAGTTGAAGTTTTGGCCTGTCAGAGAGGAAATGATGAGAAGAAAGGCCTGATAGCTCTACAAAAACTTAAGAGAGGGTTCAATGCTGTGCAGAGCAAAAGATAATGTAGGGGGAATAAAAGTCTGAACTTACTAATCAAATGTGGAGCATTTCTGGGAACTGACGAAGCCCAGGGTGGTCATGGGAGTGGGCATCTGAGATGTGGCAGAGCCAAGACCACTGGATGGATGAGATCATCCCTCGGAAGAAGCCCTGGTCCAGGTGAGCCGGATGACGTGACTTCATCACAGGGTTTCTTGATGAACAGGGTGCGAGTGGGGATGCTTTTGCTTCTTTGAAAGGAATTAGCCAAAGCCAGATTGATTTCCTGGTGAACTATACATAAGTGTGTGTGTGTGTGTGTGTGTCGTCCGTGTGTGTGTGTGTATATATATATATATATAAAGTATATGTGAATAAGAATAACAGTAATAATAATAGTAATATAAAAAAATAAGAATAATAAAGCATTTAAGATTTCTAAGTATTTATGCTCCAGCTACCATTCTAAGTACTATTCATGTAACTAATCTTCACAACAAATAAGAAATAACTACCATTATCCCAGTTAGCAGATGTCCCCAAGTTGACATAGGTACGATGTAATGAAGTGGGATTCTAACCCAGGCTCCGGAATCATCTTGCTTTAAGCTCACACCATACTGCCTCTTGATGATGCTTTAGTTGAGGGCTTACTACATGTCAGGCTCTGCTAAGCACCTAATATTAGTGAACCATTTAACCCCTACAACACTCTACTGTGGTTTGCCACATTTAGACAAATGCTGTAGACTGTTTTTCCTTTTTGTTTGTTTTCCACTTTTTCCCCTATGGAGCACATTTTTAAATGAGAAATTTCACATAAAATTCCACGTTTATGGTTTCTCTTGATTACATAAAAGATTGGCCACATTGAGACCCCTCCCACCACCACCTGCTAACAACTGGCAGGAGCTGCCTTGGGGGCCTTGACCTCTCCCACCCACTATGGTCCTCACCGACCCCCACTGCCGACATCTGACCTAATTTTTAAATCACTCGTCTGATCACTGACCCTTAGTGTAAACACAACTGTGCAGTAGAAGGGGAGACTGAAGAGCTACACTTTAGATCACACAGCTCAGTGCAAAGCTCTAGTCCACCACTGGCAAGGTCTTGTTTCCTTAATCTCTTCAAACCTTGTTTCTCTCAAATCTAAAATAGGGCTATTAATAGCACTTAACTCCGAGCTTATGAAATAACTAAATGAGATAATGAATGAAAAGAACTAAGCTTAGAGTTCAACAATAATTTGTTATTGCTGTTTTTATTAAGAAAAATTGGAAGTTAACATAAATAGGTCTGGCCCACCAGGTAATCAGGACCGGCAATCAGGACCGGGGTTTGGATCAGAAGAGAAGAGGCTATTTATTGCATCGGAGAAGGCTGGTGGCTGAGAAGAGAATCTGATGGAAGAAAAACTTCTGGGAGAACTTCAGGACAACACGTTTCCCAGAAGGAAGCACTGCCCAATGACACCCTCAGAAAAAGGTCCACTCCAGTGGGTTAGTATAAACCTAGGCATCATTCACAGATTTGTCTTTCTAAGTGGATTTGCCTGTGTAGCTGAAATGTATCATAGTGAAATACTGAATTACATTTTTCTTTCTTTTTTTTGAGCTTTCTTTCTTTTATTTTTGCTGAAGAAGATTAGCTCTGAGCTAACGTCTGTTGCCAATCTTCCTCTTTTATTTTGCTTTAGGAAGATTGTCCCTGAACTAATATCTGTGCCAGTCTTCCTCTATTTTGTACCTGGGTCACCACCACAACATGGCTTGATCAGCAGTGGATATCCGCACCCAGGATCTGAAGCTGTGAACCCAGGCTGCTGAAGCGGAGCGTGCCAGACTTAACCACTACACCATGGGGTCAGCCCCTGAATTACATTTTGCAGTAATTCTACCACTCTGCTCAGGCATGAGGCAAGGATCCATGATTCTCCCTTACTCAGTGCATCAGCCCAGTTCTTTCACAGTGCTCCATTATATCCATTCTTTGGGACCACCACCCTAATCTAGGCCTCTGGCTCTTCACCTATGAACCATATGAATAATTTATTAATTGACCTCTATGCTTTCAATCTGTCACCAACCTCCATCCCAATGACAGACTGTTCCAGCACTAATAAGTGGTTCTAAAACATGATTTTGTACATTGCCTTGGTTTTTAACATTTTGCTGTGGCTCCCCCTTGCCTGCAAGAATAAAATCTAAATGTTCTACCACACCATTAATGTGGTAATGGGGGGTACTTGTCTACGCTTCAGCCCGATTGCCCCCCAAAGTTCTTGGCTCACTTATGCCTCCTTGGCTGTGCTCTCACCACTGCAATGACCCAGATGCCTCGGCGCCCTTATGCACATCCACATCCACATCAAATTAAGCTAAATCCTACACAACCATCACACTGAAGCCAGGAACTGGCTGTGTCTATGTTTTATATCTGGGGTCAACAAACCTTTTCTCTAAAGGGCCAGAGAGGAAATACGTCAGGCTTTGCAGGCCATCCAGCCTGTGTCACAACAACTCAAGCCTGCCCAAAGGCACGAAAGCAGCACAGATGATAAATGCAGCGATGGGTGGGGCCACATTCCCATAAAACTTCATTCTGGACATTGGAATTTGAGCATCATATAGTGTTCATGGGTCATGTGATATTATCCTTCTGATGTTGCCCAACCACTTCAAAATGGAAAAGACATTCTTAGCTCGTGGACTGAATAAAACCAAGCAGAGGCCCCAGCAGGTCAGAGTTTGCTGACCCCTGTTTTATATACACACTGTTCGTTGATCTAAAACTTTCCTTTTAGCTTTTTTATGGAGGTATAACTTACAGTTAGCAACCTTAAGTGCCAAGATATTAAGTAAATAGTCCAATGAATGTTGGCATAAGTATCGGCCACCATCACACAGATCGACATGAAACATTTCCAGTACCTTAGAAAGCTCCTTTATGGCTGGTTCTAAAAGACCTCCTACCAAAGCTGAACCTCTTTTGGTTAAAAAGCAGTCTCCTCTACTTCCTTTCTATAGGCCTGAACTAAACAAATGGAGGCAATGGCCCTGTACTACCTAAGTTTTTACAGAGTAGTGCATTTTAAAAGGAAACTTCAGATACCATTAACCATTACAGCCATGTAGAAGTGTCTTTCATTTCCAATGATGGGTGACACCTGATTAGAAACCCCAAAAGGCAACTCTGGAAATACATCTTCATTTCTCTGGGCAGTCTCTGCTGATGCTGCATCTCCTTACCTGGGCCAAGGTGAGCGTGGCTTGTTGGCAGGTGCTGCACCGTACCCTGAGTTTTCCTGGCTGGACTCTCTGACACGGACCTTTGCAATAGACATAAAAGCTGTTGTAGGTTGATCTACCTGCTGGGAGGACAAACAAAAAGCAGAGGAAAGACAAATTTTAAAATTAACTCCAAAGTTGCATTTTGAAACATTAATGGAATAAATATTCCAACGAGGATACAACCATTTAATTTAGAAATTCTGGTTTTATGCTCAAAAGAGTGAAAATCTTTTCTTCTCCTTGCCAACAGCCCTGTGACTTACTCAGCAAAGTATGCAACCTGCTGCCAGGAGAGCTGGCCAAGAGTATTTGCAAGACAGGGGAATTAAGTGCACTCTTTGCTGCAGAAGTTTTTAAAAAGGACTGGAACTGTAGATGCTATTGGAAATTTGGAGACCACTGCTCCTGAATTCTATTTCATGCTTCTGCACAGTTTTGAAGGCTCCAGATCTTTCCTCTTAAAATCTTATCTATAGGGACATACCAGCCCATTTCTCATAATGTGAATGATATGATCACAGTTTGCTGGGTTTCCAGTGAAGACTTTCCAACACACAGTCACACATAAAGTAGGACAAGAGCCTGGAGCGGCTGAACAGATCCAGCAGCTGTGTGCAGAAATGACGCTTTGCATTTCATTAGCGTTCTCTGCTTAGACAAATGCCATTCAAATAACACATTTTAAAGAGTAAAAACTGGACAAAAAATTAATTTAATAATTACATATCTCTGGTCCTTTCTCTCAAATGTCACCATCTAGGGCCAGGATTATTCTGTAAATTAGGGGAATCTTTCTGAATAGTTTCGCACCTTCATTTCTGAAGCACTTGCCAGTAAAATAACCACCTTTGTAAATTTCTAAAATTACTGAATAGTTCTTTTCATCCTTACACTAATTCTTGCTGGGTGGGGGTTACATCAAAGGCTGAGGCATAAAATTTTGTTTAAATTTTTACGATTACCATGAAGAGCATCTAGAAATAATAAATAGTAAGTGTTTTTTTGATCATTGTGAGTGAAAACCTGCAGCCTCAAAAATGCATATGGTTTATTAAAAACAATTAGTATAAAAGTAATGAGAAAACAAAAAGAGATCCTAAAGTCTTATGCAGTTCCATTTGATTTACTAATTTACAAAAAAAGTCACTATTGACATATTGAATTATCATTTGTTTAGTCATCTTTACTAATATTGTAGGTGACAATAGTTTGTAAAACGTAAAGCACAATAAAGATGTGAAGTTTTATAATTCTATCATTTATTGGCAATATATTTTATACTTATTCCTTTCTAGAGATTAATATTCATCTTTCAGGGTGAAGGGAAGATAAAATATAAATATATCTTGTATTAATAAAAAACTGATTTTCGGACTCTTCTTTGTAGCATTAGTGTCTTAATGTGCAAGATACTCATCTATGAATATCACATTGTTACTAGTAAATATAATAATTACATAAAATATATTCTTAAGGTTTTATGTATATCATAAATGCAACAGAGAGAACCATATATTAAAGTTATAGAAATATCATAATAACTGACGTAATATCAGAAAATCACAAGAACTGTTACAATTTTAATGTGCACTAAGACGAGCCTAGTGAAGAAGGTAGTGGCCCTTACTATTAAAACCTGTATTGGCAATACGAACAAATCCAATTCACAATTTTTATAACCTACTGTTGAGGTTAAACAATAAAAATAGAAGGCAGAAGAAAAGAAATGGGAAAAGGGAAAGCTTATGAAAGGGACTTTGGGGTACAAAGACATCAGCACTGTTGAAGGAACATATTAGCAATAGTTTTATAACAGTAAAGGAAGCATCTCAGAAACTGCAGGCAACAAAATGACTCTTCTCTCTCCCCTAGAGCAATAGCAACATTTGCAATATTGTTTCAGCTAATGATATAGCCAGGTCGAATCTGAAGATGGGGACGCCCTTCCACCTCCGTGTGCTACAACCTTCGCTAAAGTCCTTGAGAAGTTAGGCAGAAAATACTGCATGCCAACGTCTGTGCCCTAGAAGCATACAAGATGACATGCAATCTATTACACAGTGCTTCCCAGAGCCAGCCGCAAGCTGGGGATTAATAGCTAGTCTAAGGAAGATCAAGGTCAGGCCAGTCCTGGCCACAGCAAATTTCAAGCTGCTGGCTCTACTTGGTCAAGCAGGCAGGGATTCAGGTAAATCCTGAGATGCCCTTTTCAGGATGATTTCCCCACCTATTTGGCTACAGAACACTATTTAAAGTTGGCAAACTCCTCTGCGTCACGCTGAGGTCTGGAGGGCATGGGGCAGGGACAAGAACAACACCCTGGTGCTCTGGGCGATGTTCCCGTTGGCCTGATGGACGGTTCTAAGGGGCAGACTGGAATATGGAGCCATAACTCCCGAAGGAACAGCAAGGATATTTGAAGAATGACCCAAAAACCTTTTCTCTAGGTTTATAACTGTCTCCAGTCAATAACATGAATCTTCCCACTTTTACTTTTGTTTGGAGCTTAAAATCCTGTTTCTTTCCTAATCGGCTCTTCAATATGGCAATCCCTTCACGGCCCAAAATAATCAAAGCAGCTTGTGTTTGTGTTTACAGATTTGTCTCTTTTTATATAATACATTTTCAAATCCTGAGAAATATTTCAAAAACTTTATAAATTATAGGTTTGTGAACATTTTGCCATATTTTCAGTGTACTCTGTGTGTATGTGTGTATACATATATGTATACACACGCACACACACGTATTTTTTGACTCAATCATCTGTGAGGTTTCTTTTTTTTTGCTGGGGAAGACTCGCCCTGAGCTAACAGCTGTTGACAATCTTCCTCTTTTTTTTTTTCCCCTCCCTAAAGCCCCAGTACACTGTTGTGTATACTAGTTGTATATATTAGTTGTGAGCCACTGCTACAGCATGGAAACTGACAGATGAATAGTTGGACCCAACCCAGGCAGCCGAAGTGGAGTGCACCGAACTTTAACCACTAGACCATCAGGGCTGGCTCAGAATCATTTTTAATTAAGTTGCAAATATCATGTGACTTCACCCCTAAATCCTTCAACATCCTAGAAATAAGAACTTTTTTCATATGAAACCATGGAGCCTTTTGAGTGATTTAGTTGTTCTATTCATAGACAAATCAAGTACACATTAAGCATATCTTACAGAGGGGCCAGCCCCATGGTTGAGTGGTTAAGTTCATGCACTCTGTTTCAGCGGCCCGGGGTTTCCCTGGTTTGGATCCCGGGCACGGACATGGCACCGGTCATCTGGCCATGCTGAGGTGGTGTCCCACATAGCACAGCCAGAGGCACTCACAACTAGAATATATACAAGTATGTACTGGGGGGTTTTGGGGAGAAGAAGAAGAAGAAAAAGAAAAAAGCCTGGCCACAGATGTCAGCTCAGGTGGCAATCTTTAAAAAAAAAAAGTATACCTTACAGATCACTACAGCGGTTTGCAAGCTGTTAAAACGTATGTTGAGCCAAAATATCGGGGATTCTTTAGTCAAACCATTTTAGGTGATGCTAAGTTAAGCCAAGGTAAGCAAGTCCTCTCACTGAAGGACGTTGCAGACTCTGCAAGACCGGAAGCACAGAGCAGAGCACACCCCAAACTTTATCTGACCTCAGAAGCCTTCCTTTTAGGGAGCATCTTACGTGAGTGTATTTTGCAGAAAAGAATTTGGAAAAAACGTTGGATGAAGGATTCAACCCACTGTGTGGGGCTTGAGCTACAGAAAATCGAACTGCTATCATTTATAAACACGGCGTCATCAAATGTTTCGGAAGAACCTGATGACAATTAAGTTCTTCCCTGTACCCTAAGCCATCGATAAACTCATTTTATCATGAGCCAGGACCATCAGTCTACTAACGTAATGATTTTACAAAGCAAAGTATATTCATTTCATTTAGATGTTCATTTTTTTCCTGGATAGAAGTTAAAAGCAGAGGGCCCTTTTAAAGTGTGTCACCGTCTTCATTCAAAGCATCCATAGGATTTCCCTAGCAATAAAATTTTATCGTTATCTTTAGATTTTCTCTCCCACTTTGTCTGGCTAAAATAATCCTTAGTCAAGTCTCCTCTTTCCCCGTATTCTCTTTTCTTGGCCCCCCAAAATTGCCAAAAGCATTAACAATATTCACAACATATCAAGTAAAGCCCTGATTTAAAAAGAATATATATTATTTGCTTTGGCTTTTTGAGAAACCAGCACCATGTGCACAGTTTCCATTTGTCTCATGTATTTTAGATAATGGGCTGATGACCTGCAGACGATGTTTCAATAAGATAAATGAATACTTAAGGAATGCCATTCTTACTCTGATGAAAATGTTTCATTGACCTCAGGAATTTCCATCACTGGTTGTCACAGAGAATCAAGAATTTAATTGCTTGGATGACTTTTTTTCTAGAGGTAGGGAGAAAGTGAGATTTAACATATTTTATACCTAGATAAAATAACGTTCAGTATCAATATACTATAAAACAGGAGGAACACAATTGATTTAAAGTTGCATTTATCACCTAGGAGCGTACTAAAATATTAAATAGAACCATCTGCCCAAGAGAACTTTCTGTGACCAAGGAAATGTTCTACATCTGTACTCTCCCATCCAGTAGCCACTAGCAGCATGTGCCTATTGAGAATTTGGCTAGGAACTACTGAGGAGGTGCTCTTTTGTTTTTTTTTTTAACTTTAAGTAACTTAAATTTACATGGCCGTATGTGGGTAGAAGCTACAAAACTGGACAGCAGAGAAGAAGAGATTAAACAACACTGATGAGTCTGCTCCCCTCTCTCCCTCCCTCATCAGGCATGTAGATAACAATACTAAGGAGATTCTTCTGCCACGCTGAGAAGTACAGTAGCCTGCTGTTAAGTGAACTAATATGATAACAATGTTGGCTGAGAGAAGGGGAAAGGGGAAAGCTTGAACTTGAGGCACTGAGAGGTAGGAGAGAGCTGGGTGGGGACTTGGGTACTTTGTAATGTTAGAGACAGAACAAGGCTTCTCCCTGATTTCTTCCTCCACTGTGCCCCTATTCCCTACACCAAGTGGAACAAGTTTTGATGTGTGGCTGGACAATATCGCCCCACCTCCACTGCCATCACCACCTTTGCAATCTGATCCATATGTTCAAGGTGCAGTTGGAATGGCACTTTCTTCAAGAATTCTCCTCAATTTCCCCAAAAGGGTAAGACATCTCCCTAAATAATTACATCTAAGAGCAGGAAAGTATCCAGCTTAGTCTGGTCACCTTTAAACAGTTGACTTGTCCCAACACCATGGAACCAGCATCTAATAAGGAGGAGGAGTCCCTGGCATGAAGCATCCTTCACAGCTTTCATCCAACTCCTCCGCCGCTGCCCTGCCTGGCACTAAGTTTTTTTCAGCTCCTGCCCTCCTGCCTCTTTGTGACTATAGCCTTGTTCTTCTTTCTAAAATATCAAGAATGTCACTGCTGTCTGCCTCATTAGCTCCGTTTATCAACTACAATTTGCTATATTTCCTCAGCTTCCCCCTTCTTCCAGCAGCTCAGGGAGAAACTTCGGTCTTATTTGACTCCTATGAGACCACAATGGAGTGGACGCACGGCCAGAGAAATGAACCTGTGCCCCTGACCCTGTGACAGGGAGCCAGGACATAGAGAATCTTCCCCCAACATTCGCTGCAATTCTTGCTATTAGATTTCTGGGCAGTGGCCCCTCAGCCTGTGCTTGACCACATTTACCAGAATATATGCCTCATGAGCCAGGTGAACAAGAAATATATACCAATTGAACAGACTCAGTACTATCTCTGCAGGCCAGCAAGGTCATCTTCATAAACCCATTTATCCGTGTATTGATCTGAAATAATCCATTAGTTCTAGTTTGAAAAATGCAGATTGAATTAGTCTAAAGCAGTTCCACCTGAAATCCATTCAGTGTGGACTCCAAGAATCATCTCTTCTATGTGACAACTTGCTTTGGATAATCAAAAAGATGAGGGTCATCTCCCCTCCAACCTAACGCAAATTACTGCAAGAAAAATCTACCTCACATCCATTACGTACTTGTCATAGCTTTTCTATTGTTACAAACTCCCTGTATATAACACTGCATCCTGTTTCACATGTTCCAAGTAGTTAGTACAATTCCTTGAACTTAGTAAACACTCAACAAATATTTTCTAGGTCAATAAATTCTCTCACATTTTAAAGGATGTGAAAGTTGTAGCAGGTACGGCAGCATGTGGGGAAAGTTTATATGAAATAGCATGTAGCTATGATTACCAAATATTTGGAACATCTTTCCACCTGACAAACTTGCTGGACTAACTACACACATCCCTCAAAATATTGGTGCATGATATTTGGAATAATAACACTAATAGTAAGATCACAAAAATGACTAGTATGATAAGTTAAAGTAAAACAAAAAAAAAGAGAATATTTTTTTTAAAATTTTCTATAGGACTTAGTATAATTGAAAATTAGGTGGGAAAAAACTGAATTCCGAAAATTTGTAAAGTAGAACTATTCTAAAGGAGGACAGTTATTACACATAAAAATTTTTTATTTCAATCCTCGTCCAATGGGTTGTTACACCCCACTGAAGCCAGCTACACTATTCCATGCTTTTAACAAGCCACAGTCTTAACTCCTGCAGAGTAACCAAGGTAATGCTGTATTATAAACAACTTTCAATTATATAATCATCCATCTAGTGAATGCACTTTTTTTTTCTTTGTTTTTTTGGTGGGGAAGACTGACCCTGAGCTAACATTTGTTGCCAATCTTCATCTTTTTGCTTGAGGGAGACTGTCGCTGAGCTAACATCCATGCCAATCTTTCTCTATTTTGTATGTGGGATGCCACCACAGCATGGCTTGATGAGTGGTGCATAGGTCCATACCCTGGATCCAAATGTGTGAACCCCGGGCTGCCGAAGGGGAGCGTGTGAACTTAACCACTAAGCCACCAGGCCAGTCCCAGATGCATGCACTTTTAAAACATGCTCAGCAATCTCTAAGGAGACTCTCCCTTTAAAAGTTATAAATTACTCTCAATTTCTGTGCTAGAGGTTTTAATTAATGTATCTGCACAATAATTTCATCTGGTTAGGCAAAAACTGCTGATTAAAGCTAATGCTTTTGCCTGTTTTTTTGTTGTTCTTGTTGTCGCCAATTTATTCTTTCATTATTCATTTTGAAACTAATAACCAAACCTCCCATGCCAAGGGAAAACTGTAGAATGAAGCATAATTTAAGGATTAGGTTAAAACAAATAACCAAGTTCAAAGCCAACCAGGGTAAAACGTGTTGCTTATTCTTCCCAGAAACAGATACGGGTAGGGGGTAGTTAAGGTGGGCGCCAGAAGAGTCATAGTTCTTCAAATTGTTGAATGAACATCCATAAGTCAAATTTAGATGGAAGAAATTATTTGACACTACAGATGATTGTGCCCAATTTCCTCAAAACAAAATCCTAATAGCCCAGGACACATCCATCTAGGACAAACCACAGCCTTGCTTTGTCATCTTCAGCTAATCTATTGACCCTCGATGCCTGTTTTCTCATCTGCAAAATGGAGATGATAATGGTACCTACTCATAGCTGTTGCGAGGATATAAAAAAGAATAATATAGATGAAACACTCAGCACAGTGTCTGAGACAAAGTGACTGCTCAATACATTTTAGCTATTCCTATTTGCTGCCAAAAATTTAGAACTCAAGTTACTCCCAGATAGTCGTACCTGAGACCCCTTAGTCCTCCTGCTTCCTCAGGTGGCCACTTGCCTGCTCTTAGAAATGTTGATTCTTCCACACTATTTCCATCTTAAAACTACCTCTACAGTTTTAGAAATAGCTGAGGTATGATTCTTTTCAAAATTGCTTTAAACCCAACCAAATCCTTTACAGTGAAATGTTTAATATTATGGAACATAAACCATGACAGAAAGTCCCTAAGTTGATTTAAAGTTTACTAGCATCACATTTCTTTCCATGAATCATGTTTTTATTATTATGCAAGAGGTACAGGTGGATTGTAGAAAAAATAGGAATGGAAACAGTAAGCAATTTATGGATCCAGTCTAGTGAGCAAAATTTCCAAGCTGGTTAATGCACTTAAAAAAAAATAATAAAGGATTACCAAAATAAAAGCTGGTTTTTATTGTGTGGTTTCTAAAATGGGATTGAAGGGGATTCCAAAATTATATTTTCAGGGCAGACGTGCTTAAATTAGTGCTAATTCAGTTCTGAAAGATAGTCATGGTCATTGCCATTTCATAATTGAGGAAATATAAGCTCAAAGAGGTTGAATGGCATTCCCAAGAAAGCCACAGGCGCAGCAGAGATTTCAATATGATTTTTCTGATTGGAAACCATCCTTTTTCCCCTCAACCACATGATGATAACCCTGACTCAGACGGTAGTTTTTACTAAATACTGTAGGGGATTGATTCAATGGCTGCTAAAAAGTGGCACTTGAATACAGGTTGGCAATTAGGGACCACTGCTAGCAATCACTTAGCTGCTTCAGCATCAGCTCTACCACCCATTTCCCTCATTCAGTCAGCACTAAAGTTTTCATGGAAATTTCCATTAACGTTTTATAGCACTGGCATTCAGCGAGAATGTGCAGGTACAGCAATTATCAATAAGGAAAAGTAAATCTCATTTTTAAGGGTTGGTGCATATTCTAAACTTGGATGCTATACCAAGAAACAGTAATCCATGGCATGACCTTAGAATCAATAGAATTGCTTATTTTTTTCTTACAGAAGTGATACTTTTCCTGCTGTTATAAAACCTTTTTTTAAATGTTCTAAGGGTTAGTGAAACCTAAGTAAATGAACACTCAGAAGAATGACATCAATTAGAGAATATAGCAAGCAATATGTGACCCTCCCCACTCCCACATTCTTCATCTTATTTAATCTACAATACCCAATGTAATTAGTTCGGTATAAAAATTTCATTTAAGTATAATATTTCCAATCTCCACTACTACCATTAAATATCCTCTTACAAATTCTGATGTTTTAAGAATCCTATTTTGCCTGTACCAAATGATAAGACAAAACGTATAATGTTAATAAATCTGATCTTTCCCAATATTGATTTTGAAAAGTCCTTGGTGGTCATTGTGATTCATAAAGTCTCCACTACTTAAAATATGACAGGAATTTTTTTTCTTTAGTGACACAGTAATTAGTTAGAAATGTAGGATGATGCCATCAAGCTGGGGGAAGAAAGAAAATTATTGTCTGCTCTTAATCAAGGCTGATAATATTGTGAATTACGTATGCTTCTAGAAGTGCCCATTAGCACGATTTTGGCTGAACCATTCTTCACAGGTATTCTAGGACCCAGGGACCATGATAGTTTTTCCACCACATGAGCTCCAAACACAAAAGACCTCCCAGGACCCATCGAAGTCTTGGTCATACATCATGGCCCAGCTCAGGGGCCACCTCCCTCCTGGTCTAAGGTCCCTGCAAGCTTAGTGTCTGTATCAGACTGAAGCACCTCATCTTCTGTAGGGGCTTCATATATCTAAGTCAGATTTTAAGCTCCCAAAGGCAGGGTCTTTGTCACCAGTGGTTTCATCTCTATTCCCCACCCCGACCTTCTACCTAGAATAGTGTCATCCCGGGTAGATCCCATTTCATTGATTGATCAAATAATTGAGAAACTGGTGAGATTGGGCAAGTTCATTTAACCTGTTCTGTGCCGAAAGTGACAGATATGTTTGTGCTACCTCCTGGCATTGCCTTGGCCGAGAGAAGAAAAATTCCTGCTTTTAGAATGCTACAGAATCACAGGCCAGCATACATTCCTTACCACCTCTATATAAGGAAAACTAAATTTAGAGAAATTTAGAAGAGAAGAAATCACCTTGTAGAAATCAATAGAAAAAAATGAAGAAATAAATTTATAATTTCTTAGGAAGCATCCAGCCTTCTAAACTTATTTAAATCTTGTCTGCCTAAAGAGTTGCATTGGTTGGGGGAGGGAAGAATGATGGAAAGGAATTGGGGCGGTGGTCGTAAGAAAACAGGAGAATATTAGGAAAACCAATCAAGAGTCCATCCATCAATAACATTCACAACAAACATGGATGGAAATCTCACTGTGTGCTTGATGCCCGAGCAATATATGAGAACATCATAAAACACAATCACAATTTCTGAGATGATCTAGTTGTATGTTCCCACGATTCTGTATTCTATCCTAGAACATCTATTTACGTTCCTTAGCACCGCGGGGCCTTAGGGAGGCAGAAGGAGGCATCTTCCCCAGATTAAAAGGAGCCTGTGGGGGCTGGCCTGGTGGCATAATGGTAGATTCACATGTTCCTCTTGTGGGAGCTTGCCTGATTGGATCCTGGGTGCATACCCATGCATCACCTATCAAGCCATGCTGTGGCAGGTGTCTCACATAAAGTAGAGGGAGATGGACACAGACGTTAGCTCAGGGCCAATCTTCCTCAGCAAAAAGAGGAGGATTGGTGGCAGATGTTAACTCAGGGCTGATGTTCCTCAAGAACAAAAAACAGATAAATAAATAAAAGGAGGCTGATCAGTGCTATCAGGCATGGATATCCCGCTCATCCCCTAACATCTCTACTTAGAGCTTGCTTTGGGTCTCAGTTATCACAGCATACATACATTTCATAGACTCAAGGTCCCAGGGAAAACCTTAGAAACCCCTTCAAAACGTTGTGGATGAAACAAATGGCACATTAATTAAGGGAAGGCGGGTTCAAAGGTGGAGCTGACTCAACATCCAGAGTCTGCAACTCCCACCTCTATTCACACTGTGTTCCAGGTTCATTATCTGGAATCTTTGTACCTTGGGTATTGCAGGTATTATCTGGCTGGATTCTCAGATCATGATTCTCCTGGACAGCCAAGCCAGAAACCAGGATCCATGGTTTGCCATTTCTCAGCTGCCCTCTTAGACCCTTCACTAAATCTCAAGAGGCAAGTTCAGAAACGCCGCCAAGTTTCTTCTCTCATCTCCTTCCACGGTCCCCTCTTTGGTACCCCATTCTCCCCAAAACTCTCCCTTCTTCTGTTCTCCTCTCCTCCTGAGCAGCAAACTTCCAAATTGCTAAAAGTGTTATCTTCTAAAAACACATTGTACAACCTACTAAAAAAAAAAAAATGTACCAGCTTTTGTTCACCTAGAGCAGTGCTTTTCCGTAGAAGGTGCTGACGTGCTACCCAGGGTTGGAGCCCAAAGGAGCACCAGGAAAGGGACTTTTTATTAAAGTCTTGGTTCTATCTTTGTAAATATTCATCTACACTTTGTATCTTGCTACAAAAGAAATATCTTGTTTTCCTATAGAAATAGTTTAAATTACCACTATCACAGACGACACTCCTAGAATGTGTACTGTTTCTTCAGGCATTAAAAATAGTTCCCAAAATTGCTACTCATGGCTGAAATTCTCTATCAAAGCCCCACATGATTTTTTCCCAGTCAATTTTTCCAAATGTAATTATCACTGCCCTGTGCAGGAATGAAACCAAAACGCTTAGGATTTCCACACTGTGCATCCTCACGCCTTTGGCCTGAGACCAGCTCCCTCCATGAAGAGGTCCCATTCACCTGTAAAGTCTACATCAAGTATCAGAAGTCAGATTCTTGAGAACCAGTGCTCCCCTCCCTATTCCTCCCATAATAGGCAGAGGGGATGTCTCTCCCTTATAGCAACTTAGCACGTGGTTCCTTTGGCTTGAATTTGTTATTAGGTTTAGAGTAACTACTGTATATGTTCATTTTCTTGTGGATCCATAGTTTTCTAAAGAGAAAGATCTTGCCTTTTTCACAGCTATATCTCAGAGCTTGGCAAGAAACTAAGAAAACAATAGTACCTTGCCTGGTGACTGGTTCATAGCACGGACGCAAAAGACACCTGTTAAAAGAGCAAAAATTACTTGCTGAGATCTTCCTATTTCCCTTAAGCATTTAGTCTCAGGTTCTGTTATCATTCCCAGCCTGGTCAGTGACGGCTGACTTTCACACATTACCGAATGACTCTCCCACTATGTTCCTTTTTTTTTTTTTTTTTTGGTGAGGAAGAGTCGCCCTGAGTTAACATCTGTGCCAATCTTCCTCTATTTTTATGTGGGACACTGCCACAGCATGGCTGATGAGCACGGCAGGTCCTCACTCAGGATCCAAACCTGTGAACCAGGGCCGCCAAAGCGGAGTGCAGGGAACTTTAACCACTCAGCCACAGGGCTGGCCCCCCACTGTATTCTTAACACCTGTGAACTTCAAAATCATTTGTTCCTGTTGCAAAAAATCTTCAACCCCCAAATGACACCTGCATTCTGATAGCCACAAATTATATAGACATTTCAATTTGTTAATTCTATATCTTAGAAATAGCTAAGAAAATTATGTCCAAGAACTTGTTTTAGCATTTTCATTCTACTATTATAAATGAAATTTCACTGAGAATCATAAACACAAACACAATCTTTCTAAAGATTTTCCCTCACACTACTGTTAAACCAACTGCTTGCGACTTCTCATATGATTCTCTGACACCAACAATTCCTGAAATAGTTACTCATACTAGCAACAATTTATTTTCTCTGCCTTTGAAATGTAGGCAGATATGCAGTGTCATCCGCTGCATTGTGGTCCACCACGTGCCCCAGGTGATAACAATACGTCAGGTGTGTCTCGAGGCAGATGTGTTGTCTATTGTCCTTGTGAGCTTCCCTCTCCTTTCCCTCCCTCTTCTCCTCTGGACTAAAGCAGTTTCCTAATGGGTCATCTTGCCCGTAGACTCTCCAGACCTTATCAATTCTCCAAATTGCTTTCAGATCAATTTTCCTAAAGTAAATCTTTGATCCCATCGTTTTCCTTAAATGTCTCCTCATTGTCTCTTGAATGAGATTCACACTCTTTTGCTTAATAAGCTCAGCATCTCCATTGTCTGCATGCAACTTATGCCCTACCTCACCTTTCATTACTTCTCCCCACATTCAAGCTAAACCGAGCCCTCATATGACACGCCCTTTCCTACCTCTGGCAGAATAATTTCCTGAAACTCGGAAATAAGGTAAAAAATGTGGGCAGCAAGTCCTTTCAGTATCATGGGGGCAAAAGCTATCCAAGTTTTTCTAAGGCAGCACTGTACAATAAAACCTTCTGCAATATTGGAAATGTTCTATCTATGCTGTCCGACAGGGCAGCCACTGGCCACATGTGGTCACTGGCCACTTGAAGTCTGGCTAGTGCAACTGAGGAACTAATTTTTTTAATGCTGTGGTCACACGAAGGATGTATTCATTGTTTAACACTGATTGAAAGTCCTAGACTTAGCAAAGTTACCTGTCGTTTGTAGATTTTTGTCCTGTAAGTACATTCATAATTTCTATCCTGAGAAGCAAATAACCCCACAGACATATGGTCTGTTGGACATTTCACTAGATGGACAGGTAGGCAGACAGACAGATGGAGCCCTGTTTTCTCAAATGCTCTTTGACTGGCCATAAAATCTTATTATGTCGTTCATTAATTAAAGAGTTAAATAAAATGTTTTACATGTGTCCATTTTATATTTGCTTGAGGGTCATGATCTTACCTTTTATAAATTGTATTTTAACACCTTCTTATTTTTAGGGAGAGAGAAGATTGCAAAAGGCCTAGCAAGGGCTGCCTCTGAATAAGTACACAATAAATATTTACCTTTACTCACTCCCCTTTTCCCCTAACAACCTCTAAAAATGCATCATTTCCTCTATTTCTACATGCCCTAATTGCCCTGCCCTCATCTTTCCAGGCCAACGTGTACCACCTCTTCCGGGAAGTCTTAATTGCTTCATCCATCAAATGTAAACCCTTTGCCCTTAAATTCCTGTTATATTTTATTTACATTTTTCTCTGGGTACTTAAATCACTTTCAATCCCACCATATCCCGTATATATTTTTATCAACCTTATTAGGCTATAGATTTTTGAGGGCAGAGACTACATTTTATTGTTTTCTCCCTTTGTCAATGAATAAATACTGGTAAATACATGGAGGAAGTCAAGCAATGAGACTTAAAACGAACACCATGGCACGAGAAAATCTTTTAGCTTGCAAAAGATAAAATCACAATAACTGACCCTAAAAGAACTTAATCTCTGTGACAATATAATGAGGAATGTTCTTCCAGACGCATTAAAATGACATGCAGGTTGATAATTATTTTTACAGTGTCGGGATTCTAAAACGAAATGTTTCTCAGCTTCTGTTATTTGGCAATGCTAAATGAATGTTGTCAAAAGATTAAATATAAATTGGTTATAAATCTTCATTTAAGTACATCATGGAGGGAAGGCTGCATTACAACAGCCATGTACGTGTCAGCATTAAGAAAATTGAGTCTTATTTTAATAACGCTAAGACTACTGAAATTACCCTTTATTCGACATAACAGTCTTCAGATTTGAGGATGACGCCACTGATGGTTGTCACCGAATATATGAGCAAGGCTGAATAAAACTGAGGGCAATGAATTAGCCCTTCTGGACTCCAAATGGACAGAATGGCCTCCTCCCAACGGCTGCACTCACCATTTGTCCATGCCTGAAAGGACCAGATTTTCCAAACTGATTGAAGAATTTGATTTCAGAATAGTCCTTTTAAAACCCAGTTTGCCTGACTTTTCAGGCAATGACCCATGGTTTGATCACCTGTCCGAACCACCTGGTGGCTTGGATATGGTCTAGTTATAAGCCTGCAAATGGTCTCTCTGATGATCCACCGTCAACCTTTAACTTTTCATTCTGTCATGCAGCCACGAGGGCTTGATGAATATCTTCTCAGTTACACATCGAGCTAGTCATTACTGAATGATGAGACCAGGTTGCATTACTATAATTGTGAGAGTCAGCAAAATCTTATTCAAAAATAAAACTCTCCTTTTGGTTATGTATTTCAACTTTGGGAAGATCATTTTAGGGAATAAAATAAAGGTTTTGGAAGAAACTATTGCTTCAGTGATTAAAAAAAAAACAACAACTCATTAGGTTAAATGTGAACTGCAGTAATAATCATGATCCAGGAGAAGCCTGCAACAGACTCAATTATATATATATATTCTTATACTTCCCTTTAGCCTCTAAAAGGAGAAAGGCCAAGGATGTGGCAGCAGGAGAATGAAAAATGGAAGGTAAATAAGATCTACAGAGGCAAAAAAGGTAGCAGAGAGGAAGCTACAGAAAAAGAGAACTGTCTAGGAGCAAAAGCACACACACAAATAGCCAGTGAACCATGGAAAAGAAAGATGAACACTGAGAGAGAACACAGAGTTTCATAAAATAACATCCTCCAATCTGCAATCTTGTGACCTCTTGGAATACTGCTATGTAATATCCATGCTCTATTTTCACTACTGTGACGCAGATGGGGCCATTACTTCTTGACCTGTCCCCGATGTGGTACATAAACCAAGGTCCATCATTAGTTCCCCTTCCGGCTCTTCTCTTGTGTCCACTCCCCCTTCCTCTCTCTCTTCTCAAAGCCTTTGCATGTAGGAGTTGAGCGGGGTGCAGGGAAGCAAAGACACGTAAATCCACATATTCTCATTTCCTCCTCTTACTTTACATGCTGTGATTTCTCAGACTTGGTCCTCTAACTTTCTAAAAAAAAAGACTATTAATAAATACATCAATTAGAGGAGTATTCAAATTTCCATGGAGAAGTATAATTACATTTAGCTCAGGAAAAAATATTATCATGGTATGAAAATGTCCACTAAGGAAGGAGACAGCAGGAATGTGGGACAAATTCCAGAACAATCTCTTGGTGAAAAAAACAGGTGGTTTCCTATATAATTGAAATGTAAACACCACCCCACAACTCAAGCACAGTATTCCACCCTGGGGGTGACAGGTCAGCCTGTTAGAGGACTGACGAACAGTGTCGATAGTCACAGCGATCCAGATGAAGAACCACAGTCTATAAACTTTATAGAGTTCCTGGAGGGCAGCACTATTGTGATGCGAAGTGCTTTCCAGAAGGCAGGGTGGCTCCGCCTCACTGGCTGCAGGTGCCTCCTGGGGAAGGCCGCTTGGGGCCCACCTGTCCTTTGTTGGGGGCGTGTACGTGGGCTGACATGTGGAAGCAGCCACAGGGAACAGAAGGCAGGAGTGAATCACACTCTCTAAGCAGGAGGTGGAGAGTTCCTCAGTATGGTTTGTCATCCTCCTGCTGAAAAGGGGCCACGGAACACTGAGTCACCAACATTAGGAAGCTGATGGGACCCGTTTCTCTGTTCCGTGGTCCAAGGCATGAGGCAGAAGGAGGGACCTTGTGGCGTGTGGCGGTCTAGAGCCATCAGGAGGACTGTAGCTGGGGGACAGAATGAGGCTGTTCTGGAGAGCCTCCTTGCAAATCCACATATCTGGGGTTAGGGCCCATAAATTGGTTATTTATTCAGGTTTAGTTGGTTGTTATTTTTGAAGCTCACCAGGTAATTTTGATGCATAACAAGCTATGGAAAACATTCATAAAAAGGTTGATGAGATTCAGATGTCAGCTGAGTGGACAGAAAATAGTCATTCCAGGAGGAGAAAGCACCCTACTATTTGGGGTCCCACTGAGAAAGTGCTGGGACCCTAACAACAAAGCCCCTGGGAAGGTGTGTGATACTCAGGGTCCTCCATTCTTTCTCATCCAGGGCAGTGATTTAAAGAAAGGTCATCTTAACTCCTGTCTTCCTGCTATCAGCCCATATGCTTGTCTGCTCAGACAACGCTTCTTTAGAAATCAGCCAAGGACCAGCCTACCTTTATAGAAACTTGTCCATAAATCTAAAGCCTAGTGGACTCAGAGATCTGTAGGATACTTCTTTATCTAACAACTGCATAGGCAAATACCACACCGTTTAGTAAAAATAATAAAAACTGACAAGCTATTCACTTTTTAGGTCTTCAATTTCCTCCACTGTTCATTATTGGTTTTATTTCATTTCTAAATTGAACTGCATATTGAGAAATCTGGCCAAATGGATCTTTGCGTAGATTCCGTGTCTTGCTTCTGCCAGGGATGACTTTTATTCACAATGAACAGGAAAAGGCAAACTGGGTAAAAAAATGCATTCAAGATTGAAAGTAAAGATGAAAAAGCATGTGTATCATTCAACTGCCCTCCGTAGGTAGCATGAAGGAAAAAGCCTACTTTAAGAAGAGAATGCCTTTTTTCAGCCCATTTCACAAATGGAGATGTATAATTAAACCACTTTTGTTTAGATCACTAGTGTTTCCTTCCTTTGATTCTTTGGTCAGGAAGTAATTACATTTTAGAGATTAAATGATGCCTGTATTGGGGGTGTGCCATGAAAACAGCAATAAATGTCTCTGACCTGCAAGAAATACACACTACTGTGGTTACTCTTTTACGACTGAATCTTCTCTGCATGAAAATTAATTATAAGCATCTGTTCTGAGATGTACGACTTTGAGGTCTTGGTTTATAACAAAACTGTGAGAGTAGACTATCTGTTGTTCTTTACCTTATATCACTTTTGATGACACCCTCCATCGCCATCAGATATCACTTATTGAGCACCTGTTATTATGTCTGCTTGATGTCAGATTCTGTTGAAGATTCCTGAGAAGCTCATACCTAGTTTATGAGTTTTACCGATGAAAACTCTGAGTTTCAGAAATGTAATCTGCCCAGTCACATGGCCTCATCAATGTCATTTGTGGGATTTAAACTCAACTCACTATGACTCCAGTGCCCTTGTTCTTTTGGCCACAGTATGCCCCAGCTTTTTGAAATTAGATTTGATGCTTGAAAGGCAGCCTTTCTAAGAAAATAAAATCAAACTTAAAAACTGGAAAGGAGGGAGAGCTTGCAATTAATATAATGTTGGGTTCAGGAATAAATAGATTCAAATGTCAGTTGGGCTATTAACAGCTGTATGATTTCGGACAAGGATTAAACTTTCTGAGCCTCAGTTTCTTTATCTATAAAATGGGGATAACAATATATGCCCCAAATGATGGCTGAGAGCAATGAATGAAAGGGAATACTTAATGCCTGGCATGTATTTCCAAATCTCCTGAGTGAGAAAGGTCAGGGATGAGCCCAGCTAGGCAAGAACACATGGAGGAAAAATCTCTACATAAACAGGACAGGGTGATGAAATCAATCAAGGCTAAAAAGTCAAGATTCAAGTACAAGGAGGTCAGCAAACCAGACAGCAAATTACTGATGGGCCCAGAATGAGCCGCTTGGCAGGGGAAGGGCAGACAGTCCTTCTGGGAGAATAATCCCAGAGGCAGCACTGCTCATCAAATACTTGAACCTGTTCAAGGCAGGGACCTCAGTAGGGATTTCTTGTCAAAGAGTGAGAAACAGGCATACACCAACTAAGGCTCCCATAAATGCTAACTACTTCATTTCACCCTTGTCTTGAAATGAGATGTATTGTGAATGTATTTATAGAGAGCATCTACCCCTAAATTATCCTGCATTGTTTTGGTCAGCTGTTCCGTTCTCTTGTTAGTGTTTATTTCCAAGGAGTTAGATGAGTAAAGAAAAAAAGAGAATGGTAACCTAACCAATCTGAAAATCTTCCCTCATTATGTCAGAATGCATTGGTGTGAAAGATTTGTTCCTGCTGGCCTAGTTTCTTTTTAAAGAATCTAATGTACAAATAATGCATATTCTACCTATGTTTTATCCCAGGATGTTTACTTGCTGAGTGAGTAAGGAATTATTTCTTTTCTTCTTCCTCATCCCCAGTGCCCAGCTGAGTATCTTGCATTTGCTGTTGGTTGAAGACATTGAATTGGCAGCAAAATGAAATAGACCTCCTTCAATTTGACCGTTTATCATTTTGCATTGTGTGTTTCTTTCACACTAACTTGGCTGATGAATGAAATTTGCTGAAGTACAAAGAATAATAAGACGTTCCTAAAGCCCTGGTTTCTGACTTTGAAAGCTACCTTAAACCAAAGCCACTGAACTTTTCATACAGGTGTGTCTTATTCAGTAGTTCTGGATTATGATGAAATTCAGAGTGGTAATGAAAACTCGGAATGTAGTCCAAGGTATGCAGTACCATTCACGTGATGTCACAGTGGCACAACCAGAGTTTAGCAAACTGCTCCAAGTTATTCAAATATCTTAGTCTCGCAAACCATAATTTGACATAGACTATAGTTGCCTGGCATTATTTCATCACCAAAAATAAGATGATTGAAAAATATATAAAGTACACACACGATACTAATGGGACAGAAGAGGGGAAATGCCAACATATTTTGCACTGGTTTTTCAGATGAAAATATTCAGGTGAAGCTCTGTAACTTCTGAAAGAGATTTTAACAAATGCAAATTAAGAGGAAAATTATAAGGTGACAAGTATTTGCTTTACCATTTTGAGATCTTGGCTTAACAATGGCATAATCTCTAAAAAGAAAGCATTTTCAAATCATCAACAGAATGTTAAAGGTATAGAGAATTCAAATACTGGTTCAATTACACATAGTCTTACCTAAATCTGTTAATAGTTTCTAACATAAGTTACATATTTCAGGAGATACAGAGGATAGTAAAGATAAGAGTGGGTTTTATCGGGGTGTTTTAGAGTCAAAGAGACTTTGGTTTGAATCCTAACATTTTAGTTTTATAACCGTGGGTAATACGGGAGGCAGAATCCCACGCTGGTCTTCAAGATTCTGGCCCCTGGTATACACGTCCTGTATAATCCTCTCCTCTTGAATGTAGGTGATCTTGTGAAAATGATCAGATGTCACTCCTATTATTAGCTTTCATCATATTGCAAAGGTGAAGGGATTTTGCAGATGTGCAGAAGGTCCCAATTAGTTGATTTTGAGTTAATCAAAAGGGAGATACCAGCCTGATATAATCAGATGGCTCCTTTAAAAAAGGGTCAAGGTCTTCTCTGAAAGAAGGGACAAGGGAAAGTCTCCTGCTGGCTTTCAAGAAGTGAGTTCCATGTTGTGAGAGTGCCCATGAGAGGACCACTAGTGGGCACTGCAGGGACCTCTAGTTGCTGAGACCAGACCAGGCTAACTGCCAGCAAGAAAGTGGGGACCTCAGTCCTACAACTGCAGGACCTGAATGAATTCTGCCGACAAACATGTGAGCCTAGAAAGGACCCCAAACTCCAGAAAAATCTACCTTGATTGCAGCCTGTGAGACCCTGAGCAGAGGACCCAGGTAAACCGTGTCCAGAGTCCGGACCTACAGAAAGGCGAGATCAATCGGATGTTGTTGGAAGCCACTAAGTTTGTGGTAATTTGTTACACAGTAAAGAAGACTAATACCGGTGAGTTGTTTACTTAATGTAGCTCAGCATAAGCTTTCATATATGTAAAATGGAGATCATAATAGAAGGTCACTCTAAGCATTCAATGCAATTAATTAACACTGAGCACATGCCTGGCATGAAATAAGAGCTCAGTAAAGGCAGTCGATAGTAAGAGTGGTACCACCAGCAGCACTATTGGTAGTATGAACTGCAGGAACTATAGTATGCTGGGAACCGTGCTATGTGGGAACACCTAGCTATGCTTGTAAACAAGCGAATAGAGAAATTGGGATAGGCAATATACGTGTGTCCTATAGGCTGGTGTTTGACTAAGTTAAATGAATTTATCATTAAATCTATCAGCATCCACACATATCTGTATATTGGCCTGTGCCAAATAGATACACACACACACACATATACAGTGCTCCAGGAGCACCAAGTTATTCCTGGTCTACAAACACTCTACACTCTTTCACCTTTGTGTCTTTTCTCCATGTGCTGTTCCTTCTCACTGAAATGTCAATCCAGCATCTCTACCTGTAAAATCTATTCATCCTTCAGTGTCAGACTCAGTTTACATGGCATTTATGACGTCCAAGAACTGTTCTAGTCACTTTATAAAAATTAACTCATTCAATAACAACTGTATGAAATAGATATTACTATTATCCTTTCTAATCCTCTTCTTAAAGGACAGGGAATGAAGGCCCAGAAAGACTAACGTGCCCAAGAGCACAGTGCAGAGCAGGACTTGAACTCGGGCAGCTGTGCTCCAGTCTGTGCTCTCAACCACTATACCAAACTTCAAGCTGATGGCCTCCCGTATAAAGTCCTTCACATTCAGTGGGAATGAATTTTTCCTTTTTCTGATCTCCTATTATATATATTTTTTGACTAGTAGGGTTCAAGCTGAGCCTAAGCTGAACCTTCTCTGACCTAGAGTTTGGAACCAAATTTTAGTACATTTACACCCACTGATCTGCATATGGGGAAAGACACGAGAGAAAGAGCTTAATCCATGCCCTCATTTACATTTGCCCAATTGTTGGAGAGGAGCTAATCAAAGACAATTAATAAGGAGGGTTCAGGTCTTCTGGAGGGAATCCATAAGGGAAGGAGGACTTGGGAACTGGATGGGGCATCCTCTTCTTGGTCACGGACCTGCTCCAACCCATCTACTCTAATAATATATCCTAGGGAAGAAATGATGGCAAGAAACTAAAAGAGCTGTTGCTGTAACACCCAGGGCATAAGCCACTCTGCTCTGAGGTGCTCTGAGAGTCTCGCACAGAGGGGATATTATTTCTTAGCCTAATTCTATGAGAAAGTATGCTCGCCAGTGGCCCTGAGTGGTGGTGATGTCTAAAGTCCTTCAGCACTATGGAAGAGGCCTGTCGAACTTGGGAATTCAGGCCTACATACTATGGTGCTCTATTTCAAAGCTGGGAACATCACAAAGATAAGAACATCTTATCTCATCTCTTTTGTACCTTTGACATTTTAAAAAATTAGAAAAAAAATTAAAGGCAAATTTAATGTGACCTTATTTTTCGTAACGACCTTACAATGATGGAACCAGGCAGACCTGGAGAACCTGAGGTCCTATGGTACCTGTGCCCATCTCTCCCCAACATGGTGACCCTCCAGAGAGCAGAGCTTGGGGGTCCTTCATGTCTGCCTACTCCATGGAGCCTCCCCTGATGCCTTACACAGAGTAGATGCTTAATAAATCTGCACTGCTTAAAGACTAAAATAATTTTATTAATCTCCAATAGCCAAATTGCCAGTAGATGTAGCTAATGTATTTAACTTCAGAAAACACGAATAGGGAAATCTAATACAGAAGAACAACAGGGATTTACTTGGGAAATAGTTACTAACCAATCTAAAAATGAACTACTGGCTACAGAAAATGATTGCTGCTAATATTGAGTTGCCTGGGGAATCTGAGCATATTTTTTCCCATACCGTGAGGAAAACGAACCGTAAAGTCGAAATCTGGCTAATGAGAAGATATTGCTTTAAAGAAAAAGAATAAGTCTAAACAGTGTTTAGAGTTGACAGCTACTAGATTAAACAAACCTGATCTTATAGTCTATGTTATTCAATAAGGAAAATACTTGAGCATAAGAGATAGCAATAACATTTTAGATGTTTCTTTTTTGTGATTTTTAGAAATGGCATCTCATTCTTCTTATGACTCCATTGTACTCTATATTGATGTATAACCCATCCCTTCTAACCCTTGCCCCATGTCTGACTCCTGCACTATACACAACTCTCCTTGATGACTGTAATAATTCTTTTTCATCTTTTTATCTCCAATGCGTGAACACATGTGTGACAAACAGTGGGATCTCATTAAGTGTATGCTGAGTGAATGAAATACCTTAAAATTTTACAGAACTTGGAATTAATAAATGTTTTAAGTAGTCGGCTTGGCTTAATTTATTCTTTTTTTATCCCCCCCAAAGCCCCAGTACATAGTTGTATATCCTAGTGGCAGGTCATTCTAGTTCTTCTATGTGGGATGCTGCCACAGCATGGCTTGATGAGTGATGTGTAGGTTCATGCCCGGGATCCAAACCAGCGAACCCCAGCCCACCTGAGTGGAGTGCATGAACTTAACCACTCAGCCAAGGGGTCAGCCCCCCTTAATTTATTCTTGATACACAAAATGAAATATGGCTCTATCTGATTATAGTGGTATGAAGAAAAATGGCAGGTGTTGTGAAGAAAAGGCGACTGGACTCACATAGTAAATTTGGTCTGAGATTGCCTTTGCACTGACTACTAAATTCTAGTTTTGTCATTTGATGAACTCTAAGGGCCTTTAATGCTAACATTCTGAGAACAAAGGTGCCAGGAGGGCATCTGTTCATGGCTACGCCCTTACTAAATGCATACTTGTTGAAATAATGAATGCATAAACAAACCAAGGACCCTGCAATGACTTCTCGTCTCAAGCTCCTATGCAGAAGTTCTTTTATACTATACTGAATTTTCTATACCAATATAAGAAACAGCTACACAATATTTTCTCATGAAATAGTTTCCTCATGATTTAAAATTCTGTTTTTCTATTTGTGACACTTCAACAACATGAACTATGCCTGTAACATTAACAATTAGGGACAGAACTCAATAGAGCATTTACACAATTGTAAAATGAATATTAAAACAAATTATTGTTTTTCATCATGCATGTCCCAGTAAGGCTTCACCTATTTCTTAAACGATCTGTGATAGGCTTTTTATTTTTTTTAAAGAATTTACTCTGGTGCATCTTCATTGGTATTTCTGGTTTGTTTGTTTCTTTTTTCTTTTTTAAGGATTAACCTTTCGTGGGTCTTCATGTTTAATTCTCAATTCACACATGTGATAAAGGTAAGGCATCATCACATAATAGTGACCGATTATTTTTTAAAAAGCAGTATTTGAATGTGTTGTCACTCAACAATGTATGAAAAAGAGGAATTTTTCACTCTCTGATTTAGAACTTATTTCTGGAAGTAAGTAAGAATATCTAATCATAACATAGATAAATTATAGAATGAATGACATGCCCAAGAGCACCAGGGGTGCTGCTCTTGTTTTGATCAAGATAGTTGGTGTTATATAGAGACCGGATGTTAGATGAATGGGTAATCATGATGATGGAAATAAATACTCCACTCATATATTCTTAAATATATGAATTAGGGGTCAGCCTGGTTGCGTAGCGGTTAAGTTCACACACTCTGCTTCAGCGGCCCAGGGTTCGCCAGTTTGGATCCCGGGCATGGACATATGCACTACTTATCAAGCCATGCTGTGGCAGGCATCCCACATATATTGCAGGGGAAGATGGGCATGGACGTTAGCCCAGGGCCAATCTTCCTCAGCAAAAAAGAGGAGGATTGGCTGTGGATGTTAGCTCAGGGCTAATCTTCCTCACAAACAAACAAACAAAAAGAATTAGACTTTCCTTTCTCTATGGAGGTACACAAGTGAAAAGAGCGTGAGCTTTGGCATGAGAGAGCAATGTTCAGACGCTGGCGCTGTCACTGTCGATCTCCTTAAGCCTCAATTTCCTCATCTTAAATAGAAAATATTGACTTCATAGGTTTGTGAAAACTAAAAAAGGGGGAAAAATGCATGTGTTAATTTATATTTGTACATATAATTTAAGATTACACACAGAGATACATATGCTACATGAAAGTTACATTTAGAAGAAATATATTTAGGGGCTGGCCCTGTGGCCGAGTGGTTAAGTTCGCGCGCTGCGCTGCAGGCGGCCCAGTGTTTCGTCGGTTCGAATCCTGGGCGCGGACATGGCACTGCTCGTCAGACCACGCTGAGGCAGCGTCCCACATGCCACAACTAGAGGAACCCACAACGAAGAATACACAACTATGTACCGGGGGGCTTTGGGGAGAAAAAGGAAAAAATAAAATCTTTAAATAAAAAAAAAAAAAAAAGAAGAAATATATTTAGGAATTTATGTATGTGCACACAAATAAACGGGGCCAAGCATTATGTCTTGGGAGAATCTATTGTACAGGTATTAGGGAGAAGCCATCAAGAAGTGGGGGAAAAAAACTAAAATCAAGAAAACTGAGGGGCCGGCCTGGTGGCACAGCAGTTAAGTTTGCACTTTGCGCTTCTTGGCGGCCCATGGTTCGGTGGTTCGGATCCCGGGTGTGGACATGGCACCACTTGGCAAAAGCCATGCTGTGGTAGGCGTCCCACATATAAAATAGAGGAAGATGGGCATGGATGTTAGCACAGGGCCAGTCTTCCTCAGCAAAAAGAGGAAGATCGGCAGTAGTTAGCTCAGGGCTAATCTTCCTCAAAAAAAAAAAAAACCAAAAGAAGAAAACTGAGCATGTTAGAAAGAACTTGAGGAGAAAGAGTCAGGAGCAAACCTAAGAGAGGAAGATTCTGAAAGAGAGAGAGATTGAGAGAAGCAGAAGGAAAAGGAACAGGGTTGTTGTTCTTTTAAAGAGCGAGAGATTGAGAGTCACGCCCGGGATACCGAAGACGCAGAGGCCTCCTGCACGCTGTGCTGAGCACTTCCCAGGAGCCTGGTATCAGGGTAAGAGGCCCAGACCTTCCGTGATGGCATTATAATGGGAAAGAGCACCGCCAAGGATGAAAACAGCCATTGGCAGCAGGGACACTTGGAGCAAGTTACTGGAACTTGGGGGAAATTCTGGGGTGAAGTTTGGGAAAATTTTGTGCAGAAGGCAAAAAAAAAAAAAAAAAAAAAAAAGAATGATATTAAGAGATGCAAGACTCCAACAGGTATAGGATTAACTGGAGCCTGCGAGTTCCTGGGCAAGGCTGACTCATTGCTTCTTCCATGGGCTCTAGCAAATCAGTCCTTCAAAATTAATCACGGCCTCTTTCCCATCATTGGCACAAACTGCTGCTTATGTGGAAATCCCAAGGCTCACCCTCCTGGTGCTCTGATGAAAGACCACCGAGGATTGTCTTGCATTGTTCTCCCAAGGCCTTTCCACCCAGATAGGAGGAGTAGAACAGGGAAGAAACATGATATTTATCTTTATTTGGCTTTATTTAATTATGACAATATATGTATGGTATAGACACACCATCTTCTAAATCTATAAACGTTTAAGTAGGCAGCATTGGTTCTTCTATACTGAAGTCTGAATTTCAGAGTGTATTAGTTCCCTCCACTCTCTTCAGTCATTGACTAGTTTGCTCATTTTTAGCAACATATTGAAAACATGGTTTTTTTTCCCTCTTAATGAACCAAACCACTGCCTATTTTCTCTTGGTTTTCATTATCTGGAATAACTTAGCATCTGTTTTCTAACCCTTCCTATATCCATTAGAACCCAGTTCCTGAAAATCACAGTTTTTCAAAACCCCAAATATATCCCATTATAGTTGTAATGTAAGAGACTCTGTAAATGATCAATAAATCTAAAAACCACAAAAATTTCTGCTTTACTTTAGAAATAGTTCAAATGTGTGAGTCCCAAATTATGAAATCATAGTTTTGATTTTCACTTTGTGCTTGACCTCTCCATTAAGGTATAAAGGACTAATGTCCGATTTTTTTGTTTGTTTCTTTGGTTTTCTGAGGAAGATTGGCCCTGAGCTAACATCTATTGCCAGTCTTCCTCTTTTCTTTTTGTTTTTTGTTTTGTTTTTCCCTCTCTCCCCAAAGCCCCAGTACATAGTTGTATATCCTAGTTGCAAGTCATTCTAGTTGCTCTACGTGGGGTGCCACCACAGCACAGCCTGATGAGCAATGCAGAGGTCTGCACCCAGGATCCGAGTCAGTGAACCATGGGCAGCTGAAGTGGAGCGCAGGAACTTAACCACTCAGCTACGGGGCCAGCCCTAATGTCTGCTTTTACATTAATTTATCTTCCTCTCGCTCTTTAACTTGGAAAACATGGTAGAAGAAAACACTGGACCTCTCCCATTCTTATTCCCAAAATGACATATAAAAGCAAAAGTGAAATGAGCTACTTAGTCAAATATGGTGAGAGCATCATCACAACCCCTGATGTCCGTACAGAAAGCCCTAGAACACTGAGATTGTACCTCTTAATGGAAATTTGCCATAAGGATACATCAATAAGGCAGGAATGCATCAATGAAGTCCAGAAAAATGGGGGGTGGAGGAGGGAGATTGTATTTTAAAAATAAGTAGTTCCATTCAGGAAAACAAAATATTTACCAATTTGACAAACTTGTTCTGATGGTTATTTTCCCAAATTTGATTGCAAATGTGTGAAGTCTAATACCTTAGAGTGGACAGGATTCTCCAAACTAAAGTTGTGGAAACCTCACTGAGATCATTCAAGGAATTGAGCGTGAATCAAAATTTCAGTGCAAGAGGCTGGATAATATAAGAAATATGTTTTTTTCATCTTTTTTCTATTTAAAAAGGTAGTTTTTTTGGTAGCCATATTTCAACTGAAATGCAAAAATCACAAAAAAGTTCAAATCAAATTATTTATAAAACTCCATTAAGAGGGCAGTGTAATTGACTCCATGAAATATATTTTGTTGGAAATAGAAATTTATAGCATTGCATTTGAGATCTAAAGCATAAATGAGTCCTTAATATTACAGCTGATCAGCCACATGTACAGATGGGGGCTGAGGACTGTCCTTACCTCTTCATAAAGGATAAACACTGGTAATGATGGCCATGGGACACATTCTCTGTATGAATGTGGATTTTCATTTAAAAATTTGACGCAAATTTATCATTCATTAAAAGGGAAAACAAGAAATTCAGGAGAAAAAAGTTTTGCTCCATTGATTTCTCACTTTGCTGAAAGATAGCTAAATGGCTCAAAATTAATGCTTGATAAATAAGTGAAGTGATTGAAGTTATAAATATCTTCAAAAAGCTATTCAAAACTTATGAAAATCCTTTATTTAATGAGGTGAAAACAAGAAAATTCGCTCTACTTAAATGCCTAGGAGAGCCCAGTATTGTACTTTACATATCGGTTTACAAACATCACTTCCAGTCTTCTTGAAATAGAACTCCAATCTGACATTGTTCTGGTTTTTCAAATCCTTCTGGATTTTAGAGAGTCAAGGACAGTCACTAAGAAAAGATCCTCCAGTAACATAAGCCATGCAGTGGGGTTCTGCATGCACCACCACTCGCTTTTCCTTTGCAATGTTTCAAGCTGAACCCTTTGCTGACCTCTAGATTTTGGAGGCACTATGCTCCAGAATATGGACCTCTTCTTCTTTCTATCTATACTCACTCTTTAAGTGATCTTCTCCAGTCCCATGGCTTTAATTATCTACACTTTGATTGTTGCCATATTCACATTTCCAGCTTTGAGTGCCCGATTTGTACAGCAAATTGCCTCCATGGCTCATCTGCATAAATTGGCATCTCAAAATTAGTATGTACAAATTAGAACTCATAATTATTCCTTAATAAAGCCTGTTTCTGCCCAGCCCTCCTCATCTCAATAAAGAACATCACCATCACCCATGTATTCAAGACAAATATCTATGAATCATCCTTAATTCTTCTATTTCATCCTACTCCACATCCAATCTATTGACAGATATATGTTGTTCCTATCTTCAAAATCTCCCCAGGTTGGATCACTTCTCACCACCTTCAAAGCTATACAACCCTCATTGAAGCTACCATTGCCTCTTACCTGGATACTCATAACTGCTTCCACTAGTTCCATTCTGCCTGCCCAAGCCATTTCTCCACTTGAGGCTAAAGAGGTCTTTTAGAAACATAAATTAGATCCCGTTACTCCTCAGCTCAACATCCTCTGATAGCTTCACGTCCGCATTCCTTACAAATACCTTCAAGATCCTACATGATCCTGCCTTGCCTCTCTCCAAGCTCATCAACTCAAACCCCACTTCAGGCACATTAACTTTTTTTCTCTGCCTCACATACCCCCAACTTAACGCAATTGCTCAGGCTTTGCACTTGACATTCCCTCTGGCTTTACACTGTCCCTCTCAACGTTGCATGCTGGTTCCCTCGGTCCCTTCAGGGACCTGCTTAGAAAGACCTCCCTTTCTGATGTATTTCATCTTCACCCAAACCTCTTCCATCTCACTTTCTAGCCTTCCAATCTATTTTTATGTGTCTTTATGGCACTCCTCACCAGCTCAAATTATATAACAAATTAATTTAGTTACTTGTCTGTTGGCTGTGTCTCCTGCTACCTGGTCAGCTCCATGCAGTAGGAATCCTGTCTGTTGTGTTTACCACTATGTCCCAGCACCTAGAACTGTGCTGGCACAGAGCGGGCACTCAGTAATTATTGCTTTATTGAAGGAAACATTAATGAATGCATGCACTTTTTTATAGGCTATGTTACTAAACAACTCTTATAATCTACTGTTGTTATGTATAAATAAATATGACTCTAAATAGCAAGGCTGTTAGTTTTAATCAAGTATATATACATGTATACGTGTGTATCTTAAGCAATTAATTATTGTATCATTGATACGTCTAGGGACAATGAATACATGAGTCAACCGTAGATGTGTCTGTCTGTTGCATATAAGACAACACAAGCTAAGAAGCAGCTTTGACAACAGCAAATGTTCACAGAGCAGGATATGCCCAGATGCATTTGGTATATTCCAAGTCACCTCCTTAGCTAGAAATATCTGCTGCAACAAGTGGGAAGGACACTCTCTTTGAAATGGATACTTGTGCTATCTTCCTGCTTTGTAGAGGATGTCTCATCAGTTTCACACTCTTTGGACTCTGCAAGAATCTCAGAAGATGGATGAAAGTCAAGAAAGACTGCTGGAAGTCAGCTGGATGCAGAGTTTAGTGGAGCCAGGGAAAGAGCCAAGAGAAAGGCACTTGGCTGATTACCCACTTCCTAATTTGCTCACTTACAGTTAGTGCTTGTTATTATCACAATTTTAATAATGCTCATCTGGGACTGTTAGTTTGAATAATGTATCCCCCTAGGACTGGTCTACCGACTTCAACTTTAATTTGATTATATTTTAACACAGAACAGTGTACATAGCTGGAAGATAGGAATCTACACAACTGTTGATAATAGAGGAGGGTCACAGAAATCTAGTAACAGCTTGTAGAGAATCACATTCTTGCTTTGCTATCATGCTAGTCAACTGCATTCTACAAGGAACTCCCTGTTAATTCATTGCTCCTATCTTGCACCAGGCACACAGATTCACAGTGAATAAGAAGGTTTCTATGGCTCTCTGAAATAGTACTTTATAAAAATTCTACGCATTCCCACCTGAACATAACTTTGCATCTCTATTTTAGCTCTCTGATTTCCTTTCCATCCTGTAAAAATATTTGAAAATAAAATAGTGGATTCAGACATCTCCCTCCCTCGTGATCTCCCTTTCACTTTCCCTCTCTCTACTGTAAGCCAAGTTAGCTTCTAAAGAAAATATTTTAGAGTGCTAAGAGATCATCCACAGATACAGACATCCCCCCGCCCCCTTCCCCGTCCCTGGCCATTGCCTTCCATACAGGTGTACTTATTGGCCATAAATTCCCACTGAAATATTAGCATTTCTCATTGTTTATGGAGAAAATTTGCTTTTATAAATGGGAACACCTAATTTATTGCCCCAGTGTTCTAACAAATATTTGTGTTACAAATGGATTTCAAGGAAGTATAGGTATGCCTTAATGCAGCAACATATTCTTTAAATGGGAAAGAAATCCTTGAAAAAAAATTAGCAATGATGTTCACATTTTCCCTAACTCCCCAAAGTCTTTGAAGATGAGAACTCCTTTTTACTTGTGCCCAGAATTGCGAGAAAGTGATATGTATGGTATGGGAATTAATCCTGGGAAGACAGAGAAGACAATAACAGCTGCCTTCTGGATCTATATCTCAAACAATTGAATACTACTATTTTAGGTCATTTGGGAAAATAACAGTCCTGCACATGGTATGGTCCTATAAAAATTACTCTTGCGTGGCAATTCCATTCAATCAATATTAAACATGGCAAGGTTTTGGATTGTGAAATTAAGGTATTACCACTTCATTCATAAATCAGAAAACTTAATTTAATCACATTAACCATTGTCCCAAATGATTAAATACATCCCAGTGACAGAAAAAATTAAATCAAACAAGGCAATCACTCCCAGAGAACACAGGAGGAGAGAAAAAGGCATTCCTTTGCACAAAGTACCCACTGCTCTGGAATTCCACTGGTCTCACCAACAATCAGGGACACGGGTGGGATGAGGCTGTAGTGTGGATACCTGTCATATCATCCGGATAGTCATACTACACTATAGTAGCACCATGGTGTCACCAACTGTCACACAGAGCTCCATGGAGATGGAGATCTGTCACCTTGACTACTTTCACACCCTTTCACCTCCCAGACAGGTTATATTCATGACCCTTGGAAATCCTCTCGAAGGTGGTTTCAGAAGAAGCTATCACTTTCACAGAAAGGGGAAAGAGCACTTATCTCAGGATTAAGAGAACCAAGGGGTGGCTGAGTGGCTACATGGATTTAGTTAGCCTAACAAGCTCTTCATTCTTTGCTGCATATTCCTGACCCTGAGTCGCAGCCTTTTTGTGAATTGTAAGTGCCTGTTTAGGGGCTATGTCTGTTGTTCCTGTGTAGCCCCCACCCCGTGCCTTGCTCTGTTCATATCTTCTATAGTGACTGCCTCGCCTAGGAAGTGGGGTGACAATAAGACAGGCAGCCTCTGCTGCTCATTGCCCATCCTGTGGCTCCCCACCCCATCCTCCTCACTAAATATAGCATAGCTTATTGAATGATGCCTTGGATGTCAGGGAAGAGTGACCCTTTCTCTCAGAATTGGCCGATTAATCGCCTTTCCTTTCACATTCCCCTACACAGGCATATAATGGAGCAGTAGTTTGGTATGGAATCATCGATTTGCCTCCAGCTTGAGAATAAACCAGTCACTTTAAACATTTTAATATTAGCAAAAGGCTTTGTGTGATTTCCTTCTCTCTCTGCTGTGATTTTATTCCAGGTCTCAAGATCATAGGGGCTTCGATGAGTTTGTCAGTGGTCAGTGGCCGCCATAACCAAGTAAGAAAAAAACCCCACCAAGGCCTATTATGCATTTATACACATAGGACCATTTCACTGCCCATGTCTACACAGAAGGCCAGGTGTAAACTACAGTCTTTGGAGAATATTAATCAGTTCAGAGAATTCATGATGAAATTCATTAACAGAGAGATCAATGTCAAAGCTTATATTTAAAAACCTACGCTTGAATCCAAAAAAGGTCATGGCAAATAATTGAGTAAAAGGGGAGATACCAGCAGAAAATGTGCTTTATTTCTTCTACTTAAATATCGCCACAGCACTAATGAACAACTAGATTTCCTTAGAAAATATTGATACAGCAATAAAATAATTTAACACCACAGGGAGACTTCTAACAGAAAACCTTTTTTGATGGAGTATTGTAGTCATCCTTATATATAGATGGTCATATAAATACTGCAAAAAGACATATATCCTATTATTTCAGTTTTAGCTCTCTAAAGAAAGTTCTTTAAATGTCTTCAATATCTATGTGAAATGGTTATTCACTAATATTGGCTAATATTTGGATGTGATATTTAGAAAAATATAAACTTATTTTTAAGGTGAAGTTTATGCATTTATTCTCATAATTAATTACTTTAAGTAATATATTTGGCTGACAATACATAAAAACAAAAACTGATCCAGCAACTTCATTTCAAGGAATTTGTCCTAAAGATACAATCAGTCAAGGCACAAATATGCATAGATAAGATGTTTGTTGGAGCAGTGTTATAAAAGCAGAAACCTGAATAAAAACTAGTGACCATTTATGCAGGATGGATTCAGTGAATTACATTATATCCATAAGGAAAATGGAATAGTATCCAGCCACTAAAAATCTAGTATTTCATATGAAGAAAAGTATTCTCCATTGCAGGGACAAAGGTGGTCAATTTAAGTAATTGGATATAGGATTATTCCACCTTTTTTGTCAAAGCCATTGTATTGAATACATTCATTTATGTACATATTCAACAAATATTTATTTTATGTTTAATCAAACACCATATCCTGGATATACGTACTGATAAACAAAACAGATTCAGGCTTATAGACACTAAAGAGTTAATTATACTAATACATATATAATTGTGGTGAGTTCTGAGAGGGAAAAGAGCAAGATGCAACAAAGGATTATAATACTGGACCTAATATAGGTTGGGGAGGGGAGCAAAGAATATCTTTTTAGGACATGATAGGGAAGCCGAGGGCAGCGCAGGAGAGTTAGCTAATGAGAATGCCCTTGAACCAGAGCGAGAGTGCTCTTGGCACCATCCAGGGGCTGAGATGTGGTCAGTCTGGGGTTTGACCACAGAGAGTGAGGACAGAGTGGTGGGACATGGATCTTGGAGGTCCCAGTGGGCCTCATCAGCAAGGTCTAGGATTTTGAATTTTGATTCAGTGAAAGGGTTGATTCATTTGATTCATTGAAAGGATTTACCAGAGGGGAAATGGCACAAGTCACATTCTAAATTGAGTGAGAGAATCACTATTTGTATGATGTAATATATCAACAAGCAGACACTGAAAAGCTGTCCTGTTGCAGTGAGGGCATCGTGGTAAACAAGTTGCATGGACTTGAGCATGTTCTCACAACCCACCCAGGTCTCAGTGTTCTCATCTGTAAAGACAGCTGGTCGGGTAAGTGATACTAATGTCCTCTCAGTTCTAAGCACAATTTAGCGCTGGGGGAAGATGATTTAAGGATTCTGTTGCAGCAGTAACATTCTTAGCGGTGTTAAGTCAATAAAATAGAGCTTTATAAAAATGGTATGAAAGGATCGGTATTTTTGTGATACACAAGAAAATAGCTGATTCAGAGGCTTCAGGGATATTTGGCATTTGACTAAGTTTTAGAACATGAAGTACCAAAACTTACTACCAAATCCTAACCTTCAAGATGCTTTTAAAAGTTCTACTATTGGAGGTAAGTTAGGAATCAGAATGTATTCCCAGCTGCATAACTGTTAGGTTGCCTGATTTTTTTAATCAGTTAATATTCTTATCTGATGGCAATGTTTACTGCTGTCTGGATGTCTGTGTGGTTTGGTGCACCAGCATAAATAAGCCTGACGTGTCCCCCTCATTCTGATATTGTGAACAAATGACACAACTATCCATGAATAACACACATAAAGAATGCATACTGACAATGTTAAATTTTACCTGAGCTCTGTGCTCCTAGAAACAGTGAAGGCAAAAAGAATTCTCCTCACCCTTTTGTGTTCTGGAAAATAGGTCACTGAAAAGAACCACCCTTCCCCATAAAGTCAGAGATGTCCCTCGTTATTTACCCATGATAAGGACAGATATAGACCCTCCAAATCCCTGTTCTTTGCTTCATAAGTGATTAGCTGAACTGTGTGTCCCCAGCGATCAACTGGAACACATTGCTGGGTAACCAAACTCTGGTTAAGCTTCTCTGGGGGATCAGAATTTGCCACCACAAGATCTATCTCTTTGGCTTATCTTTAAAAACAAGACTCAGAAAGAAAATTTGACTTTCCCCCTAACTGCCTAAAAGGATTTAAGATAGAAGGCCTGTCCCAGGAAGGGGATAACTCTAGGTGTGGCAGACATGGAGGAACCTAGCAAGGCCCATTTTCTCAAAGTTCTCTCTTGGGTCCCATTGTTTATAGATGGCCCAACAAACATTTGTTTACCAACCATTTGCTTTTCCATCTCCATGCAAATTGCTTTCCTCCCCTCTGAGGTCCCAAACCACAACCTCCAACATCCTCCTTTGTCTTCAGCTGAAGATGGTATTTAAGGTGGTAGCTTCAGCCATTTTGGCATGTTCCTCAGTTTTCCTGGGTTTCCCCCATTCTTCGTGATATTAAACTTGTTCGATTTTCTCTTGTTATTCTGTCTCATGTCAATTTAATTCTTAGATGAGCCAGAAGAACCTAGAGGGGAGAGGAATAATTCTTCCTCCCCTGTCGTCTCTCTTTCCTCCAGGCCCCTGAACTTGGGCCCACCCTCAGGCTGAACCAGCAGACAGCCCCTCCTAAGCACAGGCCAGCCTCAAGGTAAATAGTCTCTACTCTACTCTCTTGTAGTGTTACCCTTTCAATCCACTTCCCTACATGGTTCTTCCTAGCCTTGTTTACTCCTCTCTATAAAAGAAACCCCTTTTTCCTAATGCTGGAGATGCTTGGAGATCTTCTGGTCAGACATTCACCCAACTGCATTGGTCCCATCGCCTCTATTGCAATAGTCCAATCCCTCACTTCCTTTAATAATCCTTTCAAATAAAGCTGCTCCTTATTAAATGGAAATTTATTTTTTATTTGACAATATTTAAAAAGAATGCTTTCTTTCTTCCTTTTTTTTTTTTTTTCTGGTGAGGAAAATTGCCCCTGAGCTAACATCTGTTGCCAATCCTCCTCTTTTTGCTTGAGGAAGATTGTCCCTAAGCGAACCTCTGTGCCAATCTTCCTCTCTGTTGCCTGTGGGACGCCATCACAGCGTGGCTTCATGAGTGGTGTCTAGGTCCACACCCTGGATCTGAACCTGTGAACCCTGGGTCACCGAAGCAGAGTGTGCACACCTAAGCACCATGCCACTGGGCTGGCTCCAGGAGTGCTTTCTTAAGCAGTCAGAATAATTTTGATTGTTCTCTCTTATTCTCTCCTAACTTTCCCTCTAGGACTTGGAAACAAGCGCTCAGCATGGAGGAAAGAAAGATGTGATTTTTAGACAAGAGAAATAATTTTAAATCACCAAAGAAATTATTACGAATCATAGGTCAAGGCCTAGAACATAAAAACAAAAGTCAGTGAGACAATAATAACAACAACAAAATTACCAAACCACAAAGGAAAAATGATTTGCATAATCATTTCATGCTTTTTTTCTTCATATCATGGAAGTTTCTTTGTTCACATTATCTCCAGTGGTCTGTTAAATGTTTGCAATGCCTCAGTGCTTTTCTGAACAACATTTTGTTAGGAATGAAAAGTGCCTTACCCATCAATAGTAAAGACAGCAGAAAGATTAGAATAAAGAAGTGAGTTTGTTTGAAATACTTATTTAGTTTCTGCCTTAGCTCTCAATCGCAGGAAGGAGGTGAGTGGGAAAGCTTACACCATTCCATTTTTAAGTAAGAGCACGTTCGCAGTCAGCTAGTGGTGACAGAAGTATTTAAAAGGTGATGAGTTCATGGTGTTTAGTAGCACTCTGAAGATGAGCTGTCCAGTAAACACAGATGAAGCTTCAAAGTCCATAAATAGTGATGTTATTTCAGTATCAAATACTCAATACAGAGTAAAGGGAGCATTCCATTAACTCTTGGAGCCGGGTACTGGCCAGCGGGTGGGAAGGAAAGCTGGATCTTGAGAATCTCTTTTGTCCCTGTGGCATAAGCCACAGGAATCCACACACCATGTTGTCCAGGCTAAGATGGTGAAATGTATCACCAGGAAACCAGAATAAGGAAACAGGAGACCGGACTTGTGGATGCCTTCCTATTAGTATCCTCATCAGCAAAATGAGTAGATCACACTTAATAATTACACATGTGCCAACCTGCACACATTTGCACATGGCTTGTCCATGCTTACATCTTTCACATCTTTAAAGTATAGAAATACATAAAGAGCTGTAGTGATGACCTAAGGCCACCTCTCTGATCACCCCCTAGACCAAGTATTTTACAGACTTAATCCTTACAACAAAAGGTGGGGGAGATATTATTATTCCCATCTTAAGGATAAGGAGGGAGTTAAGTGACCCTCCGTGAGGCCACATGACTGAGCCAGGACCCAACACTTCAATGCTTGACTGATTCCAAAGCCTCTGCTCCATGCTCCTAACCACTCTGGTTCTGACCCAGGACGTTCTGCTGTAATCCTGGTTGTTTGCGGTGGGAGGGAAGGATGTGTGAAGAGGCAAAATAAAAAAAAATTGTCAATTCTTGTCTGAGTCTTGCTAATACCCAGATAAGAATGACATTTGGGGGCTAAGTTGGAGAACCTGTCACCATCCTTTACAAAGTGTGTGGAGTCCCAAATGTCCACTCCCCTAACAGTGTTGAAAAGCATCTGAGGTACGGGGAATAAGGCAATTGGGAGATGAACCAGAGGTTAAATGCCCCCCAGGAGTGTGGGATCCAAGGCTGGCGTCCTCTGCTCGTGGCGATGCACCAGGGACACCCCCATCACTGTCCAGATGCTGTAAGAAACAGGTAATTCACCACAACACTGATGATCCAGATCACTGACATCACCTTCCACAACACATGAAACAAATACACAGAGTATATAAACTCCACAGGACAACACTCTCAAATACTTCTCTGAACATGCAGTTAAGAGAAGGAAATGCTTAAATTTAACATTTTAAATTAATAAGTAGATACACTTGGTACAGTAAGTAAAGTATGAATTTGATATTCTGTACTAACAATCATCTATGGCAGACTCATTCTCATTTCCTGGAAATCTGGAACCAAGTTTGCCAACTAACTTTCCTCACCAAACAGGAAACACTGACTTGCAGATGAGCAGACTAATTTCCCCAGATTTTATTTCCTATTTCATTTAGATTTTTCCTGACTCTAATTTGTTTCTATTTTATTATACTTCATGTTTTCTTAGAAACCTCTTCAAATATTTTGTGGTACAAGATTTTGTCCTAAAAGATAGATTGTAAAATCGAATTATGATGGTATACTAATACACTAGTATATAAATATAACCACGGTTATCATGTATTTAGTGTTTATCATACCAAGAGTTTTAGATGAAATTTTTCATGAAACTGGCACAGCAATCACCTCATTTTTACCATTTTGCAGATGATAAAATAGAGGCCAGAGTGGTTGAGCTGCAAGCCCAGGGTCAGCCAGAACAAAGCAGAGCTAGGGTCCCACCTGCCTCCCAACGATGATGGATCTTCAGTTTTGTGGGAGTCCAGAAGTGGTTCCCAACTCCTCCCACCCTGACTGTGTATCAGAAGAACCCAGGCCCAGTGGTGAGAGTTTCCAGGACTGCGGTCAGGGTACAAGCAGAAGCCACTTGAGGGGCCTCGTACTGCAAACAGAGAGAATATAGATGCAGGTAGGAGACAATCAATAGAAGTGGATGTGCCATTGTCGTCCCTTGGGCTGTATTACATTTAACTTTTTTTTTTTTGAGGAAGATCAGCCCTGAGCTAACATCTGCTCCCTATCCTCCTCTTTTTGCTGAGGAAGACTGTCCCTGAGCTAATATTCATGCCCATCTTCCTCTACTTTATATGTGGGACGCCTACCACAGCATGGCTTGACAGGTGGTGCCATGTCCACACCCGGGATCCGAACTGGCGAACCCTGGGCCGCCAAAGCAGAATGTGCGCACTTAAGCGCTGCACCACCGGGCCGGCCTACCTTTAACATTTTGCTCCAATCACTATGCTATATAATTTAGCAGTCCTAAGACAATAAAGTTAAACCAAACCAAATAAAACAAAACCTTGGGCCTCCCAGACGTTAGTTTCAATCTGTCTGTGCATCTTCTCTTACTAAGGCCATGGAACTACTTCCCCAAATCTGGCCTCATGGGATCCCAAGGCCAGGCTGGAGGTTTGCAACAAGGATTCATCACAGCATGTATTTGTGGAGGATAAGAAATGTATAATAAGATTTGCACTTGCCAATTAGCCTAATTAATCCTAAGTGGCCCTTCTATGGTCTGATTGGAATATGGCTTTGCTAACTAAGCCTATGGGGTTTGTTTTTATAAGTCTGGGGGAGGCTTCCTAGTAATTCTTAGTAAATCAAGAGCCAGAATAGAAAAATAAAATTAGGAAAAAAATTAAAACCGTTGAAAGTACAATATGTTTGCTTTTTGATTAGTATTTCCTGAGTCTAGAATAACTGATACACGTATACAATAAATTCTTGCAATAAACGTTATTCAAATACTATGCAAATGCCACCTTGACGTATAAAAATCAATATGGAACATTTCCTCAAAGACTTTACACCTCCAGTCTTCTCTCTCTTTCTATGACCTACTTGGGGTTGGCACAAATGCTTTTACTTTCAGAGGATTTTTATCTTTTGGAAAAATTTTGGAAACATTAATAAATAATTGCTATATTCCTCATGGCTGCCCACTGATTAGAAATAATTAACTTATTTCTATTAAAATAAGAGAAATCTGAAGAAGAGCAAAACACATCCCAACTTATCGACAAAAACAGGAATAATAATTGGAGGAAGTGATAATAATACTACCTTGCAAAGCAGTAATGTACTTTAAAAAACCATACTGACCCTATAATCCCTTATTCGTAAGAAAGGAGCCAACCTCCTGAAGGTCAATGAGCAGTTGTGTTAATTGTGTCCAAGTATCAATGAAGGGTGAATCCTAATTAGGATGAGTCCCGTTCAAAATAAAAGCAGGAAATAAAATCAGTACTCAAAAGCATAGCTTCTTACCTAAAGTGTCATTCAATTAATCACACTTTGAGACTCATATATTATGAGAGTTTTCACTCATCTAAACCAATAAAGAGGTGCAACTCTAGAATGACACATTGAAGAAGGTGGTGGAATCATTGCCTGTAGACATTTTAGAGAATTGGACTAACATCCGTCTCTTTGGTGTTTTCAGCAATCTTATTCCAAAGCAGAGAATTTGATGTGTTGACTTCTTGAATTTTTTTTCAACGTTAGAAATTTAAAGTAGATAATATATGTAGAAGTGTAAAAGCTTAACAAGCCATTTTGCTCCATCTTACTTGCTCCATTTTCCTACAATGTTTTCAAATGTCCTTTTCTGTGCCCTTAGAATTACTGTTACCATCATCACTGTCATCATTATTCCAGTGAATTGTGTAGGGAAATATAACTGGCTTTGGATTTTGTTAAGAGGTTTTTGACATTATTCAGAATTGTGCAAGAATTCTATTGTAAGTAAATTGCACCAAACTCTAAAGATATAATTTAAAACTGCAAAAGCAAACAAAATACCAGAAATGCATCAAGACTTTCAGGACTTTATTTGAACAGCTGTAGAATCGGCATAATGAATTGCTAGATAAAGTGACTGAATCAAAAGTATAATGAGTTCAAGTAAATATGAGATCATTTTATGGAGATAAGTTTATTAGGGAAGCAGTGGATAAAAGAACGTGAAGTGATTAAAATATTAGGACAATATAAAATACTAGGACAAATTGTAATATTTATTTCTTATCCCAATTTATATTGCTAGGCATGGTTTGGGGAAAAAAAAAAGTGTGAAAGTTACAACCAAGGTTTAGATGTTGTCACTTCAACTGGTTCTTCATCCTAAATGAGAGCTATTTCATGAGGTAGTATAAGCTATTGTAACATGTTTTGCTGTAAACTCTGAATACTTCATTATGAAAATGCTTATATTGTAATAAAAACATGGTGTGTCTGATAGTGTCAAACATATAACTGTACAGATTATTCAATTTTATAGGCAGCAATGATCTTGAAATTCAACATGTCACCAATGACACCAGCAAATTTTCTAACACAGATACATCAAATTTTCTTCACTTTAGAGATGACATTTTATTTATTTTCAGTAAAGCAGAATTCTCTCTAGAAAGAATAAAAAAGAAGCTGAATTTCCTGGAGCTTTCATTTCCCCACAAGTACCTGTAGAATTTATCAGTCTACATTCCAAACTAACTTATTTATTCATTGATAGTATATCTCTGAGTATTTCTAAAATGGATTCTTTGTTTCAAATTAAGAAGTCACAAAAGAAATTTTAAAAATAAGAAATTGCATAAAAAGCAAAAGATAACCTAGGAAGATATACAAATGACCACCAAGTTGTAAATTTAGCTTTGACCCTCCCAGTATTCAGAGAAAAATATGCTCACAAATACGGAGTGGGCTATATCATCTCATTACTGGATGGTTATTCCTCATTCCGAGTATAGAATTCAAGAGGTGTAAGTCTCCTTTGTCTTTACCAGGAAAATGCAGTTTCCCATGGTATTAAAGATTGTTACCTATTTGCACCAAAAGAGAAAATGCAACCCTGAAACTAAGAAAGTTGCTCAGCCCTTACTGAAAGCAGAGGGCCTAAAGTGACCCTCCCAGTAGCAGAGCAAAATATGTTAATTTTGATATGTATTCCTTTATTTCTAATCAGTTTTGTTCTATATAAAATCCACTTAGGTATTTACTATTTATGTACACAAGTGAGTTGCCTCCTAGATGTACACGTTTCTTAAACAACAATCAACTATTAATTCACACAGAAATTTTTCTGGTAATATATTCACATGCTTTGCTCAATTAAAAGTAAGTATTCGTATCTACAAATGGCTTCTCTTTCTGGTCGTGCTGGTCGTGAAAAAACTTTGAGTTACAGATAGACAAAAGTTAACTCACATATTGTCTGAACTCCCCACACTCCCCAATACACCAGAGAATTACAATCAACTTCAATTTGCATGAAAGAGCTTTAAAAACAACAAAGTAATTAGATATGTTCATGAGAGATAATTATGTCATGTAATGATGACTATTCCCCAAGTGCTGCTGGCTCCTTTAGAAAAAGCATTTCTCTTCCAAGTGAATCTTGCAGACTTGTAGGTGAGGGAAGGCGACATTCTCATCAGAGTTAAAAGCATACGATATGAATGGGGTCCTCCACATGGCAATAAGTGCAATAAATTACCAAGTGCGTGTGCTGTTTTCTGAGATGGGCTCAATTTATCATTTTATTGAAAAGGTTCCATTATGCTAATGTCTTACAGAATCACATGCAGCTGTTGCTGGAAGGTCATGAGGGGACATAAATTTTTACATTTAGAACCAAGAAGTTGTACAGCAGTCACCGTTTCTAAGGGTTAATCAGAAGCCATCAAAGTACATTCAAAGACTTATCAATGCAACTCTTTAGGACGCTCTCCTAGTTAACAGAAGGAAAACATGAGAATATTATTCCAAATTAATCGTTAAAAAAAACTAACGCTACAAGAATAAGGGTATTAAAACTTGGCTTCAAGTATGGGGTGATTATTTAAAATCTCTTCATTGAAATTTTGATTTACCTATTAATTTGAAGTATCAGTTGAAGAGGTAACATATTAAATAGATCTCTATTACATATTATGTAGGTTGTCTGAATTATCTACCTTCTTAATCTACCATCTTCAAATATTTCCAAAAATAAGTTTGCTAAAGATCTGCAATGTGTACAAAATTAATATGCATATTTTTATGTAACTTTATCGTGTCTATAAAGAGGGTGCTTAGGTTTGTGGATCATCCCAAATCCCACTTCCAAGATCTCAGGAAAAAGGCAGCTGATGAACTAATTATCCAATGCAAATTAGATATTATTCCCTAGAGTAATGTTTTGTTTCCATCTTTCCAAGAATTATTGATTCCCTCCAATCACCAAGCACTGTGAACATAAGTCATGAATATATTGTATCATCAATCCATCAATAATTTGTAGTGAGGGCAACACCTGTCAAACAGCTGAGTAAAAACATATTACAACTGGATAGCTCCCTTTGGACTAATTATTATAAATCAAAGCAACAGTGAGGGAAAACAGTTGCTCTTTAGAAATACTTGCCTGGTATGTATTTGGCATCCTATTTTCTAATGCAGCCTAAAAAAACAGACTGTGAACAACAGTAACTATGTTGCTGGATTTGGCTTTTTGTTTTGTCTGGTTCAGCTGCTGAGTGCTATGGAGGTTTATATTCTACCATATGAGCGTTCTTTAAATTCAGGAGGCTGTTTGGAATGGCTCACTGATCACATTTTGATGCTATTCCCAAGGAGGCGATGACTAAGAAGCCAGGTATGGTCCAGGGCTGGGAATGTTCAATCTTACACTGCATTAAAGTACAGAAATGGAGTTACATAACATGTTCTTTCATGACCTGGAACTAATTTGACAGAAAAAAAAAAAAAGTTTTAGAAATAGGTCTAAAATAGTTTGGAAGCCCAGTTCACAAAATCGTGTTTGGAAAAAAAAAAAATGAAAAGATTACATAACTTCTTGACAAATTCAAATCATAAGTTTCTCACTGACTAACTCCATATTAAAAGTGATTTTTCTACGGTTATTATGTATTTCCTGTCAACTGGAATATTTGTTCCCATCAAATGTAAAGCTATGGAAAGCAGACGTCTCTTAATTTGGGAAACTATTACTCAGATACTTTATAAAAATAGAGAGATTTGTTGACGTCTTAGAATGAAGTGGCTGCTCTTGCATCAGAGTCTATAGGAATAGGCTTGATTTCACAAACCATGCAAAAGTTAAGCAATTACCTATGAACACCTTGATCCCATCCAAAGAGAATGGAATTTTGAACCAAAAGAACTTGGTTCAAATCTTAGACTTAATACCTGTGGGATCTTGAAAAAGAAATTTAGTCTTTATTCTCAGTTTCTGTGTAAAAGAAGGAATAACAATTACACTCCTAATAAAAATAAAGTAAGATAATATAGACGCAAAAGTTTCATAAAGTGCTAAATGTTAGGAAAATATTTATTACTTTACTGAGAGTAAAAAAAATGTATCTTTACAGTGGATTCAGGGTAATGGTTGGTGTGAGAACAATAGCATTCTCTGTAACAGTTCACACGTTAAATAGGCCTACTTTAGCTTCCTTCTCTCAATATTAAGAAAATATGTGGGGCTGGCCCCATGGCTAAGCAGTTAAGTTGTGCTCCACTTCAGCGGCCCAGGGTTTCACCGGTTCAGATCCTGGGCACGGACCTAGCACCGCTCATCAAGCCATGCTGAGGTGGTGTCCCACATAGCACAACCAGAAGGACCTACAACTAGACCACACACCTATGAACTGGGGGGCTTTGGGGAGAAGAAGAGAAGAAAAAAAGAAGATTGGCAACAGATGTTAATTCAGGGCCAATCTTAAAACAAAAAAGAATGTGAAACTTGGAATGAGGCCAAAGAGATTACAATTGCTTCCTCAGTGCTACGGAGATCTATTATTTGGGCTATTTTAGAACTTTGTAGGGGCAGAGGTTAACTTTTTTCCCAGTAGAGATGCAAAGAGTTTCTATCCAGTGGAGCAGACTGCCCCAAATATTACGGGTTTATTGCCCTATAAGAACTTAACAAATTTTGTACCTAACCTAGCAATCTTATCCTAAAATCTCTTTATTAAATTGCACCTCCATCATCTATTGACCAACCTATTTACCTATCTATCTTCAGACAAAGTTCTAAAGTTCTTTGAACCAATTTATACAGCTCCATGTTTCCCTACTAAATAGTTTAATACAACTTTTGACACTTGTTCATTTTCTATTTCCATGGCAGTCTTGATTTTATCTTTTTGAAAATCAGACTTTCACAATTCAGAGGAGCCAAGTGAGCTGCATTACCAGGGGACTACGCCTCAGGAGCTGTGAAGCCACAACACATCTTTCTCGCTTCCTCCAGTGAACCCCGGTCAGACAGAACTTGAGCCCAGCAATCCTGTTTCTCTGTCTTCTCCCCTTTCTCCCTGCCGATGTCATGTTCTGGCTTCTGTTTGTGGTTTATACACCCATTTCGTGTCACAATGATTGGGAATTTGGTTTTATGTTCTGGCTGATGAGCTAGGAAGGTGGAGGTGACTATTCTCTGTTGAGTAAGAGACTACAAATATTCAGGCGGTTTTTCCTTGTCTATCTGTGACTTCAAATCAGTTAAAAACTTCTTGCATCTTGGGAAGGAAAATAGCTTGTTGAGATCTGGACTAGTAAGTTTTTGTGCTTCTATGCCTACTTTTGAGCTATGGCTGGAGTTGTATAAATCCCTCTGTGGCTGTGTGTCTACATATCTGTCTTTCAGAAAGCCCTCTGCCTCCTGTTGTGTGTGAATGTTTTCATATCACTGGGGGTTATTAATAAATTAAATTTTTATAACTCAAAGAAGCTCTGTTCTGATTGCTTTATAGAAATAAATAAGCGCATAAAGAAATAGAATATTGCCAATATTCATAGAAAGCAAAGAAACTAAACTTTGAATACTTTAAAATGTTCTAGACATTTAAGGAAAAAATTCTTCTTATAGAAATTAATAGCTATAAAATATTTGAAGAATTCAAGTTTACACAATTAAGGTAAATCTTTGGTCATTTGAATTTAAGAAAGAAAAAAAGCTATGTATCTTTTCTCTGGTATATCAGTGTTAAATATGTGACAAGATTTTTATTTTATATTTTATAAAAGGCTTAGGTTTAATTTCCTGTGAAGAGAGTAGTTAATCTGAATATCCTACATTTCTTATACTGGTTTATTGATTAAGTAATCTAACATTATACTTACATGATATTTAAGTTTTTGAAAAGTATACATTTGTATTTGACTAGATTGAATAATAAGTCTGGGGAACTTTTATAGTAATTATGTTTTGTAGTGTGTCAGCCAAAATACAAGTTCTTAGATCCTTATACAACTTAGATACTTATACAACCGGGTTAATATTAAATCTGGCTATTTCATGAATACTCTGGATAGCTGGATAATTTCTATTAAGGTTGAATACAAAAGCACTGACAAGCACAATTTTGAGCTTATATACTTAGTTCTATATGCTATAGAATGGCTATATCTTTGGTTCATGTTAAAGAAGAGTTTTATTTTTGCTACTCCAAGAAATTATGTTTGTAGAAACTGTGTAATGTGTATTTATGTGCTTTGGTGGTCTGCTAAAATTATCGTGCATGACAGACAGTTCTCAATTACCTACCTCCCAGTTTTCTCTGCAGAATAGAAGTTGTTATTTTGGTTAAAAGTTATAATTAGTTTGGGTGGTTGACACTAGAAGCAACAGCAACAGAAAAATACAGCTGTTTATCCAAGGCAATGGGATGAGCTTCTCTTTTTAAAGGGAGATGAGAGCAGTTTCAATCCCAAAACCAAGTGTCAGTTTGTTCCAAAATAGAAAGAATACAGTGAAAGACAAAACTTGCAAAAATAGCAAGTTGTAGAAAGGTTGAAAAAAGTGAATTTTACTTGCCTTTGTTTATAGTACCTAAGTCTGAAAAGAAGCTCTGAAATATATTCAGATTAGTGCAAAGGTAACCTAGTTTTGATGGGTTTATTCGTAAAATAATTTAAGAGGAAAAAAAGGAGCTTGTGAAAACTATATTGTCAGATATTAATGCAAAAATTAAAATTACACTTTTTCTCTGTTGAGTTGATAAAATCATCTTAGAACACTTAACAAGGCATAGTAAAATATTTTTTCCCATCTGTGTAATCTGCCCAGGTAGCAGAGATTGTATATCCCACCACAATAATCTAGGCTTATGTTGATTTTATCATGTTCTTTGATAGATAAAATTTAAAAAGGCAAAGTTCCTCACTTGTGAATGAACTAAAGTTTCTTTTAATCACATTTCCTTATACATTTATTTTTAAATATTTCATTGTCACTTTGATTAAACAGATTACCAATGTATTACGTCTCAGGTGCCTAGGATTTTATTATAAAGAAAAGATCTTCGCTGACAATTCCTTTGATCTTACCTTCCAAAAATCAGATCTAAAATTTAATTTTAAAAAACATTTCAAATAATGATTTCAGGATACACTTTACACTTTAAAATGTCTTTTGAGTCTGGCCCGGTGGCATGGTGGTTGAGTTTGAGGACTCTGCTTCAGCAGCCTGGGGTTCGAGGGTTTGGATCCCAGGCATGGACCCATACACCACTCATCAAGCCACAATGTGGGGGTGTCCCACATGCAAGGTAGAGGAGGCTTGGTGCAGATGTTAGCTCAGTGCCAATCTTCCTCACCACCCCCACAAAAAGTCTCTGAATTTCCCAGAGGGTCCTTGGAGAGAGGTACTAGAAATTACTGGGTTTGTTTGGTGTGCTCTATATTTCTCAATCACCTCCACATTACTGGAAGAGCCACAGAATGAGCTGTCAAATCAGAAGAGACTCTCAGCCTTCCCTAGGTTTGGTTTATATAGATAAAATATTATTCATATAAATCTTTCATAAATTGAACCCTTTATAGGAAGGCCATAGAGATGGGTCAAAGCCCTTGCTGCCCATTGTATGGTCTTACTCTCAGGGAAAACACTGATAAAACCTTTATGAAATAGCTATGCACCTTAACACAAAGGAGAATTTTATTCTCTCCATTCTGAAATTATTGGTCACGGTAGCAATCAACCTAACCTTTTATTATCATGCAACTGGATTCTGCTTCCATCTGAGACTTGCCTGAAAGCTCTCTGTAAACCACAGGCCTGAGCTTGTGTCTTCATCGCAGGCCAGTCTCAGTCCTCAGGGAAAGGACTGTGCCAGGTGCTCTAAACCATTGATACTTCACAAAACAGACTCTCGGTTACAGGCTTTAGAGCTGAGATGAGCTTGACAACTTTCAGGCTCTATCACCGGAATGAATCGGGATTTCCAGGACTCATTTTAGTCTGGAAATAGATGCCCTTTACGAAAGCCGACCACTAACCCAAAATCCAACAGAATGAGAATTAATAACATGAGACAATTAAACCAATGAGGAAAATTTAGTTATGGCTCTTTGTTTTGAATATTATTGGCATTGCTTTTAATGTTCTAATTTTTGTGGACATAAGAAGAACTTTCTTTTTCTTCTTCACTTCTCTCACCTTCAATTTAGTAGACTATGCCTTTGTTTACGGAACTGAAACATTTATAAATAGTACCTGATTTTCACTGGCCCCCAGAATTCAGAAAAAAATACTTTTTTAAAAAAAGATTTTATTTTTTCCTTTTTCTCCCCAAAGCCCCCTGGTACATAGTTGTATATTCTTCATTGTGGGTCCTTCTAGTTGTGGCATGTGGGACGCTGCCTCAGCGTGGTTTGATGAGCAGTGCCATGTCCGCGCCCAGGATTCGAACCAACGAAACGCTGGGCTGCCTGCAGTGGAGCAGGCAAACTTAACCACTCGGCCACGGGGCCAGCCCCCAGAAAAAAATACTTTTATTGAGACTCTTTACTTTTCCTGGAAACGTAGTTTTATGTATAGGTTCAATAAGAATTTGTTCTCAACATACCAGGATATAATTGAACAAGTCAATTGTGCAACAAACTGTATACGTGGAGAGTCATACTTGAGAACAATTGTCACTTCATCAGGTATGACAGCACACTATTAAGGAATGATAATCAACTTTAAACATGTAGCCAATGCCTACAAAACCCTCACAAGAAAACAGGTCTGGTACCTGGCCAACAGAGTCCCATTTACACAGGTCATAATTCCTGTCCAGTGTAACAGATAATCCCAAAGATCATGGTTTATTACCCTGAAAGACATTAACCAGTGTTGTACCTAGTCCAGAAATATTATTTCTGGATGACAGTTCTTTATCATACACACACATACAATACATACACATTCAAACGCTAGAAGGTATTTTTTCTTTAATTCATACTTTGAAAATTTTACATAAAAGTACAGAGAGTAGTACAATATAACCATCACCCAGATTCAACAATAATTCACATATAAATTGATCATTTGTCCTACTTTTAGTAACTCTAAGATTGATTAAATGGCATCAGCCTGATCTCTTCATGATATATATTCCCACCCACTTTCATCTATTTATAACTGTTGGCAGAATGAATTAAGACTTGCAAAATGGTGAATATTCTGATTTTGGAATGCCTTCTTCAATTCTTATCTGGAATTACTCTGTATAGAAAGATTTACTCAACTACTAGAATTATTTGTTTACCTTGAAAAACAATTTATACAGGAAAATTTAGATAAACGCTTGTTGTTTTTCTTTTCATTACCAATTTTCTGAGTAAAGTTTTAGTGCTCTAGTTATTTCTCATGCCTTTGATATTTTTAGTAAAATAATTTTCATAAATTGTATTTGATGCTCTTTTTTTTTTTTTTATCTTGGATTATCCCATCTTTGGACAATGAATCTTTGTTAGCCTATGTGTCCTTCAAGCATATCAACAGTCTTTGATAACCTTCACAAGCTATCAAACAAGATAGCACTACAAGATATCCAAAGGTCATCTTGCAAATGTTTTGTCCTAGGCCTACAATTTGTTATTCTCTAAGGATTCTTGGCTCCTTTTAGTGGGAAGTAGTGTTAAGAGGCAAAAATCTGGGTGGTCATGAACTTACTTTTAATTTATAGGCTTGGGGGAATGACACAGATACTCTATCTGAAAAGGAGTTGGGGAGTGAGAGAGTGGTAGTATGAGATAGGAAAAGCCAAGCTCCTGAGGTCCTAAAACTGGCTGCTGATCAGAATCACCTGTGAAATTATCAAAATACAGATTCCCTGGCCTCATCCAGGACCTATGGAATCCGATGCTCAATGCTGAGCCCCAGGTTATTTAAAAGGCCCCCAGGAAATGTAGTCACTGCACGGGCCACTGTATAGGAGTGCCAAGTTATGGCCACCAAGTACCCACGAGATTCCAGGACCTTGGCATCCACTACATTAGATACCCTTAGGAGTTGTATCATTTTTATCTTTCTATTATTATTATTATCTTAAAAAGTAATAGTCATTATAGAAAGTTATAATGAAAAAAGATTCAAAATAAAAAATAGCTAATAATCCTATCACAAGAAAGAACTACTATCAACTCTTGCATCTACTTTTTAATCTTTTTTCTGTATACATAGGCACACATTGGTGCATATATTTAGTTACCTATTTTTCACAGAATAGGATCACACTCTACTCAGTATTCTGGATAGACCTTTTTTCATGTGGCATCTTTCTATGCCATTAAATATTATTCTTCAACATCATCTTCAATGGTTATAGAGTATCCAATTTTATTGAGCTGCCAAACGTTTATTCAGTCCCTACTGTTGGATCTCAATTGTTTTCAATTTTTTGCCAATTTAAATAATGTTATGTTGAACATCTTTATGGATATTTCCTTGTATATGTCCTTAACATGATTTTATGATAAACTCTGAGAAGTAGAATTACTAAGCCAAAAGGTAGTGAGTTGTATTTATTCTGGGGGGACCATAAAGTTCTAAAATAATGCCCCGTCCATTTGAAGTAGGAGAAAAGTCCATAACACACGAAGATGAATATAAATGAAGAAGCAAGGGTGTATGAAGGGGTAAGGAAACTTATTTGATTTTTTTAGGACTGTAATAAATTGAATTTTAATGTATAGGAAAAATAAGCAATGTGTAGGACATTGTGATTCAAAGATGGCGGCACTAAATGACATCATTCTGACATTATATTGAGGAATATACAACACAAATCTTGCATGTATATTTGTGAGGTGGAGGACTTGGGAATAAGATTTAACTATTTCCATATAGAATTTGGAAGTCAGAGTACCTTGTGACGTTGATTGCAATGATTAAGATAGCTGCTTGTCTCTGACAAATCAACTGGATCCTGCTTCAGGAATCTAAACTTCTCTGTCAATTTAGAACCTTGGATTCCAATGAATTACATTGCCCAGTTTCAAAGAGCCATAAAAGGATGAATGAATAAGTGTTGTTTTTATTCATTTAAAACATACTTATTAAGCATCCACTATGTGCCAAGCACTGTGTTAGGTACTGCGGTCAGCCCAGAACAAGATGAAATCCTGCCTTGTGAGGCTCACTTCCCAATGGGGCTTATTCAACTAGTGTGAGCCACTCTGGTGCTCACGGTTCCACTGTAAACAGTAAACCTCTTAAATTAACTAGCTTAAATTAAAGAGCATTTTTTTTTCTTTTCTTTCTTCATATAGACAAGAAAAATTATTTGCCATGAAGTCTAACAGAAGAAGATACCTATGGAAATAGTAAAAGAGAAGCTGAAAAAATAACCTGTCTGAAAAATACTGGGTTGCTCTATTAATGAAAGATAACAAAAGGCTCTATCCTAATACATTTCTCTAAGCTAAGTAGCAAGTGGTAGAAATGTACAATCACACAATAGCCCTAAGTTATTGGTGTCTCATCACTGAAGATGTGTTATATTTTATTGAGATATAATATTTCTTATTGATATAAAGAGAATGGATTCAGCAAATGAATTGAAGTCATGGTTCTACTTTACCAGAATAAGTTGACAAATCCAAAATATAGCAGCTATGCTAGCAGTATTAATGAAAACATATACTGAGCAATAGATATAATCTTTCTCATTTTCATGAAGGGATATCCTGTATGGTCAATTTGAAGTATGTTGCCTCACTATTTACGAAAAAATTCTAGTTCTTAGTACTCTTGGTCTATCTTTCCCCAAGATTGTATTTATTTGTTAAACATATTGAGACACTACCAAAATGCCAGTGATGCCACTATAAAAGAAATAACGCAGTAAAATAATATTATCAAATAATTCAATGATTTCTTAAAGAGAGGTGACTTCATAGCCATCAGCTAGAAATCAAAGAGTTCTGGCTGGCTCTTTCTCATCACAACACCTATATTGGCATCAGAAATCCACACAAGAAGCAGCTTTTACAAATAACTCTTCAGGCAGAAGTATCACTCACTAAGCTGTGTCTTTACATTCTTTGTGACAATAAAGAAATTGCATAGCAAAGAGCAGCAATCTGTGAAGATTGGCAAGTCATACTTGCCTAAGCCATCACTCTAGATTAAAGTATTTGCCTTAGTTTGTCAGTGGGTTATTGAAAAGTGTCTCGTCTTTGAAAGGCAGAACGTTATGAAGATGCATACACATTTTTTCTTGCAGTTATGTAAGGATGGATACTTTTAGACCCATATAAAGATCCATATAGTAGCTTCATGTAAACATCCAAGAAGGGGCATCAGCAGCCTGCAGTTCCCAGTGTGTTGTTTCATACAATGACTCTGGTCTGAAAACACGTGCCCAGTTGATCAAATCTGAGTCTGTGTGTGCCGTCTTCTTGCTCACTTAGAACATAAGCTCTGTCTGCATCATTAAGCTCAACACTAATTTGTTCCTAAAATGCTTTCATCTATCACTCATTGGCAGGGCCTGGTTGATAAAGTCCCCTGTGGTCCACATCTGTGATTAGTCCCCAGCTGATCTGCTCTTTCAAAATACTGGATGGAGCCAAAGTGTCCTTTGATCAAGTCCTCATAGAAAAAAATGTAAAACGATTTCATCTTTTACTTGCCTGACTCAAACTTTCTTTCTGTCCATGTGGTTCTCAATGACCAAACACCAATCATGAAAACCCAAAGATTAATCTTATTTTCTGATGGAATCTTCTAAAAGGGGTACTACACTGCCTAGTAGACTATGAGAAAAAAACCAACACCACCATACACGATTTAGGGCTAGAGGGCAATGAAAATGTAACATTCTAGGAAAATAGCCAAGGGAGGTTTTGTTCCTGATGGTTCTTCATTACCCTAGAGCACCCACTATTGTAATTTGATCCTAACTTGTAGTGGAAGTGACCAACATTTACAAATAAAGAAATACACAAATAAATAAACTAAAGTAAAATAAAACCGTAAATCCAAAATCAGAGTGAGCAGAAGGTCATCTTGGGAGTAGGAAGTCTGGAGTATGGAATGGGGATCTAGCTCCTGTTGTTTCCTGAATTAAAGTAGGGAGCCCTTTATTTATAAATTTAGATTGATTTTAGAGTCTGGGCTCAACATTGGGCCTTTTGTACATGTGAACTGGAAAGACAGAGGATAACAAAAATGGCTAACAGTTATTATGTGTTTAGTAGATGCTAGGCACCATTCTAAGCTCTGGTCATGAAGTAGCTGGCATCAACCCTATAAGGTAGGTAATTTCATTATCTCTATATTATAAATGGGAAAACTGAGGCCTAGCATGGTAAGAAATCAGTGCTTCTCAAACTTTAATGTGCATGATTTGCCTGAAGAACTTGTACAAACGTAGTTTCTGATTCAGCAGGTCTGCAATGGGGCCAAAGATTCTGCATTTCTGACAAAACTTCCAAGCGATGCTGAGGCTGCTGGTCCACAGACCACACTTTGAGCAGCAAAAGCTAAATTGCTCAAGGTCACATAAGTGGTACAAAGCCAAGCTGGGATGTGGGTCAGTCCTGGCTCCAGAGCCCACACTTACCGCCACCAAGCTTAGTGTCTGTGTCACAGATGCATCGTACCCTGGGGTACTGTGTTGGCCCAAGGAGTAGAAACAAGTGCCTGGAACCTTTTCCTATAGTATTTTCCAGCAACAACAAACATTTGTTAAGTGCCCACTACATAACAGGCACTGTGGTAAACACTTGGGATGTTAAAAAAATATTCTTGGCTCAAGAGATTTTCTTTTAGTCCACTAGATGCATGAATGGCCATTTGATTCCCTTCTTAATGAAGCAAATTAAAAGTCCATTGATTGGCTGAATATTCTTGTTAGTTTAATTATCATACACAGAAAACATAGAGCATTAACTTTCAAAGAATCAGAGCATACTAATACATCTCTAACCCCAAAGGGAGTCAATTTAATTTAATCTTTGGAGATTGAGGAAGAATTTTTGGGGTATTACAGAGCTTCAGGAACATCATTTGGAAAATTAATTAGACTACAATAGATTTAGGAAGAGTAGGAGTTTGGGCCTGATTCTATGGAATTATCTAGAAAATGACTCTAAAAAGAAGGTCTTGATAGTCTGTTTACCTGTCATGAGGGTTTCAATTTCATTTATAAAATGGACATTTTGCAATTCTTATTTTTATTACATAGAAAGATTCCCGAACTATGTGCAAAATTTTCAGAAGCCACAGGTCATACAAAACACCACCTTCAATAAAACTTTCAAAAAATTTCCATCAGTCTCTATTGATTCAGAACAAATTTAGAAAGTTTTAAGAGTTTATTATAGACAGTTTTTACCACTTAATTTGTAAACTTTTCCTTGTCTTTCTTCTGACCAAATCAAGAAAATGGAGTCCAGCATCCTGCTGCATTTTTGGCACACTCTGCATTAATTAGAATGCTCCAATGAGTCCCAAGATGGACCCCGCCAGCTGTAAATATCCTGCCTGGGCTCCCACTCTCCTGTCAAGTGCGAATCTTACCATCTTGGCACATGTCCAGTATCCTCCAAAGATTTCAGGGCTCAAAGAGTAAAAATGTAAATGATTTACTTTCTTGGGCATTCAGGCCTCCAGGGGAGGGACGCCCACACACCAGAAGATGTAGAGGCCTTTCGTTCAAAGAGCACCCCGTCACATGGCCTCATTTAGTCTAGGCTGCTACTTCTCCCTCCCTCTTTTAATCACAACATTACTCTGCAGACGTGACTTCAGAAAAATCAAAACATCTTGAGGCCCCTGGCAAGTCCACACTTAACTTTAACATTCAGCATTGTTGTTTCCCACCGCTCTCCTCCACAGTTCATTTTTAACTGGTTATATTTTAAAACAAACAACCACAGAAAACGAAACGCTGCTAACACAGTCCTGGGTGCCAAAACAGGCAGGAAGGAAAGCACAGAGTGGAAAAGGCCAGCCTCGGTCTGTCTTCCCCACTCTGGGCAGCAGGCTCATTCCCACCGAGCCAGCATGGACTCACCGATGAGGGGAACTGCTCACTCAGGCAGCATCTGGGTTTTTCTCTCCATATTTTCTGTCACCCAGAGACCGACACACTGGCACTCCTTCCAGCTTTACTCCACTCCATATCTCTTCTCTTTTTTTAAGTATTTAAGAAAGAAAATGCAAGAGGTGGGCAACACTATCTCAAACACTAGAGGAGAGAGATGTGATTAAAAGTCATCATGGATGTTTTTGGTCGCTGAAAGTTCTGGCATTCAGAGCTCTCCACAACAGGAAACCTCCCCCCACAACCACCTTTCTGATGGTATCCATCCTCTGGACCTGTAGAATGCAGCATGGCCATCATTGTCTGAAAGCTACGCAAGCTCATCCACCTCTCTGAGTGTGATCAACCTCTTCCCCTGTCCCCCAAAGTCCCCCACCACAGGCAAATCCTTCTTGTCTTTCAAAGCCTACCTAGGATGCCTATCTTAGACTCTCCATCCTCTCAATCCCCATATTACTTTGATTTACTTCTTTTTCGGAACTCACTCCATTTTAATTTATACACGGGCATCTTCTAAGCTGTGAGCTACTTGAGGGTCTGGGTCTTCTTATTAACTTTTGTATCTCCTGTTGCCAGTTTATTATACGTAAGACGTTCTTTGAAGTTCTGTCCCATGCTACCATGAGGATGGACCTTGAAGACATCATGCTAGCTGAAATAAGCCAGTCACAAAAAGACAAATACAGTAGGATTCCACTCATATTCTAGATATAGGTATCTAGAATAGTCAAATTCCTAAAGATAGAAAGTAGAATGGTGGTTGCCAGGGGCTGAGGGAGGGGGAATGGGGAATTCTTTAATGGGTACGGTGTTTTAGCTCTGCAAATGGAAAATTTCTGGAGATTGGTTGCACAACAATGTGAATATCATTAACACTATTGAACTGTACACTTAGAAATGGTTAAGATGGTAAATTTTATGTTATGCATTTTTTACCACAATAATAATAAGGAAAGAAGTACTCAGAAGATGGCTGATAACAACAAATTAGGGAACTTTTTATTTGACAATTAAAGTACTCTGTGTGGAGTGCTTGATTATCTCTAACCACCCCTTGCCAAGTTTTTACTTCCTTAGGGTTAGAACCAGGGCTGGTATTCTGCATACCCCATCTCAATTTGCACCATGCTACCCACATGCAATTATTAATCATCTTCCCCTGCCATATGTGATAAACAAGAGTTGAAAACTTCTAAGTGCTATACTTTATATGTGGAATATAACTTTTTGGCAGTATGACAATATATCTAGTACCATTTATGTTCCAGGCAATGAAGCTACAAGGTGTATGAGACTTACTCGCATTTGACAAGCATATCTTCAAAGTGGTAAGCAAAAATGGGACAAGTAATTACACCACAGTATATATACAGCACAACAAAGAGGAAGGAGCAGTTCAGGCTGCTTTTGGAATAGTGTTCAGACTTCTTGGAAAGGAATATAGGACTGTTTTCCCCTACCTCAAAAACCCACCCAAAAATATGTCAGGCTGGCAAAATTCCCACTACTTCTAATATCATTTTCTGTGTTCTCACTTACAATATCGAAACAGCATACTACTGGAAAAATGTCTGTGTTGGAGAAAAAAATCAAGCTCTTGGCAGAATCATAATGAATTTTTAATAATTTGATGTGATAGCAACTTCAAGTTGTTCTATTATGACTGCCAAAATTTCCTCATTTTGGGGAGAGTTTACGCAAGAGGCATTCTGCAAAGCCATCCAAAGCACCAGGAAATTCACACCCTCCGGCTTAAAGTCATTAGCATGTATAATACACATTTTTAAGTACTTGAGATTTGATTTTGGATAAAATGAGAATGAAGTCCTAAGTTTACCACTTAATTTCATTAGTAGGCCTCCATGACTGGTTTGTATTTGGCAGATGTTAACTAATTTGCAATCCCAAAATAATTTTCATCTTGTATTACATTCGTCCACTGACATAAAATCGCCAATAAGAACATATTTTCCAATAATCACGATGTATCTATAGTGTGTGTCCAAGAGCTCAAGTCTTAAAAGCAACGTCATTTATTTTTTAGTAGACATTATTTCTTAGAGAAATTTTAGGTTTACAGCAAAACTGAGCAAAAAGTACAGAGAGTTCCCAGATACCCGCTTCCCCAACACACTCGCAGCCTACTCCATTATCAACACCCCACACCAGAGTAGTGCATTTGTTACAACCAATGAACCTATACTGACACATCACTATGACTCCAAAAAGTCATAGTTCACATTAGGGTTCACTCTTGGTGGTGTAATGGGGTTTATAATGACATATATTCACTCTTATAGTATATACAGAATAGTCTCTAGGTCCTAAAAATCCTCTGTGTTCTGAATATTCATCCTTTTCTCTCCCCAGCCCCCAGCAACTGCTGATCTGTTTACCTTTTCCACAGTTTTGCCTTTTCCAGAATGTCAGATAGGTGAAATTATACAGTACGTAGGCTTCTCAGGTTGACTTCTTTCTCTTAGTAATATGCATTTAAGGTTCTCCCATGTCTTTTCATCGCTTGATAGCTCATTTCTTTTGAGTGCAGAATAATATTCTACTGTCTGGATGTTTATTCACCCACTGAAGAACATCTTGGTTGCTTCCAAGTTTTGGCAATTATGAAAAGAGCTGCTATAAACATCTGTGCACAGATTATTGTGTGGACTTATATTTTCCAGTCATTTGAGCAAACACCAAGGAGGGTGACTGCTGGATTGTATGGTAGAGTATGTTTAGTTTAGTGAGAAACTGTCAAACTGTCTTCCGAAGCAGCTGTACCATTTTTCATTTCCACTAGTTCCACATCCCAGCCAGCATTTGATGTTGGTGTTTTGGATTTTAGCCATTTTAATAGTTGTATAGTGGCATCTCATTGTTTTAATTTGCAATTCCCTAATAACACATGATGTTGAGCATCTTTCCCTGGCTTATTTGCCATGTGCATATTTTCTTTGGTGAGGTGTCTGTTCAGGTCTTTTGCCTATTTTTAAATCAGATTATTCATTTTATTATTGTTGAGTTTTAAGAGTTCTTTGTATATTTTGGATAAGAGTCCTTTATCAGAGGTGTCTTTTGCAAATATTTACTCCTTGTCTGTGACTTGTCTTCTCATTCTCTTGGTAGTGTCTTTTATAGAATAGAAATTTTTGTTTACTGAAGTCCAGCTTATCATTTATTTATTTCATGGACCATGTTTTTGGTGTTGTATCTATAAAGTCATCACCGTAGTTCAAGATAAGCTAGCTTTTACCCTGTATTATTTTCCAGGTGTTTTACAGTTTTTTTGTCTTACATTTAGGTCCCTGATTCATTTTGAGATAATTTTTGTGAAGAGTATAAAATCTTTCTCTAGATTTATTTTTCTTGCACGTGGATGTCCAGTTGTCCCAGCACTGTTTATTGAAAAGACTACTTATTCTCCATTGTATTGTCTTTTCTCCTTTGTCAGAGATAAGCTGACCATGTTTAGGTAGGTCTATTTCTGGGCTGTCTATTCTGTTCTGAAGATCTATTTGTATATTCTTTCACCAATATTACACTCTCATGATTAATGTAACCTCATAATAAGTCCTAATGTCAGGTAGCATCATCCTCTGACTTTGTTCTCCTTCAGTATCATGTTGGGTATTCTGGACCTTTTGCCTTTCCATATAAATTTTACAAGCAGTTTGTTGGTATTCACAAAATAACCTGCTGGGATTTTGACTGGAATTATGTAGATACAGTTGGGAAGCTCACATTTTGACAATATTGAGTCTTCCACAAACAGGGAATGTCTCTCCATTTATTTAGTTCTTTGATTTCTTTTATCAGAATTGTGTGATTTTTCTTATACAGATGCTGTGCATATTTCCTTAGGCTTATATCTAAGTATTTTCATTTTGGGGGTGCTAATGTAAAGGGTATTATGTTTTTAATTTCAAATTCCACTTGCTTATTGCTGGTGTATAGGAAAGCAATTGACTTTTGCATATTAACCTTGTAATCTGCAACCATGATATAACCGCGTATTAGTTCCAGGATATTTTTGTTGTTTTTGATTCTTTCAGATTTTCTACATAGCCCGTCACGGCATTTGTGAACAAAGACAAGTTTTACATCTTCTTCCCAATCTGTATACCTTTTACCTGCTTTTCTTGTCTTATTGTATTAGCTACAACTTCCAGTATAATGTTGACAAGGAGTGGTAGAAGTCATTTATTTTTAATTTTTTTCATATTTGTCTATTTTTAACTCTTTTCTATTTTACATTTCCAAGTTACATTTCAATAATTCATTCCAGCATGTAATGTTTCATCAAAAGTAATCTCTTTCATTTCGTAAGAAGATATATGCTTATTGTATAGCGAAATGTTCTTCAGTACTAATAAAATGTTTTCTTAGTAAGTTGGGGCAATAAGACTTGAAATAACTGGATAAAATGAACAAAAGTTTTATTTTTAAAAGCCAAAAATTTATGAAAAAATAGTACACTTTGTGACATAAAGGTTGAGTTTAAAAATTTGACTACTTGGCTGAAATTAGCAATGAAATAATTCTTCGAAATGAGCTATTGTTACACTGTGTCTACTCTATATCCAAAATATCTAGAGAAATGCAAAAAATCATTCATTCCTTCCGATTTCTATAATTAGAGGAGTACAGACTAGTGGATTCTTTGAACACAAGCTTTAGAGTAAGACTGTCCCTAGTAAAGTCTTGTCTTAATTAGATCAGTTCCTCAAATGGTCTGATACAATTTGCCACCTACATGAGGATATTAATATTGTCTACCTAATGGGCTTCTAAAGGATTAACCAAGACATTTCATGGAAGCAGTGCTTAGTGCAGTGCAAGGTTCATGGCAAACACTCACGGATGTTGACTAATATTATTACTACTACTTTCCGACGTTATGGGCATTACAGTATTTCTGTGATTTTGAAAAACAGGTCCTATTGCTTTCACCCTGGCCACTTAAAGCTCATTCATAAGCAGCCAGTGTGAACCTTCCGTAAGTCAGGTCATGTTACTCTATCGCTCATAACTCCTCCAGTGGATCCCTTCTCACCAAGGTAAAATTTAGGGCCTACAAGACCCTACGCAACCTGCTCCCCACCCCGTTCCCCTTTTTGAATTCCCCTCTTCCTACTGTTTCACTCCTCCTGCCTAGCCACATTGGCCTCCTTGCATTCCAAGCATGGTCCTGCCTTAGGTCCATACACTCACTCTCCCCTCTGCCTGAGATCCCAGAATAGATGCTCTCAAATGTCCCTTCATCAGAGAGGCCACCTTACCACCTTATACAAAAGATTACCCTTTCCAACACTGTATTCCCCTTACTCTGCTAAATTTCTTAACCAGGAGACACATACTAGTTATTTGTTTCTTTGTTTATTATCTTCTCCCCAAGTAGAATGAGATCTATTTGGGCAGGCATTCTTTTCTGTTTCTATTTCCTGGTACATCCCAGCATCTAGAATTGTGCCTGGCAAAGAGTAGGTATTCCCTATTTGTTTAAGTAGTTAATTAACTGTATGACAAATATTAGAAACTTTTCCTATTTTTTTTCCCCTAGTCTAATAGTTTCATCTCATCTGATTGTTAGGAGGTGATGAATGGTGCCTCATTAACGAAAAAGGAACAAAACACGTGAACTTAGTTCATGCCTGGGTACCCTGTGTCGGTGTCACGATCCAATGTACACACCAGGATAGATGCAGAGGGCTGATGGCCACTCTGAGTTTAGTATAACCAGCGTTGCAGTATATACATAGCTTACAGCTGTTAAACATACACAGGTGTTCTGGACAATGTAATTAGCGGATGCCAAGAATTCTTAGTGATTTCTCAAGGAGCCCTCCCTCAGCCTCTGTTTTGATATTAACATGTTTTTGCTGTGCTCGTATATTTTTATCTCGGAGCATGCAAGGCCTCCTAGGCAACGGCCCCTCCTGCTCCCGATATCGTGTCTCCATCTGTGCCCCTGGGCGACCATGCCTGGCTTAGGTTGCCTCCCCCTGGAGGTCTTACCCATCATTGGCTAACTGGCCTTCTCACCTCCCGGTCACAGTTTGTTGGCAAGCCTTTTCCAGTGATTATTAACCCTTCCTGCATCAGGGGCGGCTACACCCTGGAGCCCAGGAGTAGCTTACTTGATGTTCTTTTTTAAATGTTTATAAAATACCAAATTTTATACATTCACAATATTCTCAACAATACAATTTCTTAATGGTTAGGACAGTGCTACTCAAAGCACGTCTCCTGGAACCACACTTTCAGTATGACCCAGGAGCTTGTTGGAAATGCAGATTCTTGGCCTCCACCCCAGGCCAACCCCCAGGTGACTTGATGAGCAGTAAAGCTTGAGAAGCCCTGTTCCAAGGAATGCTTAAATGACTCGTTCGGTTCTTTGACTTCCTCTTATAAATCATAATATAACAGGTATAAATAGAGCTGGTTATTAATGTAGATCATGCCATTGCCTCTCATATTGACAAGTTACCCTTTTTCATCTATACATGCCTGAATGACACATTCTCTGGTTTCAGAAGTTCAGATTTCTTTCAGCTACTTGTGCTGCTACAGCCCAGCTATTCATCCCCTGGTGCCCTCCCACGATCAGCTGACACTAAAATCCTTCCCTGTCTAATTCAACCACCCCAGAAACACAAACAAAACTGAGTTTATTTCTCTTAAGTGCCTTCCTTTAAGGCAGAGGTTTTCAAACATTTTGTAACCACAGATATTTTTTTCTTCCCCAAAGGAAACATGTTGTAGATGCTTAATATACAAAACTGGAAAATATGAGACTGCTCTGGCTGCTATGGGCTGCCTTGGTCTCTCCAGCTCTCTTTCCCCGACCTGCCTCCCTTCTCCTGCCTAGTTGAGAATACTAGGTAGGACTCACAGTTGTTAGGTTGGAAAACCTCTGCTGTGGGGCAGTTTCTCAGAGTGTAGTCAGCACCAGGACTTCTGGGCCTGTACTCCCAGCCAACAGAGCAGAATTCCTGATCCCAGCATAAGCATCCCCAGATAAGGCATCTGCACACTAGAGCTTGTGCATCACTGCTCTAGTAACTCCAAACTGTCATTTTCACTGAAGGAAAACCATCATATAAGCACACTGCTTGCCCGCAGTCATTCCAAATAATCTCATTCAAGGTATTACACTCATTCACACAGTGAAATTACCAAGATAAGTTAAGAGTGAAGTCTCATTTTCTCTGCAAAATTTGAAATAAGGCATTAGTTCTAAAAGTTAAATACACAGAAATTCTGATGCACTGCTTACTACATTTACAATTTTAACTAATTTAGTAAACATTTATCACCACTTTTCTAGGAGATTTTGGGGGAAACTACAGTAAATTGGACAAATATCCTGTCCTCAAAGGCATAAGGTATTTGCAGAAGGAACTGGATCACAAAAGATAGAAAAGCAATAGAAAGTAATAAGAGGTTCTGGAAGGGAGATGATCCCTTCCAGTTTTGAAGATTAAGGGATGGCTGCTGGTAGTTCAGCATTTTCCGTTTCACACAGAGTTAAGACTTAAAGTTGACCTGGGATAACTCGTCTCTCTTTTCCTGATTCTTTCCAGATGCAACATAACTAAGACAGCCTCTTCAGCACAGCGGGAAGAGTACCAGGAGAGCTCTCTCCTGCTCTGGGGGTGGGCGGTGGGGGAGTGCTGGGAGAAGGAAGCACAGGAGGATGCTGCCTCTGCTGGCCACCTGGTGTGCCAGCAAGTGGTGCCAGGGCCAGTCCCCAGCCCTGCAAAAGACACGCAGTGAGTAAATGAGAAAAGTGTGATTAGTAGTCAGATTAAGTGAGATCTGTGTGGGAAGTAAAGGCTGGACCGTCCCGTCACAGAGCAGACAGTGATCTGAAGGCTCTTGCTACACTGGTGATGTCACTTACCACACTGTGCAAATTTACAAGAATTTATTTAATCTATTGTGTGGGTTGAAATAATTACATATTTCAATTGAAAATATAAAGAGATGGGGCCAGCCAGGTGGCACAGCGGTTAAGTGCACACATTCTGCTTTGGTGGCCCGGGGTTTGCCAGTTTGGATCCCGGTTGCGCACATGGCACTGCTTGGCAAGCCATGCTGTGGCAGGCGTCCCACATATAAAGTAGAGGAAGATGGGCATGGATGTTAGCTCAGGCCCAGTCTTCCTCAGCAAAAAGAGGAGGATTGGCAGCAGATGTTAGATCAGGGCTAATCTTCCTCAAAAAAAAAAAAAAAAATATATATATATACATATATATATTTAGACTTTTAGCTGAATTTTCTCAGAGCCTACTGGTATCTCAATTCCTATAGAGAGAATATTTTCTTAACTAAAAGTATTATGGTCTACAGAGAGTGCATTGAAGGTGTCAATAATCCCAAATTTATTAATCATACAATAAAACTCTAAAGAAGACTGAGGCAATTTTATGATAAACTAAAATAATAAGATTATATTTTTTAAATCTTCAGATAAATATCAGTGACAAGATAGTAGAGTCAGATACATTAGGAAACTTATTGAAGTATGTAAATATGTACAAAGGGTAATTATTCTGCTAATATTAATGCTCAGAGAATGAATATAAAGGTTTAATTTTGCTCTAAAGAACATGAAAATGGTTTCTATTTTCAGAAAGAATTCTTTCTCTTTGAAAATCATATTAAATAATTAGCTTATAGGTCTACTAATACAAATCCAATTTGTTGGTCAAAGGTACATAAATATATAATTTAATTATATTTTAATGCAACCTTTAACTCTCAAATATATCCTCTTTGGACAAAAGGTATTGTAAGGCCACCCTTTCCATAAACAGTATATACAATTGTTTCAGACTTTACGTATTGACATTTTGCATAAACTGTATCTTGCTGAGCATTCCTTTGCAATTTACTATTTTTTTAACTTAACACTGTGATTTGTAGATTTATTAATGTTGATAGACCCAACTCATTTGTTTTAATTATAGAATTATCACAGACTTATCATAATCCTTTATAAGAATAAAACACTGCTTATTGATCCATTCTCCCATATAAAGACGTCTGTGTTGTTTCTTCTCTTTCACAAACTCAAACAGTCCTGTTATGATCATCTATATAGATGTCTCCTTGTGTATTTGGAATTGCAGAATAGGCATAATTAGTTCATTAATGATTGTGAAGTTGTGAATTGCTCTCTCTAGTGTTTGAATCAATTGTCATTCCCATCATCATGTAAACAAAAACTTATTGTCCTGTATCCTAATCTACATTTCATATTGTCAAAATTTAAAATTTTGGCCTATCCGCTAAGGGTGCAGTATACAATATATATTTTTTTTGAAGAAGAAGATTAGCCCTGAGCTAACATCTGCTGCCAATCCTCCTCTTTTTTTGCTGAGGAAGACTGGGCCTGAGCTAACATCCATGCCCATCTTCCTCTACTTTATATGTGGGACGCCTACCACAGCATGGCTTGACAAGCAATGCATAGATTTGCACCCGGAATCCCAACCGGTGAACCCCAGGCCGCCGAAGCCGAATGTACAAACTTAATCACTGCACCACTGGGCCTACCCTACCATATTGTTGTTTTAATATCCATTTCTCTGATCATTGATGAGACCTTGAGCGTATTTCTATGCTAATTGATCATTGTTTTTTCCTAAATGCTATTTTTATCTACTACTTTGGTTCCTCCTGTTTTTGCACCCATAAAACTAATACCTATTATTTTTTACATCAATATTCATTTAGAATGATCCATATTTACTTGTGTATTTGCTGAACATCATCCCTTGCATCCCATTTCTTCATCTTGGGTTCAAACTCATTCTTTCCTGCTGTAAATACTTTAACAGTTCTTTCAGATTGACTGTAAATATTCTCAGCATTTATCTAAAAATATCTGTATCTTCCTCTCATTCTTGAAAAATATTTTTGTTGGGTAAAGAATTCTAAGTCATCAGGTATTTCCTGCAGTCATGTGATATTATTCCACTACAATCTTTCTCTATTATTCCTGTAGGGAGCCATTCAAATCGTTGTTCCATTCTAGGTAATCTCTTTTCTTCATTTGATTTTAATATATCTTCTTTGTCCTTGATGTTTTACTTCCTTTAGGAAGTGAATTTATTTTTATTTATCTTGATCAAGAACGACTGCACGCTTTTTTATTTATCTTTCTTGTGACTGTGTACTCTTGAGTCAGAGAATTTATGCACACTGGAAAACTTTCAGCCATTCTCTTTGAAAATTATCTCCCTTCTCTGTTCTCTATTCTCCTATAATGGAATTCCTGTTAGATATATGATCACCCATCTCATTCCAAACTCCTAGTTTCTTAAAACTATTTTTTACCTTTTAACTTGTGTCACATTATGGGCAATTCCCTCATATTTACCTTCCAGTTCACTGATTCCCCCTTTGGCTTTTCCCAGTTAGCAGTTTTAACTCATCCATTGAGGATTATATTTTTATTCCAGGAGCTAAAATTATCTTCCATTCAATAGCAATCTTTTTCTATTATGTCTGTTTTGTGTTTTAGGTTTCAAGTTTTTCTTTTCTGCTTTAATTAACATAAAACATTTTTCTTTGTATTATCTTTCAACTTATTTTATTTTCTCAAGTTTCGGGGGGAACCAATCTTCCATTTTTTGGTGTGTGCTCACATCCACTGAGGGAGGACATTCCTTTGTTTGATTTTATAATGTTTGATCATGAGTACTCCCTTTAGTAGGGACTGTTTTTCTCTGGAGGCATCAATGCCATGTCACCTGAGTGTTCTCTGGAAGGACTTTATGTATGTTCTACTTGAAACATCAGATGTGCCATAACAGTGGGATTGATATTTATATTAACTTCTCATTCTGGACCGTATAGGTACTGCAGATGTTTAGATTTATCTAATTTCTCCTCATTTCTTACTTTTTTTTCCCACTTCTCACATTTTCTTTTAGTCTCCTAGGTGCCCATTGTATGTGAAGGATGGCCTTCCTTCCCTCCACAATACATCAGGACCACCAGAACATCAGCTCATGCATTTAAATTTGGGTTTTATCCAATCCTCTATTTAAAGACAGCTGGGGCCAGCCTCGTGACACAGCAGTTAAGTCTGGCGTGCTCTGGTCTGTCATTAACCTGGCAGCCCAGGTTCATGGGTTTGGATCATGGGCATGGACCTACACCACTCATCAAGCCATAACATGGAGGCTGTGTTGTTTCTACTTTTTCACTCGTCCCTAGAAAATTTCCTTCTTTTATTTGCAGTCTCACCCGTGATTTTCAAAAATTTATTAAATATTATTTTAGGCCTCCATCTTTCTGGTTCCAGAACTCTCTGACACTATGAAAGCCATGCTAGCTCAGGACTGTCTATGTCTTTACTTACTGTATGTGGGAGAAAAATAAACTTCTACCTTGTAAAGTCGCTGATATTATTTTGTGTTTTCTGTCACACAGTCAAAAATAATCCTGTTACACCTTTGACTGTTTAGATTGGAGAATAAAATACTAAGGGAAACATTAATATTGTCAAAATAACAAAGGGATCACCATCCTTGCTAAAGAAAAGGATTTTTGAAATGGGTTGTAACATAGAGAGAAGGAAGGACATTTCACAGAAAGGACGTTATCGACATTGTAACCTGTTTTCTTAGCACCTGCAGATGACTAACATTACCTCTGATGTTCTCTTTCTGCTTTTTAAAATCTCTTTACATCATCAGGAACATAATCAACCAAAATGTGTTTTAAGAAAATAAGAAGCAGAAGAAAAGAAAGGCAAATGTTGAGAGGGACGGGTATGCATCATAATCATACATTTTGACTTAGCACAAGATAGCACAAGTCCCCAGCACCCCTAGCTCTTGAAAAAGAATACTGTCATCATGGCCCTGACACATTCTCCATCCCTTATGTTCACTCTAATATGACTACTCTGCTCCATTGTACTTATTAAATGTATTCACCTCAATTTTTACATTTGAGTACTCACCTTCCAGTGCTGTCTCCTTCTAGAACTCATCATGAACTAAATAGATACATAGGGAGGCCCTTCTCCATAGACACTTTACTACACAAAAAGCTTTACTGGCCACAGACAGTGTTTTTACAATTACCTGGCCTTCCAGGTGGCGGGACATCATTCTTGCAGTCACTGTTCAGAATAACAGCCAGGCCCACCGAGTGGGTGGGGAGGATGGAGCTGCTGAGGTCCACACGCGTTAAGCTCTCAGGTTCCCTCTCAGAGCCCCCCATGGCAGCACTTTGTGGCTTGTCCCCTCCAGGTGTGTTCGTTTCTTGGTCTTTTCTCTGGGGTCTCAGCACAACGTGAACGATGCTCTGCTGGTCCAGGTCACAGCTCTATGTGGCAGAGAGGTGAAAACACACAAGAAAGGGGCGAGCATGAAAATATCAGATAAAGATAAACTTGTCCTCAGTCCTAGAGCATGCAATTATCCTAAAATCTGTTTAGGTATGAGATCCATGTGGCGTCATGGAGCGTAAAGGAGGGTGACAGGTATGACTGATCCAGTTAGGCAGACTTATCCTGCCAGCAGGGCCACAGCACTCATACATATGTGTGTTACACAGCTACACTGAACTAGGGCCAGAAACCGAAACGTGGGGCTAGACGGAACACGACAACAAAAAATTAAAGTAATAGTCAAAGGGACATGAAATCTACTAGGAAAAAACTGCATACGTAAGCATGGTGAAAAATACTACTCTTTTAAAATTAATTTATTTCAGAAATATGTGCTCTTAATTACCAAATTTAAATATTGGCATTCCTTTCTGTTTTAAAAAGTACTGAGAGTTGTTATTATCCATTACTAGTCATTTTTCTCTAGAATTTACAATAAATGTGTTCACGGTGGAGTCCACATACACCACCTGTGTCGCTAGCAAACACATCATCACACCAATGGGGAAGCAACTGACAGCACATGGATGTGACTCCACCCCAAGGGTCATCACTGTTTCATCCAATTTCACAGTTAAAATCAACGAACATCTACAACAATGTTCTGTATCTATATACTCACGTGTACGAACAGGACACTTGAAAATTTAGTAAAGTTAGAAGTCAGATCATTTGCTAGCACAAAAACCAGATTACTTTAAATCAAATCCCAATTTCAGAATATCTGCTGGATAGAAACAATCATTCATCTGTCTGCGACCTTCTTCCCACAGAGTAAGAGTTTACTCTCTCACGAAAGCCCTGAATCTCAACATCTTCAAATTACCTCTTGCCTCTCTCTCTCATCTTAGCAATGTTCAGAGGACATCCATGCAAACACAAGGATACTAATAACAATAATAAATTCTGCCCCCTCATCCGCTGCCCCACCCAGCGCTCCATAGTCATCACTATCAAGCTTTTAAGAGTGGTGGCCCTCATCCATAGGCAATTCCTGCCTGAACACCACTGCTTGGTGTCTGCCTCCTCAACTCAGGAAGGTCACCAGGATGCCCTCTGGCCCTAAATCCCATTTCTACCTCTTCTCCATCCCATGTCCTGGACCTCTGTCACTCTAACACACTTGCCCGCCCTGCTGCCTGTCCTCATAGCTCTGTTTCTCTCCCCAGGACAGCTCCCGCTCAGCAGTGGTCACTAGTTCATCATTCTCTGTTCCCACAGTGCACTCCTACCTGACCTCCCTATTTCTGTCAAAGCACCATCAACTTCTGCATTATCCAGGTGTCAGGCCCTCCTCTCCCACCTAAAACTCTGATTATCCTCCCATATTTTCTAAAGGTGTCAATGGAATCATCACCTTGGACTCTGCCTTCCTCTGTTACATCCAGCAAGATGTAACACATTCTGACTCAGAAATAGCCTTCAGCATTTTTATATCCCAGTTATTACCTTCCCATCTGAGGCCTCCATCATTACAATAGCTGTGTAATTACTCCCTCACCTCTTCTCTCTCCCTACAATCCATTATGTACAAGAGTTTGTGGCATGTGCTGCATCATCTTTCTAAAGTGTCTCACAATTACCTGTGAAATCGAATCTAACATCTTACTACCTTCTTCAACTGTGGATAGACTTTTCTCCTTTTAGACCAAGTGGTTTATGATTTTTATCTTCTTCACCTCCCCTTCATTGTATATGTGGTAGATTAGCTTATTCTTCAAAAATATTCACTCTTATCTTCCCTCCTCCTGCCATTGATTTTGGGCTTAGCCACGTGATCGGCTTTGACCAACGGGACATTAGCAGCTATGACTGAACCAGAGCCTTAAAATGTATTTGCACCACTGCCATAGCCATCCAAAGCGCACCCCTGGGTAGTGCCTGCCTCTTCAGCCTGGGCGCCAGAATTGCACATGCGGCACAGCCCTGAGCCTGACCCACAGGGAGGACCAAGCGCAGCCACACCCACAGCTTGAACAGAGCCTTCCCACTGAATGCAGGCTGGGGACCCTTCAGACCCCCAGCTGACCTGAAGACACGCAGAACAGAGACACTTATTAATGTATGGCACCGAGATTTTGTGGTTGTCACTAAGCAGTAATAGCTGACAATACTCTATTTTCCATTCTGAGTGGACTAATTGACGTCTTATCATTATTTATCATCACATCAGTGCTCAGCCAGCACTCTAGGAATTGTACATAGCCTTTAGCCTAAGTAATTTCACACAAACTGACATCAAGATCTGAGTACACTCAAGGGTGGGCACGTGAGGACAGGGGCTTTGCAACAACAAGAAACAGTTGAGAATGAGCATCTTCATATATCCTGAGGTTTTTATCCACATGTGTCCTTTTCAAGGAGCCTCAAGAATTTGGTCAGATGCAATTCCCCTCTCCACATTCAGGGCTTGTGTGCTTCATGTTATCCTCCCAGATGAAAGCAATGCCTTCCGCTCTCATCTGAATGCCAACCGTCTCTGCCTGTCATGCTCTTTTTATTGCAGTGGTCAGAGCTTGGACAGGATGTGTGTGGGGAGTGAGTGTGTGTGTGTGGGTCTGATCTTGTGACTTAATTTAGGAATTCTTGAGAGCAACGACTGGTTCATATTTATCTTTTTATTTACCAGAACGCCTGAGACAGTGCTTTGAAGCTAGTAGATATGAAAAATATGTCTGTCAATTGAAAAGGTGAATGACTGAAGGGCAACAAGAATGAAAGAACGAACAAATATAAATAGTCATAAGTTCAATGCCCAAAGTGCTCCATGGGGAATCAGGAGAATGTGGAAGAAAGAACATGGAATTTAAAGTCATATAGACTCGAGCCTGATGTAATTTATTAGCTGTACGATTTTGGCAAATTACTTTTCCTCCCTAAGCTTCAATTTCTACATCTGTCATTGGCAATAATATTACCAACTTTGAAGACTGCTCTGAAGATTTAAGGGGATATAAAGAGTGCACACCTCGATCCACAGTAATAACTCAGTACGTACTTTTAGTATCGTTAGCATCATTTACGAGTTTTGAAAACTAAAGAGGATGGGTCCCTTGTCTGTGCATCAACAATGCCTCAGAATCCTATTTGGCTGCTCCACTCACACAATCCTATTTGGAAAATGTACAAAGAAGGTGGAATAAACAGAACCTACAGATGTGACAATTATTCTGGTAGCACTCCAGCTTTCTGTAAACTAAACATTTATACCAAAAAACATCCCTAGATGCTCAGATGCCATGAAACACATGAAGAACCAGAGCTAATTCTCTGGGGCTGCTAAAATTTCACAAATATGGAAGAAATTCAAAAACTGAGATTTTCCTTTCAAATTCAAATTTTCCTAATGCTCAGGGTACAGCTGCAAACGGGATTAGGAAGACCCCAAACAGATTTCAGTTACAGTGCTGTTTACAGAACTCATTTCCCTCAGTCTCCTTCCATGGCTCTGTGACCATTCATTGCTTAATTCTTTGACTCCCTGGTAGAAACACTGATCCGGGAAGCAGCTCCTTTGCCAGATCACACAACTGCACCATCATGCTAGTTCAGCTCAAAGCCACGTTAATAACACATCCCATGGACAACAAATTGGATAACACTCAGTGCTTTAGCCACTGCAATGCCCAAAATAATATTCAGTTTTCATGGTATACAAATAATTCCTCAGCTTTGTGAGGTAGAGATTTTCAGCGGGAAGACAGTAGAGTTCTCCAATAAGGTTTTAAGCTTTCTCAGGGCAAAAACAATCTCTTATTTATCTTAATTTCTTCAATAACTAGAATATTGCCTGGCAAAGAGGAAACACAATACATTTGTATGTTTTTTGTGTTTTAATAACAACGTATTAATTCAACAAGTAAGGCAGTGACATAAGTTGTTTAGTGTGGACAAAATAAGTAGGTATTCATCCAACTGGGCTTGGTCTCATGCTGCCAAGAAGAACTATTGCCCCATTGGGGACTGAGACATCAGTATCTTGGACTTTCTTTATACAGAATTTTAAATTTGGAGATACCCCAGTATTAATAAAATATCTACAGGAGTGGTTTGCCATCCAAGACCAACTCTCGCCCAACTGGCCATTATTCAATAATACACAAGACATTGATGTATTTTTCTTTTTCTAAAAAGGAATCCCTTTGATACAGGTATTAGGATTCAAATATTTGAGAGCCTGGTAATACAATTAGAACACTGGAAATAAGCAAAATTTGAAAAACCTGATAATGCTTTTCAAAATATTCTTAACCATTTAAACCTTGTAAAATTAAGTAATGTTACTCTAACAAGAAAAATTACTAGGGGTTGAAAAGCTATTGGAATGTTTTCCAAACATGCAGAGAAGGGTTAGATGGATAGTTTCTAAAATGATTAATAATGAGATTGAAAAATAGTTAATAAGGTCACATTATTCAAAAAGTGCTTTCATGTGCTATAACAACAACAATTACATTAATAATAAAAGTAAAATAAATACATAATATTTTGAGCTCTAACTAGCCTGTGGACTGTGTTACAAGGTCTTTAGATGTAATAAGTTGTTTAATATTTTCATAATCCTCTTAGGGAGCTACTTGTGAGTTATGTGTAAAGCCAGGAGAACTGAGCCTGGCACAAATAAAACTCTTTAAACATTACTTGTTGTCACTGTTTTTCATTTCATTTCCATTTTACAGAAATGAAGGTGAGCCACAGAGAAGTTTATAACAGGTTCAATGTCACCCAGCTCCTAAGTGCAAAGCCAGGATAGGAATCCAGGCTGAGGACTCCCCGATATCCTTCCTTGAGCTCCCGATCTCCACAGTGTGGCTGCTGAAAGGAAGTGGGGTGGTGGATGGGGCAGACAGAGGGCAAGTCTACAGGGGTCATAGTGAAGAACAGGGTTTGGAAGCTGCCATGCGTCTGCCCCAGGCACAAAGGAATGATTAGGAGAAAAGCCAGATGTCCAGAATGTTAAAAACTGGGGGAGATAGCCATTGGGACAATTGAGGTCACAAAAGAAAGTTTGGGTGGATCTGATACAGAAAGAAAAAGGATAACAAAAATAAGAACCAGAGCCAGCCCTGGTGGCCTAGTGGTTAAAGTTCAGCGCTCACCGCTGCGGGGACCCAGGTTTGTTTCCCGGTCGTGGAACCACACTGCCTGTCTGTCAGTTGCCATGCTGCAGCGGTGGCCCACATACAAGACTTACGACTAGGATATACAAGTGTGCACTGGGGGCTTTAGGGAGAAAAAAAAAAAAAAGAGGAAGATTGGCAACAGATGTTAGTTCACGGTGAAATTTTCTCTGCAAATAAAAAGAAAATAAGAACCAGTGCCAGTTATCGAGGTGTCGGTCAAAGCATGCCAAGAAATGAGAAGAGGGTGGAAGTGGTCTGGCAACAAGACCTCGCAGCCTCCGAAAGCCAGTGCCAGCCCCAGCTGCTTTTCATTCGGCTTCCCTCTAGATCCCAACATCCTGAGAAGACAGCACTTGTCACATGCTACTGCACTTACTTTTGATGCGTTTCTCTGTTACCAGACAATACCATCTTCAAGAAAAGATACTGAATCCTTCTAATTCGTATCACAGTATCTACTGTAGGGATGTGTTCATAATAGATCTCCACCTGGGTTTGTTGAATGACTCAATGATCCTGTGAAGTACATATCTACTTCTGCAGACATTTCAGAGGCAAGAAAATATTTCAGGGGTCAGCCCGGTGGCACAGCAGTTAAGTTTGCACTTTCCGCTTCTTGGCGGCCCAGGGTTCTCTGGTTCGGATCCCGGGTGTGGACATGGCACCACTTGGCAAGCCATGCTGTGGTAGGCGTCCCACGTATAAAGTAGAGGAAGATGGGCATGGATGTTAGCTCAGGGCCAGTCTTCCTCAGCAAAAAGAGGAGGATTGTGAGTAGTTAGCTCAGGGCTAAAATTCCTCAAAAACCAAAAAAGAAAATATTTCAGAGGGCTTTAAGTAACTCGCCGCAATAAGACACAGAACTAGGAAATGAAAGAGCCAGCTCTACAGCCCACATTTTCCAGCTGTAAACCCAATGCTCCTTCAAATACCCCACACTGCCTCTCGCCTTGTTTGAGTTCATGTTAGAAGTAAATATATCGGACAGAACCTTCCAGCCAATTTAGTTTTACAAGGATACTGATCAATCTATATTCATCAGCATACTTACTGTACCAATTTGTGCTATCTTTAAATTAGGCTAGCTTATCTTCAATATTATTCATTCATTTTTAGTTCTAAGTCTGTTAAACTCTATTTCATCATACAAAATGCTTAAACTATTTCAGTTGAAAGGCTGTCATACTTTCTATTGTGTACTAACTTGCATTTTAAGGTCTGAAAATCTGTGATTTTCATTTGAATTTTTAATAGCACAGAATTTTTTTCCCAGAAAATAAATAATATGATCAGCCAGGAATGATTAGATAAAAGATTTCCTAATTTAAAGTCAATGATATTATCAGATTTTAATTTTGAAAATTATTTGGACATTAAGGAGCTCCTTCTTAGATAATTTTGAAGAAACACTTTTAAAACGACTTAAATTTTCTTTTTTCCTTTTTTTGCTGTTAATTCAGAACGCTTATTACTTGCTTCTCCCAAAAATAACTTCTAACAAACAGATGTTTTTGTAAGCCCATCACAGTTTTTAATAATTTATTTTCTATTTCAAAGAAAGACAAAATGGCAATTATTTGGGAAGTTGTTTAAAGATATTTTTAAATCTAATAGTTAAACGTTTTGTGTGGTTACAATGCAATAACGTGGTTAAAGACAAAAGGAGCTTAGAGATGTTCAGAGGGCGTCAGAATAACCAAAACGGAATTGTTCCAACCAATTTTTTTCTCATAACTCCAGTTCCCCTCCAAGTTTTCAACAAACACTAAATACCAATTTATATTAACTGGATGAGAAGAAAAACTGTTCCTTTAACTTGACATTTCATTGCAAAAAAGAGGTTTTTTAAAAGACAGATACTTCATCTTTTCTTCTGCTTTGAATTTACTGCACATTTCTTATGGCTGGTTTTCATTTTAATCAAAGATATGCTACACAGAGATGCTGAAAGACCCCTCTGTGGTTGCCAAAGGCTGAGTAACACAATTACTGGGAAAGGTGAATTAGCCCCACGCTAATTAGCCGGTGTGGGTCTGAGCCCTGTCACCCTCAGTGTCCCTCCCATTGCAGGCCTGGGATCATTTCTCTGCTCATTAGGACCTATACGAGAGGGAGCTCAACAGGGGAGGGGAAGGAGACGAAATAAGACTCAATCGACTTTGTCACATGTTAGTCAGGCAGTAAATGATTTATTGTGAGATGAGGTTAGTGCTGTTTGTGCGACTGAGGTCTGGGATCCCATTTATCCCTGCTAGCCCTTTCCCAAATACAAAGAGTAACAGATGATCAATCCTAGGCCCATTAAAACCAAGTGAAAATCATGTTTCATGTTGTAAACTTCACAAGAAATGTCCCCTAGTGTCATTTCTTTAAATATTATTTTATCACTAGTTATGATAAATACTACAAACAAATATATATATGGACTTTTTCCAATATAATTAAATTAATTTTTTATGAGTCATTGTTTGTGCTTATTTTAGTATTCCAGTAGGGGGTGGGGAACAAACACTCTCCGTCTTGTGCATATATGGCAAGAAGAGATGAAGCTTCAATAATAGGAATCTAGTTTAGATTATGTCTTTCTCCTAAAGATATTTTACCCCGAGACGATTCAACCCCAAGGGAAAAAATATGAAGCAGGCAAACTGTCATCCATACACCACCTCTCTCTCACTGTGCTCTCCATTTCCCCAAAACTCAACAAGAACATTTATAATTGCCAGAGATTTTGCTAATAATGTGCAGAAAAGATATTTTTCAGTAATGGGGCTATTCCTGAAACAGCAAAACAAAAACCCACTAAGAATAAAAATGTTTATATCCTTTTGGGGGGCCTAGTCCTTGCTAGGCCCTAATGGTCTGCCATCATGTTATTCTCCCTGTTTGTTTCTGGTTTTCTTCTTTTCATCCCTCCTATAATTCCACATTCTAAAAGAATTCGATGGTCTTTGGATGGTCTCCCCTCTCTCTGCCCCTGCCTTCCTTCTGTCCCTTGCCCCCTCCCATACCTCCCTTCCTTCTTTACCCCCGTCTCTTATGCTGTATTTCTAATCCATAGTTTCTCGAGTTCTTGGGTGGCCACGAGGGCACTTCTCAGTCAGAGCTAAAAAGAACTAGGTGTGCCCCTTGCTTGGGTTACAGCCCAAGCTGGTTACTATAGACCCAAGAACTAAGTAACTAAGCACGGGGAAATAAATTGATTTGTTCAAGGTTGCAATAAATCGGTAGCCAACCTGGAATGAAAATAGCTATATTTTATTTCATGTCTTTAAAACAAACTGTTGGCACACAGGAAATGCTTATCTCAAATCAGCAGAAAGCTGGAATGAACCACTGACCACTTTACAATACATCCATCCTCCTCAAAAAACATCATGAAAAACAAACGACAAAGTCTTTCACAAGGGAAGAAAACGCAATGGGTGTTTTCTTATCCAGTCAAACACCTAACACACAGCTATAAGGAAAGAGAGTTACGTAGACTCTAGAGGGGAGAAAAATAATCAGGGGCAACTTATTCTTAAATATTAAAAGTTTCTCCCTAAATCAAGGAGATGCCTTACTGCCAAACAGGACAACGTAGCCAAGTACCAAATGATGGTACTTGGCCATCCAGGGGCCATTCGGTGAATCTGAGGTCATGCCCCTCGGACCCTGGGTGGAGTGTGAGTGACTCCAGTGCGCTAGAGCAGCAGGAGGAGGGTAAGATGCAGTCAAGCTCTTCAGCAGCAAGGAAGAAACAAGAGCTGACAGCCATTCGTATTTATTTTTTTAACAACTGACACAGAGATAAACAGTTTCACACCTTGACTGTAAATTCCTTAAGTTTCCAGCCTCAGGTTTAAATTTCAGATATAAATACAACACATTGTTACTTATGTCAGCTCCTCTTTCATGATCTGGATATTTTATGTCATGTGCAACAATTCTTCTACTCTGATAAATAAAACATGAAGCTGCTATCCTCTTTCCCACCTGCACTCTACTCAGATGCCTGCCTGAGTTGCCCTCCAGACAGTGGCTGGTAGGAAGGCACTGGAAGTCTGCAAATCAAGATAAATTCCTAGACTCTGACATTTGACTGCAAGAAAGGATAAATGGTATTCATTTCTTCCATTTCAGCTCTTGGTCCTAACTAATTCTTTCCTGCAATCATTTATCCAGGAGAAACAATGCCTTAAGGCCACAGGCCATCCGAAGTATAGCCCTGAGGGTCAAAGCTCTTATAGGCTGACACAGCGCTGGTCAAAGGGTCACAGGGTCAGCTGCAGATATGAGAGAGACGTACTGTCCTGGGGCAATGACCAGGGACTCCCAGCTTTGGACCTCAACTCTGAAATAACTGATAAATATTGTCTTTGGAAAAACATTTTTCTAAATTTATCGAAGAGAACTTATTTTCATAATATGAATGTTTTGCGGTATTATAAGGACAGAAGAACGATCCAATCTTCCCCTTGGATAAATCAATTGAAGAAACTTACAAAAATCCATTGGGGGTACTAAAACTTTGGGGGCTATGAGAAAGTGCCTCAAAGTTTGTGGCCAGTATTTTGTGTCCCTCTCTTAATAGAAGCTAATGAAAACCTATATGTGACGGGTCAGGTCACAGACTTACAGTTCATATGTTTTACTTGGATCTATAGTAACTCAAGCTTCTTCCTCTGCTCTGGTGAAGAGAATGGAAAGGCAAGATGGGAGTTCATTTATAAATGAGTTTCTGAGGGAATAAGGATTCAGATCTCAACCATCAAGTCAAAGACACAACTTCAGGAAGACTGAGCCTGGCAGAGTGCCTTGATTTAGAAGAAAGCTCTAACCACTCTTTCACTTTAATTTTCTTCCAACTAAAGGAAGTATAATGGGTTGAATAGTGTCTCCCCAAAATCCATGTCCATCCAGAACCTCAGAATGTGATCTTATTTGCAATTAGGGTCTTCTTATATGTAACTAGTTAAGATCTTGAGATGAAATTATCCTGGATTCAGGACTACCCTAAATCCAATAATTGGTGTCTTTCTAAGAGGAAAGGACACAAATACACAAAAGAAACCGCCATGTGAAAATCGAGGCAGAGATTGAAGTTATGTTAACACAAACCAAGGAATTCCAGAAGCCACTAGAAGCTGGAAGAGGCAGGGAAGGGTTCTTTTTTAGAGTCTTTAGAGAAAGAGACCCTCCTGACACCTTGGTTTCAGACTTCTGGCCTCCAGAACTTTGAGCGAGAATATGCGTTATTTTAAGCCACCATGATTGTGGTCCTTTCTTATGACAGCTCTAGGAAACTGATAGATCAGGGAAAAGCATTCCGGGTAGAGGAAACAGGATGTGCAAAATTAGGGTTGAGAGACCTACGGAGTTGGGAAGAAAAGCTGGAATTCATTATGGCTGAAAGTAGGATGCTTTTAGGCAGAATCAAATACTGATGGGGGATCCCCAGTCCTAATCTGGCAGTCCCTAAAGATAATAACCCTCACATATTCTTTCAACATTTACTTAGAGGAGACTTGAAGCTCTGTGAGGAGTAGAGGTAAAGAGAACTGCTGGAAGCAGCCCCCTTCAGAAACCTTCTCATTTCTGGTTTATGTTGGTTAGGTGACATGCATCCTGGTTTATCCAGAATCACTGGGTTTCCACCTGTTGTCCCAGTGTGATTGTTAATAGCTCCACTTTAACTATCCCAGTCTGAAAGAGAAATCATATGGTCACCCTACACATGGCTGTCCACAGCATAAAGAAGGTGCTCAATAAGTAAATTTGAAGGACTTAATAAAAGGATTATAGTAGCAATAACGTCTACCATTTTTGAAATTGTCTACATGCCATACACTGTTCTCAGTATTTTCTCATTTTACTCTGCATGGTGAGACAGGTACTATTAATATCCTGATTTTATAGATAAGGTAACTGAAATGAAGAAAAGCCAAGTCATTTCAAAGATCATGCATAGCTACTAAGTGGTTGAACCAGAATAATAACTAATATTTGTGTGGCACAATCATTTTGTTGTTAGTGCCATTGAGTGGATTCCGACTCCTAGTGACTCTGTGGCCAGCAGAGCGGAACCCTGCCCAGTCTTTCCGCGCCATCCTCTCCCCTTCCTGGGCCACATCAGACAATGTTCTGCTGCTGTTCATAAGGTTTTCATGACCACTTTTTCGGAAGTGGGTGGCCAGGTCCTTCTTCTGAGTCTTAGTCTGGAAGCTCTGCTGAAACCTGTCCACTCTGGGTGACCCTGCTGGAATTTGAAATATCACTGGCATAGCCTTCAGTATCACAGCAAGATGCAGCTGCCACAGTAGGACAATCAACAGGTGGGTGGTGTGGTTCCCTGACTGGGACATGAACCTGGGACATGGAGGTGAGGGTGAACCAGGGCTGGCTGGAGCAGTGTTGACTGTTTGGAAATCCCTGTCATAAACATCAACACATTTAATCTCATTTAATACTTCACCAACTCTTTCTCAAGTATTATGTTTAGCATTTTAACTAAGTCACTTAGGTTCAGGAAGACTACATGAATTAGACAAGATTACATAGGAGTTTCTAAACAGGTGGTGGGCTTCCATCCAGGTCATAATCTGTATCAAAGTCAACTGAGGTGCCAAGTAGAAAAGATTTTCACATCCCATACTAGACCTAGGGAATCAGAACCTACAGGGGCTGGTCTGGGAAATCTGCATTTTGAATCATTGCGCTGGTGACTCTTAATGTTCAGTCAAGTTGAGAATCTCTGCCAAGGGCCAGCACTGGCATTCCATCTGTGGCCTCTCACTCCCAACCTTTCCTCACCCACGTGAAATCCTCCATTCTTGGCACAAAGGCATCCTGTACTCAAGACCCACACCCTCCTCAGTCTCTGTTGCAGCTAGCCATTTAGGTATGCCAGAAAGCCGTGCACCTTTGAGTACATGGACTTACCTGGAGGAGTAGGAACAAGACAAGGATACCCTAACCAGGCAGGCTTCAGGACCCAGAGGATCCTAAAAGAATGAGGCGTGCTCTCTACACTCAGGACCACACCCTCAGAACCACCCAGTAAGACATTAGATATAAAACTAGCATGAACTGCCGTGAAGGAGAAGAAGTTTACTCATAAGTGGACAGAAAAAAGATTTCATCTGTCATGCAAACTTTTCTAATGGGTTATATTGACTATATAAGAAAGCATATTACACAATGCATACAAAGAGAGAATTTATAGCCAGTTGTTTGTTTCAGACATTTCAAATTACCAATATCAAATGTGGCATCAATTATACTTTATAGGGCAGATCCTGGAATTAACATACAAATAGCAATACTTCTGTGTGCCCACAGGCATTTGATATCTATAAGCCTTGCCTGTGTTGACAGTTTTGTAAACCGATAAAACGTTTGGAGTAGGACAAAGTGAAGCCAACTGAAAACAGGTGTTAAGTCAAGCAAAGATTTAATGAACCACTTTACTTTACCTAGTTTTATAATCTAACACACCAGCTCTTTTGAAATACAGCACACTCAAAAGAAAAAGGGCTAAAAGAGACAAGTGCACACACAGAATGCTATTTGGTCCCAACTCCAGGTGAAAGAATCTGAAATAAGGGAATGATTTGGCAAATATAACAAACAATGTTAAAACAATTTTAGAACTGTCAGGCTTCTGGAATGAAAATCATGTGTTAAAGACAGTATGTACAGGAAGAAAAAAGCAAAAAAAGAGCTGAGGTAAATTATGCATGTATGTGGGCACTATGTGTATATACATACATGCATGCATGCATACACTTATGGATATGCATGTACACATGTGTATACATATATACTAGATAAAAATCATGAAAGAGATTAATGAAGGAAATATTTACAACTATATAACAAAATACAAGCATGAAACTTGTACTCATTCAACAAATATTTTTTGAGCTTCTGTTATGTGACAAGTACTGTGCTAATTTTTATAGATAAAATAGTAGGCAAAAACTGATTAAAACAAACTAGTGTGATCCCCAAAAAAACAATACTTATTGACTTTTTTTCCTGAATCTAGATAAAGTGATTCTAAAGTTCATACAGAAAAGCAAACATGTAGGAATATCTGGAAAAGTTCTGAAAAGAAGAGCATGGAGAGGCAAGAGCCACAGAAGACATGAAACATAACATAAAGCCTCTATATTAAACCCCTATAATGGAGGAACATGAACAGAGATCCAATTAATGGAAAAAGTAAGAAGTTTGGAAATCAAGCAATGCTTTTGGAAATGTGATATAGGCTAAAGGTAGAATTTCAAGTCATTGGAAGATAAACTTCTCAATAATGGAAAGCCATCTGGAAAAGGATAACATTGAATCTGTACTGACACCATATACCAAAATAAATCCCTCTATGCACACATTATATATATAATTATGTAATATAGATAAAATATAATAATAATATTTATATCACCATACTATAAATCTTAGAAGCAAATATGGATGCATTCTTTATGGGACAGACTTTAAAACTATGACTCAAAATCATGATGCAAAAAAATATTAATAAATTTAACTACATCAAAATTACAAATAAAAATAGTCTTTTCGTGGCAAAACACACCATAGACAAAGACAAATAACAAATTGGGGGAAAACATTTTCAACTTAGGACACAGATACAGAACTCCTAAAAACTGAAAAAAAAGCTTAAAAATTTGATAGAAAAATATGTAAAAGACATGAAAAGTTACAAATATAAGTACAAAAAATATTAAAACAAGAAAAGATGCTGAACTTAACTTATAATAAGATGAACACAAATTGAAACTATGCCCCTTTACACCAATCAGATTAAAAATATTTGAAATGCTTGACAACAACATTGATGAAGCTGGTGAGAGAGGCGGGCACAATCTAACAGAACCACAGGTAAGTTATTCCATGACCCCCAAGGCCCAGTTTTAGGAATTTTCCCTAAAGATTATATACCTCCACAATTATGACATGACATATGCTCAAGGTTATTCAATATGGCATTCTTTATAGTAGCAAAATATCAGAACTAATCTAATTGCCCATCCATAGCAGACGAGTAAATGCTGTAAATGAAATGAGGCAGATTGCTATCAACTAATTTGAAGTGAGAATTTTCCTCAAAGGAAAGAAAGGAAGAAAACATAACACCATATACATTGTATGGTATTTTCTATGTAAGAAGCACATGTGTGTGGCTGTTTAGTTTTGCAAAAAGAAACATAGAAAGGATAAAATAGAAACTAATAAAAGTGGTTACTATGAGGGTGTAGAGAGAATGGAGCAAAGGGATAGGGATAGGAGTCATGTGCCTTTAAGTATATCTCTATACATAGATTGACTTTTGAACCATTTAAGTGTTTTTTATTTTGCTTTGTTTTTTAGGAAGGTTAGCCATGAGCTAACATCTGTTGCCAATCCTGCTCTTTCTTTTTGCTGAGGAAGACTGGCCCTTAGCTAACATCTATGCCCATCTTTCTCTACTTTATATATGGGATGCCTACCACAGCATGGCTTGCTAAGCGGTGCCATGCCCACCTCCGGGATCCACACTGGCAAACCCTGGGCCACCAAAGTGGGACATGCAAACTTAACCGCTGTCCCCCATTTAAGTGTTTTATATAATCACAAATAAAATTAAATAAAAAGGAGGAAAAAATCAAACTCTAAAATTAGATACAAACAGAAAAGAACGACCCAAACTACATATCAAATTCATAACGTAATTATATATAAATATAACTAATTCAAGTAACTTTTGAACACAATATTCTGTACACCTTTTTGTATGAATAAAAGAATGAAAAAGAAAATTTGTACTTTACTTTACTAAATTTACTATTGGTAGTGGTGTAGGGGTTGAAATTCTGAGACTACTTATGTGTGTGTTAAGATTAAAAAATTATTAAACTTACTTATGTTTTTGGAAACCAGTTTTCTCACAGTGGCAGAAGGTATAGAGGAAAGCAAGAAAGAACCTCATGGTCTTAGATTTGAAACTGAGGTAACACAATGCACATATGAATTAAACAAAAAACTTTTGATTAGGGAAAATTCCATACACATCCAAAGAAACAGAACAATATAACGAATAACCATGTAATTATTCATCACGCTTTTCAACAATTATCAACTAGCGTCCAAACTCATTTCATCTGTATCTCTACCCACTTCCACTTCCTCTATTATTTGGAGGCAAATCTCACACATCATATTACCTATTCAATAAATATTTTCAGTATGTATTTCTAAGAGATAGGAATCTTTACATAATACTAGAATACCAGAATACTCTTACAATGTCTAAAAAATAATTACAAGTCAATCTTCAATGTCATCATACATCCCTCTGTTCATATTCCAGATGACCTCATAAGTGCAATTGTTTTTCAGTTTGTTTGAATCAGGATCCAAATAGGCACCACCTTTTGTGACTGGATAAGATGTCTCTTACGCATCATTTTTATTTCAATATTTTTAAAGATGTAAGTCACATACTATAAAATTTTAAAGTGTACAGGTCAGTGGATTTTAGCATATTCACAAGGATATGCAACCTTCACCACCATCTAATTCCAGAATATTTTGTCTCACATCACTTTTAACTTACATGTTCCTTCTCCATCTGTGTGGGTGTCTCTCATTTTGTGATGTTAGCAACTACTCATCCTCCATGAAAGACCCATTAATTCATTAAGATTGTAAAATGGTGGTATTTCAATTTTGTCACTTTTTCTCCAACTATTAGATGGAATACTTCTATCAAGATAAAATTTCCCTCAACTACTACTTAGTTACCCAGTGGTAAACTTTGTATAGGAAGGCAGAATAAATGCTTTTATTTATTTGTTTGCAAATATTCAAAATATGTATATTTCTATATGTATTTATTTGTATATAAATATAACAAATTGCAGTAAGTACTTAATATTAATCCTGGCAAATTTTCCACTTGGTGTGTTAAATTTGGTGTCCTTTTTCTAAAATAAAAGATCACAGATTCAGCTACATCTAATCTGGACAATATTCTAGAATCTTCAAATTACAGTAAAGACATACTAGATACACACATAATTTATAAAAATTTGAATACACATATTTAGCCACAAAATAAAATCAGTAAAATAAACAAATTGTAGACCCTCATGATCTAGAGGAATGGAGACCACAGCCTAAATACAAAAGAGACGAAATAAGCTAGTTCTTGGCTTTTGGGCTTTCAGGGATCCAGGACCCACTGATGCAAGAGTAATTTAAAAGATATTAAGGGTAATTGGGTCTGTTTATTTACTGTATATTTCATCACACAGCCTGACTTTTGAACTTTTTACCAATCTTCCTATAAATATCAATTCCATTGTAGTTGCTCACATTTGCAATTTGGGCAATTTCCCATAAATACCTTTGTTTTTGAATTTTGGGGGGAAAAAAGGAAAAAAAATTGGGCAATTTTGAGCATCCATTTCAAGATGATCAGAGCTGAGAAATTATATTTATGTACATGTAGTGGCACACAGTTGTAGTTCGTCCCATTCCTCAGTCACTACATGGCCACCTTCACTCATTGCCATTGCCCTCCAGTACTTGGCAGATGTCTGAGTGTCATGGGCTGAATTGCCTCACATCCAAATTCACATGTTGAAGTCCTAAGCCCTCAAAATGTGACTGCATTTGGAGATATGGTCTTTAAAGAGGTAATAAAGTTAAAATGAGGTCATTAGGGTAAGCCTTAATCCAATATGACTGGTGTCCGTATAAAAAGAGGAGATTATAATACAGGCCTGCACAGAAGGAAGACAATTTGAAGACACAGGGAGAAGAAGGGTGGTCATCCACAAGCCAAAGAGAGGGATCTCAGAAGAAACCAACCCTGCTGACATCTTGATCTCAGACTTCCAGCCGCCAGAATTGTGAGAAAATAAATTTCTGTTGTGTAGGCCACCTAGTCTGTGATGCTTTGTTATGGCAGCCCCAGCAAACTAGTAAGTTTCTGCATCTGTGGGTATCTGATCTAAAACTTTCAAAATTCTGCTGCTTTTTATTAATAACAAGGACACTGTGTGCTTCTCTTTCCTTTCAACTTTTAATTGTTTCCCAAAGGACTTTTGGAGTCCCGGAAAATCATGCCTTTGCTATGAGAATCTTGACTGACAACATTACAATGCCTTAGAACAAAATCTAGTGAGGGTTCATTTTATACAAGGATTATCCAACAATATTTTATATCTCCAATCTCAATTCTGTAACGGCAGACATTGAATCCGCCCCTTTATTTTGGAGATTTCTCTTTTCCATGAGGTCCTCCAGTTCTCAGCACCTTCTGACATCTTGGCACCAAGGGTAGGGCCTGGGTTCTCCTTGATACCACAAAGCTTTCATTTTAATCAGACAATAAATGCAATGTTTTAAGATAGAGGGGATCCAAGTTACTATTGGATGGCTTTGTTGAAGAAATAAGGAAATGTAGGAGGACACGAAGAGCTATTAATTTCCGAATCTCAGAAAAAGGGAAAGATGGCTAAACAAAGCATCTTCGGTTGTTGGCTCCTACTTTATAGTAAAGTCCATAATAGCTCCCCTAATTCTCATGAAAGTCACTCTTCATCCAAAATTTGGAAGGAAACTGATGGTTTATCATAGAAGTATTTTACAGTAGGATCTTCACAGTTCACAATTATCACTGAAACCAGCACTTAATGCATTCTTGCTGAATGAATGAATACTGCTAATTACCAAGAAGCCTTCTGAACGCCATAGCTAGTAAGTATTTTACATATTATTTGTAATCCTTACAACTGCACTGAGCAAGAAGTATGTGGCAGAGACCACCAGCATCCCATCAACATCTTCTTCCTCTTCTTCCTGGACACTTAGCTGATTACATTTCCCAGCCACCTTTGCATTTGTGGTTGGCCCCAGGAGTCATTCCTGCCAATGGACTATGAGTGGAAGTTATGGGTGTCACTTTCAGGCAAAAGCATGCTTACTGAGGTCATAGTGAAACAGACTGATACATGATAAAACGGTTGGTCAATAAGTGGGTGGGTAAAATACAAATATACAGAAAAATTCAACTGTAAGCTGGAGGTTACATCTTACGGTTTGGACCTCACAACCGAAGATGACACAAGTTCATTTTGGCAGCATACCCAAATTACATCATCAGCCTTTTGGGGTGTAAAGAAGCTTTCTACGGATTACACAGCTAAAGGTTAAAAATGACATCATATATTAAAGTTAAAATTAGTAGGTAAAAGGGGAAGTTTTCTTTTTAAATAGGCTGTAAATTTATAGAATACCACTTTAGGGGAGAAATTTTATCACATTTACTTGCTGGCTAATTGTTGAATCTATTGCCTTTCAAAACTTTTTTTGATGTTCTTTTTAATTTTGTTTTTGTTTTTGTTTTTAGTTGTCTCTATAGCTGTCAGCCTTAATGTTCATGTTTCCTTTGTCAGAAATCAATCATTCCTCTGGGCCACTTACCACCTCCATGTTCCTTACCATGCTTTTGTCATCTTCATGTTGCCTAAAACTTCACCAACATTTTAAACCCATTTTCATTAATCATAAGCCCACAGACATTATACATATAATGCTGACTCTGATAAAATTTACCATTTGCAGTTTTCCTAATTCCTAAGCAAAGACTGCAAACTTCTAACCCATTTCTCCCAGAAACAAAATACTAGATCTTCCTGAAAGTGCAAAGAGACTTCTAATGAGTACAACAGTGTGGTCTGAATGGTTGCTATGACAACATCCTGCTCTTTGAGAAAGACCACGATTCATTAGGAAAGTCAGTTTTTAGGCAGCAATGAGAGTGATTTTTGGTTTTGTATTTTTTAACATCTAGAGAAGTAGCTGGCTTCTAAATTGATCAACCATTTTACCTACCTTCTCCCATCTTAAACTTGATAACAACTCTGAGATAAGCATTAAAGATGAGAAAACTGAAGCTCAAGGAGATGCATAATTTACCCGAAGATAAATAACTGGATTTGAAACCAGGTTTACATTGCTCTAAAACCACTTCTGACTATTCTCCTTGCCTGAATAAATGAAAAATGAGTGAGGATAGCTCTATAATTAACACATTCAAATTCTGCTTCTTGCTATAACCAAAGCGGCTATAAAGGTAGAATTTAGATGCACTTAAGATGAACTCTCAGATTGTTCTAGGTTGTCTCAAAAGGCTATTTTATCTAATGATTTTGGAAACTCTGAGAAATGACAGCACAGATGACACACGAAGAATATAATGTAAATAAGGGATTCTGGCCCAGGAGCTGAGCCAGGGAGATGGAGAAGCCTATAAACTTCTAGAGGGACACAAGAGCTCTGACGTACCTTTGCAGGAAAGACAGTATGTCTCCCTGGTTAAAAATCACTGCACAGAATGGAGATATTTTTGAGAAGAATGAATTATTTTTCCTAATAGTATATATTCATGAAAATGACTATAAAATGTTGTAGTTTTATGAGACGCCAAGACTTAGGTAGGTGATATTTGTTAGTAAGGATTTTGAAATGCAAGCACTATATATTCGAGCAGAACTTGACCAGAGTAGAATAAAGGTTCGATTTATGGGTTATTTTCCTATAATTCCCATCATTAGCATCATTCTTTTGTGTTTCATATTGTTTGCCCCAGGAGACCTCTATTCAAATCAAAAGGATTAACTGGGAGGGATAAATTGGTAGCAAATTACTAGATACTTGGTTATCATAAATAGAAATTTTGTGAAGGAATGGAACATAGGAAAATTAGCTTTGATTATGAAAAATGAAAGAGAAATGGCTGATGCAGAATATGCAGCGAAGTTGGGGTAACTCACGCCAATCATTTCAAAGGCTGATAACACCAGAGAAGCTACTAACCCCATAGTAGGTGAAAGCTGGGAGCCCAAATTCCAGGATGCTTGGGGTGAGCCCAGAGCTCTACCACTCACAATTGTCCCACATTTCCCAGGCCAAATGGCTCAGGCTTTGTCCTACTCCTGAACTGTTCTCAAGGTCTCCTGGTAAAACTAGAATCTTTCCCTCAACTCAAGTCCAAGCCACTGAGGCCCGGAAAATATGCCTGACCCCTGCAGCTGCCCTCTCTGCCTGGAGGTGGGCCCTACTCCAAACCAGGTAGTGCAGAACTACTGTGCTGCCTACATCCTGTCCTCAACCTAATTCTACATATAGCCAACAGGAGGGAAAATTCTACTCCTATGCCTGAGGTAGGAAGAATTCTGAAATGGCTCTCAGGGTTCTTACTCCCTGGTCTCTACAACTTGTACCATCTGACAAGAGATTTTCACATATTGAGGTATATGGGGTAACTATTCGAGTTCAATACTGATTCAGCGTAAACTAAAAAGCCTAATTTATGGCCTATCAAACATACATTGTACATGTGCTTAACCATCAAAGTAAAGAATGTACTCTCTCAAGACAAGAATGCATACCTCCCCTCTTCTGCACTATTGGTAAGGCTCTATTGGTAACGCCCAGATTAGTCTCTTTCCTGGCATCATGGTCATGTTGACTTACTAATCAGCAGCTGAATACCTCTTTGAAAATGTATCCTGGGTATGTTTCATGTATCCTCTTTGTTCTACAAAGATATAAGGCTGTACTGAAACCCACGCTTCTCTGGAATGCCTTCTACGGCCTTCCCTGGTTATACTCCTCACTCTGGCTCATAATAAACTCATCACAATTTTGATTTATAGGTTGGTTATACATTATTTGCATTGACAAATCCATTCTCCTTGAATGTGAACTGGATCCGTGACTATGATGGCTGCCACTCTCAGGATTAGGTTACACCACAGGGCAAAGGGGAAGGGATTTTTAAGATGTAATTAATGCCCCTAATCAATTGACTTGTTGAGCAAAAGGGAGATTTTCTTGGGTGGGCTGGACCTACAAAAGAAGTCCTATAGGTGAGCCCTATAAAAGCAGGTCTCTAGGTTGGAGACTAGAAGTGAGGGAGGGTGACACTCCCTTCCTGGGCTTGAAGAAGTACGACAGCCACAAGGAAATGAATTGTTCCAATAACCATGTGAGCTTGGAAGAGGACCCGAGCCTCAGAGGAGGCCCCAGCTGACCCTGAATTGCAGCTTCATGAGACCCTGTCAGAGGACCAAGCTAAGCCGTGCCTGGACTTGTATAAACGGCAAGAAACTCATATTCTCATACCATGGTACTGTTATAAACATCTAATGTGTTTATTGTTCTAGAGATGCTTGCCATTTGCAGATAGCTATGCACTTCTGCTGAGGTGTCAGCTACTTCAGAGGAAGGCAGAAGCCTGCTGAGGATGAAGCAAACAATGCTTTGTTGTTGTCTTTTTAACTTTCAAAACAGGCTCTTGAAGCTCATTTCAGAGATACTGCTGTGAAATCCAATGTTTTTCATTTCCAACGTCATGCTAGACAACAGAAATCTGTTGTCTCACAGTTCTGGAGGCCAGAAGCCCCAGATCAAGATGTGGGCAGGGTTGGTTCCTTCCGAGGGCTGCGAGGGAAGCATCGGTTCCAGGCCTCTCTCCTTGGCTTGTAGATGGCCGTCTTCTCCCTGTGTCTTCACATCAACTTCTTTCTCTGTCTCTCTGTCTCTGTGTCCAAATTTCCCCTGTTTATAAGAACATGGGCCATATTGGCTTAGGGCCTACCCTAACAACCTCATTTTAACTTGATTCCCTCTGTAAAGACCCTTTCATCAAATAAGGTCACATTCTGAGGTACTGGAGGACAGGATTTCAAAATATCTTTTTAGGGGGACACAATTCAACTCATAACACTCACTACGGTGGAAGGAGAAAAGGACCCAGGAACCACGCACCCCAGCTGGAGGGCAGGCAAGCCTGGCCACCTCTGTGTGGGGCAGGGCACAAAGGTGACCCCTCCCAATTTAAATAACTTTGGGGGAGAAGGGCAGGATAAAGGAAAAGCAAGAACCCTGAATTTGACTACATAGTTAAGTTTTTCAAGTGAAACAGAATGAGCTACCTGGATGTGGGAAGATCATGATTTTTCCTTCCTTTTGAGAGTGGAGATGTGGGCTTGTGAGAAAGTTGGAAAACAGAGAAAGTTTCATTTCAGATGAGTTGTGGTGTGTAAATATTATTATTAGTGCCATATGTCCTAGCTGGATTCTGGAGCACCTGAAATATGCGCCATGTGGCATTCAGAGGAAGAATCTAAGACTGTTTCTCTTGATCCTCAAATCTAAATCAATGGACCATCATTCTCTCTCATTACGTATGCAGGAATTGTGCACACTGAAAAATTGCCTTATGTCTAAATAAAGTTGGATCAGGCCAAATAAAGTTGTTTGCTTGCCTGCTTTAATACAAGGTATCAGATTACTAAGACTGCACTGACTAGGTTTATTAAACACAAGGGCCAGTCAGCTTTTCCATTGTTGACTAGCTTCTTAAGGAGTTAATAATTTTGTGGAAATAAAATAAATCTAACACAAAGTACCAGAATTTTTTCCTTCTGAATACAGTTTAAATTCTTGATTTAAAACATCATACTTTATTCCTATTTTAAGTTTGATTTTTCAATTAATACCTTTATATCCTAGCATGTTGAATTAAGTGACAATAACATTAATAAGTAATTCTTTCTCACCAAAGGTTTAATACTTCATATATATTTCTCAACTGAGTTGCTAATATTATGACAATACTGATGCCATAAGTTTTCAGACTAAAGCAGATCTCATATTTTCAAAGTGAAAAATTAATTCTTAAAACAAAATAAAAAGTACTATATTTAAAGCATTAATGGCAATTTCCTCCTTGCATACTGCCTTGATTCTTTTCAAGTCTGTCCTAACAATCCAGGAGAAGAAAGAGATGCTGCAAACTTTCTGACAAGGAAATAACAGAATGAGGAACTGTAAATTTCTCAGCAAAGATATTGGCAGCTTTTCAGGAAAATCACAAAAGATATCAGGACAAATCTAAAAATGACATAGAACCAGTCTGGTCGGTTGAGACCATGAAATGCTCATTTGCAAAGCTTCTGGTGGAAATAAAGTTGATAGAATTAAATATCTAATATGCTCTCCTAAGTTCAGAGATGTTAGGGTGACAGTCTGCACTTACAGGAAAGGAGGTATGACATGGATGATTTCCCTAAACTTCACAGAGAACCGGTAAAACAGCCAAGTATTTCCTGAGACGTGAGCACAGAAACCATGATTCTGAGAATCCAAGGGTAGAAAGAAATATGAAGAGTCATTACCATAAATTATGTTATAAATGAAGCCAAGAAAGTCACAGTGACTTCTGGAAACTAACCTGCAGTCTACGGTATGTAAGACAGTCATAATTACGCTTCAAAGACGCTCCTCCTTAGCCAGTTAATCAGCACCATCTATCTGTCATGCCCAGCACTGGTCTGCCAAAGGGACTTGCCCCAAATCACCCTCACTGGTGTTTGTTACTGACACTTACAAACCAGCACTGCTGGAATGGATGCAAACAGAACATGTCACAAAAGGGGTGGGGAAGGGGGTATAGCAAGATTGTTGACGTTCTCAACCCCACGACTCTTGATGCCCACCCCAGCCCTTTGTTCCCAGCCCACCATTCCTCTGACCCTTAGGGATAGGGTGTCAGGAAATCACTAGGAAACAAACACGACTCCACACATTTCTATACACTTAATCTCCTGTTTGAAAGGCAGGTGAAGGAGCCTTGTTGAGTCATAGATGAAAGATGTTTTTGAAAGTGAGACTGACAGAGGAATGCCCTGTAAAAAGATAAAAGACCCTGCTTTAAGAGAGCTTCTTTTCATTTTTACCTTTAAAAAGACTTGCCTTTTATGTTTCCCTGAGGTTATTCAATGAGAGGACAATAATCTCCAATGGCATGTCTTCCGTTATAAAAGAGGAAAAGGTTTGGCATTGAGATTTGGTAAGGAAATAAAAAATTGAAGATAAACAAGATGTTCTGATATTGAGCAAACTTGATGACTCATTCTGTAATAAGTGAGCAGCCGCTTTCCGATAAAATCCATTTTAACATCCTAGTTATTTTGTCATTTGTCAGCGGACCCATCTTTCAAAGGCATTCACCTCCTTCACAGAGAAACTATGCAGTAATGGAGCAGAATATTTTGCAATATTACCTGAGAATATTCTTCTTTCTTTGTTATCCCTCGTGTGCCCTGCAGTGCTCTACTTTAAGACTCTCAGGCAGAGCCTCTGTATGGAATGGAGGACATACGAAAAATCCCAGGAAAACAAAGAATCAAGTAATTAGACTTTAAAGTCCTAAGATGTTGGTGAATCTATAGCAGCCATAACAGTCCAGGATAGAATTTACTGCATGAAAGCTCAGAGGTGGGAAAAATGGAGGATCATATCAAAACCCTTGAGAAGATTGGTCTGATCAGCTAGGCTGAGCTGGATAACCGGAGGGAGTGTGGCGAGCGCTTAGATCTCAGTGATAGGTGAGAAGTAGCACCACTGCCTTCCACACACCCCCGAGGATCAACTCCCTAGGTAGGGATGGTGATGGGGAGGGAGGGCAATAGAAATACTGAGATAGTTTGGTTAAATGACAATACAGCGATGAATGCCCTGATTCTCTTTGGGAATTCCCAGAGGAGACAGCCTCCAGAACACCTACCTGCCTTCCAACAGTGGGTAGCAGCAACACCACAGGGATGTTCACGTGGAGTGCCTATACACACAGTCCTGAGGCTCCCAAAGGGTGCAGGGAAGGGTTGACGGAAGAGCAAGGAGAAAGGCAAAGAGCCTGAGAGCTGGCCCCAGCACGCCCTGGCTGGAGAAAATGAGAATGTATAAACCAGGTGCCTGGAATTCTAAGTGAGATATTCTTGAGCTTCAACAGCAGATGCAGGGGGAAGGAGACTGATACCCCAAAATAGGTCTGCCCACCTTCAGAAGGCTAGTGAGACAGAGGACCCCAGAAAATCAAACTTCTCTCCTAGAGGTCAGATCAACACGTGAGGCCCTTTGGCCTGATCATTCCTAAGGACAAAGAAAAAAGGATGAGAAGTGGGAGAGAATCCTGAACTTGAATGAGTATTTACTCAAAGGGGAAAAAGTTTAAATTCACAAGATAGAAAGAATGGGGGTTAAAACTGAAGTTTAAATGAAGACACCAAAATCAAGAAAAAGTAGATTTGGAATTCCGAAGTCAGACCTCCACAAGCATAAGTCACAAAAGAAATAAAAACTGTTGCACTCTTGGACCGCTCAGCCAGGTCAAAGACAAACACAGAGAGGTAGAGTGAAGGCAAGTGTGATTTATGAAGATATACTTCTGAAAGAGAGGACTGTTGCCCCAATGAGAGGCCCCACCTCTCCTTCCTTGGGACTCTTCCTCCACCTGGAGCCCAGTGGGAGCTGGCACCTCATGAGACTTCTCATCTGGGACACAGAGGGCCTCATTCACACCTGAGGAGGCTAGCGCAGGCTGTGTCAGCAGATACAGGACTGCACTGGGGCTGACTCAACCACCAGCCCTGGGGAAGGCAAGGAATGGTGTTCTCTGGGGACCAGATGTGGGCCAGGTGGAGGGACAGAAAGAGAGAGGGACAGCCGGAGCAGTCTTAGGTCCTAGGCATTGGGGCCAACAAGAGGGTGCTGGGACCCCAGCAGCCAGAAGCCGAAAGTAAATTCTTTGGGTCAGTAGGTGAGATCCGAACTGGCCACTCAACCAGAACAAATAAAGATGCCCCTACCAGGGGCTAGGGGAAATGCAGAAAAAGAGGTCCCCAGAGGTGCAAATCTCTTCAGAGCCCATGAAATCACCCCTGAGGGAAAGAATCTGCTGTCACCCTATGCCCAGTCCAGAGAGCCTGAGGCCAAGGTCCTGCCTCATCCCCTTGTCTATCTCTCTTCCCTCCCAGAGCCCTCCAAGCTTCCTCAAACTCCCTCAGATGAGGAGCCTGGCCTGATGGAGGAAAAGAGGTGAACAGATAGAGTGGGCCAGCAGGGCATGATAACATCATCTTCCTCAAGGTCAGACAGACAACTTCTACCTCAACTAGGCAAGAAATAAAAATTGTGGAGTTGGGATTAAAGTTTTGGCCTGAATATCACAGTTACTAACTTGAGACGTGTTTTCTACTTCAAGTGTCCACAGGACTGCCTCTTACCTAATAGTAAAAAAAAAATGCGGGGAAAAAAAAAAAGGCAGAGTCTGTTGAGATTTCATAATGACTTAATCCCCAAACAAAATTCAAATGGGCCAATTGGACAAAAGAAATAGAACATTGTGATTTGATTATATCACAAGATGCGCTTGCTCAGCAGAGTTATTACCTTTTTTGTTAAACAAAGGGAGGAAAAAGAAAACAAACAAACAAAAAAAGAAAACCAGTCCCATCCTGGCACACCCACACGGTGATTATTGCAATAGCGCGCTCCCCGGGGCACATGGAAAGCACAGGATGAGGCCTGGCTCAGCATCATAGCCCTTTCTCTGTCACTAACTGTGGTACTCTCACTTATTACCTTGAAACCTCTGCTTCCATTTTTTTAATTTGCAGAATAAGTTTATTAACGCATAGGCCTACATAGGTTGAGTCAACGTGCAGCTAACTGAAATAGTCATCATTAAATTAAGATGAAAACAGTATCTTAAACAAGACATGGTGTGTTTCACTCTCTGTGTGAGAAGAGGCATGCAAGCAAGCAGCCCCTCGTCATTAGACTGTGGCAGCGCATGTGCATTTCAACATCAGGGAGCTCTTGCAAACCATGTTCGCTGAGTGCACTGATGGGGACATTCTGCCTCTAGATTATGAGCTTCCCAGAGGAAGATACAGGCTGTGGCTTCTTAGGGCCAAAATAATGAATCAGTTCAGTTATTGTATGCACACCATTTATACTAGGTATAACAGAATTTTAAACTTTTTAAGCAATTGTTTTGATGGCATGGAGTCATTGCTCTTAGTTAGTCTATATTTACACAAAAGGCCTAACATGGCAGAAGACAGGTCCTGTGATCAGACACATGTAAGATGCCCATCATCTTCCCCATCAGCTGAGATCAGATTTACTGACACCTTTATCTACCCTTCAAACAGAATGAAATTCATTCTGACCTTTGATCTTTTCCTATTTGGTCCAATGTTCTTAACGAATCATCCAACAGCTTCAGCTAAATGCAAGGTGTAAAGGGCAAATATTATGCTAGCCCCACTTAGGGAGCTCCATGGAGAAGGGCTTATGGGCAATGGAACTATTTCCTGCTTGTCACTCTCTTGCTCTTCACATCCCAGGAAGGCAGAGCCACTAAACCCGTATTTTTCTGGAGCAAAGTGGGGCCATTTATGCAACTGTACATTCATCCCTGGATCTTATTTTGATGTCTGCATAGATGGATGCCAAAGCAGTTGTCAGAATCTGAAATTCAGGGGCTCCACAGAAACAAGTTTTCTTTTATCTTACTATTCCCCAGTGAGATACTCTGTGGTAAACAGGAATGATATAAGATGGAAGAGTGAAGTGACAGGTTATTACATAGGGTGAGCTTTATAATTAGGCGTGGGATACCCATACAGTAATTTTCTGGTGTTCTCAATGTTACTAGCAGGATAGATCCCATTAAACCACAATTTCAGAAGAATCAAAGAAAATAGAACAAGTTCATATCTACGATTAGTTCATTAAGAATAAAATTAAAAACGAAGCAAAAAATAATCCAAAGAGGAGAGAGAGGGAGCAAATAAGCAAAAAGAAAGGAAAAGATGGAGAAAAAAGACCAAAACTTTCAAAGTGCTATAGAGGCCTTAAAACAGAAGGAGGCCACCCCTGCCCTGGCCCTGTCAGCATCCTGCTCCTCATTGCCTCCCTCCCCTGCATCCGGCCAGTGCCCCCACTCTCCCAGAAGGCATATGAGCAGCCCTCTCTAAGGGATGGAGTCAGGCTCCATTCTTGTTGCTGTGCTGTTAGTCTGTTAGTCATAACACACGGCTCTTCCTGGACACTGCATGCTCTAATAGCCTTCTGCCTGCGTCCTTAACCCTTACTTCTGACATCTCCCAGGGCTGTCTGACTGCCCACACTCTGGACTTTGTGTAGAAACTTTCAAAAGCAATTTGAAGCCTGTTACTACTTACTCCATAACAGGCTTCATAACATACAGGTATCCATCCTTTTTCCAACCGAGTTATTATGTGCCAACGACAGTGAGGCAAAGCAAATGAATGAACCTAAAAGAGATTAAAATGTGTTCAAGTTGCCATTTATGCACCTATTTCACCCAGCAGAGAGAAAAGCCATTAATTTATGTATTGTAGAAAATTTTCTAACATGAGGACTAAAACGAAAATTTAAAAAGGAAGAAAAAACCTTGTGTTAGATTCTCTTAACTAGAAAAGTTAAAAGTGAAAATTCTCAGAGCATCTTCAACCAGCCAAAGATTTACTGTAATTAGGCAGAAAACATCCTTTGCCATCTAGCTTCAGCTTTCCAAATCCGTCAAACTCATGCTTTAAAAAAAGTACCTAATCTGGAAAATAAAGAGGATCTGCAGACCTCTGAAGTGACCGGGCCAATCACAGTCTCACCAGAGAAGAAACTGATGGCAAAGGAAGGCATAAATTAACCGCCTAATAGCGAACTAGGAAAGGCTCAGTTCAAACTAATCCTCACGGTTTTACGCAAATTTCATAACCAGAGCTTAATCCTCTATCTCAGTTGCGACAGGAATTACTTGGCTCTGTTAGTCATCTGCTTTCTGAGTATTTTTTTAGCATCTTAGTGTTGCAGAAGCCGTTGGTTATGCTTGGACTGGCCACCCTGTGTAGACAAATATACGTGAGACAAAGTAGCTTTCTTTAAGGTTCTTTTCAACTGAGGCAGTTACATCGACCTACATTATAAGATCCTGGCAGTAATATTAATGCATCAAAGTACCAACTAAACCATCTGCAGAAGGGTATTAATCCAGCTGTGTTTGTATACTTTTCACATCTGGCACAAAGGTGGGGGGGGGACCAGTTACAATTCTAAAAGACCAGTTTTGAAAGAGCTTCTGCTTGAAAAGCAAGCAGAAGAGGGTGTGGCATATGAGTGAATAAATGAATTATGAGACATACAATGTAATAATGCAAAGAAATGCAAGACTCATATCTACTAGCGCCATTAGAAAATATACCCATATATTTGATAACACGAGCACACATCAATCCACAGTGGCTTTGCAGGGTAGCTGGAAAACTATTTGTATTGGCCCTTAGTTCATTTTCAGAAAAAATATAATTGAGAACCACATAGTACAGAGACAATACATAGATTTCCTCAAATCATTTAAAAATAAATGTATAGCTATAGTAGTATACCATGTGGGCTCTTTATCCTTCCTGCTTCATTTATTTCACTCTCTTGCCACCTCTGTCTCTAGCCCTAGCTAAAAGCCCTACTGTCGACACTCAATATCAAGCCTCGGATCCCGGCAAGGGTGCTTATATCAGTGGGCACATTAAGCAGAGTACTTGAAATCAGGAGTGTACCTGTCTGATCTCCAATCAAATTCTCTGTTCCTGTTATTCTCCGTTTTCATCCCCTTACCCACCCTAGCCTTCTCTGCCCTGTTGTGTGCATTGGACGGCTGACACCTATGGACCACATCCTTTGGGCTCCCTTGTCCTCTGACCTCCAGGTAGGTTTAGACAATGGGAGGTACCAATAGGAGGTTAATGGGCATGAGACAGAGACAGAGAGAGAGAGAGAGGTTTGGGGCATCCCTGCACTCTGCCTAGCCCTCCTTCTTTGGATTCTCTGGTTCTGGTATGGCTATAAACCTCCTGGACTTATCCCCCAGGCAGCTCCTTCCCCATGGACCCATTGCTCATTGTGCTCTGGGAACAGTATTTATTCCTCTGATCCCTACAGACGTAATGATAGTAACAGCTTCTCCCCATGACTAGTTCAGGTGCCCTGACATCCATCACTGATTCTCTTCAAACTGCTCCATAAACAGTCCCTTCATTCAATCCTCTTCAGCCTCCTCTCTGAAGATGTTTTCTGTGCCCTTCTGGAACCTGAACTGACACACACTGCGATGACAGGATTATTTTCCCTGGACAGCAGGATGATATGGGAAGTATTAAAGGAAATGTTTCTCGGCCTCCACACACCATGATGACCTATGTCCGTGAATCTCATGACCCTCCCCCACTGGGGTCAGCAGGAGGCACCAGAGAACAGACTTGCAATTCTTGGTCCTTAAGTTGATGAAAGCAGCAGTTCGGGTGTGGGGCAGAATGCTAAGGAAGAACACCTGATGAGCAGGTTGGTTTTCCTACCCCGTGCCCACTTTGAACTGTGTAAAAGTTTCTGAGCTCAGAGAAAGAAAACAAGAGTAAGAGCTGGGCTGAGGGTGAGGACAATGCTGGAACCCTGGACTCCTCTGCTGTCTGGACAAAGTTTCCTGGGAGCCGGGATGAGGGACAGTGGAGATGGCTGCCGGGTGTCAGCCCCACTCTCACAGTTATCAACGAGAATCCTCATTTCCTCCTGAGCCTGGTATACAGCAGGCCATGAAAAAAAGGCAAGAGGCCCACCAGGCCTCTCACGGGTCACAGAAGGGACATTCTTGGGGAAAGCTGCATGGCCATGTGAAACGGAGGCAGACCTGACCAAAGCCATCTCACAGGATGCCGACCTACGGAGTGAAGACACTCGATAAAGGAGGCAGCACAGTTAGACAGCAGGGTGGACGGCCCCTCAGGACGGATCGGGGCTAACAGTAGACAGGACACCATCCACTGACACTGCAGCTCTCCCTCTGAGCCTCAGAGCTTAGACTCAACCCGAGGAAGAGGGGCGGAGGGGCAAAATGCTGAACTGATAGAGCTTGAAATCTGAAACAACTGAGTGCATATGCACATTTTTAAGACTGTGGTTTTTGTCATTGGGTGGAAGGTGGGATGTGCATGCCAGAAAATTATTCTCTTCTCTCCCTTTGGAGGGACTACTTAAATAAAAGCAAGTTTTTTTTTCTCAGATACCCCAAAGTCTTCAGTGGCTTGAATTATTCCAAAGTCACTGGAAAATACAGGCTTCTATTTAATTAGATACAACATTAATTATTTTTATTATGAAATTGGCTCATATATATATATATATATGTAACTATACACATACATCAGCTGATCCACCCATTTTCCTCTATTTGTTCCTTTCACTATATATGTGTATTGTTCTCACTTCCACACAGCGGGCTGAAGGCTGCTTTGAGAGAATTCCTCTTACCAGCTACGCTTAGTGTTTCGCACATAGGTGTTCAAAAGTTATCTGTAACAAATAAAATAAATACCTACACTTCTATCTTGTTTATTATAAAATTAAGTACAGTTAGGTAAAGCACTGATATGTATTCTTTTCTAGGATAAAAAGCAAAAAATGAAATAAAATCGGCATCAATGTTTCCATGCAGAAAATGTGAAGTTTCATTTTAGCTTTATTTATTTGAGGCAGAGGTTTCTTGAGACTTATAAAAAAGATTCATAGTATTCTTCCACATATTTAGTGTTGAGTAACATTCAAGTTTGCTTTACGTTCTCTGTTAGTCATTTTTTTAAGAACACCGACATTTTCAAACAAAAATAAACTGAACATGGCTACTAGCGTTATAGAAACACAGCAGCAGGCAGTAAATGATTTATGAAACTATCTTCTCTGGATGATATAACAGTGTTATCCATACACAATTACTTTCCTAAAATTTGGAATGCGAACATGAATAGGAGTGCCTACTATATTCAAGATGTTATGTCGGTCTTTTAAAAAAAATTATTTCTGAGCACAGAGGTTTTTCTCCTTTTTAAAAAATAACTCCCATTCTATTAGAATCCATCTAACCCATTCCAAAGATGTGAAAAGCTGTCATATTCTTAAAGACCAACAGAAGAGACTTGACAGTTATCCATTCCAATTCTTGGTGTCAGTTAAACATTTTTTAGAGCTAATCTAGATCTCTAAGAAGGAAGATGATCCAAAAACCCCATTTTAGCTCTTCCTAGTGCAGACTGAAGAATGCTACTCAGCTCTCTTCACGGCGTTTTCTTTTTAAGGCTAAATTATTTGACTTCTTTAAACTTTTCACCTGAATATTTTCCAAGTTTTCCACATGCACCTTTAATAGAGGATCAAGTTAACTCTTGCCTGGCCAGCTCAGCCACTCATGAAATAGGCAAGAACCAGAGGCAGGGGCACATACACACACAGTCAGACTGGAGAGCGAAGGCCAGGCACTAGTTTGCTACTCTAACCCACACTAACATGCCTTGGGCTGCACCTTGGAACCCGCTTATTCTTTCGTGACAAAATTCTAACAACCATCACTACCTAGTTTTCAAGCAACATATCAACATAATAAAATAAATGCCTGGACATGTGTGGATACCTGGAAAACAGCAGGAAGGGAGAGCTTACGGTGTGGCTACAAATGCAGATGAGTGCAAAAGAATGGAGAATCTTTTTATATGGATATTACCAGAACATCATAGTTTTATAATCCCGGAGGCCATTGCCAATAAGGTATGTTTATATAGTGCTTTATAGCTTAGGAAAAAGCTTTTAGTTGTATGCATATCTATCAATAACAATATAGCAACAGAAATACAGAAAATTATTTAACCCTCCCAATAACCAGGAAGTGTATACATTATCTGTACTTTATGGATCTGGGGCTTGGAGAGCTTAAATCAGGATCTGGGGACTGCTCAAAGTCAGATAGCGCCGTCCACTGAGGAGCGAAGGCTGGATTCCAGACTCTGACCCCAAGCCCCAGATGCCTCTCTAGCTTACACAATGCAGACTCAGCATTCTTAGACCTCCGGCTGCTTTTCACTCACTCTGCCTGCTCCTGCCTTCTCAACATGTGTCTCTTCTTGGAAACCATACCTGGGCTTTGAACGAGTCAGGCTCGGGCGGCCACAATAAAATACCACAGCCTGGGGGGCTTAAGCAACAGGCATTTATTTCTTCACAGCTTTGGAGGCTGGAATTCCAAAATCAAAGTGCCAGCAAGTGTGGTTTCTCCCGAGGCCTCTCTCCTCGGCTTGCAGATGGCGGTCTTCTCCCTGTGTCCTCCATCTGTGCCACTCTCCTGACGTCTCCTCCTCTTCTATAGGCCACCAGTCCTGTTGGACCAGGCCCCACCCTCGTGACCTCACCTAAGCTAAGTCACCTCTTTAAAAGCCTTACCTCCAAACCGAGTCACATCAGGGGTTAGGGCTTCAACATATAAATTTTGGCGGATGTGATTCAGTCCATAACAGGCTTCTAGGCCACCCTCTTTGATAAGCATATTTATCCTCAAAACATCAGCTACACCTCTAACGTGATGGAAGCCAAGTCTCCTTCCACAGCCCTGAGCTCTGACTCGGGCTACAGGAATACATTTGTTTACAACTGCCTCATCAATGTTCTCCTTCTGAAGCCCTGTTAACTTAGACTCAACTCGTCTCAAACCAAACTCAGTGACCTCCCAGTCAGAGACATTTCCTTTTCTCACGTCTTTGCCTCAATTGACGGCTTGATTCAGTCTGAAGTGTCTTTGACTATTTACCCTTTTCTTCATTCTTGGGCCAATCAGCATGTCCTATTCAACCTCCACTTAAAATGTGTTTGCATCTCTTCCTTTTATCCTTCTCCCCTACCACCTGAATTGAGGTCTTCACAGACTCAAATCTGGATGAATACAGTAACCTCCTGTTATCTCTGTACCCTCATGCCCTGGTGTGGTAGGTGGAATTCTAAGATGACCCACCAACGAGCCACACCCTTATTCAATCCCCTCCTAATGAGTGTGGGAAAGATCTATGAATATGATGGTTTTAGAATATATTATACGGCACAGCTAACTTTAGGAAAGGATTAATAACCTAATCAAGTTAGGCCTGACCCAATCAAGTAAGCCCTTAAGAAAGACGGAGTTCTTCCCAGTAAAAAAACATCTGAGGCATGAAATAGACTCAACAAGAAACAGATTATCCACTGCTAGCCGTGAATATGGAGGAGGCCATGTGGGAATGAATGCAGGCAGCCAACAGGGGCTAAGAGGGACCCCTGGCTGATAGCCAGCACAGAAATGGGGTTCTTAACCCTACAATGCAGGAAACGAATTCTGCTCAGCCACCTGAGCTTGGAGAATGCCTCCAATGACCTTGACTTCAGACTTGTGAGATCCTGAGCAGAGAACAAATCTGTTACAAGATTCTAGAGCCATGAAAACCATGAGATCATGAATAGGTGTTGTAAGCTCCTAATTTGTTGCACAACAATAGAAAACTAATATTGCTTGGTTACCTCCTCTAATTCACCTCTCACCGCCAGGAATATTAATATATTCCTTATTCAGTTAATTATGAACTCCCTGAAAACTTATTTTGGTGCCCTTTTCCAACCTCATTGAACATAATGTTGAAGGCCTATAGGTGGGCACTATATGACTCCAACACACACATGCACACCCTTCCTAGAGAAAATAAATAGGTAGCTTTTGGAAACATGACTAAACGTTTAAGTACATAAAACTAGTTGTGCTTTTTTTTGTTTTGGTGAGGAAGATTGGCCCTGAGCTAAATTCTGTTGTCAATTTTCCTCTTTTTCCTCAAGGAAGATTGCCACTGAGCTAACATCTGTGCCAATCTTCCTCTAGTTTGTATTTGGGACACCACCAAAGTGTGGCGTGATGAGCAGTGTGCAGATCCGTGACCAGGATCCAAATCCATAAAGCCTGGGCCACCAAAGCGGAGTGTTCGTACTTAATCAGTACACCACCAAGCTCACCCCGAGTTATGCATATTTTGAAAATTAATTCAGTTCCATTTGCTCTGCTACAATGTAAAAAAAATGCAAAATTTTAATAAAAACACTTAATACAGAAAATCTAGCAGCATTGGTACCATATAGGGTTAACTTCTACCACTATGCCCAGATACTCTTTTTCCCAACAATTTTTATTCATGCCATTGAAGCTTAAATTTCAATGAAATGTAACATTGAAACGAGTTTTCAAAGAACTTTAATTTTGGCTTCACCTGAGACAGCAGTTCTATTCCCTAAACTTGGCAATAAAATTTTTTATTTTAGGCAGACCAATTTTCTTGCTGATCCATTGTGCATCTCTGCTCAGCATGATTCCTCTTCAGAACCCTCATTCACTTCCTATCAACCCAAATTCCACATATCCTTCAAGATTCACCTAAAGCAGCTTGCTGTCCGCTAATTCATTAACTTAGCAAAATGTATTGAGTCCCTACAAGGTATACTAGGAATGGTGGGATAAGGGAGATTACAAGTGATGCTTTTCCGTAGGAATTTGGTGAGTAAAGTATAGTAAACATGCACAACAGAGTATTATGCAGCTGTAAAAAACAAAGAATAAGGGGCTGGCCCCATAGCCGAGTGGTTAAAGTTCTGCAAACTCAGCTTCAGCGGCCTGGGTTCGTGGGTTCAGATCCTGGGCGTGGACCTACTACACTCATCAGCCATGCTGTGGAGGCATCCCGCATACAAAGTAGAGGAAGACTGGCAGAGATGTTAGCTCAGGGCTAGCCTTCCTTAAGCAAAAAAAAAAAAAAAAAGAGGAAGATTGGCAATGGATGCTAGCTCAGGGCAAATCTGCCTCACAAATAAATAAAGAAATAAATAAGAACAAGATCTCTAGGAACAATATGAAATGATGCTGTTCAAAATTGATCTCTGCTGTTACAAAAGGTCTCTGTAAACAATATGAGAGAGATACTGTTGAAAAAAAACAATGTGCATATGTATAGCTGACTATCTTTTGCTCATGGAAGAAAGGAAGTGAGAAAGCACATATATCTGCTTATCTTTGTAAAAACAAACCCAGGAAGGATAAACCTAAAACGTGGAGTGGATTGAAGACAAGAAGTGGAGGTGAGGTAGAGGGACAACAGGATGAAAGCAATAGAGGAGTGGGGGCCCCGTTTCTGAGGGTACCTTTTCTAATAGATTTTGCTCTTGGAAATACGTTAATGTTCCACATATTCCAAAAACAAAAGATGAGCTAAAAAGACGGGAAGGTGAGAAAAATCTGTAGCTGAAACAAACAATCCCAACTGTATTTCAAACGAATGCCATGACCTCACTGAAGGGAAAGACAAAAGAGAAGTAAATCCAAGTAATCTATAAACAGTATTTGACTTGAATCCAGGTTGAACTGGCCTTTTCCCCACCCTGAACTTTGTTGGGTATTTAAGTCACTTAAAGCCATTTCATACATGACTTTGATCCTTATTATTTTGGCAGGAATCATAAGCAGCCTAAATAGTTTCCATCTTTTATTTACACAGTTTGTTTTTCTGCCTAAAGTACACACCACAGAAATGGAGACTTTACTATGCTGAACTTTTCCTTCTTAGTCCATGACCACTTGCCTGGTGTAAATTATGTCTCCTTTCTTCTTAATGTGGCTGCATATGGTTATTAGGGAAAGTTTCTTTAAACTTGGTGTAATATAATAATCACAGAATATATATCTAAACCTTGTTTCTCTCTCTCCCTATCCGTCTCTCTCCCTCTCTGTCTCTCTGTCTCTCTATGTAAACAGAGATGCCCAGCAGACCATGTACTGAAAGCCAGCTGGGTTTGTGAGTTCTGAGTTATCAGAAGATGGAAAGCTAAGATAACGATGATACAGGTGCTGTGTCCAGAGAGATACAGGGCAGCGTGATCTCTTTATAATTCGATTTCCTCATTCTATGTATAATTTTTCTTAAATTTTCATCATTGCATTTTTTTTTAGTTGTTAGTTTCGGTTTTTGGTAATGCTTCTGGTCCTTCCTCAATGTCCAGCTGTTTTTACTTCTGCTAGGTCAGAGTGATGAGCCCTTATCTCCAAGTGGTTTTGGACCACGGGTCCAAAAAAGCCATGTTAGATGGAATTTTGTATAAACTAAATATGAGTATAATATAAAACAATAATATCCATATATTTATAATCTATATAAAAACATATTTAAATCTAAATACAAAATATTTTATTATATATTTATTTTCAATACATTCTATTCATATATTTATATTCAATAATATAAAAACTATGAGTATGCGACAGAAAAAAAATCTGTGGTTTTCTTTTTTTTAAACTTTTTTTCAAGGAATTTTACTGGGATTATAATGGTTTATAACATTGTGTAATTTTGGGTGTACATTATTGTTTATCAATGCTGAATACTCTTGATCGTGCTCACCCAAAGTAGTGTAATTTTTATACATCACCATACATATGTGACCTTTTATCCCTTTTGCCCACCCCCCAACACCCTTCCCCTCTGGTACCACTAATCTGTTTCTTCGTCCATGTGTTTGCTGATCTTGGACATATGAGTGAATCATGCAGTATTTGTCTTTCTCTGTCTGACTTATTTTACTTAACATCATACCCTCAAGATCCATAAATGTTGCAAATGGGATAATTTCGTCTTTTTTGCGTCTGAGTAGTATTCCATTGTATATATATATACACATCTTCTTTATCCATTCATCTGTAGAAGGGCACTTGGGTTGCTTCCACATCTTGGCTATTGTGAATAATGCTGCAATGAACATAGGGATGCATAAATCTCTTTGGATCATTGATTTCAAGTTCTTTGGATAAATACCCAGTAGTAGGATAGCTGGATCATATGGTATTTTTATTTTTAATTTTTTGAATAATCTCCATTCTGTTTTCCATAGTGGCTACACCAGTTTGCATTCCCACTAGCAGTGTATGAGCATTCCCTTTTCTCCACATCCTCTCCAACATTTGTTTTTCGTCTTGGTAATTATAGCCATTTCGATGGGTGTAAGGTGATATTTCATCATAGTTTTGATTAGCGTTTCCCTAATAACTAGTGATGTTGAGCATCATTTCATGTGTCTGTTGCCATCTGTCTATCTTCTTTGGAAAAATGTCTGTTCATATCCTCTGCCCACTTTTTGATGGCGTTGTTTGGCTTTTTTTGTCTAGTTGTATGAGTTCTTTATATATTTTGGAGATCAACCCCTTGTCTGATAAACAATTTGCAAATATTTCCTGCCAGTTGGTGGGTTGTCTTTCTGTTTTATTCATGGTTTCCTTTCCTTTGCAGAAGCTTTTGAGTCTGATGTAGTTCCATTTGTTAACTTTTTCTTTTGTTTCCCTTACCGGAGTAGACATGGGATTTGAAAAGATGTTGCTAAGACCAATGTCAAAGAGTGTGCTGCCTATATTTTCTTCTAGGAGTTTTATGGTTTCAGGTCTTACATTTAAATCTTTAATCCATTTAGAATTATTTTTTGTGCAGGGTGCAAGGAAATGGTCTACTTTCATTCTTTTGCATACAGCTATCCAGTTTTCCCAACACCATTTTATTGAAGAGACTTTCCTTTCTCCATTGTATGTTCTCAGCTCCTTTGTTGAAGGTTAGCTGTCCACAGATGTGTGGTTTTATTTCTGGGCTTTCAATTCTGATCCATTGATCTGTTTGTCTGTTTTTGTGCCTGTACCATGCTATTTTGATTACTATAGCCTTGTAGTATGTTTTCAACTCAGGGATTGTGATGTCTCTAGCTTTGTCCTTTTTTTCAGGATTGCTTTGGCTATTCAGGGTCTTTTACTCTTCCATACAAATTTTTGGATTCTTTGTTCTATTTCTGTGAAGACTGTCATTGGGATTCTGATTGGGACTGCACTGAATCTGTAGATTGCTTTAGGTAGTATAGACATTTTAACTATGTTTATTCTTCTGATCCATGAACATCAAATATCTTTCCATTTCATTAGGTCTTCTTCAATTTCTTTCAATAATGTCTTATAGTTTTCAGCAGTTTTATTTTCTTAATCAGGCTTTGTGAAATCAATGTTATCTGCTCAGAGTTTTTTATTTACTTCTAGATTCTCCATGTCATTAATATTTGATTGCTGTTATTTTGTATATTTTCAATTATTACCTACCATAAAATACAAGTAGATTTTCAACTATTTCTACGGATATTGAAAAGTCAACATCCAAAATCACACTTTATATGTGTATTTACCTCTATAGGTTTATGTGTTAATGTTGCATCTTTTTCTTGCTTAAATCCTTGAATAGTTCACAACAGAAATAAAAGAGAAAGAGAGAAATTTAAGTTGCTAAGAACCAATTCTTCTAGGTTATTATTAAATAATTGGGGTATTATTATTAGGTTTTTAAATATGTGGAAAATAGCCTTCATAAATCCTCTTACCCCCAAGTGGTATATTTGAAATATTCTTACACAACTAAATACAGACGCAGAAAAAGAATTCTGAGACAGGCTATTCTAACGAACCCTTGTCCAGATAACAATGAAATCTATAAACCAGTCAAAGATGCTGGCCAAGGCACCCATGTGATTTGGAATGCTCGTTGCAGTGAATGATGGTTCTGGAAGGCTGCAGGGCAGGAGAGAGACCTGATTCCCCTCGCTGGAGAGGCCATGGCACTTTCTGGTAAAAGATTGGCTAGTGTTAACCCCTGAAGAGCAATTTTCAATATAGGTAATTACTTTTTGTGTATCTAAATCTTCCCTGAACATTCAGTTGGGAATAATTTCATTAAATGTTATTCTTTCCACACCATAAATTAATCCCTATACTGTATCTCCCCTGTGAATCTCAAAAAGGAGTTGTGAAGATTAATCATTTAATTCGTGTGAACTGTTTGGAGACTGTTTTCCCCTAGCTCTTCAAGAAGCTCAAGATATGCCCAGCTGCACACAATAGATGTATTTTAACAAATTAATTTATTGAACAACTACTATGTGTCCAGTAGTATGCTAGGCAGTGTGAACAGAGAGAAAAAATATAAGACAATCTCTGACGTCAAGGAATTTATAAACCAGTTAAGAAAACAAAACTTCAAAAAGACATTCTCAGACACACCTACAGGCCTAGGAAGAAAAGTTAAATAAGTTGAATAAAAGTAAATTGTCTGGAGGGACCTTGGTGAACTGGAGACCCTGTTGACGATCCAGGGACACCTGTGCCTCAGTTCCAGCCAACTGCTGCTTCCAGAAATGAGCACCCAGCATCGCCAGATCTGTTGTCTGACTCAAGTGAAACAGGAAATCCAGATTTTTATGTGTAATTGACTGGTTGGCAAATGTTGGCACCCATTCAAGATTTTTATTTTTAAAACTATTTGTGGGCCCATCCAGACACATCTATAGGGCACCTCGAGCTGGTGAGCTGACATTGTGAAACCTCAGATATGAAACAACAACAATAAATAAAACCAACTAGATATAATTAAGCACCAAATTATATATTACAAACAACATATGCATATAAGGGAAAAATGAAACTGCGTGTTGGAGTCGAAAATGACGTAGAAAAAGAAAGACCTGAACTGAATTTTGAAGGAAAATACTAACTTTTAGACCATAGGAAATGTAAAAAATAAATAAATAAATTTGGCTGACACATCAAGGCTAATTATGCTCTGTTGTATGGAGATGTATCCTAAATGACAGAGACATGACCTTAACAGAAAGATCTGGAAAGCAGTGCAAATATGAAAGAAAACAATGAACAATTTTCAAATTAACTCAGTTGTGAACCACATCCAATATTACTAATGGAATACTTCTCCATTAGTCATAATGGAAGATGATTATGAAAATGAAAATCTTTGTTGCCTTCAGCTTTTAAGATATAAAAGTAGTTATTGTTAATGCATTATGAGAGCAAGGGGGTTATCCAGATAAGAAGGATGTTCCCAACATTTGCTTTTAGAACATTTTGAAATATATGTCAAGCTGAGAGTCGTGTGCAGTTGACATTTAAGAATTAAATGCTCTTTGAAAACTCCCTTCTCCTGGAAATGCCTGGCCTAAGCTGGATTGGTTATAACAAGAAAGGATGCAGAGTCCTTTGGGCAGACCTGCACACTGCCTTCCTGTTGGCCAGTGCTACCAGGAGCCAAGGAATCATTACACACATCTCTGTTGTTTGTAGCCCTGCAGGCTTAGGGCACATCCTTCAGACTCACTTTTTATTTCCTGATCGATGGAGACGCAGCCACAGTGGAGTGTAAAATAATATTCGTGCACCTCTGCTAAGAAAGAAAAGTCAAAAATAGAAGGGGGAAAAAAGCCTTTTGTGGGAAAAGAGAAATTGGAACAAGATTGGTTGGAATAAAAGATTGATGAAGAGGTATTCAATACTTGCAGGGAAACGAATTGTGAAAACAATTGATGTCAGGAAGCTTTTGATAAGACACTCAAAAATTTCATTTTAATATTTATTGCTTGTACTGAAACTGATCAGTATCTCCAGCATGATGAGGTCATGAAAGAAGAGATTGATATAGGCAAATTCATTATTTCTGCTTCTGTTCTTTCTATTTTGATATTAGTCTATTTTCACCCAATAAACTATCCTATTGCATATCTCCCCACTTCTGCCATTTTTTTTAGTAATGTAATTTTCCTGTCATCTTTTATAAAATACTAGGGTACCCCTCTGTTGTAAGGGTAGGGATAAAAATAGCTTCCTTTAGAAGAAAACACTGACTCTAACCAGCTAAGGATCTATATTATAAACCGTATGAGAGACAAGTTAATCCTCAAGTGGGCCTTTATCAAATTATATTTTCTGGTGCTGGGGCAGCCTACCCTCCTTGAACTTCTACTTGTGTGCATGAGACAGAACCACAAGTGCTAATTAACATGGAGATTTACTCAGTCATGCAATAATATTCTGTTGTTTTTTCTCCCTTTATTGTTGCATATTTATTCAACTAGGATAGTTGAATGCAAATATTCTGATATCATTTTTTTGAAATCAAGAAAAGAAACATTTAAAAAAATCCAAATAAATGATGCAATTTAGTCAAAAACCTTGAAAGATTCCTGATGAGTCTCATGTCTCAAGGATTGGATTCAACCGTCAGCCTTTGTCCTCATGCATATCACCTACTTCTGAACCTCATACCCTCAACCATAGAATGGAGATGATAATGGTACCCTCCTCCATCATAGAGTGTAGCCAATCAGATCTCTTAATCCAGAAAATGCTCCTGGATCTATATATAGAAGGTTGGGGCAGTCATCTCACTGAATGTGGTTAAGGGCTCTTTTTCTGGGAGGTTTTCCAGAAAAGGACATGGAACTTACATGGATGTGTACTGCAGACTGTAAACATGTTTTCACTTACACAGAGGAAGAAGCTTGAGAAAACATCTCTCATCTCTATGAAAAAGGCTGTTACTGTTGAAACTATTTTTAATGTTATCACATTATTACTATTATGTTAAGAGTTTTGAGGGAAGACAAATAGTGATTATTGGAAGATAACAGCTGAAGCCCCATCAAACCATTTAAATTTTGCCCCTAACTTAGGATGCACCCTGCATCTCACCATTTCCACCAAAACCATCCTGGTCCAGCCACCACCCTCTCACACTTACACTACTGCCATCACCTATCTGGCTTCCAGCTTTTCTCTCCTGGTCCATCTCCACACAGCAACTAGAGGGGTTATTAGAATATAAATCAGACCTACAGCCTTCCCCATATCGAAATCTCTCATCACTTCCTGTTTCCCTTAGAATGAAATCCAAATTCCTGACTGTTGCCCACGGAGCCAGCATGCCTGACTCCTGCCCACCTCTCAGGTCTCATGCGGACTCACCCTCCACCTCCTGCCCCATCCTCCTGCCCCACCAGCCTTCAGTCTGCTCCTCAGACTAGCCAGTCTCCTTCCTACGGGGGACACTGTAGCTACCCTTTCCGCAACCTGGGACACTCACAATTGAGGGATCTGCACAGCTGTCTCCTTCTTCTTCTTGACTTTTCTGGTCAAACGCAAGCTCCTTAGAGAGTCCTCCACCAATTGTCCTTTGCAAAGGAGCTGCCTCTACGTGGTCACTCTCTGTCCCATGACTCTACCTCGTTTTCTTCTTTTTACTAATCACCGGACAATTATCTTGTTTATTTATCTGATTTCTTCGTTGATTTCCCTCACTCTCATCCTCTTTGGGTGAAACAGCTGTTAAGGCATTTAACAGGCCTCAGTTGCCTAGAACAGGTCTTGAGCTAGCAGGAAATCACTACATGTCTTTAGATGGATGCATTAATATATGACCAGTACTTGTGGTAGGCTGAAAAATGGCCTCTCCAAAGATAGCCATGTTATAATCCCTGGACCCTCTAAACATGTGACATTACATGGCAAACGGACTTTGCAGATGTGTTTAAGTGAAGGATCTTGATTTAGGAGATTATCCTGGATTGTCTGCGTGGGCCCAGTGCAATCACTAACATCCCTATAAGAGGAGGCAGGAGGGTCAGAGTCAGAGAAGGCTATGTGATGGTGGACCCAGAGGTCTGAGTGATGCAGGGCCATGAGCCAAGGAAAGCAGGTGGCCTCCAGAAACTGGAAAAGGCAAGGAAGTAAATTCTCCCCTAGAGGCCCCGGGAAGAACACAGCCCTGCTAACACCTCAATTTTAGCTTTCTAAGGCTAACTTTGGAATTCTGACTCTCAGAAATGAAAGAGAATAAACTTATCATATTTTAAGTTGTCCAGTTTGTGGTAATTTTTAAAGCAGCAAGAGGAAACTATACAGTAATAGATATATGAATGAGCTGACATCTGCCGCCAATCTTCCTCTTTTTGCTTGAGGAAGATTGTCCCTGAGCTAACATCTGTGCCTATCTTCCTCTATTTTGTACATGGGATGCTGCCACAGCATGGCCTGATTAACGGCGTGTAGGTCCACTCCTGGGATCATATCCACAAACCCTGGGCCGTCAAAGTGGAGCATCCAAACTTAACCACTATGCCACTGGGACGACCCCATGAAATTTTTATATATAATTCAAAGGGAATAGTGAATTCAAAACAACTGACATACTTTTAGGGTCAATGTAGTTTGAAACACGCAAGCAAATATTTTGGCTGTGTAATGTGCGTATTATATTATTAAAAATTTATTAATAAAAATAAGTATATCATTCTTAAATTTCCAGTATTAAGGGAAAATTTAAAATCATTGAATCAGAAAAGTTCCCCGGCAATCATCTAGTTCTTCTGTCTCCCGACAATTCTTACCTAAAATATGTGAAAACAAAATTATAAATGTCGTATTTTTCAAGTCTTCGCTGGAAACAAATAACAAGGTCATCGAGAGTCAGCCTGAAGTTCACTGCTGAAATGAAAACTATGAAAGAATAAGACTCAGACCAGAGGCTGTGCCAAGAAAAGACGTCTGCTATCCACTAACTAACAGGAGGAGGTTGATGGATATTTAACACCAGCTACTAAGCTTACGTTATAACTATATTTATTTGGTATCTTATCAAAAAGGTGAATTTCATTGAAGTCTCTTTGCTAACCAGGGCATTAATTTTCCTGTAATATTTGAAGTTTTATTATATTACTGTGAAGGACTGTTGATTTATAACTTTGAGATTTAAAATATTTTTAAAAAAATAGATTTGTTAAAGTGTTGGTTGTATAAACCATGTTTACCGAAAGTTGTGATTATAATGTAAGATGGTTTGTACCTGGGAACCTGTGATAATTAACTTACAACAACTTCACTGATCTGGATCTAACTAACCAAAGTTGTCAAAAGGGCTATGAAGAGTCTCTGAAAATTAGGATCATCACTAATGTATCCTCCTTGTAAAATCTATTTAACGCATGAAAATAAAAGTGACTCTAACAATGCATAATCCTAACTTGTTTAGATAATTATTATATGTAGTCCTATTCTTAAAATTTTCCAGTGCTTATAGTAAGGAAACTTCACACAATCTCAGTCCTTTCCAGGCAAGGGAAGAAGCTCCATCCTCTTCAGCATCATCATAGAGCATAGCCACTTGCCCTGCTCTCTTCAGTACATCTCCATATATTTATTTTCTATTCTTTGAGATGATTAATTTTCAAGTTTCAATATTCCTTCTCCTTTCATTGTCAGCTTCCCTTTCCTGAGTAATTTTCCAAAGTTCCCCCAAGCATCCTTTTTAAATTTCAGAGATCCAAACAACAAAATACGCAACCAACATTCTTGCTAATGCACACACACATGTATATACACACGTAACACTTATACACTATGCATGTACGTGCAATATGCTTGTATACAAAAATTTTGCTTCAAAAATAGAAGGAAGCATGCAGATAACTACCTAGAAATCATTAGCATTCAACCAAATGAGGAAATGTCACTTATTCAAGGTCATCCCCGAGAGAGAAAACACCTCTGCTTCTCTTTGTATTGCTCCTCTGCAGTGGCAGTTTCCATCATAGAAGTTTTACCCTTTATCTTATCCCTGAGCTGGTGGTTTCATCATGAGCCTTGGAATTCTTGTTATTTGGTTTTTCCTCACACTTATTTCTGTTAGACTTGCTGGCCTACGTGTCTCCCCAATTTTTATTCTTCTGCTCTTGTCCTTGTTGACCTCATTGTAACTGGCTTGTGTTCATTTCTCCAAGCTGTCAAGAGCATTTGGAATTCTGATCCTATCTCCCTAGGTTTTGCTACCCCATCTAACTTTACGACATTCTCATACGAGGTGAGCATGTACCTATTCCATCATCCCAGTCACCGATGGAGATGTTTAATAGTCCTGGGCACAGGCTGACCCTGGCGACACAGCACCTGTGTCTGCCAAGTTAATGGCATGCCGTTATTAATTACTCCTTAGGAGAAGTGTAGCAGATGACAGAGATAACACATCTCTAACAGTCCCAAACGATGAAACAACTATCTCAGGGGCTTCTGTAATGTTCATTTACATAAGTGGTTCTTGACCTTTTAGAGGTCATAGAGCCTTTGAGATCGGATGGAAGCTATGGATTCTCTTTCCCGAAAGATGTACACACACGTACCATAACATTCTGCATAACATTTCAGAGGAGTCAAGGTCTTCCCTTGAAGTGCATCTCTGGAGCTCCTAGAAGTCTAGGACACTTAGGTTAGAAATACTAATTTAGATACCTTTAAATACTGCAGCATATACATGATCTTGGAAATTAATGGTTCATTTAGTAGATGCCAAGAGAAATTACAACTTAAAGGATATTCTGTAACATGGATGATATCATATGTATACCTTACAATTCTCTTGATCATCCATTCCATCAAACAAAAGAAAGAATTATTCATGGATTTAAATTAAAAAGATTTTTTGGTGAGACGAGACAAAATTAATTTTTCTAACTGTGTTAAAATACACATAATATAAAATTGACAATGTTAACCATAATTAAATATAGAGTTCAGGAGGACTAATTATATTCACATTGTTGTGCAACTGCTCTCCAGAACCTTTTCATGCTGCAAAATTGAAACTCTATACCCAGTAAACAACAACTCCTCATTTCCCCCTCCCCTCAGCTCCTGGCAACCACTATTCTATTTTCTCTTTCTAAGATTTTGGCTATTCTTGATACCACATATAAGTGGAATAATACAGTATTTATCTTGTTATGTATGACTTCTTTCACTTAGCATAATGTCCTCAAGTTTCATCCATGTTATAGCACATATCAGAACTTACTCCTTTTTAAGGCTGAACAACATTCCATGGTATGTATATGCCATATTTTTTTTACCCATGCATCCATCAATGGACACTTGGGTTGCTTCCACCTTTTAGCTATTGTGAATAATGCTCCTATGAACATGGGTGTGCAAAATTAAATTTTAAACAAAGAAATCTTACTGTTAATGTAAAGGCTGCTGCATTCAATATTTTTAGGTTTAAGTTTTTAAAAATACTTTGTATCATTTTTATTGCTAAGCATAACAAACATGCAGAAAAGTACACAAAATAACTCAACCGATTACCACAAAGTGAATGGTCACATAATCACCCTCCAAGTCAAGACATGGAAAAGGGTCCTGTGTGGAACTTACTTTCTAAAGTATGTCTACTACATGCCAGATATATCCCATAAAAAATTTATTCAGTATCCCCAAGAATGCTGCCCAGTAAATACTATTACTTGTTCTAAGTTGATTAAAGGAAAGATTAGAGAGTCCTATAGCTAATAAGTGACAGAGTGGGATTCTAAAGATCAGCCTCTCTGCAGGACACCTCCACATCTGGTTGGACTAGGTAGAGGCCACTTGGTTCAATTAAAACCATCAATTATATTAGAAATTACAAGAGGCATAAATCTGACTGATATTGGGTTAATGAGTACATTGTTTATCCCATTGATATTCCTCACAGTAGCTTCTACCCACTGTTTAATTTTTCTCTCTGGAGTAATTTAAATAGATCAATTAACATTTCTATATGAGAGCCCCGAAGTAACCAAAGAATGTGAGCACATCCCCGTGAAAACTCATTCCAGGATTCTCCCGAGGTTCCCTCACTGAAACAGGGTCTCTAGACTCCTTTACTTTCGTGATGGTCCTCTTATGGCCATTCTCTAGTTTGTCAGTGCACCTTGTAAAGTGAAGTTTTGTCCAGAACTGACATTGTATTTTAGATTTTCACTATCCAATGCAAGGAACAATTCATTCATTCACTCATTCAATAAATATTCACTTAAGAGCTTTCCATCTGTTCTGCATTGCTCCAGACCATACCTTCTCTGACAATACTCTTGATTTACACAGGGGTAACAGGCACATTTTTATAGTCTTGCCACGCTGTTGTCTCGCACTGAACTTGGGATCAACTAAAACCCTAGGTGCTTTTTACATGAACTAGTGTCAAAGCAGGCCATCATCCTATATTTACGTAATAGGTTTTCTGAAACCAAATCCTTATGCTACCTTCACAGTACATATCCAAGTTTCACTGTGGTAATACCAAAATTGGTATTTTGGTTTGTCAACAGAACCCAATATTTTAAAATGTTTTCTGTAGGCTTTAAAGGCTAAAAATTCTATCTGTTTAAAAAGCATCTTTTCCTCCTTTATACACCTCTCTTTCCTTAAAACCAAGCAAACAAAATCTTTAAAATTGTTCTTTTTTGTCATGCTTTGCACCTTATTGTCATTACCACTTCTACTTTACAAAACAGAGTACACTGACACCAAGAGTGATTAAAAAGAAAATGCAAATAGGAAACTTAATGTTTCCTTAAACTGACATCTTTTATTTTCTATGGGCTAAAAATGGTAATTGATCTGACTGCATTACAATTTTTCAAAACAAGAACCTAGTTCTTGAAGTGGCTTAATTTAGCCAGGAAATACTTGAACAGTCAATGGGAATTTTTTTATTCCATTAGTTCTATGAATACAGCTAATGACTCAGAAAGTACAAAGTAGTAGTTTAAAGTAGCTAAGACAAGTTATTATGATTATGAAGTATGGGAAAGCACCAATTACCTAAGACCAATTGCCTCAAGAGTAAGGTTGTCATATTTGGCAAATAAAAATACAAGCACTTAGTTAAATTTGAATTTCAGATTTGTTGTTCATCTGTAATTCAAATTTAACTGAGTGTCCTATATTTTATCTGGCAAACTTATGCAACAGCCTTAGATGTGGCAATTATTAACAGAGACATTAACACCAGAATTATTTTTTCTCTATCAGAATTCATTACCCGCAAAAATGAGTAGCTAATATAATTTGATATTTGACTTCTACAAAATTAGAAGCAAAAGTTTATTTTTTTTCGTTTTTTGCAATTGCTTAAAAATAGAAGGGACATGATAAGACCTCAGAGATGCCAACTATCATTTTTTTACTATACCCAGTCATTTCTTAAAATTAGACAGAAAAAGGTCATACAGTCCATATCTATATATTTAAAATATCAATAACAAAGAACTTACCATTTTAATCATATTTAGGTGTACAGTTCAGCAACATTAAGTATCATCGCTACCATCCATCTCCAGGCATTTTTCATCTTCCCAAACTGAAACTTTGTATTCATTAAATACCAACTCCTCATGTCCCTCTTCCCCCAGCTCCTGGTAACCACTGTTGTATTTTCCATCTCTATGAATTTGACTATTCTAGGCACCTCATACGGGTGGAATCAGATGATATTTGTCCTTTTGTGACTGGCTCATTTCACTGAGAACAATCTTAAAGTTTAGTCTTAAAGTTTCATCTATGTTGTAGCATGTGTCAAAATTTCATTCCTTTTTAAGGCTGAACAATATTCCATTATATACATTTTGTTTATCCATTCATGGACATGTGGGTTGTTTCCCCCTTTTGGCTATTGTGACTAATGCAGCTATGAACATTGGTGTACAAATAGCTGTTGAAGTCTCTGCTTTCAATTCTTTCGAGTAAATACCTAGAAGTGGAATTGCTAGATCAAATGGTAATTCTATGTTTAAACTTTTGAGGAACTGCCATACCATTTTCCACAGTGGCTGCACTATTTTATTCCCACCAGCAATGCACAAGAGTTCCAATTTATCCACACTCTCATCAACACTTGTCATTTCCTGTTTTGGGGTTTTTTTTTGTAATAGCCATCCTAACGAATGTGAAGTGGTATTTCATTGTGGTTTTGACTTGCACTTTCCTAATGCTTGGTGATATTGACTATCTTTTTATGTGTATATTGGCCTGGTTATAAAGACTCAAAAGTTAAATTTTAAAAACATAGTAATATTCATTGTAAAAATATGAGTTTTGATCTAGATCTTGCACCACATATAGAAATGAACTCAAATGGATCATACACCCATATGTAAAAACTAAGACTGGAGAAAATATTTATAAAAAATATAGAGACAATGTTTATAATCTTGGTTTAGGCAAAAATTTCTTAGATATAACACCTAAAGCAAGATCCATAAAAGAATAGATTGATAAATTCGACGTCATGAGAATGAAAAACTTCTGTTCTCTGAAAGACACAGGGAAGGGAATGAAAAAGCAAGCCAAATATCGAAAGAATATCTTTACAAAGCAATTATTTGATGTATGACTTGTATCCAGAATACACAAGAACTCTCAAAACTCAATACAAGGAAAACAAACAACCTAATTAAAAATACTGAACAAAAGGTTTGAACAAACACTTCACCAAAGAGGATACTTGGGTGGCAAATTAGTGCACGAAAAGATGCTCAACTTTGATAGTGATTAGGGAAATGCAAATTAAAACCACAATGAGATATTCCTACAAACCTATCAGAATGGCTACAATTAAAAAGACTAATCATAATAAATATTTACAAAGATGTGGAGTAACTGGAACTCTCAAGCACTGTTGTTGGGAATATGAAATAGTAAGCATTCTGGAAAAGAGTTTGTCGATTTCTTAAATTTAAAAACACACCTACCACGTTTCAGCTAATCTACTACAAATGAAGGTATATGTCTACTCAATGATTTAACTACAAATATTCATAGTATCTTTATTTATAAAACTTCAGTAGCTAAAAACCGGATAAAAAGAAATGCCCACGGACAGGTGAATAGGTAAAAATGTTGTAGTTAATCCACACAACAGAATACACTCAGCTACAAAGAGGAATGATACATCAACAACATGAATAAGTCTCAAAAATACTGTGCTTAATAAACAAGCCAGACTAAGGAGTGCATACTATATGATTCCATTTACATACAATTCTTGAAAATGCAAACTAATCTAGAGTTACAGAAAGCAGATCAGCAGGTGCCTGGGGATGAGGGAAGAGGCAGGTGGAAGGAAGAAGTTGCAAAGGGGTACAAGGAAATTTTGGCGGCGATGTATCTATTCACTACCTTGCCTGTGGTGATGGTTTCCAGGGAATATACTAAAATGTAACAAATGTGAGCCCTGTAGATACGGGCAGTTTATTTTATGTCAATTATACGTCAGTAAATCCATAAAAAAGCAAGCCAAAGTAACCAAAAATTTTTTTAAGGATAAGACATATGTAGTAAAATATGAGCTGATAAGGACCTGGAAATCGTTACCGACATAGGCAACGCTTTGTAAGTTGCACGCGGAGTCCACAGGTGTTCAGTTTATTCTGCTTTACAAGTTACTTATACATTATAAACCTTTATATGTATAAAGTAATACAAATAAAAAATTACTGATCCTTGTACACAATTAAAACGGTCCCCATTTTACAATGCCATATATATGTGTGTATGTGTATAAGAGTGTGGATCCGGGATGAAGGGAAAAATAATAAAACAAGAAAAATATCTCTCATGAACCAATGATAATATTGTGTTGTGAACTAACAGTATGGTTAATTCAATTCTTTGCATCTGATGTAAAAACAAACAAACATAATCACTACTGGTTTTTAAATCCACTGCATGATTTCCCAGTAGTTTAATTTTAAGAACAAAATTAGCATGAAGATCCAAGCAGACTTGGGATATTTTGATTTGGAAAAATTTTATCCATATATACATGAGGATTAACTTTATTTTCAAATTAAATGGCTGATTTCAGAAGGAAATGTTTTCAACAACTTTATTAGTGACAGCTGAATGATGGTGTAGCCGCAGCCCTCATGCCACAGCTGTTGAAAAGGTTTAGGCTCTCAGTTTAAGCTCCTTGAACGTAAAGAGATCCAGACAAATAGCTTTTCTTCTCTAGCACTCTGTTTGGCTGGTTAACACAAGTTATCGATTCTGGGATTTAGGGTCGCCAAATACTTTCTTAATTAAGAGCTGTAAGCAATTGACTACCTCCATTTCCCCTGCGCCTCCTTTCTTAGTCCCGGGTAAGATTAAAACTCTCTGTACCATTTTTCAATTCATCTCAAGGGAAACAGTCTCAGTTTAGTATAAAAATGGTAATGACTCGCTAGTGACCTCATCTCAAGGGGTCAGGAACTCTGCTCCCCATATCTCTTTTCTATGTTCCCAGGTTCAAGCAACATCTACAACTGGATTTCAAGGTGCAGTTTGTAATCTCTCTGAGACTGTGGGATGCTCCTGGTGATATCCACGGACTGAGCCAGCAACATAATCCCACAGCTTCCCTGTAAGCACAGCCCTACAAGCCAGCCAGGCTGAAACACTGCTCTGAGTTTTCTGATTTTTATATTCATTCTAGACAACTATTAATGTTAGTGCCTATTTTTAAAGTGCACAGGATATTTCAGGAAAATCAATCTAGGTATTCTTATTTTAAAAAATAATTATTTTAAAAGTTATTCTATATCCTTCAGCCATTCAGACTTAACCTTATGACATTTTTAAAGATGGTTTTCTTTTTTTTGTTTGTTTTTGAGGAAGACTGGCCCTGAGCTAACATCCATGCCCATCTTCCTCTACTTTATATGTGGGACGCCTACCACAGCATGGCTTGATAAGCAGTGCTTAGGTACACACCCAGGATCCGAACCGGCAAGCCCCAGGCCACCAAATTGGAATGTACGAACTTAACTGCTGTGCCACGGGGCCCGCCCCAAAGATGGCTTTCTTTAGGGAAAAAGTCATATTTGAAAAGAATAGGCCAAACTTAAATTCTACACATTTTAAATTGGCTGAAAACCTTATTTTCAGAGACACTAAACCTATGGAGATCTTTTCAGACATCCATAATGATAAAAATAAGGTCCGTATATAAACTGGTGATGGCTACTGGTGACTGTACAAGGTAATAGCTGTCCACAGTTCAGTGAAATATAAACCACCAAGTAAGAGGCCACTGACAGTAGGAAGTCAGAATTCCTTTACTAGAGGATGAATAATGTGTAAAATCTAAGTGTGGTAGCATATTTGAATCCTCTGAATGAAGGTTAATAGAGAGCAGATGGGCTGAGAAGCCATGCTTACATCATTTGAATTGCAGCATTGTTGAAGTTATGCCAAATTAGAGTAAAAATTCATAGTTATAATAGAAGACAACTGAAATACATGAATCATGGTGTAGAATTTTTTAAAAAACAATATTCAAATGTTCCCAGGGATTATGAGTCAGATAAAATTAAGTCACGCAGTATTTTCATGTAATGTTTTGTATGACGCATTTACCTAAAGGCTTATCCTAAAGCAATATGTTTCTGCTTTTATCAATTGCCTGAGGATGGAAGAATATCAATGATATTAGAAGTTTTAAACCTCTTTAATATTTGCATGATATTAGATGAGCTATAATCACACATAAAGCGACCTCCTAGAGAGCTTTTGAGAATTGCTTTTGCCTGAGGTCTCTGGCACTAATACTTCAAGAGATTAGAAATATCCTATTGAAAAAGAGTTCTCGTTTTGCCTGTAGAAATCAAGCAAGCTTTATTAAACACTGAGGAAGAAAAAGAGCTATTATAAATCAGGGATAGTCCCCTCAGTTGCCCACGTTTCTTATCACAGATTAAAAACCAATCTCAGAAATGAAAAAGCTACATGGCCACAGGTTTGTCACAACGCCAACTTATTGAATTTAGGCGGGAGATCACACTGGCATAGATTGCTATAGTTTTTGATGTAATTCTCAATGACTGGATTTACTGACTTGCTTTGGTTTCATGAAGACAGTGGCTGGCTATGAATATAATCCCATGTAAAGAGAAGAGGAGTGGTTAAAAAACACTTGCCTACCCAATTTCCACATTTTTTAAGAATAATTTTATAGTAAAATTTTCCTCTAAATCCATCCCATCATCACATGATTTTCTTGCATTCCTCTTAGTTATAATGTTATTTCTTTGCTATAAATAATCTTTCCACAGTTAAAGTATTCTACTATTTTATGATCTAAGAAACCACAGGATTTAAATTATAGTCATTGACCATGAAACACTGCCCTTCCATTCTAACCTTTATATGCTTTCTTTCCTTCTTTTTCCACTAAACATGGAAAATTAGGGCCATTTATATGCTGAATATTGATCAGAAGAGAAAAATATATGAGGTATGAGTGATATTCTGACTACTGACTTTCCGTTCACTCAGTATTACCACATCAATCACTTAATTCCACAGCGTAAGTTCTTTTTTCTTTATGATGAAGAGGTTTTTTTTTTAAAGAGGAATGAGAAATTTGATTTTCTTCAGAGTTCACAAAATCCAAGAAAGAACATTTACTGAAAATTCATTGTTTAAAGATTTTAGGGCCTTCAGTAATGGTTTCCTTGATGGTTTTAATACTAGGTTTTAGCAAACTCTTGAGTGTGTCAACTGGAATGGGAATTTCTTTTAAGAGGTGCATTAGTTATGACTTTGGAAGCATTTTATGTCAAACATAAGTACATGATCTCTAAGGCCATATCTCCTTTCTGACTGGGGGATGGAGCCAAGAGAATACCGAACAGCATAATGGAATCCTGTCCATGAGGATTACCAGCTTCAGCCCTGGAGTTTCTGAATGGAATGGAGATGCACGTGGGTGCTTTGGGTTGCCACGGTCCCTGGGGATGGATACGGCCGTTTTAGTTGGCAGGGCCAGGGATGCCGAGCACACTGCAATACCTGAACGATCCCACCTGAAAAAGAATTGTCCTTCAAACAGCCCCCCTAGAATACTTAAGCACCAGTTGCTTTATGCACAGAGTCCTCTCTGCCTTTCCTCCAAAGTAATTCAAAAGCATTTATTGAACAACTACTGTGTGCTAGGTCTAGAAAGACATGAGTAAATAAAAACAACTCCTTCCTTCAAGGATCTCCCAACCTAGAGGAAAAAAGAGACTGGTAAATAAAGGACTTTGCAGATAAATTTTGTAAGTGCTGAGCCGACAGCAGGAACTCAGGAATAAAGAAACCAATGAGAGCTCTGATATCACAGATATTAGTTTCCCTTGGAAAGAGAAGAGAGCCTGGGAAAACTTCACGGAAGAAGTGACTGTTAAACCTGGCCTTGAGGGATGAGAAGAATGTGCCACGTGGAGGAGGAGGAGGAGCGAGGAATTGGCAGCAGCAGGTAGGTATGCAGCCCAAGCATAGAGAAAAGCATGAACAAAGGCACAGACCACGAACATGCCGGGCCCACTTGCCGAAGAGCAGAGGGTGTGTCATGTCACCCAGTGGATCCATGTTCCTCAATCTCAGAGTTAAGTCTGTTAAGCATTCTTTCTATGTTTTCATACAAGCAGACGGAGGAAGTTTGAAACAAAGAAGAACTAAACAGGTAGTCCTCTGACATACCACTAGAGACTTCCCACTATTTCCACTGTGCGGTTGTATTGAAGTGAAGTTGTTCCCGGAGCTATAAATCCACCTAATACTACTCTATTGTTCTATGAAAGATGGGAAAGAGAGTAAGTGCATGCTATCAGCCAGCACTTCATTGACACTGTCTCATCCAGACAGCTCAAGTAAGGGACTTTTAATCCCACTTTCCACATAAAGAATCTGGTTGTAGGGGGCTTCAATACCTTATATAAAGCCACAGAGCCAGCTGATACGTAGGGGAGTGACTGCAATACAGGCTTGCATAATCGGCAGGTTCATGCTCTGTTCATGTGTCTTCATTTATTCACAAATACATCAGGAGAAGATTCAACCAATGGTGAAGCCCAGATACACCACTGCAGGCTTTCCTTTATATCACTCTATTAGCACTTAGAATTATAATTTCAGTGTCTAAATTATTATTAGACTATCGATCAATCTTCCTATTGATCATCACCACTCTCTCTCAGCACTCGCGAATCATTTCTTTCGTAGTCAGTTCTACAATTTGCCAGGCATCAGTGACAAATCCACCAGTTGATAGCTTCTGTGAAGAGAGGAACAACATTCATCCGTGTTCAGCCTTCTACCATCCTTCTCAACATTTGAGTGTCATCAAAGATGACAGACAGAAGTGCCCTATCCATTCCGTAAGACCCTATCCATTCTCAAGACCCTGCTATATAAACAAACCAGACCTATAGGTTTGAGCTCGTTGCAGGACACTAGAGCTTACTGCTGAAACATGTGGGCTCTGAAGAAAACCTAGGATCCTGGCTTCCCCACTCACTAGTGATGGGAAATAGGGCCAAGTCTTAGACCTCCTTAAACTTCAATTTCTCTAACTATAAAATAGAACTAATGGTAGTAATCATATCCCAGGTTTATTGTGAAAAATAAATGGGATCAAACTTGTAAAGCACTTAACCTTCTTGCTGGCATACTATAGGCACTTGGTATCAGCTATCATTTCAAGCAGCTAAATGTTCTTTTACTATCTCCTTGCTTGAATTGAGCTTTCATTACCTTTGAAATGTTTATTTTACTTCAATTTAATTATTTATTCCTCTTTTAGAAATAATAAAAAAGTTGACTAGTATTGTTTTTCTTAACTATCCATTAACATTACCCCATCAATCCTAAACAGTGGACTTCTCTTTCTTTACACGTGTCATGAAAAGTGCAAAGGACAATAAAATATGTTTGCTGCATTATTTCATTCATTCATTCTCTCACTCATTCATTCATTCATGCTATATGCAACATAAACCATAGCTCATTTCTTGCTTCAGTTCTATGAAAATATTTTTATAACTTCCTATCTTTCCTCATACTTGTCCTTTGTTATTTCCCATCTCCTTCGGCATTTGTACTTTCCTTTCAAAATGTGAACTCAGTAGGCAGCATCTAAACTGGCTTTGCTAGACATCACCCCATTTTTCTTTCCTAATATTATCACATGTAGGGGAATGGTCAGAATGTTTTCTTCCAGAACCTTAACTCAAATTCCTTCACAGTATCTGCACCCTGCCTTTTCCCTGAACTTGGAGTCAGTGTTCCTGGAGGCCATAGGATGTATCTGGTTTCCACCGCATTTCCTCTCCTGCAGGCTGAGACCTCCATGATGACAGGGCTACTGTTTCTGACACTGTCCTCCATCTAGAATAAGCAGTCCTCTTGGAGTTTCCCTTAACTTTTTTGAGGAGGCATTGCCAACAAATTAAGTCAAAAATTTAACTATTTTCAGCAGGAAACGTTAGACCTTTGCTCATTCAGTAAATACTGATTGAACCTCTATTGCTGTGCCAGTCTCTGACCTACATAGGAAAGTGTCACCCCATCCCCCTGCCCACCTAGAAATTCTGCAGTCTGATCTTTAGAGGTTATAATGCTTATCCAGCCTGGGTCAAATTAACCCAGCGATGTGCTTTCTTCAGCTAACACATTACATTAAAAAAGTAAGCCACTTTTCCAAAATTCAAAGATTTCACATAAAAGTCCAAATTGTGGACGTCCCTTGAAAAACAGGAAGATCTAGCAACTGTATGACTGCATTTCCATAGGGCAAAAATCAGCTAGAGACAAGCAGTAGCCATTGCATCAGATGGCTTAAATGAAGGTGTCTTCTACAGGAGTGATATGTAAACAAAGTATTCTGGATTGACAGCATTCAACCTGGCCTGCTCCACTCAGTTACCTTCCTGAGCCCTGTGGGCATTCTAGTCTGTACCTCCTGTCCTATACCATCTCTTCCATTTTCCTATCCTTTAGGATTCCTATAAATGATCTCCGTGGGTTCATGCTCACTTAGATTTGTAAATTATCATATCAGTGTAAACCCAGGCCACTACCAGGCCATATGGCCTTTTGTGAAAAAGTGGAAGAAGGCAACCTTATTCCACTTTGTATCTATCTGTTGGAAAATCACTGTGAAAAGCTGATTTTGTTAGATCAAGATACATGTCTACTTTACGACAAAAAATTGTCATAATAAATACGCACATCTGTGAAGTTCACTGTTGAATGGTGTCATTTTACTTATGACACTGTTGGGCGGGGCGCAGTCTGCATAACCTTCCACTATGGCTCTGAGAGGCACCTTCTTGTCACCTACTGGAGCTTCTTTGCACCCCTGCCCGCCCCCCACCACCACTTCCACTCTCATACACAAAGCTTCATGAAGGTTGTTATGCCTACAAGATGTTTGTTCCTTCTGACCATTATTCTTATGAGATTTTTTTCCTGCTAAAGTTAGATCTCTAAATTTTCTACCCTGTGTAGGGCTATGCTTGCTGCTATTTGAAAAATCAGTAGCCAAGTCGTCACTAACCTCCCAATCAGATCCCTTGAGGTAATATGAAGGGAGCTCATCTGTGTAGTTTAAAGAAATACTGAGCCCTGTTACTACACTTTTTCCTTTTTATTCAGTTTTAAATGAGAAAGGGACTGTTGTGCTCTTGAAATAAAAAAAAGTATGAGTTACTCTTTCCCCCTAAATCTTCCCTTTTTCTGCTACTCTTTTCTTATAAAAAACAAAGCAAACAGAATGCCATATCAAAAATACTTCTGAAGAAAAATATATTTAATAAGCTGTAACAAACATTTGGTGATGGGGATAGAAGATAGCTCTTATTCTTCTGGTGGGAGGGTAAACATCGCAATGTTCTATTTTCCAGATAATGTATCATAAAGCACTACATTCATGCGAGTATGTCATAGTCATTGCTATTGAGGAAATAAGTCATGAGGCAGGTGCTCATGCCAGGATCCTCTGACTCTAAGTCCAGTGTTCTCTCCTCCCAACTGAGCTCCTTTTATCAACAGCAAGAGCTGACGGTTAGGGGCACAGAAGTCAACACCTAGGAAAATGTGAGCAAAAATCGCAGACACTCCTCTTTTAAAAGAGTTGAGGAAGGAAGAGCTTAAGTTTCTTTGAGGGTCAACGGATAAAGGATGTCACGGAGCTATAGGGCACAGCCTTACTCCAGGCCCACAAAGGGTTAGAAAGAGACACAGTTCGATCTGCATTGGCTCCCCACTTCCCTCGGGAAGAGGGATCTCGAGTAGGTCAGCTGTCTTCTCACCCTCTACTAGGGCCCCGCAGGTCACTGTCCTACTGGGACAGTGTCCAGCAAGCACACATTCCTCATCCCTAGATAATTCCCTCAAAACCTCCCTTTCTGGAACACAGACAACACCTAGTACAAGCACCACAAATAGTGGGCAATCTTCAAATGTTAACTGAAGGAATGAATAGAATCCACACTTTAATTCACAGTAAAAGATATGTTAAACATTTAAGGTTTTAATCCCCACAAGAATGTCTGCATGATTAATGGTGTTTTTTCCAATTAACATCATACATCAGTAGGTTGTGAACTTTAGAATTTCAAAGACAAATAAAAGTTCAGAAAACAAAACAAAACAAAAACAACCCACAAATGGGGATAACCATAATATTACCAGCTTTTATTGTTACCAAATATATATATTTTAAAAATCACCATCATTTTATTATAAAACGATGCTTACACCAATGGAGGAGAAAATGCACAATCTCAAAGTGAGATTGAATTCTTTAAAACAAGATAAATTTTTAAACTGAACAAGCATAGTATAAAATAATTTCATCAGTGTTCTTATTTATTTTATGGCTCACTAGTAACTTAAATCATGCCACTTTCTCCTCCTGCTCCTTGACAGTTTAAAGCCAGCACTGGCATCTAGTTGGCCTGCCACTCCTTCAGATGGAAAAAGCTACACAACTGGTAAATCCAGGCAAAGTGAAGCTAGAGGGACCAACTGTCCAAGGACTGAGGGACATGAGACTGTGAGTGCTCAAACTGGAAAACTCCTAGGTAAACTGGGATGAGTTGGTCACCCTAGAGGGCAACTAGATTCCAGTAGGGATAGCTATCCAACCACATGTCATTGTGTTCTCTGAGCAGAGATGCCCATCTCACACAGTGACCCTTGATGCTAACAGGAGCTAAGCAAGGACAGTACAGTTATGTGCTACATAATGATGTTTCAGTCAACGATGGACCACATATTCAACAGTGGTCCCATACGATTAGCACCTTATAGCCAAGATGTGTAGATGGCTATACCATCTATGTTTGTTTAAGTACTGCAGGGGAGGAAGAAATTTTCCTCTACTCTTCTAGATTCTTTTGGCTGGCCTAACAAATTGACATGAGACAGATTAACAGGAAAAAAATAAGCAAAAGTTTAATAACATGTATACGTGGGAGAAATCCACAAAAACCAAGTAGCTTGTCAAAACAGCTGAAGCCATCATCTTAAATACTCTCAGCTAAAGACAAAAGAAGGTGTGGGTGGGTTGAGGCAGGGACTTCAAAGAGAAGGAAGGCAATTCACAGGTAGGTGAAAAGGAGCAAACATTTGGAAAATAAATGTTTGGCCACACAGAAACAGAAGAACATAGAGGGGAGCCCAACCCACAGGCTATTCTAGGTTCCTCCCTATGGACCACCTCTTTCATGTGATGCTAAGGTGATAGCTCACTTCCTAAGACTGGTTTTTTGATCTGAATTCTTTCAGGCAGTTAAGAGGGAGGTAGCAATAAAAACTTTCTGAGTCTTTTGTTTCTTAAAAATAATCACCCTAAAATAATCCTCATGTTAAAGAGATGCATTTTGGGGGCAAGGGGTACAATTTTTTTCCCCTTCAGTACACTCTTTCATGTTCACACAACAACAAAATTGCCAAACAATGAATTTCTCAGAACGTATCCCTGTCATTAAGTGATACATGACTATAATAACAATGGGATGGATAGTCTCTGTTTGTGAAATGCCTGCGCATTAACCAGGAGTATGAGTATTCAAAATAAGCTCTGAAACCTGCTTATGTCTTCTCCTAAACATCTAATTTTGTGTTTTCAGAAACCTCAACAGAAAATGTGCACCAAAACTTTTTAAAAGGATAAAATGTTCAGATAACTCTATCTTCAAATTTTCTTTCTGGAAACATGTCTCCACATACTCTCAATGCTAATTTCGGTATACGTTCCGGCTGCGTTTATCCCCTCTCTCTGTGTGTCTCAGGGGGATGTTTGGGTAATGGAGAGCACTGTATCCAAACAGTCTTTACAATTTTAAAAGTTAAAGCTGCCCATCTGCTGCTTACAACAGTGCCAACTGCCAAGGATTGAGCTGATCAGGATTCACACCCTCACACTAATTCTCTGCACGAAGGAGGAATGAAAAGTAGGTGTCAAAATCTGGAAATGATTGATGCCTGCCATCTCATCAAGAGTGTCTCTCACACTTAATTTCAGTTGATGATTTCAGATTACACATGGAACAGGCAGCAGGTGTTTAAGACTGGCTAACTAACACAACCCTTGCTTTCAGCAAAGGTGAAACAGATGAAAGCTCTACCTCAGAATAATTTCTGTGAACTTCACTAGATCTCAGTATGTGAGAGGAAGACTCAGGGTGCTCAGCCTCGTTCCCAGAGATACTAGATCCCTCACTGTAGGGTATGGCTCAAGAAAGCAACCACTGGTGGGTCCAAGGGACCCTAAAGTTGGAGAACCACTTCTCTGGCCATTGTTAGGCATTCAACTAACTCGCTATCAGTGGTAGAAGAACAATCTGCACTTAGAAAAAGATATCAGTGAATTTTCCGGCTGTCTGGTTAAGATAGCTAAAGAACAGGTCAGAGATTTGTAATTAGAAGAGCAATTCTTGACTTAAATGATTATTTCTAAAGCACACAGTAATTCTTTTTTTTTGAGGAAGATCAGCCCTGAGCTCACATCTGCTGCCAATCCTCCTCTTTTTGCTGAGGAAGACTGGCCCTGAGCCAACATCCATGCCCATCTTCCTCTACTTTATATGTGGGACGCCTGCCACAGCATGGCTTGCCAAGCGGTGCCATGTCGGCACCCGGGATCCAAACCGGTGAACCCCAGGCCTCCAAAGCGGAACGTGCGAACTTAACCGCTGCGCCACCAGGCCGGCTCCCGCACACAGTAATTTTTAAACATGACTCTTATACATCTTGTTAGTACAAATATTTAATTAGTAAATTCTTATCTTTACAAAAGTGCCCTAAATGTTGACTTGAAAATAACCTCTTTCAGCCACAAGACTGTAAAATCAACCTGGCAAACCACTTAGTATGAACTGATCTAATTAGCTAAGAGTCTTTCAGATATTCAACTAGATATTTCTGTTCCAAACGTCACTGAACATAGCAGTTAGGAAGAGTTCCTGATCTTCCCTCTCCTACCCAGGGTATTTGAAATTGTATCAACGTTTGCATAAATATTTAAAATGTTTCATCTTTAAGAGAACAGGTAACTAGACAATTTGTCATCTTTACTCAGAGTTCAACCCATTTGGGTCCGTTCCTTGGACAAATCAACTTATCAAAAAGCAGTATTCATGCCACTACATTAGCAAATAGTGAATAATCCAAGTTATTTGGGGCATTAATTGGCTTTAAGTAAATGATTAGGCATTTGAGAAGAAGAGAGAGGGCTGGTGGCTCTGCAGCTTCTGTCCAGCACTTCAAATGAGCAACATTTAGAGCAGAGCCTCTGGGTCTCACTGGCAGCTGCAGGACCAGCAGGTCCTGATCCATCATCATTACTCCTTGGCCCCACGCTGGCTGTTGGGGCGCATGGGTCTAAGAACAATGAACTAATAACTTGGCATTCATATAAGAAAAAGACCTAAGAACTGAAAGAAAATCAGGGAAAACGAGCACAATCAATAGAAAAACAGATTAAAGAGACTTAAGTTAAAGGGCATGACATTACAGACTATTTTAAGGAAATGTGGGTATATTACATTTTAGGACAAAGTAACAAACCACTTTTTTTTTTTAAGAGAAAACCTCTTAATTTAAAGGTGGGGTGGCTATAAAAAACAACCAGGTTAAAAAAGAAAAAACAAAAAACACCCAACTTCTCAAGTCTTGAAACTACAGTGTTTTTGATTATAAGAATATGCTTATGCACAATAGATCGAGAGTTTGATACCGTCCGCAGTGAAATTGTATAATACACATTAAACCACTTCTAATAACAGAACATTGCCATGTAAAATGCATTATTAATGTATTTATATTTCGTTATACTATAAACACTTTTTTAAACTTTTTTTTAAGGTTTGGAGAAGACAGAGCTAAAAAATTTTAGTATAAGTTTCAAACATGTCAAGGGGACAGAGACTTATCTGTAATGTAAATAAAAATAACCTGGAAGATAGAATGGAAAATAAAGATTTGTCTTTGACTTCCAGGTTCTTATAATCATCTAGGAGACACAAATGCACATACCTAACACAACAAGACACAATAAGGCCAACAGGGAAATCTCAAAAGAAGTAGTCTGTGATTTTTCTAATTCTATATGTGAACCAAGAAAGTTAGAAGAGCTCACTAATTCAGTATTTTTTGTTCAAGTTACTCATACTTCCTCTATTTCAAGTAACTTGAATATAACACCCTCATAGGATTCTGTCTTGATAAGTATCTACTGAACCATATTCTAAAGTTTAAATCATTGTTCTGGGAATTTGTTGGAAAAATTTAACTTTTTAAAGGTTTCTGAATAAAAAGAAATAATCAAAGCAAAATGAAATTCTTTCTGAATAGGATTCCCCAGTAGAAAATTAGGAAATATCTGACGGCGTACTGTCTCTAAAAATGGTTATACAATTTATCTGTGTAGTTCTGTGGTACAAAACCATTCCTGATGCCATTTCCATCATTCAAAGTCAAATGTTCTTCCAAATCTAGGTAGCAATTGAAGAGTCATTGTGGAGGGATCTTTTTTGGTTTTGTTTTGTTTTTTAATGAGAGACTTCTTTTTTGAAACCTCATTAATTGGTATACTGGTTCTTCAGTAGATGTTACACAAATATGCATATTTAAGTTTGAATTATTGCTAAATCCTTTTTGTAAGTAACTAATTTAGCCATGTTCTTTAGTTCTGTGTCAATCCCTATGGCATAAAGCAGCAAAGGTGGGCAAGAACTTTTCAAATACTCCAACTGATACTGAATACACAGTTTCTATCATGTATTTACTCTTATCTGAACATGATCAAAGTTTTCCTTAAGTGTTCCACCCAAACATAATTCAAATAGAATTCCCCATTGTTAAGTGAAAAATGCAGATAATACTTAAAAACAAAACAGAAAGAAACCCTGGTGTTGAAGAAGACTCTGAACAAGGTATTGATCTGCAAATTAGCACCAGGCACAAAGCGAAGTATTTTACATACATATATTATCTCACATGTCTTCTCCACAACTTAATGAGGTGCCATTACAATACATACTTGATGGCTGAAAAGCACTAATGCTTAAATAAGTGAGGTAACTTGCTAAAGCTTAAACAGCTAGTAAGTGGTGGACCTAGGATTCTGACCTATTGATTAATTAATTGATTCAACAAATAATTGTCTAATATGCACGGCGTACTTTGTTAGAGAGGAAAGAATCATTCATTCAGTGACTCTGAAGACAGATTCAGACCACTGTTTTTCTATGCTATTTTATAATCTCATTTGCTCATGACATGAACATAGAAACTAGATCAATTGCACTTGTCAAATCCAATGATAGTAATGACGTTTTTAATGTTATTAATGGTTACTTTTGGCTTCTGATCCCCAAAAGAATATACTTCCCTGTTAATTACAGAATTTTTGCTTTAGTTTTATGTTCCAAGCAAACACAAAATGTGATAGTGTGAAAAACAGTTCAGTTTTTCATTTCATAAAATGGTGTTCTTGGATTTCTCTCTTTACAATGGTATGGATATGGCAAATTTCTGTAAGTTGTTGGATGTAAATCATTATTATCAGAAAGGTGGCCTATAAAGCTGTAATGAAGCCATCTTTTAAGACAAAGGACAATTATAGTTTACCCACATTATAAAAGTGCTTTTAAAACAAATATCCATGGAAGCCAAAGTTTATAATATAAACCACCCATGAAAAGAGCTTAGTTTTGAGAGTACAAGTAGCATTTGATTTACTAAAACAATGGGAAAACACTTTAAAAAGTGTCCGCAATACTAAACAAAGCTGTCTCTTCAGCAGAAACGTTTGTATTTATCTGTTGTTACATTCTTCTTTCTAATAAATATATTTCCTTCCTGACATCCTCCTGAAAAAGCCTCAATAAACGAAAAATTTTAATAACATACAGACAAGACTGTTAACCTTGGAGACAAAAGATTGTTAAGATTCTTTAAATCAGGGTCAAATGCAAACTGCTTTATATTAAGGCTGGGTTCCAGCGGGGCCTCACCTTCTCCAACGCTTTCTGGCTTTGCTCTTTGACTTTGAGGAGGCCCTCGGGGAGTCTCTGGGATAAAGCCATAGCAGTCATGTCTGCTTCCTTTGGTACCACAGCAGACGCCACCTGTCTTAGCATCTCATAGGAAGAGCAGAGTTGTACTGTTATGCTGGTTTCCCAGATACCATAAAAAAGAGAAGAGCAGGAAGTACAATGATGAACAACCTCGTGACACTACTGGTAGACGAGGCGATATAAATTGAAACCTAGGACCGGGTGAGGATTTTTGAAGACTCTTACATATGACCAAATGGCATATAATTTTATGAATATGAACTTACTAAGTATAATGCATGAATTATTTGTGTGCATTCATTTTCGTGGAAGGTGTGTGTGTGTTTGTGTGTGCGCACATGTAGAAGGCATTGTACAAGCTGAATATTAATATTGTGAGACATATGCAAAATTTGGACTGTTGACATTTTAGGAAGCCTGAATGGTCTCTAGAGCAGTTGCAAGACTAATATAAAGCTTCTGCTATTAAAACCAACATATCCAAAACCATTACTTATGAAACACGTCCATAGAGATTTCACCCATAAACAGCCGGTGAAAGGAAAGCTATATTATAAGACTATTGAAAACCTGGTCTTATGGTCACTCATGCTTCTGGCACATTTACAACAGCTATGACTCAGAACTGTGCTGAAGTGAATTTCTGTGCCAGTTCAGCCATCTGCTGCTGTCTCACAAATGGAATAACAGTCTAAAAGGAAAGTTTGTTTTGAGGCGCCATTCCCATATGCATCCAATCCACAAACTGCCGTGTATAACTGTGGTTCAGCATCGCATCAAGCAAAACTTGGTTTTTTTGGAAGAGCATATTGCACAGCATTTTCTGGAAATGCTCCCAATATTAGATACATGTCACATTTGCACTGAAACATATGGTCTTCAATGTGCAATCTCAAATCGTCTACAGAGACTCTGCAATCAGAGGTTCCTTGTTTTACTTTCCTTTTATGAGTCAATTTTCACTTAGCAAATTATCACACTGGTGATTTGGAGGCATTATCTTAATTCCTAATGTAAATTTATTTTCAACAGATGTGGTTGTATGAATAATATAAAAGTAAATGACATCTTATTAGTTATTAGCTAAAATTATGCCAAGGGGTGCTAGGCTTTAGTTGCTAGAGCAAATGAGCAGAACCAAGCTCATCATCCATAACTGCCCTCTGCCCTTGGGGAAGGGGAGGCCACAGCACCTGATCATTTTGAGAGTCCAGAGGAAAGTGGCCTCGTTTTTGACCCTCCTCGCTTTCCCAGATGCTCAGATATTTGCTGCCCTGTCCTTGAAGAAGCCCCGCTTCCAGGAAAGCTGGTTCTGAGAATGTTAGGGTGAAGGGAAATACCTAAGGCCATGTCCCAGAGCATTTGGTCTTTTCTGTTCCTCTACAATGGATGGAGCTTCAGGGAACTGAAGTCTAGTGAGTTCACATACAAGTAGGAAAGAAGAGAGTTCGCTTTGGTTTTGGTTTGAGCAGTTCTTAGACATGATGGCGATAAGAGGTAAGGATTTCACTAATTTTAACAAAATGCATCCATGATAATCTGTCCTTTGTAAGTGTCTCGAGTAGATTGCTCTGCTAAAATTTCAAAGAGAAACTTCGAATGGGCATAGAAAGATAAACATTTTCCTAGGACAAAACTCTAGTTTCACTGAGAACCAAGGGAGCTGTTCAGAAACCTCATTCACGGCTCCTCCAGCACCGCTGAGTCAGTGCCATGATCCCCAGGCCCTGGAGCCTTCCATTCCAGACTTGGAGAGGTGAAGGCCAAGCCCATCATGACGCAGAACACAACAAACTTCCCCCTCACAGACTGCTGTTCCCTGTCCACTACTGAGAAAACAGAGATAAATCACTGCCTTTTCTTTCTAGCAGCAAAACTAGTCATTTCCGGAATCACAGCAGATGTTGGGCTACACATCGAAAGTTGCCTAGGTGGAGGTTTGAACTTCGATGGTTCCTTCAAAGCAAAGAAATTAAGCAAGCCACAATGTACTCTGGAGTGGGAAGAAACAAACTGATTATAGCAATAACGGTGCATCCTTTCCAAGTAATGAGATAATGAGTCCACTTGCTGATTGCATATTGTGTTAGGACCAAATGCATTCTGGATGGTTAACAAAAGGACTGATTGCTCCTAATCCAAGGTATATCTCCCCAATTACTGAGGTTTTATTTAACCTCTAGCAATAAAGTTCTGTCAAGTTATTCACAAAGACCTTATAAATCCTTTGTTGGATTATTCTAAAGTTCGATATATTTTTGATGCATGCATTTATAAATGGCAACAGAAAAATCACATTTTCTGTTTGTTGTTAGCATATAGTAATGCAATTGATTTCCATATGTGGAATTTTTATCCAGCAAAGTACATATTCTCTTATGAATTTGTATGACATGTCTTTTTATTCTTTCGGGCTTTCTACATAGGTAGTTACTTCAGTTGTAAATACAGAGAATTTTGTTTCTTCCTATCCAACCATGATTTTTGTTTTTTCCTGAGGAAGATTAGCCCTAGGCTAACATCTGTTGCCAATCTTCCTCTTTTTGCTTGAGGAAGATTGTCTCTGAGCTAACAGCTGTGCCAATCTTCCTCTATTTTGTATGTGGGTTGCCGCCACAGCATGACTGCCTATAAGTGGTGTAGGTCCGTGCCGGGGAACTGAATCCAGGTCCCCAAAGCAGAGAGCATCAAACTTAAACACTAGGCCATTGGGCTAGCGCCCCATGATACTTTTTCTTCCTTTTCAAGCCTTATTATACTTTATTACACTGGTTGTATCAAATATTGTGGTCTTTTTTCTCAGTCTTACAGGGAAACTTTGGGTATTTTATCATATTTTCTAGTTTTTTTTTTCAACAGATCCTTTTTATTAGATTAAGAAAATTCCCTTCCATTCTTAGTTATTAACCATGAATGTATGTCTACTCTTATTAAATTATTTTTCAGCATCTACTGAGAAAATATAATTGTGTTCTTCTGCTGATACAAATTTAATTGTGTTCTTCTGTGAATTACATGGATTATATCATGTTAATTCTAACAAGTATATCTGGAATTAACCATTGGGTCATGATACGTTATCCCATATATATATATATATGTTCCTAAATATGGTTTCCTAGTATTTTATTTAAGATTTTTGTATCTATGGTCATAAATTAGACTGAGCTATAATTTACTTTTCTTTTGTAAGCTTATTTTAGGAAGTAAGGTAATCAAAATACCAGTTGGAGAAGGATGTCTCTTTTTCAGGACTGAGGAAAAATGTACTCCTTTGAGGAAATATTTGGTTAGGAATTAGTTCCTTGAATGTTTGGTAGAACTCACCAATGCCTATAAAACTATCTAGGCCTGATGTTTCCTAATATTTCCAATTAGAGATTTAATTTGTTTAATGCAGTATTCAAAATTCATTGAATCTGTTTTGATAAGTTATATCTTTCTTAATAAGTACACATCTCATACAAGTTTTCAGATTGTATGAACTTTGTCAATACCCTTTAATATCATTTTGATTTCCGAATTATCTTAGTTATATATACTTTGTTTATTTGTGCCTTTACTATTTTTTTTCTCGTTCAATCTTGTGAGACTTCTATCCATTTTCTTTGTCTTTTAAAAAGCTAATCATCAGCTTTATTTATTATCGTCATTTTACCTGTTTCCTTGTTCGCTAATCTCTGATTTTATCTCTATCATTTTCTTCATCTATTTTCTTTGGATTTATTCTGTTGGGTTTTCTTGATGTTTTAAGTTAGATGCTTAGTTCACTAATTTTCAGCCTCTGTTGTTTGTCTAATAAAAAACCTTAAGGCTATAAATTTTCTTTGAAGGGCCATTATAGCCACATACCTGAAAGGATCAAGTTTTAATGCATAGGACTTCTTTTTTCCACTATTGTTCCATTATTAATACCTTTTGATTTCCTTTGTGATTTCATCTTTGATATAGTAGTTATTTAGAATTTTTTCTATTATTGTTCCGTTATTGATATCTTTTTATTTATTTTCTTTGTAATTTCTTCTTTGATCCAGTAGGTATTCGGAGCATGGTTTTTATTTCTAAACATGGGGTTGGCTAGTTATCATAATATCAGTACAATATTGACTATTGTAGAAACCAATATTTCTAACTTAGTTGCCTTGTGGTCAGAGGATACTGTCTACAGAAATTAATCTTTGACTTGTTGAATCTTGCTTTAAGGCTCAAATGTGATGAAATTCTATAAACACATGTTCATAAAAACAGCAAGTGTTAATTTGATTGCTAAAATTTTATCTATAGTGTCCTCTCATTTTATTAAGAGAAATAGGGTAAGCAATCTCCCTTTATACTGTTCAAATAATCTAACTCTTCTTTTAAGTAAAGGTTTTGGCCCTTTAACCTTTTGGTAATTGTTTGACTTGAAACAGTGTTTTCTAAGATACTGGCTAGCATGCACTGAAAGAACAGTGGTCCCTAAGAGACAGAAACAAATAGGTGAGCCCTACAATTATTGCAGCTTACTGCCTTTAGAGAGTTTCCAGGTGAGGGAACCTAGGCAAAGCCTGAAGGATTCCCTAAATCGAGGTGATGGAGCTGGAAGTTGAGGAAGACCAAGGCAGTTAGAATTCACAGGGGAAGATACTGGAGAGAGGTACTCAGAGATCTGCAGAGGGTTCCCCTCAGGGATTCAGCTAATGCACGTGAGGATATTATCCAAGGTACTGAAAAGAACGACTTAAAAGAACTAGAGATAACAGTGCCTGGGGCCCATAGAGGGCCAGGAATGGTGCCTGCTTGCACCAGCCAGATTGCAAAGCTTCCTGATTCACACACAGGGCATTGGGACAAGCACACAGAGGCACCCGGTCTGGGCAGTGAGGAATAATGAGCCCAGACTGAGCCATGCTCCAGTCCTGCCTGAGCAATAAACACATGGCCTGGAAGGATCAGACTACTCCCAAGTAGTGTAACATGTCCCAGAATGAAGTCCAAAAATACTTACAGAAAAAACTAAAAGGTACCCAGCACTGAACAAAGTATAAATCACAGTATTTGATATCCAATAAAAAGTTGCCAGGCATTCAAAAAAGCAGGAAATAAGTAAGTTGAGACATAGAAGATATTTAAAAAATCTAACTTTTAGAGTTGAAAATTACCATGCATGAGATTAAAAAAATCCACTGCATAGAATTAAGGGCAGAAGAGACACTGCAGAAAAGATGAACAAATCTAAAGATACAGCATTAGGAACGCTTAAAAATGAAAGCCACAGAGATAAGATGGAATCATAAAGAAATAAGATGAAAAATAAAAACTTAATTAAACCAAAAGAAGGTAGACAAACAAGAAAAGAGGTACAGAAAGAAAAGAAGGGACAAATAGAAAACACAAATTTATTTCGTTGAATAGCTATATTAGAAAAGAACTCAAATCAATGGGGTTTTCTACAACAAAAAGTTAAACAAAGAGCAAATTAATCCAAAGTAAGTAGGTTGAAGCAGAAATCAATGATATAGAATGGGGAGGGGCAAACATTTTCCGTAAAGGGCCAGATAATAAATATTTTAGCCTTTGTGGGTCTCGCATGGCTCCTGTTATATATTCTTTTCCTTATTTTTTATAACCCTTTAAAATTTAAATATCATTCATAGATACAACGCCTTTAAAAACAGGGCTGGATTTGTCTGCAGCTGTAATTTGCTCCACAAATGATATAGGGAGCAGAAAAACAATAGAGAAAAATCAATGAAATCAAAAGGTGATACTTTGAGATCAATAAAATAAATAAACCATGCACCAACCCAGTAGCAGAGTGCTTAAGTTCTCATGCTCTGCTTCAGCAGCCCAGGGGTTCGCAGGTTTGGATCCCACGTGCAGACCTACACACTGTTCATCAAGCCATGCTGTGGCAGCATCCCCATACAAAATAGAGAAAGACTGGCACAGATGTTAGCTCAGGGACAATCTCCGTCAAGCAAAAAGAAAAAGATTGGCCACAGATGTTAGCTTAGGGTTGATCTTCCTCACCAAAATACATAAATAAATAAATAAACAAACTAATTAATTAATTAAAATAGATAAACCTCTAGCCAGAGAGAGAAGACAAAAATTACAAAGCAGCAATGACAGATGTGACATGACTATAGTCATACAGATATTAAAAAGATAATAAAGGAATATTATAGTTAGTTTTATGCCAGTAAATTTGACAACTTGGGTGAAATGGGCAAATTCCTTGAAAGACACAGTCTACTACAACTTAGTCAATGAGAGAAAGAGAACTTGAACAGACCATTCACAATTTATTGAAGAAGTTGAATTTATAGGTAAAACTTTTCCAGCGAATTCTACCATTTAGACCAAAAATATTGATTCCATAGAAATTTTTCCAGAAAATTGAAAAAGAGTGACTACTTCCATGTCAGTCAGTGAAGCCAGAATTGCTGTAGGACCGAACCAGATAAAGACATTATGAGAAAAGCACAGACCAATATTCTTTGTAACCACAGATACAAAAATAATAGCAAAATATTAGCAAATGTTCAGAAATTAGAAACAAAATTGTTTAGAAATTCAACAGTATATAAAAAGGGTAATATATTATGACTAGTAGAGTTTATCCCAGTAACGCAGGTTGATTTTACATTTTTAAAAATCTCACTCACTGTATTAACCATATTAACAAACGAAAAAAGAAAAGGAATAAGCTTTTATATTAACAGACACAAAAGAAGGCATTTGACAAATATCTAACATCCACTTTTGATAAAAACTCTCAGGAAACTAGGAATAGAAGTGAACTTCCTTAATTTGATAACAGGCATCCACAAAACCCTACAGCTAACCATACTTAACGTGAACGACTGAAGGCTTTCTCCCTAAAAACAAGAAAACTGTGAGGATGTCTGCTCCTGCTGCTGCTATTCAACATTGTATTGAAGACTTTAGCCAATGCAGTAAGTCAAAATAAAGAAATACAAGACATCCAGATTGCAAAGGAAGAAGAAGAACTATCTTTATTCAAAGATGACGTCATTGTCGATGGAGGAAAAGCCTATGGAATCTACAAAAAAGCTACTAGAAGTAATTAGTGACTTGGCCTAGGTGCAAGATACAAGTTCAAAATACAGAATTAGTTGTCTTTCTACATGCTATCAACAAACAGTTGGAAACTGAAATTTAAAAAATAACATTTAACCATATCCTTAAAGAATCTGAAGTACTTAGGAATAAACTTGACAAAAGATAGGAAAGACCAGTGCACTGAAACCAAAAACCATTGTTGAGAGAAAATAAACATGACACAAATAAATGGAGAGGGATATTGTGTTCATGGGTTAGAAGACTCAGTATCGTTAAAATGTCAATTCTTTCTGAGTATATGGACAGGGTCGCTGCAATTCTAATCTAAATCCCAGCAGCACTGATTGATTGATTGATTGATCGACTGATTGGTTGGTTGATTGATTTTTTTCAGAAACTGACAATGTCATTCTAAAATTCATATGACAAGAAATGACCCAGAATATCTAAAAGAAAGTTCGAGAACTAACACCACTTAATTTCAAAAGTAATCAAGCTACAGTAAGACAAAGAGTGTTGGTGCAAAGACAGAAAAATAGATCAATAGAAAAAAAGTCAGCCACAAACATGGACAACTGATTTTGACAAAGGAGCAGAGGCAGTTCAGTGGAGAATGGATAGGTTTTTTTCAAGATATTGTGCTGTAGCAACTGGAAATCCATATGCAAAAAAGTAAGAACTTTAATTCTTACTTCATATCATATATAAAAATTAACACACAACAGATCATAGTTCTAAATGTAAAAGTTAAAACTTTGTAATTTCTGGAAGAAAAGAGAATAACATCTTTATGAGTTTGGGTTAAGAAAATATTTTCTAGCTATAATCTCAAAAGTATAATCACAAAAGAACAAATTTATAAATTAACTGTACCTATTTTTTAAATTCTACTTAATTAAAGACACTATTAATATAATAACAAGTCACAAACTTGGAGCAGATACTTGCAAATTATATATCTGATAAAGGGTTTATGTCCAGAATACATAAGGCACACTCAAAACTCAATAGTAAGAAAACCACCTAAGAAAACATGGACAAAAGATTTGAACAGATGCTGCATCAAAGAAAAGACAAGTATGGCAAACAATTACATGAGAAGATATTCAACATCATTATCTATTAGGAAAACGCAAATTAAAATCACAATAAGATGCCCCTACACACCTCTTAGAATGGCTAAAATTGAAAAGAGATCAAATCAAGTGTTGACAACAATGTGAGACAACTGGAACTCTTCCATATTGCTGCTGTGAATATAAGATGGTACAACCACCTTAGAGAACTGTTCAGCAGTTTCTTAAAAATTTAAAGATACACAACCATATGATCAGGCCATTTCACATCTAGCTATTTACACAAGAGAAAGAAAAATATATGACTGCACAAAGATGTGTATATGAATGTCCATAGCAGCTTTATGTTAGTACACAGCCAAAACTTGTAAACAACCCAAATGTCCATCAACAGGAGAATGATAAACAAATTGCAGTATATTCATTCAATGGAATACTACTCAGCAATAAAAAAGAAGGAACTAGGAATACACATGATAACATGGATTAATCTCAAACTGATTATACTGGATGAAAGAATCCAGTCAAGAGCCAGCCCTGATGGCCTAGGGGTTACAGTGCACCATGTTCTGCTTTGGCAGCCCAAGTTCAATTCCCAGGAGCAGAACCACCATCCGTCTGTCAGTTGCCATGCTGTGGCGGTGGCTCACACAGCAGAACTAGCGGGACTTACAACCAGGATATACAACTAGCTACTGGGGCCCTGGGGAGGAAAAAAAAAAAGATAGGAAAATTGGCAACAGATGTTAGCTCAGGGTGAATTTTTCCCAGCAAAATAAAAAACAGAATCCAGTCAAAACATAGGTACTGTATGGTTTTATATATATAACATTCCAGAAAATGAAGTCTATAGTTACTGAAAGCAAATCAGTGTTTGAGCATAATTGAGAGTGAGTGTTAAATTGAGAAAGGGGGTTTACAAAGGGGCTGAGAAGACTTTTGGGGGTGATGGATATGTTCATTATCCTGGATGTGGTGATGGTTTGACATAAATTATACCGAAGTGAAACTATTAAAAAGGACATTTCTATGGGATTTTTCTCTTCTCCTCCTCCTTTGTCTTCCATCACTGCCAGGCAGTAAGGTCCATTAGAGGTAAGTTAAGTGGTTTTTTAAATTATGCAAAATACCAAGGGCAATACTTTATTTAAAAAACAATGTTAATATCATGTGTATAATGTAAATATTATGGGCACATATATATATTAAATAAATTGCTCATATATATATATTAAATAAAATTGGTTTCTACACTCATAAAGTTGCATTCTGGTTGTGTTATGTGGGACACTGCCTCAGCATGACCTGTGGAGCGGTGCCATGTCTGTGCCCAGGATCCAAACCTGTGAAACCTGAGCTGCTGAACTGCAGAGCACGAACTCAACCACTCAGCCACAGGATTGGCCCTCATGAAGTTAATTTTTATCAAACAAACTATATTTTGCTATTGCCTCCATGGTCTCTGTGATGGAAGACTGCTTACATTTCACTTCTGTTCTTGCAACACAAACATAACTAACACAAACACAAGTCACTGGAATGTTTCCTTGGCCACGATACCACCACAAGAAGACAGTCTGAAATGGACTGACTACTTAACACCCTGTCTTCCCACAAAATAGATCCTGGTGCCATACTGCCCATAGCTGGCCCAGGATTTTACCTCAAATTTAGTTGCTAAAAATGCAGCAGGGACATTCAAAAGACTTCACAGTGTCACTAGGATCACATAGATGATTAGACATTGAGGATAATTAGCAAAAGTGTCTTCAATATGACTTTTCAGGTGTAGGGGAAGCTTTAGTGATTACTAAGGTAGGTAGATTTTTTTCCTGTGGGATAAAAACGAATGAGAAAAATCAAGGCAGTTTTCCTACCACCTTTGAGCTACACTTAACATTAAACAGCAAAGCCAGATCCCCAAATGGTTTTGAGGCACCCCCTACTAACACTGGAGTGCTACTTGTTATAACACACCCCACTGGGCTGGACACAAATGAAAGAGAGACGGCCGCAGGTGATGCACAGCTCAGTAATCATGACAGCGTGATTCAAAAGTATTTGAGACTTGGGCTTCACAACAGCAGCATCCTAAGATCTTCCTGAAGCACAGCTCCCCATGAATTTGTATGGATGTGGCTGTCTGGAAAACCCCTGCACCCAAGTTAACCCTGCTGGTGGCCCTGAGAGGCAGAGCTACTCCTATAAGAAGTTTCAGGTAGCCTGGAAAGCAGAAAAGGCAGATTGCAGAAAGCAGCCATGGAAACAAGGGGGACCCCTGCTACTTGTACCTCCAAGAGAAAGGACTCTCCTTCAACCTTTCTGGACCCATTTACCTTTCGCAGACTGCTGAAGAGCTAAGGAGTTCAGCGTCTCTTAATCTAAACTGCTATTTTAGGGAAAATAATATATATAGTGAAAAGCCTGGTTAGGTCAGTGCAAGTATGGATCCTGGTACCATCTTGATCTATGGAAAATTCTGTTTGGGCTGAGAGAGAATGGCAGTCCTAGTGACACAGGTGGAAAGTAACATTCCCAGCATGAGGGACACGGATAAGTAGATAAATAGTGAAAGTAGGTTAAAACACAACAGTCATATGCCTGTAAAAGTCATTTCCATCTCATGCAAGCCTAATTATTTTCTTTTCCATTGCTTTTCTAAAATTAGTACTTGCTTACTAACAGAAACATCAAGAAAGGACACAGCAGGTATTATAATTCTAGCAATTAAAAGCTAGCCTCGTCTTTGTCTAGGTTTGATTTCAGGTCTTGAAAATATATACTTTTCCCCAAATTTAAATGGTACCACAATGGCATAATTTAAACTTTAAATAGATAAGATAAATAGATGGCAACTGAACACTGCATGCTTAATTTAAAACTAAAATGCTTTTATTTCCCTAGGGAATGTACAAAATTAAACTTCCTTTATAATTTAAAATGCCCTATTTTATTTTTATTATTTGTAGTTTTACGTTGGGTGAGAAGTTTTTCACACGCTAATGTCCACTGTAAACTGTTTTCAAAAGCTTTTACTAAGTGATGGTGCTAGAAAAACACCACCATATTGCCAACCTAATAGTTTGGAATATTTTTCCAAAATGTTTATTTGTCACTTGCCATACTAAAAGTCATCCAGCGTCATTCTTCCTATTCCTGGAAACTCTCGAAATATTTCCACAATCTCATTCAATCACTTTGGTATTTCATTTAGATGAAAGGGTTAGGATTATTTGCAGATTTGAAGTTTTCGTGGCTCCTGCCTTTTGAAAAATTAAAATGTTTTAAAAAAGAGTTTCTGGCTATGAATTTTATTTTAAATTTTGTATTTATTTATTTATTAATGATTCAGGTAACATTGGTTTATACCATCATGTAAGTTTCAGTTGTCCATCATTATATTTTTACTTCTATATAGGCTACATTATGAAACTGCACCAAAGGTCAGGTTTCCATCCGTCACCATACAAAGGTCCCCCTTTCCCCCTTTTGCCCTCCTCCCATCCCTTTCCCCTCTGGTAACCATCAATCTGTTCTCTGTATCTATGTGTGTGTTTGTTATTACTATTTTTTTAATCTTCTGCATAGGAGTGAAATCATACGGTATTTGTCTTTCTCTATCGAACTTATTTCACTTAGCATAATACCCTCACTTAGCTACTAACTTTTAAGTGCTACAAATTCACGTTTCTCTGCTCATAAAAGGACCTCTTTCTTTCTTTCTTTCAGTTTCTTAACTTTAGGCCAACTCCTACTCATGATAAAAATATAGTTCACTAATTCTGAAATAGTTCCAGCATATACTGCTAAAGATCATTAAGACTCTTGAGTGGATGCTATTTAGTTCTCTAAATAGCACAGCATCCTCTAAACACCCCCATCCCCATTTCTTCATATTTCATAATATGGGGATTTTTTTCATCAAAGTATTAGTGTCTCTCAGAAATTGTCTTTTTCATATATTTGTGTGCTTTTTGCCTAAATCATCTCTCCCGGCTTCCCCACCGCATGCACCCCCTACAAACACATATGCTCATGTGGAAGCTCCATTGAAGAGGGCCATCACTGGGCAAACAGAAGTCACTCAATAAATATTGTTAAGTGACTGATTAAATAAATTGCCTAGATTTACTCTCTCAAAGACATTCAGAACATTCGGTACAATTACAGTTTGCTGTAGCTTTATGACCCCTCGGACATTTTTACATAAATTAGAACTTGGTGGGATTTTTGAGAGCCCTAAACTGGTCAATTTATTTTATAGAGCTAGAAATTAAGGCTGACAGATGTTCATTCGCTTTGTCCAGAATCTTAGTGATGGGACCAGAATAGAATCCAGTCACTTGACTTCTAATCCAACAATCTTTTCACTAAAAAGAGTTAATGTGTTAGTGAAATCTCAGCATTTTCTCAAAACAGAATAAAACCATGAGTTCCATATCTCTGCTTTTTATTTGTTATAACTAAGTATAACTTTTTAAATTTAAAAACCAAAGTTACAAATGATCTCACTTCCTGCCTTTGTGGTACCTAAGGCAATATTTCCCAAAACATATCAATACCAGTTTCTCGATGTGCTCTAAGGAAAAATAGTGTTCTGTGGCCAAATCGCACACTGATTATTACGTGCATAAGCATTGATTATTATGTGGACAATAGACATTAGCCTATTAGCACAGTAAAGATGCATGTTTCATTAAGAGTCCACCAAACTTATCACTGTGGCACCCTCTTTTCACATAAAATCAGAATCCTCTGGGACAAATATACCACAGAACATGCCTTGGAAAACAATGATTTAAGAATCTTTTTAACTGCTTTAAAAATATGTCACAAAGTATTATTCCCCAAAATATTTTTGAAACTGTCTAATTTGTAGTCCTCCTATGTCATACAACACAACAATTTCCCCAGTCACACTATTTATGTTCTCACTTATTAAAATGTGGCTAAACATAATGCTTGGTACCTGGCATAAGACAGGTGGGAAATAAAGGTTGATTTCCTCTCTTTCTTTGCTTCATTACTTTCAAAATAAAACCAAACAAAAAAGCGTTCTTTCCAATAGTGCAAATTATGATCACTTTATTTCATTATTTTGATCCATGATGCTCACGTTTTGTCTTTCCACTAAGGTATTCTTAAACAATTCCTAATATTTTGTGGATCATTTACTTGGAAAATGCTTCTTTTACATATATATTCCCTAACATTTGCATTTATTCAGTTTCCTTTGAAAATAAGTGGTAAGCAATTAATGAATTTTGAAGAAGACAGGATTTCCTCTCAAAAGAGTTGAACTTTTATGTAGCTGTGTTCTGAAATCTCCTATAAAGCATCTCTCTACTCTTTAGATCTAGGCAGATATTCTTTCTTCTTCTTTTGAATCCTAAAAATAGCAGTTAAAAGAAGTTATTTGTTCTTAAAAAAAAAATCCAATACCATAACACCATGTAAACCATCTTTCACAGAGGCCAAGAAGTGAAAGGAAAACGCTGCCCATGATCAGGTCCTCGAGAAGTCTTTCTGTTCTTTTGTCTCTGCTTTCTTCCTCGGCTTACTGTGGGCTAATACTTAATTTTGGACCTCTGTTTAAAGTTACTGAAGTTAGTGGGTCTATGATTCCCTTTTTGCTGGGTGTGACACATACTGGTGAAAAAACAGAAAAGGAAAAGGTACTGGCCTTTGAAAGACAACACAGATAAATGATGAGTTTTCAAATTAAATTTTTTGACAGCTTTGAGATTTAGTGAAAATTAGAATTAAAAAAAATCACTAAGTCCTAGCATTTTAGAAGTGTCTTTCATCTTAAGTGAAATATTCTCAGCAGAAACTTTGGCGTCTCATCCTGTGCCTTTGATGCCAGCTGTAAAACAAGACAATCCATCTCACTAGCTGGAAAGACATGCCCTTCACCTCTGGGGAAAGCACAACTTGTGAATGTCAGTCAAGTTGATATGCTTACGTTTTTATTTTACAAGTTGGCTTTGTATTTAGAACTGATTACGGGTAAGCGAGGGATTACAGACTCACTTATGTTCCCCCCCAAATTCATATTTTGAAGCCCTAACTCCCAATGTGATGGGGACTGTGGGAAGTAATTAGGGTTAGATAAAGTCATGAGGGTGAGGCCCTCATGATAGCTTTAAAAGAAGAGGAAGAGAGAGGGAGATTGCTCTCACTGCCACGTGAGGACACAGTGAGGTATCTGTCTGCAAGCCAAGAAAAGGTTCCTCACCAAACAGTGAGTCCAAAGGTGCCTTAATCTTGGACTTTCGACCTCCAGAACTGTGAGAAATAAATGTCTGTTGGTCAAGCTACTCAGTTTAGGGTATTTTGTTACAGCAGCTGGAGCACACTAATACAGACAAGCACATAGAGAACAGAGAGAGAGAAACTTTCTTGCCTGTCTTTTTAATAACCTCTTCCTCATTTGTAGAAAGTCATCTGGATTTTGCAGCAGTGATACAAGCACGATGTTCAGGGGTTTGGTATTTGGTTGAAATCAGGTTTAACTTTTCCCACTAAAGAAAATAAAGGGTGAATTTATAATATGAATACGTCGAGTCCTATTTGTTCGTGTACTTCCAATCTCTGTGAGCGACTGTGGTCAGGTAGGAAATCAAACCTCAAGTCCATTAAATAGAACATTCTAGGGGAAATGGCTGAAGATCTAATAACAAGTGAGGGCCAGATAACCAAAGCTGGCAACAACAATTCCACTTGATAACACGGAAAGTATTTATATGAATTATGAAAAAGATGGACTGTGCAACTCTCAAGTTATCAATAACGAATTACTCATATTCCACATTGTGTGTGATAAATGTTTAAAAGTAAAAGACCCAAAAACATTTTGCCAAATAAATCTTGCAGTGTTCCAAAGGGAAGCATCAAAAGGATATTCATTTATAAAATTCTAGTTTAGTAGATAAATTATGGAGCCTCAAAGAAAACATGCTGTTTCTTCTATTTACCAATTTATAAGTTGACTCAACAGGTCGAAGTTTAATTTATGAAAAATTAAATTATCTCAAGAAGGTTTTCTTTCTTTTTTCCCTCCACTACATAAAATGTATGCTTTAAAAGTTGCACACTGTAAATTGGAGAATTTAGGTGTACAGATCATATAAAACACATTTTGATAACTCTAAACACTGTAATGCTTAGTTCCCTATCTTTAAGAAAGTAACAGTAAAGCATTGAGATAATTGGGGGTAAAAAGGAGTTTATCAGTCATTTAAAATAACTGCAATATAATCCTGTTGGAGTTAAAATTGAATAAAAATAAAAATCAATGCCACCCAAACTTACACTTTTTTCTCAATTTTATCTTATTCCTTTTAGGATAAAAGGAAATTCTGTTACATGAATTAGACTAATTTGCAGGATATTTTAAGTATTGGGAAAAACAGTGGCAAGCAGCAGATGTATGTTCAAACAAGTACTCAGGGCGGTCAGGCACGTGGGTAAGCTGCCTCTAACCTAGTGGAAACATTCTGTGAAAAATTTCCTTATTAACAATTAAAATGATTTTTCTACAAAACTTGTGTCCACTGACATGAAATAGCTCTAGTCACCCCGTACCCCACAGTGGCAATTTGTCCCTTCCCGCCCTACACAGATACCTGTATCAGTGCCCTGCAGAGACGATTCAAAGTGTATTGTGGAAAAGGGTCCCATTGAAAGTCCTTTTTATGCTGGTTTTTTTTTTTAAGATTTTATGTTTTTACTTCTTCTCCCCAAAGCCACCCGGTACATAGTTGTATATTCTTCGTTGTGGGTCCCTCTAGTTGTGGCATGTGGGACACTGCCTCAGCGTAGTTTGATGAGCAGTGCCATGTCGGCGCCCAGGATTCGAACCAATGAAACACTGGCTGCCTGCAGCGGAGCGCGCAAACTTAACTACTCGGCCACTGGGCCAGCCCCCTTTACTATGCTGTTTTAATTCAACTTGGTTTCTATATTGAAGCTGAAATTCTGAGTTACAACTAGTGTCCTTTTTTATATGAGAAACTTGATTTTTCTATATAAACCCATATATCTTCAAGGCAGTCTGCATTTTCATGCACCTCCACTTAGTAGTTAATGAATATACCTATTTGGAAATTCTGTTTATTCTTCCATACTTAGTCATAGTGAACCTGATAGCACAAGAGAAATGACATTGAGATAGCAGCTTCTTTCATTTCTATGCTATATTCTATGCCATGTTTCATTCTCAGAAATAAGCAGACATCATCATTGTTCACTGTTATCCCATGAGTTTTAAAAAAACTTTTAAAAAGACTATTTAAAATGCATATTTAATATGCACGCATAGGTTAACATAATTATATACTATTAGATATATGACATAAAATTATATTTTTGTTGGGAGAGTCCTCTTGGCCTCTTGCTGGGCGTGCCAAGACTTCAAGGGCCTGTCCACTCTCTACCCAGGACATTTCTCAGGGCTGCTTATGAAACAGGTAGTCTTAAGAGAAAAGGCAGTGTCTCCCCTGGACAAAAAGCAGGCTTGCTTACTGCTCATTATATGAGCAGTGGACTCCCCCAGCTCAGTATCCTCAGCTATGGCGCAAATCCACTCCATGAGCGGCATGCCCCTGGGCCCATGGTCTCGCTGCCACGGGACCTGGGTGTATGAGGCACCAAGGTAAACCTGCAGTTGTCCGTGCTGTGTGCTATGTAATACTGGGCTTTGCCTTTGGCCCAAGGAGCGCATGTCTTCTGCCAGCATCTGAAAGTGCAGCAGGCTAACTTAGTGGATCGCGAGCAGGATAAAATCAAATCCCAGCCTAACACTACTACATATGCAGACATTCACAGGTGTGATGCAAGAATATAAATAACTGGTATTATAGGTCTCCAAAAACAATCACGATGAATACTTCGCTAAAGCATTGCTCTGTAAAAGCATACCAGAGCAATTTCCTCTATTACCTTCATTCCTTGACTGTTTAATCGGACTGTTTTTTAAATCGAAGTTCTAGAGTCACTGTCAGTTTCATAATACAGAAATCTGTCTGTTCAAATTCCACAGTGATGTTCAAACAAAAGAAATTCCAAACCTTTCTTCCTTCTGACTATAACCCAGGAATAAAATGTTCCCAAATATTCAAAAGGCATCGACTTTGGCAAGTGGGAGGCCAGAAGAAAACGGGCTTCAAACATCAAAGGAGGCTCTCAAAACACTCTTTCAAGCGAAGAAAGCCCCACTCTGAGTACCTTATCTTGAAAGCTCACATTGGTTAGAGAGCACCCTTTAAAGGATTACCTTAACATGCAAGGAACTGGGCCCTCTCTGACGTGTTCTGAAATTTATACTAAAAAATGGCTGCGTGACTGACATGGTTGGGAGATGTGAAGGATGTCAGGAAGCAGGAGGAAAAGCTTAAATTCCAAAAATGAGCTGGAGTTTAGACACGAAGGCATTCTGGAAAAAGCAAGCAAACAGGAATACGATAGTTCACTGTCAGTTTGCAGAAGGCAACCTAATGCTTATAACTCCATAAGGTAGCCAGGGAAGGCAAAAGAAACTACAAGCCCTAAGGCAATTTTTAGAATATAAATCTCTTTTCTTTGCCAATTTGTGGAATAGGATATTTTTGGCTAAAAACTGTCCTAATGTACCAGTTTTCTAAATACACCTTCTTAGACATTTTCTTTATTATAGACATTGTTGTTTTTATTTTTGCTTATTTTGATCAATAATAAAATAAATACATGCTCATTTAATACAAACAAACAATATTTAAGTGTATAAAGTAAAAATCAAGGTCCCCTTTCACCACCACCCTATTCCACACTACATTCATCTACGACCACTCATAGAGAATTTGGTGTGTCCCTTCCAGATCTTTTTCTGTGTATATTTTGATATTGTTTTTTAATAACACATTCAGTGTTCTGCAACATGTTTTTCCACTTAATAACATCCAATTCACATTGCTTGATGTCAGTAGACACTGAACTTCTCCATTTTCTAAACATCTAGATAGTATTTTACAGTGTGACTTTAATAATTTAAACTTTCCCCTACTAAGGCGTAGTTAACTTTTTTCCTCTAATTCGTCATTGTTTCCAAAATAAAATGATACACTTACACTTCAAACTCTTTACTGCAGCCTATGGGTTCTACGCCATTTGGAGTCCGTGCCTTCCTCTGGAACGTCTTATGCTAACTCTGTCCCACAGGACTTCCTTCGGTCCTTGGTCTATACCATTCTTGTGCCTCCATGTGCAGCGTCCTATTGGTGTCGTGGTTCCTTCTGCTTTCTCACCTCTCAGCTCACAGGTCACTTCCTTGGTGAGGTCTTTCTAGAGCTCTTGATTTAAATAATCTAATTTATCCTCAGTCAGTTGCTTTATACCTTCTTGGTTCATTTCCTTGTTGGACTGATCACCCTCTGAGACCATCTTCTTCATGTATTTGCTTACATGTTTATTGTCTCCTTTTTCTATAAATAAAACCTTTTTCTGGTGTTCTCCAATGTATCCTTTATGAGAGAAGTGCCTGCCACATAGTAGACTCTCAATAAGTGTCCTGTGAAAAATTAGATAATGGGCATATCCTTCGACCTGTATCATGGCACATTTACACAAGTATTTGCATAGAAGTACCCAGAAGCAAAAGTGCTGTCCAAAGATGTGTACACATAAAATTTTCAGAGGTACCTTCCAAATGTACTCCAAAAGAAGCTTTAATGGCAGTTGACATGCTCTCCAACATTATATGAGCAGTTCTTTCTCCTAAATGCAGAGTCAATTTTTTATGCTAATCTGATAGATAAAAAATATTTCATTTTTGTAAATTAAAAATGACCCTGAGGGGCCGGCCCCATGGCCAAGTGGTTAAGTTCGCGTGCTCTCCTTCAGCGGCCCAGGGTTTCACCGGTTTGGATCCTGGGTGTGGACATGGCACTCCTCATCAGGCAGCACCCCAAGTAGCACAACCAGAAGCACTCACAACTAAAATATACAACTGTGTACTGGGGGGCTTGGGGAGAAGAAGAAGAAGATAAAAAAGAAGATTTGGCAACAGATGTTAGCTCAGGTGCCAATCTTCAGAAAAAAAAAAATTACCCTGATCTCAAGAATCTTACATATTTATCACATTTGTGTTTTACCTACAAATTCATTATTACTGAAAATCTTTCTATTCTTTCTTCCTTTGGGATTATGAAAATATCACTTTACTTTTCTTCTTTTATTGTACAAGTTTGGAAGTTTTTTGATTGGTTTTTTAGAGCTTAAATCCACCTGGAATTATTTTTGTGTATGGGATGCTAAGAGTATTATTCTTTAAAAATGCATAGGTGTCTTTTCCTTAGTAGAAAATAGTCATGGTAGACATTTTAGAAAATTCCCTAAAAAGCATAGCGAAGAAAATATAAATCACAGAGACAGATCACTGTTACGTATGTGATTTCTTTCCACTGTTTTTCCTATAAATGCATGTTTATTTAAATGTTTATTCATTCATACAACATATGCTCTTTTGTATATTATTTTTTTAACTTATGCTATAAATATTGTCTTTTGTTAATAGGTTTTGAAAATATGATTTTAATGATGGTATAATATTTTAAAGTATAGGTGTATCATAATTGTATGAACATGCTTTAATAGTTCCTATTGTTAAACAGCTAATTTCTCTTTCCAATATTAAAAAAAATTAGCCCATTAATGAAACCCTGCCTCATAAAGTCTCCAGGACTGTCTCTGATTACTTTCCCAGAACAGATTCCTATATGCGGACTGAGCAAAGGAGTATAAATTATCTCATGGCTCTATTCAGAGCTTTCCGAGAAAGACTGTACTATGTCATCCATTTATCCCACCAGGTACCAGGCAGGGTCCCATCAGAAGAAAAGAAGCCATACTAAGTATTTCCATAAGAGTGGACTGAATATAAGAAACTGGTTATAAATGTTCTGGACGGGCTAAAAGAAAGAAAGCAAAAAAAAAAAAAAAGAAGAAGAAGAAGAAGAAGAGAGTAGGGTGAGATTTGAACAGCCTGTAACTACAGGAAACAGCTATTGCCCTCAGGGCTGGGGAAACCCAGTGGAGGCAACAGCTTTATCAGAATTTAGGAATGCACTGGGGATGCCCTGCTGCTTGGGTCCCAGGACCTTGAGGATGGGCTGCCTGACTGAGGAGAACCTACTAAGGATGTGCCACCCAGCCATGAAAGAAAGGAGCAAAGAAGGATCACAGATGCTTCCAGAAGCAGAAAGGAGGGAGAAGAGAGAAAAGTATAGTGCTTCTCCTCTCTCCCACCTTCAGATCTACTGGAAGAATGTAACAGGAACCAACTGGCGAAGGAATCTGGGAAATGAGGTCGGCTAACCTCCCAAACCAAGCATGAGCTAGCAGCACAGACGGCAAGTGAGGGCGGGGCCGAGGGAAAAGGAGTCACTGACACCCCCAGGAGTTACGGAGCGGAGCACATCGGGGTGTAACTCAGGTGAGTGTGTGAGGCGGCAAAATTGGAACTCTTAGCATCATCAGATACTATTCTAGAGCAATTAGGAGAGTTAAGGATGTTACTGAGCCTGCATGTCAAAACAGAAAGCAGACTGCTTTTTGTTACTGTAGAATTTGACTTCTTGTGGTTGCTGAAAACCAGGAATTTCCATGTCAACTGCCATCAGGACTTAGAATTATGGTTATTTCTGAAAACACAACTACTTCTGAGGACATTAAAGGTCAAAGAGCTACTTTATTTTACATTCGTCTCTCTGTGACTCTCACAGGATTGTCATAACAATAGCACAGAATCTCAGATTTTCTACTCATAACTAGGCGAGCAATGACAGGAGAGCTTATACAAATACGTTGACGTCTAACCAAAATTATATAAGATCTAAAAACAGCAAGTCAAAAGACAGGCAAAAGTATTACTTCTTAACACAGATGGCCAATAACTGCTAGCTAGTCACCCATTCTTGACTCTTCAATGTTAGTCAAATACTTTCTCCAATGAAAACACAGTTTCTTCTATCAACAACCAAATAATTTTTCTCAACGATACTGAAAGCCAATCTTGTCCCTCATTCAGGCTACGTATAATACTAGCCTAATTCTATCAGTGGCCAGCACAATTACTTCATGACTAGAAAGAAAACATCAATATGACTTTTTCTTTAGCAGCTGGGTCAGTGTTGCCCGGATGCCTGTAACAGACACTAATTCTTATCTACTCCATCCACATTTTGCAGGATTTATTCTATTTCTTTGATTTTCACAGAAGCTTAAACTTTCATTGGAATAAGCTTTCTTACAAAGGTCACGAAGATAACTCACAGTGGTTAAATCAATCTGTAAAAGTTAGACTCCTTTTATATTTCTGTTTAGCTTCAAAAACTAATTTAAACACATATATAAAAAAGAAACAGAACAGAGCAGTTTTTGGATTAAGTTTATGTGTTGATATATTTACATTTAATGGGCAAGTCCCATTTAATTATGTCTGTGGTCAACAGAACACATTGGAAAGTTCTAGAAATAGAAAAGCTAGGAGTTCCATTTGCAACAACATGGATGGACCTGGAGGGAATTATGCTGAGCAAAATAAGCCAGACTGAGAAAGACAAACACCAGATGATTTCACTCATATGTGGAATATAAACAAGCACATGGACAAAGAAAACAGTTCAGTGGTTACCAGGGGAAGGGGGTGGGGGTGGTCACAGGGGGTGAAGGGGAGCACTTATGTGGTGACAGACAAGAAACAATGTACAACTGAAATTTCACAATGATGTAAACTATTATGACCTCAATAAAAAAAAGATACAAAACAAAAAAAAAAGCTAGGAATTGCTGCCCTTAGTCTAGAAAATTCTGGTTATATGAAATATCATTATGCTTGAGCAAATTTTCTGGATTTTTAAAAGCTCTCAGTGCCACAAATTTACCCTTAAACATCAGGTGTGACTCTTATTATACTACTCACTATCTTCTTAAAATATTTGGATCCATAGCCAATTTGTGTGGGCAATAAAATTGTACACATTCCATGAAAATATTAACCGTTCGTGTAGTGCAGCTCCTGGTAAAGTCAATTAAATTAAGGGTCTTATTTATTCACAGAGAAAAGACAGCAAATATATTTGCTTCAAATTAAAACTGACACTCTATTGGGCACATAATTCAAACGTATGTCAGGTCTTTTTCCCCCCAGGGTAGAGACCAGTGACGGACATCAACATTCAGGCATTGAGGAACCTACAACAGGAAAGTTGATGATATTTAGGTAAACTCCCCTCTCTTTCATAGGAACTGAAAAATAATCCCTCTTCTCCTGAAAGCCTGCTTATATTTTGCAGAAGAAGGCAGAGCTTGAGACACTGAGTTAACCAACCTTGGAGGCGTCCTGGCTCAGGATTCATTGCTATGTGAGGAAATAAATGTCCCTGTTATTTAGGTCAACTGATGTGGGGACTTCAAAGTGAAATCCTCCTGACCAGGTAACCTTGTGCTTGACATTCAGAAAGAAGAGACACAGCCACGGCCTTGCTAACATCAAATGACCATCTACTCTTTTTGGATTGTAACTCATGAAATATATATATATTTTTCTATTAAGAAGGCTTTTCTCTCCATATAAAAAGCTTAACAACAAATTTCACTGGAATTGGAACATTTTGTCTTTATTTCTTTCCTTGCTGACGTGATCTTCAGCTCTTGACTGAATCTTTTGTGCTTGTGCTTGTTTTTTTCTGCTGTTAGTAATGATGCTTGCTGACAAGGTACGTGGTTTGGATGCTGCCTCTCCTACAGGCAAATTCAGGTGGTGGTGGTTGTTGTTTTAATATAGTAAGATGGGTAAAAAAGACATAGTATTTTAATATAAATATAACTAAAGGCAAATGGTAAGGACAGAGGATTAAGAAACTAAAGACATTTTTGGAATCCCCATGTTTGTGTCATTATTTGATTGACTTCAGGTCTAGGAGACAATTTCAGTTCCCTAAGCAAAGCAGAAGGTGCTGAAAAGGGCTACTTTTCCCATTAAGATTATATGATGATTACTGCAAATTTTTTGTGGGGGGGAAGGAGGAAGTAGGTGAATTTATTTTGATTTCTCAGAGAAATAACCATTTAAAAGTGAAAAGTGTTACCAAAGCCAAAAGGAAATTCACTTTAACTTACTCTCTACAATATTTCTCTGCCCAGTCTGTCAAAAGCAATATAAATAAATATAATTATAGCAACTAATTGAGTTATCAGCGTCTCCAGAATAGATGTTACTTGCTTTGGCATACTAGTGGTAGCTTTGGAATATTGGCAGTTCACAAAGAGTCCTGTAGGACTTCTTATCTCTGGAAAAACAGTTTAGCGAATGATACTGAAAACCGACAGCTTGGCTCATGGGCATCTTTGAACAAATGGTTCTGAGCATGGAACACAGCCACTCTGAACTTAGGAGCCTAAGGGGTACTTTCTGTACGTGGGCTTCCCCTCCACACTGCTAGTGATTTTGGTGCAATGGCCCTGACTAGTTATCAGACATCCTGACCCAGGTCCATCCCAGGCCAACACAGATGGCCACCCAGTGAAGGTGAATCATTTCATGCTTAGGGCAGAATAATAATTTGGTGAGCTTTCAACCCATTTGTTCAACAGTTGCTCCTAGGAGAGGCACAGCACTTCCTGGGGACAGATCAGAGAAGAAGGAACACTGCTAAGCACTTGTGTGTTATTTCAAACAGTTCAGCTCTGGGCCTAAACCCAAATGCTTATTCAACAAACCAACACCCTGCAAGTAATGGGAACCATCCCCTTTAGAAAGCAGCTCAGTGACCAGGTGCCATTAATCATGCATGTCCCTTGGTGACTCCCAGCCCACCTCCTGCAGCTTTGTGAATTCTGACTGCCAATACACACAGGACTCTTCCTAAAAGAGTTTTTATAGTTGAATTCTGGGATCAGAATGATGGGGTTTGAATCCTGGCTCGCCCACTTACTAATGGTGTGACCAGCAATGCAAGTTACTTAGCTTCTCTGGCCTCAGTTTCCTCATTCATAGATATGAGAATAATAATATTATCCACCTCATAGGTTGCTATGAGGACCAAATGAAATAACCCAACTAAAGTGGTATCTGGCATATAGGAAGCCTTCAGTAAGACTTAGCTATTTTTATTTGTAGCATCCATTCCACAATGGTACTGTGCACAGTGCCTGAATGACCTAACCTTTATTTTTGCTCTGCCTAGCATCTCTATTTCCAGTTCTGTGCTGCCAACAGGTGGGGTGACTGAGCTTCAGCGTTCCATTACAATTTCTTCAGCTTCCTTTCTTAAAAAACATCCTTATTTCTTCCTCAAACATGGCAGCTCTATGGGCTTTTGAAGCTCCCTGTTTTAAACAAGTGGGCTTGCTGATGTGGAGACATAGGAAGGGCATGGTTGATGCGTGCGGGTTATTTTGTTCCAGCACTCTCTTGACAGAGGTCTTAGCAAGAGCCAATACAGCTCTTTAAGAATCCAAGGTGCTGTCAGATACCCTCTTCCCTGCCCGCTGGAAGCCTGGGAAAACGCTGGAAGGTACTCCATTCTGTTGGCCGACTTCCTGAAGGACATGCTGGCTTCTTGAATTTGTATTCTGCTTTTTTGTCCTTCAGTATATTGACTCAGCACGGCTATGAGAGGAAACTAGGATGACAGATTTCACATCTTTTTGTGGCCATTAAAAATCTTTGGCTAAAGATTTGGCCGAAGCCAGTGCCAAGTGGCTGTGACACTGCGAGCAGTTCATTATTTCTTAATTGCCTATTTGCAATGGAAGCCTCTAGGCCAGAGACATCAGGAAACAGTTCAGAAATTGGCCCCTGTGCACGCTGGGACGCTCTCATTTATTAAGCGCCCACTGTGTTCCACACATTGAGTGGAGTTTACTCATATATGTTAGACATTTAATCCTCACAACTCTGTAAAATAGGTATTGTTATCTCCATTTTATAAGGATAAAAATCATGTTCAAAGAGGTTTAGGAAAGAGAATTTGAAATCTGGTCGAGCTGACACTAAAGCCCATGAATATTCTTTATCACACTGTTTTAAAGAATCATTTTAGAAAGAAGCAACAAATCTGAGCTGAAAACATATTGAGTATGTTAAGCTAAAGATTCCCTGGATATGTTAATTTTGTTTATTTGGCCACTAACAACTGGAAGAGTAGGCAATTGTCTGACATAAATTATACGCCTGTATCAGAAGTATTTTTTTTTCAGGTCAATTCTTTTATCTGGCACTAGGCATAATTAATAGATCTCTGAGAGATTGAGATCATCAGGAGGAAGCACATTTACTTCCTGTCAGCTAACGGGACTTGAATAACTTTAACTGTATGTTTTTTTGTTTTTTTCTTTTAGGAAGATTAGTCCTGAGCTACTGCCAGTCCTCCTCTTTTTGCAGAGGAAGACTGGCCCCGAGCTAACATCCGTACCCATCTTCCTCTACTTTATATGTGGGACACCTACCACAGCATGGCATGCCAAGTGATCTGAACTAGCGAACCCCGGGCTGCTGAGAATTGGAACGTGCACACTTAACCACTGTGCCACCAGGCCAGCCCCTAACAATATGTTTTGAAATAACAGTATAAAATTTTTTGAAATGACAGTATATTTTAAAAATAATGTTTCAAATGGTTAAACCATGTGCAAGTAGTATAATAGTTACTTACACTGAGCTTTCATTTATAATTAAATTTCATTGCAAGATTAGTTTTCTTTTGAGAAAAATTTGGCTGAGAAACTAAAGATGAGTTTAGCCTTTTTTTAAAGTTCACAACTTATTGGCCAATAAGTAGTAAGTGTGTTTCTGTGTTTGTTGAGTAAATAAACTATGGTTCTTAGTCATTGTATTTCCTTGTGTGTTAATAAATAGCACCTTTTTTTGGGGGGGGTGAGGAAGATTGGCCCTGAGCTAACATCTGTGCCAATCTTCCTCTATTTTGTGTGTAGGATGCTACCACAGCATGCCTTGACAAGCGGCGTGTAGGTCTGTGCCTGGGATTGGAAGCCACAAACACCAGCTGCCAAAGCAGAATGTGTGAACTTAACTATGCCACCAGGTCGGCCCCTAAATAGCACTTTTTTGACATTTTATATTTGACGTCATTGACCCCCCCCTTAAACACTGACTAGAATCCAAATTGCTTTTTTTCTAATATTAGCAGTCGATCTTTCTTTGTTTCATTTGAGAACTTTAGAAGCTAAAATGCGTAATAGTTTTACTTCAGTAAAATAGGAATTTTCATTGGGACTTGAGAAAAAAAGATTAGGAGAAACTGAAGACAGACTATCTATGCAAAATTTCCTTTACAGGAACTGCTTATAGAGCTGTAATACCTTTGTTACATAACCTTTGCTCCTGGTGACAAAGGAGAAAGACCAACCACAGAAAATTATTGCATCCCGGCGGTCACAAACCTTCAAGGATGAGCAGAAGTGGTAAGCAACCAGAAGCTGAAGTGTGGTGGTTGCTGGAGCAACAAATAGTTCAAAAAAGCCATTCAGGGGCTGGCCCGGTGGCCTAGTGGTTAAGTTCACACGTTCTGCTTCTTGGTGGCCCGGGGTTCGCCGTTTCAGATCCCGGGTGCAGACATGGCACTGCTTGTCAAGCCATGCTGTGGTAGGCGTCCCACATATAAAGTAGGGGAAGATGGGCACAGATGTTAACTCAGGGCCAGTCTTCCTCAGCAAAAAAAAAAAAAGAAAGAAAGAGGAGGATTGGCAGGAGATGTTAGCTCAAGGCTAATTTTCCTCAAAAAAAAAAAGCCATTCAGGCTAGTTTTATACATGTTGAAGAGTTGGAGTGTGGGTGTGCAGGAGTAAGAAGATCCACTTATCAACTTCTAACTGGATTTGTTCATTTCTCTGTATACTTGGTGCCTACAAAAAAAAAATCTTGGCATGGTTTAATAAACACGTTCCTCATACTGCACAGAGTTATTTATTTTATTCCCTAATAAGTATTTATATGTGCAAAGAATTTATACAAGTTCCCTGGCCGGGCAGCACCATAGATTGACCTGTTTCAAAGGCTTTCTCCTCTGATGCTGGCAGATAACATTTCTCATGAAGGATTTAAAATGCAAGAAATGGAGTATTTGATACTTACAAAATGGTTTTGAAAAATTTTTAATATAAGAATTGAAAATGTGTTCTAAATTATAGACTTTCCACAGACAAACACACTACATATATAGACATATAATACATAGACACATACACACAGTATAATTTTGCATACAATTTTGGGTGGACATGGACTCAAAGCTCACGCCCGATCCATGAACTCCAAGGAAGGAGCCCTCACTCTGCTCCCCAGGGAACTGGAAATTTGTACTTAGTCTTCAAAGCTCTAATTAAACATCATCCTCCCTGTGAAGCTTCATTGCTACCCCAGCCCCACCTCTGAGCATACAGGGCCATCTCTTCAAATCTCCATTTTAATACTCAGCATGTATTATAAGGTTTTGTTATTTGGTGGACTAGATTCTGTCTCACTTATTATTATCTATTCTTAATGTCCAGCGCAGTTCAAGGCACATGGAAGGCACGTGGAGTGAGGCGACAGCTATAAAGATTTGCCTGTTAACAAAAGGAATTTTGTTTTTCCTAACTACTCTGTCCATCCTAAAATATGCTGAACTTAGCCATAAAAGAAGTTGGAATGGATAGTGCAATACACTCAAAAAGAAGAAAACTAGAGTGGTAAATTGTTTTACATCATCCATTTTACACAAAATTGATGCGGGGTCGGTGAGCTGAGTCGTCGAAAGAAAGATTTCTTGGACTCTCAAGATCTGGCGGTAGTGCTCTTTTATTTAGAGAATAGTGTGGAATAGCATGGGGACAGGACCCATGGGCATTCAGAGCTGCTGCTGCCGGCATGGGGACAGGACCCATGGACATTCAGAGCTGCTGCTGCCGGCATGGGGACAGGACCCATAGGCAGTCAGGCTGCTGCGTGGGGACAGGGCCCATGGGCAGGGCATTCAGGCTACTGCCCCCACTACTGCTGCCCACATGAGTGGAGAGTAAGGCTAAATTTAAGGCATATGTATGTGAGCCATCTCTTTACAAGACAAAGGAAAGAACATGCAAAAAAGTCAAAATGGTATCAGTGCAGGTGGGGTCTGGCCATTGGGTGGTCCCACAACTTTTAGATAAGAATCAAATCAGATTAAGTAAAGGCCAGAAGCCACCACCCTAAATCAGTTACATGAGGTTGCCAGACACTAACCAACTTAAGTCCTTGCCTTCCCCATTAAGAGTTTCTAGAGATAAGGTCATCTCCCTTCTTCCTGGCACAGAGAGGGAGGCATCTTTACAGATGGAGGTTTCCCTTACAAATGTAAATGTTTCCCAACAAAGGGCAAGCAAACTCTGCTCCTGGGAGCGTGCTTCTCATCTGCAGTTTTAAAATTAACCAGCCTAAAATCCTCATCAAAAACCACACGCAGAGCCTTACATTTGGGGGACCAGAGCCTGACCGCTGTCAGTCCTGCCCCACATGTGCTCTCACCCTCTTTAGAAATCAACACGGTGTATGGTGTCTTCTTGCCATACATCAGTCACTCTGTAAAGAAGACTCACTCTCTTTGCTGCACTCATTAGACTAAGTGTCACTCGAGCCAAAGGCAGCCTGGGGACTGAGGACCCCGCCCACCAGGGGCACTGCACAGAGGGGAGTTACTACACTCAACAATCTCGGCTTCTCTCAGACAGTTTGAATGCTAAATACTTAAACACACTAGACAAGCCAAGTAGCGCAGAACCCAAGAAATGGAGAGAGAGAGAGCGAGAGCAATAGGGAAAGACCTTAAGGAAAGAGGAGAGCGAAGGAAAGAGGAGGAGGTGGAAGGTGAAGTGAAGGCAGGCAGAAGTCCAGTCCCAGAAGTAGAGACGGTGATGATTCGAGTTGTGAGCTTGATGAAGTACCCACTCTGAGAGGAGCCAACAAAGCTACAGATGACCCTGAAGAGTGAAAAAGGATGTCCCAGTAGCAAGTATGTTCTAGCAAGATGGGGGGATGTTTTCTTGTTCTTCCTCCTTTCTCTGTGTACCCGCACCATGAACTACCATCCTCTAAGGCAATAAAAGTATATTTCTGATCCTTGTAACTTAGTTTAACTAACAGTCAAATGCAAATCTGCATAATATTAGGCTAGTCAGGCTTTCTGAGTTTGTAGGGAACACAGAAGATACGTCCAAGCTCCAGATTAACAGGGACAACTGGACGCTCAGTAAGGAAGAGCAGGGCCTCCAGAGGACTGGCCCCAGGCCAGAGACACCATAGCGACTTACAGTTTCCACCCCAGAAAACAGATATTCTTTGCTCCCCACTTGAGGGCCCTGACGTGGGCTGTTCCCAGGATCTACTTCTTCAGCTTCTCCAGGCACAGACTGAAACTCTCTTTGAGTCTAGTTTAAACTCTCCAAGAGAGAAGATCCATTTGGTTCAATTAGTCATACTGGGCAGAGTTCCTGCACCAGCACATGTTATATATAGACTGGAATTTGGCACCCTGATCCCACGCTGGTGGGTAAGGAAAAAGTGACATGGCACATTTCTCATCAGGAGCATCAGAAAAGAAGCTAGCAGACCATCATAGGGATGCTTAGACATCTGAAAGTCATGTAAGTCATATTCAGACATTTACACTGGAAAACTAGACAGTGGTATTAGGGAGATTGAAAGGATGGGGCAGAGTTCATCAACCAGAAGTTTCCTAGATCCCAGGATATAGCGTAGTTTCACATTTATTGGTTAGTAATATTCCAAAATATAAATGCTTCAGCCAGTGTTTCATGTTAAAGCTAGATGTCCTTGGGCAAGAGCAGGGAAAGGAATTTACTGGAAACAAAGCATCATGTATTTCAAAAACTCTTTTTAAAATAAGAAACTCCCTAGGCTCTCCTGGGCAGGGTGTAGTAATCATTTATTCCCCTTTGGGTAAAATTAATTCCTTTCTTCATCTGCACACACGTGACACTTTCAGACTGAGTAATTTTTTACATAATGAAATTGAGCTATATTTATAAACATAAGCTAAGAGAAACTAATAGACGATCTGCCTTTATTTGCTGTTGTTTTTCTCTTTCTACTTGTAGACTAAAATGACAGAAGAGACAGAAATTAGAAGGAACAAAAGGAAAGTGCTGAAATAAATCTACTGTCTATTTTTGAGTGAAACAATCCATTTGGGCTGCCAGGACCCCTTTCTCTGTCTCTCATTCTTCCTGGGTTCCAGGTTATCAGGCTCATCCAAGATCATCAGAGGAGCTGGCAAAATAGCTATCAAAGAGGAAACTGCATTCAACTTAGTGGCAACCACAGAATGCGCAGCTAAACGTATTTTCAATGAGGTGGGCCTCGAAGGGCCTGAAAATCTACAGGCCCACGGATCTTTATTTGCAATGAGAGCAAACAGCATCAGCAAGAGTAATTTCCCATTCCTATTAACCCAGTTTATTTTAAGACATGATTATTCAAGCTTTCATCTGCTCTGATTAGTCTTGTGTTTTCAGGATAATAAGACTGGTGAGGCTGGTGATCAAGTGCTGGGTACAGTGGCGTTCAAACGGTCTTCCTGCTACCTGGCAGGCTCAGAAACTGGGAAGTGAGCTGAAACTTGATCACAAGAAACAGAACACGCTGAGTGAAAGGTTGCTTAATATAAATCCGTAGGTACTTAAGAATCTTAGACTTTCCATATCCTAAACCTGGAGGAACCGCCAATGGGGCATTGGGGTCACCCTTAGACAGTTTCTCAGAAATGCCCACAACTAAGAGCTGGAGGGAGGCTCTTCACTCGGCTCTCTCTGAGGGCACATGCAAGCAAACTCAGAGGAGGCGCTATTTCTTACATGGAAGCCCAGCAGTAAGTAGACGTGAAAGATTCATGTGAGGACCCACATTTCAAGTATCTGGAAAAAACTGACAGGGCATTTATTTCACTAATCTAAATGAATCACAGTTCTTTGTTCTCTAATCTCCCCTCTCCTTCTTACACATTTTTAAACCAAATAGAAGTTTTCCTTACATTTCTCTGAGAAGTCTAAATGTGGTGGTCTCTCGGCTTATCCCGCCTAAAGTTTTGCTTGACCACATGGTGTTTAAAGAATTCTGAGTCTGAATGCCATTAGACGGGCATGTTCTGAAGACAGCTGGTGCCACCACTTCCATAGTTCTTATCCCTGCGTATTTCACAGAATTCCATTCCCCACGTGGTTCCTGTGGAGTTCAGCAGGAATCCTCAATTCATCCTACTTTTGAAAGGCCCAGAGCTGGGAATTGGAAGTTCGCTGTACTCAGCGATTACACTGCCTACTTTCCGTGTGCTTTAAGGAGATTATAAGGGGCAGGAAAGGATATTTGGTGTGATTTCTCTTTCTCTATGTCTCAAGGCTAAATAAATACTAATTCAACATCTTAGTACTTGAGTCCCTAAATAAATCCTCCACTCAGGGTCAGGCTAATCCCTTTAACTCTCTTCTCCAATACCATTCCCATCCCTGCCCTCCTTGGCCCCAGCCCTGCCTGCCTTTCCTGCAGGCTACCCACATCCAGCCTGTGAAGTTAAAAGTTCCCCTAAGAGCTCTGATGACTGGCTTTCAGCAGGCCCCTCAGTGCTTCCTGGGAAAGTCACACATTACTCCCATTATGATGGTGACTGATACAGTATGAGTAGATAATGGATGTTAAAGAACTTCCAAAAACAGGCTTGTGTACAGAAAAGGAAGCATTTGGATCCCATACAGTAGCCTTATACTTCAGCAAGACTTCTTCTGAGTTGGCCAGACCTTCCTATAAACATGCCTGGGCAGAGAAGCTTAACTCAGAAGTGACTTGTTGTTCCAATCCCAGGGAAACAATGTCTGGAAGCCGTAATTTAAACAGAAACCCTGCAGAACTCACTTGTGCATACAGCTGTCAAAACAATTCAATATCCAGAGATAAATAGAGTATAAGATACCCATTAGTATATGGCACTGGAATGCAACATCTTTTTAAATTATGTTGCTGTATTCTGCACTTTTTTGGGTCCCCTCAATTTTAATATTTCATCTAACAGAATACATAATTTGGCATTTTGTATAGTAAATAGTGAAATGAATGCTTATGTGGTTTATTAGGGCAAGTAAATTCAGAATAAAGCATAATGATAACATTATAATATGACATGTCATCAATTTACAGAAGAAATTTCTCTAAGGAGCATAAAGTTCTGACTATATGAGTATTGGTATTATCAGAGAGAAGCAAATATTCATTATTCATTAAGGAAAGAAGAGGTGTACCCATGTAATAAGTTTAAAACATGGATAAGCAAAATAAATCTCAGGGACAGAAAGAGTCTTCGTCCCTTGTTTTCTTCTAGGTCATTCCTCCACCTGCCCCACCACCACGCCCACACACCTCACCAGATGCGTCCTTGCACCTTCCTCACTCTTCTTTTAAAACTCACATCTCATTTCTCTACCTTCCCCTCTTCCTTATATTCTCCTCTCCCTCCAACCACATCCGCCAGTCACTGGATCTGGCCCAGTCTATCTCCTAAATATCTCCTGAGCCTGCCCCTTTCTCTCCATTTGCACTGAATGCCTAGGTCCAATGTCACCATCTCTTCTCCAGTGATTGCAATAATCTCCTGACTTGTCTCCCTACCCCTACTCTCTCCTTCCATTTCAATCTACTCTTGCAAGTTCATCAGTCTACCCCATGGCCAGAGCAATCCCTTTGAAGCATAAATGTATCACTCTCAACAAGGCTGCATCACCTGCAAACTAGTATCTCTAACCATGGCATAAAAAGCCTTCCTGACCTGTTCCCAAGCTTATTGCCTTCTATTCTCTAGTGGATCTTATGCTCCTGCCACTAAAAACACTTCTAAATAACCACTCTGTTTTGCATGAAAGGACGGGAGAGGCAGTGTAGTGTAGTGGCAAGAGCAGCAGCTTTGGAGTTAAACACACCCATTCAAATCCTGCCTCTATCACTTGTTGGATGTGAACTTTGAGAGACGAACTTCTCTGAGCTTCAGTTCTCTCTTCTGTACAATAAGAGTGAGCAATCTACCTTGCGACATTGTCTTCAATTGTCAATAACAGAACACTGTTACCCTCAGTGACTGGAAGGTATTGCAAATGCAGACATTTATCATATAAGGAAGTTAGGTAAGTGTTTAAGAGCCTGTGGGTAGTCACCAGATCCGTGGGTAGTCTTGCTGGGCCACCCTCATAAGCTTCCCTTCTTAGAGCAGCTGCAACAGCCAAGCTTGAGAGCCCGGAAGCTAGAAGTACCATCATGTTCCAATGAGGAAAACTCCTGTGGATTCAGTGGGACTTGTAGGAGCAACAGGTGGATGGTTCTGCCTCACCCCCCACTTCTGGATAAGCCCACTGTGTCTCTCTCGCCTCCTGAGAGTATTGGCATCTTGGATTCCCTGCCTCTGAGTCCTCCTTGCCCTTTCCTAGCCTGCTCGCTCCATTCATTTTGAAAGACAAAATTTGGGTCGTCGCCTTCCTTAGAAATATTTCCTACGTTTCCTGATGTTCTCCTTACACCCCCACCCCCAACCATCCTCAGAGAAGGCCGCAATAAATGACAATTACCCTTCTTTTCTATTATATATATTTTTGTGGGTGTGAGGAAGATTGGCCCTGAGCTAACAACTGTTGCCAATCTTCCTCTTTTTGCTTGAGGAAGATTGTTGCTGAGCTAACATCTGTGCCAATCTTCCTCTACTATATGTGGGATGCTGCCACAGCGTGGCTTGGCAAGAGATGCTAGGTCCACGCCTGGGATCCGAACCTGTGAACCCCGGGCCACTGAAGAAGAGCCCGTGAACTCAACCACAACGCCACTGGGCTGGCCCCTCTATTATATTTCTGTAACTAATGTTGCCCTCCTCTCTCTCAATAGCATAAAAATTTTCACAATTTCTTCTATGTCCTGATTTTCCTCACCCAATTTCCATTTTGGAGATTAACTGGCAGCTGCCTATTATCTTACACTTTTTCCTTTCTGAGTGATATTTGTAGCAAGCAATTCACTGCTACCTCCAAAGTGAACTTGCCTGTAATATAATTACAGCCACTTAGATACGCATTATAATTACAGTATCTTAACACCCCATCTGTGGAACAAAAGCTGTTTCCACTTATCGCGTTTCTATTGTGTATAAGCCATCCTTAAATATCATAAACTGCAATACTCTCACAAGAAGAGACTATCTATCATAAATGCCCCATTCCGATCTTTCTATATACGCCTTAGCTAAAAATAGTTTCTTTTACCATTAAGCACTCCTGTTCTGATTCTTCTACTTTTATTAAAGTCAGAAGAACTAGGGGCCAGCCTAGTGGCGTAGTGGTTAAGTTCTCGCACTCCACTTTGGCACCTGGGGATTGCTGGTTGGGATCCCAGGTGCAAACCTACACACCACTCATCAAGTCATGCTGTGGTGGCACTCCACAGATCAAAGTAAAGGAAGATGAGCACAGATGTTAGTTCAGGGACAATCTTCCTCACACACAAAAAAAGTCAGAAGAACTAACGTGCTAACAAACAGATGGGTGGAATGAAGAGTGAATCCATTAACTCTCCACTAAGTAATACACCATTCTATTTTCAACAAGACATTCTTAGGCTTCAGATATAAACCCAAGTTAAAAATCGCCAGAATAAGGAAAGCCAGATTCATTAGCAGAACTTTTTTCATTTTTGCCTGACAGCGTAGCAAAAACAGAAAATCTATAAGGAGACACTGTGGGGACCTCTATGAGCTGTATGTCATGCTGGGGTCTTACTGGTCCAAAAGTCTTGCATATCTGCTTTCTGAAAAAGCATCAATATTTAAAAGATTTTAACAGAATTTAATTTTTAGAATTAAAACTGAATTTTTATTTTATCCTATAATTAGCGACATTTTCCCTCCCTTTAGAGTTATAAATAAGGTTAAGTGATAAACAAGCAACCATTGATGCTAACAATTGACTATCAATGTCAGCCAAAACAAAAAAAATCCTAAAATTGGGTAAACTAATATTAATCTCATAAAAGGACAACTGTTAACTAGGAATTGAAATCCAATGACATACATTTCCTGAAGAGATAATTAATAATGAGAACTTGGGGAAAATATACTACCAGTAAATATTTGTTATATATTGCATTTCTTAAAACTATACTGTATGATAGGTATAACTTTTGTAGATTTCACAGATGAGAAAATGAGCTTCAGAGAAGAGAACTGTTATGAAAGTAAAGTAGGTTTCGGAGACAGGATTACAGCACTGAATAGCTGAGAAGTCTTTATTTTCCACTAAAACATCCTCCCCTCCCCTCTTTTCCACTACTTTGCCTCTGACATTATTATCAAGGCATCCAAGCTTATATCACAGCTAGGTTGTAAATATTTCTGGATATGGTATGTTGTCCTCTCTATCACGGGACTGAGTTCTTTCAGCCTATCCTATTTCTGTAATGAGAAAGCACAGCATCATGCTAATTGTCTGAAAAATGACTGAAGATGCCATAGAGATGCTAATGGAATTCACATGAAAGTGAAATATGGATTATCTCTACAATCCCTTCTGGAACTGAGTAACAAACTAAATTTTTAACTGTCAATGGCAATAGGTTTACATGCCACTTCTCTGAGATTGTAGAAACACACTAGTTGTCTGCAACCCAAGTATGCCCTGCATGTTACAAAGCAAAGAGAGAACCATTTAATAACTTTCATATTAGCTAGCAATGCCAGTAATAAAAAAGAAGACAATCATACATGAACAGACGCGCACACAAAAAATCCTTTCCTATTGCTTATTAATAATCACCAACCTGATAATAGCATTAATGGCTCAGAGAGCTAACTGCAGTAACTTTTTACCGCTCTCTTTGATAAGCCCTGTTATCTTGAGGAGGAGAACATGTGTTAGATCTAACTTATCCCAAACATCAAATGTGCACCACGTGTTTAAGTAACTCTACTGCATGCTTTTTTAGTAGACCCTTCTCAGCCCCTCCTTCCTCACCTTCACAAGACTGACTCTAGGCACCAGCCTCCTTGGGCTCATTACTGAGCTTCATGCAGACATGATGGGGACGGAGGGAAAGCTTATTACATGCTTTCTTCCTGGATTCCCATCCCTGCCTTTTTGTCTTTCATAGATTTCTTTTGGAAAATAAAGTTGTTTTCTGAACAAAAACAATCTTTTAAAAATAAACGAATTTTATTCAGTTTTTCTCACTATAGAAATAAGATTCAGATTCAAAAATTGCTCAATACATAACTTAAAATTTTATATAGACAAAAATAAGTAAAAAAGAAATAGGTCCTCATGTCTTATTGAGAATGGCAAGCTCCATATAACATGAGGAAAATCAACTTCTGCAAATTACTACTTTAATCGACCAATTACATTTTGATTTTAAAAAATGTACCCACGAAGATGCAGTATACATATGAATATTTGGTAACTATTTCTTGGTTACTCTCAAGCATTAAATATTTTCCTGACTTAAATAAATTGAATTTTAGTTTCGTGTTGTTGTTTTTTTCTTTACCTCTACAGATTTTTTTTTAATCTGCAAATAAATGTTACATGAATTAAATATTTTCACCTAATGTTTTCTGTATTCTTGCCACAAAATTAAACACCAGAAACTCCACTAGCGTTTTTGGGAACTGGGTTCTGTTTCTCTGTCAATTCCTCTGGCAAGCCTCTTTCACCCCTTAAGTCTGCACAATGTCCTCTGTGCTTCTAGAACACTCTGTAGCTATCTTAATACCCATGAGACTGTTCTAACCCTCCCGTGCCTGGCCCATGTTCCTCCCCAGTCTGTTTGTGCAATGTGTTTATGTATTAGAGAGAGAGAAAAAGACAGAGACAGAGAGAGATTAACACGGATGCAAAAAGACTGACAGATTGTATTAATATTCCAATCAAAATCTACAGTATGATTTTATAGTTTTAAACTCAATCTAAACCTTTTTTAGTGGGATAACCTTTTCTATCTGGCAGATACATACTAGATGAAATTACCCTCAAATAAATATAGAATATGTAAATGTGGTAATATTATATTCCATTATTTCCCCAGGGCAGAAGTCAGGTCTTTTCTAAATGAAGTAAGTGCCTTTTACTCTGTGCCCATGACTTAGAAGGTAAGTAAAAAGTCCATTGAGCGTGCACCCCCAGTATACGTTGGCTTGTTTATTGATTGGTAAGTTACGTAGGTATTACCATACTGATGTGCACATTATAAAATATGCACAAAAAGAGAAGTTTTAAAGGAATGATGTCAGTGAAATAGAAGAAACATTAAACAAACAAAAAACAGTACAGTGGGCCCAGCCCTGTGGCCCAGTGATTAAAGTTCACATGCTCTGCTTTGATGGCCCAGGTTCACCGGATTGGATCCCGGGCATGGACCTACTCTACTCATCACCTATGCTGTGGAGGTGTCCATGCACACAAAAATAGAGGAGGACTGGCACAGATGTTAGCTCAGGGCTAATTTTCCTCAAACAAAAAAAAGAGAAGGACTGGGAATGGATGTTAACTCAGGGCGAATCTCCCTCAGCAGCAAAAAAAAAAGTACAGAGCCAGCCCTGATGGCCTCTTGGCTAAAGTTTAGTGCATTCTGCTTTGGTGGCCTGGGTTCGGTTCCTGGGCATGGAACACACCACTCATCTGTCAGTAGTCATGCTGTGGCGGCAACTCACATAGGACTAGAAGGACATACAACTAGAATACACAATTACCTACTGGGGCTTTGGGGAGGACAAAAACCCTGCAATATTCCAATATACACACATACCCTGTACGCCTTTCACACTTAAAAAAAAAATGTACACAAAGAGCAAGAGGAATTGAACATCCAGGAATCCCGAGCTAGGAAAAATAAGCAAAAACTTTGCTATACGCTTATTTCCCCAATCTAGTGTTTACTGAAAGGTGGTGATAATTTTTTACGCTAAAGGTTATTGTTCTGAACAAGAGCTTTATTTTTTCCTTCAGTGATATTTCCTGAACTCAGTTGATAAACAGAAATCATCTAACTTTATTATGAGAAAGCTAGTATAAATGTTACTGTGATTCATACAGAGAAATTGAGACACAACAATAATATTTGCTCCTACTGACAGAGGTAAGAAGAAAATAAAATTAATGACCTAATGTTCCTCTAATGTCTTCCCTGCCCCATACCCACAGTGACACCAAGAAAACTTTTCTATATATTTTCAAATAGTCCCTAGGATTACGAGCCAAGGTGTATACTCAAAGCACAAGGCATGAACTGAAGACTTAAAATTTAAATCAATAGAAGGTTTTCTCATGAAAGCTCTACAGGCATGGCATCTCATATTGCATTCTATGTATCCTTAAAATATTGCTTCTTAATTTGATGATCAGGACAAACACAGAAGAATGAGTAGGTGTAAACCTGCATGGAAGGAAAGTGATTCATCAAGACTGGTCCTTGGCTAAGTAGATGCATCCATTCCTTCCCCCAATGAGGACTGAGCCTGGGCCAATTCCACGCCAGACTCTGAGTGCTGGGGACACTGTAAAATGTTCAGTCCAACGGGGGAGACGGAGTCAACAGCACAAGAATATTATTATATTATATTCTCTGTATAGCAGAGACTAGACTGCTATTTTAGAGATATTTGAATTAATTTAATTCTTGAATGAAGAAGCTCTTTGAGCTGGCCAGGGAATACAGTGGTGGTGGGCCAGGTTCCAGTGCGATGGGAGCAGAGCAGAAGGGTGCAGGTGTGACTCTGAGGTTTGCAGGGCGAGGCCCAGGTGCTGGGATGAGGCACCCCAGAAAGCTGGCAGCTGTCCTACCTCTCATTCCCTGCTGTTCAGGCTCAGGTTCTCAAGACATCCAGTACAAAGAAAGCTCCAGTAGTCAGTTTTAATTTCTAGTACAAGTGACAATTATGAATCCCCGATAATGTCTCCATGCTGATGGAAGAGGCCAGAGGAATGAAATGGAGGTTAAGAGCAAGAAACGGAAGTTAAATGCATGCTTCCTCCACCCAGCACCCAGTAAGGTTTAGGGGCAGCTGCTCTGAGCCTGTCCTGAGAAACTCTGACTCTAGGTCCAAAGGTGACTCCTGAGCAAAAGGCCCCATACAACTGTATAAACTAGATGTTATTACTCAACATTTTCATATTAGGAAACAGAACTTCAGAGAGATAAGTAACTTATCCAATGTTATCCCAATAAAAAGTGGTAAAGCTGGAATTCACACATAGGTTTCTCTGCTTCCAGAGCTTTTCCTGCTACTCCATACAAAACCAAACAAACTGAATTTTCTGTACTTCCTACAGAGTTCTTTCGTACTATGATAACCGTCCCGTGCATGGCTTTATTACAGCATTTCTCTGTACTGAGATTCAGCCCTTTTGTTCTCATTTTTCTCTAGAAGATGGCTTGTCACTGACCACAGGAAGCCGGACCTTGGCCACGATCTGTTTATAACAAGTTAAAGAGGTATAGCATTACCCAGAATAATGACAATCAGAGAATTACAATTGTTTCTTTTACTGACTAATGTTGCCAAAGTTCTGATGAAAGAATCAGATGAAACTACATCCTGTGGACCCAAATTATTAGGCTGATGATGCTTTTCTACAGTGACTTCCCATTCATAAGGTTCTCACCATGGGCCAGTTTCAGGAGGCAATACATCTGGCCCTTGGGTGTGAGAGGGGCACTGGTGCAGGACGCTGACGGAGTCAGCAATGTCAGACAGAAGCCAGAAACTTTCTAGACAGGACCTTTATTAATTTGCTTTTTTAAAATATTGTTAGAATTCCAAGAATATTTTGGAATACTGTTAATTCATGTAAAAATTGTTTTAGATGGGTATAGATGTAAAACTAAAAAAGTGTAAGTAGCTATTCCAAGCGAATTTAGAAAATCTGCAATACAAGCTTATTCAAGAAGATAATTTTCCTACTGTGTATACTTGACAGCCAGGCCACCACATTGCACCACTTCTAGGCTCCACTCACACAGCTTTTCTAACACCCTGCCTGGAAAAACATAATAGAGCAAGGTTCACACTTCTTTACATACTTGTAAAAACATCTTAGGTTAGTGCTAACGTAAGATTAATACATTGTTTCTAAAAGGCCAAAACACTACATTTTTCCTGGGAATAAATATTGACAACTCTAAAATTTAAGTAGTACACTTGGCTAGGATTACAGATTTTAAGTAACCTGTATATCTTTACAATATTGTTCTATACATTTTAATATCTTTCACTTTTCTTAATGCCGCCATCTTATGATTTTCTTCTTTTGGATGCTAGTAATTAGTACATGAATTTCTTTGTTGTATGATCTCTCTTCATTGCTGGTGCAGTAGAAGAAAAGTAATATGCCTAACATCTTTTACAAAAAATGCTTTCTTGCATTTGCTGTTTGCATTTTTGTGGGCGATAGTGTCTTCTCTATGTCTAGTGATTGTTGGTATTCACAGACGACAATGTCTTGATGTCTGCCCAGGCCGGCGTGCCTCACGATCCAGCCCTCACTGAGACCACACACAGACTTTCCAGTAGCTCACAGAAGGTCCTTTTGCTTTCAGCACTTCTGGGTTCTTTATCTCATGCCATTTTTGTTCATCTCAGGTCACCACCCTATCTCTGTACACTGTAATCTATTACAAGCAGGTATAGCAATTCTTCTGCTCTCACTTTCCTGCCTTTGATGACGCCGTTATAGCTGATTGTACGTCTTAAATTCACCTTTCTCTCACTCAAGTCTAGGCTAGTTGATACACGGTCCTGTTCAGGCAAGATCATCATTATAGTACTATAATTTATTCTACATTTATGGCAAACCATGCAAACTGTTGATGCCAGTAAAGCACACAGATTTGGCAAGCACGACATTTGCAGTCACGTGACAGGGTGGATACAGCCAGTATTTCTAAGTCTTGGCTTGGCCTAATGCCTAATGCTACATTGATGTCATACTCCAAGCTCCTTGTAACACTTTTTTATATATTTTAGACCTAGTCCAACAATGCCAAAATAGAGGAATTCTGAAGAAAATTTGCTCAGCATTTCTATTACTATAAAGATATTTGTGTTTAAGAATACACTTTCAGGGGGCCGACCCCGTGGCCGAGCGGTTAAGTTCCTGCCCTCTGCTTCGGCAGCCCAGAGTTTCGCCAGTTGGGATCCTGGGCGTTAACATGGCACCGCTCATCAAGCCATGTTGAGGCGGCGTCCTCCCACATAGCACAACCAGAGGCACTCACAACTAGAACATACAACTATGTACTGGGGGACAGTGGGGAGAAGAAGAAAGCAAAAAAAAAAAAAAAAATTGGCAACAGATGTTAGCTCAGGTGCCAATCTTATAAAAAATAGAATACACTTTCAAAGAGGGTTAAACATACCAACACAAATGTCTGGCTTCAAAGGTCAGGATCATATCTGACCCAGACTCACTGCTGAGCCTTCTCTGACTCTGCACATGATCTAGAATCTTGAGCACTTTTAGGGTAAAGACACCAACATACAGCAATCCACAAATGGTGGCTCAAGCTCTGATTACGTATTTCACATTAATCGTTTTATCACCCAAGCCGGCTCCAGTATTCAGGAGACTTTTCCAGCAGGATCACGTGCTACCATTTAAGGTGAACTAGACAATCAGTTGATGCTAGGTGGTGCTAGGAGATTCTTAGAAGACGAGAAAGACATGCTAGGCTTCATATTAAACATATAAATGTGAGTCCATCAACAAGACAATAAAGATGGAATTTTACATACACAATCTTATTTGCTCCTGCATGATACTATCAACCCCCACTAAGATGTCTTAAAGCAGAATCTAGACCATCTTTACAAAATTCCTAAATTAGCTAGAGGCATTGTGGTGAGAGTAAATAACAGGATTTCTATCTAGCAAATTTATTTTGGGATATACATTTTTTAGTGAAAATAGTTTTATAACCCCAGGAACATCATAAAAGCCATAATATTTTCTCTTGGAAAGCAGCCAATATTCAACTTTACTACTTAGAAAAGTATCCTTTAAAAATACATCTAAAAGTATCCTATTAGAAAAGTTTAATATACTGGTAACTCAGGTTAATGAATATTAGTTGCTCACCAAACCATATTTATTTTTCAGATCTGATTATATGGTCTTTGATACTAATACATATCTAAAGATAAATGAAACAAAGTTTACTTGGAAACCTTTTAAAATTTTTCTATATAGTCAATAGAATGTTGAAAGGTATATTTTTTATATTTACTTGCCAGCAAAATTACTATACATTTTCAAAAGTTTCCAATATATTTTGTTTTTCTTCATTGTAGTAACTTCAAGTCATGCTGAAATTTCCTATTCTTCCATAATGTTAACAAATGTTTGGTGTATTTCAAGAATAATTCCTTGAAGAATAATGACAAGTACATACTTGCCCATGAATTGTTTTTTTTTTTTTTTTTCCATTTTAGGAGCACAAACATTAGGTAGTTCACATGAGTAAGTGCAATTCAAAAAGGTCTTCTGCTACTCTAGGGAATTAAATTCAAAGTGAGATAGAACTTGCTTCCCTTTATAAAAGTCCTGGCTGAAAATTAATACTTAGTTCTTATGAGCTTAGAGTGTGATACAGAAATATATATTCCTCTAAATTATCCTCATCATGGAATACCCATCAACTCAAATGATCATAAGGTTAACGGAATGCTCAGTGGAACTGTAAGATTCACTCAGTCCCTCCTCCAAGATCGTCTATGGAGCTGCAGTCTATGCAGTATTAGACTTTCTTTTTTCTTTACGGAGGTCACTTTTGGGACACTCAAATTAAGCCATCGCAGTGCCATTATAGACGAATTGGATTTTCTGCTCCTTGCAATTCAAAGAGCCCTCCTAACTCATCTTCTATGTATTAGGTGGTACTTCTATGGCAGTATTGGGTATTTTGGGGCAGAGGGAAGTACAGAAGCAAAAGACAAGTAATTATAGCATGGTCCTTTCCTTGGGAATTTAAAATTTGATTAAAGAGATAAGCTATAATACAGAAAATCCCAAAGACTACAATCCATGATATCTTCCTATTGCTGGTAAGTAGGTCTGGGAAAGCTACTGATTTCCTGGTAGTATTTCACTCTTATCACTGACAGTGTTGGTGAAACTCCTTCTCCACCTCAGCTTTTATTGAGGCAGAAGAGTAAACACAGCAGTTGACAAGTCAAATAACACCAAGAATGATTCAACATGAATCAATTTACTATAAAAGTTACATTTCATAATTACTACATAAAGCAAATACTTTAAAAATAAAGATCCCATGGGGCTACATAATACAAATAAGAAAAGCATATAAAGGGGTTCTACTACAATTTCTTAACATCTGATTTATTGAGGTTTTGTGCTTCTCACATGATTAAAGCTTCATAACACTGACCTCACTTTTCCAAATTTATTCTCAGATAGTAAGTAGTTATAGGGTTTAAAAAACAAATTCACATGTGTTTTCTGTTATTAGGAGTAAGACACTGTCAAACAGATCTTTTAACTTCATGAACATGTTCTTTTCTTGATGTTTAGAGAAACCATTATGAAAATCTGTTTTTCTCTATCCGCGAAACCAACCTAGTGTCCGATTATATTAAATGATGAGGTAAATGCCTTCATCCTGCCTGCTCTAGCTGGTCCTTATTCATTTCTTCAAATCTTCTGTTTAGGTGTGCTATTCCCTAGTGGGCGATCTTTAAAATATATGAAACAATTCACTGTACAAACTAAAAAGAAATTAAAGAAACAACACAATTTTTTTATCTAGGCAAAATACATTTCCTCACCTGGCAACATAAACATGATTACCAAGAAGGAGCATGAAAAATGAGACAATAAAAATTCTCTGAGAGAACTTCTTGAACAAGAGGGTGTAAAAGCAGCATTTTCCCTCTGCAAGAAACCATCCTAAAACAACCGAGAAGAAAGGATAAACTAAACGCCAACAATGTAAAATAGTATTATTTCTTTAAAATGGGAGGTGGAAGGGGGAACATAGGTGAGCAGCAGTAAAAGCATGTTTCTAACAAAAAGGAATACATGTTTTCCAAAGTACTTATGGAACAGTCCTTGAAAGAGACCACATATTAAGTCAAAATAAAACACCAATGAATTTCAAAGATGGAAATACTATACACAGCATGCTCTGATCAAAATGCAATGCACCTAGAAATTGATCAAACCAAAAAAAAAAATTGTTACTTTTAAATTATTCTTTTAAGTAACTCCTGCATTTAATAGGACAGTTAGAGTGAAATCACAGAAAATATTAAAAGCATTAATATGGAAAACACTGCATACCATAATCCACGAGATGCAGGTAAAGCAGCACTCAGAAAAAAAATCATAGCCTCGAAAATAAGTATTAATAGAAAATAAGGAATAAAAGTTATGTATTCACACTAAAGTGTTGTAAAAGGACACAGAACTATGATTAAATATATGTAAACAGGGGCTGGCCCCGTGGCCGAGTGGTTAAGTCCGTGTGCTCCGCTGCAGGCGGCCCAGTGTTTCGTTGGTTCAAATCCTGGGCAGGGACATGGCACTGCTCATCAGGCCACGCTGAGGCAGCGTCCCACATGCTACAACTAGAAGGACCCACAACGAAGAATATACAACTATGTACTGGGGGGCTTTGGGGAGAAAAAGGAAAAAATAAAATCTTTAAAAAAAAATAAAAAAAAAATATATGTAAACAACATAAAGCTTTATTTTAAAAAGGCAGAAGACAGGAATCTTAAGACAAAGTCAGAAATTAGAAAATGCACAAAAACAGCAGAAACAGCAAATAAATTAAAAAGCTCATTCTGTGGTAGGGAATAATCTATAATCAATATACTTCAAGCTAACATAATAAAAAAAAGAAATAAAAATCAAATATATAAAATTAGAATAAGGTTGAGCAATAGATACAAAAGAAATAGGAACATCATAAGCAACTACCTTTCACAATTCTTTCTATGTAAATCCAGTAACTTGAGTTAAGTGGACAATTTCCTAAGAAAATAAAATTCATCAAAACTGAATCAAGATAGGAAATCTAAACAGACCAATTTCTATATAAGCAAACAGTCATTTTTGGTTTGATAATAGTGTAACTAGTTTTAAGTAAACTTTAGGGATCATTCCAGAGTATTTCAAAGAACAGTACACATTCCAAAGGGTACACAAAGTTTTCCAACTATCCGAAGGCACAGAGAGTTAAGGAAACTAATGTCCATATGTACTCCTTTGCAAAACCGATCCCCCTGAACACAAGCCCATTGCTCCCCTCCACCTCCATCTTTTGGTAAAACAAAGGTAGAGCTCTCACTTGTGAGGACTCCTACTACACTTCACTACCTCAGGTGGCAGACTCTCTAAGGTGACAAAAACAAAAAAGCCAACATATGGGTATCTACTCAGCCTCCTTGAATCAAAACACAATAAATCCATGGTAGGTTTTCATGTCTTTCCCTGTTGTATATATAATTCTGTTAACAGGGTGTTAGAAAAGGGATATTTTGGCCAGTGTTGGGATGTTCTGAATTCAGATAGCCAGGATGATCTCATGCAGTCTCATGGCTCTAAATGCCATCTGTACCATAATCCCAGATTTACATCATTTCCCCCCTTGCTCCTCCGTTCTCAATGCAGCCATCAGATTTCTCCTTCTCAGCATTGAGTTAGATCATGTCAGAAGAAGCGAAAATCCTTTCAGTTCCTCACAAGGCCCCACACCATCTGGCCCCTCTCCTCTCTCAGAGCTCCTCGACACTCTCCTCCTTACTCACTCTGAGCGCTGAACCTTTGTCCTGCTGTTCCTCTCAACTGATCACTCTTCTACCACGTGCCTCACCTCCTCAGCTCTGCCAGGCCCTTACTCAACAGGGTCTGCCCACGTAGGCTTATTTAAAAGTGAACCCTCCACTTCCTAGCCCCAGCATGTTTTATTTGTATCTATAGCACACGTCACCCTCTGAAACACTGTGTATATTATACAGATTTTTATCTTGTTTATTCTCAGCCTTCCCCCTTTAAAAGCATGTTCCAGGAGGCCAGGGATGACTGTTTTCCATTGTGTTTACAGTTGAATCTCGAGTGCCTAGAACAGTGCCTAACACATAACAGGTGCTCAAAAATATGTATGGAATGAATACGAAATTGTACCCATATTTATTGATCACTGTATTACTGGATTCAGATTTAGGGGGAGAAGAGAGTAGACTGTGTTACATCAGAGGGCACAACTGGATCAACTCACAAGGTAGCCACGAAGCTTGGATGGGCTAGGGAGGGGTATGAAGGCTAGAGAAAATGACGTGATAACGACATGGTCTGGGAAATCACTGGGTTTTGATGGAGGATGGGGAAATGTCTGTGGGACATTTGAAGCAGATGAGCTCCAGACTGCTTCTTAAGGTTGCACAGAGCTGAGAGTAGGGCCTTGAAAGAAGAGCACCTGGGAAGAATTAGAAAAAGGTCAAGAATGTTCTCTAAGAAGAGCAAAACTGGCTGCTACCCTGGTGACAGTCTGCCACTGTGTTCCTCACTCACCGTCTTTAAGGATCTATGTAATTTTTGATTTCTCTTTCTCCTCTATCCACAAACTCTCAGTTACCAAGGCTTAACTATTTTTTCCACGTCATGAAACCAAACTGTCTACTGCATGATTTTGCCTAGTATTTCAGTAGGTTCTCCCAATCTTAACGAATAGAGTTTGGTTGGCAATTTGCTGCTTCACTTGTCAGTGTATAAATAACCCGCCCTTCCTTTTCCTAATTAGCAAAGACCTCAGTGCTTCCTCCCCAGGGTACTGTATGTGGAAATTTGCAAAATATCCCGGAGATTGTCCTTTAAGAGTTAATATAATACATTCACATTTTGAGATTTGGCAAAGGTTTGAAGCCAATACTTAAGATTAAAAAAAAAAAAAAAGCATACAACCATGCACAAAGAAATGAAATATCTTCAGAAGTAGAAGCCAGTACTTCCTTCTTTTCACAGTTTTATATGAATAAAATAGAAATAAAGCCATAGTCTAGACCTTCATTACTAATGCAAGAAGAGCTAACTGTTTGGGATGGGATGAGCAGACGTGTCATAAAGACAGAAGAATGTAAACGCGTCAGAGCATATCCAAGCACAAAGGCCAGCCACTACACGCGTCTTCAGGACCTTCGCCTTTAAGAGACAACTCAGAGAAGGAGGCAAGCTTGTTCTGAGATGTGTACATATTCCAAACAAGACATTCATTATTACTTTTTAAATTTCCTAAACCTCTAGTTATAACAGGGTATAGGGTGTTTCTGTAATGGGACATCTCACAAAAGTGAAACAATTTTGCAAAAGTATGCCCTCACCCAGTCAGAGCTCTTCGACACAGACCAGGCATCAGAATCATCCGCAGGGAGTTTTCAGAAGTCCGCATGCATCTACCCAACTGTGTATGCATTCAGATATATAGCAGCTATTCATTTGAGGGTCTCCTATGGACAAGGTTCTGTGATTAAAAATGAAAGAAGAAGATACAGTATCCTCCCTCAGGGAACTCACCATCTAGTCTATAGAGTGTAGTGGTGGAAAAGCAGGTGCCAAGTGGTATGGATTGAATTGTGGTGCCCCCTCCAAATTCAAATGTTAAAGCCCTAACCCACACTAGCTCAGAGTGTGGCTGTATTTGGAGATAGGGCCTTTAAAGAGGTGACTAATTTAAATGAAGCCTTTAGGATGGGTCCTAATCGAATCTGACTGGTGCCCTCATAAGAAGAGGAAAAGGCACCAAAGATGCATGAGCACAGAGCAAAGGCTGGGTGAAGACACAGTGAGAAGGCAGCTGTCTGTAAGCCAAGGAGAGAGGCCTTAGGAGAAATCAAATTTACCAACACCTTGGTCTTGGACTTCCAGCCTTCAGAACTATGAGAAAATTCTGTGGTATTTTGTTATGGCAGCCCTAGGAAATGAATACATCAGATATGTAAATATATCTGATACAAAGCAACAGCTGACAATATAAGGGATGTGGGAACAACAAGCAAACAAAGTGACCTTTTCTGGTGGGTCACAGATTCAAGATGGTGATTTGAATTAATTTACATGGATAACATTGTTCCCTAAGTAAGAATTTTATCCAATTAATCTTGATTAATAATAGCTAACTTTTAGTGAGTACTTACTATGTGCCAGGGACTAAACTAAACATTTTACATGTATTAGCTTATTCAACCTTCACTGCAACCCTATGGGATCACTGCCGTTATTATTTCAAATTCACAGAGGCAGACACAAAAGCTGAGAGGTTAAATGCCTTTGCCAAAGTCAGAGGTTCTAGAAGAGGTGGAGCTGGAGTTCAAGCCCAGGTAGTATGACTCCAGAGTCCTTACTCAGAACCGCTGTGCATCCTGCACTAACAGTGTTCTTGAGTTTTTTAGTAAAAGGTTCTCTAGTGAAAGGTTTTTATTCCAGAAAAACATACCATTCCACCGGAAATCTTCAACAAGTCTTATCAAGAGTGTTCCCCTGCCAAGTGTTAAGAGATACAGACTGTGTAGAATTTCCTAGCTACATTTGAGCCTGGAATACGTTTTTGTTTCAGTGTCTCTCTGTAACAAATATTCTATGAAACATAATTTCTTAATTATTGGACTAGTTGTGCCTTTATAAACACTGTGACTATACCATATGGTACTGGACTTGCTTGTTGAATACAAGAAGACTAAGGTTAGCAATCTAACCCTAATCCAGCACTGATGTAACCACAGGCCCATTTAGAGCCAGTTTGAACAGACCCCATCTCTCTCAACAAAGTGATCAAGGATTGTCTTTCAGAAAAACTGCAAAGTCACATAACCACAACACGTGCAAAAGAAGAATTGTGACCTGAAAGAACCTCAGAACCAAAGATCCTTCTTCCCACGGAACCCAAGGACCCAGATACAACTGGAACTTGAAAGTCGGACTATCATCAGAAGGGAGGGGTCCGTCCTTCAGGAAGACCTGGTGTTAAAATTCCTTCCCCACATCATGCAAAAATGTTCAGAACCCCATCATAAATGTCTAGAACTCTGTTATAAATGTTCAAAATGTTACCATAAATGCCTGAAGCCCACCGAACAAAACCTGTCCCACCAGTGTTTCCGCTTGCCATCCTGTTCTCCCAAAGCTCTTAAATTTCTTCCAAAATTCTGATTCAGGGAGACAGATTTGAGGGCACATGCCCCGTCTCCCTGCATATCGAGCTCACAGAATAAAAGCTGATTTCTCCCCCCAAAGGCTGAAGACATACTTAATGGGCTTGTTTATGCGCATCGAATAGAGAATCCCAATTTTGTGCGGTAGCACTGGGAACCCTCCATTTGGGAGAAGACAGAAAAGCACACTGTCCACCACTGGGGCCCAAGAGAAACCCTCAGGAGTCACACTCACTCTCCCCGCTTCTGCTTCTCCAAGCCCTTCTGACGGCTGCCACCAGAGAGCGCTAAGCCAACAACTCCCAGTAGGCAATTGTTGCAAATACAGATCTCACCCCAACTCCTGTGCCTCCCTCTTCTACCAAGTATTTTTATTTAGTAGGTCTAGGGTGGGTCCAGAAAGCCATTCTTTAACTTTTATAATGATTCTGATTATCTGCCAAGTTTGGAAACCATACTGTTGACCAAAACTTGTGGATTTTTCAGGACACTTCAAGCTTTAATTATTTTGTGCAGATAGTTATTAGATCATGTGATCTCAATTAGGCTTGGAAATGCACCCTTTTGTACTCCAATCCAGACCTACCCTTACCCACGCCCAAAGTAAGCCAGGCACCAGAACCACTCTCCTTTCCCTCACACACTTAAAATCCCTTTATGTAAAACAAAGGTGCTAGATGCTGATTTGATTAAAGTAGAGTTTCTAAGACGTGACTGAGCTTCAGCTGAATGCTGCCAGCGGTTCACGTGAATTTCAAAATCTCCTAAAGTAAGCTCCAAATGGGAACATCATCCAGGGACATTTTTCAGGTATAGGCTTTCTGTTATTCTTGATGTATACCAAGTTATTTTAAGTCTTTTTACAAAATAGTAGAAAGAGGCTCAATTCATAAAACAGCAAACTTGGCCTCTCACATTGCAGAAGCCAAAGTAATGATGTATATTAAATAAGCTGATACTGTTATTATTACAAATGTCAAGTTCATTACAGCAGATGTTTCAACTGAAAAGTACTACCTATTAAAATCAAACAACCAATATGCCCTGAACTTACATTTGATTTAACGTGTCAACTTCAAAGCTCAAGGGAGACAATCAGAACTCTCTTCTATGTAATTGTCATAGGATTGTTATGTAACAAAGCATCAGGTTTCAGTTCTTATCACTTGCTAGTCACGATAATTAAATGTGAATGAAGAGTTAATAAATGATACAGTTGGAGGCTATAAAATATACTATAAAATACTTCTACAATTTTGTGCATATTGCTGGAGGAATCATTTTAATTTCAAAAATAGATGACATTACTATCAAGAAAAATTATTCAAATGAATGGAAGTAAGGAAATAAGGCAAAAAAGACAATTGATTTGTTAATGTCAGGCTAGACCATAAGCCCACTATATGTCCACTGACTCTCAAGAGAAATATGACTTCATTAGATTTCCTCTGCTTTCTATTCATCAGGGACCAGACATTTTACATCTCTTAAAAATAGGCTTCCTATTTAAAAAAAAGGATAAAGTGAGATGATTTACATTTTCGTCAGGTTGAAAACATAACCCAAATGTTACAGTTTTATTACTCTGTAGGGTATTAGCCAATATGGTATCTAATGATCAACATTATGTTAGCATTCCTTTTTGATCTCTGAGTATATAAAATTCCATTTTCATATCCTTTTTTGAACTAGTTCTGTCATCCTGCTGATTCCTTCATTAATTAATTAGGTAATTGATCTTACGAAAATGCATATAGTATTGCATCAGAAAAATATCTAATACTAGTCAAGGAATTGGGTAAAAAAATAAGACAAAGTTGCAACCACTACCAGAAAGGGGTAATACGCAAAACTCCCCAAAAGGATCTGTAGTGAGAACACACAGTTTAAGTGAACACTTAGTTGAAATTGTTGAAAGAATGTCTCTCAAAAGTTGTACCAGTGACATCTTAAAAATATGGATTACTTCAAAGAGGCATCTGACAAATGCCCTCCATATGATACTGAGATGAATTATTGAGGGTGGTACGTATTCCTGAAAGCCAGCTTTAGGGTACATCTTTAAAGTAGATCAGGCAATTTTCAAGTGGCTGGGTCATCAAAGGCCTTTAAACCATTTTGTTCTGTTCAAAATTTGCAAATGTACCCCTGTCCTGGACTAATGGCATTAGGAGGAACAACGTCTAACGGAAGCTACTTATAAATAACAAGCTGACTATAAAGTCTTGGACAGGTTGGCGAACATATTTCCGAGTGGAAAGTTTAATTTTTTGTAAAGATCCTGTAGATTACTATTTATATTTGAGCATGATCTAAATAGTCTGGAAGCATCTGAAGCCTATATCTCATCTTCACCATGTACATAACCATACAGTCTTGCTTTAAGCATTTCCCATTTTCACTCTACTTGATTCTCACTCCACAGATGAATGATTACAATAAATTCTCAGTCTCTCTCCTTCTTCCACCCTGACAATATTCTGTTCTATCTCACCCAATAGGTTCCCCTTAATTTCTTTCACAGATAAAGGTAGTAAGTTGCTTTGATGGGGTAATGCGCATCACTTTTGCGGTCTACCTTCCATTCCTCTCTCTGGGAATAGTAACTTCTTTCCATTTTGGTGGCACAACCCCATCCTCACCGTTTGCTGTTTTAGTGTGACTATCAACCATGGCTGAACCACATGAAACTGCTAATTTTGTAGGTCCAACGTGGTAGAATATTAACAAATTCATGAGATTCAACTCATATTATTCTTTTAATAATACTGACTTAATCCAATCTTCTATCAAGTGTACTATTTAAAGTTTTACTAAGTATATTACTTAAAGTTTTATTACTAGTTATAAATTTAAAATTTACTTTTTTCACAGCAGAAGATAAAGTATTTGGTTTGCTTGAACTACATATGTAGGACAAAACTAACAGGTCAACCAGGCTTCTCAACACACTGACTGGAAACAGCTTTTAGAGAAGATAATTCAAAGAAGAACTTAAAATCAATCCCACAGCAAGTAAAATCAACTTTTTTTCCAAGTGGTTCAGTCACACGGGAGCCAAAGAAGCAGAGTGGCATTTTCTTTCTACAGGATATGTGCAATCATGCTGCTTTAAAGGGAAGAAATAAGATAAGCTGATTTTATTTTCACCAGTGGAAAAAAAGTTTCAACAGAGCAGCTTTCATCGGCTCAGCATGGCCAACAAAATAACATTACCAACGAAAATACAATAATAGATTAGCTGCACAATCTAGGCATTTTGTTTTCAGAAGGACTTCTCTAACTCTCTCCCTTTAGAGAACCATGAATGCAGGCTTCCTGTGAAAGAAAAGTCCCCTGCTGTTTTTTCTGCTCCTGCAGAGAGGACTTGCAAAGAATAAAGTCTTTTTCTTTTTCTTTTTTTTTTTTTTCCAGCTGGAGATCAATTGGTGTGGGGACCGCCCTGGTTGCCAGGAAGTTTTCTTTTCCCCCATCAGCTGGAAGGGGTCCTCAGTCCCACTCCCTGACCAGAGTTTGTGCCAAATGGATAGCTTTCGAAGACGAAATCAGAAATAGACTATAAAGTATGCCTAAAAAGCTGCAATTGGCTATTCAGACGGAAAGTCCATCCCCTCCATCCAGCTGTTTCCTTGTCCCCACATTTTGGAAGGAGGGGAAGAATGCCCTTTCCAATTTGGCTCCTGATTGAAAGCTAGGACTGTGGCTGTCTCCTTTGCTAAAAACCCTCCTTTTGTTTTTCTTTTTTACTGTCAGAAAGCCTGCCTCAGAGGAGTGCACTGTGCATATCAACAAAGAAAAAAGAGAGCAGAGATGATTGAAACTGAAGATTTTTTTCCCTGTCATTTAAAGGGTTCTCTGTGAATCATGCCCCCTTTGTGATTCCATTTCAAAACACATTCTTTGCCAATTCCAAGCCAGTAGGCCTTTCCTTAGCGATCTGGCCAGCTATCTTGGAGTGTGGCTCTGTCCTCCTTGCAGAGCTGAGACATGTAAAAATTCAAGGGAGCCTGTTCCCTGCCCAGATCAGCGGAAGGTAAGGCACATGAGGAGGGGTACAGGAAAGAGAAGAGGGGATGAGAGAGGAAATGATGCTATGGCTTGGCTCATAGTTGAACTGGGCAAAGTTGAAAGCAACGATTCTGGTGTATCTCCTTAAATTTGGGGGCTAGAGCTACAGTCATAGAAAAATGAAGAGGAGAGAAATGAATATATGTATATAGCCCTTTGAGGTCTTTGTTGTAACGATCTACCTGAAACCACACATTATTTTAAATTATGATCCTCTATTTCACAAGAAATATTGTGTAATTTGGTTATTTTTTTCTATTTATTTTTTTTTTTTTGCTGAGGAAGATATGCCCTGAGTTAATATCCATTACGATCTGTGCCAATCTTCTGCTATTTTTTAGTATGTGGGCCACCAGCACAGCATGGCTGCTACAGAGCGATATAGGTCTGTGCCTGGGAACCGAATCCAGGCCACTGAAGTGGAGTGCACTGAACTTAACTGCTAGGCCACTGGGGCTGGCCCTGAAATTTGTTTTTAAAAAGTTAATCTTTCAGGGATCTTTTAGAAGATGAAATGAAATGAGAATTGAAAAAAATTTCTGTTAGGCATTTATTTAAAAACGTGTTTCAAAACAAGTATGAATCTTACTTAATAAGATACAACTAGGTTAATCAGGGAAACAAAACATCTTAACAAAACAGTCAACCTTGAGATGTGCATGTGGTTCTTACACCAGAATGACTATTAGTTAATTACTAACAAATTAACTTTCTAGACAAAAGATGGACTGCTTAAATAGCACTGTATAAGAAACAAGGATTTTTTAATTAAGCTTAACATCATGTAACAGATGTTAGGGTTTTTTTTTTCTCTACCCCAAGGAGGACTACAATACTCTTTGAGATGACAGTTGTCAACTGTGCATGTGTGTGATAAATTATAGAAGCTAAAACATACCATTATTATTTAATAATCCATTTTAATATCGCTATCATTTAAATACCACCTGTGAGAAAACTGTGTAAATTTGGCAATAAAAAATACACAATCAAGGAAAAAATACAGCAATCAAGGCTCAGAATTTTTCACTTTAAATACAACTACAATTTTTAAACATGCCCTATCACTTTCATTAACTACAATTATTAGAAGAGTAAGGCCAAATATAACCAAAGATGCAACCTGAGTTTATTTCAAGGATCACCCTACTTTTCATCCAACCTCTTCAGGCCCACTTCCCCCACTCCATCCCAGCACACTCAGATTACTTTAAAAACAGAAAAATTGTTTCCTATATTAGCTGTTTAAGTCTGTTAACACTGACATTCATTTAGACCATGGAATTTCCTGTGCTTCAAATTAAACTGAATGTTTGACTGTTGGGAAAGAAATTTCCTGTGAAGAAAATTACATTATGCCCTTGTTCACAGCTGAGATGCACATTTTCTAATGTGGAAGGCAAAAATCATAGAAAGGAAGTTGCTTATGAAATAAGATCTTAATTTTGTTAAAAACAGAATAGTAAGCCAAACCTACTAACAATAACACCATAGCACTGGCTACTATTGATTAGCAGTTATTAAAATCAATGTCATAAGATTCAAACAATACATCACTTGCTAAAAAGCTCAAAGTAAACTTGTGGAGCTGAACTCCCTTGAAGCGAATTGCTCAACTAGTGAAACGTCCTGCTGTAAGGAGAGCATGTCTAGAGCAAGACCCAATCCAGAATATGTCCTGTGCTGAGGATTCTAGGAAAGGATGAAAAATAAGTGCAACAGGAAGTACTCGCTGTGAAGTCATATACCACTACCTCCCTATAAAATAAAAATATGTATACTTTCATGACAATCAAGTACGTATATATTCGAACAACAATCAAAGGAACAAACTCGGGTAGAAACTACCCAACTCACTTACACTACTCTGCCATCCATAGAATTCTAGCAATAAAGAGAAGAGGATCCACCCCCTTGGTCTTGAATGTCTTAAATTAAGACAATTAAAAAGAAGCCTTTCTCACCTCTACAAATGCTCACAATGACATGTTAAGTACAGCTGTGCTTCTCAGAGGCTAGTACAGTCATGCGTCGCGTAATGACGCTCTGGTAAACAATGGACTGCATATATGACAGTTGTCCCACCAGATCAGTAGCATAGAGCTTAGGTATATGGTAGGCTACCCCATCTAGGTTTGTGTAAGTGCACTCTATGATGTCCCTACAATGACCAAATAGCCTAACGGCGCATTTCTCAGAACGTATCCTCGTTGTTAATCGACACATGACTGTCCTTGACAGAGAACACTTCTCGAAAGCAGAATTTTAAATTAAATTCTATTGCCTATATTTTATTTATGCCTAACAAGGAAAAACTTGAGAACAGTAAGCTTACAAGTGAATAACTAACGTATTGGACAGGAAATATAGATATCCATATTTGGATTATACCTGCACAAATGGAATACACAAATTTGCAGACAGTATGAACTGAAAAAAGAGTCAACTTATTTTGGAATAGAACATTTTAAAAGATCTTTGAGGGAATAAGGGTCTGGTGTTTTCTTAATCAGTTTAATAAATTTATTGCTGGCAATATATTTTGATGCTTTTATGCTTTAAATCTGATACTATGATAACATGGAAAGAATGTCTGGAACGCTTCATTTCTTAAGCACAAGTTTCTTAAATCTGCAAATTTGGGAATTCTTGTGTACAAAGAATAGGAAAAACTGGTCTGGTCTATAGCTCCTGTCAAAATAAATATTTCAACATCTCATGGCTATAAAATTGGCTGAAAAAGACTGAAAAACCTCTGTACAGTTTATTTGTCATTTTTTTAGTCCTTGATATCTGGGAGTCAGAACAAATGAAGAAGCCCCATCAGCTTTAGAGAGCGCGACACACAGCTTGCAAGAGTAAATGATTTATGGAGCCACAGGCCTGAGTTATGAACAGTCTACACGTTTGAGCTGTCTAGCTTTGGCGGGGAAAGAGACAAATGAGATTCTCGAAAGGTCTGCAAAATACAGAAAGGAAGAAAACAGACCAAAGTTAATAAGCTGCCTCAGATAGCAAATAATTAGACAGCAAAATATCTTTGACAAAAGGAAACAAGAACAGAAAGGCAAGAAAAGTCACCTATGGCAAACTTTACTGTATTTTCACTTTTTGATTTCTACCCATGAATTTTCCCATTTCATTCAAAAGACTATTGCCTAAATCACCATCCTATTGCCTCACACATTGTTATTGCTTTTTCCCCTGGCTTTTGTTCAATTTATGAATTAAGTTCACATTTTAATATTTCCATTAAGCCAGTTTTCCATGTTTTTTGCCTGAAGGAGTAGATCTTAGCTATAGCCTATTAACAGTTTCATTCAGTCCAGAGTTGGCCTGGAGAGTTTCAAACGGGGGAGGGAGACAGGCAGAGGCACCGCAGGATGCTGTGCTGGACCCCTCAGGCTAGGGGACATGTCAAACCTGAGATTTCAGATACAGTAGCTGAAGGCTTTAGGAAATGGGCCGAGCTTGTTGCTTCATAATATAAATTTAAAACTTAAGAAGCATGACTATTGGTCTCGCATTAAGCTAATATCTGTGATAGGTAAGGGCAAGCAGGTTTGAACTGCTGTTAGGACAAAAGTATTAGGTCATCATAAAGATTAGGTCCTCCCGTGAATCTCTGAAGTTTTAAAATAATGCTATTTTATGGAATAAGAGTGAAATAATCAGAATAGAAAGTGTAAAGATTACATATTAAACATATAGTGAGCATTCTTAAAACTGTCCATCACTGATGTCCGTCGATGCATTAGGCTGTTATTTAAATCAATGGATTTTCTATCACTCGAGGTGTTGTGTATGATTATAAATTGTTCCCAAACTTTTGATTTTACAGACCAGTAAAAATTTTATTATTGTATTTAAGAAAATAAAGGATATTTGATTCTAAGGAATAGTTAAAAATATTCACTAATTTCTGAGGGATAACAATGTGCTAGTCAACAACACCTCTTTAAAAATACTAGTATCTTACTTCTTCTCTTCTTCCTGTTTCTGAAATGGGAGGATGCAGCTGATCAGGGTGGGGCAAACCTTGCCAGCCATTCTCCAGAACAGCTTTAAGGGAACTGCCATTGCCTTTGCCTCCAGAAAACAGCCAAACGAGGGGAGTTTGTTGGATCTGCAGCACTCCAAATATTTAAATCTTAACATAAGGGTAATCTTGTTTGTTTAAATGTGTTCAAACAAATGACACAATGATGCAGCACTGATATGAAGCAATTGAGTGCAGACCATCAAGTGTCACAGCGAAATGAGGAGTTAAGTAAAGGCAGTTGAAGCTGCCAAATGTTCCAAAGGTGGGAACAGTTGGTGTGAAGCCTATCTTGAAAGATAGCCATGAAAGACTGTCACTCACATATCCGAGTATTACGGCAGAAGCTTCCTACTTGGAGAGTAGCTGTTTACAACCTAGGGTTATGCAATTTAAGAGGAAAAAAAAATCCCTCCAATTTAAGTAAAGAGGAAGGCATTTTTAGAATATATTATTCAGAACACTCTGATGAATGAAAGGCTCTCATAAATTACATTCGAAAACAGTGAAAATGGACATCTTTCCATTGAGAGATTGCAAAGCACTGAATCCTGTTGTTTGGTGGCACTGACTTCTAAACATTTTAAAAAAATTAATGTCTTTAAATGGAGCGTGCATTCTCTAGTTCCCCGAAGGCTCCAGCACTTTCCATGATTTTACCTCTAAGACCATACACTTTAAAATACCTGCCTGGCACTTGTGGACATTTGTGCTAATGACCCTTGGTCTACATTTACACTAGTTTTATCACAACAACGACAAAATTGTTGAGGGTTAGTACATGTTTCCACATACTATTCTACAATTTTCCTAGATTATACTTCAAATTAGATTATTTAAATTATATGTTAAATTATACTATTTAAATTACAATTTAAATATAGGAAATTATATTTCCTATAACTTTCCTAAATCATACTTTGAAAAAACCTTCATTGAAGAACTATACATTTTTCTCACCTACCATATGATTCTCCCAGCCCATTCCCCATGCCCACGGAGAGAAATTAAAGACGATTTTATCAGAGTGGCCCTGGCTCTGAAGGATCCTGTCCTTAGCTAAGAGATAGTAAGGATGGTTAATTACCCGATCAAGCCTACTCTTTCTGTGCCAAGAAGAAAATTATATTTCTGGCTGCAGTTGAAAGCAATATCCCTAAATTATTTGCTTCATTCTCCTTTCCACAGTTATATGTCGTAAAAGTATCAGAGTAAGTGTAGTTTGTTTGTAAGCGTTTTGCCAAATTCAATTAAACCTGCTGCTGGGCAGTGAGATTTTCTTGTGTGTAGTTTGTGAGCAGTACATCAATCAATTTTTCCAAAATTTTGTTTTCCAGACTTTTCCTTTAGGTAGATACAAAGTTTACTTACTATGTTCTCAAATGCAGTTAGCTGTTTCTTTCTGGTCTTATTCATAATAATTTGCCTACTTGCTCAGACCTGGTTGAGGATAATACTTTACATTTCTACAAAGCATCTCAGTCACACCAGAAACATCCAAAACGGCAATTTGAGTAAAGATGTACCATCCTTAGGTTCTGTACACAGAAGACTTACAAAGCTTTAAAATACACTTAAACGAATCAACTTAATAATCAACAAAATTAATTATTTTCACAAAAAATCGGAGGCTGTTTGAACATATATGGTCCAGTTTTAGGAGCTGAACGCAAAGCAATCCTCCAAGTTAAACAGCTGTTTTAAACATGCAGCTCTTCCGCTCTACTAACTTAACAGCTGGAAGAAATTACAGTCCAGAGAGACATGCGCATAATTTGAATTAAACAGATGCAGGCTGTGGAGAAAATCAAACATCTCAGGGTAATAGATGCAAACAATATTACCAAAACTCCAAGGAATTTTTTATTTGTTTTTTTTTTTTTTATAATGATGGCAAATGTTGCCGTTCTTCTGAAACAAACTACCTATACTAAGAAAAACTAGTGATTCTTTTCTTTTTTTTCCCTTTCAAAAGTCCAAAAGAAAACAGGCCAACTTCTAAATCAAAGCCACAACATAGTCATCTCTGTACTTTTCCATTTTATAACACTCTTTTGATATAATATATCGATTCGGTGCCAGCGTTGGCTGCCTCTCCTTCTATCAGATCCCACGCATTCTCTGATGGATTCACATTGTGCAGAATATGTCAAACCAATCACTGTGTCACATGCTGTGGGAGAATATGATGAAGGAGGAGTAAGAAATGACAGAAAGGTGAAGAGAAATACTTGTTCAGAAAAGAAGTAACTTAAATGTCGTTTTCCAATTCAAAATGTGTTTGACCCATTTTAATGTGTGCGAGCCTGCATTTAAGGTACAAAGTGCTAAACACTTAGAGCCAGATGGTGCCCTTTGGAATAAAAGCACTCTCAAATGGAATGTCCCAGGGAGCCTGAGTGTGCCCTGATGGTGACAGCATTTCCACCAGATTATGCCCTTTACTTTTACGGCTTTCCGTTTCGAGCTCTGTTTGTGCAAGTGTTTACACATCTTCCATCTAGAAATCAAGAGTTAGCATTCACACACTAGGTTGCCCAAACCCTGGGTATGAAAGTGATAATCCTATTTTTCATACATCATCACCTTCAGAGTAGACTTCTCAGTGCTCTGTGAACTCTTGATTATTGACATGAAACAAAATAAATATAAACATCAACAGGCATTCATAAAAGAGTCTGAGAGGTCCTCAAACAGTTAAACACATGTTACCACATGTTACCATATGACCCAGCAATTCTATTCCTAGGTATACTCCCAAGAGAAGCAAAACTATATGTCCATATAAAAACTGGTACACAAATATTCATAGCAGCATTATTCATAATAGCTAAAACAAATAAAAAATAAAAATAAAAATAATAGGTAAAATTGACTGAGCACTTAGAATATATTAGAAACAGCATTTTACATGTGTTTGCTCAGACTTTACACAAATACAATGAGGATACATATGTAAACAAATGTACAATAATAACACATTTATTATTCTCATTTCACAGGTGAGGAAACTGAGGCACAGAAAGGTTGAGCAAGTTCCTCAGCTGCACAGCCAGCAAGTTGCAGTCAGGAGGTTGAACCAGGCAGTCAGGCTCCAGAGCCTAGCTCTAACCCTAGAACCTCACATCACAAGGATACTTCCCCCAACATCAAAGCGTATGATGGGTCATCTTTGGAGGAAAGGTTATAGGTGGCGCTAATTTTCATTTTTATGCTTTTTGCTATTTTCAAACTCCTTATATACATAACTATGACCTATATGAGAGAAAGAGAGAAATGACCATTTTAAAAAGCTGCTGAACCAAGGGAATATTTTGCACAACAAGAAATAACTCCTAATTACCCTCCTAATTTTGGAAACTTTTAGGAAATTACAGAATAAAGCACTATAGTTAAAATACCACAGTGTGACATCAAAATTTTAGGCAAAAATTTAAATCAAATTGAATTATTTATCTTTTATTAGTTAAAAAGTTTGACCAAAACTTTAACTTTTTCATGCTGAGAAACTGCCATCTTAGAACGGCTGCAAGTTGGAAAATTTAGATCTACGGGTTTCACACTGAGCATGCACCTGTCACCTGCAGAGTCACCTGGAGAGCCTGTTAAGCATGCAGGTACCTTCCTGTAACGACCAGAGATTTGGGTAGATTTGGGGGGCCTCCCTCCCCTGCAGGTCTCAAAAGACTGCATTTCTAACAACCTTCCCCACCTTCATTCCAGAAGATTTTGATAAAGGGAGCCTATGGAAAATATTTTGAGAAATAATATCGTATCTCTATTATTTTTTAAAGGAAACATCCAAAATATTACACTAAAATTTAGAAAAGTTTAAAGAGAATAAAACTCTGTATGTTTGAGTCATGAAAAGCATAAGCAACATTATCGCCCACTAAAAGATAAGCAGAGGAAAATGAGAATATTTTAATAGTTTTAACTTAGTGCTTTTCTAGTGCCAGAAAAATCAGCAATGGCAGAAATTCTGGTGTTAATCCAGTTTTAATCTTCCACCTGTGTACTCTTCACTCTTGTTACTAAATTTTAAAAAACCAGAACTGCAAACGTAAGCCAAACAATATGATGGAGTTCAAGTTAAAACTGAGGTCAAATCCATTCCTCCAGTTCTGATGGTGAGGGGCAGCCCTCCCATGCCCCTTGCAGCAAAGATATGTTTGCAAGTAAAAGCCCCACCAACGGCATTCTCACAACCTAAACTGATGTCCAGAGAGAGTGTGCTTAATATTCAGATTATTTTTAACAACTTCAGGTCATTTCTAATAACTTTGAGAGGAAGGATACTCACTTCAAAAATTTATTATATACCATGTGTGACTAAGGACATACTATGAATTAGGAAGGAAGAAGCGTTTGAGTGCTTACCTTGTGCCCAGTGCTGTGCTGTGTGCTTTGCAAACTTTGTTTTATTTAACCCTCACAACATCATCAAAGTCAGACACTATTATCCCTGTCTTCTCAAGCAACGAAACTAAGCTGTAGGGACATTACTAATTTGCTTGTCACCCCATGATAAGTAGATGATGGAGCTAAGACTCAGTGCCAAAAATGTCTGTCATCTTTTTCCTACTTCGCCAGATCATCCTACCCTTGACGGAAAGGGGTGGTCTTGAATGTATATAACCAGCAACAGACCCAGATATGTGCCATTATCTAGGAAATAATAAGATATGGCAACGCTGATCAAGTAAACTACATTATGATCCCAGGTCAGACATAAGAAAATTATGAAACGCCTTTGATTTACCAAATACAAAGGATTCCCAAAGACACTGATGAATACACTTTACATCCAAAAGTTCTTGACCTTCATTAGAGAGTATCTAGTATGCTGATAAAAAGTAAACCTGGACCTAAAATTTCATTATCTTCTCCAGCATATTCCCTAAAGAGAAACAACTAAAATCAAATTGGTACCTGGCAAGCATTGAAACATAAAAGATTTTGATGATTAATTTTAGAGCAGAACTTTGCATATTTTTACCTGATTAATCTTTAATCTCAACAACACTCATCCAGAAAACAAGTTCAATCAAAAGTTAGCAAAATCGGGAGGGCAAAAGGGGTGATTAGGGTCACAGGTGAGGGGATGCACTATAATTAGTGTTCGGGTGGGGAACATGATGTAATGTATACAGAATTCGAAATATGATGTACATCCGAAAAAAATAAAAATTAAAAAAAAATTTTAAAAATCATATAATCCAAAAAAGTTACTGTAATTAAGTTATTCTAAAATTTAATTTTGTAAGCTGATCATGTATATGTTTTCTTGTTTTTTTTAGGAAGATTGGCCCTGAGCTAATATCTGTTGCCAATCTTCCTCTGTTTTATGGGGGATGCTGCCACAGTATGGCTTGACGAGTGGTGCTGTGTCCGCACCTGGGATCTGAACCTGTGAACACTGGGCCGCTGCAATGTAGTACGCAAACTCAACCACTATGCCACCAGGCCAGCTCCCAAAACTGATCATGTTTTATTCTTTACTCTGGATGCTAGGAGTCTCAAATCCAAATATGCATACTTACGTGAATAGTTGTGCAAGGCCTTACCAACAAAATGTTTTTTTTGCCTACTAAATCTATCAACTTAGTGTTGACCTTCAGTTCCTCTTCTGTTCTTATTTTTTTATTGTGTCATACACACAAATGCAGACAAATAACACTGCTTCCCAGGGGCTGGCCTGGTGGAGCAGCAAAGTGCACACATTCTGCTTCGGCAGCCCATGGTCCGCTGGTTCGGATTCCAGGAGCAGACATAACACTGCTTGGCAAGCCATGCTGTGGTAGGTGTCCCACATATAAAGTAGAGGAAGGTGGGCACGGATGTTAGCTCAGGGCCAGACTTCCTCAGCAAAAAAAAAGAGGAGGATTGGCAGCAGATGTTAGCTCAGGGCTAATCTTCCTAAAAAAACAAACAAACAGAAAAAAACACTGCTTCCCAGATATGTATATATCATCTTTTTAAAAATTAATTTTATTGAGGTACCACTTATGTGAATTAAAAAGATTTCACTTAAGTGTAGAGTTTTACGAATTTTTACAAATACATAAAACTTTGTAGCCACCAGGACAATTAAGAGACAGACAACTTCCATCATCTTCAAATGTTTCCTATGTTCCTTTCCAGTCAATTCTCTATCCCCCAACAATTCTGTGTTTGGGTAAATGCTGTCGAGCTATCCTTCTCTAGATGATGTTTATCTCGTGAAGAGTTTCATAGAAGTGGAATCATACCATATGTGCTCTTACATGTTTGGCTTCTTTAAATCAGCACAATGTTTTTTATATTTATCCATTTTGCTACATGAATCAGTAGTCTATTCTCTTTCATTGCTGCATAGTATTCCACTGCATAGATATATGGATAGATCATATTTTGTTTATACATTCACCTATTGGTGGACATTTCAATTATTTTCTGGTTTTGGCTATTATGAATAAAACTTCTATTAATATGCATGCAAAAAAAAAGTTAGCAAAATCTTACAGATGCTCAATGAGACAACAAATAACCAAAGAATCATTTTCAGGGAACACACACATATTATACTTGACGATTTAAACAATATCATAAATAATTACACCTTATTCACATTTGAAAAAATACATTAAAGACATTTAAACTCATAGTTCTGTTTTTTCGTTTGTTTGTTTTTGTGTGTGTGTGTTTTGGTGAGGAACATTGGCCCTGAGCTAACATCTGTGCCAGATTTCCTCTATTTTGTATGTGGGATGCTGCCATAGCATGGCTTGATGAGCGGTGTGCAGGTCCGCACCTGGGATCAAAAGCAGTGAACTCCAGGCTGCCAAAGCGGAGTGTGCAAACTTAACCACTATGTCACTGGGGTAGCCCCCATAGTCCTGTTTTCCTCATGAGTTTTATTTATACAGTTGTTAATTCTCAGTAACAGGGTGGAGGGGGCAATCTTCATTTACTAGATGTATTAATGAGCCCCAATTTGAGATAGCGATATTTTTAAGTATTCAAATTTAGTTTTGATATAGATTAAATACAGATTACGTATATTTTGATTTCACATTTTGATCAAACTGTAGCCACATTTTAAAATGAATCCTTAAAAGGAATTACTATGTCATCAGAATGCTATAAAGTGAAAAAGTGCTTTGCAAATAAGCACTTGAAAAATGAAGAATTACTCTTATTTAATTATAATGATCAAACAAAACTCCAGATAACAACAGGCACGATCCCATTAGTGTTTCTGGAAAGAAAGATGACATTATAGCATCCACACAGCCTTTTAGAGGAAGAATTATGAGATAATACCATGGGTTTCTTCTTTTCTTTTTCACTTTGGGGAGGAGTTAGCTAATAAAATGGGAATAACAAATTGCTTCCTTTAGGACCTCTATCTCATGGCATGGCTAAGGGATCTCGTCTAATCTTGGTTTCATGAGATAGTGTCACCATTTTCAAGCCAACACTTTATTTGTATATGGTTATGTTTGTACACGAGATGACAACTATTGCTAAATAGTTCTTATTGGTATTTGAAAGTTGACAGTGGTTTCCATGTGACTTTCAACTTTCCCTTTGATATATTAATTTTGTTCTTCCTTATTTTAGCTCCATAAAATTTTATCTATTATGCATCCTTACTTCAGTTTTTTGGTTTATTTTTATTTAATTTATTTATCTTTGTATGTGTGGTCAAAAATGACACAAATATGGCGCCTTCTACATTAACGCATCTATTCCGATCGTTGTATATTAACTATAGGATGTCTAGTTACTCATTAACAAATGTCTATTAAATAAATACTCCATGTACTTGCTGGATACTGTAAATAAACAAGAGAAGAATGATACAATTTAGTCACAGAGACAGCCCATTGCAAACAAAGAGGACAGAGTAAGTAAGGCAAAGGTATAGAAGAACGCATGGGTATCAACACACAATGCTGGCCTCTAAGTATGCAGTAATATGAAATAAAAGGCAATAACTTCAGAGCTATAACGTTAGAAGATATTCTAATAAATAAGGAAGCAATATCTAATTTTGTCAGGAAGGCTTATTCTTCAGGTTTGGGTGAAATCCTTCACTAAAACTGACTAACAAATATGGCTGCCTTAGCCCTCACACTTGGAGCTGTGCAGCAAATTCCAACGTGTGTCACTCAGAATTTTCCAGTCTCGTCCAACAGAAATTCTTAGTCTACATAACTGAGGCAGTTACTTAAGGAGACATTATGTGTGTGTATGTTTTCCTTGTTGACTTACAGGGTTCTGGAGTCTGTTTTCATATGTCGTGAGTTAGGTGGTGTTGGCACACATGTGCATGGAGAAGGTAGGGTTACTTACGTAAGATTTCTTTAATCAAATCCTCCAGCTTGAATCTTTGCTCCAAATGGCATTTCCGTCAGCTAAATACGCCTGTCCCTACTATACAACAGAAAAATTACTGTCAAGCAAGCAGTACATCATTGATGTAAATGCAGAGGCTACAGCATGAAATATCATAATTTGGTACTTTTTATGCTGGTGTACATGAACAGATAGCCTTATTTGGTTCTTTTATGTGGAGATCATCAGGAGGCAGGAAATGTCAGGAATACAATGGGTTCACATGCTTATCACAATTCTAGAGGTACTTTTGTTGCTGAGGAAGGTTGGCCCTGAGCTAACATCTGTGCCAATCTTCCTCTATTTTGTATGTGGGTCACTGCCACAGCATGGCAGCAGATGAGTGGTGTAGGTCCATGTCCAGGAACTGAACCTGGGCCGCCAAAGCAGAGTGTGCTGAAGTTAACCACTAGGCCAGGGGGCCAGCCCCTTGAGGTAATTTTTAAAAATATAAACTTCAGGGTCAGATGCAGACTCCTCTGAGTAAAAGATGTCCCAATATAGGACATTATGAGTCATAAGAAGGATTGAGGATCATTACAGAAAATACATAACAAGTGAAGTGAAAACGATTATTCTTGTAGTCTTTCCCTGATTCTTTGCCCTTTATTATTTCCAGTGTACATCTTAATACTACAAAGAAATCTGAAATTGAATAGATAGTCATTCCCTTATATACATCAGAGTAACTGAATATGCCATTGCCCAGCCATCCTGGAGTTACACTCCGGCATACTCCAAATGACCTGATTCTACCTGCACTTTCTCAACCAAGCCCTTACAGATATTTGGCTCTACAGCTGTCAGTCACTAGAGCTAAGTGTTGACATAATCGGTAAACAGGGCAGACTGCACGAGTGATTAACTCTGGCCACCTGAAAATGACTGAGCAAAGATAGAACCCTACTAGAAAGAGAGGGATTATGCTAGAAAATTCACCAATTCTGAAGAACAGTAATAGTTCCTTCCTCCTTTCTTCCTTTCCATTCTTTCTTTCTTTTGCAAGATATCCAGACAAGGTTCAGGTGCTATATAACTCAAGGACCTACTTTAACTTCATTTTGTGAGATTTTTGTCATGAATTTGCATTATCACACACAATGACAGGTAGTATGGGGTCTTATGTTGATATCTAATTTACTATGAGTAGGAGGCAAATGCCTGGTATCTGTAGTCAAACTATCTGCAGTTATAATCCAGTAGTTTCCTCGATTCTCAGATAATCTAGAGATGAAATGCTAATTCTAGGGACTGGTTGTTATTAGAAATGTAGGAAGGGTTTGAGACGTTAAATTAATTCAGCAATTGCTACACGGTACCTTATAGAAGACACCAATAATTGTACCAACTAATAGCTATTCATTTGTTCAATAAATATTTATCGAGTTCCCACCCACTAGGTACAAATTATGATTCTGGGAGTTTGGATGAATTTGAGATACTAAATAGTCGTGTGATTTTGTTATTTTAAGTATAAAATGTAGACTTCCATTTCTGGCAAGATTTTAAACTAGATGAACAAAAAGCCCTTATGCTGTAAAACAACAAGGAGTTCTAGATTACGTATAATAAATATGTTTGTAAATGAATAGCTCATCTATCAAAGAAAGCCAAAAAAATCCATAAAATGGCAGAGAATAAAAATCAGCTAAAAAGCAAAGTGTGACCACTACACAGCTTGTAGAATAATCAAATCCAAAACACCAACAACACCAAATGCTGAGAGTGTGCAGAGCAACAAGAACTCTCATTCTTTGCTGGTGAGCATGCAAAATGGTACAACCACGTTAGAAGACAGTCCGGTGGTTTTTTTTTATAAAACTGAATATACTCTTACCAGACGACCCAGCAGTCACATTCCTTGGTATTTACCCAAATGAACTGAAAAGTTATGTCCACACAAAAACCTGTACACGAATCTTTATAGCAGCTTTATTTCTAATTGCGAAAACTTGGAAGTACCAGGATGTCCTTCAGTAGGTGGATGGATAAATAAACTGTCGTACATCCAGACAATGGAATAATTATTAAGTGCCGAAAAGCAATGAGCTATCGAGCCATGAAAAGACATAAAGGAAACAATGCATATCACTAAGTAAAAGAAATCAGTCTGAAAAGGCTACATACCATATGATTCCAACTATATAACATTCTGGGAAAGGCAAAGCTATGGACACAGTAAGATCAGTGATGGCCAGGGGTTGGGGGCAGGAAAAAGTAAATAGGTAAATACAGAGGATTTTTAAAGCAGTGAAACTACTCTGTACGATACCATAATGATGGACATATGTCATGATACATTTGTCAAAACCCGTAGAATATACAGCACCAACAGTGAACCCTAATGTAAACTATAGACTTTGGGTGAGTATGATGTGTCAATGTAGGTTCATCTGTTACAACAACGTACCTGGTGTAGGATGTTGGTAGTGGAAGAGGTTGTATATGTGTTTGTGGTGGAGGAAACACGGGGTATGTGAGAACTCTGTACTCTCTGCTCAGTTTTGCTGTGAATGCAAAACTGCTTTTTTTAAAAATAAAATTTATTAATTAAAAAAAAATGTGCAAGTGGGGAGATTTCTGCTTTCAAAGTGCTTGATTAACAGTCACACAGAAGATGCATGTGTTAGGTCCATGCAAGATGGAGAATTAGGACTCAAATCTCCATATAGAACAGAGCCCTAGAAAAGTGATGCTATCTGCTAACAGGTGGGCTGGGGGAAAAAAATCTACCCACCAGGGCATGAAGATGCAAAGGAAGCTTACTGATCTTATGTTAGGTTCTGGGTGGCAAAAGAAACAAATCTCCGGAAGGTTTATAACTGCAATTCTGCTCTTTCTTAGACAGCGGAGTGACGTTTATACTGCTGGCATGGTCCATTTCCCACAAGGCTCAGAAATAAACATAAAAGGTATTTCTAAACTGCTGAATAAACTTTGGGTGTTTGGCAGAGAGACAAATTTAAAACTATGGGGAAGAGAGACACTGCCAACAACCACTGTTTAGGAGTCCCACAGATAAAGCCAGTCTGAAAAAGAGCTCAGAATCTAATGCAATCAAGCCCATGAAAATACAACCTTCCATGGGAGAGAATCAACACATCTAATAACCATCATGATTACATACCCAAGAACTTTAGACATAGAATTGTGTATAGATAACATTAAATAAGCATTTTTCAAATAATCAAAGACAATGGAAAAATTCAGAAATGAAAAACAAGAACAAGACTCTATCAAAAAAGGCTGCCAGAGTGAAAAAAAGAATCAAATAGAAATTCCTTAAATGAAATATCTATTCTTTGAAATTAAAAAAAAATAACTCAATGAACAAATTAAGATTCTATATATGACAAAGGAGAAAAGATACAATTAAATTACCTTCATTGCAGCACAAAGAGATAAAGAGACGGAACACAGGCAGGAGAAGGTAAGAGGCACAGAAGATAGAATAAAATGTCAAACATACAACTAACTAATTTTCCAGAATTAGAAGAGGAAGAGAATGGAAGAGATCTACTGGTGGATAATTTTTACAGAACTGATGAAAGATAAACGTTCTGATACAGGAATCACAGTGAATAATAAAATAAAGCCAAAGCTAGACACATGGCTCTGATAGTTACCACCATCAGAAATGAAGAAAATATTTTTAAAGCAATGAGAGAAACAGACTACCTACAAAACAACTACAATTAGACTGAGAGCATTCTTAATAACAGCAAAAATATAAGCTGTATTCTATGTTTTCAAAGTACTGCAAATAAATAATTTTAACCTAGAACTATTATTCATAGAATTTGTAAAATCAGACAAAAATATTCCTGAAGAACAACAAGAGGTTGGTGTGAAATACCCTGCCAGATATTAAGAATTATAAAGTTATGGTAATTAACAGAGTATGGGTGCAGAAACAAATGGAAAAGAGTAAAAGGTGCAGAAACAGATGCAGGCATATGTGGAAACCTGATATACGTCAAAGACGACATTATATGACATGAATATTCAATAAATGGGAATGGTTATTCAATATTCAATAAATGGCAACAGGTTATTCCTGTGGAAAATAAAAGTAGGTGTTTCTCATACACCATACAGAGAGATTAATTCCAGTTATTAGAGACCTATATTTGAAAATGAAAGCTTTAAAACTAATAGAAAAAATTTTTTAAAGATTCATGGCCACAACATAGAAAGATCCCTTAAATTAGGCACAGAAAGTACAAATCATAAAAAAAAAAATAGATTAGGTTTTCTACATTAGAATGGAAAATGTTATACATCCAATAACAGCATCAAAGTTAAAAGGCAAACCATAGGCTGGCAGATTATTTGTAATTTATATAACCCAAAAGGCTTTGGTATTCACTATGCTTCAAAATAAATCACATTTAAAAAAACAAAAAATCAGGGGCCACCCCGTGGCCTAGTGGGTGGATTTGGTGCACTCGGCTTAGATAGCCCACCTTCAGCATGGACCTACACCACTGGTATCGGTGGCCATGCTGTGGCAGTGACCCACATACAAAATAGAGGAAGACTGGCACAGATGTTAGCTCGGGGCAAATCTTCCTTCAGCAAAACAAAACAAAAAGCACAACAGACCCATTAGAAAAGTTGGCAGAAGTACACTTAATGCTCAGAAGAGAAAACACAAATGGCCAGTAAATGTAAAAAGATGCTCAACCAACTGTTAATGGAGAAATGCAAGTTAGAAGTGGTGAAACAAGTGAGGAGGTTGCCTTGTGGAGGATGGATGTGATTTAGAATGCTATAGAGGGCGAGGGGTAGAAATTGTAAGTAGAATACAAGTCATGAATGCACAAAAAATTTAATGTGATATATAAACAGTTGTCAGTCCTTTGTGTTTAGTTATTTTTATTTTTCTAGTATCTATACAAACACTACTTATATATAAAACCCACCCATTCAAAGAACTGGTTTTATACTTAAAGTTCTCCCATCAAACTCTTCTGTCAAAAACAAAACTAATACAAAAAAACTAAAAATAATCCAATACTTTTGAATAGGAGCTAGTCCATTGTAACATTCTTCTACCTAAGGCAGGAATTAAAAATACCAAGTGAAACAGCAAACTCTAAAAGACTATCTACAAAATTACTGTATTTTTCAAATTCATAATACAAAATCTACAGTTATGTTTTTCTAGTCAAACCAAGCCTTAAAAGTAACTAGTGAATTTATTGCTATTTTCAAAAAGTAATATCCCTTGATGTTTGTCTTCTATATGCTCAAATTACTTTTTTAACTGTCAATGACACATTTTTAATACTTTGAAATGAATCATAGGAAGAATTTCCCCTTTATCATAACTGAGTCTTTTAATAGCCCATATAACTTCTTACAAGAAAATGGAACAAATGATTTTAAAAATTGTTCATTATCAGTGAATAAAATTGAATAACCAATACATAATTTTGTATATTCTTTTAAAACAATGGAATGGAGTTGAAGGTAAAAGATAGAGTTATATAATGTATAACTGTTATATATAAATGTTATATATAACATTATATAATATATGCAATAATATGAAGATTGACATATAAAAAATCAATCTTTTCCTTTCAAAGCACTCAAAACAAACACAAAAACAAAAAGATACTAATTTAATCTGCAAAGCAAGAACCACACCACTAGCTTTAAATGGACTACAAAATGATAGATTATGTAAATTTAGTATTTCCATTCTGTTTATAAATTACCAAGGCAACAAAGGAAATCATTTAAGTAGGTCGTAGAACGTATCTGCTCTTCAGAGCGCCTCCTGACCCTCTCATCCTCTATTTTACATGCAAGTGACTCATAAACTCTTAGGAGCGACCTCAAATTATGGTGTGCCCCTCGTTTAAACAGATTTGGAACAGTAAGTACTCTTGTAAACTTGCTCCCAGAATCAAACGGTGTGTTCAGATATATTCAGCACATTAAAGAAAAAGGTAACCTCCCTTGGAATAGGATCTTCTCTTTTCCTGAGATAACAATTTATCATAAGACTTAAATCAGAGGAGCTCCCACAAACGAGACACACAATGCCACGCTGAGGGCAGCCTGAGTGTGGAAGAGGAAATTTAGCATGGGAAATCTGTTCCCTTTGGGGATGTTTTAAAACAAAATTAATTTCAAGACGAATCTATTGCACATCAGAAATAAAAGGGTTTTCTTTTCTTTTGTGAATTATTCATCAAATTAAATCAATAATAGTTAAAATTTGCTTCTGTCTCAGTCCATGGTAGGTATGATTTCATTTAATACTCAAAACAACCCTATAAAAATATAGGTGCTGTTACTACCTCCATTTCATAGATGAGAAAAATAAAGACTGGAGGATTTAAATGACTTGCCCATCCCAGAAAGTCTGACTTTAGGTTGATTCATATCCACTTTACCACAACTGGGTAGTGGAAAATTGAGTAGAACTCTAACTAAATGATTTCACCTAGTATATGACGTTTTTGAAGTTTTAACTTCTCTGTTACATACAGCAATAAGCATATGTGTGAAATGACATCATACAACTCCTCTGTAATGAAGAAAGATATAAAAGGTATTTAGGCTTCCACAAGAACAGCTTGCATCTCAATGCTGCTCAAAACGAGAGGAATTGACTGAGGGGCAAAATAGGTAAACTGAGGAAGCCAGTGTTATCTACTTTTGCAGGTTCTGAAGTTCTAAGTGCCCAAGTTTTAAATGACACTAGAAATATCTCAGTTAAGTTTTTGTTTTTATTTTCTCTCCTTTCAGAACAAGGTTTTGATGAATTATGCATAAATGGAATGCAAACACACAGATCTAAATCCCTTTGAAATACTTAAAAATATAAAAATGAACAGAATATATCCTTGGCAAACCTGTCCTGAGGTTTCAAAAGCCCATACATTTTAAATGAAGTTTGTGCTGTACTAAAACATAAACATCAGTGGGTTCTTACATTGCTCACTGCTGTCTCTAATGTCAGAATGTTTTATTAATTTAAAAAGCAGAGCTCTGTGCCATAATTAGCCTACGTATTAATTCATATAGGAGTGACATCTCTAAGTGCAGACTGACCAGACTCAGCAATACGAGAGGAAATATCCAGTGGCAAAATAAAATCCAATGACACAATAAAATCTTCAAAGAAATGTAGTTTATACAAATGCACCCACAAAATTTATAATTTCTACCCAAGAATTGTATTCCTCAAATGAATGTGTGTTTGTCTGTGTGAAGATAGACATGCACCAAAGGCTAAAACAAAATTTTTTTTTTAAAATCCACAAGTCATTGAGACTGGAGCACTCTACTGACACTAAGTTTTTAAATCATGAGTTTGCACCACAAATCAGGAATACTTGAGGTTTTGCTTCCATTCAAATGAGTCTGTGTGTCCTCTGATTTAGCTCATGGCCAGAGACACCTCTCTTAGCATACCCTTCAGAGCTTTAGAAAAGTTAGTATGGCAATATTCACTTACCCAATATTATATCCTTTAGTTAAACTTCAGCTCCTAAATGCTTTATGGGAATTGTAGTCTTATTGATATTAAACCTAATAGTTGAAGAAAAAAAGTCAACACGACATATTAGGACAGGAAAAGTAAAACTTTCTCTGTCCCATTTAATTTTGTTTTCTCTGTTTTATGGACATGGCTGAAGTTATAACTAAAATAAATTATTTTTATTACACATTTAACTTTATCTCCCATTTCCTTCATACCCAAAGAAAATAAAAGATAGCAGAGTAAATATTTATTGATGTTAATCTATTAATTCATTAAAGGTGTGACTCAAGCTCACCTACAAATAGAAAACGGAGAACATATCATATTTATCAATCATAAGTGATTTTGGTATATAAGCTCTAGAGAGCCTTTTCATATAACATTGTTCATTGCTCCCTGACAATAATCTTAGGCTTGTCACAATTACTTGGTAAGAGGGAAGAAGAAAAAATGTAGAAATTGGGTGAACAATCATTTGGTTTAGAAGTTCCAGGGCAAATGGTACAGACACAAATTCCTGTTTCTTAAATTCTTCTCTTAAAGGGTGATAACTATATTAAATAAAAATCTTAAGCAAAATCAGGTGAATTGGGTGATGGAATTCAAGTCCAATAACAGTGACCAGAGAACAGAATATTTGAAGTGGACTTCAGTGAATAGCAAAAAAAATTCACAGTGTGTAATCTCTTCTCTTTCATTTGCCAGATTTTCTTATGAGACAGGCTTTTGCCTCAAATATTCTAATAAAATGCATCCTATGTTAAGATTTGGGGGGCTGGTTTGTTCCAGAGTTCACTCCCTCACACTCTGCCTGCCTTGGAATATGAGTGCAATAATGGCATCGAAACGTCTGGAAGACATGAGCCTATTAAATAAATCCACATACTATCTAACTTCAGTCTCTTATAAACTAAAATAATCTCAACTTTTTTTCCTTTCAGTCTGCACTTATACATGGAAATCCTCAAAGATGTTTCATAAGGCCACAGGGGCACACAAATGTCAAGACTTTCAACAGAAGAATAGCATTTCTGAGGGCTCTGAATTATGCAAAGAGATAAGTAATTCAGAGACTCTTTCAGACTGACACACATAAACAGCCAGACACAAACAGATTACATAAGGGTCTGCCTGAAGTGAGCACTTGCTCCATACAGATTGTCATCCTTTGACTCTAGTCTCTGATCCTTTGCAGTACTTGCTAGCTGATATAATAAAGTACCAGTTCTTTGGAGGGACACCAGAGGGTACCTCCATTTTCCGAAATGAATGAAGCCAGCAGTAAGTTCCATTAGCAAGTCAATCCTTTGGAGAATATGCTGTTGTTCTTGAAGTGATTGAGGGTCTCATTTATCTAACTACGCTCTTACATACAAATAAATCATTGTATGGCTGTTCTCTGAGTATAAGGTGTGTAACCTAGCTTCCTTTTGTCTTGCAGAGAAAAAAACGAATTTTAAATAAAACATATTGGCCATTTATACTGTGATTTGCAGAATTCTTTTATATAGCATCAAAAAATCATGGTGGGGATGTATTCAATGTTCCAAATTTAATCTAGCCTGTTTCTGTCTTGTATTCAAGAGAATATAAGAGAGAAAGTTTTAAATAAATCTAGTTTACAAATTAAACCATTTCATCCCTAAATTCCTTCTATTACATAAATGTATAGTATCAACAAAAGGGGAGCAACTTTTTTAAGTGAATGCTTTCTCTAACGATTGTAAGCACAACCGTTACACGAGGTACTCATTTATTTCCTAAAACTATAGTGTATGACTCTCAAATCAATTTGGAAAACATGTATGACTAGAGTATACTATTGTCAAGAACTGTTTATTTTTGTTTACTTGAAATATTTGCTAAAGACTTTGAAAAGAAATACTATTCATGTCTATTTGCACGTATGAAGTGCTGAAGATTCTGTTTAAGAATTCAAGAAAGATGCTTTAATATTTCTATAAATTTTATTGGCCTTAAACTCTTAGTGTGAATTAGTCTTTAAATGTGTCTGAGAATAGGTTAAACTATTTTTCTAATTTCTCACGTTGAAAATCACTCATTAATAAATACTGTTCCTTTAAATAGATGCAAATAATGAGTATAGGAAGAGCTAGTTTCTATTTCTCCATGAAAGAGTGTAGAACTTCTAGTTTGTTTTTTCTTTTTTAAGTAAACTTTATCTCGAGATACTTGTAGAGTCAGATGTAGTTGTAAGCAAAAGTACAGAAAGATCCCAGGTAGCTTTCCCAGTTTCCCCCAATGGTAACAAAACTATAGTACAATATCATGATTGTCCTATGAGCATTGATGGAGTCAAGATACGGATGATCCATCACCACAGGGGTCCCTCCTCTTGCCGTTTTACTGCCATACACTCTTTGCTCCCGCTCCCACCCCCTCCTTAATCTCTGGTAACCACTCATCTCTCCTCCATTTCTATTATCTTGTCATTTCAAGAATGTTATATAAATGAAGTCATTCAGTATATGACCTTTTGGGATTAGCTTTTTTCCATTCAGTATAATTCCCTTGAGATCTATCCAAAATGTTATGTGTATCAATAGTTTGTTCCTTTTTATTGTTAAGTAGTATTTCATGGTATGGAGGTACCACAGCTGTTTAATCATTTACCTGTGGAAGCAGGTCAAGGTTGTTTCCAGTTTTTGGTCAATGTGGATGAAGCTGCTATAAACAATTACATATAGGTTTTTGTGTGACCACAAATCTTCATTCCTCGGGGATAAATAATCAAGAGTGTGACTACTGTGTCATATGGTAAATGTGTGTTTAGTTTTTCTATGAAACTTTCATACTCTTCTCCAGAGTGGCTGTACCATTTTAGATTGCCACTAGCAATATATGAGTGACTCAATTTCTCCACATCCTCACCAGCATTTGGTGTTGTGACTATTTTATATTTTAGTCATTTAGCTATTTTAGTGGTTGAGAGGTATTACTTTATACATTTGTAACTTGTCCCACTCTGCTGGAGTTGTCATTTTACAAGTTCAAGTGAAGTATAGGGACCTTACTCCATTTATGTCCCTTTACCTCTCTGTTCATAATATATTTGCCTTAAATATTTCCTCTACACACGTTTAGAACTACATTAGACATTGTTATAACTTTTGCTACAACCCACATCATAATTTGGAAATATCAAGAGGAGAAGGAAGGTCTGTTATATTTAACTATACTTTTGCTTACTGTGTTCTTTCTTCTTTTCTAACACTCCAAAGTTCCATCTTTTATCAGTTCCCTTCTTATTTAAGAATTTCCTTGATCCATTCTTTTAGGGTAGTTTTGCTGGTGACAATTTCTCTCTAAAATATATTGATTTCTTCTTCATTCCTGAAGGATATTTTCACTGGGCATAGGTTTCTGGGTTGACAGTTCTTTTCTTTCAGCACTTGAAAAATATTGTGCCACTTCCTTTTGGCCTTCATAGTTTCTGATGAGAAACCCACTGTTATTCAACTTGTTTTTCCGTTATGGGTAAGATATAGTGTTTCTCTGTCTGGTTTCAAGACGTTTTCTTTGTCCTTAGTTTTCAGAAGTATAGTTACGATGTGCAAATTTCTTTGGATTTATCCTATTTTAGATTCTCTCAGCTTCATGAATCTGTAGATTTATGTCTCTTGCAAAATTTAGAAAGTTTTCAGCCAATATTTTCTTTGAACACTTTTTTAGCCCTGCCTTCTTGATCTTCTTCCAGGACTCTGATGACACAAATTTTAAATGTTCTTTGATAGACCTACAGGTTTCTGAGGCTCCTTTTCTTTCTTTCTTTCTTTCTTAGTCTATTTTCTCTCTGTTCAGATTGTGCAATTTGTGTTGCTCTGTCTTCCAGTTCAGTGACTTTTTCCTCTGTCCTCTCCATTCTTCTGCCAAGCCCCTCTAGTGAGCTTGTTATTTGTTACTTTTTCAGTTCTATATAGTTTCCATTTGATTCTTCTTTGTATCTTCTATTTCTTTTTTCATTTATCTTAAACATGTTTGTAATTATTCACTGAAGTATGTTGTCATGGCTGTTTAAATAGTTTTCAGATATTCTAACGTCTCTGTTACCTCAGTATTTGCATCTATTGATTGCCTTTTCATTCAATTTGAGATCTTCCTGGATCTTGGGGGCTTCCTCCAAAACTTGGGTATTTTCTCATTATATTATGGGACTTTGGATCTTATTGAAAGCATGTGGCTTTTTCTGACACTGCACCAGCAGGGAAAAGGGGGAACTGCTTCATTACTGCCCGTAGAAATGTTAGTCTAGGTTCTCCACTCCGAATCTGTTGATATGTGACATAAAAGGGGGTCTTCTCATTATTGCTGGGTGGGGGTGAAGTTCTGGCTCCTCACACAGTTTCCATTGGCACTATGGTAGAAATGGCCTTGTTACTTCTTGACAATGGTGCAAGTCCCAACTCTGCACTAGAGCTCATTGGTTACCACCCAAGCAGTTGTGTGTGGCACCTCCTTACAGCCTCGCAAGGGAGGAAATCCAGCTCCCCACTTGGCTTTTATTACTGTTGGTGGGGGTGAGGGTGGGGCCACAATTTCTCTGTGGTGTTTGGCTGGAGGAGTATGGTATTTTCTAAAAGTTTTCTGTGTTGCTGGGCTACTCTGTTGTCCTTTGAATAGAGAGCAGGCTTTGGTTGGGGATTTTTTTTTTTTTTTTGTCCACACATGTTGGCATTTCCAGCTTACCAATTTCATCACCTTCAAGTCTAGAATATATCTGGTAAGAAGAAAACCCAAGGAACTCATGTCTGTATTGTTCCTTGAGTCCTCAAGTCCCTAGTTGGTCTGCATTCTTCTCATCACCTTTCAGAATCTTTGTATGTTCGTATTACATGTAACATCCAGAGTTTTTAGTGTACTTAACAGGAGAAATAGGTAGAAGTCTGTCTACTCCATCTTCCCAGAAGTGAAACCTGAGCCAGATCACCCATTTTCTCATGTCCATATTTTTTCCATTTTTTCCTTTAATTCCTTAAAGCTCTTACAATCTTGCCAATAACAAAATTGAACATACTAATGTATAAAGAAAATAATTACACCCTAACAATGCTTTTCAAACTGGCCTGTGGACATGACCTCTAAGAACTGAGAATTCTGATATTGTTTAAAATGTGGTGATATTGGTTAGACCATAATTTTTAAAATTATCTTTTACCAGTTAAAAAGACAAAACCATTTTTTTTAATTATGAAAATTTTCATAAAAAGATTATGGTCTTAAGCTATTATTTCCCAAAGTGTCTGTGGGGAGGCACCAAAAAATAGTTTCTTTCTAAAAGAAGTTGAGATGCTTAAATGTGAGAAATGCTGCCCAATGCCTAGGATGACCATTTGTCACTGTCTGCCCAGAACACTGACAGCATACACCTTTGTCCTAGAATAATAGTAATTTTTATTATTATCTTTTTTGTGAGGAAGATCCGTCCTGAGCTAACATCAGCTGCCAATCTTCCTCTGTTATTATGTGAGTCACCACCACAGCACGGTCACTGACAGATGAGTGGTGTAGGTCCCCGCCTGGGAACCAAACCCACACTGCCAAAGCAGAGCACACTGAACTTAACCACTAGGCCACTAGGGCTGGCCCTGGAATAATTATTAATAGAGTCCTCTTTTGTTCTCAAATGTGTCTCATTTTGTATAATGAGCTATAATGGCCACAATATCTATGAACATTATGAAAGGAAAGAAAATGAAAACAAGAGGGAAAACCCTAGCAAGCTTATACACCACCCTTGCCATTCCACCTTCTTCTCAGAACATCAAGGTGTTTATTTAGCATTTGTTAGCAGAAATATTAAGAAACTCATATGAATGATTCGTTTTCTTTTTCTCAGGAGCAACTTCTCATTACACATTTTGGGCTTATACTGTAAAGTATACACCTATAAAGATGAAGGGTGGGGCCAGCCTGGTGGCACAGCAGTCAAGTGTGCACGTTCTGCTCTGGCAGCCTGGGGTTCACTGGTTTGGATCCCGGGTGTGGACATAGCACTACTTGACAAGCCATGCTGTGGTAGGCATCCCACATATAAAGTGGAGGAAGATGGGCACGGATGCGAGCTCAGGGCCAGCCTTCCTCAGAAAAAGAGGAAGATTGGCAGCAGATGTTAGCTCAGGGTTGGTCTTCCTCAAAAAAAAAAAAAGATGAAGGGTAACTAAATAGTTGTAAAGATGTGTTCTAAGATTGTATAAAAATATCAAAGAACACTAATATCTGCCATTTGCACTCCTTAATAAGTTATACCCATCAATCTTGCAAGTAAATGTGTAACTGCCTAGTCTTTAAAATGAAGCTCTTATATGAAAACAATTTGCCAGCTTATCAACATCTCAATCACTAAACTGTGATCTAATGAAAGTTTCAGATATATCAAAAATTTGCTTTTTTAATGTCCACAAGTATACCTGAACTCATAATTCCAGTAAAATATAGAATAACTTGACAGAACAAAAGGAAAAGATTATAACATTATAAGTGTTAATATACCTATTACCACATAAAGAATCATTATTAATTATTAAAAGTATATAAGCAGAGTTATAGGGGCCTGCTGTAAGCTTTTCCCTGTCACTTGAATTTTTATAACTAGCATATATTAATTCTATAATCAGAAAAATATAGCCTAAGTATATTAAAAGAGAAACGATAAGGTTGGGGAAAATTTAAAAGAAATTAAGAAAATACCAACTTTCAAGAATTTAGTTAAATAATATTTTCTTATGTTAGAGGTGGCTTGAGGAGCATATAGAGTATTCACAACATCCTTATACAGTTTTTAAAGTTTCAACATTTAGCAGGTCAGTCAGAGATATGATAAAAACAACGTATAATGTTTCTGAAAGTAACAGGTAAATTTTCTTACAGATTATGAAAACCTGAATTCCTTAGCAATTGGACATGGTTTATACTGTCAGTGAAACCTGGTTTTCACAACTCACAAATTTTGAAATATGTATAATGTACATCATTAAAACTATAGCTGATTAAATAATCTGGCTTTCCAAGGTCATTTATTTTTCTTTAATATTTACAATCTAAGCTATTAAAGTGTAAATGTCTCTGGCCTTCCAAACTCAGATCTTGTCATATCATAAAGCTTAGAAGAATGGGGGTAATAAACTGATGCCCTTTAAGACTTCTGCAAGAGTGACCTATTTTATGAAATTATAGTCTCCAAAAGTGCATATACATTTTAAACATCATAAAATCAAATATTTGTTTAAAGGAATTTATGAACATCCATCTGGATGAATCCTTATATAAAGCAAAAGTTTCTATGTAAAATGAAGCCATTCTTTAATTCCTATTTTGTAAGTAAAATTCATTATTTCAAAGAGAATAAAAACAGAGTGTCTTGGGGCCAGCCCAGTGGCACAGTGGTTGAGTTTGTGTGTTCTGCTTTGGTGACTTGGGGTTTGCTGGTTTGGATCCCAGGTGCGGACCTATGCACTACTTGTCAAGCCACACTATGGCAGGCATCTCACATATAAAATAGAGGAAGATGAGCACAGATGTCAGCTTAGGGCCAATCTTCCTCAGCAAAAAGAGGAGGATTGGCAGCAGATGCTAGCTTGGGGCTAATCTTCCTCAAAAAAAAAAAAAGAGAGAGAGAGAGAGTGTCTTCACTATAACATTAATTAAATATAACAAAATTTCTCATGTCCTGGCTGTGATGGTTAATTTTACGTGTCAACATGACCGGGCCATGGGGTGCCCAGACATTTGGTGAGACATTAGTCTAGGTGAGACTGTGAGGGTGTTTTGGGGTAAGAATATAATTTTAATCAGTAGACTGAAGAAATCAGATGGCTCTCCCCAGTATGGGCGTGCCCCAACCAATCAATTGAAGGCTTGAACTAAAAGGCTGACCCTCCAGTGAGTAAGAGAGGATTTGTCGTGCCCCACGGCCTTCTAGCCTAGACACTGGTTTACTTCCTGCCTTTGGACTTGAACTGAAAAGTCAGCTCTTCCTACATCTTGAGGCTGCCGGCCTTCAGACTGGAACTACATCATAACCACAACTGGCTTTCAGAGTAGAGCTACACTTGCAGACTGCAGATCTTGAGACTGCATATACATGTCCTATTGGCTCTGTTTCTCTGGATAACTCTAACTAGCATACTGGCTAATAAACCTATACTGATATTAATGATACTAATAATAACACAGCTCATGTAAAGACAATGAATTCTGCTCAAACAAAATGTTACATAAATTCTGAAGTCCCTGTTATTTTGCCTATCTAATCGCAAAGTTCACCAGTTTTGGTACATACAACTACATTAAAACCTTATTTTCCTTGTATAATTCCGAATAACGCATTTAAAATTATAATTACGTAGAGGTGATTTCAGAGACTTTTGAAATGGAACATGTTAGATTTGGGGGCTGGAGAAGGAGTGACTCATCATTCGCATGGGGCCTGCATACTCTGTTTCAAGAGCTGACAAGAACTCTTCGCAAAGAAAAAATATCAATCCATTGTGAATAATACATCAAAGATAAATATTTTATATTGCATACTTGTAGGAATAAAGAAAATAATAAAAACATGCACAGAAACATTGTTTATGAACCAGGAAAAATTGTATAACTCCTTCCAATTTGCTTCTAACAAACAGTGTGCGGTAGATATCTGCTTTATGAAAATATATTTTAAAAGCAATAACGCCATGATGAATCCTTGCTGAACACAATAGCTATAGGTTTCTATTTTTACTACACTTGTTTAGAGGAATTGCAAGGTCTTTTTAAGCTTGCTAAATTCAAATTCTATTATTTTTTTTTCTTAGGAAGATTAGCCCTGAGCTAACATCTGCTGCCAATCCTCCTCTTTTTGCTGACGAAGACTGGCCCTGAGCTAACATCTGTGCCCATCTTCCTCTACTTTATATGTGGGACACCTGCCACAGCATGGCTTGACAAGCGGTGCATAGATCTACATTCAGGATCCGAACTGGCAAACCCCGGGCTGCTGAAGCGGAACGTGCAAACCTTACTGCTGTGTCACTGGGCTGGCCCCAAATTCTACTATTTTTAACATAAGTAAAATCCATACATGTAAGGGTCAAAAATGTACTTATAAACTCCACAGAGTTATTTTTAGTTAAAATGTATAAATATTATATACACATACAAATATATACATATATATACACATATATTTGCCCCAGTAAAATACACATCTACTATCATTGTCTTAACTCTTTCAATTTTTGCAGAGATATTCATCACGATTTATGATGGAAAAGAGTCCTGCATTATTTAAGGTTATTTCAGACTCTGAAGTAACTGCCTATTAATGATGATGACAATGATGATGATGATAATGCTAATAAATGCTAACATTTATACAGTGTTTACTGTATGTTACACTGTGCTCTATGAGCTTTACATAAATTAACTAATTTAGTCCTCACAAAATTCTAATGAGATAGGTATGATTATTATTCCCATTTTACTAAAGAGCAAACTAAAACATAAGGGACCACATCCTCTAAGCATGCAACATAAATTTTTAAAAATTGTTTTGCCTTGCTTTGTAATATTAAAAACTAGACACTCCCAAATACTTACAAGCTATATTATAATATGAACATTCTATAGAGTATCATGCATACACTTAAAATGAAGATTATACAACATGGAAAATGCTTATGACTTAATGTTAAGTGAAAGAAAATCACTTTTTATACAACTGAAATTGCATTTTCACACTGATTACAACTGTGTAAGTCAGCCACGCACACGGTCAAGGGCTAGGAAATGTAACACACCGCAGGACTCCTGCTCCTCCTTCTGTCTCTCCTTCCCCTGTTTGATAAGCTGAGCCCTGCTCAGTATGCACACCTCTGAACTGAACCCCTGCAGCTTGGCTTTCACCAACCACTGTCCAGGACTGGAGGCCCGAAGGCCCCTAAGTGACCACTACTGTCCGAAGTCCAAGGCTCTTTTCTTCCTCACCTTCCTCCATCTTGTCACAGCACACACGCATCTTTACCAGTAATTTCCTTTTCCAAATATTCTCAAAAGCGTCAGTTGGGTAGATAACACCTCCTTTACTGGCTCCTCTCCTTGCTCCCTAAGTGAAGGAGTTGCTCACGCCTGTTTTCTGCCCCTTGGTAATTACATCTATTCCAGTAACAGCAATATTTACCTCTATGTAGGTCATCTTTAAACATAAAGCAAGCCCCTAAGCTCCACCTCTAAGTTCTCCACTACCTTCGAGACGTCTGCATACAGATCTCCTGCTGGCATCAGCTCTCATCATGAATAAAATTCCCCGTCTTTCCCACAATCAAACTGATGTCCAGACTCCCATTTCTCTCCACACATGAAACCTCAATGCTGACTCTGTCAAGGCTCTGTAAAATACAGCTCTAAACTCCCTTCTTGTCCAGTCTTCAACATCTCCTCCAGGTTCTAGAAGAATAGAAACCTATGCTTTTTCCCATGCATGCTCCCTGCTCCTTGTCCATCTATGGAAGCCTACACAATCTTCAATTCATCCATGAAGACTTTCTTGGAGACTTCCAAATCAGACATGTTTTCTCTGCCTTTAAAACTTCATAATACTTGCAGTTCAGTTGTCATATGGCAGTTCTGATATATTTTATAGCTATTAAGTTGAACCACATGAACCTGCTGAATAGTTTTAACGTACGCTATATGGTTCACTCCAATATTTCTGTTGATTTTAGAGCCCACAGACAAATAGCAGTCTCCAAAAAGCTGGGGATGAGTTTTGCCTTTCTTTGGAATCCCCTGGGAAGCCAAGAACATTGGAAGCATTTAGAAAGTGTTTCTCAAAACAATCTAAATCAATAAGTATCTTTTTGTTTTTTTAGAGGAAGATTAGCCCGGGGCTAACTACTGCCAGTCCTCCTCTTTTTTTGCTGAGGAAGCCTGGCCCTGAGCTAACATCCGTGCCCATCTTTTTCTACTTTATATATGGGATGCCTGAGACAGCATGGTGTGCCAAGCAGTGCCATGTCCGCACCCGGGATCTGAACTGGCTATCCCCGGGCCGCCGAGAAGCGAAACGTGCACACTTAACCACTGCGCCACCGGGCCGGCCCCTCAATAAATATCATACATATATCATAAAAATACAAATATCATACAAATATCATAAAAAACATACATACATGTTTGTAAAATCAGTTGTCTGTAGCAGTTAATCTAACCCATCTGCTTGAATGGTAGAAGTGAGTAGACTTAGAAGCTGCAACTTCAAAACTTCTGGAAACATAAAATATTGTGGTTCATGGAGCTGTTTTAAAATCATTTATTTGTGAAGGAAACCTTCTTGGATTTAGAGGTTGGCAGGTACAGTAAAAAGCTTTTTACTTGACTGAAACAAACAAAAAAGATCAACACGCGTTTTTAGCACAGGCACTTCCCTTACAAAAACAAATTGCCTAAAAGCAAAGCAGAGAAGTTTGAGCACAGTGAGCAAGTGCCTCCCGCCATTGCCATCGGCAGGTGATGCGCTGGAGAAGGAGGAGAGCCATCCGCATCGCTATCACTTCTTTTGTATACTCAAATTCCAAAAGCATTTCACGGAGCACTAATTATCATCACCAAGAAGAGACAGTGACAGGATGTCAATACAAGATGGACTCCATGTAGCGGGATACAGCAGCCCCGCTGTGCACAGCGGCGGCCCCCACACAGCTGTAAACATAAGTGCAATTAAATCTGTGCTGGTTAAGAAAGGGGAACAATGTGTCTGTGGGGTCCATCGGCATCACCTGAACCATCCACAGAAAGCATTCGGGCTTTCATGCTTTCACAAAGAATAACTTCAATTCACACTGAATTGTGTTGGCTGGCTTTCCAACAAATTATGAGACTTCATTTCTAGGTGCTGCTTCTCTTGCCTAACCAGTTCTCCCTTTATTCCCACAGAAATCACTTCTGTGAATGAAAGACCCAGATGAAAAGCATATGGGGCTTTAATGGTATTCGGAGAAAGCATTAGGGCCAGGAGAAAAGACACGCCTAGCTCCTTCTTTAACATTTCACTGGCCTATTCTAGGGAAAATCTGACTGAAGCTTGGAGAAACTAAACACAAAGGTGGACTTTATCTTCAGTCTTCCTTCGTCACCAGCTTTGGAACCGTGCGACTCTGATCAGGGCAGGGAACTCCCAACGCTTGTCATGAATGGGGCCCTGAGGCCTGCACCTCCTCTAGCAAACCACAGCAGCAGACTCACGACTATCCTCCAGGGGTCACAATTGGGTTGCAAATTCCTCATGGCGCAGTGACTGAGCAGCCTGATTCGGAACAATTTATTGGAATCCTTCTTCATTTAGATTCAAATGGAATAAGGTAGAAATTGAACAGACACAGAAAGTGAGCCTTGCTGCTCCTGTAGTCAGTAAACATTTATTCACTAAGCCCGGTTTGTGTGTTCTCTCTCTCTCGTTTTCTTTCTCGCTCTTTCTCTCTCACAGTGGTTCTTCCAATCCTTCCTGCTTGCTGTTTTAATGCATAATTAAGAAGGTCAGAATTAATGAAGCGATGTGGAGTAAAGTTCAAGGAATCCCCAGGCGCTATTTATTCTATTAGATCTCAGGCATGAATGTCAGCTTGGCAGCGTAAGCGGCATAAGCAATGGGGCTGGCTGCATCCCAGGAATACCCACCAAGGGAGACTCACCTGCACTGTCAAGTCATTCCGAAGATCCTTCCCTGCGAAAATCACACGCAACTGGTCAGCTGGAACCCCCTGTCGCTTAGCAACCGCCTCCTTGAGCTGGAAGATGCTGGTGTTAGAATCGACCTCCACTGGGAAACCATGGCTGGAGTTGAACCTGACAAACACTGACCAAGAAAATTGGAAGGAAGGGGGAAAAAAGTGAACATTACTCAGAGCCCTTAAATGGCAATAGCAACATTTCTGAATCAACTTACCTCTCACCCACCCTTCGATGAATGGCATATATTTTCTTTCAATTATAACATGAAACTTAAAGGTATGGAGCAGCATTTGGAGAAAAATGGAGTTTCCCTGTGGGATCTCCCTTTCCTATATTAGTCAGTGACCAACAACCAAAATTGCCTGCTCCCTTTGACATCTGTCCTGGGAAACAGAGGGACTCAAGCAGACCACTTGCTTGATCGGAATTGTAAGATTCCCAAGAGTTTATCAAAGAAATCCAGCGCTGACAGCTTGAACAAATGCACATTCCCTCGACAGCGCCCCTCTTAATAAAAATCAAAGGCATTGTGTTAGCACTCATGGTACAGCAATGGAAAGAATTCAAGCCACTTGATAGACTAGAGCAAAGACCCACCCGAGGAGGGCATGTCTAAGAGCCCTAGGCATTGGTGGTCCTGGCCAAAAGGCTCCACTGGGTTGTATGGAGATACTTATTTGCCTTTCTTCTGAAACTAGTGACACCACTTCTCTTATTGGAACTGCTGTCCCTCTTGAGACCCGGAGGAAACCAGGTCTGGAACCTTACAGTCTTCTCGCACGCCTTCTTCTCACTGCCAACAGCCATACCACCTCTTCAATGTCTCTCTCCTCTGTCCTTTCCTCTCTATTCCTTCTGTCACTGCTCTAAGTCAGCCTCTCCTTAAACATTTTTTAGATTCTTGCAGTAGCGTTCCAACTGGAATCTTGATATACTCTCTTCACTTCCAAAATGCCCTACACTGTTCTGCAAAGTAAGCCTTATTAATCCAAAGCCCTGACTGCGTCATAACACTCAGATCCTTTGAAGTCTCACCCTGTCCACTTGAAGAGAAAAATCCAAGATCCCTTTCATCCAACACAAACCTATATTCTAGCATTTTCTCCGTTAGTCCCCACACGTGCTGTGCTAAACTAAATGCTCCCAGAAAGCACATTGCAGAAAACTCCCGCACCCGTCTCTTGCCTTTATTCATGCCACACCCTTCTTCACCTCTGCCTGTTGAAAGCCTGTTCATCTCCATGATCCTCCTCAAATGTGACCTGCTCCAAAAGGCCTTTTGCAATCAGCCCCATCAAGACTGAGCTCACCTCTCCAGGGTTCCAGTGGCATTTACTATGTACATTTTGCAGCACTCGCTACATTCTCTCACAGAAGCAACATAGTACAGAGGTTACAGTACATCCTCCAGAGTGGAAGGCTCTATGCACCAGTCTCTGTAGGTCCCTTCGCAGCTTAGCAGACTGGGGGTCAACATATTAGCCCTTGCTCTTTAACTCTCACTGCCCTAACCTTCAAAATATACATAAACCATGGAGTGTGTTCCGTGATGCATTGTATAATATTTATAGTGCTTACAACTATAAGATACCTTCAAAAATAATGGGTATTTGTATATGTCTCAGAAGTTTTTGGTATATATTTTAATTTATTTAAAAGATTATAAACTCTCCAAGGCCAGGCACTATAGTTTATATTCTGCTGTATATCCTTTAAATACACCATTATCACTTACTACTTCTCAATTCAAATATGAGATGGCCCACCTAATAAAAATGACAAAGTAATAATTACAATGCCAACACTTACCATGTGGCAGAAGTTGTACCTTACGTATGCTATTTTTAAGCTTCCCAATGATCTGGTAAGGTTAGTAATATTATCCTTATTTAAGAGAACAGGAAATGAAGGCCTAGAGAATTTTAATCACTTTTCTAAGGACATCAGCTACTTTCTAATGGAATCAGAATTCAAATTCAGTCAAACGAACTCTAAACCCAATTCCATTTCTACCATAACAGGCTGCCTAAAACATTCTCAGAAGAAAAGTCCACATTCCTTTTCCTTAAGATAAAAAAGACAAACAACAGTAGCAAAAAGGCTTTATAACGTAATTCAGGTATTCCCTATACAGGTTAGCCATAGAAAATTGGATTAAAAAAATAAAAACCCTGGTGAAGAGCTAAGAGCAAAGAACAATGAACAATGGTTATAAGACACAATGAGATAAAAATGAGAGCAGGTGCCATTGATGACTCCACAAAAGCAAAAACCTGACATATCTTACCAGCGTGGAAAATATTTAGAAAGAGTAAGGACTGGAAGTGACAAAAGTATTCCAAATAAAGAAAACTGATGGAAAAAAAAACAATTACAGAGGAAAAAGGTGCTTTTGACATACTTTTAGGTAAATGTCATGTGACACCATTGAAAGTAGAAGAGAAATGAGAATGTTTTGGAAGCCCTGGAGGTATATTCACAGCATCCTCAGATCACAGATCATAAGGCAACCAATTCATCAGATAAGACACGGGACAAGTGAGGAGCCATAGGGGACAAAAGGTATGGTCCCAGTTCTAAACTTGATTTTCTAGTAGTGGGAATAGATTTTTTTAAACAGCAAAATAGCATAGCAGGGAATATGGGATGAAGCAGCTGGGAACTATACTACAGCTACAAAAAAAGGAATAAAAATTCTAGGAGATCTTAAGTTGATGATTTTTCTCTAGGGATTCAAACCATGGGAATGCCACCTTAAGGACAAGAATTATAAAGAAAAATAAAAGGGGACAAAGCTGCAAAAAACATATCAGATGACTCTGTGACAGTACTCAAATCATTAGTATCTAAAAGCTTTTTTCTTTACAAGTAGAAAAACTAAAGTTTTCAAGCTTAAGTTCAAATTGGATAAATCATATCAATACTTTAGAAATGAATATTTTTGAGCAGGTCAGATGTGGTATGAATTTACAATGAAAAAACTGATCAACCTCAAATACCCATTACAAACGACTGGCTGAGATGATGAATGCATTAGGAAGTTTGGGAAAGAGTCCATAGCAGACCCTGTACTCTTAGTATAGAGCAAGTTTGTACTCCAAAAATAGTTCCCTAACTTGAGTCACCTAGAGGAGGCAGCGCTAATTAAGGCAGTATCCATTATTTTTTTTGTCACTAAGATAGATTAAGTGGGATATGGGTAAATGCTAAACAAGGTAGCCTATTTTTCTGGTTTCTGCTCCACTCCATGATGGACAGGAAACTTCCAGGAACAAAGAGACTTGATAAAGAATTTAGCCTGTCTCCATTTTCTGAGATTTAATTATAAATTAAAAGTTTGGGAATGCATTTTTTTAATGAAACCTACTATAGTGCCAGAAATAAACATCATATCAATCAACATTATCAATAATAGGTATTATCAATAAATATCATAATACACCGATAAAGAAAAAGATAATGAGACACATTCACACTCATTTTTTATGTTATCCCTGTGCAGAGTTCAGAAAATCCAAAGGATAAGGAAGTAAGTGGGAGCAAAGAGGGGAAGGAGCCCTTGTATTTCTCTCAAAGCTGTTCTATGTTGTACATGGGTCGCTGCCACGCTGTGGCTTGATGAGTAAGTGGTGTGGGTCCCTGCCCAGGATCAAACCCACAAACCATGGGCCACTGAAGGGGAGCATACCCAACTTAATCACTACACCACCGGCCGCCCAGAGACCTAGAAATTTTTGCTGAGAGAATCAAATAAGAACAGAGCCTGAGATAAAGCATTTCCATCAGCATACAAACGGGCTCAATGCCTTTGGGCAAGGCAATTCTTCCTCAAGAGAGAATGCCCATCTGCAGGATGTTTAGCTCCAGCTGGAGCCCTGTAAATATCAGGAGCACTCCCCAGCAATTAAGGCAACCAAAAAGGAACCCAGCACACCTACAAATGGCCTTTGGTGAGGAAGTTTCATCTTTACCTTTGAGAAATATCACTAAGTCTAGTATCTCTCATCTTATGTAGACAGACACACCCTGTCCTCGCATTCCCCTCCAGTGACAAACCACTTCTCTGCACAGAAAAATTTATTGTGAACTTCTTTCAGTCCTGCTCTCCACTTCTTTAACTTGCATTCTTTTGTGAACTCACTCTTGAATACTGCTCTTGGTAAAGCAATGACCTCCACATCTCCAATTCACTGGTCGCTTTTCTATTCTTCTCATATTTGACCATTCAGAGACATTCAGTAGGCCTTTGTTCTTCTAACATTTTTCTCTTGGCACCACCCCTGTGCCCTCCTGGCTTCCTCCCTACAATACAGGACATCTTTCTTAGCTTCATCTGCAGGATTCTCTTCCTTTGCTGGACCTACTGATTTTAGGGCACTCAGGGGTCCTTGGACTCTCTGCTTCTGTATCTGAGTGTCTTCCCAGGGATGGTATTACCCGAACTGCATGCGTTATAATTCATGCACAATTTAACGTATTTCCATGGGAAATTTTCATTTAACGTGATTTTTACTTTATATTCTTAGTTTAAAATCCTATTCTGCCACAATCTTCTACTTCTGCACATCTGCAAGAACATCTGAGACCATGGGTTACCCAACTCTTAGGATCAATTCCTATATGCCTCAAGTTATAGAATTGGCTAATAAGAACTATGCTGGGCATGCACTTAACAACTTTCATATAGAAATCTCAAAATACTTAAATACAAGGCAAATTAACCTCCCACTAATCACAAAGTATCTTTAGCATTTGGGAAATAAACTCTGTCTTATCCCTAATTTCTTGCATTCATAATTTAAACCATTTGTTAAAGGACTGTAGAACAGGCAGTTATCAGAATATTTCCCTAGTGAAAAATTTTAATATACTTAAAATCATTAAAAATTAGCTTAAGAAATGATTACAAAAGAATATGTATGTGAATTTATATTTATGTATATATGTGTGTATATATATCCAAAGTAACAAAAACTAATGTGTGTACATATACACACACTCAATATTGAGCATATGTATAATATGTATATATAGGGTATACATATATATAAAAATTAGTCTATGACATCTTAATATTAGTCTAAGAAATAATTACAAAGGAAAGATGTGTATATATATATGCATATATACACATATATATAATATATGTGTATATATATCCATATATATATATTTTATACATACACATATATATTATATATGTGTGTATATATATGCATATATACACACATATATTATATATATGTGTGTATATATATCCACATATATATATTTTATACATACACACTCACAGATTTTGTGAATCTAGATAAATGAATTACCACATTGGGTACTTTATTGTATGTTTTAAACTTGAACTTTAATAACATTTTCCTTAAACTGAGAAAAATATAAAGTATGACACAGAAAGAACATTTACAATTTAGGATGAAAGTAAGTAGGGAGTGAAAGTGTGACTAGCACTTAAAAAATACATGTATATACACACATATACATAGTAATACTAATATTTTAAGAAAACTAAAATGTTGTTTTGAAAGAGAGCCATTATTGTATCCTGAATATCTCAAAAAATGAACAAATACAAAATTACTGGTTAAGGAATAATAGGCATTTGCTATCTGGCCATACAAGTCATTTCTAAGTCCAAAGAAAAAAGTAAGAAGAAAGCCAAGCGCACCATCTAGTAAAGTAACCCCTCCTATACACCAGACACAAAGAACAGCAACAAAAAAACCATTTGTATTGAGTAAAAGAAAGGAAGAAGGAAATGCTTTTATTGTGAGTTAATATAAATTAGCAATTCATGCATTAAACATATTTAAGCTAATATATTCCAGAGCCAGAATCACATTACTGCTGAGTTAATATGAGAAACACACCTAGATGAGTGTCTGGCACACAGTAAGCACTCACTAAATAACAGTACTAATAGTAGCAGGAGAAATCAATATTCTTCTATCTTCTATTGACTTAGCACAAATCATAATTAATGGTTAACAAAATAGTCAGATAGCCAATATAAGTAAGTCTTTGGCTCAAATGCCAAAACTCATGATACAATTTTTATCCCTAAACTTTAAATACAAAATTATATTTACAAATGTATGTTCTAAGCTCTTAGCAAAGACTTAAACAAGTGGCACGTACAAATCAACATGTGCCACTACAGGACACCTGGGTGGAACCTCTGCTTCTCAACTTTCTTGATGTCACTTAACCTGCGTGGGCTTCAATATCCTCATAGGTAAAAATAAGATTCATATCTATCTTATACGGTTGTTACAAGGATTAAATGGCTGACTACGTGTGAAGTTCTTAGATTAATGCAGAGTATAATGTAAGTACTCAGTAATGTTAGCAGCTATTACTAACCAAGAAAAATTAACCAAATTTTCCATAATAAATTGGAAAAGAGCTCTCTGGTAGTCACCAAAATGATCTACATCCTTAAGCTCCAATTGGAAATATTTGTTACAATCTTCTCTTAAAATCGCTACAGATGTGGAGAAATTGGAAGCTCATATATTGCTGGTGGGAATACGAAATGGTGCCGCCACTCAAGCAGTTAAACACAGAGTTGTCATGCGACCCAGCAATTCTGATCTTAGGTATATACCCAAGAGAAATGGAAACCTACGTCTATATAAAAACTTGTACATGAATGTTCATATCAGAATCACTCTTAATAGCCAAAAGGTGGATTAAATAATAAATGGATATATGCATAAATGGGGTATATCCATACAATGAAATATTATTTGGCATTTAAAAAGGGACAAAGTTGTGACTCATACTACAACATGAATGGAACTTAAATGCTAAGTAAAGAAGCCAGTTACAGAAGAACACAAGTCATATGAGTCCATTCATAGTAAATGTCCAGAATGGGCAAATCTATAGACCGAGAAAGTAGATTAGTGGTTGAGTAGGGCGGCAGTCGGGGGTGTCTGGGGAGAGATCAGAGTTACTGCTAAAGGGCCGGGCTTTCTTTCTGGGACGATGAAAATCTTCTAAAATTGATTGTGGTGATAGTTGCACAACTCTGTGAATATACTAAAACCCATTCAATTCTAGACTTTAAACGGGTGAATTTTACAGTATGCAAACTATATCTGAGGAAAGCTGTTTCTCCCTAAAACATCCCCCTTCCCCCAAAAAATCTCGGTTTATCCATCACTTATTAAAGTACTTGGTAAAAGACAACTACTTAGTACTTTTGGAATAAGCAAATGAATGAACGTGCATTCACTTCCTTTTAAATGGTTTTCTTTCCTATTTTTATTCATTATAGAAGTCTGCAATTACAGGAAGAAATGTAAAATTTGTAAACATCATCTTTTGCATTTAGATGTTTGTTTTTACAGTGTGGTAAAATTTTGTTGTTAAATATCCCACAGTTGCTGTACCTAGAAGTGCTTTAAGGATCTGGAATAGTGCTAATGTTACGAAAAAAAGAAGACATATATTTCAACATTTAATATAGAAAATCTAATTTGCTCAAATTACTCACACTTCTAATTTCCATATGCTCTAAAGTAAGTATGAATAAGATTTAGACCAAATTGCCGGTGACATTAAAATTCATTCATTCGTACTTTCAACAAATATTTACCGAATAAGTAACTATGTGCTAGGCACAGTGCTAGAAACTGATGTTACAGAAATAAATAACACAGCCTTGGGGCAGAGATGTTACAAGAGAATTATGCACTACAATATAATATATGTTATATTAGGGTTTGTGTCATGTGTAATATAATCAATGCTTTGAGAACAGAGAAAAGGGAGTGGTTAAAGGCTGGAGGACTTCAAAATATTTCAGATAAGGGAAAATTTATGGCAGATATAGCAAAATAAGTAGCAGATTTCCAGGTAGAGATTTTTTTATTGCTACACATCAAAGTCATAATTTACTAATTAATCTTTTCGAAAAAACAAAGTGTTTTCATTAGCCATTAGGATATCAGTATTATAGGATAGATATATTTGCAGTAGTGAGCAGACAGCAATAAGGGTCTCAAATAAGTTTAAGAACTCTGGAGGTGCTCCTTGAAACTTTTAACAGGCTAAGTTTTCTAATGCACAGAAGGACAAAGGAAGTAATTCATCTTTCAATATTCTGACAACATGTGAACTAACCAAAAATATCCTGGGTGTCACACATTTGAAAAGGAAAAATGTCAAAATATCTACATGTTTATATTCTTAATTTTATGAGATTTTAAAAGTGGTTTCATGATTATGAACTGCATACCTGAGGCCAACGTTTGGTTTACAAATGTGTACTGTTAATTAAATTGGGCATCAGATGTATGATGTAAATGGCTTCTCACAAAGGCATCTCTAGTTCAACTACGTAAATCGATACACTTATTTCAAAAACATCAGGCCTATTTCATTTCAACTTGACTTTTACGACAAATCTGTGTTTGCATGTGTATACATATAAAAACATATATGTGCACACACATACACATATAGTGTCCTCCAGTACAAGCTTTAAGGGTTGAGAAGCTAAGGGTTGCCTTCTCATCATGCATAGTTCTATAGGTCCACCTGTAATAACAACTATGTCTTCTGACAGATGGTTTCTGATAAGATATCCAAATTTTAACACTGAAGGAAAATATTACAGGACCAAGAGATAATCTTAAGGCTATATAACTGAAGTTCAAGATCAGGAGTCAAATGAAAACTTTATTTAGTCCAGTAAGTTTAAAACTCATCTTTGAACATTAGTACTTGCTTTGATGCAAAGTCTCTGCGAGAGTGTGTATTAAATCACTTAACCTCCATTATTAAATCTCCTAACCTATTTCAAATGATTGCTCTTCAGGAAAATACAACAAGCATTATGGTAAAGATGATTCAAAGCAAAAAGTTTTCCCTTAAGTCATTGTAATATTAACATTGTACAACAAAAAAGAATTTAACTCAAATCTTTCTGTTTGCAGATCATTCTCCATTGGGTCTTTCGTGTTTCTGCAATCTTACCTCACTGCCCTCTGCACTAGACTATCTTTTCATGGATGTTTGTATAGCATCTTAAAAGTTAGAGATAGTGTCTCCCTCTGGAGCAAAGGGCAGGCATGCATACTGTGTTATACAAGATTCCCTAAGTTCTTGGTTCCTCTCCTTTAGGCCACCCACTGTGTATGCAGGTGTCACCTGGCCTCTTCACAGTACTTTATGGGAGTGGGGACCTAGAGGATGCTGATAATGTGGCTACTGCTTTGCTGTGAGTAATAAACAATCCTTTTCTCTGACCTAGGAGTCTCCTGTCTTCTACCAGCATCCATGCAACTGCGGCAGGCTAACCTGTCAGCGTGCAAAGAGGGTAAAATCTTATCTTGTCACAGAACTTGACACTGCCCATCATTTCCTTGCCTTAGGCATTACCTTCTCACTCTCTGGGGTGCTTTTTCTTTTTATTTTTTGGCATTCTGGAAACCACATTTAGAAAATAAAATAAAAATGAGCTCTGGATTGAAATAAAATACACACCTTCATTTTAATCAAGGACTTTCCCCAGCTTGTCTTTTTTAAGATGAGATGATGAGGTAATGTTTAAGCTGGAAAATGTTTTTATTAACTACAAGTACTTTCAACAGAAGGAATTCTAATAATCCTGATGCCATAGATGCAAACTTAGAAATATGAAAGAGCTGTTTTCCTTTTCACTTGGAAAACTTGCCGACGCTGATTAAAAGACAATTACTTGTTTTTGTGTGTTTTTTTCACACCTAAGTCTTTAATCCAAATTAAATGTATCTCTATAAATGGGAATCAAGGATCCAATATTACATAGATATAGAGAGATATAGATATATTGAACAGCCAAATAAATCAACTTTGCAAATCACTCTGTAATTAAATGACAAAGCATTTCATTCACCTTTTCCAAGATTTCAATAATTTATCATAGAACTTTTATTCTCTTTCTTAAAGAAAAACTGAATTTTGATTTTAAAAATCTAGACATTTTCTCAAAATAATATAGCACTCATATATGTATTAGAGCAAACTTTCATTAGAAATTTGTCTACAAATGCATGTTTTAAAATCTCTCTCCAATCCTTCTTAATAAATGCTACACCTTTGTCACGCCACTAAACACACTGAGAAAATCAAGAGGCCAGTCTAACAGCCAGGCCTTCTCATGGCTTTTGATGTGTTCAGGACATGCATTGGTCTTCACATTGACGTGATTCTCCATCTGTGTAACGTATCCATATTCGGCGCCCCTTGCCCCAGTAGAGAGGATGCTTTCCTAAAAATTTCCAGGGATGTGAAAAACTTCTCCAAAGATTATTTTATCATCTGGTTCTTTACATATTAAGCTGTTTTCCAGATATCACTTCTACAAATATAGCAAAGAAAAACCAGTGGAGTAGTCAAATCTTCCATGTCCAAGCTGTCATGTAACTCCAAGAAGTGGGCTAGCTTCTCTCTCAACTAGTCTTTCTTTGACAGCACTAAATTTATCATCTGATTTTTATTGCTGTTTATAGAATTACTCTTTCTTTTCCTTCAGTTTTACATCTGCAAACAGTTTGAGGACCACCTACAAGATGGATTTCAATGCTTACCAAATTTTCTCTTCTTAGGAAAGACTCATCTGCCATAACAGCAATTCTACACCTGCCTTTGAAGGAAGCTTCCAGAAATTCTACTATGCTTTTCATTATATTAATCTGAGTTCACACTATTAATTCACAAAAACTTCTGACTTTCTTTCAGAATTAGATTGATTTTTTTATTGAGATATAATTCACATACCATAAAATTCACTCTTTTAAAGTGTACGATTTAGTGGTTTTAATATATTCACAGAGTTGTACAACCACTGTAGTTGTTTACCACCATCTAGTTCCAAAACATTTTCGACATCTCACAATAATTCCGTACTCATTGGCAGTCATTCCCCACTCACTCCTCCCCCTAGCCCCTGGCAACTATAAGTCTACTGTCTGTCTCTACGGACTCACCTATTCTAGGCATTTCATATAAATAGATTCATGCAATAGGCAATCTTTTGCACCTGGCTTCTTTCACTTAGCATAATGTTTCCAAGGTTCCTCCATGTTGTGGTATGTGTCAGTACTTTATTACTTTTTATGGCTGAATAATATTACATTTTATGGATATACCACATGTATCCATTTATCAATTGATATACATTTGGTTGTTTCCACTTTTTTGACTATTACTAATAACGCTGCTATGAACATCTGTACACAAGTTTTTGTGTGGATATATTTTCATTTTCCTTGGGTATATACCAGCAGAATCACATGGTAACTCTATGTTTGACTTTCTGATGAACTGTCAAACCTTGATTGATCATGAATGTCAAGCAAAAGTGACAGTTTCATACACTATTGCTCAGGCAGGGTTTTGGTGAAATCAAGTCAATTCATTCGCATTTCCACAATACAGACTCATATTTTAACTAAGCATCTAAGCAGGTCCTACAATTTTTGGAGTAAAAGTGGCTACTTAGTGATTATTACTACTGGTGGCTATGGTAACGCTAACAGTCTATCCTATCAGATTCACAAGAGGAAAGCTCAGGAAAATGATCTTGTGGTCATAATTCTCAATTATTTCTCTGCTAAATTTCCTTGATTATTTTCTAAGCTTTTAACTAGTTCCAAGATCAAGCTTCATATTTCCTCTTTTTAACCACAAATATGGGTTCCTAGTTGAAAATATAACTTACAAATCTTATTACACTTTGAAAATGTAAGATGTTAAATGCAGAATGACAGTAAAGTTGGTAAACACAAAATTGTAGGTACTTAAAAATAAATTCAAAAGCATAGTGCTTTGGATTTGCACAGTGCAAAATGAAACTACGCTAGCACTAAAATTAGTTTCCTAATAACAGCAAAAAAACACATTCACTAAAGGAAATAAAAATTCTATGATCTCTTATTTTTATGGTAAGAAAACCCAGACAAGGATTGTCTGACCTAGACAAACCAGTTACTCTTGTTTTAGCTTGACCATGGGTGTGGCAGAGCCTTTTAAGGCTGCACAATATAAAAAATCATGTAATTCATGCTTTTAAGTTTCTATGATAATATTTTAAAATTTTCTGATCTCTTTTTTGATTATAAGATGCCTTGGGCAGTAAGAAGGGGAAGGAAAGAATTGGAGGAAAGAAAGAAGGAGAATGGAATGGGAGGACATATTTCTAGAACTTTTTAAAACAAAAAAGGCAACTTCTAGGTTTCCAGTTTGGGAAACCCTGTAAAAGGTAACAGGTAACTAGTGACTGGTAACAGGAGTAAGAAGAATTTGGCTTGTGTGGCTACATGCTGTGGAGAAATGGGGACAAGGGTAGAATAAGGGTAGAATTAACTAGTATGACCATATTCCCTCAACACTTAGAATAGAAACCTTTTTAACACCATGTGACTTTTGCAATTTCTCCACTTCATCAAACATGGTGACTTTAGACCCTTATCTTACTAATTTATGGTTCTGATAAATCCTTAGGTCCAATGTGATTGGAAAGTAGTGAGGGAAACAGATTTCTTAGGATTCTATTTTTCTGGCCTTTTCTCCATATAAAGGAATGTTTCAGCATAAAGAGTACAGATGCATAGCACTTAACACAGTGAATACTACTTTCAAACTGCAATATATCTGCTGCATTTTCATGTTTGGCATAAATCATGTCAGTAAAAATGGTGTTCAAAGAAACAGAACTCTAATATTATGTCAGAAGAAGCAGATTAAACAAATGACCTTGGTGTTCCAAGGCTATCAAAATGCAAAATCATTTTTTTCAGGAGGTAACATTTAGGGAAATGGTGGTATTTCTTCATACATTTCAAGACAGAATAAGAAGTATGAATGTTATATTAATTATCTAAATAATGTCAAGTGCTAATGGTAGGGAAGAAATAGAATGCTGACTTCACCTGAACACGCTGATATGGAAATTTTCTCACCATATAACATATTATATGAAAATGCAATCATGGCTAGAACTTTTTATCGGTTTTATATGCCCCTGAAAATACACTAAAATTGAGTTAGGAGGAGGGCATATGATGATATTTAAGAATTTAACAAAGTTATCACAAGAACATCACACTCAAGTTTCATTCTCACTCCCTCTTCCTGTCTGCAACTTCTGGATATATGGTAACTAATATATCTTAATGTATTTCTGTATATCAATATTTTTATTACATTATTTCTTAAAATGACAACTCCAAATAACAACCAGTGCTGAAAGAAAATACCAGAACCACCAATATTTTTCTTTTCTCGACATACTTGGAGATACATATTTTTATGTTTATAACAGAAGTTAATAAAGAAACATGCCCAGCTTATTATTTCCAGATTGATTGCAGAAATAGCTTCTACCCTTTTTGATGATGTAGAAGTTTATACATATATTGATGAAGCAGCAACTGTGATAAATTACTTTGAGAAAATAACACTTTTCATTGCTTTTCTCTTTTTTCCTTACAGCTGTGTGTTATGAAGTGAAATGTGACTGGGCCCGCCTTGAGGATGGAGAAGCGATCATTCGCAGAAGAGGCTGTGTGTGCTAACATCTAATATTCACCTGTGCCCCAGGTATTATATTATTGTTAATTTTGGATACAAGTTAACACTTCACTTTTTTGTATACCATTGCTGCGTCTGCTTCTACTGCAGAATAAAATAGATACTATTCTCTTTGTTTTTCTCTTTTTTTTTCCTTTTTAATTCTATTCTTTTGTTTAAAGGCTAGGTGGATTTGGCTAATTTCTCATAGTTAAGGAAGGCAACTAACAACTATTCGTGTTTATTGTATGTAATAGTTAAATTGTTTCAAGAAAGCAGCTGCAAATAAGCCATCTCCTACTTTGATCCCCAATTTCCAGCAGAATAAAAGGTGATTATAAATAAGCAAATCTGGTAAATAAAAATATACTGAGCCCAACTAATATGAATTATTCCTTTGATTCTATTATTACATTTATTTATTAATATTACGAGTCTGCTAAAATGCCAACTTCTCAGGAAAGTCCTCTAAACTATGCTATTTAACATCACACATAATCCCCTCACTTGGTACACCTACTCTTGTTCCATTCTTTTTCTCCACTGCATTTATCCATATTAGACACAGTTCAATAATTTATCCCCAGCGTCTGGCACATACTACTTGCTCAAAAAATACAGGATGAGGGGCCAGCCTGGTGGTGTGGTGGTTAGGTTCTCAAGCTCTGCTTCAGTAGCCTAGAGTTTGAGGGTTCATATCTGGGGCACAGACCTACCACTGCTCATCAAGCCATGCCGAGGCAGCATCCCACATGCAAAGCAGAGAAAGATTGGCACAGATGTCAGCTCAGCGACAGTCTTCCTCAAGCAAAAAGAGAAAGATTGGCAACAGATGTTAGCTCAGGACCAATCTTCCTCACCAAAAAAAAAAAAAAAGAAAGAAAGAAACAAAAGAGGATGAATGAATACTGTAACACATGGATGAATTATGGTAGGTACTCATTAGAACCCTTATCATTCTTGATCTTAAGTTATTTATCATGAATGACTCCCTCCACCTTCTGCTTCTCTCCCAGTCTTCACTGAATAAGTAGCACCATCAATGAGTGGATCATGCCAAAAACTTAGGGGTCATCATCAATTTATTTCATTCCCTTATCCTTCTTACCATTAAGCCTTGGTTCTAGCTCCAAAATATATCTCGGATTTTTCCACTTCTCTCTGTCTCCACCATTACTCTCTCTTGAATACGAGCAGTACCCTTACAGCAGGTCTTTCTCCTTTACACTTGTCTTTCAAGAGCAGTCAGATGAATCTCTTGACACAAGAATAAAGTCACATGACTTCTTACTTAAAACCTCTCAGTGAGTTTCCGTTGTTCACAAAGAAAATCTACACCCCTTACTACAACCTCCAGGGCTGCATGATCTGGTTCCCGTCAGTCCTCCACCCTTATCCCACACTCAGCTACACTGTTCCCCATGTTCCAGCTGCGCTGGCTTCTCTGTTGCGTTTCTGAAATAAACCAAACTCTTTCTGAATTTGCACTTGCCATTCCCTCTACCTTGGAGACTCTTCCCTCGTATCTTTACAAGGCCCATCTGCATCCTTTAGATAGCATTTCAAATATCTTCACAGGTCATCCCATGACGGCCCTAATTAAGCAGCCTCTCCAGTCACTCTCTCATCACCTTCTTTATTACTGCCATGGTTCTTATTACCAGTTTATTTGTTTATTTGCTATTTATTAGAATGTAAGCCCTAATAGGTCAAGGACTTTGCCTCTTTGTATTAATAGGGACTAATAAAGTGCCTGGAATACAGGACATGTTCTATATACAGCAACTGGACCAATAAATATAACTTCTCCTCACCAGAATGTGCACTCCTCACCTTTGTAATCGCCATGCCTAGCCCATAAGAGGCAGGCTACAACTGTTGGATGAAGTAAATGAGAAACCTTAAATCATTTACTGCTATCATGAGTACCACCCAGAAAGACTTTTGTTCATAAAGATTTGCATATGATAACTAGACTGAGAGAAAATGTTGAATTTACTCAACTGGCATTTACTAAGCTTCCGTCAAGTGCTGGGAAAAAGCATAGGGCAATTTGGGTTGTGATATCAGAACAAAGAATACTATTTCTTAACTATTTGATAAACCCTTGAATGTAGGATACACACATTTCACCAAGGCCTCTGGCAATATTTTTCATTATATCCTTGTTTTCAACATGCAGAAATGTGGGGTGGATAGCAGCCCTGCTAATGAATTTGGTACCATACAGTGGTTAGATGATGAGTTCTACTCTAAGAATGTTGAGCACATTCAACAGCTCATTCAACGCAGCAAATATTTGTTGAGTAGCTCCTGCCAGCCAAGTACCGAGCTTTATGCCAGGATAATAGAAGAATTGTCTGTAGTCTCTTACCTAGAAGGGTGTATAAGTTTTCCAGCAACTTATCACAGATCTATGCCCTGTACTATTGACACCATTTTAAAATTAATATGTTGGATGAATATAGAGAGATTATACTTCTATCATTATCATATGAGAATTGTAGAGAAAGAAAACAAAAGCAATAAACAAATAAGATCCAAGAGATGACAACTGTCCAGAAGGCTGGGATGAATTCACTAAATAAAATTGACTCAGATACATATAAGGTCCTACTCTTAAGTTCAAATACCAACTACACATTTACAAAACAGAGGTGCTATGGAATACGACCACTCATAAAAATTGCATAGGGATCTTAATTTACAGTACTTTTTGTAAAAAATTTACAGTTCTCCTTGTAAAAATCTATTGTGATACAGCTATCATAGAAACTAGTTTTATCTTCCGGTGCATTTACAAAAGAGTAATCAGTCCTGTGCCAGTCAGATCACCTCAGACTATTATGTTCAGAAGTGGGCACCGCACCATAAGAAAATGCTCCAAGGAACCAGCTAAGATGATAATGAGGATCCTTGCTGCTAGAGCACTTGAAATTGCTAAAAGACAGACTATTGAAGAATCTGTATAGGAGGTCAGAGTATATTAAGAAAGCGTGAGTGAATGGTGGGGAAGGAGGGAGTTGATACCTATCTTCGAATATCCAAAAAGCAGGTATGTGGAACAAACATTAGACTCCTTACATATGATCGTAGGGCAAAGAATAGGAACCTACAGAGATTTTGATTCACTATAAATAAGGCCCAACTAACAGCACTGTCCTGAGAGAGCTTGAATCATCTCACAAGGAAATGAGATCTCCATGGTGGGTCTCCCATGGGTCCTGGGATGTCCTCTTGGCAAAGGTACCACACTGGAGATTTGAACACTGAATAGGTGATGGGAGTAAATGATTTCTAGACCCCAAGATCTTGATATTCCATAATATAACGAAAAGGGATGTAAAAAATTAGGAATGATAAATTGTCATTCATTCATTTACCTAATCCCTGCTATTTCTATGCACTGTTAGAGGTGCTGTGGGCAGTTTGGTTCTAGAACTGTGTTTTCCAATATGGTAGCCATTGGCCACACATGGCTAGTCTGCATTGAGTTGTGCTAAATTGAAAAATACACACCAGATTTCAAAAACAATACTAAAAAAAGAATATACAATATTTTCTTAATACTTTCTACATTGATTAAATGTTGAAATGATAATATTTTGGATATACATAACATTAAAATTAATTTTTTTAATTGAAGTTATGACAATTTAAAACCTTGTGAAATTTCAGTTGTACATTATGATTTGTCAGTCATTTTACAGGTGCACCACTTCACCCGTTGTGCCCACTCCCTACCCCCACTTTCCTCTGGTAACTGTTAATCTGTTCTCTTTGTCCACATGTTTGTTTATCTTCCACAAATGAGTGGAGTCATACAGAGATTGTCCTTCTCTATCTGGCTTATTTCACTTAACATAATACCCTCAAAGTCCATCCACGTTTTTATGAATGGGACCATTTTATACTTTTTTATGGCTGAGTAGTATTCCATGGTGTGTGTATGTATGTGTATATATATTCTTTATCCAGTCATCAGTCGATGGGTGCTTAGGTTGCTTCCACATCTTGGCTATTGTGAATAATGCTGCAATGAACATAGGGGTGCATGGGTCTCTGAACTGCTGATTTCAAGTTCTTTGGATAGATACTCAGTGGTGGGATGACTGGGTCATATGGTATTTCTATTTTTAATTTTTTGAGAAATCTCCATACTGTTTTCCATAGTGGCTGCACCAGTTTGCATTCCCACCAGCAGTATATGAGAGTTCCTCTTTCTCCACAACCTCTCCAACATTTGTTATTTTTTGTTTTGGTTATTTTAGCCATTCTAATGGGTGTAAGGTGATATCTTAGTGTAGTTTTGATTTGCATTTCTCTGATGATCAGTGGTGATGAGCATCTTTTCATGTGCCTGTTGGTCATCTGTATATCTTCTTTGGAGAAATTTCTGTTCATATCCCCTGCCCAGTTTTTGATTAAGTCATTTGATTTTTTGTTGTTGAGCTCTGTGACTTCTTTATATACTACGGAGATGAAGCCTTTGTCAGATATATGATTTGCAGATATTTTTTCCCAGTTGGTGGGTTGTGTTTTTGTTTCAATCCTGTTTTCCCTTGCCTTGTAGAAGCTCTTTAATCTGATGAAGTCCATTTGCTTATTCTTTCTACTGTTTCCCTTGTCTGAGAAGACACGGTGTCCAAAAAGATCCTTTTAAGACTGATGTCAAAGAGTGTACTACCTACATTTTCTTCTAGAAGCCTTATGGTTTCAGGTCTCACCTTTAAGTCTTTGATCCATTTTGAGTTTATTTTGCTGAATGGTGAGAAAGAATGGTCAATTTTCATTCTTTTACATGTGGCTTTCCAGTTTTCCCAGCACCATTTGTTGAAGAGACTCTCTTTTCTCCGTCGTATGTTCTCAACTCCTTTGTCGAAATTAAAATTAATTTTATGTTTCTTTTACTTTAATTTGGCCACTAGAAAATTAAAAGTTACATATGTGGCTCACATGGCTTACATTATACTTTTTATGGACGGCACTGTTACAGAGACTAGCAAGAAAGTGGATGGTGTAAAATGCCACACTCTTTGTATATAGGCATTGAAAAGGCATTATATCTAATCTCAAATTAGACACAACTTGATACACAATTAAATAGTATCCTTCATGAAGCTTCCATTCTACATGGCTTGGACCAGAAAGACTACTTAGTGCTAGTCTGAAGCGAAGCTATGCTGGAGCCACGCATGTATTTTTTTTTACGTTGGAAGTTTTTATGGGTACAGCCATTTATTTTAGTTATATAATGGTGCTGGCACCTTTTGCTTTTTTCACTGCTATATTTCCTCCCTTCCTTTCTAATCTATTCCTTTGCTCATCACCATTGCAAAACAACAATTTATAATTAATTGTTTACATTTTGCAAACATTAATAAAATATGTTTTGCCATTTAATAAAGTATTAGATATTAATGTGTTCTCTTAGTTCTGGGTTCCTACACATTAAAAGTTTCCACTTTTATAATTATAAAATAAATATGTTTCATTATTAAAATTTACAAATTATAGTTAAGCATAAAAATTAAAAGATGTATATATTTCTGGTCTTTTTATAGCATCATCTATGCATAAATACAAATACAGATTTAGGCACATTTTCCCAAATCTGGCAGTGCTTCTGTGCTTTTGTATTTTATTGTACTATTAAAATTATTGGACCATTAGTCTTTTTGGAATTGGTTTAACAAATTCCTTAACTGGAATTGCAGCCATCTATCATCTTTGTGAGCTGTCTTTAGATTTAAGAAGTTTTAACAAGCTATCATAATCAAATGACACTGAATAAACATCTTGAGTTGGGCACCTGGTACCTAAGAACATTAGGTAATGAAGTTTTTTCATATTTAGTTAGATCAATTGATGTACACCAAGTCAATGATACTAGAGAATGTTTTATGGATAGAATGATTGCCTTCTACATAACACAGAAAAATTCTAAAAATATACACTTAATGATTGTTTATTGATCTAAACATACAGAGAACTTTATTTATATTTTTGACCTCTGTCAAATGCTGGGTAAGACCTTCCAAACTTTGTATTTTCTGAAGAACTTAGTAGAATTTGAGAAAATATTCCAAAACTGTTTGGAACAGAAATCAACGTAAGGGAAATTTGTGTGGGCCCTCATTTATGGGGTGAAAACTCACCTACTACCCTCAGTATAAAATGATTGCATTTGCAAGGCATCCCCACAGTATGAACCTGAATATTGTAGCCAGCTACTCCAGAAACCTATAATTGTGACGTTTTGGATTTTGGTCAGTTGAGCTATGGTTATTCAATAAGGGATAAATTCTTATACTTACTTTGTATCAATCTTTCTCTCAGGTCTTTGAAAGAAAGCACTAAGTAAATATTGCTAAACCTATTATCTGCCTTTCATAATTGCTTAATTTTATCTTTTTCAACCCAGGAAGTTCTAACTTTTTCACATGTGCACTTATAGAATACTAATTCCTTGATCATTTTATCTCCCCTGAAACTCTTTTAAGCCTTTCTACATCTTTGTTAGCAGGCTTACCATAATTAGATATTTCATGTAGGGAAGCATCATGATTTTAAGCAAAGATTGCAAAGTAATTTCCTTTTTTTTCTTTTTGTACATAAACGCTGTCTCATAGTTTATTGGTCTTTTAGGAAAAAACATTACACTAAACTATTGCCTTCAAAGAATAGGACTTAATGGATCTAAGCCTTGTTATCTGGTAAGCACAATTTGCACGAGTCTTCTCCAAATGCATTTCCTTACATTTGCCAGCATTAAGCTTGATATTAAAGGTAAGGATTTTTCAATGCTGAAATACAAAGGATGTGGCATTTTACACCACCCTCTTAATCTTCCTAGTCTTTAGAACAGTGCTACCCTTAGGAAGTACAAGCAAGTCAGACATCTGAGCCACATATATAATTTGTAATTTTCTAGTGGCCAAATTAAAAAACTAATAAGAAACAGATAAAATTAATTTTAATGTTATATATCTCCAAAATATTATCATTTCACTATTAGTCAACACAGAAAGTACTAATAAAATATTGCACATTTTTTTTATACTAAGTTTTTGAAATCTAGTGTGTATTTTACAATTACAGCACAACTCAATTCAGACTAGCCATGTGTGGCTAATGGCTACCATATTGGAAAGCACAGTTCTAGAACCAAGCTGTCAGGCCATATGTTGATGGAAAGTTTAGAAATAGCACAGTTTGCATTCTCAGGTTAGTATATTACCAAGACACTCTGCTCTCTAAACACTGAATCTAAAATAATCTATTAAAAATGTCACCATAATTAAAGATTTACAGTAATTTAGGCTAGTTGTTTTAAAATGATAGAAAAAATAGTTGGTTTCCCATCAGCCTTTTAGCTCCAACAACCATTACCTGAATGAACTAAATTCCCAATCTTTTCCATGAGTTTAATTAAAACATGCCATTTTAAAGGTAATATGGATGACTCCAGGGCTATCGGTGTGTTTGTTTTACTAGTAATAGAAAGTCCTTTCCCCATGCATATGAAGCCGGAACAATATTATTCAAATGATTTAATATCTTTGAAAGAACAAAGTACAGAAATATTTACATAATACCATAGGTGGAATATCTATCTTAACCTAATGTTAAAAGTGACAAAGGGGAGATAAACCAGCATAATACATCTTATTTATTTTCCAATAATACACCTGGGACATTCCATACACCTAACTTCTTTAACCTGTCAGGGAGAGTAACCTATGTGTATTTAATTTTCTCCTGCATGTATTGAATGAATAAATTGTGAAAATACATTTGAACACTTCTTTTAGAAACAACTATACTTCTTTTTAGGTTATTTAATTTTGAGTGAGAAACCACCAAATCCATTTCAACTAAAAAGAGGTAAAATAAAGAAAAAAATGGAGGGGGTGCAACTTACTATTATGTTATAAACATGGTCTTCCAGCCTACAGTATAAATTCACAGCTTTCCAGTAGATCACAGGAAAGTCAATATAAAATGTATTAAAATTGTTGCCAATAAATTCTATTTAAAATATTCTATTAAAATTTAAAATAGCCTATTAAATCTAAATGTTGAGAGTAGTATTAAGAACAGAGAGCTTACAAAGAAAGTTTTCAGGACAAACGTAAAACAAGGTAACAGGGAGTCACATTACAAGCTCCAGAGACGAGAACTTGCTAAATTGAGGATGTGATGACTGATATCATAAGACTCGCAGACAGGGGAAGTCCAGAGAGGTCAGCTAAGGCACGGAGGACTAAACAGCCCCTGTAGGTCTCTAATGATGGGAGACTGCACAGAAGGGTCCAAAGACAGGTTCTGGTGAGATGATCTGATGACCAGATGATTAGAAACTCTGAATATCGAGAGATCAGGAACGAAAGCAGGAATAATAAGGCCACCAAGGCAGAGGCAGAATACTTCCTGGACCAGAGTTGGGCTTCAGGGTGTGGGCAGACCTGACACCATAGGCCCAATGTAGCAAAAGGAACAAGGAAAAGGATGAAGGGACGAGAACATACTGAAATTGTCATTACTGAAAAAGGACATCAAAAGGGAATTTAAAATGAAATAGATTTTTTCATTATAAAAACTTCTCTGAGCGCCCTTCATTTTCCCCTCTAGAAGAAAGTAAATTTAAAATAATGAATCACATTTACCTTCTTAATATTGCTTCATATACTATTTGCTACTTTTTATCAACAATATTAAAAACAATTATCTGAGGAATAGCTTTCACACTAGATGCCCTAAGAGCAGGCAAGAGAAATTAAAACAAAAACCTCACTGTTAAAAAGAAATAGTCTCTGAAATGCACAGTCAAATGATCTTGGTCAACAGAGGTAAGGCAGCCATTCCTTCAGTCCTTATTGGGGGCTTACTGGATGCAAGGGTACCTAAGGAATCCTGGAGCCTAGTATGATGGGTCAAATGCTGACTCAAGTAGAGCAGAATTCCAACTTCAAAGTCTAGTCTAGTAATTCCAAGGTTGAGAAGAGAGAAGTAACAGAAGAAGAGAAAATAAAGAGAGAAACTAAGAAGGAAAGAAATCAGAATGGAATAGGAACAAGTAAGCAGCCGACACACGTTAGTGGAGAAGACCAGAAACGGAGGGAGAAGATAGAGAGGTAAGAACTGTGTGTGCTGGCGCGGGCATGTGTGTGTGTGTGTGTGCGCGCATGACGGTATGTGGAGGGGCACGGGCATAGGGCTGCCTGCATCACGTCTCTGGAAGTATAAGACATTGCTCTTTTTAAGGGTAGGGTTCACAACTATGTACATTTAAATTTTTTAGCCTTGAGACACTTCTAAAAAGGCAAACAATAATATTGCAGACATAAATTATACAAGTTCATAACAAGTTTACTAAATCTTATTAAGCATGTTATGAATAGGCTGTCTCCCTCAAGTAAAACAAATGGGTGCAATAAACAATAAGTTTGCTAACTATAAGGGAGAAAACAGGCAATGCAGAACATAGAAATGGCAAACACAGGCACACTTGATGGGGCAGAATGATGTCCAGTCTTGGAAGAGGAAGCCATTTAAATTCATCACTGATCACCCCTCAAACAAGGGAAAATTAGCAAACATGATAACCCTGGCCTTAAGAATAACGATGATGAAGATAATCATAATTCTATTTTCATCATTCCTGTGTGGGTCCTATGCCCGGTGCTTTCAAATCATTACCCTGAAGCAGCCTGCAAACCTGGTATTGTCATCCTCATCATGTACGTAAGCAAACAGAAGGTAGAAAGACTCCCTAATTTGCCCAAGATTATATAGCAATAAATGGAGGAGTTTAGCATTAAGTCCAAATTGGTTCCAAAACTGTATCTCTTACCTACACTTGAATCTAACCAGGGACCAAACTTGCAACAGCTCTGAGTGAAAGATAGATGGTTCCCATACCTCCAGTTCAAAGTTCAAGGAAGAGGCTAATTACTGAGCAAATGCATTTGACTCTTTTGAGCAAGTTAAAAAAAAAAATTAAAGCCAGAATATACACTAGAGAACATTTGAGGTCTGATTCTGGAAAACATTTATGAGCACAGTCTATCTGCTTAATATTTTTACAGTGCTGATCTAACATATTCATCAAGTCCTCCCCACATCTACCCTAGTGGGTACCAACAAACAACGGTGAGTCCCTCGGGCTACAAATAAAGCAGGTACTGATTGGTTATTCCTGCTCATGGCGAGCCTGCCGGCAGTCACAAAATGAAATCTCTGATGAACTTGTTACCTCCTAGGACTTCCAAGCGTGCGGCATAAACAGGAATGCACAAATCTACATAGACATTTTGCATCCCTCACTAACATCAACAGAATGTTTCCATAACCATCAGCTTGCTAGAGAAAAGCCAGGTTATGCAATTGCCAGACAGATCTCATTATGCCACTTCTTTTGTCAAAAACCATCTATGGCAACCCCTTTCATTGAGAATGAAATTCAAAGTCCTTCGTTAGGTATTTACAGCCCCTCATAATTTCCTTTTTCAACCTATTTCCCACTCTCCTTTCCCCTCTCAGCATCCACTCTTCTTCTTGTCCTCCTCCTCTTGGCCTCCCTCTGTTCCCTGAACACCAGCCACAAGGGGCTGGCTTCCACATCATACTTTACATCCTCCTGTCACAATGAAGATTTTTTTCCCAAACTGTGCATTTTCTCTGGAATAACCCTCCCACCATCATTTCTCAAACTATAAAGAAGCTAATCTTTTGGAGATCCTTCCCAAATTAGGCTCCTTTTTTAAACCTTCCTGTGTCATCTGGTAACACTAAGAACCTTTACCGTACCCCACTCAGCCTTGCCTTAAGGTTTCTAGCTCACATACCTGTTTTTCTTACTAGAGTGCTAGATCCACCTGGATCATCCTAGAGGGTGAATCTGATGTTTAGTCACTGTTAGATCTTTGTCCCATACTACCTATTACAGTCTCTCATATAAGAGGTACTAGTGCATACTTGTTTAATTTTGTGAACAACTATAGAGCTTATTCTGAGAAAATGGCTTCAACAGTGACCTGTAATTGGATCTTATCTTTCTGCCCTGGAATATCACCTCCCTGATTCAGTCTATGGATCAGCATTCTCTGAAGAATAAGTAAAATCATTTGTGTTGAAAGTGATAATGTCAAAGATGTGATTTCTGATGTTGCCAGTGCCTGATATTCTGCTTGAAGTCAAGCATTAAGGAGAACATCAAGCCTACAGAAGCCGTGTATCTGTTCATTAAAGACACATGAAGACTTTGGAATAAAACCCTTCACAAAAAGTCCTGGCCGAAAGCTTGGAATGCCGAAGAGCATCCTCCTCCTGCAAGTCCAGGGAACAAACCTAAGACTTGTGGGAGAGAGAAGAACAAGAAGCAGTAAATACAGAGACGTCTGTGAACTCTGAGTAAGCAACCATGAAACCAGGAGGTAAGTATTGGAATGATACAGACCATTAACTACCACTGGAACAAGAGAAGGAGAGGAAGAAGACGATGGCAACACTGAAGGAGGAGATGTGGAAGTAAAAACTATTTCTGAAGGAGAAAAAAAATGCTTGGGGAGAGGCTCCTTCTTTGTGCTGCGGGGTAACCAATTAACATGGTTGAAAAGGAGTCACCCAACAATGACCATGACCTGACTGGGAGCACACAGCACAGCTATCAAAGCCCTCAAAGGAAAACAGGAACGCGTAAAGATACATACACCCCTATGTTCCCCACAGCATTATTCAATAGCCAAGACTTGGAAACAACCTAAGTGCCCATCAAGGGAGGAATGGATAAAGAAGACATGGTATATATACACAATGGAATACTACTCAGCCACAAGAAATGATGAAATCTGGCTATTTGTGACAACATGGGTGGACCTTGAGGGGGTTATGCTAAGCGAAATAAATCAGATGGAGAAAGTCAAATACTGTACAATCTCACTCATAAGTAGAAAATAAAAACAACCACAAACAAATACATAGAGACAGAGATTAGAATTGGCGGTTACCAGAGGGGAAGTAGTGGGGGAGGAGGATGAAAGAGATGACAGGGCACATGCGTACAGTGATGTACGGTAATCAGTCTTTGGGTGGTGAACATGATGCAGTCTACACAGAAATCAAAATATAATGATGTACATCTGAAATTTATATAATGTTATAAAGTGATGTTACCTCAATAAAAAAAAGATTGAAGAAAATGCAAAAAAAAAAAAAAAAGACAACAAAATCCCAAAGGCAACAGCATGACCTGACAGGCAATGTTAGCTAGGGGACAAACAGGGAAAAATTCATTTAGGCCCACTACCCTCTGTATAAGGGCTTCTTTGACTCTAATATACCACAATAACCAAAATGCATAAATATGATGCCACCAAGCCACTAAGAAAAGAGTAAACTGTATCCAGTATACTTTGTTTAAGATAGTTTGGAAGGACATGGTGCACTTAAACTGATTTTCAGCCTATTAGAATTAAAATGTAAAGTTCTAACTCAAAGGATTAAGCAGTCAGCTATATGGCAAAACAAAACTTTAAAAAATACTCGATTCTCTATTGATCTAGCCAGCTTCAGATTTATAACAGCAAATGGGTTACCAAATTATGATGAGGGCGCAGATTCCTGTCTACAGATGCCCTGGCTGTACTTGTAGCTACACTGTCCTAATGCCCAAGGAGAGCTAAACTTGTATCTCTTCAAAATCTGTAAATACGATGATGTCACTTTTCTGAAACTAGGAGCGATATATTTTAAAGCTTCTCTTTTCAAACTCTACCACTGCTGGTGCAAAATCAGAACAGATTTTTTTTTTCTTACCCATAATTTTTCCATGGAGTGGAAAGTCAAGGGGAGGCAGACTCTACCTGTTGAGAGTGTGTGTTTCGTATTCGAATTAACTGCCATGGTATTTGGCATCTCACTAGGATGAAAGGGGATATTATTTGCTGCTGTGCACCATTAGTGCCAGCAAAATTTTTCATAAAATGCAAAGAGCAGCTCCATTAACCTATTATTTCCTAAGCTCTTTTAGCTCATAGCTTTGATTAACTAAAATAATTCTTTCAAATGAGGGCACAATGGGCTAATGACCAGTGCAGTATCTTAAAAGTCAAAAAAATGTGAATTGTAGACCAATTGGTCTGTGCTTTTCCATCAAAGATCAAATACATTATTTTCAGTGTGTCCTTTATATGGGTCAATATGAGTTATTTCTATTATTTCTGGAAGTATTTGGATTTACCAGCACACATAAAATCCTCAGACTAAAATTACTAAAACACTTATTTCAGGCTGAAAAAATATAAAAGGAGTAATCATTGGCATCACACTTTATGGTGCCCTCCGCTTAGCTTTGGCCTTTTTTTCTTCTTTGGGTTTTACCTTTTCAGTATGTTGAGACTTCTAGCTATATAAACCCACGGTGATATTCACTGTCCTGGATAGCTATGATGAAAAGCAGTGTGATAATCTTTTCTCTTGAGACAATCAAGTTAAATCCAAAAATCTAAGTGCCTTAAAGATCCTTTTTGAATATCTCCACATTTTATACAAAGCACCGACTTTACTACAAAAATACTGGAGAGGATGTATGGACAGGCTTTCTGCTGCTTTTTATACTTTCACAACTTTTTTATTTTATGTTCATGTGATACCCAAAAAAATTATTTTCTACAGTATTCTGACCAATACAGCATCACATAAATATTCCACCTTATACTCAAGGAAGTACACTTGAAGAAAATCCAGTTGAAAGCATATAAGTACCACTGTGGTTAGCCAGGAAACCTATTATGATGAGTTACATATATGTCCAAACACATGAGACCACAACTTCATGAAATTGTGTGACTGAGAGTGCAACAGGGGATAAGCTGCATAACCAAAAAACAGCAATAGCAGTAACAGTAATATGAATGATGTGGGATCAAAAGTAATTATTTGTGACATCTAGTGATGATTGGTCATCTGTAATTCTTAATAAGCTTCATATTAAAAACAATAACAGAAAAATATATGATTAAGTACACTATGTAAAATGAATAAATGAAAGCAGAGAAGTGTTTTATAGAAAGAAAAATCTACTCCAAAACCCAACTCTAGAAGGAGATGGATAGGCTCTTAGAATCACAAAATCTCTGCAGCTTACCACTGGAAGGATTCTTAGAGATCATCTTGTCCAATCCATATTACAATGTAGAAATTTCTCATGCATAACCCCTGATCCAAATTGATGCAATTCCAACTGAAGCACTCTTGGGATCAGAGCACCCACAGATTTCTTTGCTGGACAGCTCTATTTGTTCAACTTTTAACTGACGTAGAGGGAGTCCATACTGGTATGGCTGCCAAGAAGCATATGGCCATATCTATGAAAATTACAATGCCACACACTCTTTGACCCAGTAATTCTGCTTCAGCGTATTTATATGACGGAAATACTTAGATATATGCACTATGATATATATATAAGGCTATTAATTATAATATCATTTATAAGAGCAAAAGTAGGAAAATTTCACACAAACATTAATAATAGGGAATTAATTAAGTTTAACAGCTTATGTGCCATTCATATAAGGGAATACTACACAGTCCTGAAAAATATTGAAGCTCAATATACTGATATGAAGATATCTCCGCTGATTAGAACACTGTATGAATATGTTATCACTGGTATTAAAGAGAGGAAGGAATAAAGAATAGATATGCAGGGGTAAGAAGAAACAAACAAGAATTTTGTTTGAGATACATTAAAGTAGAGATTCTATTAGACTTTTGAGTCAAGATGTTAACAGTACATCAAAGTTTATGAAAGTGTCCACTGATATCTACTTGTAATTTGTGGTTCTTCAATTTTCCATGAGACTGGACATTCTTCTTATGATTGCCAGTTATTTAAATTTCTTTTGCTGTGACTATCTGTCCATAGTTTTTGCTCATTTGCCCATTGGGCATACTTTTCTTATTGATTTGTAAGAATTGTTTGTATATTAAAGGAAATGAGCCCTTCTATCATACATATTAAAAGTTCTTCTAAAACTTTTTGAACTTTTTTTAAAACAGCTCATCACTTTTACATTGTTTACAGTATCATTTTTCTTAGAGAAAATCTTAATTTTTATTTAGTCATGTTTACTAGTTTTTCTATCTTCTGACATATATTCCTTTCACAATCAGAAAAAAACTTATTTAAAGACAAATCTCATTACTAATTATTAATGTTAATGCAAATTCTACAACAGAAAAAATATGTTTTATATGATTTCAGAAGGTCTGTAAAAATTAGGCAGGTTTTGAGGGCATAAATTTGTCATTTTCGTGGTTAAACCACTGGAATATCTTTTATAAAGTTTTATAAAGTTTATTTCTTAAGAAAAACTGAATATTTAGGGACATTCTCCAATTCAATGCCCATGATAAACTAAGTATTCCTTAGAGGAATGGGAGGTATTATTTTTGCTTCCAGCAGTAAAACTCAGCCAGAGCTAATAACCGTGTTTGCAAAGCATATTTTTAAAACATTTCGGCACAGTGACTTTCTTCAATTATTTTTAAAAGCACTAGAGTAATATGAGAGACACTGCTATGTTTTAAATGCTACTCAGTACAACTAACGATTTTATAAAATAGGTAATTATTTCCTTTTGAGGTCAGAAGTAGACCTAATGTTAGAGGAGAAAACCAAAATAAATGTGATTGGCTTTTCTCAAAATAGTAAATTAGCACTTGACTACCACCTGCACGCTGGTATTCATCCCCAGAACTAGCGACTAAATTTGACGGAACAGCAGGCAACAGCGATGCCACTCACTGTTTAACCCAGCAAGGAAACAGCTGCTTTGTGTTGACATCCGTTACACGTGTCTTCAGACCCAACAGCTGTTCACATTAATCTGGGTTGACTACCTGTTGAAGCGACCTGTTCAACCTCAGTCACCTCAGCTAGTTCTGCAATGGATGTGAGCAACCACAAGGTGATTGATAGCTGAGGGAACCACAGTTATGCAGTGACTGAAATGGAATCTCCCCCACTAAGTCTACAGGCTTGCTGGAGAAGCCAAAAGAATTACAGGCCTGTTGGAAGACCCAAACGAACCATAATCTTCTATTGCATATGCACGGCATGTCTCACTTCAAATTCTTTTCAGTCACACAAATCTCTAACAATTTAATATCTGAGATTAAAGAGAGGTTTACTTCAGTCTTTTATTTTGTTTACTATTTGTTTTACTTAAATTATAAATTGATTGCTTATTTTTTTTAATCGCATAAATTTTAAAAATGGAAGTTGCTCCCCTCCCTACCAACACCTTCCTAATTCCACTCTCCAAGGCTTAGAGCTATTAACCTTTTGGTGGGCATCTTTCCAGACCCTTCTAATGCTGCATTATTATGCAACATACATACCATATATATTTATGTACATGCATATATGTATGTGTATATACATATCAATCTACTTCTGTTTAGACAAAAATGGTATCATACTAAAAGTTCTATAATTCCATTTTGTCCTCAATAATATATCACAAAACTCTTTCCATTAAAGTAACAGCAGTTCTGCTCCACTCTTTTAGTGTCATGGTGCACCATGCTACGCATATATCATACTTTATGTAAACATTCTTCCTTTAGGGAACGTTCCCATTGCCTCTGGTTTTGATGACTAAAAATAACTCTGTAATGAAGACATACCATTGCATTCTTGTTCATGCATTTCCGTGGGACAGAATATTAGAAATGGAATTTCTGGGTCAGAGGGTATGGTGCATTTAAATTTTTGACAGGAATAATTCAAAATGCCTTTCCAAATGGTGGTTGTACTTCATACTCGCACAAACAAGAAAGAATATTTTAAAAGACTACATGTTGAAAAGTTATTTTAAGAACCTAGTTGTGTGTGTAACACACTATGTGAAGCATGTCACAATATAAATACATTAGCACTCATTGAAAAATACATTTCAAGGAGAAAGTGCACAATGACCTGCTAAGAACATCTAGAAAATGTGATCAACTTTGGGGGCTGGGAAGCTGTGGCAATGTTTACAGCCAAAGAATGGCATAAACTCTGGTAATGCCACCAATTGGCCCTTAGCAGTTACGCAGTTACGGTAATTACCCAATTTTTAGAAACCTCTTAAAATATGAATGCTAACCCTTTGGCCACCAGCTTAAAAAGCTTGATCCCATGAGGTCAACTTTGTTTTGTAAATTTTGGCTACATTTCCATTTTCTAATACAAGCTGACAAGGGTTTTTGTGGAAATAAAAAAAAAGAAGAAAGGGAAGTGGCGTTTCCATTTGTTCTTAAAGAAAGGTTAAGCGCTTTTGACACTGCTTTTTTTTCTTTAAAAACCAAAAAAGCAAACACTAATTTCTACTTTGTTCCTTCAGAAGGAAGACCATCATGATTCGTTTTCCGAGGCAGTAGTTCTCAGGGGTGAGTCCATCACCCAGCGGAGCCTTCATCGACAGCAGAAAGCATCTCCATGGGCCCCAGTCCTGTCCACACTCCCTATCATGACTTCCCATGCTGCTTCCACACCTTCTCACTAATTCATTTTCTTTATCAGGGAAACAAACACATATAAAACTGGAAAGACAAACAAAAATTAATATATAAATCTATGGAAAGACTTTCTGAAAAAAGTTTCACTGACTTTAAATTCTTAGGATCATTGGTTCCCAGACTTTGGGATTTCATGGAGCAGAAAATGAAAAGGGAAGTGTGGAATTTAACATGGGGTCAAAGACTATTTATTCTTTCAGACAAACATGTAGACAAACAAACTCAACCAAACAACCTGGAATCTACTAGCAAAGCGATTTTATAAAATAATGGCTATTTTAACACCAAAAAGGACAGTTTTGCCTAGGCAACCTTCCAGGCCATAAGTGCAGACACTGTCTACCATTTCCTTTCCTGATTTTGAGGCAGAGGTTAGAAACTCACTAACACTTTGGAACCAATGCTCTGCAAGAGCTCACTTGTACTGATAAAACCCAGATTTCCAAAAGCTTAAATATTTAAAAAAAATCATCGTGCTGCTTATATAATAAAGAATTTCTGTTAATTTTAGCTGAATATTTCCAATATTTTTTTTTTGCTTTTCCTTCTTTGTCTTATTAAACCAATGAGAATCTCCAGGCATGCATGTTTCGCATCAAATTCAAGAAACACCCCTATACCTCATCCTGTTTGGAATTTCCATTTTTACCCACATGAGTCCCAGGAAAATGAAATTATTGAAAAGCAAGTGCCAACAATGTGAGTGTATGGGCTCCCTTGAGCCATTCTTCATTGATGAGATTTTCCTATAGCCACCAGGAGTGGGTCACCTACTCTAGCCCCACATGTCATAAAATCAACAAAGCTCAGGCTGAATGTTTCTATTACTCCTTTCTACAAATATTTACTCACAGGCAATCTAGTGTAATATTCAAGAGCACAGGCTGTGGAGCCAGACAGCCAGCATGAACGCCGGCTCCGCCACTTATTAAGTCTGTCACCCTGGACAGGTGACTTACCTCTCTGAGCATCATTTTCCTCCTCTAGAAATGGGAAGAATAACACCTGCTGAATAGAGTTGTTGTGATGAATAGACAAGTGGATCCACGTAGAGTGTTAGAACAGGCCCCGCCACATAGTAAGTCAGCACTCAGTAGTGTTGGTGATCATGACCGCACCCTGCCATGTCCCTAGGCATTGTGAATCCTTATTGAGCAATAAAAAGGCCTGCCCTAATGTTGTTTAGGTTCTAATGGGAAAAACAGGTATTAAATAATCATGCAAGCTGAAAAATGCAACTTCAATACATGATATTCGGAGCAGGGCAAAGGTGTTATTGAAGCCTGTGGTGTTTGCGTCTGCCTGTGGGGGTGTCCCCATGATACGACCTTCTCTGAGATCTAAAGGCTGAGTAGGAGCTAACAATTAGGCACAGAAGAAAAGGAACAAGGTTCCAGGGAAAAGGAACTCACTCTTCCTTCCTTCCTTTCCCTCTTTTTCCGTATATTGTGAATATCCACTATTTCAAACAACGCAGTGTCTTCAAGTACTGCCTAATACTCTATGTATTGATATAAACCTTAAAGTTAGAATTTACTCCAGTACACATAAATTCCATTAATCTCTACAAAACAATCAACAACGGCATTATATTCTACAATTCCTCTGCTGGTCCTCCTCCAAAGCCACAAGAGGAGAGCTAAAACAGAATACTTATAGCTTGTCTCACAGAAGAATACTTATTTTCTAAAATGCACCAAGTAAAACATTACAAAGGCATTCAGTACAGAATGTAAAACTCTATATTTTCCAACTGCCCGCACTGAGCAAAGATCGAAAATTTATCCCATAAAAAAATTGTACGTTTGAACCTGATCCAATTTTAATCCATGGCTGATGAATTGATCTTTGTTTTGAGACCATATTTTGAGGGAAAACTGCATTTTGCCCTACAGCATGGCTTAACTTGTGAAATAAACACTTCAAGCCCCAAATTTCAAAGGAGTCATAAGTATGTCTGGGGCAGCAATCCTGGAATTAATTTCCCAACCCCGTCACTCCCTATTTGTAGGAAAATAATTTCCAATCTGCTTTCTACTTTGGACCCTTTTCACCATCTCAGATCTCAGAGCTCATGTTTAGTGTACCCACTTTCACCTGCTCCAAACGCCCCTTGCTGGCCATCTCCACTGCCCTACAGAAAACGGTCCCTTTGCCTTTGGTAACTCTTCTCTATATTCCAGGGCCACAACCCTTCCTCCAGTTCCTTGTAGCAAATTTCCAAGGAGTGTGTTTATAACTTAAATTCTCATTTCTTTTTAAAGCAATAAAATACTGGCATGAAAATGGTTGCAAATAATTTTGTATACCTAAAAGAATACCAATCCTCTATAAACAGAGATGAATGTGTTTGCCACCATGACAGCACACTCTCTCCAGGCTCCCTGCAGAGTGCTGGGGCCTCAGCCTGTCCCTGGGGGCAAAGTGATGGTTTTCATAAAGAAAGGAGGAAGAAAGAAAAAGACAAATACAGTATCACTTAAATGCAGAATCAAGAAAAAGAAAAAGAAAGCAAGCCTATTTCATAGAAACAGAGAGTAGACTGGTGGCTTCCAGGAGCTGGGGGAGTGGGAAATGGGGAGATGTAGGTCGAAGAAAACAAACTTTCAATTATGGGAAGAATAAATTCTAAGGATGTTATATACAGCATGGGGACTATAGTTAATAATGCGGCATTGTATACCTGAAAGTTGCTAAGAGACTAGGTCTTAAGCATTCTCACCACACACACAAAAAAGAGCGAACTACATGAGGTGATGGATGTGTTAATGATCTTGACCTTGGTAACCATTCCACAATGTGCATGTATATCAAATTATTACATTGTACACTTCAACTATATATAATTAGACTTGTCAATTATTCCTCAATAAAGATGGTGGGGTGGGGGGAGTTTTAAAAGATAAAAGAAAGGAGGAAGAGAAAATGACAGAAAATAGTGCAAGCAGGGCCTCTACACCTTGCTACTTTCTGGGCGATTCCTCACAAACTAGAAAGCCATGTGCTTTTGTTTTTAAATTTACCCCTTTGTGACATATTAAGCAAACATATATTTATTATTTACTTCCAAAGTACCAGGAGACGAAAGAAAATGACCAACCTTTAACTTCATAGAGGAAACAGACATTTTACTAAGTGTTATAGTTTTAAATTTGTTTTGATATCTAGAAGATCATGAATACAGTGGTCTATATTTTTCCTAGGTGGTGCAATAAAAATGACACCCACTAATGAGTCAGAAAACCAAGATGGCAACTATTAATTCCAGAACCCAGGATTCTTTCAGCTCACATTTTGCTGTAGTCCTTATAAATCTCCAAACAGAGATATTCTACCATTTTTTCCTTTAGCAAAGTTAACTTGACCATTAGCTGATGTTCCAATAAGATTCTATAATAGATGAAGCCAAAAAGGAAGCTAGTCTATACTCACTAAGAAAAATGCAGCCATAATCCTATTTATGAATGGACAACGTTCCCTTATCCACACTTTCGCTCCCCGCAAACTTCAAGTGCAAGGTGCACGATTTCGTGGAAGCTTTTAGACTACTAGTCAAGCCTTAAAGTTGCCCTCACTTACACTTAAAAGGTCCCATAAGATGAAACCAGAGACAAATTTGATGGAAGATATAAACAACAAATTGCTTAGCACAAGAAGCATTTCAAGAACACAATCAAGGAAAACGGGAGATGACCATGTCTCACTGGGTCACCAGATCCTAGGTGAGGCACAAGACCTGTGTGCTGCCACATCACCCACGGTCTTCAGTCATCTTTGCAACCTAGCCATCACTGCAGCAGCCAGACCCACAGCTGAGACTTGACAGCACCTTAGTTCCATTCGCCATGGCTCCCTCACTTTCCGCCCTGAACTTCGTCTGCTGCTGGCTTCTGGGTGGGACATACGTGGGAACCCACTCAGCCATCCGGCACAGACACTAACCTGGAAAAACAGGCAGCTGACCCCACAGGGTCACCTTGATCCGCAAGAAAGAGAGAGGCAATTTAAAAGGGAAAAAGAAGAATGTGTGAAGAAAGAAGGGTCAAAGATTACTTCCCCTTTATCTTTCTTGAGAGCCAAAGGTTGGAAAAAGCAAAAGGGAATTTTGCCAGATTTGAAAGGGGAAAAGTGATAGAATATACTTGAAAAAACTTTTCAGATAGAGTTGGTTGCAAGAGGAATGAAAATCAGGCAGGAATGTGCCAAGGACACTTAGAAATGACACGAATGGTACTTAATTCCACAAACAGATACCAGGTGACTACAGTCATGTATTGGTTAAAGATAGGGACACGTTCTGAGAAATGCTTTGTTAGGCAATTTCATCTTTGTGGGAACATCATGGAGTGTACTTACAAACTTAGAGGGTATAACCTACTACACACCTAGGCTAGATCGTACTAATCTGATGGGACCACTGTCATATATGTGGTCTGTCGTTGATTAAACATGATATTCAGCACATGACTGTATAAGCTACTCAGCGAAGAGGTTCATATTTTAGATACGAAAAGATTTATCTCCTGAGTCTAAAAAACTACACATATCAAAGAGAAGAAAGAATAATCAGCTTATAAGTAAGAAGACAGACTCTAAAAAATATTATGAGACATACGGGCAATACTGAAAGTTGTTCTGAATTTGAAATTTAAGCTGGTGATAAGTAAATAATAAAAGAATTATCTTATTTCACCGTTTGATGAAAGAGTCCATGCATGAGACCACCTCTCCTTCAATAATGAAACCCTGATAACACACCAAGTCCAGACTACCCACTGACCACTCCACCATCTAAACCTGGAAGCCGAGTGAAGGATGAGGAAGGAGGGGCTTTCAGTGTCTCATCAGCCTGCCTCATTCAGGGTCTTTGGGAAAACTACTTCCCCTCTTGTCTTAGTCTGCTATAACAGAATACCATAGACTGAGTGGCTTATGAACAACAGAAATTCATTTCTCACAGTTCTGGAGGCTGGGAAATCCAAGATCAAGGCACTAGCAGATTCCGTGCCTTGTGAGGAGGACCTGTTTCCTGGTTCATAGATGGCTGTCTTCTTGCTGTGTCTACACATAGTGGAAGGGAGGCGGGAGCTCTCTGGGGTCTCTTTAGGAAGGGCACTAATCCCACTCATGAGGACTCTGCCCTCATGACCGCATCACTTTCCAAAGACCCTAATTCCAAATACCATTCACTGTGGGTTAGGTTTTCAATAAATGAATTTGGGGGGTGGGGCACAAACATTCAGTCCATAACACATCTTAAATTTTGACTGGATTTGCACATTTGTGAGATGAGGGAGAAAACTCAATGACGTCTATGTCCACTTGCATTCTGAAATGTGGTGAATGAACTGGATGATGGATACATACACTATCCATATTTAATCCACTCCTTGCTTTAAGACTTCCCATCAAACTCTTCTTCCTCCTAGTTGTGGAGATTTTGCAATACGGCACCTTGGTTGGCTGCACTACACTTCCCAGAGTTCCATTCCCAATGTCTGTGGTTGGGGTAGGCCATAGAGAGATTCTTAGGTAGGATTTGGAAGGCAGGAGGGAAGCTGTGGCCACTCTGTAGCTTACACATGTTGTTGCTCATCTGCTGGTTCTTGGTTTTGGCATGAGGCATTGGCTGGGCCTGCAATTGCTCCACCTTTCCCTGGTCCTTCTTCAGTATCTCTGACTCCTGGCCCAGGGGTGTTTGCTCAGCAACTTAATGGAAGGGCCCTGGCTTCTGCAGGACACCACCAAGGTCGGAGGTGTGAAAACCGGCTCAGGGTCCGTTATCATGCTTGTGACTTCCAGCTTGTTCTTGCTCTCCCCGACTTTATATCCATCTTCCTTCCCAGCACCTGTACTGAGGACTTGGAGTTCCAGCATGGGTGTGAAGACAGTGACCTTACAGAGACCGTTTGACCAGCTCCTGAAATTGGCCAAGGTCAAATCTCTATAACAGATCCTCTTATATAGATACATATATTCAGACACATGTGGGTTGGAGTCTTGAATCTTTCATTTACTAGCTAGACGACCTAGGGCAAGTAATTTACTTTTTCTAAACCTCTTAAATAGGGATTATAATTGTGACTACCTCATAGGATCACTGTGTGGATTAAGTAAAATAGTGAATGTAAAGTTGGCACAGAATGCCCAACAAATATCGTTATTAACTAAACACTAAAACACTGCAGAGAAAATCCCTCTCATTTTTTGGTAGGTATAGACCTAACAGAAGTAGATATCTTGCCCATGCCCTACCAAGCTAATAGAGCTCTGGCTCCACTGTGAAATCTAAGAGCATATTATCCTGTCTTTATGAGAGAACAGAACAGAACAGCTAACGTAGATAACCCTTGAACCTCTACCTCCAAGGAAATGATGACAAAGCCAGAAAGAATGGTACCAAAGTGGAAACCATTGATGACATTAAGATGTTTTAATGGTATTTAATGAAAATATAATTTTAATGGAGGAGTTTGACATCTATATTAAAAGACAGTGAATTACAAAATTGCAAGGTATCACAAAATGAGGCTACTGTGGTGAATGGAATACTCTGGTTAACTGAAAGACTAATGAAATAGACCTTCCTTTTTCAGCTCTTACTAATGAAAAACTCATTTAAAGAAGAATTATTTGAGATGGACTTAAATAGAAAAATTGTGCTTCTTACCTATTTAAATCACATATACCCACATCTTGTTCCAAAAACATCTAAGTATATAGAACTGGTTTTCCTTCAATGAATTAGAATTTAAGCCCACCAAAGAATCTCAAGATTTCAGACCTAGAAGGCACCCTTTAGCCTTCTTAATTTCAGTACCACGCGTTTTAAAATGAGGTTAAATGTTTCACCTGCAGTTACCCATTAAGCCAGTGAAGTGTAGGATGGGAGGTTGGGACCCGAACGTCAAGAGGTCAGGAAACCATTTTTTTCACTCTATTATGACCCACACCCATACCCCACTGATTGATCTCAGCTCCAGTTTGAACATCAACCATCTTTGAACATACACATTTCAATAACATATCATTATCCCTAGAGCCATATACCTTTACCAAATTCTCTGTCAAGGTCATCTTTTGCACAGTTACTCTAGTTTAAAAAACTAGTACCAAATTTTCTTTTTTCTTCTATGACCTGTGTTTATAGCTAATCGCTGACTTCTATGAGTCCTTCTTAGAAATGTTCAAATTGTGCTGCCCCCTCCTCATCAAGGTTCTCCCCATCCCTCTGCGGGACAACTGCATAGCCCTCTGGTGGCCCTGTAACTCCTGCCTGTCCCTCTTCATACATTTATATACAATTTATTCTCACGTTAATCTCCCTCCTTTGTAACTTTGACTATGCCATCTTTTCTGTATAAATCTTTAATGTCTCCTGGTTTCTGGATACAATCTAAACTCTACCAGTTAAAACAAAATATTTCAACTAACACGACTTTTGGGTCCTGGGGCAGCTACCCAGTTTGGATGACTGCCACAGCTAGGAAATACTAAAATATGATGTTTAAACGTTAGAGTCTAGACAGGTGTTAGAATTTTAGCTATGTCACTGAAGAACTATGTGACCTCACCCAACTTTATTTTCCTGTTGTGAAAAAAGTGAGTTAATTTAGTACCTCATAAAGTTATAACCATTAAATGAGATAATACATATAAAATCTTAGCACACTGAGAAATGCTGAAGAAATGGCAGCCATCATGAAAATCGACAGTATCTCCCTCAGGCTTCCTCTTCCGTCTCCCCTTGCATAGGGCTGAGGATGGCTCCTACGGAAAGAGGGCTCCTTGGTCTCAGCAATGCTACAGGCATAGGGCATTGTACCAACTCACTTCCAAATCTGGACATATCCTGAATACTGCATTTTATGCAATCTCACATATCAATTTATTTTCTCTGGAGAAGAAAGTGAAAAGGACACATCCTAGTTAATTAGGGGTACTACTTAATTAGGTCAGGGTTAATCAGGCTCTTAATTCATATGATTTTTCATCAAGGATTTCCCATAATAAAAAAGAAATATTGAAATAGGTACAAATTGAGGGGTTTTCTTGAAACATCCTTATTTGGTTCAAACTCTTAATGCGGGTGAAGGCCCCTTAAAAAAAATTTAGGTCTCAATGGTATAGATTAAAATGATAAATTGTAGAGAATTCTGCTGGTGGAAAAGTAAATTTATACTTGCTTGCATGAGTAACTTCTACATTCTTTGTAACGGATTTTACATAATAGGAGCATGTATTTTGCGACAATAACAGGCCCACTCAAGCAGCTGGATATACAGCTAACTCTTTATCACTGTCAGGGTCAAAATAAAACTTGCTTTACTTCTTATATGGAAAAAATCCTGCTTTTCTAAAATGCCAAATACATGAACTTAAATTCATTTGGAAGGGTTTACTCTTCAGTTGATAATAAATGTCTCATATGAGACAAATCTCTCTCTCTCTTTCCATACATACACACACACACATACAGAATGAGAAACAGTAAGGCACACGTGGGTTCAGATTCTAACTCTGCTCAATGGTCTTGGGTATGTTACTTTCCATTTCAGCCTCAGTTTGCTCTTTTGCAAAACAGAAATAACATCTCGTAGGATTGTCATGAAGATTAAATTAGACATTGTATCTAAAAGTGCTTAGTAGACTGTGTGGCAATTTGTAAGCATTTGACACACTGTAGCTATAATTATTTATATGAAAGATTTGAGAATACTAACCTCTTTATCCTCTTGCTTATTCCCTTAAAGTTATACTTTTATGACAACTGTATCTGAATATCTATATGCTGTTGTTTTGGTTTACAGTAAAATCATCTATAACGAAGACTTTCACATTTTTCTAAACTTCCTTTAGATAGAATCCAATAGAAAATATCCTATATGTATAAATACGTATTCTTATTTTACATGTAACAGTATATTTCCAGATTGATTTTATTGATGTTGTAATGGCTGATTTGGATGCATTCCAAATCCTCCTCACTTTTCCTTTAACTCAGTAAACATATCAGCTCTTCAGCAGTTGGGGATCACGATTTCATGCTGTGGTATTACCACTTACCTCCCCTTATGTTCTATGTAATTTGGCTATAATAAATGTTGCAATACCGTTACTGCTTTATACATAGTAGATGCTCAATAGATATTCAAAGAATTTAAACTTGGCAAGTAGTCAAAGAGAAAAATTTTAAGTAAATTAAAAAACCTAACTACACCTCCAGAAATAGGTAGAAGAGCTAAAGATGTCACAAAGTTTTAGGTGTTATAAATCTAGAAAAACATAATCCTCCAAACTGTCGATTTTCAGCGTGAGTCCAGAAATAAATGCTCATGCCTTTTCATATTAGCAAATTGGCTATACAGTTTTTACAAAAGAACTGTGGTTCTGCACTGTTAAACTCAAATGCCCTTTGCACTGCATTTTCATTAATACAAAACACTTAGAATCATTTTGCGGAGCAGCTCATTTTGTGAAGTAGAAGGATGCCATAAATGTCTCAGTTATGCATTGAATAAAGCTTTGCAATTTTTAGTCTCAGCTAATTGAATCTGACTGCCTCCATTTCTTACGTGCCATATAAATTCCACAATTTGAGAAACATACCCAAATGCTTATCATGTTCGATTATTTTTAAGCCAACTATAAAAAGAATGTGTATACTCTTTTATATTGATAGGATCCCTCAAACCAGTTGTGATCACTCCCTCGTTTGAATCCTCATAGCATGGGATTTATACTTACTGATATTTACTCAACTCTATCTGACTTTTTGATCTATTCTGTAGTCTTTTGTGTGTATATCTTGCTTCATGCCTCACCCTATAATTTGTAAGCTCCCTGAAGATTGGAACTTTCCCTCGTCCTTCTAGGGGCAGGTGGCACTCAATATGTGATGTCTAGTCTGCGTACCCATCTCGTCCAACAGAATCTTTCTAGAACAGTTCACAAACTACTGCCTTTAAATGACTGAATCCTGGAAATAAGTGCCAAGAAGCCTAACATATACCCATGAAGTATTATAGTAAATGACATGTACTATGAATATAAGAAAGAAATTATATTAGTTTGTAAAAGAAAAATGATATTTACAAAGGCTGGGTTATTGTTTACAACAGTAGCCTGTAACTGCTATTGTATTATTTATTACTATCTTTTATGTATAGGTATGATGCTACTTAAAATGATTATTGTCTAGGCATGACTGAAAAACAAGTGTGTTCATTCATTCATTCACTCATTCATTTATTAAACAAATATTTTAATCATTTCAATAGTGTATATTTATTACTGCCAAAGAGAAATTAGATTCGAACATGCCCAACTTGAAAATACTTCAGTGGCTCCCTAATGTCTCTGGGAATAAGGCCAAGTCTTACGTATGGCACATAATTCCTTCATGATAAGCCCCTCCCTGTCTCCTAGTTTCACTTCACTGTTCCCTGACTTACACACTTTATCCTCCGCCATACTGTTTCACATCCTCCATGCCTCTGCAGATCTTATTTTCTCTGCAAGGAAGATTTTTCTCCTTTCTCCTAACCCCTATATGACCTTAATGACCTTCCTGAGGCAACTCTCTGCCCTGGGAGGTCTTCTATATCATCCCAGTCTGAGTCAAGTTCTGGATTGGCCATTCCTCCTGTGGGTACTCTCAGCATCCTGTGTTGTCTTTGTCATAGCACTTATCACATCTCTTCAAATTTTTTTTATCTTTCTCTCTTGTCCCCTAGATTGTGACAGGCAGTATAATATTGCATTTATATACCCAGCGCCTAGCATAGTGTCTGGCAAATTGTAGGCACCCAATACATATTTATTGATGCTTATTAATGCAATACATGTTATTGATTACTGAAAACTGTGGAGACTGGGGCAAACATGATAAAGAGAAGAGACAATTCCCTAGAATTCAGGAGACCTAGACTCTGCTGTCAAGACTGAAAGACCTTTGGAAAATTATTTAACCTTTTCTGCAGCTCTTGGAGTTAGCTAAGGTGGTCTCCAAAGTCCTCCTTAGTTCTATGGCTGTGTGACATTTTCTAAAAGTGACAAAGTTCTAATGCGTCTCTAGCCAAGGGAAACAGTTGGCAACTTAAAAGAAGATTATTTGTTTGCTTAAGGAGACATTCTCTATCTTAATTCCAGATTGCTTATGACAGGTCTCTGATAAAATGTATGAGGTGTCAAATATATCATCTTTTCCAAAAGATTTTAATCGAAATAAAATCTTACAAAAAAGATTGCTCTTGACAATATACCTATAAACACTGTCTGAATTAATAAACAGACAACTTATTTTCTTTCCTAGTTAAAGATGTTATCTACTAGTAAGCCTTAGTCATGGCAATTCTAAAGCCCATCTAATGGATCATATTCCTACTATTTGCAGAGAGGGGCAGTGTTTCATTCCTGCCCTGCCCCTCTCTACTTCAGATACATATCTCTTCCTTGTCAGACTCAACTGTTATCCATATGGCACTTCTGAGTATTCAGTGCAGCTAAAGCCCATCTCTCAGAAAGGCATAGAAATGAGGATTCTCAACAGATTTTCACATACTGTGAAACCTCAGCAATCCAAATTACAGAAGAATTACTGAATCAGTCCAGAGTCTGTTTTCTTAAGATAGCGTAAATGCTTTCAAACACAAAAAAATAACTAATGTACGCTAACAAGTAGATTTGCCATTGAAGTCTTATCTGTCTCTTAGTTAACAAAGTACAATTAATATACTGCCTGTATATAACTTGAATGTATCAAAATAAGGGCCTTAAAAGTACTTAAAAACATGTTTTTCTGGGTTCATTTAAAATCATTTCTTAAATATTGTTAATATTATTACTTTACCTACTAAAAAATTTTTTTAATACTTTTCCTCCCAAGCTCCAAAGTATAAATTGTGAATTAGTGAAGACTGAACTAGTGAGGTTTTAATGGAATAAAAAAAAAAAATCAAACAGCGTAAAACAGAACATTTCCATCTAGTCCCTTCACTTCAAGTCAGAGCTCATGAACTCAGCATCTTTAGACTTAATTAAGCTCCTAAAACTCTTACTTGTGAATTGGGAAATATGTTTACATGGAAGTGCAAGATGGAGGACCAGCAGTGCCATTTCAAAATGATGCTAGAAGGCAGAACCAAGACTTACATTAACAGAATTGCTGGGGCACCGATTGTCTTGTCAGAGTGACACTCTTTGAAGATAAGAAATAATTGACAGCTCACACAAAGTATTCGCCCTTAGGTGATGCAGATAAATGTGCTGCAGCTCTCTCCAAGCTCCACTTGTTGTCTGGGGACTGAGAGACATGATACATTGTTGCAATGTAGGAAAAATACTGATACTAAATTTCTTGATCTCAAGCTCCTGTGCCCAATGTGCAGTAAGGCAACCACTGAGACATCAGTGCTTGGAGATGGAGAAAGTTTTATTCAAATTGGCCAAAACAAGAAGGCAGGAGGATAGGTTCTCTCAAATCTGCCTGAACAAGAGAAAAAAGCAGGGAGTTTTATAGAGCTAAGGGGTTTGGCAAGAGGAGTTTCAGAGAAACAAAGGGGTAAGCCCTTGGGCAAACTGACTTCCGGGCATCAGTGGCTGCTGGGGGCTGGTTATCTGGTGATGGTAACTTTCTTGGAGGTTTTTTTTTTCTTCTGTAAAACAAGCTTATAAATCCTTGAGGTCCTTGAGTCAACCCTCAGGTTAAACAAGAAAACAGCAAATTCACAAGATTAACTTCTTTTCATCTATGTCTGTGCTGGGAACAAGGTTGAAAAGTAGTCTCATTGAATATTTACAGTAACCTTCAGGTACCTGGCTTCAATAGGAATAAAATAATTTTAGAAATTCTTTTAATAGACCACCTAGCTAGAAAAAGTGGTAAGGAGAAAGACCACAGGCAGAAATGCGCCATATTGCTTTTAAGCGACAGATTAACTAGGTCCCTTAAAATACATTGACTATTGTTCAAATTAAGCAAACACCATCACTAGGATATTTTAGATATTTGAAACTAATGAACAAGACCCCTTGAGGTGCAGAAGGCATGGACTGGCCTCACTAAAGTGCAGAATTCCAAGGGGGAAATATTCATACAATAACAGAACAGCATATTAGCAAGCCTAATAAGTTTTCTTTTAGTTGAATAAGTATAATTTAATTATGGCACATTTATTTTCATTAATATTTTCACTTAAAAATTGTAAACAAAATGATTTAAATAAAATGAAAACCTGATTTCTAAGTAAAAATAACAAACATTTTCAGGAAAGGGATGATCACAGAATTTTATAAAATTGGAAAATACCTGGGTGATGATCAAATCCAATTTCCTCATTTCACATATATAAGACACTCAAGAAATTAAAGAATTATTCAATTTTATCCAACTTGCTTGGGATAAATTCAACAGAATCTGTTTCTGGACTGCCAACCCAGTGCTCTTTCCAGTATAATATTCTGTGTTACATAATTCTATACTTATTTAGTAAACGACATTTTAAAATTAAAGGGATATATATATAGAAATACAGTTTTGTATTTTATCTTTGGGTTTTTTTTGTTGTTTTATGCTTTTCATTGTTTTCTTTTTTGCTGAGGAAGATTAGCCCTGAGCTAAAATCTGTTGCCACTTTTCCTCTTTTTATGTTTGAGAATGATTAGCCCTGGGCTAACAACTGTGCCTATCTTCCTCCACTTTATATGTGGGTCACCTCCACAGCATGTCTGATGAGTGGTATAGGTCTGTGCCAGGATCCAAACCCATGAACCCAGGCCGCTAAATCGAGCATGCCAAACTTAACCACTATGCCACAGGGCCAGACCCCATATTATCTTTTGATAGGAAAACAAAATAGAATAGAATAGTCTTGCATAATATTTAATAGATAACTTTCCTAAAATATAAAATTAATATGTTAATAACTATAAATCATGTACTACTATTTCTCAGTGCAGAATTTGGTATCCTACAGAGAATAACACACATTCTCCTTTCATTTCAATGAAACATTTATAATAATCAAATATGTACTTGACCCCATAGAAAAATGTAATAAATTCCAAAATTTAGGAAAATTACAGGCTGCAATATTTAAATATTCCTCAATGAAAGTATAACCATACAATAAAAAGATAATTTAAGTATTTTAACCATTTGAATATAAAATAACCCTTTTAACATTTTAACAAAAGAGAAAATCAAAATTATGCTTACAGTTATCTAAAAGTAAATTAAGTGAAAAAGAAAAGCTAATACATGAATACAGACAAAAGCAAGCTCAGAGGCATTGAGCAGCTTTCATAATCTGAGAGAAGATCTCACCTAAATGCAGCCAATGTGGGTGGCAAGAGGCTGATGGGGGAAGGCAGGCGAGGACAAGGCTGGAAGGCCACGCTGAGTCAGAGTAGGAAGGACTGCAAATGCCACGCAGATAAACCTGATCACTTTCAGATTAAAAAAGAACACATAATTTTTGAAGAAATACAGAAAATAACTTATGGCAACATAGCTGGCTAAAATGAGGGCAATTACTTCTCCTGCTCCAATCATGGAGAGATTGAGAGAGAGAAGGAGAGACAGAGAAAGGGAGAAGGAGAGAGAGAAGGGGCGCTAGGAGAGAGAATGGGAGGGAGAAGGGAGAAAGGGAGGAGGGAGGGTACGAGGCATGGAAGGAGGGAGGGAGAATAGTCTCCAGGTGATAGAAATGAAGAGGAAAAGCCAATCCCGAGGGGTAAGAACACCAGCTGACTCAATGCCAGCCTGGCATCCTGGACCCAGACTCTACTGTCCGGGCTGAAGGACAGAGTTGAGCACGCTCACCAATACTAGAGATACATCTTAGGGTCTATGAGAGGCAGAAAGCTAGATCTGAGACCTATACTTGCATTCGGGACCCTGGAGGAGATGCACAGAGAGGGCGTTTACAAAACTTCACCCAAAGAAATAGTAATGAATTCCAGGGTTCTGGGGGAATGAAGAAAACCCCATAAAGCCATAATAAAACTACAGTCATGAAAACAGTGAAATAGCGGTCCATATAGGAATTAGATAATGAATCAATGCACTAGAATTGAAAGTCCTACAAGGATATGACATCTTGGTGTATAACAGATACAGTATTAAATATTAGGAGAAAGAAGAGACTCTTCCGCAAATAGGACCTAAATGTGAAAAGTAAAATGTTAACATTTTAGAGAGAAATATAGGAGGATGTCTTTACAATGTTAGTATAGGGAAGGTTTTATGTAAAAAGGCCATAAAAAAAGAGGACTGATATATTTGTCTTCATTAAATTTAAAACATAAGCATGTTCAAAAGCCAAGCCAAGACAAGCCAAAAACTGGAAGAAGACCCACTGCTAAAATACCAGTATCCTAAATAAATAAATGATCCTAGAAATCAATATGGAAATTCAAAAAATCCAATGGAAAAATTGAGGAAGGACAGAATCAGGCAGTGAACAGAGGGTATAACGAGAATGACCACCAGCCATAAAGAAGATGCGCCACCTAACTAGTAATCAGGGAAACTCTGATTAACACAACAATGACGTCCCATTTCCTATCGTCTTATAGTGAAAAATGCAAAATTCTGAAAATACTGAGTGAGAGTGAAAATGAGGAGCAATGAGAGCTCTTATAAACTGCTGGTGGGGATGTGGGAATATATATGCACAATGAGACTGGAGAGAAATTCAAAAATATCTAATAAAGTTTAGTATTCACATTCCACTGGACCCAGCAACTCCACACCTATGAATATGTTCTGGAGGCATTCTTTTCATGTGTACAAGTAAACATATACAAGAATTTTTATTGCAGCCTTTTTTATGATTGCAAAAATTTGACAACACACGAAACGTTTATCAGCAGGATAATGATTACATAAATTGTGGCAGTATCATAAGATGGCATGCCATACCACTGTTAAAATGAGTCTACCTGAGTAATGTTTCTCAAAGTGTGGTCCAGCACCAGCAGCATCAGCATCACCTGGAAACTTGCTAAAATACAAACTCTTTGGCCCCTACTCCATATCTACTGAATCAGAAACTGTGGCAAGGACCAAGCATGCTGGGTGTTTTTTTTGTTTTTGTTTTTGTTTTGAGGAAGATTAGCCCTGAGACAACTGCTACCAGTCCTCCTCTTTTTTCCGAGGAAGACTGGCCCTGAGGTAACATTCATGCCCATCCTCCTCCACTTTATACATGGGATGCCTAGCACAGCATGGTGTGCCATGTCCACACCCGGGATGCGAACTGGCGAATCCCGGGCTGCCAAGAAGGAGAACGTGTGCACTTAACCGCTGCGCCACAGGGCCAGCCCCACATGCTGGGTTTTAATAAGACTTCCTGGTTCCAGTTGGAGAACTGCTCTACTAAAGTTACATGTGTCCACACAGAAAAGTGTCAAAGCCAAAACCTGAGCCAAAAAAGGCAAGGGTATAATACAATACAGTTACTATGAATCCTAAGAACATAAAAAATATATATACAGAAAGATATACATTGATTTGAGGGAAAAGGGGGGTAGCAATGGAAAGAAGAGGATTTCAAATGTACCTGCAATATTTGATTTACTTGACAAAAGGATTTGAAGCAAATCTGGAAACAAATAAGTTAATATTTGTCAAATCAAATCTGGATGATAAAGGAGTGTCTGTTAAAAGTATTCTCTGTACTTTTCAGGTCAATTTTACATATTTCACAAGTGTAGTGACATGGCCCAGTCTGTGATTTTGTAGGATGACCACGGTGTAGAGAAAGGCGAAAGCAGGGGCAAGCCTAAGGGCAGGCGGACCAGCAAGTTAACATGCTGTTTCCTTGAGCCAGTTGGGTGAAACAGCTTCAACTACAATAGGGGAGTAAGGGGACTCGCTGGAAAACTATTTCAAATGTCAAATACGTAGGAGATGATAACCTATTATGTGCCAGAAGGAAAGTGGCAGTTTTGTTGAATAACTAGTGCATGAAGACTGAGAACAAAGTCTCTATTTGGAGGTGGAAAAATAATAAAATTCTTTTGACAAAGTATGCAACAGAAAATCTGAATCTAGAGAGAAACTGTCTTCATTGTATAGTTGGTGTATGATAAAGGGATAGTAAATAGTGTGTCAATTAAGAAGAAATGAGTGCTGAGGAGAGAAATCTGGGGAAAATAAAGAAAAACAAAGGAGTGCACTTGAGGTAAGAGTAGAAACAAAAGCAAAACAATTTCTAGTAAGGTCAAGGGAGTTGCAGAATGGAAATGATCATGTGGTGGACTTGTCTAAAAAGCTAAAGATTGAGAAGATAAATGTGATTCAGCAAGAGAATGCGACCATTAGAAAGTCCTTCTCCATGTGATCCAGCTATCCCACTGCTGGGTATTTATCCAAAGAACTTGAAAACACAAAGGCATAAAGATACATGCACCCCTATGTTCATTGCAGCATTATTCACAATAGCCAAGACTTGGAAGCAACCTAGATGCCCATCAAGGGATGAATGGATAAAGAAGATGTGGTATTTATAAACAATGGGATACTACTCCGCCATAAGAAATGATAAAATCCAGCCATTTGTGACAATATGGATGGACCTTGAGGGTATTATGCTGAGTGAAATTAGTCAGAGGGAGAAAGCCAAATGCCATATGATCTCACTCATAAGTAGAAGATAAAAACAATGACAAACAAACACATAACAATGGAGATTGGATTGGTGGTTACCACACGGTAAAGGAGGGAGGGCAAAAGGGGTGATTGGGCTCACATGTGATGGGATGGATTATAATTAGTTTTTGGGTGGTGAACATGATGTAACCTACACAGAATTCGAAATATACTGTGATGTACATCTGAAAGCTATATAATGCTATAATCCAATGTTACTGCAATTAAAAAAATTAAAAATTAAAAAAAAATCAGCATCTAAAATGCTTTAAAAATATTTACATTTTTAACTAAAAAAAAAAAAGAAAAATCCTTCTCCCTTGGAAACATTTATTTTATTGGAGCTCTTGGAGAAAAAGTCATATTACATTGCCTAGAAGATCAAATGTGAGATATGGAATTGCTAACAGCAAGTATGGGCTTATCTTTTAAGATGTTCTCAGGCAAAAATATAAGTAAGAGAGGTGATAATTGACGGATTAAAGTTTAGGAGGAGGTGAGATAAAAATGGAATCATAAGCCCAGGTGAAAAGGTCAGCTTTGGAAAAGATGAGGGATTCCTTCCCTTGAGAGAAGGAGAAGATAAGGAAGAGTTAAGATACAGATAAGCTGGGAGAGAGTACAGATAAGTTAAAAAAAAAAAGTTCAAGAAGAAAATAAATTCCATCCAGTATGAACTTGGAGGCAAGATCATACAAAAGGTGTCAGAAGTGGAATTAAGGTGTTGAAGAGAAGAAACAAGTTTGGGGTAGCTGCTGTGGAGAATGGAAAATGGAGTTTACCAAGAAAAGTGGTCCAAAAATTGCCATCTAGCATTTTGAGGGCATTAAGGATGAAAAAAATATACAATGAGTCCACTGAGCATAGCTATGCGACTTTTTAAAATAGCCTGATAGGAGAAGAACGGGAGAGAGATACAAAAAGTTTAGAGTTCTCTAGGATTGAAGATTGACAAGGCAAGCACTCCAATATTTGTGTTAGCTAAACAGCCAGTAATCTGAAAGATATGCCAGAGCCACCTCCAGAATATATTGAATTTCCATCCATTCTTTTATTCTCTATAGTTCAAAACACCATGATTTCTTGCTGAAAGCAGTACAATATCAGTAACTAGTTTTCTTTTACTATGCTACTTCCTTCCTATCCCCTATTACTCACTCTCCCCAGGAGCCAAAATAAGCTTTTAAAAACGTAAATTACATGATTTCACTCCCAGGCTTAAAACCACCAATGGCTTCCCATTGTTCTTAGAATTAAATCCAAAAATTGACCCTGGGAAGCAGGAAAGGCAGTGGGGATTCCTTCCGCCCTAAAAAAATAGCCTTAAAGATTAAAAATGTCCAGTTTGCTCCTTTTGCCAGCACCTTACAGACAGCCTCAAAATCTATTCCATGATTTTTAAAAATAAATATCCTTATAAAATTTAACTATAACACCTACTAGACAAATCATAATTATTGCTAACTGTGGATTAGGTAAATTAACTGAACTAATAATAAGGCATTCACATGGTATGTACAGGATTTATGAAAACGTATACCATACTTTTTTTCTAAAGGACTTATTTTATAATTATATATTTGAGTGAATATTTGATTAATGTCTGTCTTCCCTATTAGATTGCAAACTTCAAGAAGTCAGACACCATATCTACTTGATTCACAGTGTATTCTAGACACGTGGCACACATCCATCATGCTGTAGGTGCTAAGTAAACTTTGGTTGGATTACTGAATACATATTGAATAGGAGTTAGTTGAATTATTGAATATACTAGGAGATAGAATAGAACAGGTTTGGGCCAGGTCCAGGCAGCAGGAAGGGTCAGAGGCAAAGCTCTGTGATTAAGCAAAAGTACAACTTGGTTAAGTCACTTTATCTTCCTTAGCCTTGGTTTCCTTATCTGTCCAATGACATAAGTGATCTGTATTTGAAGCAAATGAAGATACTGTGGTGTCCGATTACCATAAACTGTGATAACTAGCCATTATATACAATGTAGTGAGAGTCAGTTTGTTTTCTGACACACTAAAAGTCCTTAAGGTTTACACGTGCAACCGAGTCAGCCATTCCATTTTCTGAGAGGTGCTCTTCATAAAGCATACAATGGCAGTTGTGAGCTGTCACTCCAAACTAAGTCATAAGCAGTCAGGGTGAAGATTCTTACAGACTCCATACATTTTTTCTTTAAGGCCCTTCAAGCCTAAAAATTTTCACCTCAAAAAATCTCAGAACCCCATAAGTAGAACTAGAAGTAAGAGGAAAGCTGTAGGTTCTTTACAAAAAAGAGGGAGAGCAGACTTCACAGGGACACCTGGGCACTCAGCTGAGAACTCTCAGACCTTCTCAGGGCCTGAAATTCATAATCAAAAAATTGAGACTGAAGAAAAGTCACTGACCTTCAAGGACAAGTCATTACACTTCAAATAAAACCCTAAAATGTTTCGCAATATCATTGCTATGGACAATAATACTTAAAATTATTTATAAAAATAAATAGCAGTTTTCACATCATGGTCCTTCTATTTTTTTTAATGGGTGTTTGTATAAACCCATCCATTAAACCTCCTGCAAACAAATCATTAACCTGTAGTTGCTTTAAATTTTAAAATACAATTTTAAAACATTTATCACCATCACTGACTTATTCCATTACAGCCAGAAATCTATTCTCCACTAGGGTCCCTTTTTAGTTTAGTTTGGCACAAAGGACTGTAGGGGAGGAAGACATTTCCTCTACCCTCTCTGGATTTGTCCAGCCGGAGAACAAATTAAATTCACATGAGACAGAATAGCAGGAGAAAATTAAACAGAGCTTTATGAGGACCATGGCCTGGGGCCTTTCTTCCCAAAGCAAGAAAGGGCACCAAAGAAGTGGGGTGCACAGAGTGGTTATATACCCCCAAACAGGATGTTTCACATAGGATTGAAATGTCCCTTTTACAATAGTCGCAAGAGCGCTCTGTCAGCACAGTGATGGATGGAAACAGCAGGTAGGTCTGCTATCTTGGTGAACACAGCAGGGTGGCAGGTCTACTGTCTTGAGCTAGGTGGTCACAGGTGAGCTGGGTGGTCAAAGGTGAGTGTAGCAATCAGTTCCAAGCCTAAGGAAAGATGCTTAATCCTTAATGAAATGCCAGTGTTGGGAGGGGGAGGGAAGTTGCACCTTTATCTCAAGGGCCTTTGTTCTTGCCATAGTAAATGTTTTAAAGCAGATATACAATGAGTGCTCAACGGCCACAGTCAGGACTTTTTGGAAAAAATAGCAAAGTCAGGCCGAATTAGGTTTACACCAAATGGCTTCCTCATGTACTCCAATATTTCCTCTTGCTTGCCATTTCTATTTGTCAATGTATATATGGGAGAGGCTCAGGCAAGCTGTGCAACTTGCCAAAATGGCTGAAACCACCACCTAAATATCATATCCAGCTAAAGACAAAGGAGGATGTTGGGGGTGGGGGGAGTCAGTTACAGGAGGTTACCAGACAAGCACAATAAACGAATGCAGATTTAAGTCCTTGCCTTCCCCATTGATTAAGAGTTTCTAGAGACAAGGTCAAAGAGAAATATCTTGGGGTGGGCAATTCCAGGCCCCCACAAGACCCATTCTACACATTGGCAAAGCTTTCACTGAACATTTCTTATAGGTAATTCAGTATATACGGCCAAATTTGTTTATATTATTTTGCCACTTTTCCTGAATATTTAAATATAAAGGATCAACAATTGAGAATCTGATAAAATGTCTACATGCTGAATTCAGCTGATCTTAAAAACAAGCTTATCTTAGGACATTCTCTCAGGTAAATCATGCATCATTCACAGATTTTTGTTTTCTTGAAATATTTTTATATCCATATCCATATATCGCAAATCATTAAAAATAAATTATTTTGAAAGCAATAATAGGAAAATATGATCCCAGGATGGAAAAGTTACTGAGATAGTAAATGTCTTCCATCACAAAGGAGGTAACTTTGCTCTCCCCTGGGCAGTATTTTACACAGACATTGCTGTATTTAAAAAGTCATCAGTTGTTGTATTACACAGTTCCATTTATTTATTTTAATAAAAATGGTGTAAATCATAAGATTATTTTGAATTTGAAAGGCAATCCCTCATTCCTGCTAGAACATAGCTGGGGATGCGAGGCCCTGCTGGTGCTGCTGTGTGAACTCTTCCTCCTGGTGAATTACACAACTCTTTAACACACAAAAGAAAACAGGCAACTCCCTTTTGGCATGTCATTCTTTTATGCTGGAGACCTCATTTCACATGCAACAAATCTCAACAGCAGTACTGAAAGGGCATAACGAAGGAATGCGAGGATGTAGGTCAGCCCAAAAAGGCTTTGATTTCTTCAACGAAGAGTGTTTTGATAGAAAGCATTTCCTCCCTTGTAACATTAAAGCTTGAAATCTGCCAAAACCACAGTCAGGACCAAACGCTGCAGCATTTACATGTTCAATAAATAGACATTTTTCTTTACTGAATCCAAAAACGGAGTGGTCCAAGCAGTTAGATACATTTGAGCATTCCTTTTTTTTTTTTTTTAATTGTAATTGAAATTCTTTTGGTTGAATAAAAATTGGAATGTGCCTTTCCTATGAATGGATTTATGCCATAGGATCTGTTTAGAATGTGGAATGCGTTTTCCATATGAGGATGGCAGATGCTCTCTCACAAGTAAGAGGGAGGTACTTACTCATAGGCAAGTCTTGTAACTGTCAAATCTCTGTATTTTCTTAAAAGCAGGCACCTGTCTAGACCAAATGCTCCTGGGCAAGCTGCACTGGAGAAACAAGGGCAGCCTCTCTCTGGGGAGGCAAGTGAAGACACACAGCTTCTGGCTTCTCCGCTGCCTGTTTATGACTGAAAAACTGCCTGTGCTCCCTTCTCAATGCTAAGTTCTTTGTCATCTTAAAAAAATATTTATATTGAATACTGAAATTTTCCATCATTTGGGAGGGGGAATAGTTTCATAAAGGGAATTTTAATGTAACTACCATTTATAAAGACCAATTGCTATACTATTTTCCACTAATAATCTTCTCAGGATTTTGCCTTTGAAGTTTTTCTATACAAAGAAACAGCAATCTTACATCTTAATTATGTTCTCTTATATATATTTTCTTTTTTTCTGCCTAATTTAACACTGCTCTTTGTTTTCTTTGCTGGTCTGGAAGCTACCACTCTTTTGTACTACTTACTAATTGTGCTTCTAGTGCTCATTGAGATGTGTGAGCCCAAATCCAAATGGCAGCATGAAACGCAATTGTGCCTACTTAGACATGTTCTAGATATGCACATACCATAGTCTATTAAAGTGCAATTTCCTTATTACACCTGCTAGAAAAATTGTGATGCTAGGATTGCAGACATGCAGAACAACTGTAAACACTGCATTGAAACAAAGTCTATAATCTGCTTCCCTTTCTCACAGTTGTCAAGTGATTTAGACATTAAAGGTCTTATATATGAATTTTGCAAATGTAGATAATTAAGAGTGAATAGGAACTCAGACTCTCAGCCATCCTTTAGGTTCACCATGCTGTTCATGGACTAACACCTATACATAACTAAAGAGATCCTACAAACAAAGCCCATAACCTTGGGTGTATAAATGGACTGTTATTCACCCCAGAGCATTCTAGAGACCACCATCCTACCCCTCTGGCCTTGGGAGTCAGCCCCCAAATTGGCGGTTCCGTACCCAAGGCTAACCATCCTTTGAAGGAATCTGAACCACAGCTTTGCATAGAAAAACGACACAACTCTAGTGAGTACTGTCTCTTGAAAACTGCATGTTACAGAAAGAGATGTAATTTCTAATAATTTAAAAGTAATGGAGATTACACAGAACATGACGAAGTCTCGATGAATATAAGCTTCAGCTAATACAACATACATGTGAATGGAAACTTACTTGAAGCAGACCACCTTGTTTTTATGCTGTGTTAGGGAAACAGCACAGAAAGGCTGGGAACAAGTGTTCACTGCACGTCAATATGCTAAACATCACAGGAAGTGTGTAAATGGATTAGGATTCGTAGATGAATCTATCTAGCACAGCAATATGTAACAAATTAAAGTGGGAGAATGAAAATGTCACCATCATCACTTTCCTTATGGCTTCCCTTACTAAAAATGGGTTATGTCATTTCTTATTACAACCCAAGTTTTCCTAGATGAGAATATCATTAATACGGTCAGGGGAGGTATAGAAGTCAAGCATAAGCATAAAAATTTAGTTGTATAAAGTATAGCTTTACTTAAAAAAAAATGGGAAACATTTTAGCTTGAAGATTTCTTGGTGCTTATGTTACACTGCTGATTGCATATTCTAGAAATAATTAATGCTAGTGTCAATTACCAGCATGCAATTCACATTTTCAGCTAACTCAATAACTGAGATGACGACAGAAGAGAATTTCCCTTATAAAATTCAGAGGTTTTCATATTTGTTTAAGCATCAGAACACCTGGGAGTCACAATGCAGCTATTGTTATATCTAATGTCACGAGATGTATTAACAATTGTGCAAAGCATAAATCAAAACAATCTTATTACAAAAATCACAGTTACAAGATGCGCATCCAGAAAAGCAGTGAGCAGTGCATCTAAGTACAACTGACCGCTTCTATATTTTTCTATAATATTTGTTTATATTTGTTTGCTTGTTTATTCCTAGCTAGAACTCATTAACATACAAAGGCAGGTGTGAGAGGAATTATAGGATAAAATTTTTAAATTTAGAGTATACTCTCCATTTATTTTTCCTGTAAAATTGGGGAAACATCGCAATGATTCAGTCCCAGCAGTAAAAGATCAGTCTAGCTCACTGTGCTATGCACAGGGGTTCAAAACACTAGGAAGGCATCATCTTTGCCCATGATGTGCTTAGAGTCTGATAGAGGAGGCAGAGACACTAAATTTATAAATATGCTTCTTAGCCTGTGCTACAGTGGCATTGTGAGTCTGGAAGGAAGGTGGAAATGATATTCTAGGTGGAGGAAGCAGCATGACCAAGGAAGGGAGGCATTAAAGGACATACTGTGGGAGGGAAGCCAACTGATGGTTTTTTATCACTGGACTGTTAAAGTTCAAGGCTAGGAGAGATGAGAAGAAGCTGGACATAAACAGGAAGGAGATGACAGGGTAACCAGTATGAAATGACAGGTAAGGCAAACGCATATGGTGTAAGGCATGAGGTGATGAGACTGTTCTTATCCTTTGAAATTTAACCTAAAAACCAGAAAAGAGAACAATTGCATTTATAGTAATGCTCCAAACCAATTTTAAATGAATTTTTTAGGGGACAAGACGAAATACAAAATGAGTGAAATAAGGAGACTAAACATTCTCAAGTTCCTTTGAACATAGCACAGAAAAATAAATGCCAGGATTCTACAACAGTATCATCTAGAGAATCACAGTTTTCAGTTCTGATGAATAAAACCATAAAAATTAGAGAAAATAATTTCCATTTAATTAAATCCATTCAGGAGATATACGTGGTTAATAGAATGCATCTCCAATTTGCAACACTGTATTGCAGACATATTTATTAGGCTGATTTTATTTACTGAGCAAAATTGAAGGAGTGATTTGGGCAAAAAAAAAAGATGCATTCTTCTTCTAGACAACTAGGGATGCTTCTGTGTTAAAAAAAAAAAACATGGTGTTGAAACCCTATTTAGGAGGCTTCAACAACTTGTTTTTGCTTCTAAATATTTGAAAGAACTCTAGTAATTTTAGTGTTTTAGGAATTAAAAACTACATAAACTTCTGCTATCATAATAATATACAACTGGAAGAAATATAGTCAGGAAATAAATATAAATATCAGTAAAGCACATTACTAACTTCAGTGTAAAAAGAAAGCAACAGTCTTTGGAGTGAATTGGTTATGGGATAAACTATAGGTTCCAGTCATCCCAATATTTTTTTAAACAATTTAATTATTATTATTATTTTTTACTTTAATTGACTTTCTCTTCCTATCTCCATCTCTAATTGTAAGTCTTGCACTTTTTGCTATTTCTGTTCATGGAGTTATTAAACAAACAAACAAACTCACTCTCTGGAAGCCCTTGACCCTAAGGGATAAATGAAGATAAAAAGTTCTACTTTCTACCTAAAAAGAAAACTCCTAGACTAAAGGAGCTGTTTGTCCCCACTGAAGTGGTACTAATAGGTTAGGCGCCACAAGACTATCAAGAAGGGTCCTAAGGAGGGGAGGCCCAGGGACATTCTGAATTACTGATTAAAACGCAGCCTTTTGGTACCACTTGTTCCTGAGGGAACTTGGGGGAGAAGTTGCTTCTCACCTCAATCAGCTGCTTCTTTGTGCCAATGGGACTGAGAGCTCTGCCAGAGACCAGCCCTCCCTCGCAGTCATCTATTCCCCTTTATCTGCTCCACATGGTTCTCTCTGATCCTTCTAGGCTCTTGACATCTGATTACTTTATTCACTTTGACTTGTGGTCCCTTCACCCAAAGTAACCATGTGTGAGATTTCAACATCACAGCCTGGCAAGTGTTAGCTTATCCCACTACTCCCAGGTCTTTCTCCTTTCCTCCTCTGGTGAGGGCCTCACTGTGCCACGGATGATACAGCCTACATGTGCACACCTATCCAAACATGAATTCCCACCCCCCTCCACTGGACATAGCAGTGGTCTCTTAACCGGATTCTTACCTCACTATTCAAAGTGATACATTTTTTTTAATTGAAGTACAGTTGACATACAGTATTATATTAGTTTCAGGTGTATAACATAGTGATTTGACATTTATTTACATTATGAAGTGATCACCAGGACAAGTCTAGCAACCATCTGCCACCATATCAAGTCATTACAATATTATCAACTATACCCCTATACTGTACATTACACCCCTGTGACATTTATTTTATAACTGGAAGTTTGTACCTCCTAATCCCCTTCACCTGTTTCACCCATTCCCCCACCCCCTTCCCCTCTGGCGACCACCAGTTTGTTCTTTGTATGTATGAGCTTGCTTCTGATTTGTTTCGTTTGTTCATTTGTTTTGTTTTTCAGATTCTACATATAAGTGAAATCATACAGTATTTGTCTTTCTCTGTCTGACTTATTTCCCTTAGCATAACACCCTCGAGGTCCATCCATTTTGTCACAAATGGCAAGACTTCATTCTTTTTTACGGCTGAGTAATATTCCACTGTATATATAGATTAGAGATACCTCACATATTCTTTATCCATTCCTCTATGGATGGACACTTAGTCTGCTTCCATATCTTGGCTATTGAAAACACTGATACCGCAGTGAACATGGGGTGCATATATTCTTTTGACTTAGTGTTTTCATTTTCTTGGCATAAATACCCAGAAGTGGAATTGCTGGATCATATATTAGTTCTATTTTTAATTTTTTGAGGAACCTCCACTCTGATTTCCATAGTGGCTGCACCAATTTATACTCCCACCAATAATGCATAAGTGTTCCCTTTTCTTCACACCCTCACCAATAATTGTCATTTGTTGTCTTTTGGATGATAGCCATTCTGAGAGGTGTGAGGTGATATCTCATTGTGGTTTTGATTTGCATTTCCCTGATGATTACTGATGTTGGGCATCTTTTCATGTGTCTATTGGTTATCTGTATGTCTTCTTTGGAAAACATCTACTCAGGTCCTCTGCCCATTTTTTAATCACATTGCTTCTTTTTTTCATATTGAGCTGTATTAGTTCTTTAAGTATTTTGGATATTAACCCCTTATAGGATATTATTATTCTTAATTCATGTTTAATTTTCTGTCTTCATAATATGGGATTTCAGATACTGCACATTTGAAACCTTCTGTGAATAAGAGAAGCATGATATTTGCAAAGTGGCTCATTTCCAGTACAGAATAACATGAACTGGCTCAGTGGTGCTGAGTCACCTTCCAAGTTCCAATGGTAGCTCAAACATGTGACCTCAGGCCTCTCAGTTCCTTACTGTGTCAACTCAATTGAATTTTCATGGCCAGTTACTAGGCTAGTTACTACCATCAGTCTACGTGAGAGGCTCGTATAAATGTTCATTTTTGGTTTTCTGTGGTCAGAATGTGTCCCCCTCAGTTCTTTTTACACCAGCTGTTGAGAAAGAGGCCCTCTTGTGATCTTCCCTGACTGCATTTCTTTGATATGCACCTACCTTTCCTCTTCTCATAGATGCTTAGATGAAGTGATTGCATCTATTTCTATATCTATATAGATATATCTCCAGTCCAGACTGGCATAATATTGATGTTTATCTGAGATGAAGGAATTATAAACACGCTCACATAATACAAGCTCATCTCATTTATTCTATTTCCCAGTGAATAAATGGGGCCATTAGTCGAAATGCATTTACTTTTATATGTCTGTTGTTTAATCCACAACTAAATGGACTCAAACAATAAACTGTCTTCCTTGGGTAAGAAGATGAATTCCTATGTGTTACATGTTCTTCACTGTCATCTGATATATGAAGAAAATCTTCATATACCAAGTGTATTGCACTTCTGTGAATCAATAAAATAATTAAAGGTACAAGGCACATTCATTCATGTTAAAAAATATGGCTGAGTATAGAAGAACACACTTTTGCAGTTATGAATCAGTTAAAAGAAGCCATTGATCATTTACCTTTCCAAGAAGAATTCAGACTTTTCTAAAATAGCTACACTGTGATATAGCTTACTAGCTACTGTTTTGATTTTTTAAAAAATGTAAATTTCACTTTATTAGCTGATGTTTTTAGTACATGCAAGGATCAATTATATTAAAAATTAATAGTAGTTATAAAAACTGTAAGCATCATATTACACTATGCATATTACATAAGTATCAAGTGTCAATCACATTCAAATTAACTTCACATATAATGTTGAAATTCAGAGAGGCCAAGGGTGCCTTGACCTAATTCAGCATCGAGGTCCATTTAGATAAACACCTTCTTCTGCATTTGTTTGTCTCATCTCAGATCTCCCTCCTACCTCCTCTCTGTCCACCAGTTCCTTGGATTTCTCACCCATGTGCTGCTATTCTCTTGGTCACTGGTAATCACTTTAACCTACAAAATCTATTCTCTATATATGACTGCCTTCTCAATAATTACTTTTGGATCTCTTGCAAAATATTACTATAAAGTAATGCATTTAAAAACTCTGTTCAAACACAAAGAAAGGATGGAGTGTATTGTCTTACAATTGCTGCTATATTTCTTGATTAAAATTTAGTGCATTTTTTCCCCTGGCCACAAATTTGCTCTATACTGCACTATTTCAAGTAAATTACTTATCAATTTTGTCATTCAAATTTTTAAATGGAAAGAAAATGTCTAAGGCTCTTAGTAAAAAAGGAAGATTAAGAGTGTCAGAATTATTCTGATCCAATGACTTTAGCTAAGTAAATCTTTTTAAAACAGCTCAAATAGTATGAACATTTTACAAATGAGCTTTAAACATCCTTAATCTAAATTGCTCTTAAATTCTGAGTACCTAGCAAACTACTATTTGCAGCTTGAATATAAACATTCATGCTAGACTAATACAGAAAAATCTAGGGCAAATCCAAATCCATGATTAATATTTTTTTTCCAGTTTGCAATATCCAGCTCTGTTTAAGAAAGGCATTTAATGAATGCTATTATAATAATTTAAATATGAAATTGATTTCATTTTTGCATCATCATTGTCATTTTTATCAGAATTGTCACTATCATTTACATCTTCTCTTCATTATTTCCATTTCTATCTATACTCATTTCACAAAGGAAAAATACATCATTAAACTCACCACATTTTCCAAAACTACAAGCAAACGTATAAAATTCTCTCTTCTTTGCAAAGAATTACCAACATGAGAGGGCAAACTCTAGCTAGTAGAAACAAGGTTGTTCAAATCTATCCTTGTAAGTTACAGCTACACTTAAATTTAATTGTCTGTAAGCTAAAGACCTGTCAACTAAAGTGTGCTTTTCTCCTTCTGGTTTACTTTAAATATCATTATGGTTCATTCAAACTACTATGAAAATTTAAAGATATACTCTTTATGATTAAATCCATTTTTGTCTTTGGAGGAAAATTAGTAGGGCTTAAACGCATTATTATCACTCCTCAGATCACATAATGTTAAAACTCCATTTCTTGGAAAAAAGATATCTCTAATCTACCACATGCATACAATCCATATAGTAATTACATATATTTACATTATAGGCATACTACATATGCATATATTACATATATATTTATATTACACATTTATATGTTTATCAACCGAATAGTTTCAGTTTAAGGAATATGGTTGAAGTATAAAATATAATATGGTTCAAAGTGAAAAAAAATCACACCTTAGTTAATGAAAGATTAAGAAAATTTAAGCAAATAGATTATAAATGTTAGAGGCAGGTAAGCATAAATAGAATTTTAACTTAACATCTCAGTTTGACACAGTATTCATTTTTTTCAATTCATATGAGATTTAGTGAAATGGAATATAAAACTGTAAGTTTATAAAGAACATTTAGTAGGATTACTTACGAAGACATTTAGCTTTTCTATTCAAAGTCCCAAGTTAATGCTTATTATCCTCAACCTGACAGTTTATTTGAGTAAGAATTATTTAGTGCTAGAATATTAATGCTTGTATAATCAATTACAATTTTATTTTGATGAGATTAGTCAACAATAAACAAAGCAATGGTTATTAGTCTATATCATCATGAAGAAGCAGATTAAAAAGAGTATTTAGCTTTTGTTTTTCTCACTAAACTGCTTTCTAATTAAGCCAGCAAATTTCCGTTAAAGCCACTCAGTCCCTCTATGGGCTGTTGGGGGTTGAAACACAATGACTAGGGTAGGTCAACAATTCCCCCCAAGACTTATTAGGTGAGTCACGCTAGACAGTGCCATTGGGTTTTCCTCCCCTGTTCTGAAAAACTTTCTAGCAACTAACCAGAAATACTGCATCTGCTATGCAATAGGTAGTCTTTTCTCCCATATTACTGCAAATCAGAACATCTGATCAGCAAAAAATCATCAGTGTTTATACATTGTTATAATTTCAGACTAAAAACCAAAGAAGGCATTTTAGTTGGATCATACAGCCTTGAAAAATGTAAATGATTTACCCTTCAGCCTTGACCTCTCCAACAAATAAACCCAGGATCTCTCTGTCCTCAAACTTTCCTTCCTCTTCCATTTCTGTTCATTCAATCACCAGAGTCCAAACCTTAGCGTCACTGCTCATGCTTTACTGGTATACAACAGCCACCTCTAAGAAGCTGCTGAACCCTACACTCCAACTGTTCTTTCTTCTCCATTTCCTTTGTCAACTACCTAAGTTGATTGCTTAGAAAGTGGTCGAGTGGGCAATTCGGAGTTAATGAAATCAGAAATGCCCCTTGAGGATGAAAGTGCAGGCGAGGCAGCGAGGATTCACAAACTAGTGGAGCTGGGGGGAGACAAAGGGACAGGAGATGAGTTAGTGGCTTACTGAAGATATTGAGGTGCAAGAAACTGAAAGTCTCAACAGAAGCTATGGCAAGTAGAAATAGTACGAAATAAGCCGAGGAAGGAAAGATCCACTGGATATAGCAACAGATTTGTTTACGGAGTCAAAAGAATGTGAGCTTAAAAACTAAAAAAATAATGAAAGAGAAGAGGAAAGATTGTATCAGTGGGGAACGGGTGCTAATTGCTATATTTCAAAGCAAATTCCAGAACGTTAGCTCTGTTGGTATTTATGTGACCTTGGAGAAGTTACTTCACCTTTCTGCCCCCCACCCCCCGTTATACCTCAGCTGTAAAAGGAAGATGTCAACAGTACCCATAGCTTACAGTTCTTCTGAGGATTAAATGCAAAACAAATATGCATGTAAAGCACAAAAGCAGTGAATTACAAAATCTCTTTCAGCTCTAAAGTTTGACTCTCTACCTAGACGTTTAATTGTAACCCTGGATATTTCTAACCTACATATTTTATGTTATGACGTATCTAAGGCACCATGTTTCTGCATGATCATATCCAATAAATATCCAACAAGTATCTAGGATTTTACTTATAATAAATGTCTCTGTGTGTATGAGAGAAAGAGAGAAGAGGAGTTGTCCCTGTCATTTAGAGCAGTTTATTTATTTTTTGACCTTAGAATTCCTTCAGACTGTTGATAACTCTGAATTAGGTAGTAGTGTTGGGTAACCAATTGTTCAAGGGTTAATAGTGACCTGTCATGGCAAGAACAGTCTGTGAATTCTATCAAATATAATGTCTGGACCTTGGTTTAGAGAAGAGCAATTTACCTTAGGGCATATTCATCAACAATTGCCCTTCTCTTGAGCTACTTTCATTTTTATGTGAATTCTTTTCAAAGTCAGAAACAATTATGCATCATCTTAACCGCACACAATTCATTTACAAAGCATCTAGAACACAGGGCTGGGGTGACTTACAGGGCTGGCTTAGCAAGCGTAACTAGTTTGAGGTGAGTTCACTACTGAAAACAATAATAACCCTCTTTTGATATTACATCAAAAACTTCTTTCCTAAATGAATTCTCTTAAAATGAACAGTATAATCAATGTATGAAGGTTTTCATGTCTTCTAAGGAATTCTCACATTGCAAACGAGCCCAAGGTTATAACAAGGCTGAAGTCAAGAATATGTGTGATGTATACTGGTCCCTGCCTTTTCAATTTCAAATACTACTTATTCTTCAAAATGGAGGTTAAAATAAAAATAATTGACTTGTCCTCAAAGAGTTCTAGAAACAAACGTGCTTTACCACTCTCTAAACATGAGAGGATGAGCAAAGGGAGAAATAAAACGTGGACTACTTAGAGCAGGGACAAAAACTGTGTCAAAAGACCTGACCTCCAAGCCTGGCTCCAACATATACTAGTTGTCCTGGCTCTGCCCTTACTAGCTGTAAAGCACTGAGGGCATTCATAACCTCTGATCTTTTGTTTTGTTTTGCTTTATCCCTCTGTAAAACAGGAATAATCACATCATCATCCCATTAGTTCTCTGATTTTATCTCCAACTACCCTCCCGTTAGCCCCCTTCCTTCCAGACACACTGGCCTCTCTGCCCTGCAGCTCCCCCACCCCAGGTTCCCAGCAGAAGGCCCTCTGGCCTCTACACTAGCTCCTCCCCCTTCTGGAAATGCTCCGCCCCAAGGTGGCAGCATGGTGCACTCCTTCAGAAAGGTCAGACTTTATGTAAACATCCACCTGCTCAGCGAGGCCTTACCTTACCCTAAATCCCAAATCCACCCCATCCCCCCGCTCCCTCTCAAGTTTTCAATCTCCCTTTCTGCTTTACGTTTCTCCCTAGCACTTACCACAGACATAAGATATATTTAACTTATTTTTTCTGTTTATTTTTTTCCTTCCTACTTGAATGCAAGCTCCCTGAGCTAGAGACTTTGGTCAATTTTGTTCAGGTCTGTATTTTTTCAGGACCTGAAATAGCGTCTGCAGTGTAATAGGTGCTTAAAATATATCTGCAGAATAAATGGATGAATTTTCCCCACAAAGTTGTTGTGATGGTCAAATGAGATGCCATGGGTAGAATTTACCAAATTGTATCAACATATGATTCACTATTTTTAATTCATTTTAACATTCTGTTAAAACAATAAAATGCAGATTATAACTAAACTATGTGAAGCAAGATAAAATAATTAATTACAAGTGAATTATAAGAACTGCAAAATACTTGGTATCATTAGAAGTTAAGCAAAAAAATAAAACGTTTTAGAAAACAATTGAAGGCTTAAACATATAAAAAAACATGAATAGACCAGGTTTGTGAGTTAAACCAGAGCTGTGACCTCTGGTCTGAAGCAATAAAAATCTAACCTGTAGCTTGGTAAAGAAAAGCCAGATGGAAAAAAAATAAAATAAATAAGCTATATAAAAGAATAATAAGTCTTGAGACAGAGGAGAAAAACAAGGAGAGAAAGCTCTGGAGAATTAAGTACCACACAGCAAACACACTTACAGAAGATTAGATTTTCAGATGTTGTTGACTTAAGCAATAAAAAGTACATCAAAGTGTACCCTGTTGATGAATGGCACATAACTAATAATTCGTAGGTTAGCCTTTCAGGCACATTGAAAGATTGGTCATCCCCTAAGTATGACACCATGAAATGAAACTGTGTGTAGTCATCCCAGGAGGAATAACCTGGATTTTGTCTTGAGCTTTTCCCAGGGAGAAAACAAAACAATACAAACAAATAAAAAACAAAGCCCAAGATACAAATAAGCAAGATTCATTCTACACAATCAAGTTCACGTTTGCGTATATTGGAGGTATGGTTCTCTGTTTAGCTCAAGGTAGGAGGAGCGAGCAGCATATATTATAGATAGGATGACTGGTTTCTCCTTGGGAATTTCAGCTTTGATTCACAGGGCAGAGTTTTCAGCACTGCTGAACACTGTTTCTGATCCGAAAATGGGATAAAACATAGCTGAGTATCTCACAGCTCAGAGAAAGATTGTCAAGCAGGATGCATAGTTATTTTTGTTAGTGCCGTGGAGTCAATTCCAACTCCTATTGACCCTGTGTACAGCAGAATGGAACCCTGCCTGGTCTTTTTTCACCATCCTCTCACCTTCTGGAGCTATATCAGACAATGCTGCTTTCACAGGGTTTTCATGGTCTGCGTAGTTACCCTAAGTATATAATGGAGCTAACGATGCATTTTAAATTTTTACAGAACTCCATCTTCGAAGGTATGCAAAAATCATTTTCACAAACAGGAAAATTCAAAATAAGTAGATGGCTGATCTTCTTTTCACAAAATAAAATAATTACAAACATTGCATAAAAATTATCTAACTGAAAATTATTTCTTCATACTGGGAATATAAATTTCTGGTTCTTTGGGAAATAAAACTAACAAGATTTATTAAAATAGAACTATCAGCGTATAGTTCTAGTTCCTTTCATTAAAACCAGTTCTAAGGTGAACAAGTCACTAAAATAATGGGCAATGCCTAAAGGTAAAACCAATCTCCTAACTATGATCGTTTAAAACTGATCAATTCAAACAAAGAACTACTATTTCTAATCATCTCACAAAGGCTGAATTTAACAAAGCATCAGCTGTTTACGTATGCAGACACAGTCTGTGTGTGTTTAAAGGAGGGGAGTGAATAACGGGAGAAATCACTATAACCCTCGCGGATACTTTCTTCATGTCAAGCATATACACATTCACTCATTTTAATTCCATAGCCAACCTGGCAAGTAGAATTAGGACATTACAGGAAAGTTAGTGATATGCCCAAGGCCACACTAACATGTGACAATGGCTGGTCCAACTGGATCCAAATTGGCACTTCTACCCCAAACCAAACTCAGAGGCACAGCCCAAATAGACAGGTTGGTCATCTTAAATGATTGACTGAATTTGGTATTTACTCAGATAATCTAAACAGTAAGTACAAGGCAGGACTCAGGACAGGTTATATAAAAGCAAAGATTAGGAAGAAGGAAATATAAATAATAGGTTCATAATTTACAGAAAGTAGTCATCAGACCCTACTCAGGCCAAGATGCAGTCAAGTTAACAGATTCTATTCACAGAATATTTTAACCTCTTGAAGGTTAGTGCTGTCTTTCTATTTTAAATATAAAGTATTATGTAAACAATAGCAAGTAACATAAAGTTTGGAAGCTGACATTACTAATTAAACACTAATGTTTTCATGTAAAGAGGCAGTATCATAAAGCAGTAAAAGAACCTAGAAGATACTCAGTTTCAGTCATACATTTATACTGATTAGCTTCATTCTAATTTGATGAAAATAAAATTACTAGATGGGAACGAATGCATGGAAATACCACTTTGCTCAGTTGCCACAACTATTCATTACATTGAAAATATCCTTATATTTGAAGAACACTAAAAGAAGCATGGAGATATACTTGAAATGCTCTCTTTTCCTCCTCTATATTCCCCAATCTACCCTGAAAAGCAGAACATTGATCTTACAATAGAAAAATCATAGAGTCTACTGCAATAGTTCTTAATTTTCATTCATTCTGTGAGTTTCTTAAAACTTGTAGAATGATGGCCCAAACACCAAGATAGAAAATAGAAGAGCAGATTTGCTGAGAAATGTGGGGTGGGGTAGAGAGAGATTATTTGCCTTGCCTGAGGAATAACCTGTTGAAACTTCCCTGTGGGCAGCTGGATACTCAGGTCAGTCTTAGAAGACAGAGCTAGGCTAGATTCGAAGCAATGTGGGCACTGGCTCATGACAGTAGTCAAATTACACAGGCTGCCATAAAGCAGTGTGGCCTCAAGGAAAAGGCAAAGTATTTGGAGTCAGAAGTTCCAGGTTAAAGTCTTAGACCCGCCACTTATTATCTATGTCCTTAGGTGAATATTTTCAATCTCCAATCTCAGTTGCCTCATCCGTGAAATAAAGAAAATGCTCCGCCTCCTCTACCACTTAGGGTTGCTGTGAGAAGCCAGTGTGAAAAGCACTGGAAAGGGTCTCAGGAAGCCCAGTGCGTGCATCAATGACTGCCACTGGTTGTATTTTTAATGGAGTATATGTTCTATAGTCAAAGTACACAGATATCCTAAACATTAAAGAAAAGTAAATACGTAAATAAGTATGCAAAAGGTAGTAGCAAGCAGATGAAAGTGGGAGGTAACAACGGAAAACACAGAAAGGACATTTAAAAAGCTTTATGACTATTGATTTTCTGTCCAGCCACTGGAAATTTGCTGAAAAAAGACAAACACTTTTTTGACCATGTTGTTCTAAAACTTGTAATATCCTTTACAATGGGACCCAGCCAACAACTGGTTCTTGGAATCAACCACATCTCCATTTTGTTCTGCAACAAAACATATTTCCCTTATTTACCCACATTGGAGATGTTTCCCCTGGAGCATATTTTTGTTGAGGTGTGTCACCCCAACTTCTCTTTCTCCAGATAACACAATGGGCTACGATCCCTAAGTGAACCTTTATAGCACAAATCCAAGTATGTCTCTAGATTCCCAATAGCTGTTTTTATGGACATATAAACACAGCAACCTAGCTTTCCACAAACATCTTTACTGCGATTAGTGAAGATATGCGATTATTCAATATGCACGCACACAGCATATTTCTGTCATCTTCCAGAGCTGAACCTATATCTTGGAGACTTGAGCACACATTGCATAATGCATATCACTTATACATTCCCCCAGGGGATGACAGGCATGGGTTTGGTTTTATCTTTGCTCCATCCCCTGCACAGATAAGACTCCCTTGGGTAGTATTTTCTGTGTGATCAAGTTTGATATTTCTTTCTGAGCCTTTATGATTTCTGACCTAAGGCTGGCTAGACTGAGCTCTCCTCCAGAGTATTTTCTTTCTGTCTTTTTCTCTGTATCCCAGCACCTTGCTCCATTCTGGGAGGTACTGCTCGTGACCAATGTTGAGTGAATTAACTTGGTCTGAGTTAACAAGAGATGTAAACCACTTGTGAGAAAAGATAATATACTTTCTCTTCCATACATAAAGGCCAGTGTAAATCTGGATTCAGAACACAAACCAGATTTAACAAAGATTTCTTTTCTGTATCAGAGTTAAAACTCAGTATGGGATACTGCACACACAACAAAGGAGACAGGTACCCCTTCTATCGTAAGAAGCCTGTTTCTCTCCCCAGGGTGGGTGTAAACTCAGTAGCTAGCATTCTATACCATTGCCACAAGCCAGAATTGGAAGCCATCATTCCAAGTTTCCTTTAACAAAGCAGAAAAGATGCAATAATGTCTTGGCAATGTCAGTTTCCAAACACCAACAACCTAAACTACGTCTTCTGGCTCTAGGTGCTTATTAGCTGCACGGATGCGCTTCACATTTATAATGTTGATAAAATGTGGGAACAGTCTTGGGGCTTTCAAATTCTCATATTAGCTTAGCCAGTTCCAACGTGATATTATTGCAAAGAGTAGCAAAGAGCAACGACAGTCTCTGAAGGTGGGACAGTCACATTTTACCCAGTCACAACCCTATTGTTCTCTGGATGAATCAATTTTAAAGTAAATATATTTTACAATTCATTCATTCATTCATCAACGAATAAGCATTGGTTAAGCATCTTCGATAGAGGCAATGTTGAAGCACTGGAAAGAGATTTAGTCAAAACAGACTGGGTTTAAATCCTGGCTTTACACTTTACCAGCTTAATGATATTCCACAAGATACTTTGTCTCTCTGAGTACCCATTTCTTCTTGTAAAAGGGATCTGGAGGAGGAATAATAAGATAATGTATCTACAGTACTTGACACAGTACATGATACAGCTGTGTTTTTGTTCTTTCTCTTTCCTTGCTAGGCAGTGGGGATAGAAAGACGCATAAAATGCGTTTCTGTCATTTAAGAATAAGCATGGAAAAAAAAAAAAAAAAAAAAAAAAGAATAAGCATGGACACTCACCAGCAAACAAATTAATACCCAAGATGATATGTGATAAAATTCAGGCATCAATTTGGTACTGCTGCTAAGGAGCAGCAAGTCTTGACAGTGATCGTGACTAGCAGAGCCAAGGTAAACTCAGGCAGGTGACCAGAACTCGTAACCACGGGCCCTCATAGAGCCAGTTTGAACAGACTTCATCTCTTACCAAGAGTGATTAAGGATTGTCTTTCAGAAAAACTGCAGTCACCTATCCAGGGAATGCGCAAAAGAAGAAACTGCGTTCTGAGAAAAGACCTGGGAACCAAAGATTCCCTTTCCTATGGAACCCAAGGACAGGGATACAACCCAAACTTAAAAGTTGGACTCTTGGGCCCCTCATACAGGAAGAACCGGAGTTAAAATTCCTTCCTCACCTCACGAAAAATGTTTAGAAGTCCATCGTAAAAGTTCAGAACCTCATCGTAAGTGCTTAGAACCCTGTCATAAATGTTTAAAACCTTACTATAAATTCTTGAAGCCCCACAATCAAAGCCTGTCCCACCAGCGTTTCCGTGTGGCAGCCTGTTCTCCCTAACCTCTTAAATTTCACCCCAAATTCTGAAGTGGGCAGACAGATCTGAGGGCACACCCCCCCTGCCTACCTGCAGGTCAATCTCGCAGAATAAAGCTGATTTCTTTCCCAAAGGCTGATGCTGTAATTAATTGGCTTGTTTATGTGCATCGGGCAAGAGAACACCAATTCTGTGTGGTAACAATCTGACCACAAAAAACAGAAGAGAGTTTCAGAGACATGACACTAGAGGTTATAGAAGTCATGCTCCCAGATGAAACCACATCACAAAATCCCCAGTGTTGTTCATACATCCTCTACCCAAATCTTTGAATATCTGGGGTGCTCAAAACAAAACAATGAGTTGCCTACTGAATAAAAGGTGAATTCCTTAACTTAATCTTTAAGATCTCATGTGATTCTTCCCCAACTTACCACAGTAGATTGACAAGGGATTTTCACATATTGAGGTATATGAGGTAACTATTCCAGTTCAAAACTGATTCAGCTTGAACTAAAGAAGCCTGATTTACGGCCTACCAAACATACATTATACATCTGCTTTAACCATTAAAGTAGAGAACGGGCTCTCTTAAGACAAGAATGCATACTTCTCCTATGCGCTATTGGTAATACCTGGATTAGTCCCTTTCCTGACATCATGGTCATGTTGAACTGCTAATATGCAACTAAATACCCCTTTGAAACTTTGATGAATATGTATCCTGGGAGTGTTTAATGTATGTTTGTTGTTCTAAAAAGATATAAGACTGTACTGAAAACCATGCTTCTCCTGAACTCTTTCTATGGCCTTTCTGGGTTATAATCTTCACTTTGACTTAAGGAAAACTCACCTTATTTCTCTTATCTTTAGAATGGTTACTGGTTATTTGCACCGACAAGGCTTAACGGCCTCCTCTTCCCCAGCAGTGATACTCCATCCAGTTCAACTGCATTCTTCTTGTTCTCCAGCAGTACTGCATGGCTATCCTCTTCTGCACCCTTATTCCTGCTGGTGCCTCTGCCTCCACCTCTCACAACTCCATCTGTCATAAACCCTTCATGAATCCACTGAGAAATTACTTTCCTTTTCTCCCTCTTTCAACATCCAAACTATGTTGTGCCTCTTTTATGGCCATTCTTTTACAACTTGTCACGTTGCTTTGCAATATAATCACTTGATTACAAGATTCATCTTCTTCCTTAGATGGCACACTCTTCGAAGTTTATTTGATTTTAGTTTTTGCACAGAGTAGTTATTCAATATACACTGACTGAAGATATTTCAAGATATTAGAACAGAGATTAATTAAATTAGCCAAAGTAAATTTAGTCTACTTTATTAAACCTATACGTTTACTAAATGCACGTTGTCTAGAGACAATGCCTCAGACAACTGGCACTCAACACATCCATTTCCCAAGTGATGTTCTGGTTAACTGCTAAGCCAGGTTCCCACCAGATCTGCTCCTCATACTACCCAGAGGTTCCCCAGCAGAGGCCGTGGGGAAACTAGCCATGTAAAACGTGTCCCCGAGTGAGTGTCCTGCATTGTGCTTTCTCAGCCTCCCAACTGAAAGGTGGCAAACTTTTCTGCCTGTTACTAGGTGAGGACCCAATTTCTAAGCTCTGCCTTGACCTGCATGGCTTCAGCCATCTGCTGAGGAATCAGTGGGGAAGCATCTATATTAAGGACTTGTGCAATTACTGTCCTCCTTTTCCCAGTTTTATTCCTGAGGGTATGAGAAAAACCTCACAACAGGTTCTGGGCCAAAGGGAATTCCAGGGTTTCTGTGGTCTTTATAACAGGGGTTCCCTCACATCAGTGCTAGTCAGAGCCAAGTGGATTCATATTTCCCAAGATTTCACTTGCTCAGCCTTTCTGCATCCCAAGGGAAAGAGCTGGACCAGCCAATGGGTTGGCACATTCCTTCAGGGCCCAGTCTCCCCATGTGCCCTGGTGTCTGCCTTGATAGATGGTTCTCACTTTGTGTTTCAAGTAAGTGAAACTTACTTGATTACTCAACTCCTAAACTATACACTATATTTAATAATTTGACCAATGCTCTTCTCCACATATATATGACCTTATGCCAGATAATTTGTCTGAGTACTCATTTCATATATAGATAGATAATTCATATATACTAGTATACATACACAGATAGTATGTACATACACATATGTATCTACAGATAGATAGTATATACATACATATATTCTAATCAAATATCTCTCTGTTTTCTATTTGTAATACACAATAATCCATATTCCTGAACATTATTCCTCCACCACTCCAGAATCAAAGGTAAAATCTGGCACAGGGCTAGAGTGTACTGGTCTGATGTGTTGAAAGCCATTCCCTAAACTTCTGTCTACCACCACAGTTAAGTGTCTTATTTATACAACAAGACTATAGCAATTAAGATTACAATATCCAGGGCTGGCCCCATGGCCGAGTGGTTAAGTTCACGCACTCCGCTGTAGGCGGCCCAGTGTTTCGCTGGTTCGAAACCTGGGTTCGGACATGGCAGTGCTCATCAAACCACGCTGAGGCAGCGTCCCACATGCCACAACTAGAAGGACCCACAACGAAGAATATACATCTATGTACTGGGGGGCTTTGGGCAGAAAAAGGAAAAAAATAAAATCTTTAAAAAAAAAAAGATTACAATATCCAACTATTCCACGAAGAGGTAGAAGCACTGTTTCCAAAGTTCTGCTTATAACTGGAAGCCAAATCAAAGAGCTGTGGTTCTTCTACACAACGACATAATGTTCTCAGGTTATTTCTGGTCATGCCACTTTACTAAAGGGTTATATGCAACTACTATCAAAAATGTGTACTAATTCATGCACCAATATCTCCACTACTGTATGTTGAAAGTTTGAAAATCCGAGTATTTAGATGCATAAAATGGACAAGCAGGAAGAATTATTTTCTATTCTAAATGTCTGAAACAAAAGAAGGGGCTTTCATTGTGACTATGGAAGTATTCTGCACACCCCAGTGTAACTTACGACCTCCCAATCTTTCCAGTTCCTCTAGGTACCTGCTGTCCTTTTAGCTCTGAGTTACCTACTAAGGTGACGTGATTTTTTTTTATAAAGACAATGGATGGAACTTAACATAAAAACTAAAGTTCATTGCTGCATCTCCCTCCCTGCTTGTACACAGGGATTCTACTATGTTATTGCATCATATATCTCCCTCCTTGTTCGTTCCAGTGCATCGATGCTGTGATGCCAGCAAATTCTGTTATGTCTAGACCTTGTGAAGCTCTCTCTTGCCTAAGCTGAAAAGCTTGGGGCCAGCTTTAAGCTCTGCTTATCCATGACAACCAAAGGTAAGTTTGGAATTGCCTTTTGTAGAAGTCTTCATGCTCTTTAAGCACATTCTCAGAATTGGTGTGATTTAGAGACTTTCAAGGTGGTGCAAAATTAATTCAAATATGACTTATGTTTCTAGAATCTCAACTTTGATATGTAAGAAAGCACTTTTTTGATGAAAAACGTCAACTAATTCTAAGAAGAGTCACACCATTATTTAAAATAATGCCAGAATTCTTTCCCTGCAGTAGATGACACTAGATATGCCCTATCATCCACCTTAGAGATATATTCTTTCATTGTGCAACGTCTGAGTGTTCCTTTTAGAAAACCGCAAGAATTAGGAAAAAGCACTTTTTTTTTTAAAGATTGGCCATGAGCTAACATCTGTTGCCAATCTTTTTTTCTTCTTCTTCTCCCCAAAGCCACCCAGTACACAGTGCTATATACTCTAGTTGTGCTATGTGGGACGCCACCTCAGCGTGGCTTGATGGGCAGTGCTAGGTCCGTGCCCAGGATCCGAACCAGTGAAACTCTGGGCCACCAAAGCAGAGCACCACAGGGGTGGCCTGAAAAAGCATGCTTTTTGAAACCTATGTTCAATTATAGCAATGCAAAGTTTCTGTAGAGAAAACTAAAGTGTAACACAATGTGCAAAACTGCATTGATTTTTTTCTCCAAATTTTATATAGTACACACACACACACACACACACGCATATATACCACTTACATAAAAATCAAGAAATACATGGTTGCGGGCCAAGGAAAATGGCATGTTCTTGGTATTTTACAGTTTTCTATCAATTATATTTGATATTTTATCACTTCTAAAAAACTACTTTGAAAAGATTCTCATAAATCTCTCAGAAAAGTTTTAGGAGCCTGGCTTCAAACAGTAATTGCCTGAACTAATTATACTGAAGGATTTGGTTACCCAGTTTCCAACCCTGGCTGCACATGAGTTTCACCTGGGGAGCTTTCAAAACTATTAAATAGCAAAATACCTGACACATGGTAGCCAATCAATAAGTGGAAATTTCTCTGTTACCCCTTCCAGCTTATCTCCAATTCCATATTTCCCAAATGCCTACAGAGTATAATCTGATATCTCACTAGCACCTCAGGCAGTAAACCCCAACATGTCCTATAAATGTCACCACATATCCTATTCTCATGCCTGATAAGTGACCAAGAGTATCAATTTTACTTAGGTGATATTTTATATCTCTTTCCTCTTCATGTACCCTCTCCCTTGCTGGATGGTCTTGAACTATCTCCCAGATTGAAACCCACAGCTGCCTACCCTGATGCCTTTTTACCTTTCCACAGTACACGCGATAACATCCCTCCCAGTGCATCTGCTCAAGTTCGCACTCCTTAGATCCTCAAAGCCCTCCTACCCCCAGGGATCTCCTTAGCTTTGTAACTTTACCTCCATGTTCCCCTTTCTGGGACCCTGTATTCCAGCCAGACGGAATCCTTCCTGGAATAAGACAGTGTTTGAAATAGATGATTTCTTCTATTCTTTTCACAGCCCTATTTCTAAGTCCACCTTCTGTTAATGCTTCGTCTTTTCTCATCTCCTGTTCTCTTTATTGGAAGCATCTGTCTCTATGTCAACCATACTTTCGCTATGGCCTTGTAACCTGCATATATGCGTAACACTTTCATATTTATAGGGAGTACTTATGTAATAGGTGAAAAAAACAAATCATCAAGCATCATTGTGTGGTCTATTCCAGGGCTTGCCTTTCTCTCTTGGTTATGTCTACTTTTAAAGAGACTCTTCATAAAATACATTACTCCCAAACATCTGCTAGGCAGCTGCTACAGGATTCTTTAGATACTGCTATAAATATTATCTCACAAATTAATAGATGTCTTTCATAACAGTTCATTAAGAGCAAAATGTAATTTCAAAAATCAAGCCAGAAATATCTAAACATCTAAGGCCAACCCAACTTAAAACCATCACTGTACATCAAGCTAAAATGACTTACTTTAATGAAAAAGTGGCACAAAGTTTGGTATGCTATGTGGTATAGAAATGCATCCAGTAGTCAGTACTTTCTAGACTGAGCCCATGTTTTTGCATTTTAATATAGCTAAAAACATTGAATTTAGACAGAATCTAGCAGGAGATGACAACATGTGGGAAACCAGCCTATTTAACTTGAGATCAGCTGACCTTTGGAGTGTGTACATGGCTCTCTTGTAACGAGGTGAAAAACTCCTATGACTATGTTGGATTGCAACAAGCACTGTCCTCAGCATGAAGGACCTTTACAAGTAGATGAAGCCTTGATTGTCTTTAGTCACTTGCCTCTGCCAGGGAGAAAGCACATTAAAAAGACAGAGCTGTCTATTGCACTGTACATGCCCTGCAACATGGGTGTTATTTACTGACAAAAAGCACATGACAGTGATTTTAAAACAGGGCTTGTCCTGTCAGTCAAATGGGAGGCAGGATATCCTCTCCAAACGATTACTCCTGGGCTGTAGTGTGGCAAACTGCCAGGTCAATTACAGTGGGGCTGAGGAGGAAATATGAAGACGGATCCACTTAATTCTAAACAGAAGCATCAGTAAAAATAGAAACCTAGGGACATATTAATGCAATGGCAAATCACTTACAAAGTGTGGCTTTGGCCAGAGCTGCAAAATGTATTTGAGTCTTTCTGTAAGTAACAAATTTTTTTTTATTAATAAGAATGGACATATAGGGAATTTTTTAACTAACGTTTGTATCTTTATTTCCAGAAAAATTTCTCACAGGAAAATAAGGATTCTGTAATTCTCTTCTCGTAGAAAATTAGACACATGGGTAAATTAATATTTGGGAAAACTGGACAATGCTATTACATAATTGTTCATGTCATGTATACGGCAATTTTCCTTTCATTTTTCCATACCAAGATTGATTTCAGTTTTAAATTCTCCTAGTCAATTCTCTCCTCTCTATTGCACCTGAGCTTCTTTGTCTAAAGGAAAAACTATTAAGAGATCAGCAGCATCAATTTGGGGATTTATATCACAGAATATCTATAAACAGGAATACATTTCCTTTGTTCCAGATTCAGATTCCAGAAGTCTCATGGAAATACATTAAACATCAGACTTGGTAAAAAAAATGCAGATTGCTTGAATCACAGCTTAATTGCTTGTGAACTACATTCTTATATTCCTCCAACAACAGAAGAAAATTCCTGTCAACATCTATGTCAAGAAAATACTGGGCTGCTGACACTGAATTTTGCAGCTATGCTATTTTTAATGGTGATTAGTAAGTCTCAAATTAAATAGTGAAATATTACAAAGGATGCACTCAAAAGATATAAATTAAAACCAAAATGTAAGAAATACTATCATAATTTCCCACCTACCTAAAGAGTTGTTTCTCAAAAAAAACTTGTGGAGAATTTACATAAATTCCAGGACACCATCAATATTCATTAAAACCTTAATAATATAGTAGGCAGGAGACAATCCTGGAAAAGGTGCCAAAAGCTGAAACAATATAAATCAAATGTAGTTTCCTCAAGCTGATATTATAATAGGAGATTATCAATTGCTACGTTAATTATAGGAATGAAAATAAACAATATTTTATTTATCACCTATCTCTGTATTATTTGTATGGATAAGAAGGTGCATAAAAATTTCTAAATGACACAAGTCAATTAACCACTGACTTAATGACCAATCACACACTACATTACATAATAAAAGATAATAATAGAATCTATAAAATTAAAAATGGGAGAAAAGGGCCTAGAAATTCTCTACATACCTATCCAGTGATCTGGATAAATATATATTTGAAATATATAGAAAGCAATCTCTAAGTTGTTGTTATCCATGTGTCTAAATTTTTCACCATTTTTAATCTTTCATAACAGTTACAAATTACAACCCAGCATAATTGGGAAGTATAGGATTAGAATCAAAGAGGTCTTTAGAAATCTTTGAACCCAATCTTCCAAGTTTCCCTGCACAATGGCATTCTTTTTTATGCTACTCTTCTCATTCTTTCACATACTTAGTACCTACTAGGTGCCAGACGTCGGTCTTGGCTCTGGCAGTCCAAAAATGAACAAAACAGCAGAAAGATTTGCCCTTTTGTGGGGAGACAGACACACGCTAAATAAACCTCACGAGTGGAGAATGTGATAGGCGGGGAGGGAAGCACATTAGTTGTATATAGGGTGGCCAGGGATGGCCTCAATGGGAAGGCAAAAATTCAAGGAAGACCTAAGAGGTGAGGGTGACAGCCATGCAGTAACTTGGAGAAGAGCAAGTTCAAGGGCACTGAGACCCGAAGGAGCACTTGCCCTGTCTGAGGAGCAGCCAAGGGCTGGTGGGGCTGGGCTGCAATGAGCCAGGGAGGGAGCCATAGGAAGGCCTTCTGCAAGGGTTCAGGCTTGGACCCCAGTCTGCATGAGATGGGAAAGCCATGGGGGCACTCAAAGTTGGAGGATAAAAATCCCCAGGCTTCCCCATCAGAAGGAATGAATTCTAATTCAGTGAGTTTGAGGCCCAGGAATTTGCATGTTTTTGGGCCCCAGGCAGTCAAGCTGAGGTTGGCCCAAAGACTACTTTGAAAACACAGTGCTCCTGAATCCCTAACAGTTTGGTATCCAATCCCTATTTGTATATTATTAGCCACCTAGCCACTACAAAAAGCAGCCATCATCCGTGCAGCCGCTGATGCTAAACAACCAGGACAGAGGAGGGAAGAAGGAATAACCTTAAACAGAAGTGTTAGAAACTGAACTGTCCAGTTTCCGCTCAGCAAGAGCGTTAAGTCCCTATAGCTGCTGAGATATGCAGACATTCAGTGGCTGGCTAGTAACGGGCAAACTGATGAATTGCATGAGTACTGACAATCCTACGACTGTCCTCGTGATTGATCTAACTAATGATTCCTGTGCCCTTGGAGCCTGCTAACATAGAAGGCTGGTGAGTTTGGGGAGTTTGTTAAAATGAGGGCCATGTCAAGGGGCTGGCCCCGTGGCCGAGTGGTTAAGTTCGCGCACTCTGCTGCAGGCGGCCCAGTGTTTCGTCGGTTCGAATCCTGGGCGCGGACATGGCACTGCTCGTCAGACCACGCTGAGGCGGCGTCCCACATGCCACAGCTAGAGGAACCCACAACGAAGAATACACAACTATATGTACTGGGGGGCTTTGGGGAGAAAAAGGAAAAAATAAAATCTTAAAAAAAAAAAAAAAAATGAGGGCCATGTCAAACATTAGCTCACTGCCCCTGTTATATCATATAGCAGGTCCCCAAATCCTCATGTTGCAGGAAGCTAAGGAAACCCCGATAAAAAATGCAAGAATTAATCCAATGATGCTAAATACTTTCAGTTCAGGACCTTCTTTTACGGATATTACTTAGTATTCCATCCCTGTTCCTTTACTGTTCCGGTATCTACGATATACTACACTAACAGAAACCACTGATATTGGGTGTTTCCTCTGTACGTGATCTTACTTAATCCTCAAAACAGCCTGTGAGGTAAATACTGTACAGGTGAACTGGAGCCCAGAGAAGTTAAGTAACTTGCCCAAGGGTGACACAGCTAATAACAGGCAGAATTGAAATTTTAACCTGTGTCTGATTAATTCAATGCCTATGTCTTAACCATTAAAATACACTGCTTCCTAAATCTATTTTAAAAATACGTTTGATGTAAATGTTTAACATGTGACATTTCAACATGAGAGTTTAATATTGCGATGTTGGTTCATTCTCAGAGACAACATGATGGGTAAGGAACAAGAGCTTTGGAGTTAAACAGATCCAGGATCAAACCCTTATTTGACCACTCATCACCACTTAACATTCCTGAGCCTCAGCACCTTCATTCACCTGCTGGGACATCTCTTGTGCTGCTCAGGTGCCCTTATGCAGGCATGGACAGCTCTAGTCACTCGGAGCATCCTTCTTCTTACTGACCCAAGGACCACCTTCCACAAGGACTGCTCCTCTGGCAACACTGAATCAACTGACACCTCTTTCCAGGTGACAGTGCCACAAATAACAGAAGATAGTCAGCCATGTCCCCTGGTCTTTCCTTCTCCAAATTAAACATTTCCACTTCAGTCAGAAGCCCTTCCCATTACAATTTTCAAACAGCACTGCATCCCAATTTTCCTCTACTGGAAAAGCTCTAGCTTTTTCTGTGTCCTTTAAAATGCAAAGCTCAACACCAGGAACAAAAGTTCAGATTGATACAACAAGGTGAGTACAATGGGATGGTCAGGAAAGCATACTTTTATAATTCATGCTTCTTGGGCCACCTTAACACCTTTGCCCAGTGTAGTCTCACCAGCAGAAAACATTCTCTGCCTAGTTTTTTCTCGGATCTTTTCTTCTCTCCATTTTTCCCTCCAAGGCCCTGTCCCTGCCTGCGGCTGATCTCCTGAGGAACCCCCATCCACCAGCCCAATCCCAAACCCAAGTAGCCTCTGTTCTTCGAAGTTCTTCTAAACTCTTTTCTTCTAAGCTTCTCCCCTCTCCAATCAGCTCAGCAAAAAAGTGCTCATTATTAAGTAGAAGAAGAGAGAATTATGTAATACTTTCAATTTTTTGGACCCTGTCATCCTTCAACTAACCTAGTCCAAGACTATCATTACAACCGCACTTCATGCCTCTGGCCGCACTGAGCATATGGTTAACCTCGAGTCATAGAATTTCTGTTACCTTAACTTTTGTCCAGGCACTCATCCCGGAGCCTGTAATTGGACAACATCACGTTTTTAAGCTAGAAATCAAACCTTTAATTTCACCCCCAATAAGTCCAATTTCAGTTTCAACTATTGTTCCAGCTTATCGCCATCATTTGGTTTTGGATGCTGTTTCTCTTGTATTAGCTCTCCTTTCTAGATCTGTACCATCTATAAATGTGGTGTGACTTCTAGGTCTTCATGTGAATCATGAACAAAAATGTTAAGCAATTGTCCAAGGAAAGAAATCTGTTATATTCCTAAATACATAGGTGCACATGAAATAGGCAGTACATAACTAATGTATAGCCATGTAAGTATAGACACTCGTAAGAGAACACAAACCAAAGGACAAACAGAGATGCCAGTTAATGTCATTGCACTGAGTATAATCGACTACAGCACTCCTACACAAACAAAACTGATGCAAAACCATGTCATTTAGGAACCTAAGTGTGCTAATAACACAAAATTTAAGAGCCATTCTACAATATTTGAAAGGGGCAGTGGGGAGAAGGTGGATGTTTTGTGATTTAACTGACAATAAAAGTTATCCTAATTCTATAGTATGGTGGAATAGAAGAGCTTTGTTTGAAATCATACACACTTGTAGTGACGACGGAAGCAAAGTTGTAGGTATTAAAACTTCATCCATCTCAGTGACATTTGTTTTCCTAGTCCGATAAGTAGTGATCTTATATTTTTCTTTGTTGTCTTCTAACTTTCAATGTATCCAAAAAATGTTCTCTCCTGTGCTACCTCAAATTCAGTTTAAAATCTAGATTGTCCTAGTGTTCCAATGCCAGGCTCAAGTTGTCTAGAAAAAATATTGGTTTCAATTTATGTGGACTGCCAGAATAAGAATTTGCTTCATTTCCCTAAAAAGGTAAACCAAAGAGAGAGACAGGGATTTAAGGGGCTCAAATAAGTCTCTTACCAGCGTGGCCAGGGTTTTTGCCCATTTTCCCATCCGTTACTTGGATTTTAAATGTGCTTAATGTAGGAATCATATTAACTTTTTTCTTATATGTGAGGAAAACATTTCAGGTTATAATTACATGTACGTCATTCTAATACAGATAATTTTTTTTAAAACTTATGGGATTACATCTATTACTCTAATGTATAGGGAATGTAATTAATGTCAGATGACACTAAAATAATTAACTTTGGATTAATCACAGATTTTATCACTTTTTTTCTCTTCAACTTTTAAAACATGTTTGATAAGTATAACCTACCAGAGGAAAAAATAGAGAAAAAGAGTCTGAAATTTTCTCCTCAGAATTGGCAATTGGGAGAACAATAGATGCGGGCAAACAATGGCAAATGAATACCATGCTGGAAGATTGAAAAATTTAGGATGAACGTAGATAAGTTAGTTCAGGGTCCTTATTAAAGGTGGGAAGTTTAAATAGAATCTGGGTTCCTATATCGTCCATTCATCAGAAGTATCTTCCATAGCACACAAGTAACAACAGTTATTCTCAGTTATCTAAATTTTTAAAAAAAATTTAAAAGTTAAATCTAAGATGATACCAATTACCATGCAAAAGTATATGCATATTTGATCCCATAATTAGGCCAAAGAAATACAGCCATTTAAAATACACTATTTCCTATATTAAATTGATGTCCCCTTTCATTGAACAGAAGCAAAATATGTGCCTCACTGAAATACAGTGAATGTAAGTGTCAGATAAAAACAAAAACAAAAAAAACCACCAACCAAGAGACTCATTAGGAAAATATCACTTTCCCCTTGATCCTGACTTTTTTCTCACTTGCCTCTGTTTGCATTATTCATAGTTTTTATCAGAGTTTATTTCATTGGGTTAATGATAAAACAGTTTCCATTTGTTTCTACCGAGGGGCTTGCTATTCCATTACAGCTCAGTGCTTTGAGTGTCTCAATATGACAAATGCCAAACATATGCCAATCAAAACATTCAACTGATAGCAGATGCTGAATTTCCCAGATGCTAGAGTTCAATCAGAAACTTTTTGGCTTAATGAGTCTTGCCTATTATGTTTCTCATACACATCATTACAGAATTTTTTTTCCATCTTCCTCAAAGAACAAGCACAAACCAAAAGAAAAATAAATTACAACAAAGCTATGATAAACCCATGTTTATAACCTATATGTTGTATAAGAAATTAGTTATGCTGGCAGCATTTAATGAGGGCATTGCAGACTTTACTAAGACTTTTCTCATATTACAGCCAAATTTTATCAAAGATGAAAATAATATTTTAGATCCCTATAGTTCTTTACACTATTTATTTCAAAGGACTTTCACAACTATGACCAAATTGGATATTTACAAAAATCCTCTGATTGAAGTATGCAGGAGTTATTTTTTTCCCACTTAATAGAAGGGATAAATGAAGCCCAGAAAAATTAAGTGGCATCCCCAAAGTCACAGTTAATGCAAAACCATGCTAACCAACCCAAAACTAGTCTTGAACCCCACACCCAGGCTCTCCCACCATTCCTCATTAGGCTTGTCTCCAACGACATGAAGGTGACATGGATTGAAACATCATCACCCTCCCTCCTATGACTGGAAGGCAGCCCTACTAACTCTCTGACTGATGGGTTTTTTAACATTCAAAAAAATACAAATGCATGTTTTAGGTCTCTGCCTATATTCCCCAAGAGGAAATTATACATCAATGTCAAACACAAAGATCAGTCTTAAACCTGGACCCAGGAACATGAATTCCCCAAGTTAAACATATAATCCCATTTCTACCTCTAGAAACCAGTGACATTCAAATAATGCTTCATTTCTTCTGCAAATACTAGTTCGATGATTCTGATACAATCCGTGGAGACAGATTTTTATAATTATGAATTTCTTTTGGAAGCATGGCTGTCCCTATGTAAGCTAAAAGATACTTTAATTTGAAAGCTATTTGAGCTTCAGCATTAATGAGCTCAGGTGCAAATTTCCTTATGAACCACGCTAATAATGATTCAAAATTTCAGAAAGACCAAGAGCTGTTTCATGGGTTATTTCGTATGGCAATCATTTCAAGTTAAATGATCTGACATTTTAAAATTGGCATTTGGTAAATAGCTCTCAGGTGCATTTCCGAGTCCTCTCACTTCCCTCATCTTCCTGCTGACTAGGAAAGGTAAATGATAATCCTTGACAAGAGGTAGGCGAATTTTTGTCCTTTGAGATAAAGAGATTTCCCATCAAACCATACCCACAGGAGGTTTTCATCAAATCTGTTTTGAGAAATAGAAAAATGATTGATAGCCCTGCTATTGGTTATTTCTCAGATATTATAAAATTTACACAATAGTACCCTCAACATGTTATCTCTAGATGAACTGATGTGCTCATATAATTATATATTTATTCACTTAACTTTTAATACTAACCACCAGTTTCTATACATTTGCAAACATGAAATAAAACCTGAGTTCTGCCATTGAGGAAATAACAGACTATCTGAGAAGGTAGAACTAACAGTAATATAATGTGACAATTTCTTTAATAGGGATTAATATAAAACAAAAAGACAAAGAGCACAGAGGATGATGAGACTAAATTTGTCTCACCATTTGTCTGAGGTTTCACAGAGGTGGTAAAATTTCAGCTAATGGTTCCCAACAACATCTTTACAAATAGAAAATAAAGAAAGATTAATGTGGGGTTAAGGTTGTTCAAATGATCATGGTATTATAAAGGATAAAATAAGAACTAAAACAATATATACTATGTAGTTAAAAGTCAAAGGATTATAAACGATCATCACAATAAGTTCAGTCTCCAGGTAGAAAGAAGCCTGTCTTAGGTTGGATTTCCTAGAAGCAGACTCTACGTGAAAGTGATTTATTAGGAAGGGTTCCCTAAGGAAGAAACGAATAGGGAGTCAGGGAATGGGACAGGGAAGGGAAGTAAGCCCAACAAGGGTGTGTCATCAGGTAAACTCTTGTGGAGAAGAACTTTGGCTCATTCCCAAAGGGAACTCTGGAGACACCCCTTGGAGTTGTCCTGATTGGGGCGTGGGGGGGGGGGGCATAGACGACAGGGGATGGGAGGTAGGAGGAGCTAGAGAAAACATCCCCCCCCCCGTCAGTGGTTAAACACTATGCTAGGAAGATGTAAATTCCCAGGCCCAGATGGGTGGCTCTCCCTCTACATGATAAAAACTTTACCTGCTACAGTCCATTCCAGTAGAGCTACTTCTAAAGTCCATTTTATTAATACCTAGGTATATATTAGGTCTTAAACAGAAGGCTTCAAGTTTCTGGTAGATATGCAATAACATAAGACCATATTCAAGTTTTTTACAAAGATGCCTAAGATATGTGTTTCAGAAGTTTTCTGGAGACCAGAAACACTTTCCTGCATATCACATTGCGAGAGTGCCACGTCTAGTAACCAAATGGAATGGCATGTCATGATGGAGTTGACTTGAGACCTTGAACAGCAGGTAGAAGATTATCAGTAGGGAGGCCTTGGGTTGACTGGTCTCTGCTCATACGTCACTCATACTTGGCAAATCTCTAGGACTTATACTAAGAGGATATCATATGGGCCCAAGCGTGATGACAGATTCTTCTATGTATGTAATTTCAAGACTCTTCTTACCATCTCCTTTAATGATCTAGTGATTTGATGCTTATAATAAGCATTAGGAAATGTTCCCCTCTTCAGAGTAGTCTGTGGGACACACATGCAGGTGAGATTTTCTTAAGATTCAGGTCTGCCAGGTGAAACAGTCCAAGTAGAAAATTTGATAGAGAATATGCATGTGGGAATACAAATTGCAAAACTATGTACTAATTCTCCCAGGTGTAAACATCATTGGTCAGACCAATGTCTGAAAACTCTATCCAATTTGCAGTCTATAACAAGCTAAATCGAATTTAGGGAAGTTTATTAAAGCATTAGAAACTTGTAAAATAAGAGCTCAAAAACAGTATTATGAACAAAAGAAGAATGAGAACAAACAATGCTTTTTTTTTTTCCCCTAAACATACAGTTTTTCAGAGACAATTTCTTTTTTTCTTAAAAAATCAGTAGTAGTCCTCCTGATTATAAAAAATAAGGCTTCACTGTAGAAAATTGGGCAAGTAATTTTTGCCATTTTCCCCCTTTCCCTTTTTTTTCTTTTGTATATAAATTTTAATTAAAAGGTACAACCATATTACAGAAAAGTACACAACTTAAAGTGTATGACTCAATTTTTATGAAATGAAGACATTTGTGTAGGAACTACCCAGAAGATGATTCTATTTTTGTTGAGGGCAGAACAAATTCATGTGAAAGCTCTTGGCTAGTCATTGTTACACATATTTGCGAGCTACTTGAAGAAACAGACCATCTTTTCTTGTTATTTCCCACAATCCTTGAATATTTCATTTGTTGTGGAGATTGACAGATTAAGTTATTCATTCAACAATTACAAATTAAATGCTTGATAAGTGTTCAGCAGCAGGCATGTGGTGATAGAACTTAGGTCTAGTGAAGACACAGATAATACATAAGCAAGTACGCTCATCAATCATTATAAAATATAGAGTGCTATGAAGGAAGTAGAAATGATGCTATGGTCAAGAATAACTGGGTATCCTAGAGAGAAAGAGTTATTAGGGAAGTAAATCAGAGATGAGCTGTGGATGGAAACTTGAATAAAAAGAACCCAGCCATGGAAAGAGAGAAGAAAAGAACATTCCAAAGGAAAGAGGACAAACTACCCAAGTCTGGTTTGTTCCACAAACCAAAAACCAGATGACTAGACTGCAGTGACCACAGGCAGGGGTGAAGAACAAAGACAGAGGCTGGGTCACCCATGGCTATGTAGGTCAAGAGTAATGATTTAAATCACTAAGTGCAATGTAGGGGTAATAAAGGGATTTTAGCAGGGAAGTGAAGGGATCCAACTTACGTTTTAACAAGATGACTCTGACCGCTCTATTAGTGAGTGGCAAGAGAGAAAGCAAGGTACCATAAGTGGGTTACTGCAGTAACACAAGCAATAGAAGATGTACTTGGATGCTAAATCAACCATCTTATGGATGGATTGCATGTGGGAGGGGGCAGAAGAAAAAAATCAATCAGGTTTTTTATTTCAGCAGTCAGGTAGAGTGAGGTGTCATTTACAGAGACAGACTGGATTTGTGGAGAAATAGGTTTCCATGGGAAAAAGCAAGAGTTTATCTTTGAATGTATTAAGCTTGAGATGTTTGAGAACCACCCACATGGAGTTGTCAGGTAAGTAATTTGGATAAATGAGAAAGAAACACTGAGGAGAGATCCAAGCTCAACATACACATTTGGGAGTTATTAGCATATAGATGGTTTTTAAGGCCATGGGGATGTAATATAAAGAGAAAAGAAAGAGAACTCAGTGCAAAGCTATGAGGAACTTCAATATTTAGAAGTTGGTTAGATTCAAGCCAGAAAAGGCAGCTAAGCAGAAAGAACCAGGAGGAAAACGAGGTTCTAGGAGGAAAATGAGGTTCTCAGAAGAAAGAAAGGAATGTTTCAGCAAGTAGGGGTGAGCAACAGTGCTAAATGCTGGTAAGCGGTAAGTAAGAAAAAAAGAGAGAAGTAGCTAACTGGGTTTGGCAACATCCAAAGGTTTTGATGACCTTGAAAGAGTTTCAGGGAAGTAAAGAGTAGAGGTGAAGAAAGAAATGGAGCAAGAAGTAGAGAAATGAGTGTGGGTCAGGTAAGATTTTTAAAAGGCGGATGCTACCATACATGATTGTGTATAGGGGAAAACAGAGAAAGGCTAATGATTCAGGGAAAGGTGACCAACTAAAGGAGCGAAGTCTTTGATAAGGCCAAGAGATGAAGGCCCAAAGCAGGTGTAGAGGTCCTGGCATCTGGGAGAGGGAGAGAGATGTTTCCCAACAAACAGGCAGGAAGAAGGAGGACGTGCTCTGTGTCGTCTTCTTAAATCTCAGTGAAGTATAAGGAGAAGTCATTAGGCAAAAAGAAGGAGGTAGAGGAGTGTCAGGCCTGAGAACCAACGACAAGGTATAAAATGGTACCTACAGAAAGTTGAGAACTCATGCTTACTTTGCAAATCCTGGTAACATCCTGGTAAGATGGAGAGCCATCTGCTGATTGTGACCTTATAGTGTCCTCTGTTTACCCAAATGTTGTTTACTACAAAAAAAACAACCCCCGCCCAGGCAAAAAATAACCTTAAAGCTTCATGAGAACAAAAACAGAAAGGATAGATTACCAAGGTCATTTGAAGGTATGAATCTGCTTAGAAAGTGTAATAAAAAGAGAGTGGGAAAGAGCAGCTGAAGGAAAGTGAACAAATGATGCACTATAGAACTTGGGGAGGATAAAGACACAAGTAAAGACACAAAAGGCTGGGGAAGAGCGAGAAAGTGATAAGTCGATGAATGAGTCTCAGGGAGGTTGAAATAACTGTTTTTGTGAAAGTTAATGGAGTGAGAAAGTTAACGGAACTTTTGTGAAAGTTAATAAGAGCTGTTGTCAGAGACGAGAATGTTTGAGTTGGTAATTTTGGAGGCAGAAAAGTTTCTGCTGATGACAAAATCTAGTCTGACTCTGATCCCCTGAGAGCGGATGTTTAGGTAGAGCAAAGAAAAGCTCATTGGAGATGAGTAGATCAAGGAACTAAGACTGAGGATACTGAGTGGATTATTAGTGTAAATGAAGAACTCCCAAGAAAACTGACAGAAGTTGGAGCAGAGAATGGGAGAGGTGATAAATCTTCAATGAGTGGGGGATATGGGTTTAGTGAGGTACAAGAAGGTTAATAGATAACAGTAGTATGAAGGAGAGCCTCGTAGAGAGAAATGGCATGAAGCTCAGGAGTTTTTACAAGAGGGATGGGAGTGCTAGTCTGGTTGGTACAACCGAGAAAGCCCAACATGACCTCCCTACCCAAACCTGAGGCAGGCATGTGTGAGATTAAAGCAGCCTCACCTCGGGAAGGCCTCATGAGAAATGGAAGCCATGGTAGAAATGTTCTAAAATGAGACTGGGAATTTAACAATGGATTTGCAGATCATGGGAAAAGAATTCCAAAAGCAGAATGGATAAATCTTCAAGAGAAATGATGAAATATAATTATCTGGGGGACTTTGTAGAAAGGACGAATTCTCAGCTACACCTTTTATAGATCCATCTCAAAAATCATTTATTAGCCTCCTTTTATATGGAAGGGACTATGTTTTTAACAGGCTTTTCAGCCATAAGCAACAAAGAACCAAGTAGGAAAGGCCCACAGGCTGGTGTCTAGCTCAGTATGTGGTGCCCCCATTGCAAAGACGTGGGAAATGATTTGCAAAAGTCAATAATGGCTACAGATATTTAGGTAAAAAGGAATTTAAAATGGCCCTTAGAGTAATATAAAATAGATGTTTTAAATCAATTCTGATTTATCATTTTGAAATACATCAAATAAAATTAATTCATTTCTAATCCAATCACTAAAGTATTCTTTAAAGCAAGACTTTACTGGGATGCCAAATTTAAAAATTAAAAAATATCCCAGCTTTCCCAGTAATTATATTCATGAAATCCTTCCTAATGAAAACCAGAGAGAAATTTACACTAATTAACTGAGTAAAGAAAAACTATTAGGCATTATCCAATTATAAGCTTTCTTGCTACTAGCTTTTTACCAGTAATAGGTATCAACTACACTGAAGAAAACCACGATTGCTGAGATAGCTCAGTTTTGTTTTTCCAGATATACTCAAGATACGCCATCTTCCTATGAAAGGTGTTAGTGTCACACAATTAGGTGAAAACACAAGAAAACAAAAATTTTCGCAGTTTTATTTTTAAACATTATTCCATTACAGTTCCACAGTTACAGCCAATTTTCTACAGCTGAATTCAAAACTCAAAGTAAACAAACAAAACATGGAAGCATTTTTTAGGGTAAGTCAAAAAGATTAATAGTCTAATAAGAATTCTGGGATTTTATACTAAATCTTTCTCAGTTACAAAAAGGGCAGTTGTTAAATTTGAGTGCATGGATACAGTTCACAACTATAACAACATGAGTATTGTGTTAAGCCAATAAGTTTGTGGTAATTTGCTACACAGCAATAGGTAAGTAATACATGTAATAACCTGGAAAAAAATCTCAGGCTTATTGCATACTAGATTATTTATTTACGACTATGAGTCCTTTGTGAAATGTCTCAGAAACTCAGGTTGGAAGCAGCTTAGATCAGAGGCGACTGGGGGCAAGTAGAGGAAATGAAGCAATAACCACTCAAATTTTGTGTGTGTGTGTGTTGTTAAGTTTAGCAGAGGCCTTCTTGTTTTCCTCTTGTGTATCACGTTGAACATGTAGCTGAAAAAAAAAGAGTAGAATAGACGTGATCATTATGCAGAATTGCAGTTACGAGGTAAACTGAGGACTAGAGTCAGCCCTGCTAGGGCAAAGCACCCTAGTGCATGAGTCACTCTGTGACACTAGATCCTGGGGTATACGACAAAGAAAGGCGAATACCTGCCTGATTTGAGGGAACAAAGCAGATAAGAAGAGACTAAATTTAAACAAGAATGCATATTTTTTTTTTTTTTGAGGAAGATTAGCCATGAGCTAACACCTGCTGCCAATCCTCCTCTTTTTGCTGAGGGAGACTGGCCCTGAGCTAACGTCCGTGCCCATCTTCCTCTACTTTATATGTGGGATGCCTGCCACAGCATGGCTTGCCAAGTGGTGCCATGTCCACACCCGGGATCCGAACTGGCGAACCCTGGGCCGCCGAAGTGGAACGTGTGCACTTAACCGCTGTGCCACCGGGCCGGTCCCCTATACATTTTTTTGATATCCAAGCAATATTGTACAGAAAGGTACTGTCTTCACACTATGAGTATAATGAGTGTATTACTGCCCATACTCAAGAAACCCTTGACATTGCCCGGAGAGAAGTCAGGACAACAGAAAACTGAACAATTCCTTTTGCCCAATGTGAAAATCTTCAGTAAGATCCTGGTTTGGGAGAATTCTGAAGGCCTTTAAAATTAGTCATAAAGGCTGTGACTGCCACACTTAAAAAGTCACTTACCTCTATTGTGAGTATTATGCCTTCATCGTTATTAACCAGTTTATTAGGTGGACTCTCAGAGAAGATGTCATTTATGACACAGCCTTAAAAATTTCAAACTATTCTGGATACCTCATATTATTTTACATATCTTTATTGATTTTTAAGCAAATGCTTTAATTTTCTTATTCTCAAATACTGATGAAATTCTCCGCTGAAAAACATATAATTTGAAACTTTTCTACTTTAAAAGGCAATTGGTAAGTTATATGAACATTTTGAACTCCAAAATGTTTTTGTTACCAGGAAACGCACTATAGGGGGAATGAAAAATACTAACATTATATTTGTAAATAAAACATATGATACAAACTGTGACAGGCCATTAAGCTGATTTGTGGGGAAATATTTTTGTTTGATTAAAACCTTAAAAAACGCATGGACACACACACCATCTTCCCCCTTCCCCCATCCCATCTGAGTGTAACTAACATCCAGGAAGATGTGCCGTAGTTATGAATGGTCCTGACTCATCCCAGCTCAGGTGTTTCTCTTACAGCTGGAACCACTGGTAAAAGCCAAAGCCCTATCTCCTGAGGTCTTTTAGTTATTGGGGCAATATAAAAAGTTAACGGCCACTGTAAACCTCAAAAATATAGACTGTGCATTTTTGTGCTTTCTTCCATACATTCGCAGTTATTTTTTAAAGCATTTCCACCTGCATCTCAGCCCCTTATTCCTTACAAACATTCCTTACTGAGAAGGAACACACATCCTAGTGACAGTTGGTTGTCAGACACTTTGTTAACAGAGATTGAAATTTAATAGGAGACTAATACTTTCCCATATATGAGAAAGAAAGGTTTTGGAATGTAAACGTCTCTAATGATCTAAGTCGGTCAAATTATTGTGACCCAGTTTGTGACCATGACTAACTTCTCTAGTCTTAGCTCTCTTACACATAAAATGAGTTGTCTAACCAATGACAACTAGGAGATCATAAGAAGTAAATTCAATTAACATTTGAGACCATTACTATTAAACTTCTATTTATATGTATTTCATTCTCTATTAATGTGATGACTGGAAGGGATAGACATACTTGTCAACTACATCAACGGTGAATTCCTTTCCCCTACTATACTCATTAATGAAGAGGTGACAATTAGGTTTCAAAGACAGCACTTCACTGAGTTAAGGGAAGGACCCAAAGATTATTCTTTGTGCCTGAGTGCAGTAAAAACCCTTTAAAAAGTTTACTTGACTACACTAGCTTCATAACTAGAAATAATACATACATTATAATCTTGGGTTAAAAATCACAGTCTAACAATATATTCATGATTATTTCTAAAGAGCAGTCATTCAATGATTCTATTAATGCATTACCAAAAAGTGGCATAAATATTTAAGTGCCAACATTTATTCATTCAATTTAATCAATGTCTATTTATGGAGTGCCTACTTTTTTTCAGAAACTTCACTAAGATGAATAAAATGCCCTCAATTAAAGCTCAGAGGGAGAAGCAAACAGACAAACAGACAATTATGAAACATTAAAGTCCATGCAGCAGGAGACATCCCATTGGGCATTAAGGCGCTAACATGGAATAATAATGAGGATAAAACAGAGAGCATTTCCAGGTACCAGGAAAGACTTTATAAGAGGTAATGCCGAAGTGAGCCTTAATTGATGGTATTTAACCAGATGGGACAAAAGAAGCAGCAAAGAGGATGGGTGGGAGAGGAGATCCCTGAGCAGGGCTTAAGGGCGAGAAACAGAGCAGGGTGTGTGTAACACACTCAGGTTGATGTTGATAATGCTTCAGTCTCAACTTCACAGAGAGGTCAAGACAAAGCTGGGTGGAAGGATGGCCAGACTGTGGAGGGGCTTACATATTAAGAAGCTTGGGCTTTATTCTTTGGGCGATGGTGGCTATTAAACAGTTTTAAGCATGGGAATGCCACAGTCATATTTTTCATTTTATAGGTAAATTTTTATATCGGTGGAGTAGGTATTTAAGAGGAGGACTGAAGGCAGAAAGCAATTAGCTAACTAGTTAAAAAGAATCTAGTTAAAAGGTGATACAGAATCTGACCAGGGCCAGTGGTAGGGGAAAAAAAGAGAAAAAAAGTGCTTTGAGAAACTTTCAGTAGGTAAAATTTGTGACTGGTTGAATGCAGAGACTAGCTGAGAAAGCTAAGACATGGAAAACTCAGTGTGGAGGCCTGGGTACATGTGGCCTCGCCAAGTGAGAAAGCAGTAACTGATTCAGGGGAAAAGATGATGATTTTAGACAAATTTGAAGTGTCTGTGGGACATCTAGGTGGAAGTATCCAGCAGGCAGGCATTATGAGCTGGCATCACGGAGAAGCTTGGCAGCAAGCTAAGACTCAGCATCAGCATATTTGTGTGTTAGAATAAGAGCAGAGCTGAAACCACCTAAGATACGTATGTCAAATAGGAAAGAAGAGTCCAGAAAAGGCACGCAGGATAAATAGCAAGAGAAATACGAAGAGAACCAGGAGAGCAAATAATTAATTACTGAGCATTATCAATAAAATATTTAACCACAAAAGTGAGACTTATCGCCCTATAATATCATTTCAGAGCATTAAATTCAAAAGTTCCTGTAAGAACAACTATAATAAAAATATAGATGACCTAGAAGTACAGAATTGCTTAAATTACAAAAAACAAAAACCAGAGGAAAAAAATCTAGATATTCCAGATGCAAAGTGAAGATTAAGCAACTAGTGTATCTTGACCATTTTTCAGCTCTTTACCCAATCAGAGTGAGGGAGTGACCAGTCTGAATAGCTCTCCCCTCTGTGATGTCAAAAAGCCCAGAAGATAAAGCAAGTATTCAGGGTCTTGCTCTGAGAGTCTTCTGGTCATCCCAGGCATTCCTCCAATCGAGTCACTGTGGGACCCTGAGGAAGGCCCTGCATATAGAATAGGTCAGAGGACAGTCCAGTCCACCTGAGGACAGTGCATTAGCCCCTGTTCCATTCTCAGAGGGACACCAGCCTGCCAAGCCACCTGTAAGATGCTACCCATCTCTGGGGCTAAAGGGCAGAGGAAGAGATAGGGTTTCTCTTGACATCCAAGGCCATATTTATAGGGCCATCATGACTGAGTGGACGAGAGGTAGGTTCTGAACCAACTCAGGGTGACCTGGTTCCTCTGCCAGCTTCATACTCCTCATCTGACTGACCTTGGGAAGGTGGCCCACAGGCCAAGTGTCATCATCTATGAAATGTTCATAATAAAGATGCCTAAAGATGACTGATAAACATTCAATGACTACTATATGATGGATTCATTTTATTTTACTTATTGAGAAAAGCTATTCTAAAACAAAAAGCCAACAATCCTAGGAGTCATCCTTGACTCTCACTTTGCCTCTCATATCTAGTCAATCAACAGGCAGCCTATTTACCTCATTAGTATGTCCTGAATTCATCCATTTTGTCCCTCTCTGCAATTCCCACTTGGTCAAAGACATCATCTCCCCTGGCCTACTGAAACAGCTTCCTACCATTCATAATTAATTCTTCACACAGTAACTGGAGGGATCCTTTAAATTTTAATTCAGATTAGACCATAACTCTGCTTAAAATCTTTCAGCTGCATCCCATTGCCCTTAGACTGAATACCCACTCTTCCCCAAGAACTCAGGGTCATGGCACATTCTGGGTGCTGATGGCACTCCCTGACCTCATGTCCTGTTGGCCTCTTCCTCACTAAGTCCAGCTACACTGGCTCTTTCTTTTCACGACAGCCTGCCTTGAGGCCTCCAGTCTTACTCCTCCCACCTCCCTGAAACACCATGGCTTCCTGCTCCTTGCCAATCAGAGCTCAGCTTTAGAGTTACTTCCTCTGGGAGGCCTTCCCTGATACAACAATCTAGATTCACACCACACTGAGCATCTTTTACTTATCATATTGCCCTGTTGTCTTCATGACACATTGTTATCTAAAATTCTTATTTATTTTTTTGATCTGTTCATTGTTTGCACCATTTCCCATCTGTCTTTACACTCTTTAAAAGCAGGAACCTCTATTTCCAGAGCCTGGTTTTAGTAGGCACCAGATATTGATTGAATGGAAACATACATAGCTCTGCTTCAGATTATAGATGATGCACCTTCCGTTGCATTTGTAAAGAATATAAGCGTGGGGATTATATAGAGGCACTGTAGCTTTCCTGCAGATACTTTAGGTGGTATTTGGTCTGTGGCTGCAGGTTCTAGGTAAAGAGCAAACAGAACAAAGTACAATTAGACGAAGAACATGAGCAGCCACGCCCAGCATCATTCAGCTCAGGCTCTATGTGGTCTCTTTGGTCACCAAATTGTAGGTGTGTAGCCCTCTAGAAACACAATATATCTGCAGAACAGATCATCTCACAGGCTGAGTTAGTAATGTGGTAACATTATAGTCATTTTAATCCATCAACAGCCAATCTCACGAAGTCAGGCCCCAAAAGAGATCTTGTTTCCTACTCCACCGGGAGCACACAGGTCATGGGTCAGAAAGGACCCCCTTCCCTGCCCCTCCCAATCCACTTCCCTCAGCACCAGTGCAGTCCACCTCCCTTCTGCTTTAGTAGGAAAGCTAGCCTTCCTTCTGTCCAGCCTTAATCTCGGCACCTGTACTCTGGATATTGTCCTCTATTGTGTCCTTTATGAATTATCTCATCTGTCGCGTGTGTGGCTTTGAATGTCCACGTGGGTGGTGCAGAAGGTCAGAACATAACCGAGGCCTTCAGTGTGCCATGCTGAAAAAGTTAAATTTTCCAGAAAGATCCGTATCTTGAATTATTCCTTGCTATGATCTCTTGCATAAAATTAAAGAACTCAGGTTTTATTGGACATGTTTATATACTACTGCAGAATAAACACTTAATACTCACGAAAAAGAATCTATGGCTACAAACATATCCAAGACTTACACAAGAAGATTTGAAACTGAGCTCTGACATTAATTTGCTTTGTGATGCAGCAGGAGCCACTTAACCTCCTCTTACTTCAGTTATGTCATCTGTAGAATGAAGATAATGGAGTGGCACAATTGTCAAAGCATCCGAATTAAGGCCCTGAGGTGCCATATGTAGACAGACATCCTTAATTTTGTCACTAGGTAGAGTGACTGAAACACCCTCACGGGGCAAAATATCAGTTTTTATAGTATTGGGGGCACTAATATTCCTTTCAAAGTGTCCTTATTTAACTACAAACGTCCTACCTGAGAAAGAAAAGGGTTATCAATTCTTTAGAAAGAAAAGCATTAAAGGAATCTTACTAGGTCTTTCAGTAAGATCAATCAAGAAATCACGGTTTATGATACTCATTATATAGACATATATTATCCATCCATTTATTTTAAAAATATTTATAGAAACCCTACCATATGTCCCAGTGGAAATATGTAACTGTGCAACTGACATCACAAAACTGTGTGTGACCTAATAGCTTCCCCTTGCCCTAAGTACTTCTTTGCACTTGTTGTCTGTGTGTCAAAACCCCTTCATTAATAAACCCATGCATATTCAATAAAAAGAAATAGAAATGCTTCATTAAAATCTTACTTGTCAGACATAAGTATTACAGAATATCTAAAAAAAATGTCTTTTAATTGCCTACCTTTCTCAAAATCATCTCTATTAATTTTATTTACAAATATTTCTTTTGCCTTCTGGGCGCTTCATTTTCCATCTCTGTAATGTTTCATATATTTAGGCAGATTCCAAAACAGAGTCCTGAGCCATGGGAATCTGAATCACTCATTCAAATGAGCAATTCTGCAAAACGAAATACAGGCTTACCTTAAAGTTCAGCCTCGACACCATTATTCTTAGTGAACACACCCTTTTTATCCAGGCTCTCCAATGAGGATACTGCTTCTCTCGGTCTAGCAAGGCTGCTTGTGTTTCTCCCCCTAACAATCTCAGGGCCAGGAGCCAACTTGGAGATCTTCCAGACTGTCTGCAGACTTCCAGCATTCCCACGCATATATACTATCTCCTTCCTTGAGGATAGTACCATATTCCAATTCTTCCACCTTTTAAACCTTTTCAGGGTGACAACCCTCCAGCTAGTCCCAGCTGACTCCTACTAAGTCTGTTCTCCTGCTCATTGTCTGTTTACTCTTCTTTATTTCAGTGATTTGAATTAAATGAGTTATACGTGCCCCGGTGGACTAGCGGTTAAGATTTGGCACTCTTACTAAAGCAGCCTGGGCTCCTTTCCCTATTAGGGAACCATATCACTTGTCTGTCAGTTGTCACACTGTGGTGGCTGCGTGTTGCTGCAATGATGAAAACTATGCTGCCAGGATTTCAAATACCAGCAGGGTCACCCATGGTGGACAGGTTTCAGCAGAGCTTCCAGACTAAGACAGACTAGGAAAAAGGACCTGGCCATCCACTTCCAAATAAATTGACCATGAAAACCCTATGAATAGCAGCAGTGTCTGATACAGCACTGGAAGGTGAGAGGATGGTGCAGAAAGACCGTGCAGGGGTTGCTCTGCTGGATACAGGGTTGCTTGGAGTTGGAATCCACTCCACAGCACTAATGACACAACCTGCTTTTAGAACTAATTCAAGTGATACTACTGTTTCTACATTTTCATAGTCATATCTCCTTCTCTATCAATTCCATTCCTATCTCCCCCGACCCGTGTGTGTATGTACACACATATATATAATCTCTATATAATCTGTGCCCTCTAGACCATAGTACTCTCCATTAAGCTCCATTCAGTTTTGCACACCGTAGCCACAAAAGATAAATCTTGATTTGTGTCTCTTCCCTTGGGAAAAAACTTTCTTCGTCCCATTGCTTTTCTAATGAGGTTCAACCTCCCTATTAGGTTTACGAGACCATAAATGGCTTGAACCTTACTTCCTCCTTCAGCCTCAGTCCTCAGTCTACATCTTTTGTGCCCTCTGCAGAAACCACATCCTAATTTCCAGTTTCCCCACATACAATGTTCTTTCTCATCTATGCATCTTTGCACATGCAGTCCCCTCTGTTGACTCACTTTTAAAATACAATAGGAAGGAGAGATCATCCCAGATATGCTCAGAGAGTTACACATAATTATTAATAAGTCAAATGTGAAATAGCATGCTATCTAGAAACACTGAAAAATAAACAAGAAGATTGGATATTAGGAAGACAAAATCAACACTGTACTAGGGACGCCACTAATGTGAATAAGAGTCAAACTACAGACAGAGAAAGAAAATAACCCAATGTTAAACATCCAGATTGAAGGTGGAAACTCACAGACTGTCCTAGATAGTCATTTCTTCTCTTTAAAAAATGACTACTTATTGTAGATTCTGAATAAGAAGAGAACTGAGACAGAGGATTTGACAGCCCATGGGGTATCTCAGTAACAAAAGATTTAACCATCAGTTTGTGGGCTGTTTCTGTCGTCCAAGTGCAAGAAAAGCGGCAAAAATAAATGCCTTTCATTTTTAAGCATGACCCTAAAGAAAAAACATAAAGGAAAAAATGATGACAGATTTACTACCCAAATCTTTAAAATTTCAGTATGCCAAAACACACGAATGCAAATGAAAAGATAAATTACCAAGTGGAAAAATAATCATAACCCAAAGGCAGACAGAGTTGTATCTCTAATCTATAAAAAGCTTTGCTAAACTAACATGAAAGAGGTAAAAACACAAATAAAACATAAGCAAAGGTATAAACAGATAACTCAAGAAAAATAAAGATGACCAATAATATAGGGGAAAATTCAATTAAATCACACGGAAAAGAATAAGATATCATTTTGGCTTATAAAATTGGCAAAGACTAAAGGAAACTAACATCAGTGTTGATGAGAGTCTGCAAACATAAGCACTCCTGCATACTGCTGGCAGGAACATAAAAACCCATTCAGAAGGCCGTTTGGTAATAAATGCATGTCAACGTTTTAAATATGTTCTTTAAACCAGCAATTTAACTCAGACGGATTTATCTGAGGAAATACTAAGACAAATAAATAAAATATTATTTAGCCATTAAAAATAGTAATCCAAAATCCAAATGTTAATTTGTTATAAAGTGAAAAAATGTACAAAATAGTATACAGACATAATATATAAGCCTCTTTTTTGGTAGAAATATGAATTACAGGGGCCAGCCCCGTGGCCGAGTGGTTAAGTTCATATGCTCCGCTTTGGTGGCCCAGGGTTTCACCAGTTTGGATTCTGGGCAGGGACACAGAACTGCTCACCAGGCCATGCTTAGGGGGTGTCTCACATGCCACAACTAGAAGGACCCACAACTAAAAGTATGCAACTACGTACTGGGGGGATCTGAGAGGAAAAAGCAGAAAATAAAAAGAAGATTGGCAACAGTTGTTAGCTTAGGTGCCAATCTTAAAAAAAAAAAAAGGTCTGACGCCATTAAAAAAATATATGAATTACAAAAAAGGTGTGTGTGTGTGTGCACGCACACACGCCCATGCACGCACATACACATGCATACCTAAAATGATCTAGACAGTTCTAGAACAAAAGTTTAGTAGCTATCTCTTATATGTGGACATAAATGTGATCTTTATTATCTTTTTTGAATTTTTAAAATTTTTATACATATTTAAACAAAGTATAAATATTTTTTATAATTGGAATAACAACACTGTTTTTAAAATGATGACTTTGTTTTGAGAACAATATATTTAGGGTAATTGTATATAGAAAAGAAAGTAATACATCCATGAAAAAGGGAGAGTCAGTTTTAAATTATAAAACCTGATCACATATTCTACTAGTTCATCATTCGGAATATTTTTTCAAATAGTTTCAATATAATAAAGCCTTAAACGTTTTGCTCTAAGTAGTCATGATTTGATTTTTCACACATACTGTATTTTAAGGGCTGTTCATTTGATTGCATTTCGTTCATTTAAACTCATCTCATCAAAATGCAAAATTTTTAAGAGCTATTTTATCTCCAAAAAAACCATTTAAGTCTAATTTATGTCCTATTTTTCTCTGGGAAAAAAACCCCAAATTTTACTAAAAGTAAATGAACATAAGCTCCAGAAGTTCAAGGCTAATACAAAAGTAAGTTAAACACCACAAGACTGAAAACAACCTGGCCTTCGGGTCTTAGTCAAAAAGCTTACCCACACATGATGTGGCCCTTCAATCAGCACTCTCCAGAGCAACTTGTCCTATTTCTCAGGATCTGACATTCCACGTTCTTCTTCTTTAACATAGCAAATGCATGGTGACCCTTTCCCTAGGAAACAGGTCTCACTCTGCCATAGACCAATGATTGACCTAGGCCCTGACCACAGCTTCATCTTTTCCTGTTTCTCGGTCTCTAGTGCTGGCTACGGTTTCTTCAGGATCCCTTCTTCATGCGGATCTGCTATCTGAACTTCAGCTTTACGATCTCTGTAACAGATTCTGATCTTGCTGGATCCTAACACAGATTGGTGCTCCATAGTGAAATGCATTTTACCAACAGACTCCAAACTCATCATTCTCCTAGACTCTCTTCCATTTGAGGAGTGCTTTGTCCTCAAGCTCTCTCCTGTCTTAAATTAGAAACCAAGGCTGTCCTTGTCATTTCCCTCCCTCTCCTTCTCCAATCCTGTAATTTCAATTCCATCAAATCTCTCCCTTAGTTTCAAGACTCTGACGCTAAACATGCTAATTCCTTTACCTCAAATATCCTTTGAAATCTTTTGTTTACCACACCTAACAAACATTTAGTTGTCCTTCAAGACCCAATTTAATCATCTCTTCCCTAGTGACTTCTAACCCCTGTAGAGGAATATGTGCCCACTTCCTTCTCTGGGGAAAACCAACACACACACACACACACACACACACACACACACACACAGGCTTATATTGTAATTTTTTGTTTACATGTCTTTCTTCCCTACTAGACTCCAAGCTTCTTAAGGGAATGCCAAATCTTACTTGTCTATATATACTCTCCTACATAGGCAATAGCCCAATTCATATTCTCCATAAGTCTGTTGAATGAATTAAATACGGCCTATCAGGAAACTTATCTTGAATTTTAGACAATTTCCTCGGTATGATACACCTCCTTTTAACATATATTCAGATAGATGTGAAGCAGGCGGAAGGGTCTGGAATTTATAAGATGGTCAGTTGGGAGACCCTGTACTTCCAGAGGCCGGGAACTATCATATGAGACCGTGCTCTGGAAAGATTGGGAATAACATCAAGGAGGGACTGGGAATTGGGAGCAAGTTAGCTGTTATCAAATCCAGCCTGGGGTAACAAAGCCCTATAAGAAGATGGAGACAATGGAAGACAGAGAAGAAAAAGAAAATCTCTAAGGTGCCCCACAATACATACCAGGAACAGGCAAGAAGTTGTTTTATGGACCCCCTGAAAGGTCCATGCCTGAAAAGGTCCACGGCATCATGTTAGGCAATAAATAGAGTGAGGTTATTAGGAGAAGCCTCCTTTCCTACAGGAACTTTTTGGCTGTACTGTTTATATTTGGGTGCATACAAATAGCGAAGAGAAAGGTAAAGTATCTTGGCAAGTGGATAAATATGAGGCTCAGAGTAGTGCCACGTCTGCAGCAGACTCCCAAGGGCTGGCCCATACAGAGCATCTCCTATTTCTTGAGAGTCCTCCCCTCCCCCAATAAACCGGAGACACATATCACCCAGTTGTATGTGCTGAAAATAATGGAATACCAAGCAAACCTACTGAACTGAGAAAACATTAATATTCCATGCTCCCTGGGTGTAATAACGATGAGGTCAATGCCAGAAACGGCCCTTCCTAGAGAGAGCGAAAAGTGCCATACCAGGTTCAATGAAGGTGTCACCACTAAGTTAAGATGCTGTCACAAAGGCTAATAAGAAGATTAAATATATTAAAAAGAGGACTGAGAGACTAATATAAATTTGATTTCCCTTCCCCAAAAGAATACCAAGCATCTGAGATAGAAGAGGTTAAGTGAAGGGCAAAGAGGTAGATGGATTCATTTATAAGTGATTTACTTTGGAGGAGAGATTTTGAAAGATTATTTAACTTAGAACGAATAGTAAAATATTCACGGCAGTTTTATGGTAATTAATGAAAAAGTGGAAATGGATATTAAATTCTTAACTCATTGGTGTCATGGACCAAACAAGAAAAGGAAGCCAATTTTCAATTTCGCTGAGAAACTTCTTTGTAACAATTTGTAGATCTTCATATACAAAGATAATTATTAAACTTAGATTTTAAGAAGTTTTTCCAACTAACAGAGTTGGGGAAAGTAAAGGACATGAGTTTAACTGAACTATCTACACATTTTCACCCAATTTCCTTTTGGAATACAGTTATGAAAGGGCTGGCCAAAATTGTGATGCAAGGTTGGCCAAAAAAACCCAAAGGGAGGAAAAAATGACCTTACTCACAAAGGGTTGTAAAAGCAAATTTTTAAAACAGACTTAGATAAAAATTTGAATTGTTTATTTCTAAACACAGAGTGCTAACTACAATATTCAAGTCATTTAAATTCCCTGTGGTTAAGTCTCCTATCTGTAAAACATAAATAAACATATACATCTCTTTGATGACATTATTAAGCATTTCACACATTACATATCAATTTGTGAAGAGAGCACTGAAGCACCCAACTCCAAGATTACAAATGCAAAACAGGCCTTGTAGGAGGAAGTCTTCTCCTTCTACAAAGTTCTAACTGCTTTACAGATCTTAAAACTTGTAAAAAATTACCCTTAAATATTTTTGAATGGAAAACAAAATACACTGGAATAGAAATACATGTCTATATGACTTCGAACACATCAAAGCTGAATACATTTTCTGTATCATCTGCTTATTCCAGTTTCAGAAAATAAGAGACCTGAGGATAACATCCTGATTATAGTCCCTGTATTTTTGTTTTCACATGGTTTATCCTGTCATGTAGACAGTCCAAAGTTCCCTGAAAGAAAAGATGACTTATCAACAGAAATCCATTTCCAGGACCAAGTTCAAGTTCAAATTTGCATGACAATGTGCACAGTGCTTTCTTCCTCTTAAAACCAGTCACAAACTCTTAGACTCAGTTCTCCTTTCATTTTAGTAAACAGAATCCAACCTGATGGTTACATGGTTTGTGTTTATCTTAAGCTTTTAAATCCTACATAAGCCCTTCCACAGTGCTGCGTGCACAGTGGGGCTCCAAAAACATATTTGTTGTCTTTTAAATAGTACCTTACACGTCTCCAAACAACATGAAATTCAGCAGCAAGCACAGGAATCCTTTAAGCTGGTATTTTGCTATACATTTTAGCTATATGCAAAAATAATGTCTATGAAAATGTGACCATTTGATGTGGCAAAAGCTAGACAGAGCCTCAGCGTTTACTTAGCCTCTGAGGGAACCAGCAAGGATGGGTATCATAAAACAAAACTGTAAGAAATCCTTTGTGGATTGTTGCTTTCTTGCTCCTAGAGTACCTCATTCCCCCACCACACACACAAATTAATAAATAAACAAATAAAACTCCACCTGTGAAAGAATACAGTACTTTCATACCCCGAAGAGCCAACTGGTGGTGGGGGAATAAGTATGCTCCCAAAGGCTTTCCTTAAACGGCATAATCGCTCTTCACTGACAATCCAACAATTATTCCTGAGATTGATGTGTTGATTTAGTAACACTCTGTCACTCAGAATCTCTGCTTATGCTTTCCCCCTCCCAGGGGGCAGCCATTCTAAAGAGTTATCCCTCCCCAGGAGCCACAAGGCCCAGAAACGCTCTGTGAACACAATGAACGCTTTCCACCATTCAAATGGAAAGAGGTGCCAATTAAGCAAGTTATCCTATAATGCAAAGAAAAAAAATAAAAATAAAAAAAATAAACCTCAGAATAGCCACACCAACATATAACCCACCACCAATATTCTGAAATCTCAAGAAATCTTCACTGATAAGTAGTTGGAGTTTTAATGCAGTTTTGTTGCTGGGACTGACTATAATTCTGTCTGCCTGGACAGAGAACACAGAATACTATATACAAAATATTATCTGATAGACCTTTGAAAACCCTCTGTTAATTAGTGAATAATCAAAGTCAATTGCTGAGGTTATTCCTATGTGTAAAGTTTAAACTTTGTTGTTACTGATAAAAAACAGTACTTGTGAAAATTTCACCAGCCAAAAATATTTAAAATACTACCACTTGCTTCTGGATGCAGGAGTCAGAAAGTGAAATACAAATAAAAAATGCAATTGATTTACATTTGAATATCATTATATTCAGCTTCACTAAATGATTAAGGAAAAGAGAGCCAGCCTTGCTATAAAAGTATTGCCAGAATATTGCCTAAGCTGTTTAACTTTTCAAGACCCACTACATAAATACCTTTCTTAATCCGTACTACAGACTGTGTTTGATTTTTATCATATAATAATTATAAAACCACTTTTAGTCCAGGGGATACTCTGAACTAAAATCAGTATTCAATCACAATAAATATGTTAGCATATGTAAAACTGCTGTGATTATCTGACCTAGATTATCCACCAAACAAATTCATTTCCCTTATGCATCAAATTTCTCCCATCACCAGGTGACTGCATTTAATTCTTCTGTGCTCTTCACAGCAATTCCACCTCCCTGAAAATTCTCTGGCTCCATTCATTTATTCTATCGATATTTACCCAAAATCTCCCAAGAGTCATGAAGACTGCTGGTCACTGGTGTTCACAAAATTATTTTTTCAAACTTGTCAGAATTCCATTCTTCTCTTATTTTCTATTAGCAATTCTTTAAGTGTGCAAATATGAATCATAAGAAGATATAGCAACAAATGCTCAGTAAATGTTGGCAATTATTTTTTGTAGTCTCATTCCAGGGGAAATACACTGAGCATTTCATAAGCTTTGTTATTTAATTATCACATCACCCTTATAATCTCAGTCTTAATATCCTCTCTAAGAGATCTTACAGAAGCAGAAGCTGGGTTTAAAGAGGTTAAGTAACTAACCCAGTGCCACACAGGTACCAAATGGAGGAGCCGAGACTCATACCCAGTTAGCCTGACTATCCACTTGGTGATAAGGGGAAAGTTATATATAAGTTTAGTAGACAAAATAAAAAAGATGTAAACTTTTGAGGATGTTATAAAAATGCAAAATATCACTTTCGTGATAAAGCATTATAACAAACTCAGATTTGATAATATCCTGATATCAGTATCTCAGAAGTTATTGCTTTTCAATAGCCAGCATGTTAAAAGAAGATGCTTCTCTTTCAAAAATAAATTTAAATATGCTTACTAATGCAATCTGCAAGAAACCACTGTAATATTCTGTTACAATTGTAATAAACCTGTTTTCAGATGTTCGTGGAGGGGGCAAAGGTATATATGCTAGAGGATACTGGTCTTTTAAAATGTTAAATCTATGAACACTACTGGCTGCGTAACATAATCACCCCATTACCATATCCTGGTTGGTAAGTGAGTGTCCTGGGAGTCTCAGAAGAGAAAGACGCGCTGTGTCATCCTTTCTGAGATGATTATGAGTGAAAGCAGAGGAAAAGTCACAGCTGTGGGGACTGGAAGTCACCATGAGGGGCTATAAGCTGAGCTCTAATCTTACAGCTTCTGCATATTAAATCTAATATCAAGAGGCACACAGGGTTTCTAATCAAGTAAATGGATGACCTTTTTTCCTGAAACAGAAAGAGAAGCTCTGTAAAAGTACAATGTGTTTGAAGGAGACAGAGAGAGAGAGGGAGCAGGCCAACAGATACATGAAATGTTAAAGCTTACAATGAAAAGAGCTGTTCTTGCTTATTTAGAGAATTCAGTTCAGTTCAATAAGCATTTGCTGAGTGTCTTATATACACAGGATAGGCACCGTGGGAGGCCCTAGTGATGCAGACCCCATCCTGACATAACTTGGCCATATGATACAGGCACTAAAGCCACCAGATCCAAGTGGAGGAAGGATGGGATGTATTCATTTTTGCTATTTTAGGAAAGAGGTATATTTTAATAGAAACACAAAATAAGTATACGGTGGCATCCATTACACCCTGAGGTTATAATTGTCACTGGCATAAAGACCAGTACTACTTCTTGATCTGCTGGGAACTATCAAAAATGGAAGGGCAGAGTCTCGACAGAATAATGGCAATATACTAATGATAATCAGAGTGAACATTACCTTATATTATCATCATGCAAAGAATAGATTTGATAATTATTGCATATCTATAATATGTATTTAAATATAGACATAATGGATTATCAACCCGGTTATGTGGATTTATCTTGAATAATTTCAAAATAATAAGAATGCCCTTGACAATTACAAAACAACTTGCCTCATAGAGAAGCACAGAAAGACAGCAATCTTAATGAGCAAAATGAAACCATTCCTCACTCGAATTATCATACAGAAAAAAAGGGAGGGAAATTGTAATTATCTATGCTGAAAGGAGATTAAACATCTCTCTCAAAAGTTGGGCTCTCAATACCACAAATAAATAGAAACTTTTCATATTTCCTCTGGAAAAAATTACATAGCAAGATGAATTTACTTGAGCTAAATGAGTTTCATTGAGAGAAAAGCCAAGTAATATTCTCGACTTGGAAAGTGAATAAGACAATAATAACCTAAGGTGAAGGGATGGAAACTTCCTTGCTAAGGATGAGGATGATTGGTAGGTAATATTCCTCACATTAACAACAAAAAAAATAGCAAGCAATATCAAACTAGGGTTTTTAAAAACCACTAAGTTTGCCAGGAAAATGGGAATTTCATGACATTCTCCAGTCAGGTGGGCCCTGGACACAGGAGTATGTTGTGCTCAATCCCCTTCACTTCCTTAGAGCGGAGTTCAGTCGTACATTGATACCTGGTACCATAAACAAAGCACTGGAGCGGCCCTTGGCATGTGGTGTGTGCTCAGTCAGTTGTAGCTGTCATTATTACTCTGAGTGCGGACAGGATGAAGACTGTTGTCACCATCCTCTCCCTGTCCTCCCCTGTGTTGTCTCTTCTTCCCTACACACACTTACCCTCCATCGCTCTGGCTCATCATTCTGATCCTGCTATGCCCAGCTGGATTCTGTCAAACTGTATGACTGGGAAAGCACGTAGTATTACAAAGGTTAGTGTTCTCTATCTTGTCTCTTAAGACTTACGGCAGCACCAACAGTTCACCCTTATTGCCCTTCTCTTTATGGAGATACTTCTGTAGGGTCATAACTATGCAGATTTAAAAAATACCACACCTATACTTTTTTGCCTTCTCCGTTCTTTCATTGTAAATATCTTATATCTTGGCAGTGTTTGTTCTCTCTGATTAGATTTCGGATTTCTGATGAGAGCGAAAACTGTCTGAAGACACGCCCTGCATCTCCACTCTGTGCTGGTCCACAGCCCAGAAGGCGGGCTTTTTACCCACTGCTCTGTCAGGGGGGACCAGCCGACTTCTCTGGGCCCTTCTCCCAATCTCAGCTGGGTTCATTTTAGAGCCACTCTCTTTGTCTGCTGCTTCTCCAAAAAGTAAAGTTTCTCTGTACTTTACCCTTTAGTAAAGTAATAAATGCCCACTACAGACTAATTTGAAAATACAAAAAAAGTGAGAAAAATTAAAAAAAAAAATCTATAGCCTCTACTATCCAAAAACAAAGACTTGCCAACACTTTGTTTTCTTTCTTCCCAGTCTTTTTCTTCCTGATTCATGCTGGAAGGGGAAGCAAGCATAGTAATTGTGTGCTTAAACAGCTGTACTAATAAGGTAAGTATGTGTCTTTTTGTCTTGCCCTTCAAAATTTAACATTATAAGTATTTTTTTCTGTGTTTGAATTATTTGCAATATGCATTCAAAGCAGCTACTTTTATGGTCTAACTGAATAACAATGATTGCAGCTTTCAGTTTGCCCAGATCCCCATAACAGCAAAATTTATTAAAAGTAAACATAAACTTGAGCTCATATTGATATTTGCATTTAATACTTTCAGTCATTACTAGAAATCTGCTCTTGTCACTCTTTCCATTTTCTTCCATTAAAGGTGCCTTGTTGTTATGAACACATATTAACACGTTGGTTATTTTACTGTGCTGTGTTTTTGTTTTTGTCACAGTCATAGTGTAATTTATCTTCAGATTTCCAAGAGCATCTAGCATAGTATTTTGCACACAGTAGGCATTAAGTAAACACTTTTTAAATCGGACCCACTCAGGGAGATTTCAATTACAAGGGAACAACTCATTAGGCATTAAAGAATTTGTGAATGAAATACCAAGTATATGTATTACTATCTGCACTGATAAAGTTTTCACATAACAGAGTGTGTGTGTATGTGTGTGAACTATATGTGAGGCCATCTTCAAAAGTTCCAGAAGCCTTTATTTTAATGTAATTATCTTCTTCTCTTTTCCTTTAAAGTAAAATTTATACATTTTTTCATTAGCAAAGTAATAAATGCTCTTTATGGAAATTTGCCTACATATAGAGAAAAAAAGACCTCTTCATTGCTCAGGTCTAATAGTAATATATTTTAGGAATAATATTAACCTTCTGAAACCACAACATTGCCATTCGGATTATTTTTCCAAAAGAAAAGAGAGTATCCGGTATAAAATTTTAAAATACCTGCTGATCAATCCACTAAATGAAAAGTGAAAGTAATGATCTTAATTCCAAATTTACATCAACTTTAATCCATCTGTAAAGCTTTCTACCTTTCCTTTTTTATTAAGAAAGTGAACCAATAAGGTAGAAAACGAGTGGCTAGTACAACACATTTCAAAGCCTCCACTGCTCTTTCGGGCGTTCTTGCCACTTTCCATCTGAATCTTCTGTCCACCCGACTTGAATGCAATTACAACCTAAATCATTTTCACTGAAGCGCACATTGCAAACAGATCCCTGGCCCCAGTCTTAACAAAGACTAATGAAAACAATGGAAGCCACAATGAAACCTATAAGAAACAATGTCATAACCTACAGACTGAGCAAGCTTTCATCAGTGCTCTTGAGAACTTTTTTATTATGAGTGAATCAGTGAGCAAAACAACACCGTGATCCATGGGCACAAGACAGACACAACGTGCCACTTGGGAGCACATCTTTGGGGCACACCCTGGCCTTATAATGATCATTCCGTCCATGGCGAGTAATGGCTGGCCCTTTGTATTACTTACCCCACGTCTCACATAAACTAGCCTCTCAGCTTAGGAGAGAGTTGCAAGTCACTGGGTTTGATGCTATCTTAGACACAGTAACTCAGAGGGCACTTCTCTGAATGGAGCACAGGCCAGATTCTCAATGATGCGGCCCTTACACCAGGCTCCGCTAAAGGGTATCAGCCTGAGATGAGGCTTCCAGCTCCAACTGGATGTTAGGAAATCATTACAAATGGAAAGGCACGCAGAGAGTTAAACATGGCTGGAAATACACATGAAGAGTGAACAGGATTACCATAAGGACACAAATGAATGAAAGGAATATTTTATTGGGTTCATGTTTATCTCTTCTATGTACCCTAAAATCTTAATACCAAATATCACCTAAAATATAAGCCGTTTTTTTCACAATTAGTAAGATGGAAGTGAGAGGTTTACCTTGAGATACTTAATACATTAAGGATTTAAGTTAAAATTTAGTTAATTTAGTAGCAACTTGAAATATTTCTGCAATGAAGAATAAAAATTTCGACAATATATAGCAAGTTTGAAATGAAGAATTACTCAAATCCCTTTGTAGTAATAATCAAAATTAGTAGTTTTTTGACCCACATTCTAATTCAGATCTACTGAACTGCCAGAAAGAAACTGTTTTAGTGATATCAAAAAAAAAAAAATCACATGATAGGAGAAAGATGAAGTTCCAATAATAGCAAATATTTGCATAAAAGGTTCACAGTTTACAAAGAGTTTTCACAACTAGGATCTCGCTTAATTCTCATAACAGCTCTGTAGAATAGGTAAGCTACTATTATTCTCATTGGAGATGTTTATCCACGTATTCATGAAACACATTTCATGAATAGTTGTTTCAGGAATACATCTTCTGGCAACTACTTGAGATTCTGCTCTGCAATGAATATTTGGTTCATTGTTCATATTTCCATTCCTTTGGGGTTTTAATAGTTGAATAATAAGCTGAGTTACAGTGGGATCCACCCATAATCATTTTGGCCCAATAGAGATACCCTTTGAAAGTTAGAAGGACTGATCATCATCTGCCTTTTGACTCATCATCTGCCTGTTTCCAAATACCACAGCTTCAGCATCTACATGGAACAAAAGAGACATCACCAGGGGCTGGCGCAGTGGTGTAGAGGTTGGGTGCCCATGCTCTGCCTCAGCGGCCCAGGGTTTGCAGGTTTGGATCCTGGATGCGGACCTACACACCGCTCATCAAACCACGCTGTGACAGCATCCCATATACGAAATAGAGGAAGATTGGCACAGACCTTAGCTCAGGGCCAATATTCCTCACACACACACACACACACACAAAACAACAGAGAGAGAGAGAGACCACCAAAAAGAAGTGTGATTTATTTTCTGTCCTGGAGATCAGATAACCACAAACAGGATATATGGTTAATGATAGGGAAACAAAACCAAGCAACTATCTTGGGGCTCTCCAACCATAACTCACAGCTTTATGTAAACCAGAACAAGAATTTTAAAAATATACATTTAGAAGGATTAAAACAGTGGGACATGAAAAGAGAAAACCTCAACATCATAAAAAAATTACTTTACATTTGATTATTATAAGAAGAAAATTAATGTATGGACTGTAAGAGCTCTAAGAGGATGAAATACAATGCAATCTCAGAATATATGTAAACAAACTTCAAAAGTCAGCCCTCATATCACCATTGCAAAATCCACAGGACATCACCTTTAAACCCTCATGTACAATCAGAGACGTGCAATGCAGGGCCACTTACAGAAAAACACTTAAATATGACAACTAGCCCAAGTAGGGAAAAGTGCTGCTGGATGCCACCTCAGCTAAAGATGAATTCTGCCAATATCTGAAGGTGAAAAGCAAGTCTATACAGAACAGAAATAAGGGTTAATTATGACGTACAAGAGAACAGTGCAGGAACCAGAGGTAAGGTCAGCAAAGCCTATCATGGGCCAACGCACGTCTTTTAGAACCATTTGTTGCATATGTACAAGACAAAAAGAAATTCTAAATTCACTAGTCCATGGCAAGGTGAAATCGATAGGAGATCACACATAATTGGATGGCATGTCTATTCTATGTTTTCAAAAAAAGGCTAAGCAGCACGTGGTGGAATGTTGCATATCTGGGAAACAATCTAGCAATAATGAAAACTATCCCACCAACTTTATTTATAGATTCCACATGTGAAACAATGGTGCCATCTCTGGACCTCCCATAGCCAGTAAGTTTATGATGAAACTTCACAATACAGTTCCGTTGAGGTCAGCAAACATTTGCAGAGGGACTATATGTTTATGAAGTAGATCTTTGCCTTCAAGTAGCTTCCTTGGGACCAGACACATGAATAGATAATAAGGCTTAAAGGGTGCACAATGGGGCCTGGGAGTGAAGGAGAAGGGCAACTGGTTCAAGGTCAAGGGCGGTCACAGCCACCTGGGAGTCCACAGTCACAGTTGTGGCAGATCTATAGGCAGCAGTTTTCAGGACAGAAATGGATGTTTTGGTAAATAATCAAAAGGTCTGATGCTCATTTTGTTTCTAGATCATTTATTCTAGAACAATCAAGTAATTAAAGCATCCATTTGGAGGAATAGTCTTCAAACTTTTTGCCCAAATACTTCCTAAAAGAATTCTGAGAAAATTGTGTGACTGTTGCATATTTTGAATAGATATCTATAATTTTTTTATCTTACATGTAAATAATTACAAAAAATGTAGTTTTGAGGTACTGTAAAGACTGAAAACTTTTCTAAATAAATTTCTTGCAATCTTTTAAATAGATGAAATGGGATCTCAATACCACTGTGATATGATATCCACTATTATTCATTTTAAAAATACATAAACAAGTTCCTTTTTAACAGTCAGAAATTTTATATTCTTCCTCTTTTTCTTTGAAGTATACTTTTACTGATTTTCATTCTAATGGAATATATTTTTATGCTTCAAAGACTTATTGAGCACTCTGTATAGTCTTTATAACGAAAAGTACGTATAATTTTTATGGTAATGAAATTACACAGACTAGTCCATTAACTGGGCCACTTAGAGAGATTCACTAAGTATAAAATGAACACATCATCCAAGTTCATTTAGTTAAAAAATGCCCACATCTCAAATTCTTACTACAAAATTAATTTTAAAACATACGGTGGCCCAAGTCTGAAATTCTTCCTGATGTTACTGAATGTGACATATCTGGGAACACTTCCCTCTGCTTATCTTGTCATCTGGTTGAAAACTTCTTGTCCTAGAAACTGTTTTTGCTTTCTGAGGACCTTTTCAGAGAAGTGCATGAAACATAACTGCAATATACCCCATAATAATAACAAAAAATTGTTCATAATTAACTTATCCTAAAAAGCTGGTAACTTTTTCAAAAATTTAAAACATGATAAAAATTTGATTTCTACTTAGGGTTTAACTCTAATAATTGTGGAATTATGTTGTTTTCTATCTTTGGTGCTGCTCTATTTGAATAATTTCAAACTCTCATTTTAGAAATGTAAAGAATATTTTCAATGCTAACCCAAAAGTAAATAAAAATCATTTTTAAAAAGATCAAAAAGGGGCCAGCCCCATGGCAGAGTGCTTAAGTTCGTGTGCTGTGCTTCGGCAGCCCAAGGTTTTGTACGTTAGGATCCTGGGTGCAGACCCAGCACTGTACATCAGGCCATGCTGAGGCGGTGCCCCACACAGCACAACCAGAAGGACCTACAACTAGAATAGACAACTACGTACTGGGGGGCTTTGGGGAGAAGAAGAAGAAGGAAAAAGAAAAATTGGCAACAGATGTTAGCTCAGGTGCCAATCTTATGGGAAAAAACAAGATCAAAAAGGAGGAAGTTAACATTGGACATTTGTTCATACCCACAGTAGAGTTCTAATAACACTTATATTAATTTCTTCTCACTTTTAAGGAAGAAGTTCCCTTTGAATTACAGATGTTAGTGTTAACGAACAGATAAGAAGTTTGCAAACAGATTTATATTTCACAGTAAAGAAGATAAGCTCATTCATCAATCCTTATTTAGTAATGCCATAATCAAGTCCTAAATGTCTAACTTTTAACGTAATCCAAAATATCTTCATTATTTCTGAGAGATTTACTATAGAAACTCAGATATATTTGAGGAAAAAAAATTCTTAAATGAATTGCCGAGGGCTGCTCGAAACATGAAACTATATCAAGACAAAAATATCAAGAAGTCAAGACTGTCGACATTTCAGCAAAAAGTAAAATAACAACATATTAAAACATTTTTCAACAATTTGTAAAATTCTAAATGCCCTAACTTCTTGTTACAAAAACCACTCATATCCACTCCCTCCCTATGAAATAGTCAAAACCATAGGAAAATAACTGGATTATCAATTTTTCGTTTTATTGCTTGTATTTTCCACAAGTCACTCAGTGATGCATAAATGTTTCAAAATTATGCTTCAATATTTCAAAGGCAGACTGCAAATATAAAATATTTCATTGTTATTTTTTCTGCTAATCACTTCTACTGAGTGAAAGGTAATGGTCATTAAAATACAGTATTTCCTACTTTATAATTACCATAATTTGGTAAGAAGTAGATCAACATCATATTTCAAATATTTTCATAAAGTGTGCAACACAGATGCTCAGGAAGGAAAAAAAAGCAATAACTTCCTAGACGTTAAAGCAAAGCAATTAAGTAACTTCTCAGGCATACCTCATTTTTTATAGAAACTAAAGCAGAAAACTGTATGATCAATGTTAATGTTGATGTCTTATGAATTTTCTACCATAAAAGAGAATCTATACCCTTTAAATTACATTAATAGTCGGAACCAGGTATCTGAGTGTACTGGAATGGCGACATAAATCTACCCTTTGTATAGAATCCTACAAACATGAAGTCTTAACTATAGTCACATTGTGAGGCACGGTTTTAAAATGGGGACACAGAGAAAGTTTAGGTTCGCTGGGGGCTAAGAGGGGACTGACCCCTACCAGGGACCCAGCTAAGGGCCTGACTTCCTACGAAAAGGAAGGTGCATGCAGAGGGAATCCCCTTCTTGCCACCGCACAGACAAGAGAGTCAGAGGATGTTAGCACAGAAAGACTATTAATTCCAGGCACCAGACACATGTGGCCTTCAAGAAATGCGGTGTTCTTTCTTTTCTAAACAGTTTTATAAAATCTAAAATTAGGAAATGTTAGTGAGCTGGTTCCAACAACTGAAATAAATTAACTGCTAAGGTATATATACTTCCTTTTACACAACTATATTACTTGTGTTAGTTTCAGCCTTCTTTTCTCTCTCAACCTATGCAAATGGACAAAAGATAGAATATTTCCTCATATTTCATTAAAATAAAAAAAATGGAAAAGAGCCAGACAATGTTTCCTTGTATTTTTGAGAATATAGGAAAACAATTAAAATGGCTATGAAGCATTCTCTCCTAGACCAAACCTGGCAAGGATCCTATTTTCCTATTCTGTAGGATCACTTAATAGACTTTGAAACTTTTCCATTAATTTCACATGCAGTTGGTATTGTGGAATTGAAACAACATTGAAAATAGCGTATTTGCTTCATATTCTTGCATATTTTTGTCAACTCTTCTGTGAAATGTTTATGCACACAATGATGCTTTTGATTGACAGGGTTGATTCTCCTGTGATTATCCTTCTGTGAGCCCTTCTTATTCCGCGTCAGTGTAATATGAGTTTTGCCTAAGTACACTAGCATCTACTTGTTCTATGGCTTAAATTCCTGGTATACTGTTCACCCGCTTTGAAATGCATGCTCCAAATTTGATTCCTACTCCCAAAGCAGCTCGAATGAACTTGTGTCATCTACCATTTTAGCGTGCACAATCTTGATGACTACTCAGTAATCCATGGCAATGCTACACTCCATAGGATCACACCAGGGGCTAGCCCCACAGTATGCCTATACTAAGTTCTTTCAGGTCAAAAGAGGACCTGTCAACACTCCATGATGATAGGTCAAAATAATCTGCAATAGAATAACCCACTCATAGTTGACTACTAGTGTATTTTACAACCAGCCTCTTTCATCTTTATATAATAGTAATCTATAATTATTATATTTAATATTTCCATGGTATTTTACACAAGGTAGGTTTTTATTGAATTAAAATAGAATCAAAATGGAAACTAATTTATTTCATTGTGAATTAGCCAATATCACACAATAGTGATCAAATTACTATTTGCATTGCACAAAAAAAGAGTAATTGTGCATCACCCTTTTAATTTTTATTCATTTATTATTTATTTATTTATTTTTTGGTGAGGAAGACCGTCCCTGAGCTAACATCTGTGCCAGTCTTCCCCTATTTTGTATGTGGGACACTGACCAGCATTGCTTGATGAGTGCTGTACAGGTCCATGCCCAGGATCCAAACCTGTGAACCCTGGGCCGCTTAAGCTGAGTGTGCGAACTTAACCAGTATACCACCAGGCCAGTCCCTCACTCTTTTTATTTTTAATTTCAACTTTTTTCTCAGTTTGTCAAAAATTATTATTATAAAATGAAAACCTATTTAAAATACTAAATGCATGAGACTGTTCAGAAAACAGGTTAACATGCAATCCTTTTTAGTTTTTAATCTACTGACAGAAAAAATCTTGAGTTCCTAGAATTTTATCTTTTTTTTTAATAATATTAACTGATCATTCAACAATATTTAATAGGCGTCTACTATGTGCCGGGTACTCAGTGCTGTGGATACACTGATAAGTCTTTTCTTCATGGAGCTTACATTCTACAGGGGCTTTGGAAGATGGTAACAACAAGAGTAACAATAACAAGTAAGCAAGTAAACAATAAGTAATAACAAATTCTATAGGTAACACAAAATATGAAACCCAAAACTAAGAAGAGATTCATGAAATTGTAAGGAGAAGCAGTTCCAAAGAGATTCAATGCAGGCCGATAGACAAATCACACACCCTGTCTTTAAGACAAATTATAAGTGTGTTCAAGAATGAAGATGTGACTTGTTCCCTTTCTACTTCTGCACTGAAACAGCTTAGCAAATTTGACATACAGTATTTTTATATGGTGCCAGTACACTTCCTAAAAAATGTAAAATGTTTTTCCAGTTTCCATGTCTAGACATATGATGGATTAAATAAACTGTGTCCGTCCTGCTACCAGATATCAGAAATGCTGGTTCAAAAATAATAAGCATCTTTTCAAATGTTGAAGTCACTTAGAAAGGGAAATCCAAGGGGAGAATAGAAAAGGAGAGCTAACTCAGCAAGTCATGACACTGCCATGAGGCTGCCAGTCCTGGTAACCAAAGGCCTGGAAAGCTGTGCCCTCAAAGGCTGTGCCCTCGACGTGGACTAGGAAGGTCCAACCAGGAGCATGAGAGGCACGCCGAAATTTGTGTCTTTTTTCTTTTTTTTGAGGAAGACTAGCCCTGAGCTAACATCTGCCAATCCTTCTCTTTTTGCTGAGGAAGACTGGCCCTGAACTAACATCCATGCCCATCTTCCTCTATTTTATACGTGGGATGCCTACCACAGCATGGCTTGCCAAGCGGCGCTATGTCCCCAACCGGGATTCGAACCGGCAAACCCCGGGCCGCCAAATCGGGAACGTGTGCGCTTAACTGCTGCGCCACCGGGCCGGCCCTCAAGTTTGTGTGTCTTTGCCTGGAATCTGGGTGAGGAAAACATCTCTCCAAAGAATAGGTGGGGTTCGAAATTTACACAGTTTCACATCTAAGTATCCTCAAATAGAGATAATCACATTAAAAAAAAAGTAGTCTCAATCAGGTAATACTCCCAGCAGAAGCAAACTCAAAACCATTCTGGAGAGAGATCCTGACAAGGAAGGCTTTCCAACGACAGAATCCAAATGAAGACGAGCTCACAGGCTAAAATGTCAGCCTACACGGTAGCACATGGCATCATTCTCACCAAAGATGTGAGTTATGATATGAGCAGAACTCTGTGTCAATACAAAGAATAATTCAGGTCAATTGTTTTATGCTTAATTTCAACCATTATTAACAACAACAACAAAACAGAAATAGTGAGAAGTCTCCCAGAATGTCAACAAAATATATGCTTTACTAGGTCCTAGAGTTGGAAATCCCAAGGGCTCTAACAGTATCATTCAGTTAGTGAACTAATCCTTGAAAAATCAAATAAAACAATAGCAGGCCAGATAATAATAACTATTTTTTAAACCTATCTTTAATTGAAGTATCATTTATATACAGTCAAATGTACAAATCCCAAGTACGCAGATTAATGATCTTTTACATGTGTACCCGCCCATGTTACTTCAGCCTGGATCAAGACAAAGAATGCTTCGCCACCCCAGAAAGCATCCTCGTGCCATCTCCCAGTTAGGTCTTCCCCAGCTCTCAGCTCTAACCACTTTCCTTACTTCTATCACCATCAACCAGTTCTGCCTCTCCTTCGACTTCACAGAAATGGAATCACACAGTATATACTCTTCTTTTACCCAACATGATTTTCTTGAAATTCAACCATATTACTCTATATATCAGTAGTTTTTTATTTTTTAATTAAAGAACATTTGTCCATTATATGATTAAGCCACAAAATTTTTATTCCTTCTTCTGTTGATGGGCAGATGGCATGTTTCCAGTTTGGGACTATCACAAATCAGGCCACTATGCACACTCTTATGTAATTCTTTTTGTGGCATATGCAGTCGTTTCGCTTAGGTATAAACCTAAGAGCACCCAGACAGTTTCCTTATCCCAAGGCGCTTTTCTGATTTTTTTTTTTAACCATAGACAAATTTCCGTTAGTCTAGAAATTCACATATAGGGAATTATAAAGTACGTAATCTCTGTGCAAGGTTTCTTTCCCTGGGCATAATGATTTCTGAGATTTGTGCGTTCTTGCATCATTCCTTCCTTCCTTTCTATGGCTGTGGATGGTTGCTCTTATACAAGCACTTGTGTGGGCAAATGCTTTTACCTCCCTGGGTTACACAGAGGAGTAATGTTCCCCTTCCCCTCACTTCCTTTCCAACTTTCTCTCATAAAATATAGACATTATTTTAAAAATGTTTTCTGAAGTATAGCCAGGCCCTTATTTAAAACTATTATACTTCTCTTTGTATATTTGAGGAGTGCATGAAAAGGATGACTACTCAGAAAACATTAACAGGAGACCCTTCCACTTTATTATATATATTTCAAGTTTACCAGACTTTTAGGGAAGAATTGTGATTCCACCTATGTGATTTATAAATTTATCATCTCTTTAATAAACTGCAAAGTGCATTAGGTTCAACGAAGCAAAGCTCTAATCTATCACACGGATTCTCACCTGGAGATTAATTTACTCAACAAATATTTATTGAACATCTATTTTGTGCCAAGCACTGGGAGCACATGAAACAGAGCACCTACACTCAGTGCGTGAAGAGTTGTGGGGGGAGATACAAGCCACTATATCGCCAAGTGAGAAGTGTGGGAGCAGGGATAAACACTGGGTTCAACAGGGGCCTTGGGGAGAGACCTTCTGATCTAGTCTTAGGGAGCCAGGTAAGACTTCTGGGAGGAAGAACCTCTGGGAGCAGCTTGGGTCTTAAAGGATATAGGCAGATGAAGAGGGACTGAGATGGAGGGAGGAGAGAAGACAGGCAAGTAAGGGGTGGGGGATAGAGTAGGCAGGGTGTTTTAAACAAACAGATCATCATAAATGAAAAGCTGGGAAGCGAGGGAGAGCATGAAGCTCAGTAGGACTGGAGAGGAGAATTTAAGGTGGGAGCAACAAAGGTGAGACCAGAGAGACGGGCAGAGACCAGAACATTCAGGGTCATGCATGAGGTCTTAGAGAATTAGGAGTTTATTGGGAAGGCTCAGAAGAGCCACTGAACAGTTGAAGCTGGTGTGGGGCAGCCCCAAATGTGCGTTTTGGAATCATAAAATGTATTTGATCAAAAGCAAATTAGAAAAGCTCTTCTCAAAGTTACAATACCAGCCTTAAAGCCACAACAGGTCTCCAAAGCAGAAAGTAGCCTTCTAGAAAGCATGGGGTGAACCAAACTAGTGTTCACTGCCTGACAGCTGGAAAAGCTCAAGGCTGCAGGGTTCCTGCTACTATGCTGTGTCATTTCCTCCTTTCCTGGGATTCACAGCTGATATGATCCATTGTGAAGGTGTAGTCCAGCTTCCAAACTCCCTGGTGGCGTAGTGGTTAAGCTGGCATGCTCCACTTCGGAGGCCCTGGGTTCATGGGTTCGGATCCCAGGTACAGACCTGCATACTGCTCATCAAGCCATGCTGTGGCGGCATCCCACAGACAAAATAGAGGAAGATGGGCATGGACGGTAGCTCAGTGACAATCTTCCTGAAGCAAAAAGAGGAAGATTGGCAACAGATGTTAGCTCAGGGCCAGTCTTCCTCACCAAAAAAAAAAAAAAAAAAAAAAAAACCACAACAAAAGAAAAACCCAACTCTAGTTGTTTTCCTCAATACCTTATTTTGACAAGTGAGTTCTCCCTGAAGCCCCAGGATGCACTGCTGTTATGTGAAATTTTAGTTTTCACACATAACAAAGAATTTGCTCTATTGGCTAGTTGGGTGTTTCTCATGAATAAATAGTAGATAACACCAGGGTAATTTCCCCGTCTGTGTAAATAACTGTTGAGTGAGAGATTTCTCAATTTGAATTATTAAGGTTGTAGAGATACATCTTAAAGTGGCAGGTAACACCTAGAAAATGACGGTCTGAGAATTTCTACATATTTTGCTACTAAGTGACACCAGCTTCCGTCCTTCGACACTGAAACATCCGAATGAAACACACACTCATTTTACCCTCAGCCTTTCCTCTACTTCAGTGTTTGGCAAACTACAACCCGCAAACCCAATCCAGCTGGCTCCCTGTTTGTATAATTAAAGTGTTTTTTGGAACCCAGCCCTGTCCTTTCGTTTACATATGGTCTATGACTGCTTTCACATTCCAACAGCTGAGCTGAGGAGTCAGGACAGAGACCTATGGCCCACAAGGCCAAAAATATTTACAATGTGGCCCCTACAGAAAAGTTTGTGGACTCCCTGCTCTAAGAGAAGCTGAAAAATAAGAGCACAGATATTCTCTTTTCTGAACTTATGGAAAAGGCTGAAAATGAACAGAGTTTGAAATCACAAAAGAAGAAAGGTTTAAAGTTGCCCCAAAGCTACGCCCTGGATCTTTGTTTTACTCAGGTGTGTAAAGTCACGAGCTGCGTGGGAGTGGAGCACACGGGAACCACCCGCAGGTGACATCAGCACATGGGAAGGGCTGTCACCTTCCTGAAAGCGATCCTAAGGAGGCCTCCCCACGGAAGGACTCAAACTTCAGAGGACAGAGATGTCAGAGGAGCGTTTCCTGGGGTATTTAAAAGAAAAGTTCAGATCCTTAACGCAGAATCATTAACGAAGTCCACCCCCCCCTCATCCTGATCTGATCTGACCCACAGACAGGTGTTAATGTGACAAAGACGACGGCACTGCACCTGCAGCCCCTGCACCTGTCTGACCACAGTGACCTTTCCTCTCTTAATAGGAAAGCTTCAGTGTCACTCCTTGAACATGGCGAGGACCTGCTTTCACAAATCAGGGCATGAAATGGCAAATCTACCTTCATTTCTACCTCAAAAAGAATCGGCCCGCACTATTTTAAATGCACCCCAGCTCCTGTCTCCTTGTGTATTCTCTGAGGCACTGTGGTAATCCTTATTTGTTTCCCAGCATGTACAGAATAAAACCCATCCAGGTGAAACACCTTGTTTTCCCCATAGCGTCCCCATCTCCACTTCCTTCCATGGCCAAGCTAGCATGAAGGACGGAACATTGATTGGAAAGCACTGTAGATCCTCTGTAGAGCAGGTCAAATTAGCATCTACCGTACATTTTCTTATTTCCCCACATATAATAATAAACATAATTGAGTAGTAAATTGTGGAGTATAGTTCTGGTAATTAATGAAATAAAATCTTCTCAGGGTCCATGTTCCATTCCCTACCCTCACCCCACATTCAGTCTCTGGCATGTGAGCACCTGTGTGACACACGAGGGCACTTTCCCCATGGGCCCGATTCCTCTCCCCTCTCCTCATTTTACTGAAACTCCGCAATTCATTTTCACCTCTGACAGTAAAAACCCCAGGACAAGATTGTCACAGAAAGGATTATCTTTCAGATCAATGGTGAAATTGATTCCAGACTCCACTATTTGTCAGCCTGCAGCAGAAGTGCAACTGCTTAAGAAATACGTCCTCTCTCTGGAAGGCATGTTCCGTTCACCAAGGCAATGTTTCACTCCATTCTCGGGGAATGCGCTGTCCTGACTTTTTACCCACATACTCCTAATCAGAAAGTATATATCACTTGCCAAACATGATCTTTTCAATATCTTTTTATAGGTGACGAAGAGGCCTTCACTTTCAGCTAATTTATTTATAACACACCAGGTACAGATCAGTTTTTTCAGTTACGCTTTCTAACCCTAAAACTGGAAGCTAAACCATAGGTGAAGGGCCACAGGTCCAACAGGAATGGACAAGATTAGCTACCCTACTTCCGTCCTACTTCCATCCTACTTCCTGATGGGTTTTTGGTCTCTCACATCTTCTCCCCGCATTAACTGTTTTACACCAAAACTCAAGGGAGTTTCCTAAAATTACTGACAACTTTAATGACCTAAGTGTTATTTTAATCATGGAATTCAACAGCAGTAGAATCTTATCAATGTTAGCTAGGTTTTATAGGACCAGAAAACCAAGAATTTCAATTCCTTGGTATAATTTAAATAAATTAATTCAAAACTCTGGCTTACTTTATCAGTAACTAAAAACATCCCTACTAAAAACTCAAAATACTAAAGTAAACTGCATAATTAATTTATAAAAGGGTGATGTAATTCATTAAAAAATGAATTACCACAGGCAGAAGTTACCTTAAAGAAATAGGGTAAGAAAAAGGGCTCTTTGGGAAAGAAATATTTATCTATATACTTATACAAACATATATGCACTCTATGAACCATAGAGTACTAGAGTACTAGAGCAATGATTTATGGCACTCAAGCAACAAATCAACAGCTAGAAGGAAAACAAACATGTCAAAATGAGATATTTATATCACACTGCCTTGTACAAACATTTTACAATGTCTAGCGTAGACATTTTAAGTTTCTTAAACCAGAAGTAAAGGTCAACCAAAACTTGCCAATGGCTTCTATTTTAAACATTCATATTTAATCCAATTATTTAGACTCTAAAATGTATTTTCTCATAAAATATGATTATGTACAGTGACAAAACTTTATGTAACTGAAATGCCACTTTATTCAAATGCACAGAGTCAAAGTTTATTGTGAATCTTAGATTCCAAGGCCATCAGCAAAACCTTTTATCCAAGATCAGATGTGCATTTAGAAAGATCAAGTAGCCTATAATGGACAGAATGTTTGGGTAAGAATCAGAATGGATGTGGATAAACCAGCTCTTGTAGGTTACTCAGTGTCTCAGGATGGTTGACTGGACTAGGGATGGTTGAGTGTAAGAAGGAAACTCAGAGATGGAAGGTAAAATTGACTACACTTGGTGATGGATTTGATATTGAGGTGAGAGAGAAACTTCAAGGGAGATTCCCAGGTAAACAGTTGAGCAATACAGTGACCTATTAAAATGGAAACACTGGAGGAGTACACAGCTTGGAAATGCGTGGATAGAAGAGCGTCCTAAATTTAATTTTAGAAATGTGGGGTCTGAGGTACATTTGAGACATCTAAGCATTACAAAGGCAAATGGATATGAGTCTGGAGTACGGAGATTAATTTGTAAGTCATCAAGATGCAGATAATTTATTGACACCATGAGCATGGATAAGGATAATATCATTGAGAGAGATCACATAGTGATCTGAAAAGAAGACAGCAAAAGAGGCAGCCAGAAAGGTGGGGGAGCTTGTGTCACAGAAGCCTCAAGAAAAGGACGATGTTGAATGTTGCTAAAATGACACTGGTACCTCTAGCAAGAGCTAAGACTATAGAGTGATAGAGTTATAAAACATATGAGTATAGGGTGGACATAAAGCAAGGAAGACCACAAGTATAAGCTAACACATCCAGAAGTTTTACTGTCGAGGTGAGGAGAGAGAGAGGATAGTTTCCATAGGGGGAGATGAATTAAATGAGGCTTATTTGTTTTAAATGGGAGAAACTTGGGTCTGCTGAAGAGCAAATGGAAAACACCCAGTTGATAGGGACAGGACTACGAAAGAAAAGTAAGGATTATATCCGGTTAGAACTCTTAACAAACTGGAAGTGATGGGATCCAAAGCACCCAGGAGAGACTGCCTTTGGAAGCAAGGAAGCTTGGGTGGTTTAGGAAGGTTTATTTGCTTGGTATCAGGAAGACGGAGGAGTTTCCATATGATGATTTTTATCTCCTTTGTAAGTAGAAGAGGTCATCTGCCAAGTTGGAGTAGGAGCTGGAAAAGGAGAATGGAAGAGGCATGGCATAGTTGTTGCAAAGACTGTGAGGACACATTGATCAGAGAAGCCTAGCAAAAGACTGGACGAGCAGTACTGAGAGCCCACATGAGGCTGGTGTTCAAACATTAGAGTAGAACCAACTGGTCCTCTTGCATGTCTTCTTCCAACATCTTGCGGCTGCACAGGTGGAGACTCTAAGAAACCAAATGGTCATGTTCATCCAAGGTTAGTATTTTTATAGAAGATTGCAAGGCAAAGATTGACGAGCAAGCGTGGGCTATCAGCCTACTCTAACACGGAGCAGAAACAAGAGTGTGACTGAAGTTATGGACCAGGGAGTCAGGTGGGGAGAAGAAAAACGGGACTGATACTTTGGGAGGAAACAGGGGAGTCAGTGGACCGGAGGTCCTCATACAGTCCAAGAACAGTCACAGTGACAGAGGTTGAAGAGTAAGCTGGAAGGTGAGGGAGTCTGTGCAGAGAGCAGAGCGTTTCCCATTGACACTTTAGAGGTGGAAGAGGTAAATATGTTGACAAAGTCAGAACATCACTGAGGGAGCATGTGGCTAACGTAGAGAAGGTAAGAGAGGTCAAGGCACTGGGTGCTGCTTCCCAGGATAACAGCAGAGGATGGAGCACAGAGGAAGACTGCAAGAGAGGTGTCAATCTCATCTGTGAACGATGACGACTGTGCTACATGACAGAGGAGAATACATAGCTGAATGACATAAGACTCAAAGGATCATGTTTTACAAAAGGTTAAAGGATTAATAGTTGAGAAGCAGAAACTTAGAGTAAAAAACATCATCAATCCTAATTCCTGGCCCTGAGGTGAGTTTTCTGGGAATGTAAATATTCATGACTTGAGGGGGCTCAAAGGGAATGGGGGACCTCAGATGAGCACCAGTATTCAGCTAAGACTGAGAGAAGTTGAGAAAATAGGGGACTATGCTGGCTATGCAGTGGAAGTCCAAGCGGGAAAAAGGTTACAGCACGGGTGAGTGGTCAGAAGAAGGAGGTACCCATGTTTCAGGAATGAAGGTGCAGCAGCAGATCTAACGTGTGAGTCAGCTGCACAGTGGCGGTGCTCTCCACGGCTTCTGGGAGTGACTGAGCAATGGCCTTGCCTCCCCACAATGAGGCTCTCTCCCTGATTTAATCAGAGCAGTTATAAGAGGGCAGAGTAAAAGGCAGCATGGATGAGAAAGGGCAGCTTTTGAAGCATTTCATGCTGGATCTGCAACCACCTTCTCAGCTTCCTCTCAAAGCAGAGGATCAACCTCCAGACATGAGAGAAAAAGAAGCTACAAAGAAATCTAAACATAATCTAATTAAACTCCTTTAGTTTAAGTGACCTCACAGGATCGTGCATTTAGGAAAGGGGTAGAATGGCAGCTTAAGCCCAAGTCTTTTGGTCCAAAGACCACAAAAGTTTCTGGTATTCCACTTTTCCCTAGCCTTGCCTTAGTCTGGTCCACTGAGGAACTGAAGAACTAGCCCATGAAAGTGGGGATTGAACTGGACATCTGACTCAAAAATACTTTTATAAATCAGAAATTAAACAGAAAAGAAATGAAACTTAAAAACCTACTTAAAATAACCTACTTTGTTATGATAGCAAATTCACACAGGTTTTAATCAGAATAAGAGCAGTTTATGAAATTGAAAAGGTAAGAAGAGCTGACTTCACTCACGATGCTAAATTTACTTCCATAGTTATGATTTCCCATTGTCCTCAAAGACAGATACCACTAACATTAATGCAACAATGGCTGTGTTTTGGCCTCAAACTGACTTACCAATAATCTCTCACCATTAGAGAAACAAAACCAACCTTTAATGTGAACTTTGGAAATATTTGAATTTCTTTTTTCTATGCTATGTATGTTATTCCTAAGCCAATTACCTTGAAAAATCGACATTTATTTAAAACATTAATGCAAATACTTTAATTGAAACAGAACTAACAGACGGTAATTTGATTGTCAAATAAATCTTATTTATCTTTGTGCAATTTATTTCACTAGGTAGTATCAGCCATTTCGGTAATATCCTAAGACAGAATAAATGGTAAATAGCTTAACATATCAAAGCTCAGCATTCTTAACTTCATAAACACAGACATTAAATAAAACCAAAATCAGGTCTATTATAGATGAGTAGATGGATATTATTAGAAACAAAAGTAATTGAAATTGCATCTTCCATAGTAGTCCTTTGAATATTCTTACCATTTTACTTATTTCCTGAAAATACTTGGTAGATGAAACAGGAGAGTAAGAACAGGGGCTCTTACAACGGCAACAACAACAGTAAGGCTAACATTGGCCCTGTGACCCTGCCAGGCACTGTTCACAATGCTTTGCAAGGACGTGGAAGAAAGAGAACCCTTGGGGACTGGTGGCTACAATGTAAATTGATGTAGCCACTATGGAAAAAAAGTATAGAAGTTCCGCAGAAAACTAAAAATAGAACTACTATATGACCCAGCAATCCCACTTGGGGGTATATATCCAAAGGAATTGAAATCAGGATCTTAAAGAGATGTCTGCACTCCCATTTTACAGCAGAATTATTCACTATGGCCAAGACACAGAAGCAGCCTAAATGTCCATGGATGAATGGATACAGAAAACGTGATAGATACAGATTAGATATAGATATAGATATAGATATAGATATAGATTTCAGCCATAAAAAATGGATACCCTGCCATTTGCAACAATATGGATGAATCTGGAGGAAAGTATGCTAAGTGAAATAAGCCAGCCACAGATGGACAAATACTACATGATACCACTTGTATGAGGAATCTAAAATAGTCAAACTCACGGAAGCAGAGAGCAGAATGGTGGTTGCCAGGGACTAGGGCGGAGGGGGAAAAGGGGGAGATATTAGTCAGAGGGTACAAAGTTTTGGTTATACAAAATGAGTATGTTCTAGAGATCTACTGCACAGCATAGTGCCTGTAGTTAACAGTACTGTATACATAAAAACTTGCTAAGAGGGTAGATCTTAGGTTAATTGTTCCTATTATAAATAATAATAACTAATAATAATAACAATAATAATGAGAGTGGGAGGAAAAAATAAAATAAGCGCTTTGCAAATATTAACCTATTTATTCCTCACAACAGCCCTGTGAGCTAGGCATTGTTATTACCTCCATTTCTTGATGACACAACTGAGACAAAGAGAGGTTATGTAAGTCATCCATGGTCACACAGCTGGTTAGTAGCAGAGGCAGGATATGAACCTAGGTGGCTTGCTCCAGAATCCAGGTTCTTAACCACGATGCCACAGTTCTCTCATATGCAGAATTCTATTTGAAAAATAGCTCTAGCAATCTTGCTCACTAATAAGTATACAATGAGTGTGCTACTACACTGTTTAGACATCATTATTTCAAATATGGAAGCAATGGTGTCCTGTTTTAATTCCTCAGCAGGTTCACAGATTTTGGAATATTAACAACTAACTTTAAGGTATAAAACAGTTTATACATAAACGAAGGATTTCCTGTGGTGTAAGAGTAACCATGGCGACAGAGTAAGATGGGTTTGCAAAGTGAAAATTATCCTAAGGTATGTGATGCCCTCACCAAAAGCTTTCTCTCAGTTTGCAATGAGGACATAACAAGCAGCAGCAAAATACACTAAATTTTCATAACAGATTATATTATTATCCAGATTAGGAATATTTCATCTTAGCATTTTTATTTCCAAAACAACAAGGGCTATATTCAAATCTGTCCAATTTACTTCTCAGTAATAGGAATGCTTAATTCATTCAAGATTTTATACTAAATCTTGAATAAGGTAACATTTTAAATAAATCACGATATGTACATAGGTTCAACGAGAAAAATATGCAATTAGAATAAAGTTTTGACAATACCATATGCATCCTACATAAGTACAAAGGGTAGATGTATATTTAGTACAGAGTACAGTCATAATTAACTTTGGATATATTTCCCTAAGAAATAGATTTGGGTATTTTTTTCCTAAATCAAAACTTACTGTGAAGAGCAGGCTTCACTAGCGGAAAACTGTGGTAAATCCTTTTATAATATCTATTGGCAAAGGAACTAAAAGATTGCTTAGGTAAATAAATATTATTTAAAGACCTCCAGTACTGTAGATAGAATTAATAAAGAAAGAAATACTAAGCAAGGCTCTGCTTTTGCTACAGAGGTTTTCCTAGCTCTTTTTTCTTCAATGTGTATCAACGACATAGATAAATTAAAGCAGGTTATTGCTTTTCAAATATTTGGATGACAGAATAAGAATACAAAATTCAGAGTGTGATACAATGTGCTGATCTTTTCAAGCTGCAGTTTAATAGAAATAACTGTGCTTGAAACTCAGAAAAACAACTTTACAGGTATGAGAACTAAGGAGATCAGGTATTAACTGACGACAGCTTTCACATAAATCCAGAGCGTAAGACCATCACAAGAATAAATATTATCTTAGGTGTGCAGTGGTTGTATAACACTCAGGATAAATGAGTGGACAATCTCCCTATGCTATCACAGCGCAGCTCGAGTGCTATGGCATGCATTTCAAGGACATGTGAACTGAAAGACAGTTAGACGAAAACAGGATGATGATGGAGTGTTAAAATCATGTCACATGAGGAATACATCACATGGCGGCAAAGTTCCCCAAGGTCACAGACTGACTGCACCTCAGTTTTGTCACCAATACCAAGCACATAGCAGGGTGCAGAGTAAATGTCTGTTGTACAGATGAACAAATTAATGTATCTAAATGTGAAGAAAAGAATACTCAGGTATGACAAGACTGAAAATCTTCAAATATTTGAAAGAGTGTATCTAGTGTATAAAATTATTCTGTTTTGCCTTAAGAGTAGAATCAGAACCAAAATGTGGAAGCCACAGGAAAACAAATTTCAACTCCATTAAAAGAAGACCATTGTGCTATTTAGAGGCCTCCTGGGATAGAGTATCTGCCCACATTCCTCATCCCAGAAGGGATCAAGTCAGATGAGGGTTTAGATGTGTTGACGTTGGGGAAAACAGTTGCCTGGCACACTGGAAGCCCAGAGGCAGAGACAGGAGGCACAGAACTGGATTTCTTCTCTCAAGCAAAGATGTTGACTTGCTGATGCTCAGTTGGTTCAAGGAACCAGTTCCTATAAATGCTCTCTGAATGGAAGTATACGGATAATTGGTGTAAGTTCTTCCCGGATGATGATGGAAGGCCGGGGTATGAAATATTACGGTGCGGCAAGAGTGGAGTTTGCCAGATCCAGCCCTAAGTGGTGCAGACCGTCATGGCTTCTTGGTGCTCACCAAGGAAGGTGGGGCAAGGGAACTCCCAGAAATATGGAGCTACGCTGTGTGCTGTGCAAGCTCCTACACAAAGGAGGGCCACTGCACTGCTTATATACTTTCTTACCCCTGGATAACTAAATTGTAGGTTTGCATGTGATCTCTTTCCACCAACCTATAACCCCGAGAGCAAAATGCTTAAAGTTCCTTTTAACTCCAAAATCTTGTTACTATCAAAATATAGGTTAAAAAGGCTGAGATAAATACTAAAAGGATCTATCATTTAATCCTGGCATCCAACCTATGAGGGAGAAACTATTATTATTTCCACTACACAGATTAAGAAAATGTGACTTGGAAATATAAAAAAACTCACCCAAGATCTCACAGTTTATAAGGTTAGGACTAAAGCTTAGGAATATCTGCCTCCAAAGTCAAGGTTCAACCATGATGATCAGACATCCCTGTACTCAAAGGCACCGGCACTAAATTAAGAGAGAAATTGAGTGTGCCAGAGAGGATAACTGTAGATTTAACCAACCAAATAAAGGAAAGTAAATCTGCCTTTTAAGGAATAGAAGATAACACTCAATTATTAAGTTAAGGGAATTTGAATAATGCCCAATGAGATGAACTTCCATCCTGCATTACATTCAGTTTGACTCCTATTACCTTGCTGATGATCTGTAGGTTATTTGTAATAATTTTAGAAAAATGCCTTTGTTGTGTTTCAGACTCATTGTCTCTCCTTACAGGCAGCTACAGGTGCAGTTCACCAGGAAAACGGCCTAGAGTGTGTACACAGGACTGTTAAACTCTCTTTGCAGTTTATTCTAATCTTGAAGATAATACCGGATTCTCCAGCCAATACTTATTCCTATCTCTTTGCCAACAATTACAATCCTTGAGTTTTAAAATATACATAAAGAGAATCCCATTAAGAAAAAAACAAAAAGAGTATAAACTAATTCTAAGAGTCATCTTGCCTGAGAAGATATGCCATTGTGTACACGGACGGCTCATGAAAATGCTTTAGAGATCAAGACATAAGATGGCCAAGTATGAGGATTTGATTAAAGAAATGCTACATGTGACACAACTAAAGATATCGTGTAACTATCATAGTCATTCTCTGAGAAATAAATCACTGTGTATTATTTAGCATGTCCTGTTGAAGTGTCACTACCAGAAACATCAAGATCTTAAAGAATTAATAGTAATCATTGAAAAGTTCAGAGAAGAATACAGATAATGTGAAGAAACAAAGGGAATGAGGCCCTTAGGTTTGGAGGTAGCAGGACTAGTGAAATAAATGAAAAGTACTTAAGAATTTTTATTGTATATTCTGTAAAATGCTTTTTGCATTTCAATATATATCTATTATATACGTGTCAAAAGAGCCTGACAATATTACTTCTTCTCCTCTAGTAACATTTTAATCATAATTTAACACTCTCCAAACACATAAGATATATCTGAATTTTACAGAGTAATTAACGAAATAGGCTGACGATTTCAGAGTAAGGTGAGTTACCGGAATGCCCTTATCTTAATAGAGACTAATGAGATGATAGTGGCAATGGCAGGGATGAGAGAGGTGAAGTCATGAAATGAATCACTTAAGCTAGAGAGAAGACTGACCGGGCCCAGTGTATAAATGGCTCTTGCATTCATTTCCAAGTGCACTGGTGAAATTCTAAACTAGTGGATCACCCCGTGAGGAGGAAAATGAACTAGTGGCTATGATTCCTGACAGAAGGCTTGATGCCATAAGCCCTTAATACAAAATCAGGCAAAGGGATGCATTTTCTGCTTTACAAAACATTTTAATGTCTCTTTTAAAAATATTTTAATGGTCCTTTTAAAGTGATTTAGATCATATATATTCATATATATATATATATATATATATATACTTTAACAAATGTGTGCATAAAACTTAAAAATCTTAGAACCCCAAATATATTTAAATTATGCCTTTAAATTTGTATTTACACATCAAATATATAAATGTCAGATATGTACATAAATTTTTAAACATAAAAATATTTTTAAGGATGACCGCTGGTTTAATAGCAGAAGGGGAAGTCTAGTCTACATCAAATGAATGCTCACGAAAGAAGGTTAGACACTAAACTTTATTGGGAGAGGACATGTGTCGGAGCTTTGACTATCAAGTTTTGGGTCTACAAAGACAAATCATCTATTTTTCAGATTTGTGAACTGTGATTGATGAAATCTCAAGCCTGTATTCAAAAAGCTGAAAAATATCTATCATAAAAAGAGCCATACAGATGTTTCAGATGGTTTTGCTGTTGTTTGTATGAAAAGAAAAGCAAACAAGCTCAGTAAAGATTATAGGCACTGCTTGGTAAATGTAATTAACAATTACTCTGTGTCTACTCCATTTCTATGCAATGAGAATATAGTCAAGATGCGTCCATGGTGGCTTTTTGCTTTATTCTCACCAATTAACTGACTATTGGATATGACAGTAATTAGACACCTCAGCTGGAAGATCATTACGTCTTAATGAGATGATTAAAAACAAAAAAAGTGTGCTTCTTGCAAAATATTAGCATGTATTCAAGTAACAATAGTACAGTTCTGTCTCCAAGTTCATTGTGCTTTGTCAGCCCTTATGAAAAAAATTCTCAAACCAAAATATGCCTTAGAAAATTATAACTTAAGCAGAAAAGAACAATTTTTCAGGAATCAACTGTAAGTTTGGGCTATAGTTAGCTTGAGAATGTTTACTAGTGCCTCTCTGACACGACAAGCTATGGTTGCCACATAATATTATAAATATTACACTGGTACACCTTACATTCACCAAGAATTTCATTTTCTATACTGTTATGTAGTTCAGGCCACCTCCCAAAATTTAACTTATTCAGTTTCCAATAGACGAATTTGTTTGAGGCCTGAATACCCTTCTATGAACACCCCTGGACCAAAGATTCATCTATGAACACCCCTGGCAGGCACAGAGAAATGCAGGGTGACTGGAGAGAACAGGGAAGTTATCTGAGGAATGCACGTCCCATCCCGGCCAAAGTCAGCGATTTCCTGGCAAATCTGTCTTCGGGTTAGAGTTTTGTTGCCCTAAAGCTGATGCTTCATTGCATGTGTCATCTAGAAAGCATAGTAGTTAACACCTCCCCCATGCCACCCTGAATTAACAATTAAATATGCTAGCATAAGGTCTGGTTTGGAGCAACTGGAAAATACAATTTAAAAGCAGGATGGGAAAGAAGAGAGAGACAAAGAATGAACTATAAAGCCCTGCTAGTGAGGGGGCATCTGAGTGAACAGGTTTGTTCATTCATTCACATACTCTTGACAGTGTTTTCACTCACTCATTCATTCATTCAGAAGGCACTTAATGAACACCTGTTACCCAAATAAGCAAAATACAAATGTATACTTCTTTATCAAGGTGGACATTCTTCAGTCCTAAAACAAAAGGTTATTCTTTTATTTAAATATCATTATTTTATTGCTAGTACGGAAACAAAACTTTACTCCCTGCAGTTCTATAACTTTGTATTCAAAGCCAGAAGCTATCACCAGGAACACCACCACTTATTGCTGTCAGACCTACAAATATTATTGCATCCAAACCTGTCCTTCTGTCCTTCCTTTCTGAGACAGTAGAATAGATTTTTCTTCTTTTATCTAAGGCTCATCTCCCACATTCTTTGGATGCTGCCTCCGAACCCACTGCCTTCTGAAGATCTTGCTCTGTGGATTATCCCCCAGCAGTCAGCACATGGTGGAGTAACTCTGTTCATTTGCCTTATAGTAAGCCCACTGAGGACAAGGGAGCTTGCTTCCTTCATTCATATTTATAAGTCCAGCACCTAAGATACCATGGCTCATGATACTCAGTCAATCAATACTTGCTGAATAAATGGACCCAGCGAAGTTTGCAACTTCTGCCCCATCCCTGTTGCTACCATTGCTACTACTCACCAAATATCTCATATATTATTTATAAAAAGAAGAAAACGTACACTGCCTCTCAGTGATGAGCATGTAATTGTTCCATGACACCCCAGACATTTAAACTTTCCCCACTCCTGTAATATACTTACTGCATAGCTTTTAAAGTGTAACTGTACCCTTCTTATATTATGAAGGTGAAACGGTATACAGCCAAGCATATCTGAGCAACGCTGCAGCTTTTTCCTGCTATCTTCTATCAATCAATTTGTTTGTATAGCACAAAATTGCTATTCCTCTGAATTGAAGCAGGAGAAAGCCTTACATAATATAACACTATTTTGATACACCTTGACATATACATTATGTAACGGCATTTTCCTTTACTATGCTTCGCAATATAATAGAGGAATGCTTTTTTAAAGTCAGCAACTTCAGCAGGAATAAGACTTTTAAATGAATCTCCTAGGAAGACAGAATTCTCACAGGTAAAGACCAAGAGTTTATGCCACAGGAGTTACATTTTTTCTGAAATTATTAAGTTGCAATGATCAGGTAACAATTACATTATTAAGCAATTAAAAAAATAGTATACAGGAGAGACATACCTAAAACCTTTGGATGATTTTTAATTTTTTTTTAATGTAATAGCATTATAAGTTAGATTTTTAATGTAAAAATGAATTCTTGTTTTTATGATCGTATGATGAGATATAAAACCATAATAACAAACAAGTAATACTACTACCAGGAGTAATGATACTACCTAAAACTTAATGAGTACTTAACACGTCCAGGCAGCATCCTGAGGGCTTTCTATGGATTAGTACATTTAAACTTCAGACCAGCCCAAGGACACAGGTACAATCAGTGTCAGTATTTATTACACATGAAGAATCTGAGGCAAAGAGATTTGAAGGCATTTTTTGAGGACACCAGCCAATAAACGGTAGACCCAGGATTTAAACCCATGCTTTTAATGTTAAACACTATTCTTTCTTTAGTGTCTTCATGTTTTATTTTATTTTGAGGAAGATTAGCCCTGAGCTCACATCCGTGCCCATCTTTCTCTACTTTATACGTGGGATGCCTACCACAGCATGGCATGCCAAGTGGTGCCATGTCCACACCCGGATCCAAACCTGCAAACCCTGGGCCGCCGAAGCGTAACATGCACACTTAACTGCTGCACCACCGGGCAGGCCCATGTCTTCATGTTTTAAAATGATTAAAAATAAAATACTGTTCTAGTCCTCTTTCTCTCTAAAACTGGAGTCATTTCTTAGACTGTTTGGAGCACATTTGAGGATAGGAATGACAGAAAATCATCAGCAACTCAAATTTCAATATCTTAAGGAAAGGATCTTATGAAGTGTGTATTCAATCTTACCAACACATGAATAATGGTGTTATCTGACAACTGCCAAAAGCCCACTACTGTATGACTTAGTAATAAACAACTATTTTAAGCACTACTCAGTAACCATTTTGCCAAACCAGTTTCTACATTGCCTTTGTATTAAATAATATATTTTAATAATCAATGAATCAGCTTATAATAAATCAAATATTTTTAATATTTATATAATTATGTGAGAAGCCAAAACACATCTCTCCCTTAGAGAGGCAAACAGAAGCAAATCTACTCTCCTGTGTTCGGGAAAGAAAGATTCTTCGTGAGTAAGCTCTAAATCTAAATAAGCCTCAGTCCAAAAGGAGTTTTACTGCAGACTGATAATCCCCTAGGTTTATCATAAAAATGCTGACTTAACTTTAGGTACAGCATAACAAATGCAAGGCTATAATGTTTGCCTGTCAGAAATTCCTATTTATTTCCAATGTCCTAACAGATGTGTTTTACTGCCTTTAAATTCCCTCCAGAAGTTAATTGCTTGTCTATCAAAAAGATAAACATCTTGTTTTAGGCTTTGGGGATATTACATGTGGGAAGAAAAACCAATACTGGAGCAATACATCGTGTCCAAAATTCATTTGCAGTGGGAAAGCCGAACTCTCTCAGCGCATTAGAAAGCTACTGGAAAGGGATAGCCAGATCATCCCATGTCTTAAAAAGTATAGCATTCTCCACATAATAACATTAAAATATATAATACACTTGGGTTTTATTACGCCAATAAAGCTTGATTTACTGCTACGTAACGGTTAGAATATTTTTACAAAACAAATTTCAAAATGAAGGTGGCATTCAAATAATGCTTGATTCCACAAAATGGATCTTCAACATATCTTGTCTGATACCATTCAAACTATAAATCCGGATCCATTAGTAAGTTGTACACGGAAAAATATAAAATAGATAAAACGAAACAAAAAATATCAGAATATTACATGTAGTAAGAGTCAATATCATTTTAGGAAACTTTTCTGACAGGTAAACATACACACAGGCATACTGTATTGTGATGTAAATGATATAAAATGAATTTCTTAGTGTGAGGTAGTTATTTTTTTAAAGTTTGAAAACACTGGTCCTGCGCAACTCTTCCATTTTACAGGTGAGAAAACAGGCTCAAGACCATTTGCCCAAGGTTACAACTCATTATGAACACAGCCTGAAAAAGAACCCATTTCTCTATTATTCTACCCACAGCTCATATTTATATGTTATTAATGATGGCACATGCCTTGCAATATATGTTGTTTACATATAATATATATATTATATATACATACATATACATAAAGGCCCCCTACCATAATTGTATGCCTTAATTTCATACTTTAATTCTACTCTTGCCCCTTTATATATTGCTATATAGTGTTAAAATCTCAGGGACAAATTAAATTTTTACTGTGAGGGTAGCTAATGACAACCATAATGGAAATTTTTCAATACTCCTCTTTATAAATTTGTACCTAAAAAGTGAGGCAACAGCAGAGTAGAGGAGAAGGTACATTAAAGGTGCGTTCTGGTTCTCAGCAGTTTAGCTAGAGCAAAGACTTCTTTTCTAAGAACACAAAGTAAATTTAGAAAAAAGTGCATACACTACTTTACATACTGTACAGTAACATGAGGATCCCATTCTCCAAAGAACTGATTTAAACTGAAAATATGTAAATAGCTTTTGAATGCAAAATTTTAGAATGAACCATTTAGAGGAATTAAGATTTTGAAAATAAATCCCTTAACTAATTGCTAACGTTAAGAAGAAAAATTATGACTTTAACACGCGAGTGTTGGTGCCACTGTTAAATTGGATGGATGATACATCTGACCGAATCTTGACATTTGGGTGTTCTTAGGTTTTTTTATTTAAAAAACTATTAGATGCAAGAAAAGTCCATCCTTCTTTGACTTTTTCCATCCATACAAACAAACACACACACACTATAGACAGGAAGGCAGGCAGATTAGAGCATGTTCACAATAAATGGTCCCTCTATCCTTGTTGTTCTAGAGCTGTCTTCCTTCACTGAACAATGTATTAACAGGCATCCCTCATACAGGCCTCATTCATTCCAGTGAATGCACAGCTGCCAGTTTATACATGTCCTACAATTTATTTAATACATAGTGATTAATTAGGGTGTCTTCTTTTTCAAATTTTATATTTTTTCCAAATATAATGGTAATATTTGCACATGAATTACGATATATACCATTATAACTTTACATAATATTTTAAATAACATACTATTCCTTGATGTATCTACTTTGCATAGTCCATTTTGCTTATTTGCTATGGCAGATGAGGAATTGAGAGCACTTATATCCATTCCTTCCTCTTTCCCACTCTAGTTCCTGAATTTAGGCATCTGCATTTTATTTTCTTCTTTTCCAGTGCTTACCATTTATAACTTCAAGTAATATATACTTAAACTTGTTGATTTATCAACTTTAAGTCAACCCCTGCTTCAAAGAAAGATGAAGAATTGCTGCATATACACTTCCATCAACATATAATGTTCTGATTGTTGTTTGTTATATTATTAATTTTACAACATCAAGATAACAATTTACTCTCTAATGCTTTGTGTACAATGTGACTCTAAAAATTAAAATCTGGGGCCAGCTCCACAGTGTAGTGGTTAAGTTTGATGTGCTCCACTTCGGCAGCTCCGGTTTGCGGGTTCAGATCCCAGGTGTGAACATACATCACTCATCGGCTATGCTGAGGTAGCATCCCACATATAAAGTGTGGGAAGACTTGCACAGATTTTAGCTCAGGGTGAATCTTCCTCACCAAAACAAATAAATAAAAATCCAACATAATAAACATTTCTAGCACTATAACTAAACAGTATTCATTCCAGAATCAAGTACTATGTTTAGATCCTTAGGGAAGGAATTTTCACCATAACACTAAAATCTAGCTTCATGAAGGAGAATTTTCAAAGTTTTAGGCTTCATTGGATTATCTTTTAATTTTCCTTTAGTTTTCAACGTTTCCTTTGGATTATATTCAGCTTCCACTTTCCCAGTATTTTATATTATCATTTTACACAAATGTTTTTGGATTATCACTCAACATATTTTCATATAGACATTCTTTATCAATCTTTGCATTTCTCTGAAGTATGATTAAAAAGCATACATAGAAGTCTATATTTAAATTAATTTTATCTCAGGTCTTTGAAAATATTGCTTTGCGGTTGTCTAGGATCCAGTGTTGCTGATGAAAAATCTGTATCCTGATTTTCATTTCTTCGCAGATATTTATTTTATTCTCGTTGGACGACTGTAGCATTTTCTTCTTTATCATGAGAATTTTGAAATTTCACCAAGGTGGGTTTACGTATAGTTCATTTTTATCCATCTCGCTTGCCAGACTTTTAAATCTGATAACTGATGTCTGGGGTAGACGGAGTGCAGTATTAGACCAATTTGTGCTTGCCTGCCTGAATCCAGCCCCTTCTCTGTGCTGACCACGTAATTGCTTTGGCCCATGGGACAACAGCAAAGAGAAGTATGCAGAGACTTGAAAAAGCCCTGTGCCTTGGAAATTGCACTGTTGATGCCCTCAGGAATCCTGCCGCCACGAGAACAAGCAAAATTTAGCAAAATGATGAGACAGGTAAGCTCAGTTACTCCTCTCATCGCAGCCAACAGCCAGTCTCATGAGTTCATCTTTTATCAGCTAATCCCCAGCCAGTCTTCTAGCTGACCAGAGTCACGTGAGCTAGTCCAGACGAAAAGAGCCATATGCTGCCCAGACTTAAAGAACCAACCAAACAGAAAATTCAAATAGACCAATCACTCAAAAGGAGATCAAAACAGTAATCAAAAGCCTCTCAAAAAATAAAATTCCAGGACCAGATGGTGAATTCTACCAAACATTCAAAGACTTAATGCCTATCCTTCTCGAACTCTTCCAAAAATTGAAGAGGAGGGGAAGCTTGCTAACTCATTCTACGAAGCCAAAACCAGCCTGATACCAAAACCAGACAAGGACAATACAAAAAAGCAAAATTAAAGGCCAATATAACTGATGAACATCGATGCAAAAATCCTCCAAAAAAATACTAACAAATCAAATACAACAATACATTAAAAAGATCATATACAACAATACATTAAAAAGATCATATACTATGATCAAGCGGGATTTATTCCAGGGATGCAGGGATGGCTCAATATCCACAAATCAATCAATGTCATACAGCACATTAACAAAATGAGTAAAAATCACATGATAATCTGAATAGATGCAGAGAAAGCATTTGACAAGATACAGATGCATTTATGATAAAAACTCTCAGTAAAATGGGTATAGAAGGAAAGTGCCTCAACATAATAAAGGCCATATATGACAAACCCACAGCTACTACCATTCTCAATGGAGAAAAACTGAAAGTTATCCCTCTAAGAACAGGAATCAGACAAGGATGCCCACTTTCACTACTCTTATTTAACATAGTATTAGAAGTCCTAGCCAGAACAATCAGGCAAGAAAAAGAAAAAAGAGGATCCAAATTGGAAAAGAAGAAGTGAAACTGTCACTATTTGCAGATGACATGATTTTATATATAGAAAACCCTAAAGAATCCACCAAAAAACTTTTAGAAATAATAAATGAATATGGTAAAGTTGCAGGATATAAAATCAACATACAAAAATCAGTTGCATTTCTATACACTAAGAACAAAGTAGCAGAAAGAAAGATTAAGAATACAATCCCATTTACAACTACAACAAAAAGAATAAAATAACTAGGAATAAACCGACCCAAAGAGGTAAAAGATCTGTACACTGAAAACTGTAAAACATTGTTGAAAGAAATTGAAGAAGAAATAAAGAAATGGAAAGATATCCCATGCTCTTGTGTTGGAAGAATTAACATAGTTTAAATGTCCATACTTCCTAAAGCAATCAATAGATTCAATGCAATCCCTATCAAAGTTCCAACAACATTTTTCACAGAAACAGAACAAAGAATCCTAAAATTTATATGGAACAACAAAAGACCCTGAATAGCCAAAGGAATCCTGAGAAAAAAGAACAAAGCTGGAGGTACCACACTCCCTGATTTCAAAATATACTACAAAGCTATAGTAACCAAGACAGCATAGTACTGGCACAAAAACAGACACACAGATCAATGGTACAGAATCAAGAGCCCAGAAATCAATGCACACTAATTTTCGACAAAGGAGCCAAGAACATACAATGGAGAAGAGAAAGTCTCTTCAATAAACGGTGTTGGGAAAACTGGACAGCCACATGCAAAAGAATGAAGGTAGACCATTATCCTACACCATACACAAAAATTAACTCAAAATGGATTAAAGACTTAAATGTAAGACCTGAAACCATTAAACTTCTAGAAGAAAACACAGGCAGTACGCTCTTTGACATCTGTCTTTAGCAGCATATTTTTAAGTACCATGTTTCACTGGGCAAGGGAAACAACAGAAAAAATAAACAAATGGGACTACATCAAACTAAAAAGCTTCTACACAGCAAAGGAAACCATCAACAAAATGAAAAGGCAACCTAACAATTGGGAGAAGATATTTGCAAAGCATACATCTGATAAGGGGTTAATATCCAAAATATATTAAGAACTCACACATCTCAACAACAAAAAACCTAACAACCCCACTAAAAAATGGGCAGAAGATCCGAACCGACATTTCTCAAAAGAAGACATATAGATGACCAACAGGCACATGAAAAGATGTTCAACATCATTAACTATCAGGGAAATGCAAATCAAAACTACAATGAGATATTACTTCACTCCCATCAGAATGGCTATAATACACAAGACAGGAAACAAGTGTTGGAGAGGATGTGGAGAGAAGGGAACTCTCATAAACTGCTGGTGGGAGTGGAAACTGGTATAGCCACTATTGAAAAGAGTATGGAGATTCCTCAAAAAAGTAAGAATAGAACTACCATACGATCCAGCTATTCCACTGCTGGGTATTTATGCAAAGAACATGAAAACACTAATGCGTAAAAATATATGCACCCCTATGTTCTTTGCAGCATTATTCACAATAGCCAAGACTTGGAAGCAACTTAGGTGCCTATCAAAGGACGAATAGATAAAGAAGATTTGGTAGATATACACAATGGAATATTACTCAGCCACAGAAAAGAAGGAAATCTGTCCATTTGTGACAACATGTTGGACCCTGAGGGTATTACTAAATGAAATAAGTCAGAGGGAGAAAGTCACATACTATATTTTCTCACTCATAAGCAGAAGATAAAAACAACAGACAATCTCAAAGAGACAGAGATTGGATGTGTGGTTCCCAGAGGGGAAGGGTGGAGGGAGGAGGATGAAAGGGGTGATTAGGCATATGTGTGTGGTGATGGATTGTCATTAGTCTTTGGGTGGTGAGCATGATGTAATCTACACAGAAATCAAAATATAATGATGTATACCTGAAATTTATATGTTATAAACGAATGTTGCCACAATAAAAAATCATTAATTAATTTAAAAATAGAACCAATAGGCCGAATCACAGGCACACAAGCTAAATAAATGGTGGTTGTTTTAAACCACCAAGTTTTGTAGTCCTGTGTTACACAGCGTAGGTTAATCGACACAGAATATTTCTCCAGCTATAAAAAGGTTCTTTCATTAAACTGTATTCTCTGCCTTTCATTGTCTTATTCTTTTACATTAATCAGATGTTGATTCTACTGACTCTATTCCCTATTCCCCTTAACTGTTTTATTTCCCATTTTCTTATCTTTCTGTTTTAAGAGTTGGGAGATAACCTGCAGTTTAACTTGAAGATGAAAACGAGCCTAAGCTTCAACAATGCCCTTTCTGCCTACCAGTTGGCCAAATAAATTTTTAATTCGGTAATCATATTTTTAATATCCTGGAAATTTTTGCTTATTTTTCATAATAGCCTGTTATAGCTATAATATCCTGTCAAATTCTGGTGAGGGTACGAATTAGAGTTCTTTTTAAAGTCTCTTGTTTTCCCTAATTATAACTATGTCTTCTGGTATCATTACTCCTTTTGTTCATCAAAATACAGTTTTTCCTTAAATATCTAATGATCCTTGATTGTAAGTTTATTTTTCTAAATGAAAAATGATGTCAGTTAATACACATAGCTCACACTGTTTCATCCACACTGTGAAATACGTTATCCCAAAAGCTGTCTCCATGGAATGAAAGAGATGTCAACAGTCAGAATGTTCTGTAGGCTTCATGAGCAGAAAAGAAGGCAGATAAGCTGGTGACTCCACAACTGCCAAATAAGAGATCTTTTATTTTACATGTGAAATGCTTTATGAATTTCACTACTGAACATCTTTTCTACTTTCCAATGTTCAATGTAGCATTTCACTGTAAAACATAATCTGTTTCATTATTTTAATGCTACCATAGGACAATAAAGAATTAGGATAGTGTATTTAGTCTGCTGACTTAAACCAGACGCACAATAATTAGCTTCACCCTCGACCTCTTTTTAGGTTCTTGTATGCTAGCATATTGAGGTCACAAATGCTTGATGCTGAGAATAGAATTAAGGGAATTTTATTTTTGAGAGAATACATTTTAAGAATGATTTATGTGAGGAATAATTTACTCGTAAAGAATAATTCAAGTTTCTAATACAGAGATTTTTATAAGAAAAAATTTGCTTTTCTCTTAAATTCAAAAGTATATATATTATGACACTTTCCAAAGGATGTCTGAAGCCAGCAATTATATAGATGAATGGCTTACTATTTGCAAACATTGCTGCACTAAACACCCTAGAATTTAAAGTTCATTTAAGCTTTCTCACACTACATAATATTTCTTTTTTATGTTTCCAAACTTATGAAAGCAACATTAGCTCAAAAGAAAAGCAGCATATTAAAATAAGGTCCTTTTCCAATGGGAGCAGAGATAAATCATTTCCCAAGGAGAGTTCATCAAGGCTAGAGATTGGCAGAATAGTAGCCCTCACCTGCAAAGATCAAGCTAATCGAAAAACACACCCACTCTCCTGCTTCCTTTGATGTATTAATATTTTCATTTGTCTTAAATCTCAAGGTTGGTGTTTCAAGGTTGGTGTCTAACAGGTTATAGTGATCAAAAGAACTGTCTTATACAAAAATGTTTATCTAGTAAGGCTCATGCTATCTTTATTTAAAAACAGTGATTTAAAAAATTTTGGCAGAAGAACCTAATTTTCAAACAAAAACTTACAGGAGCCCACAGATACAACATATCAAAGAAAGAAAGTGGAATTGTTTTGCTTACGGAGGTTGGGGTTGGGGATAGAAAGCCTCATAATGTAGCGTCCTGGTCTGGAGACACAGAAAAGACACCTTTTTCCTCAAAGGAGACTGAAATTCACTCTTCTGTTTCATGAAGGGGAAAAGGAATCGTACACATTTTAAAAATTAAATAAAAATAAAATTAATATAGATATATTTTTCATAAATGCCTAATGGTAATAATTAAACAAAATATTTCAGCAACTCATTTGTTAAACATCTTTATGTAACCAGATGGCACAGGCACTTTGGGAGCTGCAAGTGACATCTAACGTGCAGTTCCTACTCTCTTGGAGGTCACATATAAATCAGATATGAAGCTGAAGCCATGCTGCGTGGTGCTTAATTCCATAGCAGACCAACACAGACTGGAGTATCTAAGCAGGTCAAGGGTGGAGAAAAAGGAAAGCCGTTCTTCAACTGCATCTTTGAAGATCATTGGCATTCAGAAAAACCAAAGGAAGAAGACAGGTGACACAGTGGTGGAAATCATGGGCCGACTTGAGTGAAGAGGACACATCAGGAACATGATGAGAAGAGGGCACATGTGTAATGAAGTGAAAATGGTGTGTATATACACACACACATGCATATATATATATATATACACACACATATATATCTTGTTTACTCTATAAGTTAAAAAACTCTGAAAATTACTATACATTTCACAGCGTCTTCCAAAAAAGTTACGACTTCTATATCCCCAAGAAGAAGATACGTGACAATTCCCTTTTTTTTTACAGATGGAAATAGAAAGGAAAGACAGAGATTGGGAAATTTACTCCAGTTGCTTCCACAGTATCAACTTGTACGAAAGACTTCAGCTTGTCTTCTCTAACAGATAAAGTAGATCACAGCTCAGGCAGACCTTGAACTACACTGGTTTGACATATCTTGACTAATGAATGACTCATTTACAACTGAGTAGGTGCTAGAAAAAATCCCCACTCATGCTGCCAAAAATAAATAAATAAATAAGTGTTACTTGAGACCAAAAGCAGACCGCAGGACCTGTTTTTCCCACAAAATGGTAATGAGGTATGCTGAAATCATTGATGAGTGAGATATTTTTACATTGCAGGTTAAACCGGTTTTTGCATGCTGGCTGAGGAAGTTACCATTTTCATGTTTTGTTTTGTTTTGTTTGTTAAAGGAAAAACAAGTGGGAGGTTTTAAACAAAACAATTGCAACCATACTTTTGTAATGCTACGGTTTGAAAGGTGGAGACTGACAACACTATATTTGCCAAATACAAGACCTCTCACACATAGCATGATTTTTTTGCCTCCAAAAAATTTTTCCCCTCAAAGTAACTCACTGTGCCTTTGAGAACAATTCTCAAACTGGTCATAGAAAAAGAACTTTTGCTTATAAATTTCTACTCATTACTTCATAGATGAAAGAATCTAAACTAGAACACTCTATAGATGTTCTAAAAAATTAACTTTAGCATTGGATGATTACAATATAGTACTTTCACATGTCTTTGACTGCATTATAGTGTAGAAAGCATTCATTTTAAAATAAAAAATTGTAGTAACTAGCCATTCAAATTTTGAACAAGTCAAAAAAGCTTCAAATATCTAATAATTACCAATAGTTTTAAATGTGCTATGTCCTAGGGGGCAGTCAGCTTTAGAATAAATAAGGCAAAGTGTCTGCTCTATGGAACTCACAACACAGTAGGGGGACTGAGGCATAAACACATAATTACATGACTAAGGAGAGATTTACAGAAAGTGCTGTGAGAACTTCAAGGAGGAAGTAAGTATGGCTTAAAGATGAAGGAAGATTTCTAGGAATTGATATTTGAGCTCTGTTTTGAAGGATGCATAGAAATGCGTCAGATGAAGAAGAAACTTCTTTATAAAGAGTCTAGCATGTGCAATGGCACAGAGATGAAAAAGCAAAGCATACTGAGGAAATAGGTTGTAGCTGCTGCATCCAGAATATAGAGTACTCAATAAATTGGAATGAGTTTTAGTAGATTATTTATTCAACAAATATTTGGTTTCAAATAAATGTTTGTCACAGGAAATTGTCTTGGATAAAAATGATGTCCTGGGATTGTGAAGAGCTCTCTCCTACATACTAAGTATTTTGGAACTTATTTCATAGATAACAAGGAGTTCTCAAGCAGGGAAGTGATGATCAATTTCTTTTTCTTTATTTAAGTAAGGCAACTGGAGTTGGAGGGTAAAGGAGACTGGTGGCCAAGAGATTAGTTAACAAGCAACTGTAATGATTGAGGTAAGAGATGGTGGAGGGTGAAAACAGGGCCGTTAGGCAAAGTAACTGGAGAGGAATAGACAGATCTAAAAGAATTCTCTCCAACCACAACAAGGTAATGAAATAAATATGCAAAGAGAGACAATAATCAGCAACAACTCCAAGAGTTAGAAACTTACAGAATTTTGAGGGCAGGTTAACTTTTAGATAACTGAGGGGCAAGTAGAGTTGATCAGTGGGCAGTTTCAAATAATGAGATCAGGATAGGAGAGACTTTAGAGTCATCATTGGACAGATGGCAGTTGAAGTCAGTTCAAGAGTCTAAGATACCACCCTATGGTATATCCCCATCAAAAAAGAAAATCAAGGTACCTGAGAAGGCAGGATCAGAGATATAAGACAAGTCAATAGAGAATGATTAGGCACATGTATGTGGTGATAGATTGTAATTAGTCTGGGTGGTGAACATGATGTAATCTACATAGAAATCAAAATATAATGATGTACATCCTAAATTTATATAATGTTATAAACCAATGTTACCACAGTAAAAAAATAAAATTACAACGACAAATATTTTTTTAAATCATTAAAAAAATAGAGAATGAGACTTTAGAAATTAAAGGACATGGGCTTTAGGGAGTAGGACATAATGTCTTAAGGTGGACAGAATCAAATATATGAGGACTACAAAAGTCCTTGGCTATAGCAATAAGAAAGTCATTGGTAAGGAAAATTTGACAGTTAAGTGGAATTCAGATTATCATGTAATCAGTAATGAATGGGAAGTAAGCCACAGAACAAAGGTCCTTCTTTCTGAAAGTTTTGGTGACAAAGACACAAAGGAAATAAAGACAGTTGCTTGAGGGCAAAGTAGAGTTGAAAATTAAGATAGAAGGACCTGCAATATAACTGTATAAACTACAGTGAAGGAAAATCTGAAGATGAACATCTTCAAGATATCAAAGAGAGAAGCCATAATTGTGAACCAAAACGAGACAGAAATAACCTTGGAGATAGATGAAGGAGGGAAACCATTCTTTTTTGAGCATTCAGTGTGTGTCAGATGTTTTACTGTACACTTTCTTGTGCATGTCCTTAATTAGCCAAACACTACTTATAGGATATTGGTATCCCTAATTTGCAGTTAAGAAATAATGGAATAAAGAGGTTTATTAAAGATGGAATATCTCAGAAGTGATGATCTCTCTACGTGAAATAGGGGACAACGGCATCTGTTCCAACAGCATTAGGAATCAGGTTGTAGAAATGGTACAGCTCCTGTATTGAAGGAAGAAAGCGATTCCTGGCAAATAAAACAATAAAGAAATAATCAGATGACAGTAATTACTGTATAGTGACAAAAAATCTGGAATTATTTAATTTTTTCAAGCACTAGCTCAAGAATTAGCATCTCCTTATATATAAGGTCTAATGGATGCTTTAATGAACAATGGCCTTAGTTTGGCAAAAGAGACAACAATAGGGTTCAAACCAATGTTACATCAATCCTCTAGAAAGTTTAATCTTAACTGGGTAAAAGCATTTCTATAAGGCAGTTGTACTAAAATAACATCTCATGTACTATTTCACGACTATTTTACTTTGTAAAAACGCCATGCTGGGAATCCTTATCAAATGACTAATTTACAACTAAATATTTCAGCATTAATCTGGATGAACGTCCATAATCAATGGAAAAAGAATAATCTGACATTTCACAGGTTTCCAACTGCCTTGCTGCGTCCTTTATTTGCAGATTAAAATATGGTCTAAAATAACTCCAAAGTGTTACATTTTAGTTGATCATAGAATGAATTGAATAAAAGTTTTAACACTGAGTTAATTAAGGAAAGCTCAATTTTATAACTTTTTTTTTTTGGTGTGGAACAATAAGGAATACATAATGCTTGACCATATGGTCTCCTCGTCCTTTTGCTAATTACCTACAAATAACTGCACAAGTTTTACAGCTGCTACTTATTATTAACTGTACTATGTTTCCCCAAAGATTTATTCCTCTTTTCATACGTTTTCATACGTTTTGGTTTAACCATTGTCAAAGAACATCCATATTTTTAATAGCATCTATTACAGAGGATTGAATATACAACATGACATATACATATTTAAGGAAATGATGCCTTACATTTAAATTAATGCTAATTATTTGATAAAAGTTTCAGCAGACCAAAATACCACCATAGCTTTATTTAGTCAACATTTAAAAATTCTTCATTAAAGTCTGGCAGCCTGGAGCACAAAATGTGGCAGGCAGGCATTAAAATGTTGTAATAACAGTTTCTGATATAGAAAGCAATTAGCTCTTTTAAAAATGATCCATTTTACATAAGCCATATCTAATTTGGGACATCTGCTTTAAACAATGTTAGAACTAAATTTGAATTTTGTCACGTAATAAATCTAGGATCATCATTAATTTTTTAAAGTGCAGTTGGATAGCATGGCAAAGCAAATGATATGAAATTAAAACTGAAATATTTAAATCCTGATACAACATTTGCTTCTATCCCTCCCAGAAAATTTTATATATTATACCCTTTATCCAATTAGATAAACTATCCAACCCCACCGTAGATTCCAACAGGGCCAGGATTATAACTGACCCATCATATGCATCAACCATCCACAATGGTCTGCACAAGTAGGTGCTGGAAGTATTTGTTGAAACACAAGATCCATACCTCTCAACTCCGAGTGAACACATTAATTTGTTATCACATTAGTCATATAGTAATAGTATATAAAAAGCAAAAAAATTACTGAATATATCAAATAATTCATTGGTATCCGAAAGGCCCTTTTAACAACGCTAAGTTCTTCCCTAAGCTTTATATGTCCCACCAAGCTAACAGGTTTCCATCTTATTAATACTGCAGAGATCTTTAGAAAAGCTAATATCAATTACTTTGATTTCCCAGCTGCCCAAACTGCTAATGGAACTTAGTAATTAAAGTTCTTTTAAAACAGTCCCAAATCTGAGCATCTTCCCCATTAGCCCGATAAGAAGCTGCCATCAACATTAACATCAATCGTTGACAATGTAACATACATTTGACATGGCAGAGGTGATCATTATCTAAAATCCTTTTCCTAAAAAGAGACTTCTATTCAGGGAAGAACATGTAATGGGGAATTAAGATACTTCCATTTCCAATAACTGATTCTACCATGAATCTTGTATAAAGCACTTACATGCAGAGGCAAAGATCTCTTTATTTGTAATATTCCCACTCCCTTTCATAGTAGATGACCTTGAATTTTGCCAGCAATTTAAAAAGCTACTTTGTTCATTTCTTCCCTTTCATCAAAAGGTATAAATTATCAATACATTGTGCACTGTCTCATATATGTATTTGGAAACAGGTCCCCAAATTGATGATCAGTATCCAGAATAAAACACTTTCTAATCAAAATCACTAACTTGTAAAGCAAAAAATCGATAGGAAGCAAAATGAGTCTAAAGAAGAAAAGAAAACAATTTTATAGAACCACTTATCTACAATTTAAAGGGACTTTGGTCAAATTAACTAGTATAACTAGGAAATTACAGTTATTAGCCCTTAAGCCCTTTTGGTAGAATCCTTGTCTTTTTCCAAAGTTTAATCAAATACGACATGCTATAAGACCTTGCAGCCACTGAGTGATGGCCTGATGAACCTGTTATGGTATCTGAAGGGCACAGCGATCTACCGTGTACAATGTTCCGGAGAAAAATAAAAGATTTAGAGCAGACTCATGTGTGTTAGATTTCAACAAGATATCAGGCCACCTAAGGAATGACTATTCCATTACAGTCCACATGAAGCTGTAAGTCAGATGTACTAAGTAGTCCATAAATTTAATGCCAAAACTACATCCCAACTGTCAACAATCACTTACAGGTAGAGGACTGGCTGTCTTTACTACTTCTGTTATAGTAACCAGCTCTTCCAACAAGAAACTGCAATGTTAACCCTGCAGCCTGCCTGGGGATTCCTTATAAAAAGGATGCTTTAAGAACTGATAATGTAAAACTGCAGTAAGAAAAATAGGTAGATAAGACAGAAGCAAAAGCTGAAACAACAGACAAAAAATACGCCCAAGACAAAAATCCAGTTTGTCATAATAGTATAATAAAAATACAAGAAACTAGTCTAATAAAATAGTGTAGTCTAATATAACAAAAAATAATCAGGCTAACTTCTCCATCGGAAAATATATTTTACAATCATCTTTCTGGAAAACTTATGAGAAACTGAAATTCAAAGGATTTGGTAGGTACAATCCTATGTGAGAAAGATTTTTAGATTAAAATATTAAATAGCATTAACTTTCAATATTTGTCATATTAAATTTAAACTTTATGTGTGTATGAATTTTGAATGTATCTTTAATATCCATTGTTTATTGTCCACTGCTGTTCCTTATGGCACCTATACAACCCAGGTGAGCACCACTATTTCATGGTATAAAATCATCAGGCTAAGCCCATATATAAATTTACCCATCTAGTCCTTAAGAAACTCCTAAGATTACAGTTTCTAGAAAAGTTCAATTGTGTATAAAGACAAATTTATAGAACTTCATACATTTGGCTGATTTTTTACTTGAGAAATCACATGAATGCATGTAGACTTGGAGGTTGCAAACTGCCTGGGTTTTGTACCCATTCACCAAATGTAGGTGTCCAATGAGCCCCATTACTGGTGCCACCAGTCCCACCTCTCTGGAAGCCCTTGGACCCTGAATGTACCTGGGATGGCAGAATGATGTGAAGGAGGGAAGCAGACAGCTTGGGCCAAGATGATAAACTAAACAAGAAATAAAAACGGAAAACTACTTTTCATCATTGCCCCAAATGTCCAAGATATGCGTGGCATATAAACAACGTTTAACTGAACATTAATAACTTCCAAATAATTAGGAGTGGAAAATGTTAAAGGAGAAACTAGACAGTTACAGAGAAAACCAAGAGCATGAAGAAACCACTACATGGCATAGTAGCAAGAGAACTAACCAGCATTCACAAAAGAACTCCAATGGTGATTATATTGCCTTAAAATTGTGACTTCCCTGAACCAGGACAAAGTCCCAGAAGAGCTGGCATGCATTTGCATCTCTATGCCTAAGCTCTGGCTATTCCCAAGGTTGGAATGCAAGTGGCACACCCAGGGGACCCAGACCACCATCCCAGGGAAGCCTTCCCTCTGCTATTGCTACAAAGGCCTCGATCACTTCACATTGTGACTGTGCAGTCACTTGTCTCTCTACTCCAGACCCCACAAGTCTCAAAGCAAAGATTTTATGTCTTATTCAGCTCATAACACCAGCAATGGCTGACACAAGGAGAATGATGGACAAATCTTTATTTAATTAAATAAACCCTCCTAGACTTCAATTTCCTCTTCTGTAATAAGGAAGTTTTATGTTCCTTTCAACGTCTATAATTCCATGATTTCATTTTTTAGAAATTCAAACGCTGTACTCTTCCCTCAGCTATTTAAAATATAGTAAGTTTAACTCTTCATTTTGTATATATCAAAGAACAAAGCATCTTTTGTACTTTACCTTGATTTCTCTCTTTCACGCAAGCCAGCCCTGGGTGCTCATAGGAGCGAAGTTTCACACACAACAGTTAATGGAATAGCCTCATGAATATTTTTTATATGTGGGAAATGGACACAGAAATGGGTCTTGAGAAAGGTAGTTGATTACACTCTGAGCCATGTATTCAATTTCCAAAATAAGAGATTTCCTCTGTCTTTAGTCTCTTTCCCCTCTCCCTGTTCCTCTCTCTCTCCCTTCTGCTCCCTCTCTCCCTTTCTTTCTCCTTCCTCTGTCTCTTTCTTGGTGTTTTACCATAAAAATTAGATGTCATGAAAATCAAATCAGTGCAACAAAAGGCTTCACTTTTAAAGTGATCAACATGATTCTAAGTAAAGAAGCACATTCTCAAATGGCTCAAACTTGACTTTGCTTGACTCTGCATGAGATTGTCTGCTACTGACGTCCTTTTTTACATTACATTTCCAATATTCTCTAAGAGTAGAGCTTTGTAACATTACCTCACCTTGCTACTAAAGTTTTCTTATTTTATTTAATTGATACTCTTAATTTTCATCACTCTTCTAAGACATTGTTTATTTCCTAATTTGGTTGACATTCAGATTTTTCAACTGTCATTATGATTTAAGAGTTTGCTGAATCTCAATGGTAATTATATAAAAAACTGTTCCAAGGAAAACAACTTCGTGATGCTTAATAGTCTCTGATGATGCCACTAATTATTTTTCACAGGCAGATCTGTTACTTAGCACATGTGAATACCTCTTTAGGTTCTGGACATTGGGAACATGGTCTATCTTTTGTACAGTGCAGCTAAGCTAAAATCTGGGAAACATGACCCACTCTTTCTAACACTACCAATATCAATTCTTTTTGTTTATTCAGTTAGTAGTAATATTAGCTCTAAAGTATAACGGCATCAGGCATGTTTGGAAAAAGCTGGCTCCAAAACCAAAACAACCAACCAGTTACAAAGCATCCTGGGAGCAATGCATACCATAAGAATTGAAATGGTTCTGTTCTCTTGAGTGCTGTGATTAAAAAGTAGCAGGAATTAAAATAAAAATTAATTCTTTGACGCTTGCCAAATCTCAGTCACAGCTATATATGATTTAAATATTAACATAATTTGCACAAAAAAGTTGACAAGAAATTGCTCTAATTTTCATACACTCCTAATTCTATCATTGGACAATACATTATTTCCCGCTGAGGAAACACTAGAAAAAATATATCTCACTGACATAAATTTATTCTACAAGCCTGATATGAAATAAATACTCAACACAAATAGATAAGAAAAGCCCCAAACGTTTAGCTAAAAATGGCCTTGAAATTCTTGAGCCATCGCCACCTACTGTGGAGCAGTGCTGGAAACAAACCAACTAACAAACATCTAGCTGTGTTTCTAACCTTTGTACTTTACCAATGCGGAAACTTTGTACAAAGAGAGGAAAGAAATTACTAAAAGTAGCATGCCTTGTTAATGGCATCTTAAGGGAATTTATTAAGTGAACTTCATGCAAATCTTAATGGTTCACAGTGCTGGTCTTGTTTTCCAGATTTTAACATTACCAGTCCAGAGACCGTGACTTGTAAGAACAGTGACATAGAATGGATATACTGTAAAAGAGAAATGAAGAAAGAATACATGAAAAAGCAAAATAAAGTTAGAGACATTCATGGTTAGATTGAGATTCTGGGGGGTTGAACTTGCAAACACACACATACATGCACATACGCTCAAACTGATAGACAAGCATTCCTCATAATTCTAAATAATAAGAAGAGATTAAAGTTTAGTGTAAGAACCCTGCTAAGCAAAGCCAACAGGAGGGAGAGCAGGACTCACAGGTTTCAGTCAGGACAGGACCAGTTCTTGGGCTTCACCTTCACTTTGCCTTAGTTTGAGTCCCACAGAAATTCATTTAATCCACACAGAATTTCCAGCTTGAAATCAGGAAGAAATAAAAACCATGACCTCATATTTGACTTTTGTATTCTCTTCTTCCCTAATAACTCTGCCTACTATAAATGAAATTAAAGAATGAAAGAGTACCTTAATTAAAATAAAAATTTTACCAACTCCTTATAAATCTGGGTGATTTGTTAGGTTAACGAGAAACTTGTTTTTCACAATTTAGTTTCAGAACTTCTTTAAAAGCCACTCATTTAAATCACTTATTCTTAAATTTACTTCATTAATATTGATTTTCATGCATTCATTTCTAACTAGGGTTGAATAATTAAAGAAATGCAATAATTTTTCTGCACAAAACCATGGCTCTTCAATTCAATGGATGGAAAGACAGAAGCTGCTAGAAGAGACCATCTCTAAGACCCCTCATCCTGAGTCCTACAATATAATCAGGGAAGATGGTTTAGTCATAGATTCCTACAGAGTTTCTTTCACAGCTTCATTCATGATCAGTTTAAAAAAGAAATACTGAAATGTAAGGTTCCTTCTCGACTTGTAATTTTTTCTAATAGACATTGTATTCCTCTATATACAGAGTTCTACACACTTTCTTTTCCTTCATGCCTAACTATACAAATAAGACAGTATTATCCCAAAATGGTTGTTGCTATTCTCCAACTCTTTGAGGCACGGAATGAATGATGATAAGCTTCCAAAGCAGCTCCTTTGTAATGAGTTGATATAGAACAAGCATAGACAGGCTAAGAAAAAAAGATTATTTTAGGCCAATTGAAGAAAAATTCTTCATATTAAGAAAACAAGAAAGGAGATACATTGCCTATGTCCATTTATACCATTATACAACTGACCTGAAATCAGTTAAGAGCAAAATTGGTGAATGACTATTCTGACTTGAAACCCCTGGTGACAGAAGCCTACATTTATAATACAAGAACACAAAAGATTTGCCAAATTATCAAATTCTAATTCTCTAACTTTTTATATCTACCTTCCTCCCATCCACCCATCCCATTACTTTTTCCCATGTCTGGAGCAATGGCCTCCAGTCTAGTTTCCCTCTTGTCAAGTCCTTTTACACACTGATATCAGTTAAATCTTTGTGAAACCTTAGGCCGGCCATTCTCCCAATAAAACCTTTCACTGTGCCCCTAACTCTGCACCTGCTCCCTATCCCACCTTGCAGGTATCTGTCCATACCTCTGTGATTCTGGTCACTGTACTGGGTCAAATTTGCCTGTCTTCCCCTACATCTTGTTAGTTCACACTGCTATAAACGTTCTTAATGAAACAAAGATCTGTTTGGGATTAAACATTTCCAAAATGGGGTATTTGATTTTCTCCTGTCACCTCATGCTTGTCCCCAACCTGTTTATTCCTTAGGATCCTCCACCTGGGTAAATGGCATCGTCATTCCCCCATTGCTCAGCCCTGTTAAAGTGCAATTTTCAAAAAGGTAAAAATCACGACTTGTATGTAAATGTAAAACAGACATGTCAAAGATGTTATACATTCAGTAATTCAGGAGGAAACCAGTAAGAAGTTAAAATCAGGACTTGAAGAGCTCGGTGTTTAAAGGTAATTTTAAAAAAGAGGGTCAGGGTAAGATTGCTGGGGGAGATACAAAATGGGTTAATGTCCAGCTGGGCAATAAGCTCTAATTTTTTAAATCACCTTTTCTATCATGTAGAATTTATCTGCATCTCTACCAGACAAAAATCTGTAAGTTAACCTCTTCCCCTAAAGTTATACAATAGTTCAGAAAATAAAAAATAAAAGGTAAGAGCCTGTATTGAACTGAGTAAACACCCAGTCATCTCTGTCCATTTCTATGTTTCAGAAAGTTTTTCTGATATTCCCGCACTTGATTATAAATAATTCCCCGGAGATTATTCTTTAAACAGAAAGGCTAGTCTCATTAGTTTTGGCCTAATTATGCAATGCTATAAAGATCCTAATTAAACACACAGGCCTTCCTGAGTTTGCTCTGCAAATCTAGGGACTTACAGTGGTGAGTAACTATGAAGGACTAAGAATTAAAAGAGTCCAGATCTTGGAGTTTTAAATCCTCAATTATTTTCTTATCCTGAGTCTAGGATAAGACTTTCTTTCTCCAGCAGATTCCACCTTCAGTACCTATATATTTGGGCAAGTTCCTCTCTTCTTAGGGCTCCAAAATTTTCTCAGGTCTCTGACCATACCGCTTGTGAGGCTGGCGCCCTGTAAGCCAGGTCCCAAGCCAGGGTTCTTGGGAGGACTTTGTAGGCACTGAACCCTCATTAGTCTTATGTATAGGCTTCCCAGGAAGTACTTGCTCGCTAGGAGTGGGCTTTTCATACCTGATTCAATGAGAATCACTCTCATATGTAATACTGGTTGCATAGTTGATTTTTCCAATTATATTCTAGTAAAAAGAGGGCAAGATTCTTATTGAATCTATCAAAATAACTTTATTGCCAAGCAAAGTAATGAATTTCCATAAAATAATTGTTTCCAAATTCTAAGGGATGAGCGAGAATCAGATACCATTAAAAATGTTTCATTTCAGTTTACCAAAGCAAAGTCTACTAAACAGAGACTTAGAGATAGCTCAAGAAAGAGAAAGGTCTTCCTCGTATAACTACAAAGAACAGAACATTCAAATAGTACTGCAATATCCAAACAAGTAAGTACTGCAATATCCAAACAAGTAAGTACTGCAATATCCAAACAAGTAACCACAATTGAATTTCCCTCATCAGATCCTTCAGTGCTTAGTAGTTGAGTCTTGTTTCATTGGAGACTGCTTTCATAAAACATGTCTGCTGCTGGACTGAAGAAAGACCTGGAAATCCTGACTCAGTCCTTGGTGTGGTCTGCAACTTGTCTACGAGGTGCCCACCTGGAAGCCTGTACTCATCCAGTCACTGAAGTGGCAATAGTTCAGATGCTGGTACGTCCTTTACACAGGTCCTGAAACTCTTCTTTGTTGAACATACAAATTCCAGCCTGTACCTTATAGAGGAACCATCAGGCAAGCACTGGAGAGAACTATTCTTTTGAAAATGAGACTCACGACTGTGGTTAACTTATTACAGTAACCAATAACCTCACAATGGACAAGAGAACAATTCTCTCTTGGGATAGAAAACATGACTATTTCCGAAACGTTTCCCCACAAAGTAAAAACATACCAGGGACAGCAAAGGCACTGCCAAATTTCAGAGCCTTTTCAAAATGTATACAATCGATAAAATACGTATATAAACAAACAACATTTTGCTTACACAAACTTAACCTATTCAAGGTTGAACATCTTTTCTGATTTGACATTTTTCCCCATGCAGCTCTTAAAATAGTTTGAGCTAATTAAGAAACATAGGACCCACCAAACAAACCTAATTATTTCTATTATTGTTCTATTTATACAACGGTAACTTACACCTGATAACTTCAGGTGTAAAAGACATCCTGAAAACAAATCTTTTTTCTAAATTTAGGATCATATCTAGAGAAGGCAAAATCAAAAGAGTTGCAAGAGGAGATTTGCTCACTTAATTAGGATAGGATCATGGGAGCATGAGAAACAACACTTGCTACTTATTTAATCAAAATGGCAAACAGAAGGCACACAAGCACAGTCATGCGTCGGTCAAGGATGAGGAGACATTCTGAGAAATGCCTTGTCGGGTGATTTTGTCACTGTGTAAACATCACCAAGTGTACTTACACAAATTTAGATGGTACAGCCTACCACATACCTAGGCTGCACTGTACTAATCTTATGGGACCGCCATCATATATGTGGTCAGTTGTTGATCGAAATGTTGTTACGCAGCATGTGACTGTATAAGAAACATTTGACTCTTCACAAGTGAGGAACGGTTGTCCGCTAATTTTTGTTTGTTTGTTTGCATTTGTTGTTTTATTTTGTTTTTTTAAATAATCAAGGACAAGACAAAGTCAACACAAAGCTGAGAAATTTACTCTTTTGAGGTAACAGAATCCCTGACACTTGGACAGATTACTCAGCAGGTAAAGAATACCCTTTTACCAGCCTTTGTTAACTTGAAGCCAGTTTACCGTTTTAACAGAGGGGGGTCTTTTTCTAGTTTGGTATTGATGTAATGTTTGGCAGTAAAGACTTCATGAACTCCCTTTATTTCTTTAAATTGTCTCATGAATAATCCTATCAAAACTGAGCAAACTTTACTAAAAATTTAATACATTTCATTATTTCTTGTCAGATTCAGGTGTTATAAAACACGGCAAATAAAATTCACTTCCCTCAAATGTTCTACAACTTGCTATACACAGTCTGTCCTTCACCATTGCCTTCCCACACTGGCACTAACTAGTACTTTACTTTAGGACAAAACTAGTCTTATTTTTTTCTTGAAAAATCAAAGCACTTACACAGTTGTGTTTCTCTGTCAATATTGCTCCTAATGGGAACATTAGTTATGACTTTTAACAAATGTAATAACTTCTACCTCACTGGGTGGTAGATGATAGAGAACTGCCATACATAGCATTTTGTCAGGCCAGCAAAGTTCATCAATACATATTACACAATTTTCTATCGCCATGCTCATCTCTTTTATATCCTCCTAAAGTGGCAAAAGATTGATGTGATCCATTGAAATAAGAAGCAAAAAATTTAAAAATAGGCTCAGTATTAACTGTTTTAGTATTCTGTCTCACTTGGAAATTATTCATTTATCCAAAATATTATTTATTCATTAATTCAATTTCATATTAATCCAAGTTTTGGAGTTACCTTAGGTCTTGAAATTATGTTTAAGCTGACATTCTATAAAACATAATTATTATTATGAAATCATTCTTAAAATTATGATTAAATATATTTAAAATATTTCATGATCTCAAACATTATGTTGGAGTAATGTTAACTTACTTGATTAGTAAACCAATATAAGAAGTTTAGAAAATTCAGATTAACTAGTCATTTCACAAGAAAAATCTAAATCTTACAAAATTACAATATATGATTATATTATACTGAAAACACTGAGAAAAGTCATATAACTTTTTTTAAAAGAAAAATTATTAAACAATCTAATGTGTTCAAAGATTCACCTTAATTATGTGAACTTTAGGTCTTGAATATTTCTCATTTCTGTAACATGGCGATTTTAAGTCAGGCACAGTATTAGAAGCTCAGTTTTCATATATTTGTGAATTTGAGGAATATTGGATGTATATGAGTGTTTATTTGGCTTTATAAACCCATTAGGAAAAGCGTCTTTAAAATCCATAAGAATCTAAGGTGCCAAGACCTGAAAGGGGTAGGAAAAATATGTTACACAAACACAACGACATGCCAAGGTTTTCCTGAATTACAGAGAGACACACAGATACTTGGAAACCTTATTCAGTTCTACAGCCTCAGACACAAGTCAAAAGTGAACTAGAAACACAAAAACCCACCAGTGCAGATCTCAAAGACTTTCTCTCCTTTCCAGTGGGGATAAAATATTTTTTAATTGATTTGAGCTCACAGAAAAAAAACCCAAAAAGACTAAAACTTGAATTCTCTATCACCTCTCACACAACAGAAGATAGATCAGGGCATAAATTTAAAATCTCAATCATCACTGCCATCAATTAGCTTGTTTGTGACAAGATTGACATGCACTTCATTTCTATATCCCTTCTAGAACCTCTGGGTGAGTTTCTCACATGAAATAGGCAGCCAAAATATTTGCTTAATTAATTGCAAGACATAGGATAACTGAAGAATATAGGACATAGTGGACTGTGAAAGGACATAGATTCTAAAAGTTTTACGTTTTCCTGTCTATTTTATCTGCTAAGACTCAAATACTGATGCACTGGGTCTATAACTTATCAGAAATAAAAGCTGACATAGGCATAAAGTTAAAGCATACCAGGGGAATAAGAACAAATATATCCTTCAGTTTGTCTAACTATTTAAAATGAGCTGTCAAATTTTAAATTTACCTAGAAATGAGACCACTTGCAGACACATTTCAGCAGGAAAGCAAAAAGAAATGAAAAGAAACCACACATACTTTCCGTTAATGGGCTGTTCCTGTTGAAGAGGTTGGGGCATCCCGAGACCTCTATCCAGTCTTCGTAAGTCTATCTCCGAGTACTAATCAATCCAAGTACTAATCAAACAAAGCTAGTCCTTGTAAGACTTTATAGAAAATAATAGTGATTTTAAGTTTATTTTTAGTCTATGAATATAGTGGATTTCACGACTATGTAGTGTATTTTTGAGCATTTTCAAAGCAAAGGTTTTATCCAGAAATTTCCTAAAGTTTTTATGCTTTCTGAAGTATACTACATTTTTGATTGAATAATTTAGCGCAATTAATACTTATTTTTCTTCATGTGTAGCAATGAATTATTCAACATTTTAATACCCTCTAGGCTTTCATAATTTTCCAAATCGTAGCCGGCACAGATTGTCTGCAGCAGATTATTAAAGCAAAACCATATACGTGTGTGTGTATGTGTGTGTGTCTATATTTTTCACATTTTACCTTTCTTGGGTACAGTTTCCTGTTTTACTTAACAGCATAGATGATAAGGAAAGGATGCTATGTTTGTAAAATATAGGTTTTTACCCTAAAACTACTAGCTAGACTTTACTGAATGACCATATACTCCCAGTAAGCTTCACATTCATAAAAAGACCATAGAAGACAAATAACTAGTAAATTTTTAACAGAAAATATTAAACAAAAACACAGTTTTTTATGTAACTGCAGCCAAAAGTTGACATTGAAAATGACATTCTAGACTCATAAATTAGATTCAATCCTATTTTTAAAAAAACAAAAATACTAGCACTGAGAACTAAAATAACAGAAGGTTTTAAACAAGAAGTTGAGTTCTTCTAATCGTCCTTTAAACAATTCAACCATAAGTATCTCTAACAGGCTTATGGTCTCACTACTTCTGATAATAACAACATAGAAAGATATGCACATTGCTTCCTTATCATCACCCTCCAGTCTTGACTTTTAAGTACAGCCATTTGTAAGGTTTCCACTGAGTCAGGATATGATAACCACATAATTTATTGTCCAAACCAAAACACTACTTAGGATAATCAAAGGTGCTACCCATAATTATGCCAGAACAATAGGCCCAACCAGGACTGTCACAGGTAAACTTCCATGTATTTATACTATTAAAAAATGAGATAAGACAAAATGAACAAGACAGTAATAGATCACAGTATCTACTCCTTATGACAATGAATTAAATAAAAGTCTATCACATTTTCAAAATGGAAATGTTGACCCTCTGATATATTTCAATAATAAACAGCACTCAGACAACAGGATTGGTATAGGAAAAGAATATTCACCCTAAAAAGCCACCATAGCAACATCAGCAATAATGTCACAGTGATATAACTGGAGTGACTGAGCCACAGACAGCCTAACTCACATTTTATGGCCTTGTACTTTAGGGCCAAGGCCAAGAAGGAAATTTTCCCAAACGCGCAGCCATCTCTTCTCTCCTTTTCCATCCAGGTTGAATGCTACCAATTTTAGCTGGCAATGAAGACACACTCTAGAGGTAGAGAAGTTGCGTGAAATCATAAAAGGCATCTTATCTCTCACAAATCATGAATGCTTACCTATCTCTCTGGTCGCCAACTCCCTACCTGCCTGTCTTCCACCCACCACCTCCCAGTTATGGCCGTTAAGCCCCGATGCCCCCCTTTCTACAGAGCCTGGTCATGCTATGGAGGGCTCTCACCTGCAGAAGCACACCACCAGTCCAGGCCACACCTGCAGGAGACATCGGGGTCAAAGACTAAAGCGGATTTGCAGGATAGGAATGGATCACATCTTGTCCACAGTACCTGAAGACAGGACGGCCGACCACCATCACTGGAGGCACCATCACTGCCAGCCCTCAATACCTAATCCTTCCCTGGGAGCTTGTATATCTGCAGCAAAGTCTGCATGAAGCCTTTCCCAAAGCCTGAACCTTCCACCAAGAACAGGCTTGACTCCTTTCAGAAGTGTAGACGCTTCCTAAGAAAGACACCAAGACTCCCAGGAAATACAGTGATTCTTCCCCAGTTGGCTTCAGAAAGCCCTATTGGTAAACTTGTGGCTAGCTAAGTCCACTGTCCAAGGCCTACCTGACACCATTTACAAAAATAAATTTCAGATTTAAACATTGTGTATGCGTGTATATGTGTGTAAAAGCAAAACAAAATTGGAAGCAATATGGTACACTATAAGGAGTATGGGTTTTGGAATCTGATAGACCTGGTTGGAGTCCTGGCACTGATGCTATACAGCTGCGTGTTCTTGAAAAACTAACCTAAGCTCTCTAAGGCTTAGAAACAACAATCCTGCAAATTATTTTCAGGATTAATGATATGACACATACAGAGGATTTAGCATAGTTCCTGGAATGTAATAATAGTCAGAATTTATTGAGCAATTTCTGTTAATATTATTGAACATTGTTTCAGTGTATTCAACTTTTCTTTCAATGGCTTGTTTACATAGTGTCTGCCCAACTACACATTCAATCCTACATTCAAATTTTTGTTTTTCATATTATAAGTATTGTCATGTTGAAACTGCCTTCTCATATACCATTTTATTGACTACTATTCCACTGAATACTGTCAGTAATTCTAATTTTATCAGGGTTTGTGGTCCTATCTTTCTAATTATTATGATTCTATGTAGTAAATCAAAAAATATCAAGGAAGGGAGGAGGGCCGGAGGGAGAGAGGAAGTAAAGAAGGAAAGGACTAATCATTGTACTCTCATTCATGGCAAAGGCCGTGAGGGGGGAGTACTCACAACAACGCACAGGACAGAATCTTCAATGGCATAGCTGATTTTTGTGCATCTCCAAGGAAATAGTTGGCTCAGTTATGCATCTGAGTTGTAGCAAATCTCACCTGTCTTACAGAAGACAGCTGAGAGCTACAATGACAAAGAGCTATCACAGCTCTTCTTTTTTATTTTTCTCTTTTACAGCATAAAAAACAGAATCAGAGGGTCTTTAATTATTTCTTTGATACCTAGAATTTTTTGATGGTGTGGTTGTTTAGCTGTATGGGTCAGTAAGTGGAATATTAAGGAAGAAATTGATGGGAAAAAGTGCTCTTCTACAGTAAGCTGTCTTTTGGGAACCAAACTGTGCTGACCAAAAAACCACATTCACATAAAAGGAATAATTAACCAATCAGATATAACCAGGAGATATTTTATATCAATCTTATTTCCATGTGTCTCCTCAAAGTATTCCTCCCAAAACCCCACTCTTGTTATTTCCAGAGTGAGAAAAGACAAAATTACCATTAAAATTACAGGGCAGCTGTTTACAAACTTTCTAAAGCAGATCACAGTTTTCCTAGATCAAATCTCACAAAGATACCAAATATATGAAATAAATAAAAGCTGTTTTTGTTTAAAATAGCATTTACCATTTAAAAAATAAAGTATTATTATAAGAAGTAAAACAAAAATGGCTCATAATTCCACAGTCAACAATAAAAATACACAAATAAAACAAACTTAATTAGGAAATTAAAATAATACAGAAAGGTACAAAATAAAAAGTCAAAGCTTCTTCCTTTGCCTCTCCTCAAGGTTAACATTATTACCAATTTCTTGTCATTCTTTTTAGAATAATTTTTATACATCCATCCAAATATGTACATCATAGGTAGTATTGTGCTAAATAAATTTATAAAATAAATTTCACATTTATTTGTGCTAAAGTAAATCAATGAGAAGGAAGAGTCTGTTTTATGAGCAAAAGCATCTTGATTCAGATGTTATTGAGGCCAATGGGAGACTCAATAAATCTTAACTCATTTTATTTGGTATTTTAATTTGGTTACTTAATATTACTGTGTTCAAACACATGAGGAGATGTACTGTAAACAGATTTTAACAGCCTGCCTTAAAATCTCAAATACAGAAATTTGAGAAGTACTAAGTAAGTTTGGTTTCAAAGTTGAATTACTAATAATACATAGAAGTTGGTTGAGTTCTTTACTCAAGAATATAAGTCAAACAAAAAACACTCAGACCTTTCAGCAAGCATTAAGCTAACATTCCACATTCACTTTTTGCTGTACAACTGAGAAGGCATGCCAGAGGTTGGGAGTCCTCCCAGCTGCTCACCAAGGAAATAGAAAATGTGCTTCTGTGACCAGCATGATCCCAATCTCACAATTTTCAATACTTTCTCTTCCTTTTCTTGCCTCTTTCCTTCCTCATCTGCTTTATCTACCACTACTACTCTGTTGCAAACAATGTGGTACAGAGAAATATTTCAGTTCTAGGCTACATAACACCAACTGAGAGTTCCCAGTGCTAGAGGTTAGAGCCAGCCTTCTACTCTCACAGCACAAAAAAATTGTCTATGGAGCATACTTTGCTGAACTGTAGAAAGTTTCCAAAATATTTCCCTCCTCAACTATTTTCAGAAAATTCACAGCATTTCTGTTGTAAAATGAAGAAGGATCTGAGGATAGGAGTAAAAAGGAAATTAGAGATATAAAATCACACAACTATGTAACTCAAGACTGGAATACCGAATATCACATGTGCCTACTTGACAAGAGAAAGACAGCTTTCTCCTGCAAGCTGCAGACTGCTCTGACTTAAAACTATATTTTCATAATACATATCTCTGTCCTGAGATTTTACATTATGCTAAATGAGATTCCAGTGGTCAATCTGTATTTGCAAGCATGGTAGCATTCTTTCTATATGCAACTTTTTTGAGGAAACTACACTCTTGGTAATCTCATTTTTACTCTTAGATATCATATTGACCATTTTTGAGTAAGCTTCTCTTATTAATAAGCTCTTATCTCTTGGCTTGGTTCACCATGTAGATAGGAGTATGCACAAACAAACATGCAGCCATATTGTGGTCAATTTTATGTGTGAACTTGGCTAGGCTATGGCGCCCAGTTGTTTGATCAAAGGCTCATCTAGATGCTGCTGTGAAAGTTACTTCATAGATGTGATTAACATTTACAATCAGTTGACTTTAAGTCAATTATCCTCCATAATGTGGGTGGGCCTCATTTGATCAGCTGAAAGCCTTAAGAAAAAAAATACCCTGAGATCTCCTGGGGAAGAAGGAAATCTGCTCAAGACTAACATAGAATCCCTGGCTGAGTTTCTAGCCGGCCAGCCTGCCCTACAAATTTCAGGCTTGCCAGGCCCCCAAATCATGTGTGTCAACTCTTTAAAATAAATTTCTTTATATCTATCTATCTATCTATCTATCTATCTATCATCTGTCTCCTATTGGTTCTATTTCTCTGGAAAACACTCTCACACATATCAAACTTCTGCCAGTACAATAATCAATAAATATTTCTTGAGTGTATGTGCCAGGCATGGTTCTTGGTGCTGGTGATAAAACAATAAAACAAAAATCCCTACCTTCATAAAGTTTATATTTTAGTGGTACTAACACGACTATCAAATTTTTAGTTAAGGTGACCATATAATTTATCATATAATCCAGGACACTTTAAGGTTAAACGGGACACAAGTACAATTAGGCAAGGATGGCATGCCCAAGCTATAACTATTCTGGATTAATCAGTATGGTACTGACCACTTTAACCTTTAATGAAACTTACACCCTTCACCCCAAAAGGACTATGCATCTGGTTAATTACAGAAAGCCAAAGGTATATGTAACTGATCAAGGTTGAGGGACAGACCTAGAAGGACCTTAGATTCAGGGAGTTTGGGGTTCAAATTCCAGTTATGCCCTTATCAGTTACAGATTATACAAAGTATTCAACCGGGCAGAGGATCTAAATAGACATTTTTCCAAAGAAGACATACAGATGGCCAACAGGTACATGAAAAGATGCTCTACATCACTAATAATCAGGAAAATGCAAATCAAAACCACAGTGAGATATCATTTCACACCTGTTAGGATGGATATTATGAAAAATAATAAGATAAGTCTTGATAAGGATGTGGAGAAAGGGGAACCCTTGTGCACTGTTGATAACAATATAAATTGGTGCAGCCACTTCAGAAAACAGTGTGGAGGTTCCTCAAAAAAGTTAAAATAGACCCACCATAGATCTACCATAGATCCACAACAGATCTACCATATGATCCAGGAATTCCACTTCTGAGTATTTAACCAAAAAAATAAAAACACTAATTCAAAAAGATATCTGCACTCCATGTTCTTTGCAGAATTACTTACAATAGTCAAGACAGGAAGCAACCTAAATGTCCACTGATGGATGAATGGACAAATAAAATGTGTGTGTATATATACACATATATACACACACACATATATTCATACATATATATAACACACATATATAATAATATTCCATTGTTTGTATATATACGTACATGTATATATATTGTGTTTGTATATACAGATATGGATATATATGTGTATATACAAACACAATAGAATATTGTTCAGCCATTAAAAAGAAAAGGAAATCTTGCCATTTGCAACAGCATGGATGGACCTTGAGGTCATTATGCTAAGTGAAATAAGTCAGACAAAGGAAGACAGATACTGTATGATCTCACTTATATGTAGAGTCTTAAAAAACAAAATAAAAACTAACTCATAGACACAGAGAACAGATTGTTCATTGACAGAGGCAGGAGGCAAAGGGTGGGCAAAATGCGTGAAGGGGGGCAAAAGGTACAAACTTCCAATTATAAAATAAATGTCATGGGATGTAATATACAGTATGGTGACTACAGTCAATACTGTATTGTATCTTTGAAAGTTGCTAAGAGATTAGATCTTAAAAGTTATCACAAGAAAAGAATCTGGAACTATGTGTGGTGATGAACGTTAACTAGATTTATTGTGGGGATCATTTTGCAATATATACAAATATCAAATCACTATATTGTACATCTGAAACTAATATAACGATATATGTCAATTATATCTCAATAAATACTTATGAGTCTTAATCATGACATTTACAAATCTATATATTTATGAGAACTAATGAGATAAAATATGCAAAGTTTATACAACAGGAATTGAGACATGATAGGCATTCAATAAAAGATGTATAAAGATCAATCACTAAGCTGAGCAACAGTGGAGATAAAGTTGTGGGTTGAAAAGTTTTGTTTATGAGTATAAGTCTGTCTATACTACTTGATTCCTTAAGCCATGTGAATGCATTACATTAGTTTTAACATTTTTAATAGAAAAAGAGAAATTTGAACATTCTGCCCTGGAGTGAGGCAATAAAATGCAATAGTAATAACAAAATTACAGCAATACTATAATAATTGTGAGCACAGGCATGCATCACTGACGACATCTGCCATTTATCATCATTAATATTGCTAGAAGTCACTCAGGATTTACCTTTAAACATTTTATATTCATTACACTGAATTCTACCCCATTATATACTGAAGCAGAAGCTGACTTAAAAGCAAATCAGACAATCTTCCAGCCCAGCGGGAAACTGCTGCCATGACACAAAGGCGAAAAGAATATTTTCTCTGAAATATGACCACCTGAGCCATAACAGCTACAGACTATCCCCAATGTTTTTGAAGCTGGTTTGATAACTCTTCACCCATGGCTAAAACCTCAGAGACAATGCCAGTCCATACCCACCAGTTGTCTGCAAAGAATATAAATACCTCTGAGTACAATCTCAAGGGTGAAAAAAATTCTCCTTTGTCCCCAGATAATTTTTTCCACTGGCTTATGACAGCCCAACAGTCTTTCTCCATTCCCTTCGGGTCCTCCTAACAAAGTCAAAAAATCAACAGAAACTATTGTGAAAAGAATATATGAAGTCTGAGAAAGCAGGGAAGAGGTTGCTGACATGTAAGGACAGCTTTCAGGTGTGACAATCATTTCAAGATAGCATAGTCCTAAATGACCCCAAACTGTGTATATTTTCTTTTGTTTGGTGGTGGAGAGAGTGTGATTGGATGGAGGGGTGGAGGAGCTCAAAGGAGAGGAAAGATATGAAACACGTGCCTTTTCTAGAAAGGAAAGACTCTGCGGGACTTTACAGTGCGATATATGAGAGGTCACAAAAAAACTGTCTCCCTCATAGAAAATCCTGTTCTCTACCAAGAGTTAAGAACTTAAATTTCAATCACTTTATAATTTTGCAATGGTTAGCCTTAACTGAGAAGGATAACTGTATTGCTTTTTTGTCCAAATTGCAAAGAGATATACTGTTTCCTTCTGATTATGAATGTAAAGCTTATTATAAACCTACATTCTCTTGCTAAGTTTTTCAGAAAACCGAGAAAGTGAAAATCTCTCAAACAATATTATGACTGACTGTATTTTGATGTTCATGCTCATATGATCACACTCGCTCTCTCTTACACGCACACACCTACTATGTTGACCTGTATAAGTCTGCAAAAAAGAAAAGTTCCCTCCACCATCAAAAATGATTTATCTTTCAGAAAAGGAGTCTCCACATATTCTTGTTTTTCATTTAATCTATCATTTTACTAGATTCTCTCAATTATCACATTCTGAACAAGAAAGCATAGTTTGAAGAAGACACATTAACCTGAAATAACCTCAATACCAAGTTCTTAGGTAATTATTCCTAGTAGTTATGTCTTCATAACTACAAACATTACCTACTATAAATAAGATTTTTAAAGATCACTTTAAAAAAGCTATACCATAAGTATTTACACTGACAAAACCATGAATATATACCTATGAAGAGAAGAAAAAGAACAAGTATCTTAGTGTTAAGTAAATGGATTTAAAAAGCGCTCTAAGTGAAGCAACTTAAGGCAGTGCCTATGCTGACGTATGTGAAGGGTCTGAATAAAACTGTTTCAAGGTAATGGAAAAATATTTGTAAATTAATATCTTATTTTAATAATTGTGATTTTAACTAATAAATTACCATAGTTAGATAGTCGACTATTTTATCTTGATCCTTAAAATTTCATATGCATAACTTAGGCCACAAACTTTTTTTATAATATTTTTATTCAGATGTTTAAAGACTATCTAATATCAGGATTTCTTGACCTTGACACTATTGACATTTTGGGGCTGATAATTCTTTGTTGTGGGGGGCTGCCCTGTGCATTGTAGGATGCCTAGCAACCTTCCTGACTTCTGCCCACTGGATGCCAGGAGCATCTCCTCAGTTGTGACAATCAAAGTTGTCTCCAGACACTATCGATGTCCCCTGGGGGCAAAATCACCATTGGCTGAGAACTGCCTTATATTTAGGGTCACCTCATATTTGGGCATGTGTGGTATATGTATTTTGCTTTTACAAAATTGGATCCTAAGGAGACAATTTTGTAACCTGTTTTTTCAACTGACCCATGTAATTGCTTCTAATTTCTCAATATTGTAATCAATGCCTCAATGATTTTGTACAGATTCCTTTAAGTTTGTTCAATTATTTCCTTAGGTTTTAAAGATAATAGTTTTAAAGATAATTCTCTAAAGAGAACTCATTTCAAATTTAAATAGTTTAAATATACCTAAAGTCAAAAGACCAAAAGAAAGCAATGAAACATAACATGAAGTGAAAAATAAATATGTTAGATTACTATCATCTTTGATTTCTACACACATCACGCTTCTGTTAGAATAATTAAGATGTAATTTGCTAATAAAATCTATTTTAAAAATTCTAAATGACTAAAAGTTTTGCTTTTTCATCACTATCCTGAGCATCTTTTTCAAATCAAGACAATAAAATAACCCTTCAGAGACCCATAATGTATCAGAACTGTATTGCTGTTGCCATCTTTTCCTTTAGAAACTGTATGTGGTAATTCAAAATCAACAACAAAAATTCCTGTCGATCAACAACTTGAAGGTATTTTATTAACAATTGTCATAAACTAAGAGAAGGCTTTGAGACTCTTGCTCTAGATAATTCGAACCCATGAGTTTAAAAGATTTTAAAAATTGATAATTGCATTTATACATTTTTTATGGATCCTGGAAGGGCACAGCAAACTGTTCACCAGAATGGGACTGGAGAGGGGTCCAAAGTAGCTTCAATTAATTGTACCTATAAAGTTTAATTTCTTTAAAGCACTTTCTAGAACAACTATGTAGAAACATTTACATTTATTAATTCAGAGTGCTTGAATACATGGGAGTTCATATATATATTACTGCTAGTCTTTGAAATATTTTATAAATTTTTCATAATATTCTTTTAAAAGTCAACTCATGATTTAATAGGAGTCTGCAAAGAGTCTTCTCATAAGAAGTCCTACAAAATTTCTCTGGAGTCAGTTTTGCTTTTCTAGTCAATGAAATGAGTAAATACTTATTTTCATAAGTTTTCTGTATTTGGAATGTTAGGTGATGGAATTTGTCTTCAAAAGACTGGGGTTTGAGCCTCAATTACTTTCACTCACTTTATATTGTTTGTAAAATCACTTATCTGTTCTACGCCTGACTTTTCCCATCCAGAAAAGAGAAATCGTAATAATATCTACTTCACAGGCCTACTGTGAGAATTAAATGAGGAAATATTTATGAAAATATCTTCTAAACTATAAAGCAACATTATACTAATTAGCTGAATATAATATTTATATATTCTACCTTGGGATTTAAGACAGATTAAGAGTTACAGTCTATTCCTCCTCATTGTTGAGCCTGGTCGTTTTTTACCTCAATGTTCATAAGATAATCTTAATGAATAATCACTGGTACAGAAAATGGCAGAAACACAAACTTTCCCTTATTCTTCAACAAGTACCTACTTATCTGCACTCTTTTCGAAGGCAGAGAAGGACTTAGGAGCTCAGCATAAAGTAGGTGCTTTGTTGAACGAAAATCTACACAGACGTTTAAACTTTCCAAGATATTCTGTATCATTTGATCCAAAAAATATCCCCGAGGTATAGGAAAGAAAGAGCTTATTATACTCATTTTAGAAATAAAGAAATAGGAGTGTAGAAAGCTAAGTGACTTATTTAAAGTAGTGGTAAGATCATGCCTAGAAGAAGAGCTTCCATATTTACAGTGAAATACTTCTGTTATCATCATAGCTCCTCGTTAGGCCAATTGCGTAAAGCCACATTTGGAACCATCCTTTAACAGTTATCAAGTTCTAGATTAAGAAATACAACATAGAAAATAATTAATTTGCTCAGAACTACAAGGCCCAGAAAAGAATCTGATGTGTAACACTGAGGTTGGGCACGTAGGAGGGCAGGCACTGTGCTAAGCGTTTCACATAGGAAACCAAAGGAGAACCCATTCTGAGATACATGGTGCCAGCGCCCCCATTTTACTACAAAGGAAAACTGTAAGACAGAGAGTAATTTCTGCCAAGAAGCTGGTAAGTCAGAACAGCAGGATTTGAACCTGAGTCGGCATGCCTGTAGAGCCCAAGCTCGTAACCATGAATTGTTCCACACATATTTAACTGGTATTCAGTAATAATAGTTCGTGTCTACTGTGTAAGACCAGGGTTAACTTATCTTTTCTTATGAAGATAAAAGATCATCCAGCAGCATCTTCTAATTGATACTTACCCTTCCAAATTTCTTTCTAAATCTTTTGATTCATCAATGAGAAAATCGATTTTTAATATTTTCTTAATAAACAGAAACTCAGATTTCCATTACAAAAAAGAATGCTCTGGTCTTTTAATAATTAAACCCCAATACGATTTTCTAACCAATTCTGAGTGTATGGTTATACTACTGTAAATTTAAATAATTAGAAAATGCTATTGATCTTCTATCAAGTGGAGTAAATTTGAAAGTTGGTTTTATGTTAATTTCCACAGAAAATGTTCCACAAATAATAAAAAGATACAAAATTTATTAATACAATATGCAAATGATTTTGGCAATCTTATCTACAACATAGTTGTTAGGCCTTAAATATTTGATCACATTTTTATTGAATAAAACTGGGTGCTCTCTGCCATGAATTCTGTTTTAAAAAGACAAAGTTGGATTAATGCAGGGATATTTAAGAATTACTTCCGTAGTTTGTTGGTTAATGATTGCATTCCACCATTTAAAAAAGTAAATAGCTGGGATTTTTGCTTCCAGAAGCTTTACCTAGCAGCCTAGCATAATTGTGTAGTCTTTTGAAATAGTCCTACCTCGTTTACTTTTTTAGAGTCTGTACAAAAAGAGAGTATATACAAATTAATACTAATTAGCAAGTAAAGCAAAACATATTTTCTCCTTAGCCTTTATGAATGTTCACATGTAATTTGCTCCTAAATAAATTTTAGTCAGTTATAGCATTGGGAGAATTATTTTAATTTCATGGTTAGAGTAGAAAAAAAAAGGAAGGACAAAAAGCCCCTTTGGAACTCAACCATAGAAAGGAAAGATTCAATTACTTGGAAGGTCTTTGGTGCTGTGAGATAGATATACAGAAAATGAGAGGCAGACTTGGGTCATCATTAAACTGTAATCCCATATGGCATTTCCTCCTCTAAGCTCCTGCTACAATCCATTTACACAGAATATGAGCTGCAAACCAATAATTACAAACACACATACACCCACAAATGAGAGATAACTATGCTAAGTGAAATGTAAACTGACTTTTAATTATTCATTAATAGTAATTTAGGATATTAGTAACATGACACAATGTTCTCCTTAGGGTCCATATATACCAGGAATTTACCTTACAGATGAAAATCCCACTATTAAAAGGCCTATGAGGCTCAGGTTATATAATTTTTCTTGAACAGGATATGATTCAATAAACCTATATCATTCTAAATGTTAATCTACATTCAAGGTTAAATGGCATAAAGTAGATTGTGCACTTAGAACAGAAGCCAGCACATAGTATTTGCTAGCAATAGCTGTTAGACAAACATTCACCCTATGGGCAATTTTTCAGCTACATATGTCAGTTAATTTAAGAGCAAGAACTAATTCAGGATATGGAGAGTCACAATCCACTCTCAATACTTTTAAGTTAAATAGTTGATCATGAAAGATTCTACTATAAGCCAAAAGATTGATCTCAATCTAAGGCCCAAGGCAGCCACGCAATTGAATAGAGTTGACAGACAAGATGGAAGTTACCTGCCATTTAAGATCTGTGACCTGGTCTTTCCCCAGAAATCGGGATCCCAGTTAATGGCCTCATCATATACCCCATTATTTAAGCTAAAAAGATGAGTGTCATCCTTGAAACTCTCTTTCACGTGCCCTCCATATTCAGTCATCACTCCTGTTGAACTGCCTTCTAAATATCAAGCCTATCCCCTAACTCCATCTTCACCACCAGCACTTCAATGCAAATTTGCAATTGCCTCCTATCATCCTTACCTATCCCCTGTAACTCTTCTCCCTGCAGCCAGAGCATTTGCTTGAAGAGTACATCAGATCTTATGGCCACCACCAACCCAACTCAACCCTGCACAGCTTACATTCCTCTTCATCTCTAACACAGGCCTTTATCTCTAACAGGACCTTTTGTCTTAGTAATTTTCACATCCGTCTAAAAAATGTATCTGTACCCATACTCACATAAGAAAAACATGGATGCTAGCTCTCAGTTATCCCAAAGGGCCATTATCTGGCCCTTTCAGATATGTTCCAGCCTCAGGCCATGCTCTCTCCCTCTCCCCCTAGGCATTCCAGCCACAGTCCCTTCTTTCAGTCCCAGGCACTCACCTTCCAGGTACCCTCCCATCACAAAGCCTTGGACAGGCTCTTTCCTCTCCTGTTCACTTTGTTAAACACCTTCTTTCCCTTCTGAGCTCTGCTACACTGTCACTCCCTCAGGACTCCTTCCCTCACCACCCTTCTTTATAGATTCTTGTGACACCGTGTACACTTGCCACGGGTTTAATTTTACTGCTGGTAGAAGACAGGGGCTGTATTTCTGGTGTGCTTGTTCATTTTGTATCTACAACACCTACTAAAGTGCCTAGCAATAGTAGATGCTCAATAAATTCTATTTGAAAGCTAGATGAATGAATGAATGAGTGAAAGAATGAATGAACTGATGCAATTATCCATAGTCAATTATCATATCCTTGACAAAGCCAGTATTATAGTAGATTTGGTTTCTAATTCAACACAAGTTTGTTTGGTGGACATGGTATTCTGTTCTTTTGATACTGTGCATATTTGTTCACTATTGCAAACAAATTACAAATTTAGCTGAAGTAATAATCACAAGTGGGTATGATCAAAATCTCCAAATCTATACTAACAACTTAAAATCTAAGTTGAGTAAATTTATATCAATTCCCAATCAGTCTTTTCATTCTATCCATTTAATTATTCCAACAATTATTAAATTTTAGAAAGACACAGGAAGCTAAAACAAGAAAAGAGTTCTTTTAAAAGTTTTCAGGGCAAAGAATACACAATGTTTCATCTACTGTAGTAGCATGATGCTATCCAAAAGTTTTAGAACTGTGGATACCAAAATTCCACATAATACAATTTTCTTCTATGAGGATAATTCTGTTCTCCCCTTTAGGATAACCAAGAGCTAGCATCCATGTTTGTGTGAGTCTGTAATATTTGCGTAACTCACTAATCTTATGTGAGTATGGGTACAGAAATGTTTTTTAGATAGGTGCGAAGATTACTAAGACAAAAAAAAGAAGCCAATCTCTTAAAATGCATCCATTGCCTAGTTGCTATTAATTGCTATTCCATTTGAACTAATTTTTTTAGGCTTTCATTGGATTCACAATTGCTTGTCATTAACATGATGTTTATTTAAGTACTGTAATTTTATTGACTTTCACACTCATATTCTCCATCTGAGACCTTTGCCCCATAAGTATTTTGTATATGTTGACCCTTATAAACAAGACACAGAGTCTTTTAAAGTAGCAAATGTTTACACTGCAAAGAGAACTCTGATTAATCTACTTGGAAAGTGTTCCTTCATGCCCCATTGCAGGAATTAGTATCCCTTTGAGGGTCTGTGTACACGTCTCAAATGCCCACTCAATGTACAGGTGACATAATAGAGCACTACACACTGAAAAAGGAAGAGATTATCAAGCTCAAACTCCTCACTTTACAAGCAAAGTGAAGCACAATCATTATTTTATCCTTGTTGACAGACTGGGACTAGGGAAATCCAGGACACTGAAATGATTATGCACTTCTAAACATAATTTTTCCATTTTAAAAATTACATCAATAGTATAAATTTGTTGTTGGAAAGGAAAATATAGATAAGCAAAGAAATTAGGACTGAAATATCATTAAATAGAGATAACTACTCTTAACATTTTGATCAGTATCCTTCAGTGACTTTCCTAAACAAACATATATCCTAAAAATTCGATAATCCACATACTATTTTTAACCTGGGTTTTAATTTGTCAGTATCATATCTTTCCATGTCAAGAAAAATGTAGATCTGCATCAACACCTGTAAGGTTGCAAAGGACTCTACCCTCTAGTAGGGTACCTCTAGTAGTACCCTCAACCTCTGCCCTCTAGGCCCTACATCGCTGGGGGTCTTCATATCCCAGGTGCCTTCTGGTGGCCCTCTAGGGAACACAGTCCAGAGCACAGCTGCAATACTGCCACGTTCTTGGTGTATTCCTCAACCCAAAGAGGAAGCTCTCTTGCCGGAGAGGGCAAGTCACACAAAGAATCTCTTTTGGCTTCTATTCCTATCTAATACTGATACTCGGCTTACGCAGTTTATCCCAATCTTAACTAAAATGTACACTTATAACAACTGATCTGAGCAAGTTCTAACCCTTGAGCATTTGAGGAGGGGGAGCTTTCCAGTAGTACAAGCATTTAACACCAACAACTCTTCTTGTCTGCAGGTTAATTAGTAATAAATGTGTCATACCTAATAAGTGATTTGATCTTTTTTTTCTTAAGATTTTATTTATTTATTTATTTATTTTTTCCTTTTTCTGCCCAAAGCTCCCCGGTACATAGTTGCATATTCTTAGTTGTGGGTCCTTCTAGTTGTGGCATGTGGGATGCTGCCTCAGCGTGGTTTGATGAGCAGTGCCATGTCCGCGCCCAGGATTCTAACCAATGAAACACTGGGCTGCCTGCAGCAGAGCATGTGAACTTAACCACTGGGCCACGGGGCCAGCCCCTAAGTGATTTGATCTTTTGACATTATTATTTTATTACACAGATGCTTTCGTCCTATAAAAAAGTAACATATAAACTTTAAAAGACTTAATAACTCAATCAACACTTTGATGCTCTCTCTCTCTTTCTCTGATTTGTGTACAATTCTCCAAGAAATGTTGGGGAGAGCAGAAAGGACAGCCACCCAGGAGCCAGTCTACTGGGGAGGATGGCTACAAGCAGCACGGAGGCTACCTAACCAGGAACCAAAGAGACAAAACACACTGCTCATGAATCATGAACGAGGACCACATGACAACTTTGGATCTCAAGTGTCTCCTCTCTCTCATTCTAAATGACAGTCCACCTGATGCCTATGTTGTTAGTATTTGAGGGTTACAGTATAAAAATTCAACTGACTTTCATGTACCACTTCATCAAATAACAAAACTGAATGCTAAAGCACATTCCCATTTTATTTCTGAACATGTTGTTTTCTAGTTTTGCAAACAATTAAAATAATACATTTAAAGAAATTTCCACATGCACCACAATATTGGACAATATAAGGCTATTTATTTATTTATTTACTTATTGGTCAGTGGTAAAGATTAAGTTCAAAGAGGAATTTAAATACAGTTGTCCGAACTGTTCTGGGAGTTCTTCAGTATATTTATACAAACGCTAACCACATAAGTCACTTCAAGTCAGCAATAAAGTGGATAAGCCACAAATTTGTAATGTGTATTTCATAAAATATGTATCTATTGTATGTAACAGTTATCATCAAAGCCCCATAAAATACACTTAATAATTATCTCTTCCTAAACTAGGGGCAGTACAAACAATGCAAATACTGAATGCGAGGCCATAAAATACCATTTAGAGTTCCAGTTTGGCCATGAACCCATTAAGGGACCTAGAATGAAACATTCAGTCCACCTGGACCTTGGTTTTTGGATACATAGTGAAGGGTTTGGGCTACGTGTTATCGAAAAGTCCTTGCAACGTTTACGATTCTACAGACACTGAAGACATGGTGTATTCCAGGGTCTCCAGGATAAGACCTTCAAAGATAGATTTCCTAGTGCACAAAGAATGGTAAGGCAAGTTTTATTACTGTTTTCTTAATCTATGCTAAATGCCCATATTCTCTCCCTTTTCTAAGATGGCTATTTCAAGAAATTCCACTTTATTTACTTTTTCTCCTCTTAAAAAATCTTTCATACCTATCAAACTATTGAAATCAAATAATACATTCACTGAAAATATTATGTTACTACCATGTTACAGTTGAGAATTTAAATATGTAAATGAAAAAGTTCAAAGTTATGGTTCCCACAGCAACTCTAACTCAGCCTATTAGAAGCATATATGCAGCATCTTAGTAACAGATATGCAATAAAACATACGCCTAATACATACTGTTTATGCAGTCTACAAGAATCATGCTTACTATGGGAGCTCTAAACTTTGAATTTTCTCTCAAAAACTTTAATTCTTAGTCATAATTTTGCATTAACATAAGGATGGGGCAATATTTTTGTCAGGGTTGTTCACATCTCATATTTCTTTGGAGGAGACATAACACCCAAATACAGAGTTTTATAACAGGAAACCACAATATATTTATGCCCATGTATATTGAGGCATATGCATATGGCTATGCTTGAAAATTGTCCTAGGGTGCAAATAATAACATGGGCTCCTGGGATGGAGAGATAATCAGTGGTATTTTTGCTTAATGTCAATATTAAGCAATAAAAACAGTATGAAGTTAGGACTTTTGAATGTGATTTTTTTTTTCACTAAAGTCCTAGAGCTTCATATTTTTGACTTCTAGATTATACAAAAATATAAAGATGCCAGTTAGATGATAGAAATTAGTGCTTGAATACACGTCCCAGTGAAGTCTGATTTGAAATGGACCTTGTCATATGTGTGATTACCTGATAGCTGACCACCTGGCCTGAAATCAGAAGCTCCATCGTTAGCCCATATGAATGAAGCAAATTTTTTAAAAGAAAATATTCTGTAAGGATCTGGAAAAACTCATTAAAGTCACCAATATCTGGCAAGTTAATCATTACAGTGGACTCCAATGCACATGCTGCCATAGGCACCCAACTATGAAGCAAAGTGATGAGACCACAGAGAATTGGAAATGCTATCAGAGGGGTTCCTCTGACTCAGTAAATGTGCTCAGCAAACTATTAGCTTATAATTAGTAACATTATTCTGCTTAATGATCTCCATAATGGTGATGTCATAACTATATCCACAAGCAAATTTCATAGGTTATTTTAGACAGTTAAGATAGGAAAGTATTCAGGTTATTTGGGTTATATGTTTTCAAAGCCTTGTTTTTGCCATATTCGCCACTATAATTAAACAAATTAAACTCAGTAAATTCAAGTGGCTGAAGGAAAACACCCGCAATATATCTATTGCAAAGAAACACACACCAGAGTGGAGACTTGATATTGTCTGCAGACCTAACAATCTCCTCCCAGTTCTCTACTGCCATTTCAGCACGGTCTGGTATTGGAAGGTAATTAAGGACATGAGAGCTCTGGGCCCAACACAAACACCAAATTATTGGGTAACATATCTGAAGATTTCAATTTCTGCAACTTAATATCTGAAATGATATTTGTGTTTCCTGCTTCGCATGATTATAGGAAAGAGATGATGTACTTTGCAGTATTTTAGAATTCGTGAAAAAATAATAATGTAAAATATCATGAGAATGATTCTGAGATTTTGAATTAATTTATACTAAGGAATGCAACATATTGCCAACTCTGGTGTTAAAATCAAACCCTTGCATGGTAGAACATTCCTAAATCCTAAATCCCAAAAGATGCACTTAAAATTACTACATTGCACGTTGGTTTCACACTTACTCATTCTTACTCATTTCATACAACATATTCTATTGGTCTTAAATGATAAGTCTTTAGTGGGCAGGGCCTGTACCTATTCAACTTTCTCTCTGTAGGGTCTAGCTCTTTATACAAAGATATACTTAAAAAAATGCTTGTGAAGAGCCAGATGATAATGAAATAATATTTTTCAAAATAAGACAAACTGAACATTCCACACTTATAGCTATCTATGTAAAGCTATAATACAAGAAATAACCTTAAGATTGAACACATCCCATTCTCAGAACTGATTGATAATTAGGTTCTGAAGACACCAATATCATATTAGTTACTGGGATTGCAAGTATAACTCAAGACAAACTGCATTTCAAGTATCTTTAAGAGGGATTTTCAAACGGGTCAGTGCACTTAAGAACTTCTGTGACATTCAAAACAAATCCAGGTTTTACCACTTACTTGATGGTAAACATAAGAAATAGTGTATTCTATGCAAATAGGTAGATGGAAAGATGCATAGGTAGGTAGGTAGATAGGTAGATGATAGATAGATAGATAGATAGATAGACAGAGATAAAGATCTCTCTCTCCAATATTCGGAAAGACTTTAGCTGTAAAAGCCTTGAAAACTCTTTAATTTACATAGGTGACAGTGACTTTAAAAGTATAACTTTATATAGGTTAATCATTTACAATGTTTGACATCTTTATAATATATCAGGAAGGTTAAATGTTATAATATCTCCCCTAGTTATGCGAATTCAAGGGGCTGCTATTCTCTAGTTGTAAATAAAATTCCTTTCTGGCTATGCTTAATAATTACACACCTTATGCCATTCTTCCTTTAACTCAGACACATTGTTCAGTCAACCTCTAGCTTAATATTGTTAAAGTTTATATTGGAACAAGTTTCATTCCAGTTTGATTTGTGACATAGATAACATCGTAAGCTACTTTTCTACATTGCTTCTTAAAAGCCATTTCCATTCCTGCACAGTATACAGATTAAGAAAGTTACACGTAATAAGTAATGTGCCACTATAATTTGAAAATATTCATCTTGTTCACGTTCTCCAGCTCCTACTAAAAGATTTATAACACCACTGAAACAGGAATTGATGAATTCATCACTGTCTGGGGCATTTTGATCATAATCAATAATATAATTTTACCCTTAAATAGGATTTCAATTAAAGCATATTTTTCAAAGTAATTTTACTTTAACATAAAAATGAGCTTTTGTACCATGAATCATTAACCCACTGGATGCCAAAAAGAAAATTACTCTGTCTCTGAAGTGCTACACCAGCAACATAATAGATGAAACCAGACTTTCTCTCTGCTAACTTACATTTCCCATAGGTACATTTCATAAAAAATTACATTATTCTATTTTCATCATGGAAAATGAAAAGTAATATACTTTCATAAAATAATAGGACCATAAAAGGTTTATCAGATGAAAGTGATGACACACCCAAATACACCACCTCTACTAGGACACTGTGCATTTTATCTGCAAAGAAAACATTTTCACCTAAACAAAAGTAATTTGTTATATCATTATAATACATCAAAAACAATCTTAAGAAATCCTGTGAAATTTATACATAGCATAAAAAATACAATGTACTTTATGATAATCCTCCTATTCTAGCCATCTCATTCATTTTTTTTTCCTGCTCTCACTATGAGAATGTCCAAAGAACACAGATTTCTCCCACAACACAAAATTGCTTCTCTCAAAAGTAAATAAAAATTCCAAAATGATTTCGAATCTATACTATAAGTATTTTATTCTATGGAAGTCACTCTCATTTTTTAAGCTTTTGAACACAATCCATCCTCCTTTGCCATTTACTTAGAAATAAGCCTAAGTATTTTATTCCTTGTTTAAACCACAATGAGCTCATTGTTTCTCAATGATTAAGTCTAACTCCTTGCTAAGGCATATGTAAGAGGCTCGTTTCTTGCCTCACTCTGCCGTGGTCTCTACTTCCACTCGCTACAGATTTCTCTGTTTCACCCATACACTGTGTCATTGTATGTAGTTCCCTCCACATGTTCTCTCCTTTCCACCCGGAAAATATGAACTGATCCTTCAAAATCAAACTCCAACCCTGTTTTCTTGTGCAGTCTTCCCTGACTTTCTTGGATAACTGCTTCCTCCTCTATGCCTCTCCAGCTCTTTACAGGGACCTCTAAGATAGCGTTCATTTTATACTCTACTTATTTATTTACGTCTCTGTCTTTCCCACAAGAATGGGAGGCTCCTGGAAGGTGGAGCTCTTAGTTATCCTGGTATCAAGAGGACCTCCTGAGATCCATTACATAGTAGACACTCAACAAAGTTCATCACGTAGATGAACGGGATGAACGACTATAATCCAGACGCTCTGTTTACTGATCTTAAGATGGTCAGCCCTGAACTGTGGACTCGCCAATTTATTTATAAATGCCTATCTAACCTTTCCACTGTATTCATTTGCACGAGTGTTCTTGGGTTGGTTCTACAGTGTTTGACTTTCAAACTGAAGAAGAGACGAAATTTTTGACTCTAAGAATTCTGGGTGCTGAGCAACATTCAACTAAGAAAGCAGAGCAGCTAGGGAGCATTGGCCTGCATTGATCTCAGTTTCTTAAGCTGAGTCAGGAACTCAAAGAACAAGTTTCTATGACACTTTGGTGAAAATTCTAATGCCTAAATACACGAGCAGAGAATAAAATAGGGCAGAAGCTGAAGAATAAAGAGGACTAAGTAATATTGGAGAAATCTAAAGGGTGCAGAGAAATAGAGTTCCCACAGGCATTAAGGTCGGTGTGGGTTGGTTGGGAGACCAAGCAGTGGCGTGATCCAGGCAGGGTGGAGAACCCTGAAAACCGTGAATTCTTTACAACAATCAGTGGGATCTAAGCTCTGCCCTCTCACATCTGAAGTTTCCTGTGCCCTAGAAGTCTATATTCAGCAAACTCAGTTTGTTGGCTTGTTAACTACCGCAAGGTTATGGCTGAAGTAATAATCTATGCATATCCATGTATTTGAAATGTTCTCTAGCTCCTTACACTTCTTTACAAAGCAGAAACAAAGGCTCAGAGAAACAGGTAAATGAGAGGCAGGAAAGATCAGACACACGCTTGCAGAGGTTTTCTGTTCCAAAGGCTGAGGCTGGGGGAAGCAAGGTAGGAGGGTGACTTAGGCTGAAGAGGACGGAGTGAAGGGACTAGAGGCCTTGAAATGAAAGCAGGGCGAAGCACCTTGCATTGGGAGAACCAAGAGCAGAGCAACCCAGCGTCCAGCTGGTCCTGAACGCACCTCCATTCCTACAACTCATCGCCTGTGAGCAACCCGCAAGCCAACAGTCCTCCATTTCTTATTAGCTAATACTTAGTAAAAGGCCTTTTACATGTCAGGATCACACAAAACATTCACCTATGTATTAACTCTTTCAATACTCAAAATAATCCTATGAGGCAGGCACTAGTATCACCCCATTTCACAGAAGAGGCAAGTGTGGCAGAGCAGGTTAAATTCCTTGCCCAAGGCGCGGAGACTCACATTCTTCCCTGAACAAGGAGGCGGGAGCCTGATCACCTTGTGTGAGGAGGAGCACACAGAGGGGAGAGTTCACCCCACCCAGGAAGGAACTGACCAGAAGAATCTGGAGATTTCCCTCTGAGTGTGGCACCTGCAGCCCTACAGCCACTGTGACTCTCTTTAGTCAATGCCATCTGAAAACTGCTGCACGTCCAGAGGAAATAATCACAAAAATAAGAGCATTTAAAAATTGTTCTAAATGTTCTTTTATACAGGTTTAAAACAAAAAAAAGTGCCACGACTAGAATAGATCCTCCAGATGGAAGAGAAGTGTGACCCCCAGGAAAAGAGAAGATGAGGGGAGGAAAGAAACAAGAAAAGTTGGGGATTAAGTTTCCTCACTTACAAAAGGAGAAGATGGAACTTCAAAACAAACCATCGCTGTTGTCTGAAGCGCCCACCCAGCTCAAAGTTACACGAGTCTAAGAAGAAAAGCCCAGACTTCCAATGGGAAGGATGTAGTGGAATTCACTTATTTGCTGCAATGGTGAAGACCTACTAGAATTTCAATCATTCTCAGTTTATTCCGATATGCCCTTTTTTTTTTTTTTGAGGAAGATTAGCCGTGAGCTAACTACTGCCAATCCTCCTCTTTTTGCTGAGGAAGACTGGCCCTGAGCTAAGATCCATGCCCATCTTCCTCTACTTTATACGTGGGACACCTACCACAGCATGGCTTTTGCCAAGCGGTGCCACGTCGGCACCCGGGATCCAAACCGGTGAACCCCGGGCCACTGAGAAGCAGAATGTGTGAACTTAACCACTGCACCACCGGGCCGGCCCTATTCCAGGATTTCTAATTCAGTTCTAAGGTATCTCTAGGGAAAAAGGGGGACGTAGGTTTTTCATACATGCTTTTTCATACTGTGATTAGAATGAGGCAGGTTTTGAAAGTCTGAGGACCATTATAATAGCATATAAACACTAATACCTGTGAATAAATGCCCTGGATTTTCCACTGATTCCTGGGAAAATAATGAAATCTGCAAAAAGCTTTACTTCCTGGGAAATCAGATGTGAACTATGACATAATTTTTAAAAAATGGCATTGGTGTATATGCAAATGCTCTTGCCATTCCCTCTGCGAATCAAAGAACCCAAATTTCATATTTCCACACAGCACTTAAGAGATTAGTCTTAGTAAAGTGAAATGTTCTGGAAACCAAGGAAAGCAGAGGAAATAAGAACATAAGCAAATTCAGTCTTTGAATTAAGGCTGGTCACATGGAGTGCCATTCTATAATGTTTTCATGTCACAAATAAATTTGAGATTAACTACTTTCCCATTAAAACTCTGTACAAACTTCAACTTCAAAATTATGTCAAGGTTTAAAAATAGGAAACTCATTTTCAGGCTAAGTTGGTAATTATGTTAAAAAATTACAGTACATCAGGGAAATAATTAATACAAAGAGGTTTCCCAGTACTATGAATATATTGTACTGGGAATATAGTGCTATTGGCACCTATAACCTGCATATTAAAATTTAACAGGTCAGCACTTACATAACATAACAGAGTTTCAGGACAACGAAATGCAACGAATTCTTGTTTCCATTATAAACAAACATTGAATTTACAGGTGGAATACAGATGAAATATTAAAATGAGGTTACAAAGTACTTAGGATTATGGATTTCAACCTATATTAATAAGAAGATTGAACACATCAGGTTACTGCTAAACTCCATCTCATTACTTACAAATTAATCAAGGACAATAAAGGAAACTAAAATCTGAAAGACACTCATGATAATACTACTAAGAACTGTCAAGCTTCAATTATCCAGGCTAATTAATAGAGCTGGCTAATCTTAAACTGTGGATAATTTAACAATTCTCTTTACTGGCACAGATTATATTCCTCTGCGTGACAGATTTACCTGAACATTTTGTTTTTCTCAGTTTAGTATTAAAAATAAGTTTTCCTTTCTTGCTAGATCACATGTAAAGCCAGCCAAGAATTTTTTAAAGTTTAAAATGGGTAAATTACAAAGTACATAATTCATATGTATAGTATGTAAAACCTAGCCGCTCTTTAAAATCTTCTAATTAGGTTTTAAAATACATTTAATAAATGCATGTTAAGATAGATGAATTGTGATAAAAATGAAAAAAGCTTAATTTTTTATATCACTTTGAAAGTGTCTCAAATTTAGGCCATATAAAATGCCTTGTGAGTTACTATTATTTCATTTTACAGATAAAATTACAGGATCTTCAAGAAGTTACATGTGGACTTACATATGGTAAGTGAATAGGTGTCCTATTTTTAAAAATTATTTTTAACATTATCTATTACAAACATAGATCTTTTTGCATTCTTTCTCTCTCTTTTGCTCTTTTAGTCTCATTCTCCTTTCTTTCAACAAATAAGTACTACCAATTACATTAATTAAACTAACTGCCTTAAAACTACTTACCAACAAAATAAGCTGCCAACTATGAGACAGGCTTTGTTAGACGGTTTAAAATTGGTGTGGACTGCTGGTAAGACTCTCAATTGTAATATCATTTATTAAAATAATATTCAGTACCTAACAGAGAAATACAGCATACACAGGTAGTGATTAAAAACATGAGTATTGAATAGATCTACCATACAATCCAGCTATTCCACTGCTGGGTATTTATCCAAAGAACTTGAAAATGCATAAAGATACATGCACCCCTATGTTCATCGCAGCATTATTCACGATAGCCAAGACTTGGAAGCAACCTAGGTGCCCATCAAGGGACGAATGGATAAAGAAGATGTGGTATATAAACACAATGGAAGACTACTCTGCCATAAGAAATGATGAAATCCAGCCATTTGTGACAACATGGATGGACCTTGAGGGTATTATGCTAAGTGAAATAAGTCAGAGGGAGAAAGTCAAATACCATATGATCTCACTCATACGTAGAAGACAAAAACAACATCAAACAAACACACAGCAACAGAGACTGGATTGGTGGCTACCATAGGGCAATGGGGAAGTGGGGAGGGCAAAGGGGGGGATTAGGCACACGTGTGGTGATGGACTATAATTAGTTTTTGGGTGGTGAACATGATGTCATCTACACAGAATTTGAAATATATTATGATGTACATCTGAAGTTATATAATGCTACAATCCAATGTTACTGCAATAAAACATAAAAATTCAAAAAATACATCAGAAAAAAAGGTAAAAATATGTAGTCATGCTTTCGTAAGGAATATTATAATATACCAAATAAACAGCTTTTGCCCTAATATAAAAAAAATTAAAAAATAAAAATAAAATGCCCTAAATATCAAAAGACACAAAACAAGAAATGAAAACGCAAGGTTAACCACTATGTATACTTAACTTGAGAAAATCACAATCTATCATTATTTCTTTGTATTTGCTTTAAAAACTCCCGCATTCAAATGTATTTAAAATGATCTTTAAAAAGAAAAGAAAAATGGGTATTGGAACTTGAATATCGATGGACTCAGTTCACCACTTACAGCTGTGTAAGAATAGGCAAATTACTTAATTGTGTAATGCCTCTGATTCTTCATCTATAAAGTGAGACTATCATTAGTACTTATCTCTTAGGGTTGCTGTGAAGAAAAAAATTAGATAAAGCATAAAAAGCACTTGGAACTGAATCTGGCACATAGTAAATACTCACTATTTGTTAGCTCTTATTACTGCAAAAATATTTATTTTCAAATGGATAAATCTTAGTCTAGAGAAGGAAAAAACTGCATTTTTCCTTTAAGGGAAATGTCATACCTTTTCCACAGTTTAAGCTGATGATGATGATGATTAAAACAACGACAAATACATATATATATTCTTTGAAGAAGTAGAGTAATGATTTTCAACTGCTGTTAGGGGTAGAAGGAAGGAAGAGGATATAGCCTCAGTAAGACAGAATATCTAGCCAACATTTCAATAGAAAGCTATACTTAGAAAATAAAAAGTTCATAACAGTAACAAAATATAAAACCTTTTATAAAACGGGGCATGAATTGAAAAAGACAAGAAGAAAGATTTAGATCCGAAAAGCATATTATCACATCTGGTAATACCCAAACACCCACTTTATTTGTTCTCATCACTACATCGGTAGAAACAGAACCCCACCGACACAGGACTTGAAGTTGCAGGAGTGATACAGGCCAGCAGCAGCAGGGAAGCCCTAAAAGAGGACCTGGGCTGTGAGCAGAAGGGAATGGCCACCGGCGTGGCAGATGAGGCAGCAGAGGAGAGAGGGGCCAGCCATGTTGCAGGGCATGCAGGAGGAGGGAACCCTAGATGCATGTGGATGGAGCAGAAACATGGTCTGTCCTGAACATCCACAGTCAGATCAACAAATCAGCAAACAGCCATGGCAGCGGTCATTACCCAACAAGTTGCCGCAGAGCTCAAGGGCTGAGACAAATGGTGTGATGGAAAGTACGCGTCCAGGCTGCAGCTGCAGCATCCTGTGGCCTCGAGGACTGGGTCTAGCACATGGCAGGCACTAGTTATTGTGATCTGAGGTAGAAAGTTGGAAATAACCAACCCAAAGGTTATGCTGATTATCAATGTTTATTTAAGCTCCTTAAACCCTGCCAAAATTTGTCAACTTGCAGAAAAATACTGATGGCCATCATTTAAATCCATTTGCTAAGAGTGACTCAAGTCTGTAAAATGAAAAATATATAATAGGTTCTGGGAAACTTAGAGTAAATACATGACAGATCCTTCGAGCTGCATTTTCCTCCATCTTCAACACCACGTGCTTTCTCAGCAATTACCTCATTCCAGGAGGGTTGCTTGATGATGACGATGATGGTAACAATGCTCTTTGACCTACAATGATGATTTCATTTTCATTTTGAGATAGATACAATTATCAGCATTTCAGAACCTGATAAACTGAGGCCTAGAGAGGTTAAACAATTTGCCTAAATTATGAGTAACTGGAAGAACTGAGTTTTGAACTCAAGTCTGTAAATCTTTGAAATCTATGCTTTCTTCCTGCTATACCATCCCTTCCACAGGAAAGGGCACCTTATCATTGTCTTAGAAGCCTGAAATTTCAATTCTAGGTAGTTTCACTGTAAACATCTTTGCTGTACACATTTTTACTGCAAACATTTCTGCTGCATAACTAATTGGCAGTAGGCAATTTTGCCATAAAACAGATAAAATAACAAAAAAGAAAAAGAAAATCAATAACAAAACTAAAAAGAATTTATTGCAAAAAATAAAAATACAAAAAGTATTTGAATACATGTAAACTGTGTGTAGATTCATGCAAATACTGTGTAAATAACTGATTTTATTTTGTGGATTTTACCTAAACACTTGTCTTCCAAGTCTTTCATTCATAGTATTATACCTGTTTTTTGCTTGTTGATTCATCTCCTTATTCTGCATCACTCTTTTTTTCTTTTTCACTCAGATTTCTTCCTTCACTAAGAGAAGCATCAGTTTCCAAATACTAGGATGCAGATTTGTAACTGAGCTTTGTACTGCATTGTGACAGTGCTCCCCAGAGCCTTTCCAAACTGGCATGTTATCATTTTCTAGTACAGCGTGCAAGCTGGCTTTACATTCTCTTATTATTTCATACTTGCAGTAACTTTTATCACCAAAATGAAACTAAACTGTCAACTAGTTACTCTATCTTTCTTTTATGGCAAAATTGCCATATGGCCAATTAGTTACATAGTGAAAGTGCTTGTGGCAAAAATGGTTGTGGCAAAGATGCTTATGATGAAACTACCAGACACGGAAATTTCTATTTGTGAAACTAAAAAATGTGTAGACATCTTTTTTCAAGTGGACATGTTTTTCCATGTGTTCACATCTGAATAGATTAATAGTAAAGTATCAGGGAACATAAAATGATCACACAGACACAACATAGTCAAAAACATTACAAGTTGTGTCTTCTTGAGTCAGAAATTCTTCCATTTAAAAATATTATGTTTTAGGGGCTGGCCCCATGGCCTAGTGATTAAGTTTGGCATGCTGCACTTTGGCAGCCGGAGTTCCCAGGTGATGATCTATACCATTTGTCACTGGCCATGCTGTGGCAGTGACCCACATACAAAATAGAGGAAGACTGGCACAGATGTTAGCTCAGGATGAATCTTCCTCAGGAGAAAACAGAAAGTTTTAAAGAGGACTGTTTATTTAGAGACCTGAATAGTAAACTAAACTTTAGAATTGACAAATTCAGATTTAACTCTTTGTACCTTACATAAGTTTCTACATTGTTTACAAAATCACTTCCTAATTCAGGCAAATTAATCTCATGTCAATCTCTTTGCCAGTCTGTACTATCACGAGCCTTATACTTAGTTTCCACTTTTATGTATACCCACGGATTTCTGAATGCCAATAATTCTCACTTCCTAAAACAGATACTTGAACACATGAGTCATCCTGGACTATTAAATTAGGAGTGCACCATTGATTTAAGAATAATAACTGACAGGTAAATGGGATGAGCTATTTGCAGCTATTCCTTTGGTGTTTGGCCCTCAGGTGGCACCATAAAATAGGATCGGAATATTCCAGGGAAGAATAATCTTGTAAGGGGTTACAGGGGTGGGGAATGGGGTATTGGGCATGGATATACTTAAAATGTCTCCATTATTTTCCAAATTAAAAAAGTGTTCATTTAAATATTACATCTGGACGATAAATTAAGAAATCACCAAAGAAAGCAAACACATCACTTCAGAAGCACATTTACCATTTAAAAGTTAAAACAAAGTAAGACAGGAACCAAATCCCTTCCTTTGTGCTACCAAACATTTGCAAAACCCTCAAGAGTCTTTGGTAAAGTGGTTAATATACTAACAGACTCAAATATCACTTTTAAATCCATGTTATGACATGTATACAAATGCACAGGTAAAACTCTTATCAATTTCAGACTGCGTGAAAAGTGCTGAATTCTGTCCTTTCAGGGAGATAGAAAACATTTATAATAGCAACAGCCCCACAGCCACATCTTCTTGTGACTGGCTCTAAGAGTAAAAAAATTCTTTATGACAATAACAAGAACATGAATTTTCATTTTCAAATGCAGTCTGTACTATCATCGGCTGTCCTGCCACCCAGCTCTTCTGAAGGCATTCAGACCCTTCACTGCAATGTCTCCAAAATCAATAGCAATTTATTCTCTCTTTGGACCCCAAGCAACAAAAGTAAATAATACTGTCACCTCCAGTCTGCCTGCAGAACATGGTCACAAAACAGCCTTGCCACTAAAATATAACCTTATGCAGTTCTTTATCTATGCCGGCATTGCTGATTGTATTGGCTTTCATAGGTGACAAATACTTCAGCAGAGCCACACAAAGAGGTTAAGCTCTTGTACCATAGCCAGACAGAATGCTGGGGTCTGAATTAAAAAGAAATCTTGACATCCATCTAAGCTTCCTGCTTCAATGATGTGGGTTTTACAGAGGAAAAATGAGAAAATTTACTTTTTCAAGATTATTAAAGCTAAGGGGGAAAAGAGATAAATATATTATATTTACTATTTTTTCCCCATAGAATTTGAGAAAATCACCAGACTTTTTGATGCAACCAGCTGAACCATAATGTTTTGTAACTGAAGTCTATAAATAGCCAATTTTTACAATATCTGATACAAATATTAATCTATAAGCAAACTGAGACTTAAAAATGAAAATTCTATTTTGATTATGCTCAAAAGAGCAGGTGATATCAACATCACTAGTTGTACAAGACACTGCACACTCTCTGGAATATATAAGATGGCATTTCAGAGCAGCAGAAGGAATCTTAGGAATAATCTAGAAGAATTCTATCCACTTACAGATAAAGGAAATCAGGCCCCATTTCTAACATCAGAAAACTAGTTAACGGAAGAAGCAGGACTCAAATTCACTTCTGACATCCTTTTTGCCATAGCGCTTCCTGATGAAACATTGCTTTCAGGCATACTAAAGAAGAGCCAAAGTCGTTTTGGGTTAGCATCCCTTAGGGTTATAATTATTACTATAGGAATATATTATATATATATAGGAATATGTAATATATAATATAATTATTATTATAGGAATATAATTATTCCTTAAGAGAAAAATCAAGCACTTTCGAACCTTTATATGGTTATTAAAATTTTCAAATCAGAGGAGAATTTATTAGTCATACTGTGAATATTCAGTGAATATTTGCAGTGTACTTATCACCAGCAGGGACTAAGAAAAAATATATACCAGTTTAAGAGCTGTCAAAAAATCAGAAAATAATCAAATGTCAAACTGCATGGCTGAAGAATTCGAAGAGATTGGGCCTGATGGGGCAGGAGGGGAGGGGAGTTAGGGGAGGGAGAGGGCAGCTGCTCAGCAGGGCAGACCCTGGGGGGCGTGTACTAAGGGCTGGGAAGGTCTGTGTGGGAGATGAGCCGGCCCAGCAGCGGGGGCCTTTGAAGGAAAGTAGAGAAGGAGGTTGGGGCCAGATGCTGGAAGCCCCAGAAAATCTGGCAGGAAGACTTGAATTCGATGTGGTTGAGACCCCAAATAATGTGGAGTTAAGCATTTTTTCTTAGGAAATCACTGCAGTCATAATTTGGCTCACTCCTAACTCAAAAAATAAATAAATTTTTTTAAGGTTATGTCTTACTGGTCAGAAAAATATGATACTTTTCTGAACCGAAATATTATTCTTTGAAATTTCATTTAAATAACCAAAAAGCATATCATTGTGAAGAAATTCATTCAAGACTTATGATACTGGTTTTCTGGAAAAATTAACATTACTAAACTAAGGTAAGTGAGGAATCTCTGAATCCCTCATTTTTATTTTGTGCCATTAACCACTTTGGCAAAGAAAAAATGAAAACCAAGATTGGGAGTTTTAATAAATCAAAAAGTTTAAATTTTGTCCTTTAAAGAAGATGCATCAAATTGAGGTAGTCTACTGTCTAGAAAAATATGAAGCATCTTAGGTTATTCATCAAAGCCGATTCAACATTAAATTTAAAAACAAACATCCTTTTCTGTTTTTTCAAATTTTAGAAAGTTTAGAAACTTTGTAGAAAACCAACATTCTTTTCTCTTTCATTTTATGCATTCATTGTAGAAAGTTTGGGAAAATATATTTATCAATAAAATACAAAAATACAAATAATCACATGAAAGCCTATCCACCAGAGATGTTTACTACAAAATTTAGTGTAGACCTCTTTTTGATTCAAAAACAATCTAGTGAAGATAGAGATATTCTATCTATAATTTGGCAATACATATCAAATGTCATGAAATTACTATATCAAAGTAACACAGTAACTCCACTTAGAAGAATTTACCTTAAAGAAAAATTGTAGGTGTGGACAAGGGTACTTGTTGGCAAGAGTGAAAATTGGAAACAATCTTAGCCAAGAGCAAGACATTTATAAGTAATTTACAAACACATACATTTTTTTTGTCATCATGATTTTTTTTTTTACACATGTGAAATATAGTCAATGCTCATCCATTTATTTTTCTGGCTGTCCTCATTTTTTTTTTTTTTTTTTTTTGGTGAGGAAGACTAGCCTTGAGATAACATCTGTGCCAATCTTCCTCTATTTTGTATGTGGGATGCTGCCACAGCATGGCTTGATGAGCAGCGTGTAGGTCCATGCCCAAGATCTGAACCTGCAAACCCAGGGCCACTGAAGCGGAGCATGCAAACTTAACCACTATGCCACAGGGCTGGCCCCATGGTTGCCCTAATTTTTTAAGAAATGTCCCCAGTATGTTTACAAATTAGTTTGTAAACAGTGAATGATGGTAACTAGACTGATCCTAATGTTAAGAGCCTTTGAGTCAGGAACCATGTGTGTCTTGTGTGCCCTTGTATCTTTAATGCCCAGAGCAGTACCTGGCACAGAGGAGTCAGTCCATACATATTTAACACAATGAAAGCAAAGAGTTAACTAGTCATTTGTCACTTATAACCACACAGTTTAAAACAAAACAAATCAAAAACAGAAGACGCTTATAATAAAGCATGATAAAATATAGATAAAAAATAAATGTAAATAGAAGTAAGGGGGAAAAAACAGACATGTAAACCATACAGAGGAAGGAGGAAAACAACAGAATCTGGAACCTGAGCTAATATCAACACTCAATTATATGTTTGAGCTGCATCTCAGGCAAGGCTATAGCAGAAGAAGTGAGGCAACAAAAGACAGTGCTTAAAAGTTAAAATTCTAGAGTCAAGCCAGTGGCATTCAAATCCTGACCGCACCAGGTATTAGCATTATAGAACTCTGGGGAAACCAATGACTCTTTCTGGGGTTCATTTCCCCAACCTGTAGAATGGAGCTATTGTGATAGCATCACCACAGGGTTTCAAGATTAACAGAAGCTACCCATGCTCAGTGCTGATTGCGCAGTGTCAGACCACAGTAAGAGCTCAATGTATGCCAAATACCATTATACTTATCGTTATAGTTTTTACTGTATGCAAAACATACCACTCAGTTCTTCCAGGCTATATTTATTTCATAGATTCAATATTTATTGAGACCTATGTTAAAAGCACAGTTAACTGAAGCCCAGACAATACCTTCAAAAGCCTCACAGGCAAATGGAAAAAACAGAAGTACCAATATATAATAGAGACTCAGGTGACATGTACCATAACAGAGATGTACACAATGTTCCTTAAAGTGAGAGAAGGAAATGATGAATTATTGATGAATAGGGGTGCAAAGCAATAAGAAAAGAAGTCACAGCAAAAGTGATAGAGTAATTGGTACATGAAAGAGAAGTCAGAATGTACCAAGACAGAGAAAATGGTATTGGAAAGTCATTTCAGGTGGACTGGACCACAGAAGTGAAGAAACTGAGGCTTGGGAGTACAAGAAGGAGATGGTGGTTGGAGGATGCATGATATGATGCTGGTGGAAGTATGACATAAAACAAAATGGTAATATCATGTTGGGCCTAATTTGTGAAGGATCTTGTGTGCAAGGTATGCTATTTGCAATTCATCAGATAAGCAAAGCAGAGACATCTCGGGCCAATAACAGCATCGGTGTTTTAGATACTAGAATTATTACAGAAGACAGGTTGGGTTTAGAGAGTAGGAAGAGAGACTAGAGGCCAAAACACTACAAAGAAGCCATCATAACGATCTCAAGTAACAAATAAAACAAACAGGAAGAAGACAAGACAGTGGTGCTGGAAAGAAGGGAATGGACACAAGAAATAGGAGGCACAATCAAAGACTTGGTAGATGGGACGTCAAAGAGGATTTCATAGTTTCGATTGTTTATGGCTAGGGCAGTGATAAAATGAACTAAGGGAGGTAACACAGAGGGAGGGTAATTTGGGGTGAAAGAAAAAGCAGAGTTTATTTTTAAATACATTGAATTTGAGGTAGCTCTGGAACACAAGAGGGTGATGTTCAACAGAAAAACGGAAATAAGGCATTGCAGCTCAGAAGGTAGATTTGGAAGTAATCTATGTACAGACGATAGCCAACTTTACAGGACTGGGTGAAATCACACATAGACAGCATTTAAAGTCACAAGGAAACCATGATAATGTCATTTATCCTATCAATAAAAAGTATAAAATACCTAAAATAATAACTAAACAGGACCTATGTGAAGAGAACTACAAGCTATACTAAGAGATACATGGAAACATCTTAATAAAGAGATATTTTGTGTCTGGATGGGAAGAATAATTTGGTTAAAGTCATCCATTCTCTAATTAGTCCGTAAATTTAGTGTAATTATAATAAAGATAGATATTAGATAGCAGATATGAAAACATATTATAAAAGCAAAATAATATAGTACTGACTCATATACAGAAAGATTACTGGATTAGAAATTCCAGAAATATACAGAAGTGTACGTAATTATTTAAATCATGAAAACCTGGAATTTCAAATCAGCAGGGAAAGAGGTAACAACAGGGAGCAACATATAAGAAAGGTTTTTCTTCTGAGATGAGTTGGGGAGCATGGAGGAAGTCTGAGTTTTTCATAGGTAGAGAGGAAGACCTCAGTACAGAAATACAAAAGAGAGTGTCCACTTATTACACAGTTATGGAAATAAAGGAGTTGTGGATTCTAGTGAACATTTAATGCTGGAAGGATCAAAGATGAAACCACCTACCATAATGAAAGGAAGCCTTTAAAAGGAAAATCAAGAGGGATTATTTGATTACGATGATAGGGGACAGCTCTGGAGGACAGACGTCTTGATGAGTTTTGATATCTGATTTACTGGAAACGAAGAAATAGCGGAGGGGAAAAAAATAAAACTTTATTGCCAGAGAGTGGGCTTGCCAAGTTTAAGATTTCTGAGCTGTCGGTTCTGAGAAATGGCATAATAAATCAGACGGCAGCAGTAGAAAAGTCTGGCCAGGATGCTGACAGGTCAATAACATAGTCTCTGAAGTTCCCAAAAGAAGAGCCTAAGAATCAAGGCAGGGAGGGGTTGGGCATGGAGGTGATAAAGTCCTCCATCACTGTGGAGGATTGGCCTCCTGGTAAACAGACGAAGGGAAAGGAAAGGAATTCACCTAGTAAAGATTTTTTTGAGCTTTGACTAACGTAAAAATTATTGACCACCAGATTGTGAGGCAGATGTGTAATCTCTTTCTCCACAGTGTCTAACACACAGCACACACAGTGTAAAAGATTACATAAGCATCAACGAATGTTGTAGGATATGCTGGAAGAATATGGGAAACCTATACAGCCAGTCCTACAATCTGACCATCAGCGTAGGAGATAGAGCTGAATAAGCAGCAGCCACGTGAGAGCACATCGAGGTAAGCAGCGTCACCAAAAGAAAGTCAGGCTCGGCCCAAGAGGAGAGGTAGAAAAGCTTAAGGACAGTCAATGGGAGAAGGACAGTTCAAGGACACAAACAGCGGAGCTGGATGGGAGACATTCCTTTGCACCTGTGGAATGAAGTTACTTCCTTTTCCTTGTAAACGTTCACTTCCTGTTACTCCATTTACCGTAGCCCTTCCAGCCTCTACACACAAGAGTTCTCAATATGTGAAAGGCACTCTAGAGAATAAAAACAACAAACAAACCAAAATACTCTTTGCACCTGCAACTGTCAGTAAGGCCAACATTTTTGAAATGGTGGTCTTGGTAAACCCTTGATATCTCTGTATAGTTGAGAAAAAGAAAATATTTAACTATCACTGTTTATTTCTGAATTTCAGAACTTGTTCTCTCAGTCATACAGATCTGGAACTCCATCTGTCAGAGGTGAATATATTCATACTTCGTATGTGACTGATTTAAACTAGAAAGCCAATCTGGCAATTCTGAGTGTGAAATGCAACTGCCTAACAGACCCACACTTACACCTGGATCAACTCAGGAAGTACTGGCTAGCTTGCAAATTTCTTTGAAAAGAGGCTTATCTAGGTAAATGGGTGATAAGGACTATATCTTTTAAAAGCTTTATTGAGAGGCATAATTGGCCTATGAGAAGCTGCACATATTTAAAGCGCACACTTTGATATGTTCAGGCACAGGTAAACATCCATGGGACGATTACCATAGTGAAGATAATGAGTAAACCTCCCCCTGAAGATCCCTCATGCTTCTTTATAATTCACCCCCTCCTGCCTCTCCCACACCTGCTGTTGCCCTCCCACCCTTGTCCCCACGCACCACTCATTTGTTCTCCGTCTCTATAGATTGGTTTGCATTTGGGGGAACTTTTACAGATAAAATCATACAATTCATACTTTTCTTGGTCTTTTTTCTTTCCTTCCACACAATGATTTGGGAAATCATTCATGATGTTGCATGTATCAACGGTTCACTCCTTTTTATTGCTGACAGTATTCCGATGTAGAGAGAGACCAAAATCAGTTTACCCATTTACCTGTTGATGGTGATTTGGGTTATTTTCAGGTTTTGCCTATTATAAATAAAGCAGCTATGGACATTTATGTAGGAGTGTTTGTATGGACATATGCTTTCATTTATCTTAGGTAGATATCTAGGAGAAGAATGGCAAGGTTATACAATAGCTGTATATTAACTATTTAAGAATCTGCCAAATTGTTTTCTTCCAAAGTGGTTCTCCATTTCCATTCCTTCTTGTGGTGTATGAGATTTCCAGTTGCTCCACATCCTCACTAATAGTTGGCAAGGCCAATCTTTTTAATTTTATATTCTAATAAGCATACAGTGGTATCTCACTGTGGTTTAAATTTGCATTTCCCTAACAACTAATAATGTTGAGCGTCTTTTCATGTGCTTATTTGCCATCTGTATATCATCTTTGGTGAAGTATTTGTCCAAATTATTTGCCTATGTTTTACTGGGTTGTTTTCAGATTTATTGATTTTGGAGAGTTCTTTATATATTCTAAATGTAACTCCTTTGTCAGAAATGTGGTTTGCAAATATGTGTTTCCCAGTCTTGCCTTGTCTTTTCATTCTCTTAGCATCTTTTGAAAAGCAGAAGTTCTTAATGTTGATGAAGTCCGATTTATTTATTTATTTTTCTTTCACGGATCATGTTTTTGGTGTTGTATCTAAGGAATCTTTGCCTATTTCAAAGTCACTAAGGTTGTCTTGTATTTTCTCCTCTAGAACTTTTATAGTTTTAAGTTTTATACTTAGGTCTATGACCCATTTTTAGTTAATTTTTGTATATGGTATGAGGCATGGATGGAAGATAAATGACTATTTTTTGTATGAAAGTGATCTTAAAGATCCTCCAATATAACCCTTATGCTTTTGCAGATATTATCTACATTATCAGAGAGTGACACAATTGATGTGCCTAAAAATATATACCTATTAAGTAGATTTGGGACCTGAACTCAGATCTAGAGACTAAATCTAAAGTCTATAACACCACAGGTATGTCCTCAGTGTAGCCTGGTTACAGAACAATCCTACAAATGGACCACAGGCTGATCTGAAAAGCTGTTTTTACATGTTTAAATTATTTACCTCCAAAGTGTATTTAAAAAAATAATACGTAACAAAAAATATAAAGTGAGAAAAAAGAATATTTTTTTAAAAGTATGTCTCCCCTGACAGAGGCATAAAGTTGCAGCATCGGTGTCTCAACTCTCCCAGGAGACACTTTAGGACAAATCTTGACTGATATTTATTTGATACTATTAACCTTTTCCAAAAGGGCAGATGCTTCGCTCCAGTGTCAACATCAAGCGAAAACTGAAGTGGAAGAGTGAGGCTCCCCAGCCGTATTGCCTATTTGCCTCTGACTCATGAAGCCTTACAAATGAAGGTTCTGAGGAGCAATATACCAGCGAGGTCAGAGTCCCGGGTCAAGGGCTTGAGCTCAGCAGTGGGAGGGTCTAGGTTTTAAACTCTCCCCTACTCTAACTTCCTTGGTCGTTGTTGGAGTATATCTCTTTTTCAATGTTGGTGTTAAAATAGCAATGCCATCTAGGTTTTTTTCTTTCTCACTTTTGATCTTATTTCCTTTCATGTTAAAGTATTATTTTCTGATTTCCCAAAATTACCAAATGCACACAATTAGCTTTTTCTTTTCTTCCTCAAACAGTACTAAGTACATATACATACAAATATATATACATATATATATATATATATATAGTATCAAGATTATTGACATACACATTGAAAGCTTGCTGGTACATACAAAATTTGATCCCCACTGCAATTTTCACACAGCAGAGCAGCCTTGATAACCTGATGAGAGAGAAATAAGTAGCTTATCTTTTAGAGGTACCAGATCTGTTTCTGGTCTTAGGGCATTTCAGTAAAATGCTTATTTCGATGCAGAAGATAAGATCATAAAGACTTGTAAATCAACTTAAAAAAAACCCCGAAACATAAATTCACTAGTAAAGCTCACTATTTAGGTAATAAATCTACAATAAACACTTTTATAGAGTAAATAACCACTCCTTATTCTTCTCATAAATTCAAGTTTACATCTATGGGCTTTGCTTAAAGCCATCTTCAGTAAATCATTTTCTGACCACTATGTCCAAAATAATTTTTTAACAGTGCACAACAGGAGATGTTTAATATAAAGTGTTTTCTGAATTGTCTTTATTATTGTTTTCACAGCAGCCACAATGTGATAAATATTGGAAAAGGTACTATCATATTCCAGCCTCACTTTCAAGTAGATACTATTCAAAAAAAACAAAAAAAGAGACAAATACAACAAAAAGTTATTTAAAAAATTAGGCAAAATATGGGAAATCTCTTATTCAGCCTCTCAACTTCACACGTTTTTGAACAGTTCTAAAAATAGCCACAAAGCTTCCTCTTTGTTTAACAGCACAAAATAGCACATAAGACTCTTATTTCCTTTTCTTCCATCAAGAAAATAAAGTGAAAGAAAAAGCAATACATCAGCCAAAAAATGCAGAAATTTACCAAGGACAAATTCTCTTGTAAGGCTTCTAACACTTTAAGTCATAAGATAAATATAACTCAGAAAAATTTTATCATGAAATAACATTGTCATGACAGAAATTAAAGAAAATTTAAAGCTGTGTTGGATGTCCAGTGTTGGTATGGGGTACATTTTTATATGTCACAACATTTTAGAAAAATAATCCAGCTACACATATTCATCAACCTTAAAATGTTCATACCCTTTGACCTGGTAAATTCCATTTCTCTGACTCTACTGGAAATTCTCAAAAATTCACTCTAAATTGGGAAAAAGCTTCACACACAAAGATGCACATGGCAGTGTGATATATAATAGTAACATATTGAAAATATCCCAGCTATCCAACAACAGGGAATTGGTTAAGCAAAATACGGTGCATTCTATTCACTTGGTGGATCACTACACAGGTATTAAAATTACATTTGCAAATAAAATGCAACAACCTTATAATATTAAGTAAAATTTTCAGATATAGAACTGTACTAAGAAGATAATTATAGTTACACTAAAAACAATTCGTAGAATCAAAAACAGTGTGAAGAAATCCACCGTCACTAAAAACTTGAACCAATAGTTTCACTGGAGCAGCAAGAGTACAGGAATTTTTATTTACTTTCTTGTATTTTACAAATGTTATTTAATGAGCATGTATTATTTTAAAATGTAAAATATTTGATATTTTTAATAGAAGAACCAGGAAATAGAAATTTGTTCATGCTTCTCCAAAAGTAAAGGGAGGAGCCTATCTTATTCTAGGTCTGTGCTGCCCAAAAGAGCAGCCACTAGACACACACAGCTATTTTATTAAAATTCATCAAAATGAAATTAAGTTTAGTTCCCTAGTCATACTAACTACATTTCAAGTGCTCAATAGTCATAGATGGCTAACGACTTCTGTATCAGACAGCAGAGAGAACATCTCCATCAACCCACAAAATTCTATCAGAAAGAGCTGCTCTAGATAACTGGCACTAGTTCTCAGAGGAAAATCACCCCACAGGGAGGAGGATGATTCATGAGGCACAAGTCTCTCAGGTTAGTCCACGCTAAACCAGCCACCTCACCCTACTGCAGGGGCCTATCCTACAGGAGAGAACACGCTATACAAATGACTGGCTCCTGGGCCAGCAGCAAACTAAATATCAATCATTACTTTATGTATTTCGGCTAGTCTCCTGGGGAAATTATTTCTAGTATCTAATAAATTTGTACAAAAATTCTGTCTCGTGGAGGTTTCTAAACTTGAAAAAACTGGAATTCACCCTAAAATGGAACAGCTCCAGCAACAGGCAGCCTTCCCAGAGAGTAAACAAATTTGTCTCCCTGTTGTAACAATGGTTAGTCTGGGAAGGCAGAAACAGAGGAAACGAAAAGAGAACTTCGGCAACAATATTTCTCCAAACTTTTTTCTTCTAAAAATTTCTGTAAGAAAAGGCAAAAAAAGAAGAAATTCTTCTAAAAAACTAGCACTTCTTGATCGGATCAAAATCATTTAAGTGGATAAATATTTAAGAGTAAGAAAACAAACGTTTCTTTGAGAAAACGCAGTAGTATGAAGCAATAAGGACACAATTCACCATTCATCATTAACGTAAGTTTTATCTACAACAATATTTTGCGCAGCTGGTATTCCACTAAATACTACACATTTCCCATTAGAATGCTTATTTCATTTTCTTGATTTACCCTCATCATGGTATGAAGATGTTCCAATCAATTTTAAATTAATAGGCTGTCTTCACTTCAAATATGCAGATGGCATTTACTGACATATTGTGAATACTACAAGAGGCCAGTTGTCTTTGTTGAAGTATGCCAAGATCCTCTGATTTTTCAGCATTTTTCACCCTTGAGATTGAAAACTCAGCTCTTCAGCCAAGGAAACTGAGGCAGCACAGACCGTAACCGTCAAGACTTAGGCTGCATTTTAAAGGGTTTTAGTTCCCCATGGCTCTCTATACAATTCAAAAATCATGTATATGTTTAAAGGCTACTAAATGCTCCTTAGAGGTGGGAATTTTATCCCCATAGTAATTAATATCAGCGGAAAATTCTTAAAAAGTATACGCTTAATGACTGCCTTTAAAATGTGTCTATTTAGAAAGACAGAATAGCCAGAAAAACGAGCTTAGTATTTGGAGTCAGAAAACTTGGATTTGATTACCAATTCTGTTGATTATTTTTTTTTTTTGAGGAAGATTGGCCCTGAGTTAACATCTGTAGCCAATCTTCCCTTTTTTTTTCTCTCCCCAAAGCCCCAGTACATAGCTATATATCCTAGTTGTAAGTCAATCTAGTTCTTCTATGTGGGATGCCTCCACAGCATGGCTTGATGAACAGTGCATAGGTCTATGCCCAGGATCCTGACCTGTGAACCCTGGGCTGCCAAAGCAGAGTGTGTGAACTTAACCACTCAGCCACAGGGCTGGCACCCTGTTGATTATTTAAATCTGTTTCCTTATCAATAAAATGGGGCTGGTCAGAAGGCATAATTCAGAGGAGGTGGCTACAGTGGTGGTTCAGGTCATGACACAAGAAGCAAGTTACTTATTTTAAATTCTGGTCCATGTTAATAAGCTAAATTATCTGAAACAAAACCAGAACAAAATGGCTACGATTAAAAAACAAATCATAGCAGGATAACCTCCCTTTAAATATATCCAATGATATGAACAAACAGATCTGTGAAAAATATAAATAAAGGGACTCCTTTTACCAAATGTGCTGTTAAACAGAACTTCCTGAGACTTTTAAAATGTAACTTAAAAATGTAATTTAGGGGTCGGCCCAGTGGCGTAGTGGTTAAGTTTGCACACTCCACTTCAGATGGTCCAGGGTCCACAGGTTTGGATCCTCAGTGTGGACCTAGCACCACTTGTCAAGCCACACTGTGGTGGCATCCCACATAGATTAGAGGAAGATTGGCACAGATGTCAGCTCAGTGACAATATTCCTCAAGCAAAAAGAGGAAGATTGACAATAGATGTTAGCTCAGGACCAATCTTCTTCACCAAAAAAAAAAAAAAGGTAATTTAGACATAATATTCTTTCTAAACATGTTTATGATATAAAATAAAGAAGATTTACAGTTTATAAAAGTTGCGTCTGTCATACTGATAAGCCAGCAGGTCCTGACATCCTCTTGCCCGTGTTCAAGTCAGCCCCACTAGTGACCAGCTGTGGATGTTGGGCAGACTGCACCTCTAAGCATCAAAGCTCTCATCTGTAAAATGAGGATGAGGACACCAACTTCATGGTGCTGCTGTGATAACTGAACGATAATGCCACAAAGATTGTGGCACAGAACATATGTGCTATAAAGGATCAATGGACATTTGTAGTAACCTTGATAGCATGACTGGTCACAAACATATGTCCTCACATAGTGAGGAAAGAGAGAGAGAGAGCAAGCTCTCTGGTTTCTCTCCTTATAAAGGCAACAACCCCATCATGAGGGCCACACCCTCACCACCTCACCTAAACCTAGTTACCTCCGAAGGGCCCATCACACTAGGAGGTTCTGGCTTCAGTATATGAATCTGGGAGCAGTTGGACACAATTCCGTCTACAGCAGCAACTGGCAAGGGATGGGCTCTGAAAGAGGGGCCTGACCACTTTTGGCAGTCCACGGGAGCTGCTTCACAACCCTGCCCAACCAGAGCTAATTTACCGTCACAAAATATGATAAAAAGAAAAGGAGCCTTAAAGCTGTGTGGAAAAGGACTTAAGCCACATACCCAAGACGACCTGGGAAGGAACAGACAAACAAAAAAAGAGTCTTTTCTGGAGGAACAGTTTCCTTCCACTTTTTCTGTGTGGGAAAGAGACGAGATAAAGCTGGAGAAATTTAAGTTAATGGTCCTAAGTTGCCATGCCTCTTTCTAACACGGTCATCATATCGCAGAGGCTATCTATACAAATAGGATAGAAAAGTAATCACACTGTTAATTATGGACAATCTATATGAAATACAAAAAGTAACCTTCTGAGAAACTGTAACAATTTGTTATTGAAGACGTGTATGCAAATTTTCCCACCTGTGTTACTTTTTTGTACAGGCCAAACCTAGCAGGAATCTCTAATTATCCTACCAGTGGGACGGCTTAACAAGGGTGTTGCTGGCCCACAAATGCAATTTGATTCCCAGCATGACTGCAAGAATGGCAATTTACAACCTCCAGCAACAAGTAACGGGGATATTAAGGTCTTATTAATTTACACAATGGAGAGCACACTGCTCTTAGATTAGTCAGAACCACAGAAAAGGAACATTTTGAGGACCCTTACATTAACAATGTACTTATTATTTGGCGCTGGATTTGGAGTACAAAAATTACGGTAATGTTTCTAACGGTTATGAAGCACTTACACATACATGTCATCAAAGTACTATTATAATTACTCTGCTCAAGCCAGAGAAAGAGTTTACTTAAATAAGCAGCCTGAATTAAAAATCAAGCCATAAGGTAAATGTCTAAATTACAAATATTACTGCTTCATATATGAATAAATCTCATAGACATAATATTGACTGAAATAAATCAGACACAAAAGAAAATGTAATGTGTGATTCTATTTATGTAAGTTCAAGAACAAGCAACACTGAACGATGGTGATAGATGTCAGATGCTGGTTACTTTCCATGGGGGTATTGACTGGGAGAGTGTGTGAAGGACCCTTCATGCCCATTAGAAATATTCTGTATCCTAACCCGAGTGGTGAGAACATAGGTATATACATACGGAAAAATCCTTGAGCCCTACATATAAGATTTGTGCATCTCACTGTTGATATACCTCAATTAAAATGAAAAAATAGATCTATTGTAGGAGATAACTATCTAATAAAAATGAACAATAGAACAATAGTACTTGATAACTATATAATACTCTTTATCTTTCATAAAACAAAATTTTCAATTGTAATTTTACTTTAGTAAATACCCACAGCGCACACACTTAGAAGCTTTTCAAACCCATCTCCTGGTGTAGCACGGCATTACGCATTTTACATTTCAATGTGGCTACAACTCCTAATCCTCCTGGCAAGATTCCCAATTAAGCCAGGCTATTGATAAAACAATTGCTACTCCTGTAAAGTTTTATTTGCTCTCGTTGCCTATCAGCTTAATACATAGGAGAAAATATACTTGAAAAGGATCAAGTTCTGTAAACAGGACTAAATGATTATGGAGGAGGCATCTTTATAATTGTGTTTTCACTCTTTTTTTCCTCGTTGTTTCTCAAGCAGTACAGCCGAAATTGAACCATAAAGCTTGGCTTGACAGAAAGGCATTAGCCTACCGCACTAAACCACAGAGATAGGAGAGACAGTTATTTATGAAGAAACACTGTTTGCTATTATCCTTTTGAGATTCTACAAAAGGGCTAAATATTGATGCATTTCCAAGTCACCTTTCCCCTACTTCTTGTATTAACAAGCAGGCGTATGTTTTAGAGGCTCCTAATTTGTCAAGATCAGGTGAGCAGAAACGTTGTACTGAGCACACTGCTCTCATTCCTACAAGGGCTCTGCAACCCTCGGGTTATTAATAATTCATGGGTCTTTCTTAGTTCACAACAGGAGCATTATTCAGAGGGCATCACTCTTATTGAAAGAAGTTAACGGCGATGGGCAGACAAACACCACACAAGTCAAACAAGAAGAAGCCTCCTATGAATCTGTGGACATATAAGACCCGTTAAAGAGCTCCAATTACTATAGCCCCAAAGAAAGAAAAACGCTCAGCATTCTTCATCTATGTTTATACTGCCTGTTAGGTTGAATCTCCCATTTGTAGGATTCTATCAGTTGGATTAACACAGAAATTCTTTTAAAATCACTTCACCCTGTTGTATGTTGAAATCGCCAATGCTACTGGGTACAATTATGCTGTTTATTGAATTAGTTTCTCCAAACAAATCTTTTTGGCAAGAATATAACATCCATCGTGACACTGGAATTTTGGGTTCCAGTATTATTTATTTACCAAGGAAATTACATGAAGGATCCCAATGTCTTTATGACTGAGAACAAACAAATCTCCAGGAAAAGGCACGCCATCTTTTATGATCCTCCTCAATATACATGGACCCCCAGCTGAATAAAATTCAGACCAATACTCCATAAAATTGATCTGAAATAACAGGAGTCATGGTCTCAGAAGCCTAAATTAGGAGTTTAAGATAGTAGAAAAGGCCAAGCCCGTGGCCTGTGACTGCATGCACGGCTTAATGGCATTGCAAAAACAAGAGAAAACCAAAACCAAACCAAAAGTTGCTAGGCCAAACACGCGGATGGGGGTGTGGTCACCAATTTCAGACCCATGGCATAAACCATAAGTCTTTATTCTGAGCACGTGAGGACTCAGAATAAGATGTATTTCTTCCTCTAAATGGAAGACATTCGTGTTGGTTAAATCAGAGAATTTATTTATTTTCTTGAAGAGGGTATTTGAGGAAATACACTTGATATATTATTTAGAATGCAATACAAACTAAGTTTCAAGCATAATTTGAATGCTCTGAATATCAGTAAAAAGCAATCTTGCTAAAGCTAAAAATAATAATACCTAAAATTTACTGAGCACTTATCATGTGCCAGGTACCATTCTAAGCACTTTGCATTTATTAACACACTTATAATGCTCACAACAACCCTATGCAGTAGGTACCATTATTACCTCCATTTCAGATAAGAAAACCAAGCAGACCACAGAATGCTTAAGCAACTTGCCCACAGACACACAGCTCATGAATAAAGAAGCTGCTATACAAGCCAAAGCCATCTGTCTTCACAGCCCAGCTCCCACACTGATGCTCTCGGCCTCTTAGTTAAAAGCACTATGTGTTTACTCTAGAAGAAATGATCATCAAGGATAAGGAATCTCTTTCACTCATTAGCAATAGTGAAGTCAATTTGGGGGAGTATACCTTACATTTATCCCACACAAAATAAATAGAAATCCACCACCAAAATCATTACATAAATGATAACCTGCTCAGCTACTAGGCAGAAGAGTTTCAAGGACTAAGAAAGAAAAGGCTTTCAGACAATCTGTAAATGAGTAGAGCTCCTGATAATAATACATAATAAATACCAGGTCAACTTGGAATAAATTTGATTCTATAACAACATATTGCTTTCATCCCTTACTTGAAATTGACATCTTCAGTGTCTCTGGTTCCCTTAAGATTATAACTATATCAAATCAGATTTTCATCTTTATTTCTTCTTTTACTAATGGTATGCCCCAAGACAGAATATATATGGAAATTAAGGAATCTTTGAAAAATCCTTAGGTTTTTCTTTATTGATAATTCCAAATTTTAAACTCTACTGATTTGATAGTTACAGAATATAATTAAGAGACCCCTCTTGGCACCAAATGGTATGCCTTCATGTTGCAATAAATAGTTTTGGTCATGAAGGATATGACGTCCTAAAAAAATGGAGTTTTCAGTAGCAATACAATAATCATTTACCTGGGGCTATTGACCTCTTTCAAAAAAAAGAGAGCTTCACCAGAATGAAATTGTGCATATTATTTATTTCCCATATGTGATAAGCATCAGATTCTAACTGAGGAATCTTTTCACAAATACATAAAAGCTTTTTTCAGTGGAGCCTTTACTATACCTAAAGATACAGTTGGAAATGTGAAGCTAGAGCATTTCAATCAGATAACTATAAAAGTAAAAATATTTTTCTCAATTTACACACACACAAAATAAATGTAAAGAAATGTTTTAGCACCAAATATTTTCATTACTTTTCTAAGTGAATTAAAAATACACATCAGTATCTCATAATAGACACAGCTACATGGCATGCTGCGTAACAAATTAGTACCAGAAAATGTCAACTTTTTGCATAATTTCAAGAGTATGTCCCAAAGAAAATAAGCTTAGCCTCAAAATTTCAGGATAATAATAGTCAATATGGTTAAATGCATGTCCCATACTGTGTCCCCCCAGATAATCATCTCATTAGATATCCCAAGAACATAGCTTCTATGGTTAAAGAAGTTTGGATAACACTAAAAAATCAGATAGTACTTTATCTTATTCAAGTCTCTGAGAAGTGCTGCTGTAAAAAAAAAAAAAAAGTTAGGTTTGTTAACCCAGTGTTTCTCAAGCTCAGTTGACCCACAACCTTTTCATCAAACCATTAACGGTTTTGGAAACTACTGTTTCATGGAGCACATTTGGAGAAATGTATTTAGTGTTTTCCTGTTAATAAAGTACTTCTATGTGCATTACTCTCATTTAATTCTTATATATTCAAACAACTATTTAACAGGAAAAAAGTTCCACCAAATAACCACTGAGAAGTGAATCTAACCTACATCACTATAGTCAACACCTTTGGTGAGCTATGGGAAGGAAGGTAGCCCTATCTGACCAAAGCAGCAGCACCCTGACAGGTAGAGAGAAATCTGCCATACAAACACTTTGACCACTCCCAACTTACTCTTACTAGATCGCCCTGTGCTAGGCTCTTAAGTACACAGGTGGGAACACTTTCATAAAAGGCTATGTGTGTAATATACATAGATAATGAAAATCTATTACTTCTTTAGAGGTAGAAAAGATACCAGGAGTTATGAACACACACCAAGAGACAGCTTTGGCTGCTTCAATTTAAGCCATTCTTTTTGTTCGCTCTAGCTAAAAACTCATTCAGGGATTCTCTACAGAAATCACATTAATGAGAACTGACAGCCAGAAAGGATCAATGCACAACCACTATATTGACAAATGTCAGTAGTAGGTACAGGAAGACTGGACTCGGACACTGGGTAAAATCAACAAACAGAGCTTGCATGTCTAAAGCAGCAGCTTTCAGAGTTTCTTAAATCACAAAACACATTAACAAGCCCATTTTCCATCACTACCCAATAAACACATATATATACAGAAGTACCTAAGTGAAACCAGTTTCATGAAACAATTCACACCTTCCTAAATGAGACGCTCTCTCCTTTCTATTTTATTCTATTAAAAAATAAAAACTAGTCATAACTTGCTAAACTGGTTTCTTAAAGCACTATCAGCTCACCAGCCACACTTAGTATAGCTCTGATTTGAAGGAGGTGAGAAAGCCAGCACAGTCTGAACACCCAGCAGCCAAGATATCAGTAACAACATCTAAGACAGAGACATACAGTTTTCTGGCTCCCATGGCCTTCAACAAATGACGCATCTGCATAAGGTCACAGGAGCGCTCTGGAATCAGATCAGGATCTACTGGCCCAGACTTCAAGACTGAACTGTTCCTGCAAGCAGCCTCATCTGAATATATTCCAGGAACTTCCTTACCAGGCCAGGTGCAACTTTCAGCAATCCTGGAGTTACATGTTGCATGATATGCAGGGAACAGTGCATTCAGACACAAACACACTCCTGTTGATGGAAGAGTAAAGAAGAAATCCAGAATTCTAAAGCTCTGGAAAAGCCTTACCCCTAATTCCCCTTTCCTCTACTCCACTCCTTCTCAACTTGAAGTCTCCACCATCACTAAAGGTATAAGGGCTAGAGCCATTTATATCCTTCATGCCATACCTCCTATCCTCCTTCCTGGTTTTTATTTTTCTCCACAAAACTATCAATATCCATCATGTCATATATTTTACTATTTGTTCACTATAACCTTTTTCAGGACAGGGATTTATCTTTGTTTGATTCACTTATATTAGTGCTTGGCACACTGTAGGCACACAGTAAATATCTCTTGATATTTGAGAGAGGGAGGGAAGGAGGAGAGGGAGGAGACAGAGAGAGAAAAGGAGAGAAAGCAAGAAAATAAAAGGAAATAAGTATAGCCCTAATCCACCATTTCAATCTCTTTAAACTTGTACAGCCTGGTCTAAGCACTTACCTGAACTCTGTATGTCTACAGAACCAGAATGGGGGTTGGTTTCCCAGAAGTCTCCAGGAGCCATGCTAACGATCCTTTAGCTAAGCTGTAGGGCTCAGCCTGCAGAGAGCCAAAAGTCTTGGAATTCCTGAACCCTGCCCACCCTCACCACTTGATTAAATAATATAGCAAGACTGTATTTCCATAAGAAATGCTTGTGACTTGGCAAAACAGAAGCAGCCAAGCCATGATGGACAAGGCAAACAGATAACATCATGAAAGAGGTGCATAATTGATTGACGTGTTTTTCTTTAGGCATAAAATTATAAAATATTAGAAAAAAAAGAAACCTTAGAAATGATGTAGTCACTCCTCATTTTACAAAAGGGAAAACTGAGGCCCAAGAATTATAAACAGCTAACATTAAAATAAACAATTATTGCAGAAATTTTGAGGGATTCTCCCTCAAAGGCACCAGTGAGTGGCAGTGAAAGTACTTGTTTGGTCATCATTTGGAGATGATAAAGGTTGCTAAACAATGATGTGTGCTCTTGCTCCTTGACTCCATCTTCCACAGCAATATCCCTATAGCTCTTTGCTCTGTCCTACTCCAATTCTGGCTTCAGGTAGAGAACACAGAAGGATCTCGGTGCTCAGATTAGGAACTGAGTGTTCAGTTACAAAGATTTTACTGTTACTCACTTCCTGGTACCAGAAGTCCAGACTGAATCTACACACTGTATTGTACAGGCCATTATACCTGGGACTTCAGCTCCAACTACAGTCTGACCCATTAGCCATATGACTGTGTATCCCCAGTGCTTGTTTATTCCCAGGTTTCTATCCATTATATGATCACTGCTGTTTGTTTCCAAGACCCTCATCCAGACAGTCCAACTAAGATTTCAGTGCACTTGGCATTACCATAGACTTGTGCTATGCTGTGTAAGTCAGCAGGCCTGGGATGTTGAAACCCTGGATATTCTAGAGGAAGGACTGGCCCTTGACTGGCTCCTGGGGCATAACCTCTAAGCCCCAGGACTATCCAAGTGTCTTTTTATACCTGGAGCCTGGGGCCACACTGTATAGTTTATGCTAACAGTGTGATTTATGGTGAACACCCATTTTTGTTCACCTGGGGCCCTGGCCACTCTGTACCTGTTTGACCTCTGGAGGGGCTGGAGATGCAGCAACTAAGATCAGCCATGCTGGTGCTCCATGCCTATGACAACAACCCCAACAAAATCTCTGGACACCAAGGCTCAGTGAGCTTCTCCGGTTGAAAATAATCCACTCACCTCATCACACATCATTGCTGGAGAATTAAGCACTGTCCCTACAAGTCCACACAGGGAGAAGACAACTAGAGGTTTGCACCTGGTCTCACCTGGCCTCTGCCCTATACCCCTTTGACCTTTGCTGATTTTAACCTGTGTACTTTGCTATAATCAACCATAATAGCTTTTCTGAGTTCTGTGAGCAAATAACTGAACCTGAGGGTGGTCCTGGGGACCCTGGACATAGGCTGGATTCTCTTTTCCCAGGGGTATCTCTAGTATTCAATATGCCTTATTATCCAACATCTTTGTCGTGACTATTGTCTGTTCAGATACCTAATATCCGTTGAACCCCTTATGTTTAATCCACCTCAGGTCTTGGCAGAAACAAATGCACAGAAAGAATAAGCCCTTATAATTTGTGTCAGAAAAAAAATAAGCAGCAACTTCTGAAATGTAAACTAATTATAGGAATCAACATGAGAATGAATGAATGAGACTGACCAACTGCAACTAGATCACTTTCAGCTTATTGCTGATGACAATATATTTTCCAGCTAAGAGATGAATGTATCTCATAAATTGAACCTTGTAATATTTATGTGCCCCACAAGGTCCTACTTGAAGCAGCCATCTTGCCTTTCATTCTGACCCATCTTGTCCTTTTTATTACCTTACAACATCTGCCACTAATGCTGCAGCCTCAGCAGAGATGAGGTGGTGATCCACCCAAACGTTCAGCGTGAAGGTGTAAGAATCAAAGAAGCATGTTGTTAGTTCTGCTTCTGGCAATAAGGGAGAATGAGCGTTTATCTTCAGGTGTTTCTCTTAACACAGTTCTGGGCTGACAGTGAACAGCTGCACCAAGAGCTGTCCATAACAGATGGGAGGGGTGGGAACAACACTGGATATAATCACCATCTCCGATAGGCCCATCCCCAAATGTATTAAAGGGACTCAACCTGGAAAAGGAGAATTGTCCATCCATTAGACTTCAATCTAGCACCTAAATATGAGACATCAATAGCTAGCTGGTTTTGGTTCTAAAAAACTTTGGTTACTGACACACAGACCTCTCAAAATATTTAAATTCACCACCTTGAATCTCAGAACTCTTGGTGCATAATAAAGTTTAATTGCAGCCTTTTTAAAAGAGCTATTTGAAGAGATGCACAGTGACTGAAAGCATCATTCAAACAAGAGGCAAATATCAGGAATGTGAGCTAATTCAACTTGCACGTTAATTTGTAATATGATATACATGTTACTGAATATACCAAAAAACAACTGTGCCTACTGACCTCATGCAGCTCCAAGGATAAATATTGGAGGAACTCGGTGTTTTTATATGTAGAAGAGGAGTTAGAGAGTTCTGGTAGGCATTTCTGTCAATAGCTGCAATCAGGACCTTAATCATGATCCCTTCTCTCATTCTACATGCCAGAGTCAGGATGATAATCATGGCAATCGGCACAACAAGAGGCCTTCCGAGCAGAATTAGGCATGAAGAATAAGCACACGTGATGTATGTGTTTCACAGCGGCCCTTTGGAAACGTGCCCACTTGCACAAATGCTCCTAGAGGCAAATGAGCAGACGGGTACCTCCAAGCTTAGAGAATCACTTAAAGTTATTCAAAATTAAACTGTATGTCTCCTAAAGAGAACGGACAGTCCGGGAAGAATTCATTGCCCTGTGACTAACCCACCAACAGTTAAAACACGGCAAAACTGTACATAAGTCAAAGTAAGTTAACTTTTAACCCTTTATCCTTTAAAAAAATCAATATCTGATATAGAATTATTTAACTTTATTTGAATTTAATGATACATTTTTTAAATTTAATGATACATTACATGTTGAATAGTGTGAGTTTTCCAACATAGTCCAAAGCAGGTTTCATGTTAAATGTGAAGTTTTAGTCCAAGAGGAATGGTCCTTATCTGGATATTCTATGTCAGGCCTACATGCATTTTTATAACTAACAAATAAAATTTAGCGCTACGACAATTAAGCGAATAAAGTTGTACTTGGATTTGTCAGTATGCTTTTCAGCTCAAAAGCTTTGAAGTCAAATCCTAGTAACTGTCAATATCTCCCTATCATGTCCACACCCATCATCTGTGTCACAAGTCAGTGTAATCTGCAGAGAGAAATGAGAAGAAATTGAACATATTTTATGGCTGTTCTGCTTGAGGGAAGAAGAATAAGGTAAATCAATACTTCTTGTCATTTCCTGAAAATACTGTATTCTCCAAGACATTTAGCCAGCATTTGCCCATTTAAGCAAGGACAAAAACATAAAAAGAAAGTTTTTAACTCAGAAAATTAGCATGTCAATATTTCTGGGTCACAGAAATTGAAGTCATATCAAGCATTACTTCAAAGCCTAAGTTAAATATACTCACAAGGTTGGTTGCTCTCAGTAATGGTTACTATCATTAAGAAAACCTAAAATTTCAGGAATGAAGAGTCATATTTAATGTCCTGTTATTGCCACTGAAATATTACTAAATTTATAGCCCCATTTAAAAATGCCAGGACATGACTTTCTTTGTAAAATTAGATCTCCAAAAACATTCTGTCTTTATTCCTATAGTATATTTTCCCCACTCATTGTTCTATCAGTTCAACAGGAAATTTTTTGTAAAACTCTACTTTCCTGTTCAATATTATTTCTGCCCTTTGGAAACAGATATTTCTTGATTACCTCGCCAGATCATTTGCACATTTAAAGGAAGAATGTAAAAGCTGAGTTCAGAGAGACTCCCAATGATCTTTCATAACTGAAAAAACGAATTCTGATTCTGAGCAAAATATAATTGGTCTTGAGTTGGAAAACATAAGTTAGAGCTATAGAAATTAAAGAGGCTTCAAGCAATATTTAGGAACATTAAAAAGCATTAATGGGGGCCAGCCGTGTGACTGAGTGGTTAAAGTTCTGCACGCTCTGCTTCAGCTGCCTGGGTTCCTGGGATCAGATCACAGGTAAGGACCTACTCCACTCATCAGCCATGCTGTGGAGGCACCCCACAAACAAAATAGAGGAAGACTGGCACAGACGTTAGCTCAGGGCCAATCTTCCCCAGGTGAAAAAAGAGGTGGATGTTAGCTGATGGTGAATCTTCCTCACCAAAACAAACAAAGTATTAATAGTAAAATATGGTAGAATTGGAAGTGCACAGAGTTTAGAGTCAGAGAAACTAGAGTCCAAATCTTGGTTAACTTCCTATTAACTGCTGACGTTGGGGTAGTTCTGACCTCTCTGAGCCCAAGATTCACTCTTTGTACAATGGGAATATGAACAATGTATGGCTGCTCTGAAGATGAAATGAGCATCTATCTACACATGGTGTCTGGCAGAAGGTGTTCAGTAAATGTTATTTTTTCTCTTTTCTACACATAAATTGATTACAGAAAACACACAAGAGAAAGAATGGTAGAGAGGGAAAAATAAAAATAAAATAAGATAACAGACAAAAGATACCTCAGTAGCAATGGTTGCTATATATTATGAAAACAAAAAATTAGGAAAACATAATTAGAGTGCTAAATCATTAAAACCTTGGTTTTTGAGGCCAAGAGTTCAATTCTAAATGTGGTTCTGCATAAACGAGGGAAGGCCATGCTCTTCAGTGGAAGAAGAAAAGGAAGTTCAAGCCCTGTGTTGCCTGAGAGTTTCCTCTTGAAACTTTTGATTTAGAGTTTGGTGAATTTTTTCCTGTGCCCCTGATTAGGTTTCAAGGATTTGGGAACAGAAAAGCCATTGGGAAGAGCATTCATTTGTTTGTGAGGAAATTAGACACTGGATTCACTGAATTTTTTATTCAAATAATTTGTGATAGAGAAGACTTTTTAAAGTAAATTTTAAGCAAATCCTTGAAATTACATTATTTCATCCATAAATATTTCAGAAGCTGTTTCTAAAAGGTAAGGACTCTTTTGAAGTACACGAAAATACCATTAACACATCTAAAAATATTAACAATATTTCCTTAATACCAAATTAGTATTTGAATACATTCCAGTCTCATAATTTTTTAAAACAGATTATTTTTTCAATTCAGAATCCAAATGTTTGCTTTCAAACAGTCTAGGTGCCCGACGTGAGAGGGTGGATGACTGAGAGTAGAGATGAAAACAGTAAGATCTGACCATTGTCAAAGCTGGATGAATGGTGCATGAGAGTCATCACGCCATTCTCCCTGCTTCTGTATATCCTTCAATTTTCAATAATAAAAATTTTTTAAGTTTTCTATAATAGAAAATTAATCACAGACAAACATCAAAAACAGAAGTAGAAAAACAGAAATAGTAGTATTTTCCATGTATGCTGTGGCATCAAAAAGTTGGGAAGCATCTGCTCAAGCAACAGTTCAGGCTTTTGTCGAATTGAAGCTCAATGCAAACTGATCGAGAAACTTCAAAAGCTATTGAATAAGTGGGGGGCTGGCCCCGTGGCCGAGTGGTTAAGTTCGCGTGCTCCGCTGCAGGCGGCCCAGTGTTTCGTTAGTTCGAATCCTGGGCGCGGACATGGCACTGCTCATCAGACCACGCTGAGGCAGCATCCCACATGCCACAACTAGAAGAACCCACAACGAAGAATATACAACTATGTACCGGGGGGCTTTGGGGAGAAAAAGGAAAAAATAAAATCTTTAAAAAAAAAAAAAAAAAAAAAAAAAAAGCTATTGAATAAGTTAATGGAATCAATTTTTGCATATCTAGCCATTTTTAGCAGATTATCAATAATTTAATAATACCATTTCATGGGGCCAGCCCCATGGCCCAGTGGTTAAGCTCACATGCTCTGCTTCGGTGCCCAAGTTTCACTGGTTCGGATCCTAGGCGTGGACCTACACACCGCTCATCAAGCCATGCTGTCGTGGCATCCCACATAGAAGAACTAGAATGACTTACAACTAGGATATACAACTATGTACTGGCGCTTTAGGGAGAAAAAACAAAAAGAGGAAGATTGGCAACAGATGTCAGCTCAGAGCCAATCTTCCTCACCAAAAAGTATACCTTAAAAAAATAAAATAAAATAATATTTCTTGAGGGAGGGATGCTTATTACAAATAAAAATTCCTAGGTCCCACCTCATTTCCTCTTATATATTCTATTGGATAAGTGATGTTCTCACATCACAGCACAATTAAAGAGTGCACAGTCAAGGAAGGGAAGTCATATCAAGACTTTGTGAGCCATGAAGAACACAGAGATGACACATACATACGTCCCTAAGCTGCCCCACCTATTTCCCTTGAGAATGGTAATCATAGGACACTGAGGATTCAGCACATATCTTTAACATGCACATATGTTAAGCAAAAGCCTATGCTGATGTATAAGGGATGCTTTTCCTCCCTGCTTGAACATCTCAGCAGATGTGACAGTAGGTTCTAGAAGCAGATCAGCAAATACAAAGCATCTGTAACTACGGCAAATCCTACTGGTTGCCTAGTCACTATCTCTTTTCCCTTTCTCCTTGCTAATGGGACCTTGATATTACTGGGGGTGGCAGTGTGCCAGGTTAAAAAAGCTACATTTCCCAACCAAGGGTGGCCATGTGTCAAAGCCCTTGCTACTGAGATTTAAGTGGAAGTCACTGGTGGGCTGTGGAAAGCCCTTATAAGGGGATAGACAGGCTGGTTAACTACTTGTTGCTGTTAGCCATTTGCTCCTCTTGGTCTTCCTGCCTGTAACTCTGTGTGCTACCTAAAGTTCAAGAACCATCACATGAGCATGAGGACCCTGGTCAAACCCTAAAGACTGTGGCTCCCAAAGCCAAAGGGCCTCACTTTCCTGCTTCCCCTGACCAGAAAGAGATTTTTTTCCCCTGTGTCCCACGCATTCACAGGTACTGTACTTGGCCTTGGGCTAAACACCACTAAGACTTGAATCTATTTCTACAGCTCCCTATCTCCTCTCCTCCAAGCCGGTATGCACTGGCCACCAGTCTTTCTGCTTCTTTTCATTCTGCAGTACCTTCAGGCAGTTATTTTTGTATTATGTCCAGGTTTTCCTAGCTGTTTCCTTTTGGAGGGAGGGGAATTTCAATAGGATTTTAGTCCCTCATACTTGGAAGCAGAATCCCTGAAATTTCACTTCCAACTAAGCCCCAAGGAACTGCTAGAATCTAGACCTTACTATAAATGGTTCCCTGATCAGAGAGTGGCACTCAGAAAACCAGAACCAGTGATAGAGTTCAGAAACAATGATACTTCAACATTTTTTGAAGAGCTCTTCACTGTCCATTAAAAGAATTTTGGTAACCATTTTGCAAATATTATTAAATTACTCCCATGAATGGTTTAGGATTAGGGGATGGTTGGTACTGGCTATAAATAGCCATAGGAATACAAACAAGGCTACAGGTGTCTTACATGTCAATATGTTTCACATCATTTCACATAATTTAATTTAGCAGATACATATTGACTACCAAGTGATGAGCAAAGCGTAGTGAAGATATTGAGCAACTATATGAAATCATCCTTGCCTTTTTAGAATCTTATTGGAGAGAAAAAAACTAATATAAAGAAAAAATCAATTGAAATCAATATATAATCAAGTGTTGAAGAATGGAGAAAAAAATATGTGCCAAAAAAATCTATCAAATTATGACAAAATATACAAGGCTAAGATTAGATAGCTGAATCAACTCCTTCTGGATACTATGATGATACCCTGAATAGATAACATCTAGTAAGTTTTGGAACATAATTAGTATATATAGTACACTGGAGATCACCAATAAGTTAGGCTTACAATACTAACAGACAAATAAGAACCAGCTTTTTAACGTAAAATCTATTCTTTGTTCATTGCTTCCTACATTTTTCACTCAAACATCATATATGAAATAAAACAGTTTTAGGCATAAAAATGACTCCAATATTTTAAGTCTGAGTGATTGGAATGATGAGAAGGCCATTAATAAAAATAAGTTGGAAGAAACTGATCTGGGAAGAAGAAAAAGAGATGAATTATGTTTTGAGTATGTTCAGTTCGCATAAACAGCAGGACAATCTCTGTTCTGCCCATCAATTTCAGTACAGTACAAGTGAAACAGCAGGGCCTTGGACGACATATAGACTCGATCATTCACATCTGAACTCCATCCACTTCCTTGTTTGGTGGCCATCAGCAAGAGGTTAAGACTTGGTTTCCTTGATTGCAAAATTGGGATCACAACATTAAACTACAGGGTTATATTTTGAGAATTAAACGGCATAATTCAAGTAAAACACCCAGAAAATAGCAGATATTAAATGCTAATATCCTTCCCTTCCTTCCTGCTTCCTGGTCTTTTTGAAACCCAACTTTGATTCTGTATGAGTCTCCACTTCAGACTGACCTACTTCCTAATGTCCTTCAACATCATATACTCATATCAATCACACATGCTTTACTCCTGCTCTTTCCATTCATCTCAATTTTACAAATGCTTTACATTTTTTAAGGCCCAAGTCAAGGCTCATCTTTTTGAAGAGTAAACAATCACTCCAATCTGTGCAGACTTTTCCTTTGCTAAATGCCTCGTGACGTATGTTGCTATTATTTTATATATTTATGGCTTGCCTCTCCAACTAAACACAAGCTTTAAACAGCAGAATCTGTGTCCAAAATTGTTTTGGTTTGTAAAGACTTGGGCTCTGGCCCTCCTCAGAGATCCACAAAACCTTGCTGAATAAAGGAATCAGTGACGCTAACCATTAAAATCCAAGGACTAATTTCAATTCAGATATATTTGATAAAGTTAAATTTACAAAATGTCATTTTTCCTTACTGTCAATTGGTAAAAAAAAAAACAAAATACAATATGATTACAATTGAAATGAACAAGAAAAATAGCTATTGGTTTGGCCTAAAAAGCAATGCTTAAGTGAGATACTATAAGAGACTTTTTCAAAAGAACTTATGCCATAATACTTACTTAACAATTGCACAAGAAGGCAAAAATTAAGAATGGAAATGGACTTTTATCAGAATTTTGATAGAAACACAAGTAAGAGGTTTTAGTAATTTTTTAGTGTGAGATGAACTAAAAAAAATTTGCTCAATTGGTCAGCCCTAGAATTAAACCTACCACAACAGTAACTTACATAAACTATTAATTATTTCAAGTGTGACAAAAAGCAATCCACGTACACAAAAGTCCAGCACACCTGTTGTGCCAGTCAATTTAGCTGGGGCTTGAAACGATGTAATAAGACAGCCTGGAAAGTTAAGGATCAACGAGCTTCTGTCTCTGTTTTGTTTTTTTTTTTTTTAGCTCAATGCACAACCAGACTCAACATTTAACACATCAGTTATGACTTCATCACTGATCGTTCAAGCCAGCAAAATTATAGCTTTAAAACATCATTCTTCTTTATTTCCAGACACACACACACACACACACAATAGAAGCACATGACTGCATGTGTGGAATAGTTTCAATTATAAACAAACTATTTCCGTGTATCTTCTATTAAAAGTCAAACCCATTATAATGTCTTTGTAAAACTAAATACCTTCTGTGAACTTATGTGTCTTTAAAATAAGGGCTGAAAATTATCCTGACAATTGTTCTACAAGGTCAAGAAATTAGTAAAAACAGCTTAAAAAAAACAAAATTTTATACAATAACATTTATGTAAAGTCTGAAAATTAATGAACTTCAAGCACTACACACTTGGCAGGAGGGTGAAATCAATATTTCCAAATATCTGCCATGATATACTGATTTTCTGGTTTATTTAAAATTGTTCCTTTGTAAGTAACTTTAAGTAGCTAAGTAACAAAATTCCTCTATTTTGAAGAAATTCATATTCTAGCTCTTCCATAGATGATGGAAGTTTATACAACTGTAATTCTCAGCTAATATGCAGAGAGCAGATACGCACAAAAGCTTCATTTAGATAAAACGACAAAAAAAACTACCACTTCCTGATTTTCTCCCTCAGCTCTCCCCACCCACCACAGCGATGCTGCAAATGGCAGAATAAATTAAAGCTCCTTTCTTCTACATCAACTCCTTTGTCCTCTCAAGGTTGCCTGATCAGATTCATCTCTTAAAATGAAGTAAGAAACATTTCAAAAGCTGTGTTCGCATTAAATCAACTTTCTGATTCGTGCATCACAGGAATAAAGCAATGTAATCACATCTTAAATTGGTTTACAGCAGGCTGTCTACCTTATCCTAGTTCTCAGGATTGATGAAATGAATAGTTTTAAAATAGCACTTTTTGAAATGACATGAGAATTAATAGTGCATAATTATCTTGGTGTTGACAAGTGAGAGATGTTTAACTCCTTAAATGAGCTTTCCTAATGAATCAGTGTCAGAAAAAGGCTTCATTGCCTATACATTATTGATTGATATCTAAGGGGATTGATTTAACCATAAAACCACATTAAAAGCCTATTTTTAAAATCATTTAGGTAAAAATTAAATGACCCAACTTTCGCTTAATATTTGAAATATTTACTGAAGATTTTACTGTGCATTTCAATAGTATTCTAGGTGTTGGATTACTGGAAAAATCTTATTTTACATTTCATTTGTCTACTAAGAAATATTCAACCTTTTCAGACAGTTTCAGCAAACAGACATTAGTATTAGACTCCCTATTACCTAAAAGAAAAAAGTAAAAGTTAAGCTATTGGATTAAAAAGTAGTATAGCGAGTATATTCCTGCCCTTTATAGTTGAGGATTCTAATGAAAGACGACTACAATACAATGAAATAAATCTCCATTTTTTAAATAAAAATACTTTTAATACATATAAAAAAATTTAGTAAAATGTTATCTTTACCACGCTGTACTTTAGCATTTTATATTCATCCCTTGTCTCTAATTCATGTTAATTAACTCATAACTATACTATTCAATTCTGTGTTTTAAATCCTGTGGGTAAAGCAAAACAGATTTATATTTCTAAATACCTAGAAAAGAGAAAAATGAACATATTCCCAGCAGCAGAGCTATGCTCTAACTCACTTTTTATTTTTCCATGTCTTTCACAAATACTGTCAGACACAGGGCTAAGATCTTTCTATTTAATCCTTGAGAACTTCAAAGAAGTAGATAACATTATCCCAACTTTGCAGATGAGGACGGCCATGCTTACAGAGGTTCATAACACACAGTCACCTAGATGGTAACGGGTGGAGCCTGATCATGAATTCAGATGACTGTAATGCAGAATGCATACACACTGTGGTTGGCAAACATTTTCCCACTTAGATGATCTCTACAGGATTGCCATTGTTCCAGCTGTCAGTAAAATGTGCGGGTGTTGATTATATTCAGCTATTCCTTCATTGATTCAATATGTTTGAGAGTTGATTATAAGCCGGCACTCTCCCAGATGCTGGGACTGTGATGGCCACAACACAGATGTGGCCCTTCTGCCTGGAGGCCACACACAGTGCTGGGAGGAAGGGGAGTTTGCTTTGTAACTACATGTCTTACTTAAGAGTCCAGTAGGGCCTGGGGATGGATAAATTTGAGACATAGATTCAAATTCTTGACCTGGTATCCTCTTTAGTTGGCATCAGATAGGAGGACTGAAGAGCTTCTTAAAAGCAGAGACTCTGAGAGTGAAAAAGTGCGAGCAAAATGTGAAGACTTCATCAGCCTAGGATCTCAGAACTAACATGACTACCCGAACGGATGGTGCCCTCCATCTGGGCAAAAAGGGCCCAATGCCGTAGGCACCAGTGGACCACAGGAGGTTGTGGCCAGAATGTCCACCCTGGGAGGTGCTCTGGAGAACCAAACTACCTTCACATCCTTTAGGGAACCAAGGTTTCTGTATCTTCATTCCTCCCCACTTACAAACCCTCCCACTTCTCCTCCCAAACTCCTTAGAAGACTGAGCATCAGGAACGAAACTTGATCATTACCAGGCAAATTCTCAGCTTCACTCTTCTGTCTTAGGTTTGGTTTCCAAAAAAATAATTAGATACATGAATGCCTCAGGCCATTCTAGACCCATTGGTCACCTTTAAACTATACAGCAAAGCTCACTGGAATATTTTGCTAAACTGACACCTTAAAATGTTTTTAGGAGAAATGCATTCTGAGTTTCAAACGTGCAGCTTAAACATGCCTTCTTAAAGCATAATCAGCTAAGAAAGTTTAGTGAATGTCATAATATTTTATAAATATTTGTGAATAAACATAAATGGGCACTAAATAGAAAACAGTTTGATTTCCTCATCTGCAAATTAGGGATCATGAGAACTATTTCTTGAAGAATATTAAATTAGTTATTGTATATGAAAACGGGCCTGGCAGGATCTAGCACCAGCAGGTGCTCAAAGACGGTCACAGTTGAATTGTAAAACAAAAAGACTTCATATTTTATTCATATTGTAAAAATCTTCCAGAAAAACGGTATTCTTGTTAACCAGTTTTAAACTATATCAAATAATTTTATTGCATTTACCAAGTGTATAGAGATTTATCTTGGAGATAGACTGAGAGCTGTAGAGTTTTTAAGGGAAAAACGTACTTTACGTATTACTTTATAGGCAATGTTCCTTTGTTATTGTTTCTTTTTAATTTGCTATCTTTAGCACAAAAATGAAAAAAATGGTAAAATAAGAAAAGACTTCAGTAACAAATTCTAGAAATTGGCCCTTTCAACTTTTCTAATGTATGGATGGAAACCCTCCACACCCATGCATATGGCAACCTGACGTCAGGCAGGCACTAATAGGTAGTTTGTGGTGGGGTGTAGGGTGCAGCTGGGGTACAGGAGAAGCAGGATCAAGGGCTAGGCCCTTTCATTGGCTGCCTCCTCCCCTGACCAACCCTTCAAGTGATGCCCCTGAAGATCTTGTTCCCTCAGAGGAACATGGTTTTAGAAACAGCTATGTGGCAACATCATTTGCACTCATAATTTTGTAGATCTAAATTTAAGACTGCAGGGCCAGTCCAAGTATTCGGGGCCTGAAATCCCACTGTCTTCATCAGAAGTACCCTCAACCAAGTGGATTTAGGAAGAAATGTTCCCAGGTATAAAATCTAGACATCCCTATCTCTGAATTGACATTTAGTGAGCAATATCGGGCCTTTGTGAGGAAAAGAACTGGCTTTTTTGAACTCTCTCCTCAAAATAATGAGATTTAGAGAATGGTTGCCAATCACGGAAAGACATTGCCAAACATTGTATGATGACCTCTTGAAACCTGGTTCCAAAAGAAAATTAGAAATTAAAATAATACATTTAACAGCTTATAAAGTTTACAAGATTCTTACCTGCTCTGAGACTCAGAAAGAATCAAATTATTTTCTTGGCCAGGGAAAATTCAGGTTCCATTTGAAGTCCCTACTCTGTAACCCTCAGTCAGCCCTGTAGGAAGGTAATTATCAGGGCCAGAGGGACAGTCCCTGCTGCTTCTTAGAGGTAAACGCAGAGCTAAATTAAGGCACTTAGAGGTGAACTCACAGGTTGTGCAGAGCTTAGCTGTTTGACTCCCGTGGAGTCTAGAGCAGAACGCTAAACGCTTCTATTTATTCAGAGAGCAGGTACAGAACGGGGCGGCAGAAACACAGCTTTCTCAGTCAACCCCTCAGCCCCTGCTAATCAATGGGAGTCACACAGCTAACAACCCCATGCGATGGTCTTAAAATGCAAGTTTTAATGTTATTTCATTGTAGTGTCTTTGTACTGAAATGCATTTATTATGTAGTTTCCATTTTACCTGAATGTTTAAAAAAAAGACCACAGCAGGAAAGCTGCTATTGTGAGAAAGGACATAAAATTCAAGCAATGAATTAAAGAGGCAAATGAAGGAACTCTTTTCCTTTATTAGAAATAGAAGAAACAGATTGTGCTCATCTTGCTTAGGGCCAACAGCCGCACTGCGTGGAATGCAGCCAGCTTCAGTCACAAAGCTCACTTAGGAGTTTTGCTCTGTGAAAGGAGGAAGCCAGATGGGCTATTTACTTTCAACAAGATAATTCTGGAGGAAATTGTTATAAGTCAAAGAAACTTTTTAGCTTCATCTGCTATTTTAGCCTGTAAACTGACTCAGGAGGCAGCGGGGAGGGTTCTGTTAGGAAAGAAATAAAACACTTGGAAAGAGAATTGGGGAGATAAAAGAAAGCACAGTGCAATGCTTGGCCAGCCATGTCGCCCAAGCGCAGACGCTTCCAGGCCACCCAACCTGGGCTCATATCCTCACTCTACCAGCCACTCACTATAAGCTTGGATAAGCCATGTGACCCATCAGAGTTTACATTTCCTCCTGAGTGACATGGAGACCATAGTGTCACCAGAAGTTGTGAAGATTAAACAGCATGAAGTAAGTACAGCACATATAACACAAAACATGAGCTTTTGATAAATGTTGGGCATTATTTTTATCCATTTCATTTTCTCTTCTATTTGCAAAATGTAAAGAGAATCTATCATATATATATACAAATATATATGTCTCACTAAATTCTTAAGAACACAGTAAAAGCTACATGTTATATTCATCTACTGCTCAGCCTTGATGGAATTTCTATGTGTAAAAACAACTTCTCTTTTATTTTGCTATCACAGCAAAAGGGCAAAATAATCCAGATAATTTTATCCTTGAATCAAGAATTTCAAAGAGATTTTTCTACTTAAAAACTACTTCTTTTATAAAAATAGCTATAGAGTGAAAATAGAAAAGTTCACTAAATTGTGAATTAAACTTCTGATATATATAAAAGATGCTTCCTAACTAGGAAAGCAGAGTTTTCCCCATCAAGCTGTAAATAGTGGCTATCAGAACAAAATCAGGATAATCCTTGCACGCATATGCTATGGAAAGGCAGCCTCATTTTTAGGATATACATATAAATATTATCTATTAAGCAAAAATTAAAAGTATTCATGTGAAATTATGGGACCATCAGGCATCCAAGTTAACCTATTTTTCTTTTTTTTACTTCAGTATTATGCAACGATAACTGGTGATTGTAAGAGAATAAAATATCCTCTGAACAAAGCAATACACAGTTATGTTCAGTCTACTGTGTTTACCATAGCAAGAGAAAGAACATATATTTTTAGAAAGATTATTTAATACAAAGCACTAAAATAAAAATATTTTAGTTTTACCTGGTTATTTTTGGATGGATTTTGAGAAAATACCAAATACTCTATTTCACTGCCATATTAAACAAACAGTTTCACTATTTTTTGTAATACAGTCTCTTTCCAAAGGGAAAAAATATCCCAAAGAAACGAACAATTTAATTTTCAAAATTTATTTGTGGGCTCAGATAAGACAAACACAAAAGCAAATACCATATTTTAAAACTTCCTAGAAAATCCAAAGAGAATTGTTCTATTTAATTTTTTAGATTCCTAATGATTTAATCTAGCCATGCCCCAAGAAAAGTGAGTAAGTGTTTATGGTAAGAATATCTGAATAGGGTATGAGGAACCATATACATATATCTACACTAGAAACTTACAGATTTTATGCCCCAATTAAGACCAGCAAATAAACTGAGAAGAGTCTGCAAGGAAAGTCAAAAGAAGTGGAAATCATATCTTTATTTTAATTATCATTTATAAAGTTAATACAAAATAAAATGTCTCTAAGTACTAGAGAAAAGCAAATAATAGAGCAGGACAATTTTACATTTTCATTAAATTGAAAATGGGCAGGAGAGCTGATTCACTTAGAATCAACCCAACAACACATTTACGTCATTGACTCTAAAGTGTTGAAATACTCACTGAAACATAAAATTAATTGTCATCTTTCTCTTCTACACTCAGAATTTCCCCCACTTTGAAAATATCTATTATTTCACTAGCCCAAAGACCAGAAATCTAATCGCTTTTACCATTCCATTGCAACCACTGGTCTAACCCCATTCTCGGCAGCTTTGGAAATAACACTGCCCACCTGGTCTGATAAAGCATCAAGGGGAAGCTGAAAAGAGATGCCCCTTATTGAGAAAGCAGTCTTCCTTGGGACTCTCACATCCTACATATCTTACTGGGTATGTCAAGACTGCAAACCTGGCTGCTTTTTATGTGGGCCATTTCTCAGGGTCACTTTTGCAGACGTGAGATAAGGAGGGGATGCTAACAGAGACACGGATTTCTGAAAGAGGAAGGAAAAGGCCCACAGGTTGGGTTTAGGAATATGAAAACCTCCCTGGGATCTGTGAGTGAATGCTCTCACCCTAATAAGGAGGGAGAAAAATAAGGGTCCGCACTGTCCTGCCAACTAACGGGGCTGAGAGAAGAGAAAAGGATTGAAACAAGCTATACCAATGGTACCTTGGTTGCTGCTCATTGACTCTCCTCCATGCAGTGGAGGAAGGCATGTTATCATGACAATGGGGCAGCAAGGCCTTCTGCCCAGCAGAAAGGCAACGTGCATGTGGGTACTGAGTTGAGGACTCCTCTAAGCTATACAGTGCTGTCTATAATGATGACCTTGCCAGTGATGGTCTTTTGGAGGACCACCAACATTAGAAGTTCCTTTTGTTGAGCCCCAAGTGGGTAGCTGCTTGAAACTAATAGTAAATGTGTCTTGCTTGTTGACACGGAGCAGCTGTCTCCCGCTACACTACCTGATCCCTGTCTTCTCCCCTCCTCTGACCTCATGCTTTAAGGAGAAAGATGATTGCATGGATCCAAGGTCTTCCTGTCCCCAAGTGGTACTGAAAGCCATACACACCAGTCCTGGGATGATGGGGAAGAGAGAGACTCAAACTGTTATGGCTTTGTTGGATACAGCAACCCAAGTTACCATACTACCAGTTCCCATGGAGGGAAAGGACACTGAATTCAACTGATGGGGTTTGGTGCTTCTCAGTTGGTAAGAGAAGCTAAAGTAACCTTGTGGGAGGAGCCCTTTGGTCTTATTAAATGTGCTCTTGTTGTGGGTTCCATATCCGATTGTATAATAAGAATTTATGTGCTACATGTCTGCATTCCACAGTTCCTATAAGTGTCAGAAGAGGTTTTAATGTTCAGGAACTGCTGCCCTATAGAGAGGGCATTTCCAAATACAATAGCATCACCTTCTTGATGGAGCCAGAATGTCCATCCCACCCTCCCCCCTCTTTTTCTTTAAACAAGTAGCTATTAATGTGCAACTAAGCTTTTATGGAAAATGAACACCAGACATCTTCATTTTCATGTGCATCTATTAAGACTCAGTGATTAATGAGGTGGGAAGGCCCCAACAGACCCTAGTCAAATGGAAAAAGTATATTCAAGAATGCAGCTGGTCTGGCCCTAGCACCATCTTAGTTTTACATGAAAAAAATGGAAGCTATACCTTTGGGGGAAACTATGTTCCCCACTCCACCACCTGAAAAAAAGCTTCTGGTTCAATACAACTCACAGATTTCTTTCAATGACTGGGCCTAGTTCACTGATGGTTTGGCTAAGCTAAGCTGATGGTTCCTCTGAACAGCAGCAGCCATCCAACCCCAATGACAGCTCAGGAAGACTGTGTTAAGGACCAGAGAGCACAATGGTCTGAATTGAAAGATGTCACTCTTGTCTTAGGCAGTGCTCCTAAGGCCCAGGCATTTTATATTTTTACAGACCTTTAGACTACTGCCAATGGCCTAGCTGTCTGTCTGGTCTGCCATTTGAAAGACTATAGACAGGCAGATTAATAACACCCCTCTGTAGGGCCACAAACTGTGGAAATAAATCATGGCTGCCTATCAGTCTGGGTCACCGACGTAAAGCCCCTGATAAGAGTTCATTCTCTGATGAGACCAATTGGAATCAAGCTGTTGTTCAAGCCTGTGCTGACCAGATTACTGCCATCACTACCGGGATCCCTCATTATACCAGATGTGGCAGTTTATCTACCATCATGGACAGGGCACAAAGCAAGCATGTTTCTGATGCAGAGGCTACAACTGCATATGAGATTTGCAACTCCTGCCAAAAGTTGGCTTGTTTGTCTTATAATGAAGGAGGTCATGGTTGCCTTGTCCACTCCTAGCATACTGACTACATCAGACCTTTGACTCTTATTTTGAGATAACCATAATGACTTACCACTATCAACACTTTTTTCAGGTGACTGTCCAATCACTGACTTTGGCCACTCCACTGTGGCTCTTGAAACTAAACTGCCATATTTTTAGCTTTCCATACTATCTTTAGTCTGATAATGGTGTGTCTTTTGCCATAAAGACCACTCAACGATGGCCAATAGCAAAAGTGATCAATGGACATTTATGACCCTTACCATCCTCAAGTTGCTGGCATCATTGAGAGGTAAAATAAGACTTAAATAATTAACTCAAAAAGGTTTCTGACTCTACCTCTCTCACGTCCTCTTGGTCTACACATCTTAGTAAGCTATATAGCCATCCCCAGAAAGATTAGGGAGTTACATAGACGTATTTTGAAAATTCGAGAGTAAAATTTGTAAAAATGATCTTTTCTCACTTACACCTGGCCCTTCTAGACAAAAGGTTTTGATACAAGTGGGGGATGATTGAAGAAAAGATCAAGTTATAGCTACTGGAAAGGGACATACCAATTTCATGACTGTGAGGGAAAGCAACAAACCTGGCAACTGGGAGGGGGTCACTTCAAATCCTAGAAGGTATGAGGGAGTGTGATTAACGCTCTTTTAGTCCCCTATATCCAGTGCTTCACCCTGGCAAACAGTCATATGATCCATGTGAGTGGCAGCAGCAGTGACTGGCAATCTGGCTCACTGACCCACTTCTGAGCTTGTCATCCCCATCCATGGGCTACAAAACAGAAAAAGTCACGTGGACATGTCTGGTCCTGAACTATTCTGCTGTGTCTGATGCCATCAGCAGCAGCTCCAAAACATGGACCTTCCCCTCATACCTGTGCAAACTCCCAGACTGGCACAACCTTGTTTCAATCTGACTGATACAGATTCACAGGCTTGTCCTAATACCGAAGCAGCCCTATGTTGTGCCATGTACGGCAATCAGGGCTGCAGCTACTCAGAAAACTGTCTATGTGGTTTCATCAAACCAGTGTAATGGTGATCCAAATTAAGTATAGCAGCAAATTCCAAACTAGAGTGACTTATCCTCTCTAGGGGAGAGTGGGCCATGGAATGGCTCTCCATTGGCCATGAGGGTTGCTTTCTGGACCATCTATTGCCCCTTGTTATTATTGGCAATGACACCAAAGATCAGCAAGTCATTCCAAACTTCCTTGTATGAATCATAATAGATAACAGACTTGACTTAGACTGTCTTAGTTAAGACCTACTGGTCTCCACCTGGGGTTTATATACAGTAGGCTAAGTCAGAGACTCTGGGCAAGGGGGCAGATGGATGGAGTCAATATTACAAGATGGCCTCCTCCTGCTGCTTGGGATCCTATTGATCACAGCCTGAATTAAATGCTGTATGAGACAAGTTGAACAGATTTGGTCCCGGTATCTGCTGACCCAATTAATCAGAATGACCATGGAGTGGAATACTCATGTGAAAATTTATCACAAGCTAAGATAATGTGGGGAAAGCTGTTGGTTATTGGGAGAGAGAGTTTTATCTGCGCTTCTTATATTCCCCTGCATGTCTTGCTGAGTGGACAAGGAATGCATGGCCCTGACTTCCCTTTTATCTGGGCCAATTCTCATGGTTGTTTATGCATCCAGTAACCCTAAAAAACGAGGAAATGTCTATCCCCAGACAAAGAGAAGGTTTGCTTACTGCTTGCTATAAAAGTGGAGGATTCTTCAAGCTTAATAAATGGTTCTCATCTGCAATGCAAACCCACTGAATGCATAGTATCCATCTGGGCCATATGACATCACCCTGTGGAATTTGGGGGCAAAAAAAACCTGGCATAAATATGATAATATTTATGCAATTTGCTGTGCCACAAGTAATGAAGTCCTTTGTCTCTGACTCATGAGTCTCATTTCTTCTGCTAGCATTCATCGTACATTAACAGGCTAACTTATTAGTTTGTAAGCAGAGTAAAAATCAATTCCTAGGCCCAACATGCTTATCTCTGGCTTGAACTACCTATGACACCTGATATAAAGCCCAGTTCAGGCAACCATCCTCATACTTAATGTTCAATGAAGTTACATAGATGTCCTAAAGTTGAAGCTACTCATCCGAAATTCTTTGATGGAAGCAAGAGGAAACCATTAACATATGAAACCAGGATCATTTCTCTATCTTTTAGAACCTAAATCTATGGGTTCTCCTGTGGGAACTCCATATGTAACAGGAATTCTTCACTTCAGTTCCAGTTCTCCCACAGCAAAACCCTATGAAGGGGGCTGTTACTACCACCTCCCTACATTATTGTGTGGAGAAGAAATATTAAGTGTATGAGATATTGTTATACTCTAACTTAGGGGCAAGGCTGATCTAACACATGGCCTGGATGGGAAAGGAAGTGAATAAGGAGTGCTACGAGTCACGGGCAATATATTTTTTTATTCCAAGCTTGATTTTCAAAAGTACCATCAAACAATAAGCCTACCATCATGCAGCAGAAAAATGGCTAGAAGACCATTATTTATTTCAGGGATTCAGAGATTAAAAGGATTCAGGGAATAAAAAGAGTTGAGAAATATTATTTTATTTTCCCTTGTCAAAACTCCGACAAAAGCAAATTATTTAGGGTTCAAAATTCACCTTCCGAAATTCAATAAAAACTCAAATGTCACCAAGTGCTTTGTATATGACTACAAAAGCTTTGTATATTAGCTATTACTTATTGTTAAAACCAATTAAAAAAAGAACTTGAGAAAGAGGACAAAATAACAATTTAGAAGCAGAATTATAAAAATCAACATTAAACTACTTCAGAGCTATGTCCAGACTTCTAGTTGAGTAAGTATCAAACATGACAGTAAATATTCTAGATCTACCCCTTTGTAATGTGTACGATTAAAACAAACTGTGCTAAAAATTAGGAAAATTCAAATTGCTTCAGAAAGCAATTTCATATTCGCTTGTCTCCACAATTCATTAAAAATAAAACTAAATGGTTTTTGAGAACAACCACGGACATGAATTTGATGGATGACCATTTCTCCGCCCCGCTGTGAGCCATGAGGAAAAGGTAGACATGTTTATTCATAATGTTCTGTATCCTCATGGATAAGTGACACTTTAGGCATGTCCTCTTATTTAATTACATGGAGGCAGAATAAACGCATGATGCAAAGACACTGCTGGAGTTGTGCTTGATTACTGTAAACAGATACCAGTATTTCAGAACCACTCATGATTTTAAAAAAAAGGCTAAACTTTAAATCTATCTTATAAATAACATGAAAGAACATCTTTAGAACAATTATGAAAAAAATCCAACTTCCTGTCTTTGTTTTAGAACTGGACTTTTCTATCATCCAGGGTCTTCGTCTGGCAAGATTGAGGAGGAGGAACACTCCAGAAGGAGGACTGGATGGATGACATCAGAGCCGGTCAAACACTAAAAGCATGAAAACAAATCTATTTTTCCCATTAAAAATAAAAACATAAAACCCTCAGAATAATTAAAATGAATTCCTACCCAAATTAAATTGCCTTGAAGTTTTCAGTGCAAGCTTTAGGCATTACAGACACTCCTTGACTGTGGCCTGCCAGGTTTCCTCAATCAATCATGCAGTGGCCTAAAATTAAATTGAAATGATTGGATCAAGGAAAATCAGATTTTTTAACATTTAGTTTCAGTAATGTGATTATGAAGCTTTTAGTGATATTGTAATTACTTTGAAGCTTTGAGCATATGTTTCTACGGAGAGTATTCCATGGAGAAAAGCTGCATTAGGGAAACAAGTAAATACAGATCCCAATGAAGCAAAATACATTTGTTGTAAAGTTAAAAGAAAAGGGAGGAAAGAGCCAATGTGTCCGAGTGATCTATACTCTAAACACTCTGCACAGAGCAACCACTTTAAAATCCCAGCTCATTCCAGAATTAAAGTAAGATGATGGCCTCCCTCTAAGGGCATCATTGGAGAAGCAACAATGAAAACAACAGTAAAGGACAACTGAAAAAGAGAAAAAGTCATCATCCTGTGCTAGCTCCAATTTATGCACAGAAAAATGTGACAGACTTAAAATCTCTCTCCTAAAATTAATGAATCATCTTCTCAGAATATGAAACATTTTAATATACTTAGTATATGCCAAAAATCAAACCATATAATTGCTACCCCTATTTGTTAATTCTTTCATCCATCTCAACACTTACTAGGATTATGCTGGGCTTGGGGGCCACAAAGATAAACGAGATGAGGCCCCACCCTCAAGGTCAATATCAGTAGAGACTGGATTCTTCCAAGAAGGTGTCCGGAACCTCAGAAACAGGAAGGGAGATTAGAGAAGACAAAAAGACAAGACAATGGTCTCCTCTCCTTTGATTCATAGTCACTCATTCAACAATTATTTAGCAAGCACAAGCATAATTCTTCCATCAAGAATGAGGCAGGTAAGTAAACATACAACATTAAAATAAAGTGAGATTAGGTCTTTAAACTTTAGCAGGAAAACGATTCCATCAAAATAACCTGACGTACGTAAACCTTTTGAAAGATTTGTTTATTCTGTCCTTTCAAAGCATAGCTAATGATCCTAACACCGAAAGATCCTAAGTAGGAAGCAGTGCAATAGACTCAGAGTGTTTAATTTAGCTACTGCCAATTTTCTTTATTCTTTTAATTTGAATTCACTTCTCACTTTCAGCCACAGGCACCACTGCTCCCTACCGTCTTAGAGGAGCCCCGATTCCCCAAGTTCTTTCTGACCGCTGCAGGCATTTACTTTACGTTTGCTTCCTGTGCCCGAATGGGCCTTAGAAGCCAACACAGAGCGTGCATTTGTTGCAGACATGCTGTTCTTTATTAAATCGAGATAGACCAGACTAGTACTGTCATACTTTCTGTGTTAACCACAAGCAAATGAGTGAGATTTAACTTGGCCCTGCTGCCAAAGCTATCTTTCTAAAAATAAATCTGACCATGCGTGTTGCTAGCATTAAGACCAAGTGGTTCCTCACTACTCACAGAGCAAAACTGGAACTCTCCAGCAAGGCATAGAAAACTGTCACGGCTACACCCCGACCCCCTGCATCCTGGTCCCTCATCACTTCCTCCTGCAAGCTCCTTATGCTCTAGTCTTGTCAACTACTTCTCCTTCTCCAACACACTGGCTGCTTACAAGCCCCCAGGCCTTGCTCTGTGTGGAATGCCCTTTCTTTATTTGCTGACTCAGGAGACCACTGAGCCCTGAAGGTCCAGCTCCAATACCACCTCTGCTCTGGAGCTTCCCCTGCTTTATCCCATAATTAAACATGCTTCCATTATAGCTTCTGTTATTGCTGACCATTATTTTGCAAGTGCACACAGCATCTTGACTAAATTTTGATTCCTCATTTAGCTATGCAGGCTTGATGCCTATCACAGGGGGGAGAGTCTCAATAAATGTTTGTTGAATTTAACACTTATTTTCTTACTTATTTTTTCCGTAACCTTTTTCTTTTCTTACAAATCAAATTCTGCAGCTATTTTAAAAATGTATTCCATGTTTCCCTTAAGAGTTTCTCCTAACTGCACTAACAATGTATAATGCAATATTTTCCAAATCTTTCTGCTAAAACTGCCTCATGAAAACCAAATTCCACACTGACATCTTTAAAACAAAAAATTAAGCTACACAATTTCATTCTCTTTTGTCCTTAATAACTTTACTAGAATTTATTTAAAATTTCTAACTCTAATTTTCAACCAGACCAGATTACTTATTATTTATGAAGGGCAGGTCAATGTCAAACGACTCCACAGGAGCATGAGGTGTCTTACGTTCATAGTAACTGGCAAATAAGAAATCAAAATGTACATAAATGATCATTTGCTCCTGCTTGCCTGATCACGTGTTGTTGCATGAAGGCATATTTCCTGTCAAAAGCATAACAAAGCTTTCCCTGCTCTACAGGATACAAATGAGCAACCTGGTACAGCAAATTACCCAGCCGTAATTCACCATTTCAGTCCTGGAGTGTAGCCACATGTTCTTTTGCCACCTGGGAAAACTACCTTGAAAAGTGAGTTATGTCCTTGGCCAGCCTTACCAACTAGTCCACAAAATAAATATTAGCTTCCTCACGTGGAACAGCACTGCACTGCCTTTAAATGACCTCAGAAAAGGCAAAATCAGGTGGTATCACTGTTCACTCAAAGCCGTATATCGGTTATCCTTAGTTCATAATGAGACGCTTCAAAACCAGCTTTGAGATGGTGAAAGCCTTGATGGTAACTGTGGTGGGCTGAATAGGACCTCCTCCAAACGGCCAGGTCTTAGTCCCTGAAACCTGTGAATGCAAAATTCTATGGCAAAAAGGACTTTGCAGATGTGATTAAGTGAAGGATCTTGAGATGGGAGACCATCCTGGCAGCCCCTAAAGATGATCACAGGTGTTCTTATAAGAGGAAGGCAGAGGGAGGTTTGACTACAGTTAAGGAGAAGGCAATGTGATCGCAGAAACAGAGACTGGAGTGAAGCGGCCAGGAGCCAAGGAGGAGCCTGAAAGTGGAAGAGGACTCTCCACTGGAGCTTCCAGAAGAAACGAACCCTGCAGACACCCTGATTTTAGCCCCTAAACTCACTTTGGACTTGTGACCTCCAAAACTGTAAGAGAATAAATTTGTGTTGTTTTAAGCCACCAAATGACTGGTAATTCGTTACAGCAAAAGTAGGAAACTAACACAGTGACTAACTGAGCCGTGCCTCAAAAGTGTCTAATATTACTGAAAAAAGGTAGTGAAATTGTGGTGCTAATGTGTGTTTTCCAGAAAACACTCCTTTTACAACCAGGACATGAAATTACTCGATGCTACCACTAGTAGTTTGTTTGATGTAATTTTTCACAAAAGTATAATCAGTTCTACAAATATTACAATGGTGATACATTTGTCCTATCCTTAAGATTGTGTTTATAACATTTATTGCATTTCTGTATTTGCAAACTATTATATACTTAATGTTGAAGATCTGAAAAACACAGCAAACCACAATGCAAAAAAATCCCACAATCCAAAGATAACGATTTTGGGGTAAGATAATAAACTTCCTGAAATTTTTACACATATAAATGGCATCTAATGCTATCTAGTTTTCAGTTATGGTAACTAAGCTCCTACATTAATAGTTAAAAAAAATCTTTCTTAACTATTAAAGAATTCACACATATTTATTAGTCTTAGTTCATTAATGTTAATCACTCTTTTATCATTGCTTGAGGACAAAAAAAAACTACATCACCACCAGAAGCCAGACCTCAAATGACATCACCACCCCTTCTCTAACTTTACCAGCATAATTTGCATTCTATTGGGCATAAAATGATTAAATTGCCTGCAGAAGCCAGAAGGCATTTTTCAAACAAATTTATACACGAAGAATTGTGACAACCACGACTGGATCCAATAGAGAAGTTCCTTAGATGTTAGCCCCAAATAAAAACTATTTCAGAACTTCTTCCTTACCCCCAAAATAGAGTTATAAAATGTGCTGCAGTACCCAGTAATTGCCAGGGTATAAAGGCAAGCATATACACCTAGTGTAAAACTCCAGTATCATACACTGAGAATAGGATTATTTGGTGACTTCCTTGAAATCAAGCTGATGGAAAAAAAAAATCAATACATTTGATAGAAAGTTTGCACGTAGTGAGAAATCACAGTTGCTACAGACATACACAAAAATGGACAAGAAAGAAGGAAGAGGGGCCGACCCGGTAACGTAGCAGTTAAGGTTCACATGCTCCACTTCAGCCAGCCCAGGTTCGTGGGTTCAAATCCTAGGTGCAGACCTACACACCGCTCATCAAGCCATGCTGTGGCGGCAGCCCACATACAAAAATAGAGGAAGATTGGCACAGATGTTAGCTCAGGGACAATCTTCCTCACCTAAAAAAAAAGAAAGAAAGAAAGAAGAAAACTCTAGAGAGACCCACAATAAAGGAAGAAATCACCCTACCTACCACTGGCAGGGCATTTCAGCAATTCCTAAATGAACAAGAATGGGAAGGAAATACGAGAGCTCCACTATATACTATTTTCTGTTTGCATCATATAATTAGGTCTAAATTGACGACATGGTAAAACACATACAATTCCTATCGGATACTATTAATTCAGGCATCTTCATTTAAAAACATCTTTAGATACTGTCACACAGAAAGACCCAAACTTGGTGAATGGCTACTGATTAGGGCAGTCTACATTTGTGGTCAGCAGCTCAGATAAGCGACAGCTCACAGAATGCTGCCTCAGGTGTGCTACAGTCTGTACCTCTCACTACCGGAGGACAGCCCAGAGAGCTGGAGAGGACAAGCCAGAGTTCAAGGGTAGAGAGAAGCATGCTAGAGCAAGAATTCTTCCTCTTAAATCATTAGTTCTCCAGGCAGTAGACCTAACTGTTGCCGGATCCTCCAGCCAACCCAAAGTCTTCACTCGCCAAAACTCTGGCTCAGGGAAAAAAATTTCATCAGGACCAGATTCCTTTGAAAGCAAAATACATAAGCTGCAGCTACAAATAGTTTTACTGCCAACAGCTCCCTGATGGGGGAGCCATGGTGGCTCCCCGTCTGTCTGCTGAGTCAGGCCACTCCCTTCACGACCCCCAGAAACACTTTACAACCAACAGTCAAGCCCTGTAGAAACCTGAGTGGAAGCAAGGCAAGAGCTCACCTCTTAATTATTCAGACGACAGCTGCTCCTGGAAGCAGAAGAAGGAATGTTAAAATCCCAGCTTCTGAGAAAGTCAAGGAATGTGGGGAAGAACAAAAAAGGGAAGAGAAAAGGCAGAGTGCAGGTGGATGCTAAAACCACAGGTTGGTCTCAGAACCACAGACATTACAAACTCTCAGTCCTATTTCCCTGAGTTATTAACACAGACGGAGTTTCAGGGGTCTACTTCCTATCTTTCCACATTCTGGAAACTGGATCTACCCTAATAAGAAACTTAAAAAATCACTATGTAGTTACAAATGACTTCATCTCAGGTCATCCTTATTTATGCACTGAAAATCCAAAAACATTTACTAATAGCAATAACTGGTGTGTCTATCAATTATATAAATAAATAACGAAAATGTCCCAATTGGAATACCAATATTAGTTTCCTAATCACTATTTTTTTCCTAATTTGATGAGGGTGGGGGTGGGGATTTGATGGAGAGGTAAGGTTGCTATATATTGTACACAGAGATTTTTCTCTTCCAACGTTATGGACTCTAATGTTACTTTTTATGGAGGACCATATTCAAGTCTTACAGTAAAAGTGAATTGGAGAAATCATCAAGAACACATCAATACTCGTAAAATGACAAATATTTGTCCAAGGATGGTCTCAATACATAGCCAGGCATATAAGTTACCCAGATATTACAAAGGAAGCAACTGTACTCTGCACCATTCCAGGTCATTCAGCAGCTCTAGCTATGACAACACTGTTCTCTCCATTTAGAAAACAAAGTATAAATAGAAACCTAAGCATCATGTGCCAGTAGCAGAGGAGACACAAATTATTTTTGAAACACAAATAAATGTAAAACTTTAGTAACATGAAAAAAAAGTGTGCCTGTCCATGAGAGACAGTAATACATTCTATAAAAATAAGAATTAAAAAAAATATGGCCCTTGATCAGAGATGAGTTAATGACATCTGAGACTAATGTCACCATTCCCACTCCACGACCATCCTACCGCTCTCAGTGGAAGATCACCTCCCACTTGAGAGAAAAAAGAAGCCATTAATGGGTACCTGGACTTCTTAGCAGTATTGTATTACACTATGGCTCTCCATTACAGCCAGAGACGTCTTTCTAAAACATAATGGGTTCATAAGGCTCTTCTATAAACAATGGTTCAATTCCTCCTCGCCACCAAATTAGAAGCCACTCTCCTGGACATTGCTCCCATATGGTGCCCTTCTAGTCTGGGGCCAGCCTACTCCTCTGGCCTTGGCCTCACTACATGCCCTTCGTTCCATTCTTCCCTCTCCTCTCCATGCCTCAGCTCATGTCTCTCCCTCCATCTAGAATGTTGCCTTCATCTACATAATTCCCACGTGTCCTTCAGGGTAACTCAGATGGCTCCTCTGGAAACAGAGGAGCTCAGGCTCTATTCGCTGCCCTCTCCAGGGCTTCCCTGTATAAATACATCATGGTACTTACCATTTAGGATTGCAATCTTTATTCTTCTGTACACCTTCTACCCTATGAGCAAGGATCTGACAAATCGTAGTTGCTAAAATCTGGGTTGATTTTAAAGGAGGAGCTAACTGCTTCAGATTGAGAAGTGTAAGAGGTGACACACAGGTCACTTCATATAATGAAGAAAACGTCATATAATGTTGGTGTCATTTGAAATGGATCTTGAAGGATGAATAGAAGTGTCCATGTGTACTACAGAGAGGAAGGGCATTTAAATCTAAGAGAATAACATTCAAAAGAAAAGAGACATGAACAATCATTTGTGTGTGTCAGTGTGTGTGTTTTCCTATCTACACTTGTCTTTCTAACTGCTCTGCTTCTGTTGGGGAGAGGGTGGAATCCTTACCCCAAACATATGTCTTATCAGTCCAACTAGATCACAGACTCATCTGGGAGAAACACCCTCTTATATTTCTCTGTGTCCCTTCCCACAGGCGATATATACACACACCACCCACCTGGATGCGCCCTCCCACCACCCAGTACCACCTGATCCAGTACCTTAGGAAGAATTGACCCTGAAGTCATTAGTATGAATTGAAATACTTATTGATCTAAGGAAGAAAGTTTTCTATTTAGTGAAAACAGATGTTTGAACCAGCCTGGTGGAAGTCCCCCATAATTAGGACACTTAGGACTGGGGGAAATAGTCATCTTACTGCAATTCCTTTTAACCAAGATCCTCTCCTACAGGGTGAAATAAACAAGCCAGGAAGGTGAGCTGCAACATAAATCAGCGGCTGTCACATAAATCTCTTTCTTTAATACTACAAAACTTAAGAGAGAAACCATTCAGATTACTACAAAGAAACATTTAAAATGAGCTCATTAAATGCAAATTAAAACAGAAACACTGAATAAGCACTGGGCCACAATTAAAGCCTGAAGAAACAGCAGGTAGGAAACAATTTCCATTGATCAAAGAACTAAGAGCTACCCGAATAAAGTATTCTACACTGTAACTGCTTTCATGAATATGAAGCATTTCCAAGTAAAGAGAACTTTTTTTTTTTTGCATTTTTCAAAGAAGCTTTGGAGGTAGAAATGGATTTGCATATCTTAATACAAAGTACTTTCATTGTATCATTTTCAAGCAACGAAGCTATGAGGTTTCAAAAAAATGCAGACTTCAAAAAAAATCCTTAGAAAGAGTTCCAAAATTGAAAAGGGCGTAAGGTCATCATTTTAGAGCCTTTGGCCCCAAAGAAGAACTGTACATAATTACATGAAATCTTCTACACCAAAATTTAGTAGAATTTCTTTGTGACACAATTGTATCTCATCATCAACAGAAGCTTTTCGAGCCTACCCCGGGTACTTAGACAAGGGGTTACTTTTCATCTAAAATTATTGAAATGGCAGGGCAAGTAGCAGTACATAGTATATTCAACTAGAAATATAAACTCTAAGACTGTAAAATTCACCACATACAAGCTTTAAAACAAATATGTAGATTTGTGGGCAAATAATAAAGTCAGACTGTACTTTCCTGATGGCAGGGGATTTTTTCCTGTTTTATTCACTGGTGTGTCCCTGGCACCTGGAGCAGTAGCAGGCACACAGTAGGTGCTCAATTTATTGGATCTGCTTTTGTGAAAATAAAGCACCATAAAATGAAAAGTGGGAGGGTTTTTTCTTTGTGAATTCATTTTAAAAACTAAAATATATTGTTCTTTTATCTATCAGAAAGGCAAAAGTAAAAATATTTTTTGGTACACAGTGGGGAAATGGGCACGCTTATAAACACTCTCAGGAGGGCAGGGCCACCAAGGACAGTTGTACAACTTGTACACTGCCCAAAGGCACTAAACCTAGGGTGAGGCTGAGGAGGAGAGGGGAAACCCAGGAAGTGTTCTGCTGGGGAAAGCTGAGTCAGTCCTGGGGAGGACGTCTTTTTGTAATTTTTCAGTCCCAGGGGCAGGGCAGCTCTTTGCTACTTTGTTGTGGTAGACATGACTACATAATAGGGTAATTTATTTTAGAACAATTTGTAAATACCTAGCAATAACAAAAATCTACAAACCCTTCCACTAATATATCCACCCAGGCGCCGTCTCCAAGGCCTAGTGGTTAAGTTTGGCATGCTTTGTTTCGGCGGCCTGGGTTTGGTTCCCAGGCATGGACCTACACCATTCAGCAGCAGCCATGCTGTAGCAACAACCCACATACAAGTAGAGGAAGATTGGCACAGGTGTTAGCTCAAGGTGACTCTTCCTCAGCAAAAAAAAAGCCAAAATAAAATAAAATATCCACCCAGAAATAGTAATAAGATTTTTACTTTACATATATGCTTACACATGTACATAAAATGATATGGACACATACATTCCTGATGATAGCAATTGTCTGTAAACATCCTGAATGCTAATTTATTGGAGAGTGCTTGCATAATTTGTGTACATCCATAAAATAAAAGACTAGGAATTACTGTGTGGTGGATCTGTACACACAGATATGTAAGTTTTATAAGAGACGTTCAGTTAAACAAGGTACAAGAGAGATTATGTTCTGAGCATTTTTTTAAAAAAAATTCAATCAAAAATCTTTTTAAAGAATAAGACATTGAATTTGAATTTCAATACTGGCAACACTGTTAAATGCATATATCCATGCACTTTAATATCTGATACTACTCAAATACCTAACCCAGTTCTGTAGGATGTTTAGAATATACCATAAAGATCGCTACTAAAATTCAATTTTAAACACAAAGAATTGCTAATTTTAAAAAAGGGAGAAATAAATTTTAACAGAGGTGCCCCAAATTACATTTTTCTAAGCTGAATTTTCTGAAGCTTTTCTATTCTGCTTTATGTTATTGTGGACTCCTTGTCCATACGTCTCACAAAGTCATAGTTTTTCACAGACTTCAATTAGATTATGTTTCTGTAGCTGTCTGGGTCAGGACATTTAACATATCAATCATAATCCAAGTGGGAAATGTAAGTGCTTCTGAAACAGTCTTTGTGCCAAGAAGGAATCCTGGGTTTTAAGAAAGTAAAAGGAAGGTAATTTTATTGGGAGTGAGATACAGTCAATTCCCTTTGGTCCTATTCTACCAAGAAATCCATTTTTTGTTTTTCCTCAAAAGTGATCGAAGATTCAAATAAAGTGGAAGAGTTTACCATTTGCATTAAAGAGGGTATAGCATTTAAAGAGAGCACAGGTTCTGAGAGGCACAGATGTCTTTAACAGAAAAAAACTGTCCCCAGATATATATTTATATTATATTACATAACTGGGGAGAGATTATAATGCCTTTCCTGGCTCCAAAGCTCAGTCACAGAAACAAGAAACTCACCACTCTAAGACATCCCTTCAATTGCTTCCACTTTCACTAACCTTTAGCACTGTTCAACACAACAAGTCCAAAATCGGCAATTAATATTTTTATTAAAATAGGCCCACCAACAGAATCAGGCAATACAACCAGTTGTATAAAATAATGTATTGCACATTGTCCACATGGTTTTTATATGTAAGGTACTTTTCTTGGGAGGGGGCATGGATTTAATTATTTATGTTGTAATACACATTTATTTGCACTATGTAAAATGATAGCTGGAGTAGGAGAAAGACAGCCTTTTAAGATCTATCTTATATGCTCCACGTCATTACCAGATTTTATCTAATCGTCAGATCCAAAGATCATACTCTTCCTTCTTATGTCCCTAAATCCCAAATAAAAACTAAACTTCTTAAACATATTTCATCCTAATAAGTTATTTATTTAATCATTTATTACATAATTAGAATTATGATGATTTTTAGATCTTAAGTTCCTGTCTTCTTTACACAGCTTTACCATAAATTTGTTCCTTTTAAAATGATTCATGCACTACATTAACTTGAATTAAAATAAGATTTGTGCAGTTGTCTTTAAAACAAGGTACAGACCATTTTTTCCTATAAAATACTGATAGCATGGATTTTGAAAAAGTTCTTCTACTTGGTTTTCTGGTTTAGTTCAGATTTGTCTTTACAAGTGGATCTTGCATAACTGTTACATAAAAAGGATCAAAAGATTCATAAATATTTATAATTTTTATTAACCCGACCAATTTCAAAAGTCATTCACCAAAAGTTATACCATGCTAGAAAGGTAAGAAAAGTTGGACATCTTTAGATTTTATCATTGCTGCAAAGACAGTGTCAGGTAACTGGCACCGATTCTCCCAGTGATAGGTAGAATGTTTTACATTTTAACATTAATTTCATAAACAAAAGACTTAAGACGTGTTTATCAGTGCATACAAATTTAACATATTTTTAAAATCTACCTCTCATCTTTCTGGACAAATCACATCTGATTTCAGATGTACTTGTTGTAATCAAGTGTTTTGTAAGTGGCGCCCATTGCGAATAATCCTAAAATAAACTCACCAAATCTTCAACGCATAATCTAAAGCACGTCTCTGTCATAATAAACTCTAATTTTCAGAGATAATCCCTAAAATAACTTTTTGTTTAACAACTGGGAAGAGAGGAACTTTGCTAATCTTACACATCACAGTATTTATAAACAATTCTAATAGTCACTCCCAAAGCTGTCTTCACAAAAATGCACCTAAAGTCATTTTGTGTGTGAAAAAAATATATATTTTTGAGTAATGAATTAATTCACTATGCAAAAGTTTAACCCTTGCTATTATTCACTCTTAATTTTGCTTTCATCTCAGACCTTCCACGAGAGATTTTAAAAGGAAAAATCCCAGGGAGCAAGAAGTTTAAATCCACCTGCAGGAATTTCTTTCGAGCTCAACCGTCCTCAGCAGGTACCTTCCATTAGAGTTAAGGCTTTGCTAGGGTTTCCCTTAAGGAGTCCTACAGACAGTGGGTCCCAATCTGTCCTAAACTGGAAAGGCAGCTATCAAGGCTCCCCGAAGGATGGAAATCGGGGCGGACAGGAGGGGCCTTCCCACGGACCCCCACAGGTCTGAGCCGACAGTGCACTCGCGGTGGGATCGCGGGACTCCGGCTCTACCCTGGGGGGGCGCACCCCAGGATCCCTCGCCAAGTTGTCTTCAGTGGGAAGCCTGTCCCACCAGGGGCGGGGGGGGGGGCTTAGAACACACACAGATTCTCCTGGACCACGGGACGCCGGCGGCGCGGGCTGAGGACGGCGCGGACACTGCCACCCTGTCTATCACTGACAGTTGGCACTGGCAGGCACCCTGGGGTCCCCGTCGGCCGAGGCCCAGCGTGGCACCACAGCTGGGCGCGGGGCGGCGCAGAGAGGCTGTACCTTGCAGGCACCCACGTACCGATCATGCTCACTGGGCAGGTGGAGGCTGCCGGACAGGCAGGGGACTACGAGGGCACCGACGCCCACCCACGCCTTTCAAGAGCGGCGCTCCGGGACTAAATCCTCCAGAATTCCCCTCCCCGTGCCCCCGCCGTCAGAATGCGCACGCGCAGACGGCGCACAGCCCGGGGCCTTCTGGGAGTCGTAGTTTTAATGCGTAGTTTCTCCTCACCCCGCCCGCTTCCCGCCGCCTGCTGCCCTTCCGGCTTAAGGCCCAGGAAACTTACGTCACGGGGGGTGGGACCACTCGGCCGCCGTGTTGACGCGTCTCTTAGCAACGGGGAGGCTTACCTTTGGAAGCTTGTTGCAGCTCTAGCCACGGTCCAGCCCTCTTCCCGCCCCTCCCCTCCCCTCAACTCCCTTCACCTAGGAGCTGACAAACATCTGGATCAACCTGGGCACTACGAGGGGATTGAAGTTCTACCATTAACGCGCCTGTTTACATTTTTTCCCGACCTCCTTCTCACATCCGTAAAACCCACTGATTCTTTTACTACACGTTTTATGAGAACAAGACATTTTCTAGGAAGATGGTGGCAGAAAAAGAGACCCTGAGCTTAAACAAATGCCTAGACAAGATGCCGAAGAGGACCAAGCTGCTGGCACAACAGCCGCTCCCGGTGCACCAGCCTCACTCCCTGGTTTCTGAGGGCTTCACAGTCAAAGCCATGATGAAAAACTCAGTCGTAAGTGATCTTCCTAAACTGAATGCACTCGCTCCGAATCAGAGTGTAGAGGTTGGCTGGCCCTAGGATGGATTTTGAGACCATGTCCTGGGTGGTCTTTGCCAAAAATGGCAATTACTCAGCCAGTAGCAGACGGTGCCCAACAGAGTGTGGAGGTCCAGGCTAGGTTGTTAGAAAGGATCTTGGGCAGGTAATGTACTATGCCTGTTTATAAGCACCTTCCTAATAACTCATGGTTTCTAGACCACCCCAAATTACTCTTAAGCTATTTACACAAAGAAGAAAGATCCCCTTTAGAAAGATTCCTAAACTAGCCCATTCAGCAAAGGGCCTTTTAGAAAGTGAGTTCATAAAGTGGGTTCATAGAAATCATAAACTCTCTTGCAGAATTTTACGTGTGCTGATGTACAGCTGGAAACATAAACTCATTAAATAATCTACAATAAGAAATCTCATCAATTCAACCTAGGAAATTTTAGTATATCCTAGCATTTACTCTAAGGACACTTTTTCACAAAATGAAAACAGCATGCTAGTGTACTGAACAACACCTGAATATGAAGTCTATTTCCAGATAGACCTTTTAAATGATTAATTTTAAACAACCTAAGCTTCAGTTCAAATATCTCTGTCTACTAATACAATTCGTATTTCATTTCTATTTTTTTGTGGTAGTAAAAAGAAAATATTCTCAGTATTATTAGGGGAAAAAAGGTTTAAATTGTACACAAATATTTTAGCTACATGCATGACAGGTTTAGGAAAAAAGCCAAACCAGCTTTAAATTTGGTAGGCTAAACCAGGTTTTACCACTGAGTAAGCACCTGTCTGGGAATCGATATTAAATAATAAATGCAGCTTTCAAATTTGTATAATTTACACTCTGGGAGGATCTGACTTATTGTATAGGAACTCATTATGTTAAATGAATAGTGTTGCTTTCCAGTGTCACATTATTTGTTTTACATAAATGTTGCAAACCTAATACCTTCTTTCTAAACCACATCCTTAAAACACATGAATGAAACAGATTGCTTCTAGACCACTAGGCCAGATTCCCATGTTGCTACACAAAATGATATTCTGGTTGTTGGAATGTGTCAGGTAATTTAAAGTAGCTAAAATTTTTGGAAGTAGACTAAAACTTCTGCTTGTTATAACTGCAGTCTTTGTGCATGTATTTCCTGTGAATAGATGGTCATGGGACCCAAGATAACTCAGGTACCAGCAATACAGTATGCCATAACCTTAAAGCTAATTGTTTGCTTTTCTTCTAAACAATCTTTGTGATTATAATTTTAGTGATTTTTTCAAACACTTGTAAAAAATTGGTCAGATTCTTTACCTTTTTTTCTATACCTATGTTCATAATAATATTTATTTTTCCAAAACATAGCCTTATACCTAAAATCATAATTCTGGTAAATCAAATATTTCAGTATTACCAAATGTAACAAATATGCTTAGAGGACTCAAAAAACCCATTGATTATGAAGCAGCTTTCTTATAAACAACTTATTTGAGATAAATTATCTTCTTATTTCCATATTTTTAAGGAAAATCTCTTAGTGTAATACCTATGTCTCCATGGGATCCTCAAAACAGGATGAGTCATTCTTTCACTTCATTTAGCGGAAATCATAATTGTTAGATGCAAACATTATTCATCCATTCGTTCATGCATTCAATCAACAACAGCTATTTTTCTTTTGGTGAAACTAAGAATTTGCTAAGCACAGTTTTGGGGTTTGGGGATCAGCAAAATAAAGTCCCTGCCCTTAATACTCCAATGAAAACCAACAACAACAACACTAGAGTCTTGACAAAAGAAAGATAAACAATACTGTGTATGCAAAGTAACTTCAGTTGTACAGGAAATAAGACCTTTCATTTTCATATCCAGTATTTGCATTTCACTGTTTCTGTCTTCAATGGTATAAACCTTTCGGTGTTATAAAGTCAAAATACCCCTCTTTCTTAAGGTTGATTTCCGTTCAGAAAATAATATGCCAATCTCCAACTCATCTTAATTGGAACCCCTTGTTCCAGAAGCCAACCCCTAAGCCATTTTTCTAGTACTTGGATTTGCCTTCAGTTCCTTCTTTCCAAAACTTGCTAATTAAATGTCACCATTCCAGTGCCCCTCCACAAAAGACATATAGGACTATACCCTGAGGAGTTGTATGGAGACTCCCAATGTTTCTTTGAGAGTGCTGTTGTCATATAAGTGTACAAACTTCATCATAAAAAGATTTGATCAGATGGGCTATGCAAGCAGAAATCTTTATTTAAACAGTCATAATCTACATATGAGAATGGAAAATTAATTACAAAATAATGATACATGTAAATGGCTAGTTTTTTTAAATCTCAACATCAAATGTTGTTCTTAAATAGTAAGCAGTTCCTTTACTTCCTGGAAATTGTTGTTGTGTTCCGTAATGGAAACAAGCGTTGACACAAATTCTGAAATCAGAGAATAGTATTCAAATTTATATCGTTATAATGTTTGACTAAAAAGAGTGATAGGAGATACAGAGTTTGAAGAGTTCATAGTTCCTTTTCCCTTTTTTGCAGTATGTTTGTAGTATGATAGAGCCCATAACCAGAAACCCGTAGCCCAGTGCTGTATTAGCTTCATCTCAACAGACAGTAGATGCTTTCTGTGCTAATCTATCTTATCATAAAGCAAGTTTGAACATGGACCCAAGGTTATGATGATAGAAAAGTTGACTTCAACTTAAGGTTTATATCATAGCTTTCCTTTTCAATGGACTATAGATTTTTTTTATGCTCAAAGCTTATGGGAATGGGAGAAATAATTCTATAATATTACTTTACTTATATAGAAACTTTTATACTTATCAATCATATATTCATTCAACACATTGTGGTAATGGTCAATATTTATAAATTATATATTATGATATTGATTTGGCTGCTTTAACAGAGACCAAATAACAATAGCTTAACTAAGATGGAATTTGTTTCCTTCATATGTACAAATCCAGGTTTGTAGGTTATCCAGGAGGTTGGGCACTGCTTCCAGGTGAGATAGGTCCAGGGACATAGGAGCCTTGTATATTCTTACTTTGTATCCTGTAGGATGATGCTATGGGTCAACGTGACCTCACCACCACCAGGATCAAATCCCTATCCTCAGGAAGGAGGAAAGTGGAAGCAGAGGGCTTCCTTTTATGGACATGACCCAAAACACAGCATCCCACTTTCACTCACATCCCACTGGCCAAATTTAGTCACAGGCCTTTATTTTCCCTCTTAGCAAAAGCTTGCAAAAGATTGACCCTTGCAACAACTCCAGACCCTCATATCTGTTCCATCAGGAAACAGGCTAAGAAAGTTATGTAGTTCCAAAAGAGCATAGCCTGCAGCACCTACTTCATGCAGGAGGAGAGAAAAATGGGTAAGGAGCAACCTGCAAGAGGAGGCAGGAAAACTGGAGAGCAAGTAGCTTCCTTAGAAGACCATGTCCCACAAGTTGCACTCATCACTTGTGCTCAAATCCATTGCCAACACTGTCTATGGCCGCATCCAGTTGGAGGAGCGGCTGAGAAATGTGGTCTCTGACTGGTAGCTCTGCATCCCACTAAAACTTAAAGTGTTTTATTACTATAATAAAGGGACAAAGGGAAACTGGGGGTTGATTAGAAGTGTGCCACCAGTGCTAAATATTGCTAGTGAAGGAAAGGAGATAGACAAGTAAAATAATTACAGTACAAATAAATACACATCTATAGTAAAGCTTGCAAATACCAACTCTTCGTACAATGGAAATACTAGTGATGAAAGGACCAAGTGACAATAACCTGATTGAGGCCCTCATCACCATTTGTCCAGGTTTTTACAACATCGTCCAAGCTGGTCTCTAGACTCCAGCCACCGATTGGTTGATTGCCTCAATTAACTATCAGTACTGTTACACTCGTCTTTCCAGTACCAAGTTCTCCTCTTATCACTGCTGGAAGCTTTTGGAGCTCTTCAATTCTTACAGAAAAAAATCATGGTACCTCCGCAGAACTGACAAGGCCTCTGTGATCTCACCCCATTCTGTAGTTTTAATTTCATCTCCCGCTATTCTCATTCGCCAAATTAAACTGTAACGCTTCATTATTGACTTTGCTTACGCTGTACCCTTTGCTCGAATGCCCTTCTCCTTACATATCTGCACACACGCAACTCCTTCCGTCACTAGGAAACAAATATCTACTGATCATCATGCCAAGCACTGTTTTCTGTGCTGGGAATTGAGCAGTCCGGAAGAGGCAGAACGCATGTCCCAAGCTGCTTATTTATTTGCTTACGGCTGAATTGCCGGCTGTTTCAAGGTGGCTTCCCTAATTCTCCCCCTTTGTCAACCAAGATGCAAGCCGATCCTATGTTCATTGCTTTCTACTGTGTATTGTGGTTATTTCTGCTCGTGGGTTATCTCCTCATGTAAATTCTCTGCGAGGGCAGAATCTAATTCAGTTTTTCATCCCAACCAGTCCCTAACAGTGTACTCGGTATATGATGAATGAAAGAAAGCAATTCTACCGTTTCTTCTTATCTCATCATCTCCCTCTTTCTTGTTGCTGTAATTGTTACCTATTTCTACTTTGAACTTCTTTTAACCACCCTCCTCCAATGTAGGAACCAAGAAGATCCCTTTAAAACTCAGCCAGATCCTGACGTGGCTCACCTCAAACCCTCCGGTGGCTGCTCATCTTACTCAGAGTAAAAGCTGAAGTTCTTCCACTAGCCCTATGTAATCCAACTGCCATTCTTCTTTATGCATATCTCTTAGTACTTTCTCCCTCCCTAATTCTGTTCCATCCACAATAGCTTCGCGGCGGTTCCATGAATGCACCAATTGCATGGCTTCCTTCTGACCTTTGCCCTTCCTCTTCCCTCTGCCGGAAATGCATTTCCCCCTTCCTATCACCCTCTCTTGAGCCTTCATATTTTTCTTCAAACATTAACTTTTCAGTGAGGCCTTCCCTGACTATTTAAAATTTCGACCTCTTAATAAGCCCCTTCACCCCTGCTCCAGCATGCCCATCTTCTTTCCCCATTTTGTATCTTTCTGTAGTTATTTATCACTCTCTAATATTAACTCAGTTTGTCCTGTGTCTTCTTCCACTACAGAGTAAGCTCTGTGAGGGCAGGAAAGTATTACACTTTCGCTCACTGCTGTGTCTTCAGTTCTAGAAAAGTTCCTGGCACCTAGTAGGTGCTACTTTTCTTTTGTCAAATGAATTAATGAACGACCATGTTTTATACTGTAATTAGACAATCATCTTTGAATTAGCAGCTTCAAGAAAAAGCTAATGGTGTTACATAAATACAAAATGTAAGAATGAGAATAATTTACTAAAGTTTTATGCCATATTTTAATTGGTTTCTTATAAAAGTTATGCATGCTCATTGTAAAATTTTAAAGTGGTTTGGTTTAGAATAGCTTTTTCCCATCTCAGATTATGGGAAGAATTTTAACTTTTTTTCCCTAGTCCTCTTATAATTTCAATATTTTATTGTAAAGCTTTGCTTCATCTTAATTCATTTTGGTTTAAGAAGTGAGGTAGAAATTTTGATTTTTTTTCCAAATGGCCAGAAGGTTGTTACATTACCTTTTACATGTAGTTAAATTAAGTTATATAAAATATCTTCCTATTTAACGTAAATGATCTATCAGTGCTATATATATATTAATCATTGTAGCTTTATATATGCTTTAATATACGATAGGGCTAGTCATCTCTATTCCAATTGGCTTTCCAAGAAATTCTATGAGGACGCAGGGCAGTCTATTATTTTTTTCCATTTAGCATACAAATCTCAGACAATTTAATGTTTTGTTGTGGTGGTTTCTGCACACTTATTAAATGGCAGACCAAAGAATGGAACCTACGTTTCTAGATTTTTGTGACTCAGATCAGTCCTCTCTTGATCACCTTTTTTTTAGACTTTGGTTGATGCATGATATGCAAATAGAAAATGCACATATGGTAAATGTAGCTCTTGACGAATATTAAACGACACACTGGTGTAGCCAGCACCCAGATCAAAAAAACATTACCAACACTGCTGAACCCTCACGAGCCCTTTCCAGTCACCGCCCATCACATGCCTAAGCTGAACTTATCCTGACTTCTGTTAACAGATTTGTCCCTACAAGTTTGTAGTTGTTTTGCGTCTGTCTTCTGGGATCACCATTGTATTTGTGAGATTCACCCACATTACTGCCTATGATTGTAGCTGTTCATACTCATTCCTGTATAGTGTTTTCGTGTGGGAACATAGCATAATTTACTCATCCATTCCTCTGTTGATGAGTATTTGTGTGAGTTCTAGGTTAAGACTGTTAGCAATAGCACTACTAGGAAAATTCTAGTACTTTTTTTGGAGAACATATGGAAGAATGTCCAGGGATAGATACATGGGAATTGCTGGGTTCTAGGGTATGCATATGTTTGCTTGAGTAAATACATCAGAACCATTTTTCAAATTGATTTTTCAAATTTAAACTCCTACCAGCTCTATATGGAGTTCCATTTGCCCTGGAGTCTCACCAATAATTGCTGTTTTCTTCATTTTGCATTTTAGATGTTCTAGTGGGTTTATAATGTCATCTCCTTGTGGATTTAATAGTCATTTTTATTGTGGCTAATGAAGTTAAAAACTTTTTTACGTACTTATTGGCCATTTGGTCATCTTCTTTTATGAAGTGGCTTTTCAAGGCTTTTGCCTGTTCTTCTCTTGGCTTGATTAAGCTTGTTTATTTGTAGTACTTTTTATTTTTCATAGTCTATTCTAAATGATATAAGGCATTTGTCAAATATGTATATTGCAAGCATAGTTTCCCACTCTGTGAGTGTCCTTTCCATTCCCTTAATGATCACTTTCATCCTTTCTTTTTGAAATATACACCGTGTGGGAAAAAAATTATCTCAAACATTTTATTTATGTTTTTATGTATAATGCGTTCCTCAACCAATTTCAATAGTCTCACAATGAAATACATATGCATTAAAACACAAGGCTTTTAAAATAAACTGCAGTAATCAGAAACAAAGTAGAACAAACAATAGTGAAACAACAAAATAAAATGTAATTAAAGTAGAAAGCCTAAGTAAAGAAAAGGAGAATCAATTTTGCCATTCATAAGGGTCAATATATTGATTGATGTTCACATTTCATTCTGAGCTCTTGGCATCTGTCGCTGAAAGGGGAACATTACGTATACACTTTTCGTTATCACAAAAGAGGTAACCTATCCATCGCTATAGGGAATTCAAGCTTTCTCTGCACTGAGTTCTCAGAGAAATGGATCATGCAGCACTTTAAATACATGCAACACACCATATCTACGTTTTTATTTCTTACAAGAAATACAGTAGCAAATTTCATCCATAAAAGATTTCAGTAAGCGTCAAGTAGGCGATATTAAAATGTATCTTGAGGAATTGGATTTTGCATGAGATTAAATTAACAGAGTACATGTATGTAGACTTCGGGTGGCCCAATTTGATCCAAGGACAGAATTCACAATGCCTACAGGAGAGTGTAGACTGTATATTTTTTAGCTCTGGTTTTAGTTCATTTTATGACAGGAGCAAGATGGCTGCTGTTTTATAAGGTGTGAGAAAGGAAATCTGTGATGCTTTAAGAACACAGAGCTGAATGACCTGAAAGAGGCTAGGTCTTGGCAGGTTTCCCAGAGGGAATCTTGTTTGGTGAAATATAAAAGATGAAGGGGACCAAGGAGAAGAGTTAGAGGCAGTGGGCAGTGGTTCAGAGACAAGAGAGACGAGGCTTTCTGCTCATTCAGTTTTCAATCTTTATTTTCTGCTTTTTTTGCCAAAAATAGTGATGTCATAAATTCTATTCATTATACGCAAGTTTAAAATTATTTAAATTATACTTATTTTTATAGGATATATATAAGCAAAATATATGTGTACTTTATGAAAAGTATATATATGTACATATATACATCTTTGTATAGCTTGCATATTTAGTTTGTATTGTGTGTAGTTATAATACCTTATACGAAGTTTTATGGATTCCTTCTAACATGCTAGTATTTTACATGTCATTACAAACTCCTCATAAGCATTTAAAAGACTTCATAAAATTCTATCCTCTGAATATACCATCATTTACTTAATCATTCTCCCAGGTTGATTTCGATTTTTTCTGTTATACATAGTGTTGAAATGAATGTTTTTAATTTTTCTTTTTTTGGAGGAAGATGAGCCCTGAGCTAACATCTGTTGCCAATCCTCCTCTTTTTGCTGAGGAAGACTGGCCCTGAGCTAACATCTATGCCCATCTTCCTCTACTTTATATGTGCGATGCCTGCCACAGCATGGCTTGCCAAGCAGTGCCATGTACGCACCTGGGATCCGAACCAGCGAACCCCGGGCTGCCAAAGTGGAACGTGCTCACTTAACCACTGCACCACGGGGCTGGCCCCGAAATGAATATTTTTATATAAATTTTGTCTTCTGTATTTTAAAGTACCTCTTTGACATATAATTTCTGAAGTAGAATTACTGAGTCAAAGATCTTAAGAAACTGAAGACTCCAATGAAGGTTTGATTTACATGGCCTCCTGCGATGCTGGTCTGTGCCTGCCCTCCTCTCTCCTTGTGGCCTGAGGCACTAGGCCTGGGGCTTCTGACACTTCAGGCCCTGCCTGCCATCCCCCTCCCCACCTGCTGCATGTGGAGGGGATCAATACCTCAGCATCTCTGACCTGTTCCTGATACATTTTGGAAATGGGTTGGAGACATCTAAGGCTGTGGTTCTCAGGTTGCAAATTGGAATCACCTGGGGAGCTTAAAAAATACCGATTCCTAGCTTCCATCCTCCAAGCAGGCCCCAATTCTTTTTTTTATATTATAATTATACATAATACTCAGAGATATTTGAGAGGAATTTTTGACCAATGTAACACAATTTTAATATTATAACTGTAATATGTTTATAAACTGGGGAGGCTAATCTCTCCTAATTCATATCCATAAATGTTAACTTTACCAGTTTAATCTTCCAGATGACCTTTTAATAATATGCAAAACTGAAACATCCCTTTGCAATTGTAATGACCATATGAACCACTTGGAAGAAAAATTGTCACGTTTTAATGGTGTCTTCACTTGTAATATGTTTTATCACTTCATGTTTGTAGGCATATGTCTTCCTAATAAGTATATTTATTTTTACTTTATATCCAGTCCCTTTAAATCTAATGTTCCCTTTGAATCTCATATGTTTTATTTTAATTGTGTTTTTCCAAATTTTGAAAAATGTAAATATACAAATAGGTATAGAAAATAGTAAAATAGGCTGTGTTCATCTAGAATGATCTATAGCTCTATTCGTTTTCCATCCCTCCATCCTTCCATCCCCAGAGGTAACTAAAATCCTAGAGTTTATGTATGTCATTCCAAAATATATGCAGTGCATATATCTATATCTATATCTATATATATATATAATAGAGTTTGTCAAATTTATTTCCAAATTAATATATACGTATTTATACCATTACCAATAGATAATGAGAATTCTTATTTCCCAAAACCTAATCATCATTTGGCAACATCAGACTAAAAATCATGCCAATCAGAAGGGTATGAAATGGTATCTTGTTTTAATTTTGGTTTTCTCTGATAACCAGTGATGTATTTTCTTTTCATACTTAATCATATAAGTTTCTTCCTCTGTGGTGTGCTTACTCTTAACATTTGCCCGTTTTCGTATTAGACTGTCTGCCTTTTCTTATTGTTATATAGATTTTTTTATATATTCTGAATATGAGTATATTCTGCATATGGACCTCACATATTTTCTCCTAGTCTGTGACTTGTCATTATACTTTTTTTTGCATATTCTTTGATGCACAGAAATTTTAAGTTTAATTTTAACTATTTATATTTATCAAATTCTCCCATTATGGTTTGTGTATTTTGTGCCTAGTTTCAGAAATGTTTTTTGATCCTGATATCTTAAGTTTTCTTGCATATGTTTTCTTCTTATAATGTTCACAAATAGATTATTAATTATTCAGTCACTAATTCATTTTTTAAGATGAGATAAGGCTTTGATTTGATCTATTCCATATCCAGTACCATTTATGAATAGTATCTTGGAACTCTCTATTCTGCCCTATTAGTCTATTTATGTATCTCTGAGCCAGCATCACACTGTCTTAATTGTTGTAGTTTTATAAATCTTGATATTTGGTAAGGTGAGTTCTCCAAATTTGTTTTCATCTTCTTTGATATTCTTGGTCTCTTACTATTTATAGGGATTTTAAGATAAGTGGTCGAGTTTCATGACAATCTCTTTCGGGGTTTTAATTAGAATTATATTGAGTGTACAGGATAATTTGGGGACAGTTGCAATCTATTCTTAATTTGCTAAGGGTTTTTTAAAAAATTGTGAGTCATGTTGAATTTTATCAAAGACACTTTCTGTATCTAATGAAATGATCATGAGATTTTTCTCCTTCACTTTGTTAATATTAACATAATGTTAATATCATCTGATATTCTAATGTTAATTCATCCTTACATTCTTATGCATGATTTAATCACAATGTGTTTAGCTTAAAAAACAAGTATAAATTATTGATATATCTTTCATTTATCAGGGAGCAAAATCCTTCCCAGTAACCCACCACAAACCCTTTATATCTTATCACCAAATCTGGGTATTAATGCTAAGGTAGTTGCTTAGTCAACTCTGGCTGCATAACAAAATACCACAGACAGGGAGGCTGAAACAACACAAATTCATTTCTCACAGTTCTGGAGGCTGGAAAGTCCAAGATCAAGGTGCCGACCTATTCAGTTGTTGGTGAGTGCTCCCAGCCTGGAGAAGGTCCGACTGCGACTTCTTGTTGTGTCCTCAACTTCCGTTCCTCCATGCATGCACGCAGACTCTTACTCTCTTTATAAAGCTGCTAATCCCGTCCTAAAGGCCCCACCCTCAGAACCTAATTTAACCCTAATTACCTCCCAAAGGCCCCATCTCCAAACACCATTACCTTGGCTGTTAGGGCTTGGACATGTAAGTTTTGAGGGACACAAACATTTCAGTGCATAACAGGTGGGGAAATGAGATTGCTAGGTTTGGGTCATCCTTTGGGACTGGAGGAGGCACCTATCTTCCTGTAGTTCTTTGCTGCTAGAGCAAAATAATGTTTGTATAAACTAAAATTAAAACTTTAGAAAGAAAATCAAATATGTGTACTACACTTTGATTCTGAAAAAAAGAATTTATTAGATTTTAATATGTTTTTGTTTTAATATTGTGCTTTTGAACAATTATTTTCATTATAAAGGGGAAAAGTTTTTATATAGAGTTTTAAGAAAATATCTAAAAGAGGAAAAAAAATCAAATCCCTTTCACTACAGTTAATTATTCTTGAATTATCCTCCAAAATCATCACTGCATGGTTTTTGTGTAAAACTGGAGTCATATCATACATATATTGTTAATATATTTTAAATTTTACTATCTTTCATTGTATTCGAATTGCTAGTTTATTAATTTTTTTCTTGATTGGACTTACTTATGGTTTGTTTTCCTCTTTTTGTTTCTCTCTTCATATACTGTCTCCTGAATCTATATACTAATTCTTCTGATTTTGATAACAAATTTCTTATTTCTACTTTTACATACTATTTTCTTTCTCTTGTTCTATCTTTTTTAAAAAGAAAAGAGAAGCACACTGAGGTTTATTACACAGGGTGACCGCTGACTTTATAGGACCTAAGAAGTGAGGCAAGAGACATTTATGTTTAATATTTGGGATCCAAGAAATGAAATTCTAAAGCATGTGTAAAGTAATTCAATTGGTCTGTGGTAGAGAAGAAGTGAAGAAGTGTTATGTTCAGGGAGATTTATTTTTAGGTTTTCCATATACATGCAAGAATCATAGCCTAAACAAAAACTTAAGATATCATTATCATGAATTTGCTTCTTTACCAAAGTTACTGTCATTTAGGAAAAAGTATGTGAATTGATTATATTAGAAAGAATAATTGTGTTGTATAAAAAATAATTTTTATTTTAGAATTATCCTACTAAACCAATTCAAGTCAAAGTCATTGATGTGGCATAGGCTAGAGAAAGTAAGCCTAGAAAAAATATGATTAGATAATAAATGCCACATAAAATAATGAGTAGAAGATAGATCATGGCTAACTACCTTCCTTTTGTGCTTTTTGTTTAGAAGACAATCCGCAGAGAAATATGTTTCACAGATTGTCTATTCTAAAGTATCTATGAATAAACAGTCCCTGAGACAGACATTAAAGATTTACCAAGTCTTCTGTGCCTTGTATTTTGTATTTAAAACAAAAACAGTTATTTTACATGATAAAATTATAACTTCATTTCAAAATTAAGTAAAATGACACACTGTTAAATGTTTTCACATGAACATGAAATATTTTTTGAATTTAGGAATAAATAATGAAAATGTTTTAGAAGAAGTTCATCAAATATAGCATTTATAAGATAAAGCGTGAAGTATAAATGGCCAATGTCTTATAATTCTTTGTCCCTGCACCCCTCAATACTTTGCAGTGTTCTAGATATTGGAGACGCTCACTTGTGTTTCTTGTTTGTTTAATCCTAACTTATTTTGTGAAAGTAATTCAACTGTGAATGTCCATCTACACCTGTCTTTCATTTCTTTCATATTAATTACTTATGGAAAAAATCTAGAAGACTGATTGATGAAGAACTTCCTTATAGATAAAAAGACCCTTCTCTAGATCACATTTGGGTTTCTATTTATAGGAGTAGAAGCTAATTTGATTGAGTTGAACCTTGTCAACTCTTGATACTTCAATAAAAATGACAGAAATGGTGTTTTAGATTAGGACCCACTAAACAAAAAGAATCAAAAACCTTGGAAGGATCTCAAAAGTATGAATCAGCATCATGTATTGGGTATATTAGACGTGATTGAAATACCTCCAGTGACTTATATAGTACTAACACCAAGGTTTATCCAGAAGTAGTGCTGGCAAACCCAGAATCAACTGGATTGACTCAGCCAGGGTAGGACTTAAAGTGACAGAGTCCTGAGAGACAGTTAGGATTCAGCAGAGGCAAATGTTTGAGTCAGAACCCAAACCTATGGTTCCAAAGTGAACCAAGATTCAGCCTAAAAGAGATTAGTAACTGGAGACTGGAGCCTCAGAGAAGCCAAAAAGATACTTCAAACCCTTAGCCTCCTGTTAGGAGAAGCACAAGCTAGTATCAGCCTCCGGGAAGGATGGAGAGCATTCTGGAGTACAGATGTTAAGCAGGCTAAAAAATTATGTCTACAACCAGGCTTAGATCAGCAAGTTCAGTTACATTTCAACTTTTACTATTTTGTGAAATAATCGGTTCAACTTTGTTAATTTGACTGTGTTTCATAACCACAGAGCTCAGCTCTATCCCTGTTCAGTCACCAGTCACTCACAAATAATAATAAGTGAAATTTGTCAGGAAGGAAAGTGGGTTGGATTAATGTGATGTGTGCACCATGTTGATAGGTAAAGTTGTAGAGAATGGATTATTAGGGCTTATCAGTCCCCATCCTATATCTGCTGCCACTCCCCCAGACCACACTCCTTCATTTCTACCACTTTTAACCATCCATGTTTCCGTGTGCCTCTTTGTAATTCCTCCCTCTCTCTCCTTCTCCAGTCTCCAGTTAACCGATGACCTGCTTTCTGGCACTATGGAGGAGTTTGCACTTTCTAGAATTTTATGTAAATGGAATTATACAGAATATACTCTGTTTTTTCTCTGGCTTCTTTTTCACTCAGCATTATTATTTTGAGATGCATCCACGCTGTTTCGTGTATCGATACTTCATTCCCTTTAATTGCTAGAAGTATTCCATTGGTATGAATATAGCACAATTTGTTTACCCACTCACTGTTGGCGGACATTTGAGTTGTTTCCAGTATATGGCCATTAAAAACAGCTGCTATGAACTTTGGTCAAAAGTGTAACCTGTATCACTGTGTGCAACACCTTTATTATAATCTGAAAACTTCCATCATTGATTTATATATGGCATTAAATATACAGTTATTATATGTGCTTTATTGAAGTATTGTTAATTAGATTATGAAGACAAAGTTTTTATAATTTTCTCCATTAAATGTATTTATGTTCGCATTCACTTTCTCCCTTGTAGATTACCCAACATATATTAATGTTTAGAATTTCTCATTGAGAACTATGGTAGTTAGTACTTTAACATTTTCCTTCATTTGTTGAGATTTATTTGTTCCTTGTACATAAAACTCAATTCTATGTCTGCCTTCATTTGTTTTCTTTCAAAGATTTCTTAGGAATCCTTCACATTTTATAAGGAACCATAAATTTATTTCAGCCTAGGGCCAACAGCTAGCTTTCCTGCTGACCTCGATGGATATATGCAATTTAGTCAGTGAATTTTGAAAATTTGAACGATAGCACATTAAACTGGAATAATGAACCAATAAAAATTTTTATAGTGTTCAGGAAAATTATTTCTTAGACATTCATACTGTCATTTTATTCATTAAAATTATTCTAGGATCATAAGTTAGACCATGTATTCCTAAGGCTTAAAAAAAAATGAGCAGATCTTTTCTGATGATCAAATGATTTTACCTTGCTACAAGATAATAAAATCTTGTTTTAGAAAGTTAGACTAGGCATTTTTAACCAGATTACCCATCTTCAACTCACAGAGTAAAATTCTTGTAAAATCTTTCACATAGCGTGTGTAATGCACCTCACATGTTAAGTGCTATGATTTGTCACAATTAAAGTCATTATCTTCCTAGAATCCTTGCCAGTGTGTGACATTGGGTTTAGACTTGGAAAGCCTCAAGTGCTTCATCAGCAGATGCAAATACTATTATAACTTCAGAGGGTTCATGGAGATTAAATGAAATATTACAGCAAAACATAAGCACATGCTCAGCAACATAGAAATCTAATGTAGTAAGTGCTTATAAGATGGTGGTTTTATGTTTTTCACAAATCTGCTAACATGTAATTGGCCTGTCCTATAAACCAGGCCTTTAATGATTTTATAGGATTCTAATCTTGATGCTTGAGCCACTCGTGGTAGTGAGCTATGTGCTCAGAAAGGTCTGTTAATGCTTACAAGTCACTAAGGTACCATTTTGTGTTTGCCTAATCACTCCACTGGCCTTTACCTGTTTTTCATTACAAATCCACCTAATTCAATAAAGAAGAGTGCTTCTCCTGAAGTTTTTATTAGTGAAAGGTCTGTGCAAGCCATAGACAGTATTTTTATTTGGGTGATATATATGATTCAAGAAATATTAGAAATGATTTTTTTTTTTTACTTTTTAGAAGGCACTTTAAAATTAGCACCACATCTAACCGTATTGGTATTGCTGTTTTCTGTTGTAGTTAAAGATGATAATCCTTATGTTTAAAATTAATAATAAAAATCTGAGAAGAAAAATTTCATATCTAAGTATTTTAGATTGTAATTTGGCACGAAATACATTAATCTAAACAAACAGATTATAGAAATTATTCATGCTTCCATTAATTGTTTAGACGTTAGTGTCTAATTGTCATTTGTTTCTGCTGTAATTCAGTTCAACTGCTATAATTAAATGATGCCATTCATCTAGCAGCAGTCTGAAACCTTTCTTTCCTTGCAAGACATAATAAAAAAAATGAGTTTTCTATAAAATTCGGTTTATCTTCACTTAGAAATTTTTCTTTTAAGTTTTTAGTCTTTAACTTAATTGTGAATCTCAAATAGAGCTTCTCAGATGAGTGATAGAGGCTAATTTCAAAATTTCTCTAAATCTACAAATGTACTCGTCATTTTCCCTAGTCTGGGCTTAAATTGCTCTGCTTGCATTTGTAATCAGGAATTGATTGGGTTGCTGTGGAAACTGGAAAAGTGTATTGCTGGTTGAAGAAAAAATGCCATAGAAGAAGCACTGTTATCATAATTGTCTGCCATCCTAAATGCCTATCATTCTGAACAGCACATTGGTAAAATTTTCACACTCCAACCCCAAAATGCTTTCTCTTCAGAATACTGCTTTGTGATCAGTATTAATCCTCTAGATTGATTTTTTGACACCAGGTGGCTTTGTAACATATTTAATTTGTTTTCACATTGAACTATTTTTTTTTACACAAAATGAAATTAGTTTCCATTTTATTCATACTTATGAGGCACATCATAGGGAAAAACATGAAGCACAGTAAAATATTAGATATTTAGAAGCTAATCGTCTGAAACATTTCGACTGCTGACCGAGAAGACATGAAACCAGTACAAACAATTCAGTTGAAGAAAGAATTTTTAACATCTGGTAATAAAGACAGCCTAGAAGAAGTAAAGGTCTATTTTACACACACTGAAAAAACAATTTATGCATTTTACCATGTGAAAGAAGAGATGAACTCTAATTGTCTTTAAAGGTTTGTCTTTTGTGTGAGAGTGGAGAAAATGAAAATTGACCAAAGGAATGAGGAGAAATATGGAAAGAAGTAAAAGCAAAATGGCCTTCAGCAGAAGCAGGAAAGATGGCATTAGGACAGATAACAACCAGTATTTTCCAGTGGTGCAAATTTCCATTAACACCAACGACTTTTCTGGAGACTTCCATTGGTTCCCTGATTTTAACAAGAATAAATGCAGAAAATTGTCTGCGACTTCTGAAGATTAAAACAAAATATTCTCAATCCCCCATATGTCTTAGGAAACCAAGGATTCACAAGGATTCACAACCTGCTGAAGAAGATTAACAGAACATAGCATCTAAGTACAATAAGCCCCTGCTTGAGAAAAGAGCCTGAATGTGGTGTCACACATCAGCTCTAGAGTCTAGGGTCAGAAAAATGTGGTACTCACTTTAGTTCTATTTTTATAAATAGTGCCAGACCCAACAAAGAAATCTGCTTTAGCAGAAAAATATTAAAATATATAAAATGTGTGACATAGTCTAAATGATGTATTACCTGTTCTATATATTGATGAGATTTGCATGCTAGATATTTGGATCCTGGTCTTGGGTACTCCATTCCATCATATACTTCAGAAGGAAGTTTGAAACCACTGTGTGCATTTTGTGCAGGGGCAAGTACATCTTTAGAAGTATTTTCTTGTCTTCCTTTTGAGAACTGGGACAGAGGGTAGAAATATAAAGCATTTTTCATGTACTGGTCACCCTGACGTGCAGTTAAAATTGTTTTGACAAATTAAATTTGTTACTCAGTAAGTTAAGCAGAGGGGAGAGAATCATCTCTCTAGATACACGTAGTATACTGCATGCTATTGATTTTGAATAGGTAATAGATTGAATAGGTAATAAATAGTAGTTTAAAAGTCAGAAGGGCATGCACCAGAAATCTTTCTATTCATTTATCATCTACAGAGACAGCAGGTATTTGTGTGTCTTACAGAAATATTTTGTGCATTTTAAGCAAACGTATATATACATACATTACTGACAGACTCCTAAATTTGAGCAAAGTTAAGGATTGTATAGTATGATATTACAGTTTTCTAATCAGGTTAAGCAGCTTTTATTTGTCTGTTGGCCATTTGAACATCTTCTTTGTGAAGTGCTCATTGTACTCACCTGCCCATTTTTCTATTAGGTGCCTGTCTTTTTATCATTGACTTATGAGAGCTCTTTATATACAATGGATCTTTAGATGTTTTATTTGCTATATGTTTTGTAAATATCTCCTCCCCTTCTGTGGCTTGTCTATTCATTCAATTAGTAGAGTCTTTTGATAAACAGAACTTATTAATTTTAATGTTGTCAAATTTATCAATCTTTTCTTCCATGATTAGTACCTTTTTTGTCTTAAGAAATCATTCCCTGGGACCTGCCCCATGGCTGAATGGTGAAGTTCACGTGCTCTGCTTTGGTGGCCCCAGGGTTTCATGGGTTCAGATCCTGGGCACAGACATGGCATCACTCATCAGGCCATGTTGGGGCGGCATCCTACATGCCACAACCAGCAGGACCACAACTGTAATATACAGCTATGTACTGGGGGGCACTGGGGAGAAAAAGAAGAAGGGAAAAAAATAAAGATTGGCAGCGGATGTTAGATCAGGTGCCAATCTTAAAAGAAAAAAATCAAAAAAAAAGAAAGAAAGAAACCATTCCCTATCTTGAGGCTATAAACATACCCTTACTTTTCGCATTGAGCTCTACAATCCACCTGTAGTTAGTTTTTGAGTAAGCTGTGAGGTAGGATCAAGTTTCATTTTGTCACTCTGCATACCTGGTTGACTCAGCACCGTTTTTTGGAAACACTGCCATTTCCTCATGGTTTCAGAGTAGAGCCTTTAGCATAGATTAAGTGTTCACATATGTTTGGATTCGTTTCTGGACTCGCTATTCTCTACTGTCTTTCTTGCTTATTGTAACCTTATACTGTATGTTGCCATCTGAAAGTGTAAGTCCTCCAATATTTTTCTTCTTCATGAGTGACTTAGATATTCTTGGCCCTTTGCATTTCCATATAAACTTTAAATTTACGTATAAAAGTTGTCAAGTTACAGAAAAAAGAGTCTAGATTTTGATTGGATTGCAGTGATATGTAAATATCAACGGAGAGAACTGGCATCTTTATTATACTGAAACTTCTAAGCCATGATTATATTGCAACTTCTAAGCCATGGACGTAGTATATCACTACTTAGGTCTCCTTTAATTTCTGTTTCATAATGTTGTCTATAGAGCTCTTACATTTTTGATATTTAGTCCTTAGTACATTTTTATGCCAATGTATGTGGTCTGGTTTTTAAGATATTTCTTCTAATTTTTGACATGTACAATTATTTTTCGTACAGGAGACTTGTGAAACTTTCCTGTTAATTTTAATAGTGTATGTGCTGAGGTTTTGGACATTTTGCATACATAATGATGTCGTATGTCAATGAAAATGTTATTTCTTCTTTTCCAATCCATATAACATTTTCTTGTCTTACTGAATGGAATTGGCCTTTCAGCTTGTTGTTGAACAGATGAGTAATAGTGGGCATCCTTGCCTTCTTCCTGTCCCCACACGATATTTCAATATTTCATGATAAAGTACAGGGTTTGTTAAAGTTTTACGTTAGATTCTCTTAATAAGATTAATGCAGTGTTCTATTTCCAACTTGCTTAAAGTTATATTTTAGATGTTGATTTTATGCTTTTATGTCTTTTGAGATAATCATCTATGTGTGGAATCAATTTCCTAATATTTTCTTTATGAGTTTTATATTTATCTTCATAAATGACACTGACTTAGAATTTTCCTTTCACATTATCCTTTCTGGATATCTCTGTATACTGTGAAAATAAAATAAAAATGGCATTAGAAGATTAAGGAGCATATAGTTCAATATATAAATATGACAGATTTGCTGTGTATAAATGAAATGTAAGATATAGTGGCTTGGATGTCAAAGTGTTTAGTTCTATTTTTAGCTTTCTCATCAGACAGCTGTGTACTATTTTGCAAGTCATTATTTTCCTTGATCTCTTACCTTCTTTGTAAAATGAGGCATTGAAATATATTATTTGTAAAGCTTCATCCATCTCTAGATTTCCATGATATGCACACCACTTGTGCCTGTGCATGACTCTAAATATGCATAAACTTATGTTAAGTCCTTTTCTTTTCTCTTGACTATATTATAGCATATTTTCAGCCTAGGTATAGGATTTTAAAGTCAGTTTCTATCTGATCTTGAATTTACCAGTTTTCACCTACTTGTCATATGACTACTTAGTTCATCATTTATGGCACTTTGTACTGACCCATAGATAATTATAGGTGGGAATATGTACTGTACTGTAATCATTAAGAACATGGATAGCATGGCCAGACTGATTGGCTTGGAAATCTCAGCTCTACTATCTGTATGCTGAGTGAGTTATTTCTCTTTCTCAGTTTCTTCACACATAAAAGATGATATTAAGAGTGCATACCTCGTATGGATGTGAGGATTAAGTAAGCTAATACATTCAAAACACTAAGACCATTGCTTGCTAAACAAAAATTAGCTATTTTTATTAATATGAGGATGTAGACGTGTATACAATGACTTGAAAATAAGCCATTTTCTTAGCCTTAAACAAGTGAAAATAATCATGTACCTGTAAAATTTAGAACCTAATTTCAAGAATTTTTTTCAAAAGAAAAATAGTGTACATTTTGAAGTTTTGAACATGAATAGTATTTAAGTGTCATTCACTCAAAAAGATGACATGCTTTTGACCCAACACGTAGAAAAACTCTTCTTCTTCTTCTTTTTTTTTTTTTTTTGGTGCTGAGGAAGATTAGCCCTGAGCTAACACCTGTGCCAATCTTCCTCCACTTTATATGTGGGTCACTGCCTCAGCATGACTGACAAATGGTATAGGTCCATGCCTGGGATCTGAACCCACAAACCCAGACTGCTGAAGCGAAGCATGCCATACCTAACCACCATGCCACAGGGCTAGCCCCAAAAGTCTTCATTTTTTAGAGTGAAAATAAAAATCTTTGTGTTCCCAGCCATTGAACAAAAATTAGGCTACCTCTTCATAATTAGACATGGACTTTCCTTTATTACTAATATGAATAGAGTGGGTAGAGAAACATTCATTGAATAAGGAGAAATAACTCCCAAGAATGCAAAGATGTTCAGATGATTTCCACTAATTACAGTTGATCTTATTTATAAATTTTCAAGGCAAAATTTCATTGAATAAAATAATAATTTGGCAACTACTATGAGTAAGGATGCATTTGTTAGTCAAGGACATGCTCTTCCATTTTATATATTGTCTTCTCATGAGTGTAGGTATTAGTTTAGGATTTTGGCACCTGAGAGTAAATCTAGCTAAATCTAGCTGTGGTTTCTAGGTTATGTGAGCCATGAGAATTGTCACAGTACCTTAGGTCTTTGAAAATATTCTTGGTCAGTGAGAAAATGTAGAGTAATAAAATTCTCCAGATCCACACCCAACATCTACAAGAGGAGGAGCTGAGGTGAAACATAGGAGGAGAAATGGTGGCTGTCATTCATTTAAATGAATTTTATAATACACTTACTCCCTAATTTTATTTTTCTAGGAATTATCCTCCCAGATTTACTAATAGTTATAGAAACTGATGTTTGTTTTTTACCACTTTGACCAGGTCTGAATATACTTTGGCAGACAAGAGATATATATTTGTTGGATATACAAAGATAGTAAATCTACTGATCTAAAATCTTAGATAACTAGAATTACTGAAAGTTCCTTTAATAGAAGGTGTGGTTAAGTATGAGCTATTATTTTTTGCCTACAGTACTATAAATGCAGCTTCAAGTATCTTATGTGTGTTTAACACAGTGTTCTAAAAGTCAAATGTTAGGACTATTTTTCTTGAAAATAAACCTTCAGATATTTATATGTGTGTCTTAGCTATGGGTGCCCAGAAATACAGTCTGAGGCAGGGATTCTCGTGCAAGTAATTTCTGAAAGGAGAGCTTTCAGGACACACCTGTAAGGGAGTAAGTGGAGCAGGAGGGAGGGAGAGAAGCTAAGCAAGGATGTGGCTTCAAGGGATGTTTAGCCTCAGCCTGACTCCATGAAGAGATTGCACCAAAGATTCAGGCCTGACTTAAGGCAGAGGAGTGAGGCTTTTGTGCATGAGAACTCTTCATGCATCCTACAGCAGTCTGGCATGGCTCCTCCAGGTGGGGGACATAACCCACAGGCACCTCTGGGTAATCTCCCAGTCTCCCAAGCTCAATCTTCCTGAGAGGGTTGCAAGTGTGCACTGTCAGCAATGACACATGCACGGGATCCCTGGGGATCTGCATGGAACACCAACAGCCTACCACAAACAAAAGTCGACGTTTCATCATTTCACGCATGAGTAGCTGTTGTTGAAGTCCATATTGTTGGTGATCAGGGGAGAGGAGTTTCAGGCAGATCAAAGAGCAAGGACACATTTTCCAAGGCAGGAATGAGTATGGAATGCTTAAGGGACATTTTGAGCAGATCATAGTGAGAGAAGGGGGCAATTACAGAAGAGCAGCTAAAAGAGATAAAAAGGACCGGGGCTTCAAGAGCCCTATGGGCAAACGAGTTTAAGGATGCTTCTACGGGTCACGCAAAGCTGGTGGAGATGGGTCATGGCTTGATGTGACTGAGGAACCACAAGAAGGCCGGAGTGGCTGGAGGAGAGTGAACCAGCAGGAAAGTTGAAATGGTAGGAAATGAGATGAGAGAGTGGGAGTTTAGAAAGTGTAGGGATTTCTAGGCCTTTGGAGGGCCTTTGGCTTTTACCCTGGGTGGGACCGGCCCCTGAAGGATTATAAGAGAGTAGCGTCAAGGCAAAAGGATCACTCTGGATGCTGTGTTCAGAACTGACCGTAGGGCTGTGCGGGCAGAAAATAGGGAGACTTTTTCAGTGGCTGAGGCAAGAAATGATGGGGACTCAGATGAAGGTGGTCACAGTAGACATATGGAAAACTGAGTAAATTCAGGGTAGATGGTCTGGCTGGTGGCATATGCTAATGGATTGGATGAGTAGGAGGCAGAGATGTGTGTGAGGGAATAGAAGAATGAAATCCTTTGTGGCTTTCTTTCTGGCTACTCATCTCCACAGGGTCCAGTCCCCCCATGTGGCTGGGTGCCTTCCCTCTTCCTGCTTCTCTGTAGTTCAGACTTCCTCCCCACATGCTGCCCCTAGAATCTCGAATTCCTCTGCTTAACCCAAGAAGGACCATTTAGCTCCCCCTTCGACTTGTCCCTGGGTCCACCTCTGCATATCCAAAGACTAGTCCTTGGTTTGCCTGGCTTGACAAAGTGTCCTCTGTAGCTGACTCTTACCCTCTAGCAATAGAGATGAGCTGGTAGAAATTCTAAAAATTCTTTCCTTTTTCTCTTCACTACAGTTCTTTTTAAATAGAAAGGAGCAGGATCAAGACTTATTTTCCCACCAATATGAAGTACTCTATTCCCTTTAGAAACCATAGTATGTTTTGGTTTTGAATAATTTTCCACACCACTCCATATACCTCTTTTAATATCACAGCCCCATGTGTTAGATGGCAATAGCCCAATTTTATAGATGCAGAAATTGGCCCACAAGGGTTAAGTGAATTGCCTAAGATAAAATGCCCAGTAAGGGGAATTTTAAAAACCTATCTGAGTGACACTAAACTTATCTACTTTATAATGTCTTTAAAGATACAAGGAAAGAAATAGTTCTAGTAAGCTCTGTGTGGTCAGGGAACTCTGCTGTCAGGTTCATTGCTACATTAACTGGCATGTAGTAAGTTCTCAATAAATAATTGTTGAATGGATGAATCAATTTAATAAGGCGTTATCAGCATGGCACTGGAAGTATGGAGGAAAGAAAACCTAATTCTGACTGGGAGCTTCACCTCAGACATGGTAGTCCAAGGGGTCTTTAAGACTGAGAAGGATTTCAACAGGTTGAGAATGGGAATCAGTTTACTCCAAGTCAAGAAGACACTGAAAAAAAGCCAAGGAGTTATGTAAGGCATAGTTTCTCTTCTGTGGAAACATTGGGAATTGAGGCTAGAAAGCCCATTTATGATGGATCACTGTTAGGACTGATTTCCATGTACTTCATTCTCTTTCCGCGTTGGGGAGCCTGCGGGGGTTATTAAGGAGTAGGAATCATGAGGGCCTTGGGATTCCTTTTCTTTACCTTATTTGTGGGTTTTAGTTTAAAAGATCATAGATGTATGAGCATTTTTTTTAAAAAGATGTTGAAAAACTATATATTTCTGTTACAACAGAGCTTAGTATGGCAGAGATACTCATGGACTTTGACTTCATGCTCTTTCATTATGGATACTAATTTACATTATGTGAATACGTTACCATTTGTATCTTGTTGTGTGCTAGAGATATCAGATTTTAAAATCAATTTTACATATGGAGCAGTGAATAATCAATTTAGGAAGCAGATTAGTTTTGCATTTTTCAAACACAATCTTTGCTTTTCATTCCGATAGGAACTCTATTGATTTGAGTACAATATTGTTTTACAGCAAAGTGTAACCTTGATTTATATTCTGATGTTAAGTATTTATACGAGTTTACCCTGTATGTGCACTATTTCATCTGTATAATTACACTGAATGAACCGGGTTTTTTTTTTAATGACATTTAAGAATGCATTTAACTAAAAATATCCACTAAAGTGCCTGTGGTTTCTGTTTTCATGAAACAAATTAATGATTCTGGCAGGTTCTCTATTTTTCTAAATTTTAGGACTTGCCTCCCACAAATCACAAGTGTCCAGACTTTTAAATTTACAATATCCATTCAAACTTTAAGTGCCCTTGATTAATAAAAATACGTGTGACAGCAAAGTATAGCTCTGCTTTTAAGCTGTTAGAGAGAACATAAAATGATTATGGCTTGCAGTAAATGTTATTATGGTCCTAGGATGTTTCCTGAGGGATTCCGCGATCTCCCACACTTTCCTTAAGACTGACCCTTTCTCCTTGAGAAGGAGACGGGAAAGAAAGCTGCAGAGACAAGACCACTGTTGGGTCACCTGTCATGGCGCTGACAAGGCTCTGATAGAAAACCTAATTTATAGTTTAAGAAGCACATCCATTATCCTTCTGATTTTAAAATAGAACATACATCAGCAAAATAATAAAAGAAAGTGCTTAAGAATTATGAAAGGCAAGGGCTATTTCATATCATAAAGTCACAACCCTTTTTGAATATTACTTTAAATTATAGCAGAGTATAATGATATTCATGTGTTCTGTTCTCTGAAAATTAGTATCACAGTATTCCAGCTACTGATAATCTAATAATCATGGATTAACTACTGACTCTCTCTTACACTTAGGTAAATGATGTTGTCAGTATTTAGATATTTCTGTATGAAATAGATGTCCACCAGAACATTGCTAGAACTTAATGAATTTTTTTGTTTCTTTACATTGAAAGTACAGCATTGTTTTTTTTATCTAATTAAACTTCAATTGGCACTGTTCTCATTACTTCCTTTCTTCCTCATTCCTGATTCTTCTTTCTCCAGTTATTTTCAAATAATGAATGACATGTGAACAAATCCTGGGAGGTATTTTTAAAAAATCTACTACCCTCTTGAACTGCAAATGAACTCTCTATACAAAAACCTTGGGTTTTCTTTTAAAAAGGGGTACTCCATATTACTGTGATCATAAATTTCATTGCAGTAATCCCCTATTATAATAATTGGTGGTATGGACTAGATAATTTGAATTTTCTAGCATTCTCTTAATATTTTTTATAGCATATCGATACTTAAATATATATTTATTATAGGCTAATTTATTAGACTAAGGTTTGAGATTTGACACTTTGAAAGCAGAAATATTGAAATATTTGCTTTGTCATCTGCTCTTGCAAAAATTCGAGGTTATGCTTACTTACCCATATTCAAATTCAGAGATGGAAGGCTGAAAGAGGCAGTGATTTACACAGCTTCATACTGATTTCTTATGTATTGAATATTTGCTGGTTTTAAAACTAATTATTCTTTCTATCTCTGCTATATTTTAGTGGACTATGCTTAGCTTATCTTTTTCCTGTCTGAGAATATTATATTTAACTACAAATTAATATTTAAGATACAAATAAGAACAGAAATAAGAAAAACACTGATAGGCTATTAAGGACTCAGGAATCCAAACTTTTACATTTATATTCATATATACATGTCTATCTATCTATCTGTGCATCCATCTAGCCACCCATCTATCATATTTCTCTCTCTCTCCCTACCTACCTACCTACTCATCTAAATTATTAGATCTGTTTGACCCAGAAAGATGGGTTGCCTTTTGAATTTGACTACTTGGCTTTTTACCAGTCTGCCTATCTCATAATAAATTTCAGGCACCTCTTCTGAGGTTTCTTTACGGGGGAAGAGGGGAAAACCTTGAAGACAATTTTCACCACTTTGACTCAGTACCCAGTACTTCTCCACTCCTAGCCTTCTCCGTCTTTTCCCCTGCTGCAAGCCCCAAGGTCATAAAACTTTGAGATGCTTTTGTTTAGGGCTCCCTCAACAGTGAGATGACCCCCCTCGTCCAGTGCCCATTCCATGGGGGGAAAAAAGGAACAGGGGGAGTTGGTACTTTCTCCAGTTTTTGCCTCTTGTTTATTCCATGGCAGTAAGTGATGAAAGGCTTAACTCTTCCACTTTTGATTTGTTGCTTTAATCAGCTAATCTGACACCTAACACCTCTCCATATTATCTATATTGTCTTTTTATTTCAATTGTCAGAATTTTTAAATTCCTATTATAATTTATTCTTTGATCCATGTGTTATCCTGAAGTATTTAATTATTTTTAAATATTTAAGATCTTTTATATTTAGTCTTGACTTAGTTTTAACCTAGAAAAAACAGAGTCTCCATGATACTGTGAAGATATGTCATATGGCCTAATATATGATAGATTTTTTAAAGAGTTTCAGGAATGCTGTAGAAAAATGAGTAATATCATTGAATCATTCAAGTGTTCTATATTTTATATATGTCTCTGTATATATGTATATATGTATGAATTTGTTCATTTCATTTATTTGTTCTACTTAACTGCTTGACTTATCAGCAAGGGAGAGAGCTGAGCTGAAGTCTCCCACTATAATGATAGATTTGTTCATTTCTCTTAGCTGTTATGCATTTCTTGTTTGTGTATTTTCAGGTGATTTCATTAGGTGCATGAAGTTCAGAATTATCATATCTTTCTGGTCACTAAAACTTTTATCATTATACAGTGACCCCTACTTTCCCTAAAAATGTTTTCCTACCTTTAACTCTATTTTGTCTGACATAGCTACGTCAACTTTCTTTTGTTTAATGATTTCCTGGAATATATTTCCCATTTTGCACTTCAATATTTTCAATTCCTTTTTTTCTTTTGAGGAAGATTAGCCCTGAGCTAACATCTGCCGCCACCAATCCTCCTCTTTTTTGCTGAAGAAGGCTGGCCCTGAGCTAACATCCATGCCCATCTTCCTCTACTTTATATGTGGGACACCTACCACAGCATGGCTTGTCATGTGGTGCCATGTCCGCACTTGGGATCTGAACCGGTGAACCCCGGGCTGCCAAAGCGGAACATGCACACTTAACCGCTGCGCCACCAGGCAGCCCCAAATTCCTTGTTTTTTGTTTTGTTTACTTTTTTTTGGTGGCTCTTGGAAACAGCATATAAGCTAGGTTTTATCTTACTCATTCTGACCATTTTGGCAGAATGTAACCTGTTTACATTTATTGAGATCATTGATATATATTTGGATATATATACTTGATTACTTGAGAATTTTGGTTTTCTTATTCTGTAACTATTTTTATTATTCGTTATCATTTGTAGCTGATTATTTTGTTACTTTTTCTATGGAGGTTTTTTTCTCTCTTTTTTGAGGAATTTGTACATACTGTTTCTATTCTTTTACCACTACCATTGAAATGTTGCCATGCATTAATAAATTCTGAATTTAAACTATTTTCACTTCTCTACCCAAAAGAGTAGAGAATGTTAGAATACTTAGACTGTGATCACCACTCTCAGACTTATATCTGCTTTTCTCCAGCATTTTAGTTCTGTCCTTTTTTAAACCCCATGAATCAGACAGTATTTTATTATAGGTTATTGGGTATGCATGCATGTTGCTCAACATTCCTTTTTGCATCTCAGACCATTCTTCTGAAATGATGTTCATTTTTCTTGAAGAACATGCTTTACTACTGCCTTTAATGAAGGTTTCTTGGTGATAAACTCTTTACATTCAGGTAAGTGTTTCACTGTCATTCGTGAAAGATAAGTTTTCTGAGCATGTAATTATAGGATAATAGTGATTGTCCTTCAGTACTTCAAAGAGATTACTCAATGATCTTCTCATTTTCTGTTGTTGAGAAGTCTACTATTAGTCTAATTATTATTCACTTTTTGATGATCTGCCTTTCTTCTCTGGATGTTTCTATAATTTTCTCAATCCTTCTAGGTAAGCAGTTTCGCTTTGATATGAAGGCATAGATTTCTTGTCACTTGTGCTTGGCACACATTAGAAACATTGTTTCTTGCATTTGGAGGATTTAGAAAATCACAGCCATTATATATATCTCCTACATTGTTATGGGACTTAAATATCTGTTAGACTTTATTATCTTCTGCTCTGTAGCTCTTAATTTTTAAAATATTTCAACATAATTTCTTCAGCTATGTTTCCTGTATGAGTAATTCTCTCTTCAGCCTAGAAAGTCAAAGTTCAGAGAACGACTATGACCAAAGTTTTATGGATTTTTTTTCACTAAATTCTGAAATGCCAAAATAAAGAGGGTATTTCTTGTTCCTCTAAAATGACTTTGAATCTTTCTTACTTTCTTCAAATAGATTTCTAAGTATAACCTAGATGCACACATTTGATTGACATTGCTCACTGCAAATCAAACTCATTTGGGGATATTTAACTCAGAAGTGAGCTTCAACATTGATTTTCATGGGAATTGTATCATGACTAGCGTCCAGGGCTGTTATATACCCTCTTTGTTCTTATAGTGCTTTGTACTTGATCCCTGTTGATTAGTTTATCATACTCCCTTGCAATGCTGTTTACCTGTCTTAATCCACACTAACTACCAGCTGCAGGGCTTTTTTTCTCTGTCGTGGTGAAATGTGGAGACACCTTCTCGGAAGAGGCCTCCAGGCAGAGTCGCCAACGTCAAAGCAGCCTGGATTGCTGAGTTGGCACCTGTAAGAGCATCTCCCTGGAGCTAGGGCAGGCTAAAATTGTGATCACACCTTTTATTTAAATCCTTTCAGCAGATGATGGTCATCCAAAAAAGACAGTTGTTCTGGAATGGTCTGGACAAAGCCAACTTTTCCTCCCTCAAAGAATAAGCATTTATTTTGTCAAGCCATTGGGAGTTTCAGGGTGGTTTCTTACTGCTCCATGACCTAACTTATCTTGACTGATACTGTTAAGCTGGGGACAAACATTATTATTGCTGTTTTACAAGTGAAGAGACACTGTTAGGCTAAATTACGTGTTTTACCAAGACTTGATATTCTTATGCACAGTTCCCTCCTCTTTAAACCTTACTTTACAGTTTTTGTGCCTCCTTTACGGGGGCAGTAATTTCTGCTCCCAAGGAGATGCCATGATGGTGGAGAGGATATTGACAAGGTGCTGGTAAGAAGAGTCTATGTAAGTAAATGTTGGTGTGACATATATAAACGTTGATAGTTGTGAATAGTGATCTTCACCTTAGTCTGAGTGGCTGGGTTTTGCTTAGAATTATTCGGGAAAGTAGATATATGTGAATCCAAACATTATCATTATTTATTTATTTATTTATTTATTTGGTGAGGAAGATTGTCCCTGAGCTAACATCTGTGCCAGCCTTTCTCTATTTTGTATATGGGACACTACCACAGCATGGCTTGATGAGCGCTGTGTAGATCTGCACCCAGGATCTGAACCTGCAAACCCTGGGCCACCGAAGTGGTGTGCGTGAACTTAACCACTATGCCACTAGGACAGCCCCCCAAATGTTATTATTTTAGCCCTATCAGGCTGCTATAACACAATGCCACAAACTGGGTGGCTTATTAACAACAGAAATTTATTTCTGACAGTTATGTAGGCTGGAAGTCCAAGATCAGGGTGCCTACATGGTCAGCTTCTATGTTTGGTGAGAGCCCACTTCCTGGTTCATAAACAGCTGACTTTCTGCTGTGTCCTCCTATGGAAGAAAAGGGCTGAGGGAGCTTTCTCAAGTTTCTTTTATAAAAGCACTAATCCCATTCATGAAGGCAGAGCCCTTATGACCTAATCACCTCTCAAAGGAAGACCCTACCTCCTTGTATTGGGCATGATGTTTCAACATATGAATTTTAAGAGAACATAAACTTTCAGCCCATAACAATTGTCCTCCTTAAAAATAGGTTAATTAGAAAAAGCTTGTCAAAAGACCATTTGTTTTTAAATCCAAGTGATACTATACAAGTGTCACATACTTGATATGTTATGGAAGCTTTAGCTAGTAATATCATGTGTCTGACTCTTGTTGATTACATTAGAGGAGTATTATATCTTTGGGATTTTTCAGATGTTTTTCTTTTATAGACTTGAGGACTTCCGGATTTTCTGTATGATAAAATTATAGGAGTTTTAGTGGCCCCTATATAATTTCTATCATTTCCTCAAGGGCTATCCCAAATAATTGAAATATCTATTCAATTTCAAAGCAAATCAAATAACACCCCTTCTATCTAAATTATCTCTACATTTCCAACAGAGAAATTCTAGAGTGCTGCTGCTAAGGGATTTTAAACTTAAATTCCTTGGATGCAGTCCTTTTAAGCTTTAAAAATACTTGTATTCCTCAGTGTTATATATTCCACCAGGTGTCCTTTTCCAAAATAATTTCTCTTTAATTGAAAATCTGAAACGTCTTTTCACAATTATAGTTGGGCACTCCTTGGTACAACTTTGCAGATTTACACACTGGTCACTCTTATGTGCCAAACTAACTGAGTCTTGAACCTATAGCATCCATCTGTGATTTGTGATAAAACTTTATCTACTGCCTTTTGCACATTCCTTAACTGTTAAGCTCTTGAACAATCTTCTGGCTTTCTTTTAAGTTAATTTGGGGCTAGTAGTCAAACTTGATTCAGTTTTTCCAGCTGCGTACCATATTTTCTTTCCTTTTTCCATTTCTTTGGTCAGGTTTCCTCATCATTTGCACTTGGTGGTCAATTGCAGGGGCACTTTTTGTTTGTTACATGATTTCCTGTGTCCTCTACACAGGGGCATCATTCATCATTTCTCATCACTTCTTTTTATTATTATCATATCATTCATCATTTCTAGTGCATTTCCATTGCAAATGTAAGCCTCTTCTAATTAGCACTTTGATCACTGACACTACTTTTTGCTTAACAGGCATGATTTAATGGGGTTAATAATGACGATAAGAAACAAATACAAACATAGGAATCATTTGGCAGACTAATAAACAACTTGATACCCAATGAATACCATCTGTTGGTAGTGGAAATATTTGACTACATGCACAATTTTATATTGATGAAATTTCATAGGCTTAATTTTATAAATATAGAAGTTTCTCAGTTTTATATAAGGGATATGTTGAGTTCTATGGGAAAATCTTTACCCGCAAGAAGTTTATAATCTGGGCACTCTTTCTGAGATTCTCTTTATAACTCAAAGTAAAATTAAAACTAAAATACATTAGATTAAAAAAATAGTAGATTATAAACTCTGGAAGTAAGATTAGAAATATTTCCTCCTTGTGAAATAGCCTTGTTCCTCCCATTTTGGTTACTTTACTAAATCATAGTTTGAATTATTGGGTAGAATGTCCTTGACACAGTACTCCAGGTAAAGACTATTTAATCTATCTATGCAAGTACTTACTGACATAAAAACTTTGAAAATCTTTTCACATAATGGAGGACAGTGGGTTCCATCAGATAAACACTACATTAGAGGTCCACCATCTCTCTTATAGGATTATATTTTATTGTGTTATGATTTTAAAGTGTCTCTTGCTTCCACTTTTTTTTTTTTTTTTTTTTTGAGGAAGATTAGCCCAGAGCTAACATCTGCTACCAATCCTCCTCTTTTTGCTGAGGAAGACTGGCCCTGAGCTAACATCGGTGCCCATCTTCCTCAACTTTATGTGTGGGATGCCTTCCACAGCATGGCTTGACAAGTGGTTAGGTGCCTATGTCTGCACCCAGGATCAGAACCTGCGAACTCCCGGCCGCTGAAGCGGAGTGTGTGAACTTAACCACTGCGCCACCAGGCTGGCCTTGTTGCTTCCACTTTTTTCATTTGCATTTAAATAGGTCCTGAGTACTGTGATTATTGTGACAATAGAAGTAGAAAGCAGGATTGGTGGTATCCTCTAGGATCTTGGACCATAACGTTCCTTATAGAATTAGTGGTATTTTAGAAAAATCTCAAAGAAACTGTACTTCTTTTGTGCTCTTGTTGTATACCTTTCTCAAATTATGTTAAAATTAATTATGAAAGTGTACATGAAAGTATGAAAGTGTACAGGAAAGGAGTAACTCATATAATGAGTACTCATAGCTGCTGGCATCTTCTCAAGGTGAAGTGAGTAATGATTTGGAGAAATAAAGAGAAATTTCCTTTGGAATGAAGAGCATAACTGTCAGGGACATATTTGGCACCATAATTCTTCCAAGAAAAGTGCATTCACTTTCTTATGTTGTCAGTGAAATATTTGTTATCATGACTGTGTATGAGACAGCATCTTGGGTGGAGTTAAATGAAACCCCTCTCCCTTTGAAGATGTTGAGTAAGGAAATACGACAGCTATACAAAAAACCACACTTCAGAGGAGGATAAAATAAACTGCTGTGGGGGAATAGAGGAAGGAGAAACTACTTCTAGTGTGAGCTGATGGTAGAAAGGATTTGTGAAAGGCTTTTGCACAATGTTTTGGATTTGATGCAAAGAGAGAGATAAAACAGAAGGGCACATGCAAAGTCACAAAGGTGTAAAAACACAAAATGTTTTCAGTAAGTAATTAGTTAAATTAAGTTGTTAAAAAGTAATGGGACTTCTGTTTGGGGCATGACAGATTGAATCAAATGTATTTATTTCCAGTCCATCATTATCCTCACTAAAATAATAGAAAGGGATTATTTTAAAAGAGCCATAAATTCAAAACAGCATGGGAATGACTATAAGACCAACAAAATTTTGGGAGCTATAAAGCTTCCAGGGGTGTAACTGAGCTAACGTCAAAGAAATCTAAAAATTAATGGGTAGTAAATGGTCACAAGATATTCAAAGAAAGCCTCAAACACAAAAAGAAAAATCAAAACAAACAAATTTTCTTCAAATTCCATGCAGAGAGCAAAATAAAGCTTAGAAAACATTTAATATTCTCGGAGAAATATGAAAAAAGTCATCCTTGAAACAGGAAAAGAAGGATGCAAAAACCTTTTTTAAAAATGCTACATGGAAGAGAGTCCTATGAGACAATAATGAAAATGCCTGCAGGGTCCACCTTACCCTGAGCCTTGAATTCCAAGTCTTGAGGAACCATCAAAAGCACTTGAGCAAGTGGTGACATGATGAACAACTTTGTCATAGGTCATTAACCTGGCAACAACACCAAGGATGAGTTAGGAAAAAAGATGCAGAGAGTTAAGATAAAAATTATATAGTGAAAGGAACTGAGGGTTCAAATTCAAGAAGGGCTGGTGGGAATAGAGGGCAGATTTAACAGAAAAATGATTAGGGAATGGGAAAGAATTGGATATGTAGATACAGGAAGTAGAGACTTAAAGCGTTGAGTCTTCCTAGATTTGAGATTTAGAATATTTGAGTCATAAGATTTTTCCTTTTGCATTTACTATATTGATGGAAATAGGAGATATACATTTTATTGAATATTACAGCAAAAATGGTCTCTGAAGACAAAAAACTAAACAGGAGGTTTGTCAATGTGGAGGACATTGGTGATCTTGAAGAGAACAGTTTTGGTGCAATGGTGGAAGTGAAAGCCGATTGGAACGGGGCTAAGAGAACATGCAAAGAGGAACTGGAGACAATAGGAAGGGCACTTGCAAGGAGTTTTACAAGAAAAGGTGGTAGCTAGCAGAGAGTTCAGAGAAGGTTTCATTCAGATACACTAGGGTAGAGAGAGTAGAGAACTTCTCTTTCTTTCGTTTTCCAGCTGGGTAGCAGAGAGCATCTTAACATCAGGAGAGTTTTACAAAAGTTTTCTATAATTTTTATAAATCATGATAGGAACCAAACTTGCTTTTTAAAATGCACAAATTGTCTATAATACACACATACACTCAAAGTATACTTTTTAAAATATAGCATGTATACTTCAAAAAACAGGTGCATGTGTTAACAATGCTTACTAGTTTCTGGCTCGTTTTTACATCATCAAAGAATAAATAAATTCTGATCTTTGGTATTTGTCTCTTTTTATAGCTTATCATTACTAGATTTAAAAAAAACATTTTAGGTCTTTATAAGCATCAGCATATGAATGTAGTGACAAATCCTTACTTCTTGCTGAAAAATCCTAAAAAAGCATAATTTGGATGGCATCTCATGGTCTTAATCAAGGTAGAGCTCTTCCTTTAAAAAAATATACAAATAAAAAAGTATAAACCATACCAAAATTCACTATTTTGTTAATTATTTTTCTGCTTCCATCATTACTTAAGTACTCAATTTTCATTATTAAGAAACAATTGAAATCATTTCGTTTCAAACCATTTGAGGTTTTTGTCACATTTACTTTCATATAATCTGCATATAGTAGTTAGGGATGGAAGTTTTTTTGATGAGAATTTTTTTTTAACGGGCTCACTAAAGAAGAGACTTGAAACAAGATCTCCCAAGTGCCCCAGTGATCGCAGCTCCTACCTTCTCTCTGATCTGTGGTCAAATGCTTCATGCAAGAATCTGTAAGACACTGTTAATTAAAGTTGCCAACTCGGCTATAAGCAAAAAGGCAGCTGGCACTCTAGTGGCAAGAATCGGCTTAAATGTTTAAGCAAAGAGCATTTAATTTTATTTCTTTAATAATGAAGTCCTTTTTTAGGTGTATCCACAAATCAGGAATAGTTAAAAGTAAGATGACAGATATGTGTGTAATCCTTTGTAAAGCTGGAATTGCTTTCACATAGATTCTTTTCTGATGTATTTTGATCAGTATGATGATACTACATATAAGAAACGTTTTTGTGGCTTTTTAGTGATAGTTAGAAATAACAGCATAGGGGAAATTCAGTTGTCCCTTTTACAGAGGGACCATTTGCTCCGGTTGTGTGTGGATCTTCTCTGTTGCCTCTGTATCCCATTTAATCCTCCATTTCGAGGCTGTTTGAAGGTCTCCATCTCTGTAGCAATCAAGTAGACTGTTTTAGTCAGCTGGGGCTCCTGTACCAAATACCTTCAGCTGGGTGGTTTAAACAACAGACATTTATTTCTCAGTTCTGGAGGATGAAAAGTCTGAGATCAGGGTGCCAGAATGGTCGGGTTCTGACGAGAAACTTCTACGTGGCTTGCAGATGGCCCCTTCCAGCTGTGTCCTCACATGATGGAGAGAGAGATGATGTCTCCTATCTCTTCCAATAAAGACACTAAACCCATTCATGAGGCTCCATCCTAATGACCTAATTACCTCCCCAAAGCCCCACCTCCTAACACCATCAAAAGGGGGTTAGGATTTCAACATACGAATCTGGGAGAACACAAACATTCACATTCAGTCTTTGACATAGGCTTTTGTGTGTGTGTGTGAGGAAGATTGGCCCTGAGCTAACATCCATGCCAATCTTCCTCCATTTTATGTGGGATGCTGCCGCAGCGTGCTTTGATAAGTGGTGCTAGGTCCGTGTCTGGGACCTGAACCTGCAAACCCCAGGCCTCTGAATTGGAGCGCCTGAACTTAACCACTACGCCTCCTGGCCCAACCCAGCTTTTTTATTATCTATGATGAAAAATATAATAAGATTACTTTGTTAAAAGTTTATAACCCCTTATAAAATTTATCTGACTAGTTAGTGGGAATTACACTACTCAGGAAGCTTTTTTCATTTTTTCTTTTGTCACTGACACATCATAATGTAATATTTTCATTGTACATGGCCATTTACTCTACTAGGCTAAAGGTCCTTGGAGACAAAAAACCCCCTCTTAACTGCCTTTGTTTGGCTAGGACTCAGCATGGTGCTGAGAGCACAGCAGGGGATCAGGGTCGACCCAGCTACAACCAAGAGTATATGTGTGACATCTGCATTCACCTATTACCAATGAGCAAAACAATTTAAGACTCTAACAAAGAAAATTTTATAACTGTTAGAGCTATCTGCTTATCTAATGTTACTTTTAATCAATTTTTTATAATTCATCAAATATATATATTATATATATTATTGTATTATACATTATAAGATATTATATAATGCACAAGTCCCATATGCTTTTCAAAAGACTTAATGCCCTTTGATAGCTATATATTTGAGGTCCCTAAGTAATTACATAATTTAACTGAAACGTCTATAACAAAGAGTGTAGATGTTTAACCATTAAAGGTCTATTAGTTTATGTAACCCATATACTTTTCAAATTATGTGCACATCAAATTTTAATGTTAAATAATGTTTTTCAATGTCTATTATGATATCAGTGAGGTTTTATCTTCATTTCATTTTCTGAATCATTTTAAAGCAGATTTATGTATCAACTTTGCCTTCCTTGCCTATTAAAATTTCTATGAGGTAGTTAATTAGTCTAAACTAATACTCATAACTACATATTTTAACTTTGGAAAGGTTCTTGGAAACCACTTCGCCCACCCACCTTGGCTTTTAAATATGAAGAAACAGGTACAGAGAAATTATAGGACATGAATGAAATTACTGCAACTCTGACCTATGCTTACTCTATGATCAAAGATGGGTCTAGGGTTTGTGAGCCTTGAAACTTACATAATTTGGGAAGCCCTTCTTGGGGAAAGGAATACACAATTAGATATGAAATTTAATATTGACTTAGAATGAGAAAAGAAATTAAGAAGCTGGCAAATTTAATAAAATCCAGAAATTATCATTGTTAGTTTCAAACTGTCTTATAGACCTTGACAGTACTTTCCTGTCTATATTTACTAGCTACGTAATCCTTGATCTTCTCTTCATGACAGCAGTTGTGTAATGTCATTTTCTATAGAAACCAAAGAAAGATAATCAGACTGTCCTGTAGCATGGTTGAGGAAAACTCATTTTTCTTTCTTTTTTTCTCGTGAGGAATATTGGCCCTGAGCTAACATCCATGCCAATCTTCTGCTATTTTGTATGTGGGACACAGACACAGCATGAGTTGAAGAGCGGTGTGTATGTCTGTGCCCTGGATCTGAACTTCCGAATCCCAGGCCACCTAAGTGGAGCATGTAAAGTTAACCACTACACCACCAGGCTGGCCCTGAAAACTCATTTTTTACTTTGTTGGTTTAGGAAAATTTCTTTTTGGCTTTACAACTCTGGATTGGTATTGCCACATCTCTAACTTCCTCTCCATTTGCATGTCCTTCCTCAGGCCATTGGAGCCCTTTGATGTCTCTCAGTGAGCAAGCCCCTCTGCTCATCCCCTGTCATCCCATGAGGTCCAAGATAGTATTCAGACACACAGCAGCACAGGCTGATTCTGGGCCAGTAGAGAGGTGGTGCTGGCTACCCACCAACCTGCCTCGGCCTAGGGTCAGAGGTGACCAGGCTCCAACCCCCTGCAGATGGCTGACACTGTGTCTCCAGAAGGAGCCCATACAACTGAGGGGCCCTGAAGCTTAAGCTTCATTAATTCCACTGTATATCTGCCTCTGCCTATGCAGATCCTTTGCAAAAATAAAAAATTGTTTTCCATTTTACTAAGAATTTAAAACATCCTAATTGACCTGCTACATACTCAGAGAAAATTGATGACAGCAAACGTTAAATTAAAGAAGAGTTTTGTGTTTAACCTGTGTTTCCCCAGGCTGCACCTCCCTGAGGTTATATAAAGTTAGCAGTAAATCAACCAAAAAGTATTTCTATAGCTCAATGTTCTACTGCACACTTGCATAAACCCTGATCCCTCTTGAAGTCTCTCCCCCATCCTCAAGCTTTAGGTAAATTTGTCAAAGTAGACCCCTGTGAACCCTTGGATTTATTATTTGGTGCATGCGATTTTATTTTAGAGATTGATCTAAAGTTTAATATTAGCATATTCTGGAACATCTTTAAGATTATTTTCTTATAACTGAATCCTACCATACGATTCAAGTGTAGTTTGTTTGAATGATCACGTTCCCTGTACTTGCCTTGAACTGATGGAAGAATAAGGAGATTTCTTCCCTCCCTCCCTCCCTCTTCCCTCTCTCTCCCTTCCCTCCTTCCTGTCTTCCTTCCTCCACCACACATATGTATTGAGCACATCCTTTGGACCAAGCACTGGGTGATAAATGTATGTCATGAGCCAAACAGACACTGTCTAAGACCTCATAGATCACACAGTCTTAATATGTAAAATATGCATTTGCAACAATCGGAGGCCAATGATGTTACAGCCTGCTATATGCATGAGGATTTTTCAGTAGTTTTGAGAAAGAAAATGGATGTAAGCATTGAACTGTCACAGGGTACATGTGGCAAAGCTGTGCTGAATCTAAAAGAAAAGCAAGTCATGGTGTAAGTTCTGATTCAGTTTCAGTGGAACAATTTCTGTCCCAAGAAAATAATGTCTTGGGATGGAAAGGGGGATTTGAACTTTTTCTTGTTCAAATGCGCGATCTGGGAATCTGCTTTATTTTTATCGTTACATAGGTGTTATAAGCCTAAAAGAGCATCTACCTAGTTTTATATGGTGCATTTATTTTTACTTATTTAACAAACACTTATAACCTGTCAGGCACTCTACTAGGTGTTTTACAAATATCAACTCGTTATTTGCACATATTTTAGTTACAATTTGTGGGAAAAAAACAATTCACTACAGACTTAGAGGTCCAGGAGAATACATTCTTTGCTTTTATGGAGACATTGAAGGTATAAAAAGATCCAAATCTAACTTTAAGAGATGCAAGCTGCAATGTCTGAGGGAAAAAATACACTGGATTGGATTAAAGGCATATTAGAGACATTGGTTGAAGATTTTCCAAAGTTGGTAAAAACTGTAAACTTACAGATGTAAGAAGTTCAGTAAAACCTAAGCACAAGAAACATGAAGGAAACTGCACAATGCCCATTATAATCCCATTGTTTAAAACAAGTAATAAAAAAAAATCTTAAGAATGTATGTAGAAAAATGATGCATTATGAACAGAGGAAAGAAGATGAAGATGACATCAAATTTATAGGGAAAAAAAATGCAGGCCAGAAGACCATGGAGGAGCATCTTTAAAGTGCTCAAAAAAATTGTCAACATATAATTCTTTACCCTAAGGAAATATTTTCAAAACTGAAGGGGAAATGCAGGCTTCTTCAGATATATGTAAGTTGAAACATTTTCTCACCAGCGCACATTTGTTCGCTAAAAGAAATGTTAAAAGAAGTCTTCAAGCAAAAGGAAAATGAAACCAGAGGGAAATCCAGATCTACAGAATCAGAAGCTACAAGAGTAAATATACTTTATTTCTCTAATTATTTTAGGTAATATCTAATATTTTGTGATTATTTAAATCTTTAATCTACTGTTTAAATAAAAAGAATAACAATGTAGTGTAGAGTTTCTAACATATGTAGAAGTAAAATCTCTGACTGAAATAACACAAAGTTCCAGAAGAGAGAAAAGGAAGTATACTTTTGGAAAGCTTTTTTATACAGGCATACATCAGAGATATTGCAGGTTCAGTTCCAGACCACCACAATGAAGTGAATATCACAATAAAGCAAGTCACATGAATTTTTGGGTTTCCCAGTGCATATAAAAGGTATGTTTACACTATACTGTAGTCTATTGAGTGTGCATTTGCATTATGTCTAACAAAACAATGTACACACCTTAATTTAAAAATATTTTATTACTAAAAATATCCTAACCATCAGCTGAGGCTTCAGCAATTCATAATCTTTTTGCTGGTGGAGAGCCTTGTAAAAAACACAGTATCTACAAAGTACAATAAAACAAGATATTCCTGTGCTACACGTTATATGTAGTATACCAGCACTTGAAAGTAGACTGTGATAAATTAAAAATGTTTACTTTAAACCCTAGAGCAACCACTAAAGGAATAATAAATAATCATAGCAACTTAGCCAAAAAGAGGATATGAAACACAATAATAAAAAATTCTCAAGTAATGCAAAGGAAGGCAAAAATTGGGGAGAAAAGGAACAAAGAACAACTGAAACAAAATAGCAATATGTATATTTAAACCCAACAATATCAATAATCATATTAAATGTAAATGGCTTAAAAACCTCAATTAAAAGGCAGCAATTATCAGATTGGATTTTAAAGAAAGACCCAATTAAGTCCTGCCTACAAGAAACCCACTTCAAGGATGGAAAAGATATAACATGCTAACACTAGTCAAAATAAAGCTGCAGTGGCTAATTAATATGAAACAAAATAGATATAAGAACAGAGAATACTACTAGGAATAAAGAGGGTCATTTCTTAGTAATAAAGAGATCTATTTATCATGAGACATGACAATCCTAAACTTTAAGCAAAAACTGATAGAATTACATGGAGAAATACACAAGCCCACGATGATAGAGATCACAACACCTCTTCCCCAATAATGAATAGAAGAGTTGACAGAAAATCAGTAAGAATGGAGGCAACTCTAACAATGCTGGCAATCAACTTGACCTAATTGACATTTATAGAGCTTTCCACCAAATAACATCAGAATGCAGATTCCTTTTGAGTGAACTTGGAACATTTATCAGGATAGGCCACATTCTGGGTCAATCCAACTGTTCATCAGTAGATGAATGGATAAAGTGTGTAGAAAACAGCAACAAGAATATGATGAGTGGAGAAGTGATGAACTACAGGTAAAATATAAATAAAGAGGTTAAAAAAGAGCAAAAAATCCAATTATAACAAACTTTCATTATTGCAAAAGATTAGGAATATCTGTTGATTCAAACAATTTTTTCTGAATTGTATTTTCTTTAAGTGGGGCATAAAAAATGCCACAGTTTAGAGAGCAAAATTTAAGCAGTCTATATCAGTCAGCTATTACATTTAGGAAATTTAAGTTTCAGAAGATTTTCTCTTTCTAAGACATAACACTTTCTCTAAAAGTCCATTTTCAAATGCCATATGCTTTACAAGGTTAAAGTAGTTATGGGAATGCTTAATTTAACTGGCACTGTCTATGCACATCTGTGGTTTATTTATATTATTTGGTTGTGCAACTTTGCTGAATTACCTAGTTAAGGCAAATTTCAGGTAAAAAAGTGTTCTGGAAAAATGAAACATATCAACTTAATCCAGAATTTTCTATCCCAAAGTCTGTGCAAATCCAGAGTTAGTTTTTGTCAAATGCTTTTAGGAAAAGTATTTTAGAAATTGATTTTAATGGAAATTCTAAGAGCTTTTAAATGTTTTATCTAATCCTTACAAGTTTGTGAGGTAGGCATTATTATATCAGTTTTACAGTTGAGCAAACTCAAGCTCATATGGTTTAATAACCTATTGGAAGTCACAGAATTGCATAGCAGCAGTTAGGGATCTTCTAAATCTATGTCCAATAGTTTTCACACTAACTTCATACTGAAACTTACGCATGACAAAAATCATCTCAATTCACATCCAGCAATAGCCACTCTTAATATTCTTTTGGTGATTGAAGAAATATTGCCTTAGCTAGAAAACAAGCTAACCAAAGTTTGATAACATGAAATGAACAACTGAACATGTAAAGATGATGAAAAAAAGAAATACATATTTTATTAAACAGAATATAGATAAATAAAAATTTGCCTATTTTTACCATAAAACATATTTGCTGGAAATGAAAGTAAGGGCATTTGAGTCAATCTAATTCACAATTTCAAAAGAACATCATCCCCCTAAGATAAAATGCATCCAAGTTCTAGCCAACCATTGATTGGGAAAACGAGTGATTCTTTTTAGACTACATAAATATTTACTCTCAATAATTTATAAGCATTCTTCCACAGGTTCTCAATTCTCTCTCTCTCCTCTCCATACACACACACACAAACTACTAGTACAATGAAATCATATTATCTGCTGTTTTCAATTCGTAACTATGTATTGGCTCCTCTTTCTATCTGAACTATTAGTTTACATTATAATTTTTAGTGATTGTTTGGAATTCCACTTTTAAGGACATAATTTATTTAACCAATCTCTCCACTAGAGGCACTTAATCGTTTTTTTCTATTTTAAAGTGTGATATGATAATTATTCTTGTACTTACCTCTCTGTGAACTTTCTAATTATCTCATTAGTATAAATTTCTGGAACTGTAATTGCTGGATCAAAGAATATTAACATAAATTTTGAGACTTATTATCCAACTTCCCTCTAGAAGGATTGTACCTGATTTGGAGTCCCTCTAATAGAATATGATTGTATTTCCTTTATACTGTCATCAACGATTGATATTATCAATGCATTTTTGACAACTGGTTAAAAGGAAATGGCTTTTGTTTTCATATTTTATGTTTTCATATGCCTTATTACCATTTTTAATATATTGTATTCTTTATTATAAATATGAAATCATTTAGTCAAGTTCCTTAACCATTTCATTAGTTTGATTATAATTGTATTCACTTTACAGAATAGTTAGGTAAAAATAGCAAATTTAAGATATTGAGTCTCCCCATAGTAAAACAAGATTCAAACCTTCATTTCCTCTAGTCTTCCTTTATGTCCTTCAGTAGAGCTTTGTTGCTTTCTTCATTCAACAATGTGTCAGGAACTCACCAAACCTCTTTCTTTCTCACTAGTTTTTCATCTTCCCTGTACTAAAGAAGGCTATACAACTAACTCCTAGCCAATGGACACCACTTCCACCCCGGTTCTAAAACCCCCACCCGTGGTCATCTTATCGCAGTCTCTCCATCTCCTTATCTGGATGGAGAGGACTATGAGGACCCAAAGGAAGGCAGATTCACAAGATGGAATGATTGTGTTAACGGCTACCCACCCAGCAGGAACATCTACATTGGACTTCATATGATCAAGAAAGTAGCTTTTATAGTTTGAGACCACTGAGGCTTTTTGTTTTGTTCTTTTGCTTTGTCTTTTTGTGAGTCGTAGCAGGTAGTGTTCTCCTAATACAGAAATTTGTTCTAGAAATGGGATGATACCATAACAAAAACCTAAAACTATGTGTTAGCACTAATGGCTTAGCAACTTGGCAGCAGGACTGTGAGAAAAATGGTATAGCAGACTGAAAGCCTGAGCAATATTGGAATTCTATGAAAAAAACATTTAATGTCAACTGTGACAATTTGAAAGGCAGACTTAGCACCTGCTGAGACTGTGGCTCTGGAATGATGCTTGGAAAGGCTCTGAATAATAGGATATGTTGGCTATTCTTGGTGCCTTCAGCATGGTATTATAAGAAAGAGGCGAGATCAAGTAAAAATGGGCTCATTTCCAACCAGAGAAAAATGCAGATGGAGAAATTTCAGTGATCAAAATCCTTACAAATTTGGAAAACACAACTGCTTCTTGAGCCCAAAGAGTAATAAATATGCTTGACAAAGTTATTAGCTGCAAAGGCCCAATTAAATGTCTCAGTTGAACAAACTATTGCAGCCCCACAGCCTAGATCAAATTAGATATATGGCTTTCCCAACTAGATTTTCAGATAGCTTTAGGGTAGCCACAATTATGTTCACACACACATACACACACACACACACACTCACACAGAGATAGTGTCATGGGGGCAAGGAAGAAAAGAAATAAATCAAGCTTGAGAAGTAGCACTAGGAGAGATATTTAGCCGTGGTTATTAGCATGTAAAACTGATTAGAAAGAAGCACCTAAGTCCCCAATATTTTAGGAATAATTATATTGCTAAAGAAACCATGAGCTAAGACCAAAGAAATTCTTTGCCTGTTAATTCCTTACACAAACTTTGGATCTTTAAACTTGCAAAGCAAGAAGCAAATCATGAAAGCTCTATAGCTCCCAAAGGAGCTATACCCCCCAGTTCTGATGCTGTATACCCAATATCCCATGTAGGTTAACAAACAAGTAGGAAATCCTTGAGGGTGGAGCCGGGACCCATGGAGGACTGTGGAGGAGGGAGTTCCCTCCAGAGAGCAAGATTAGGTCCTAATTAAGGAATTTTTACCACCACTGTGAGAGAAGGATCTCACAGTGACTTCCTGGCAGAGACTGCTGCATCTATGTTTTACCTTTCCTAAATGGAAGTGTTCATTGTAGCTTCCTTTTCCTGTTCCACCATTGTATATTGGAGTACAGAGGGGCAGGTAAGTTGCCCTTTGAGTTCATGCATGTTATATTGCTCAGAGATCCTCAACTCTGAGCTCTTAATAATGCCTGGATGGAGACTTTGGGTTGTCTATGGAGACTGACTGTAATCTATGGGTGAAAAGAAGAGTTAAAATGGAGATTTGGTGATGAGACTGGTGGACTTTAGTAAAGACTAGTTAGAGTCCTACAAAATCTATTTTCTCATGTTCCTGGGCACACAGCTATACTACATTTACCAGCCTCCCTTGCAGCTAGATATGGCTATTTTACTGAATGTTAGCCAATGGACCCTGCATGGAAATAATGTATGCCATTCCCAGTATGGTCCATAAAATGTTCTGTGGACAATCATCCATTCTCTTTCTTTCCCATCAGCTGACTCATTGGAGACAACTCCTAGGACCCAGAAAAGGATAGAGCCACAGTGTAGAGGGAGCTGATTCCCAGAATGACCAAGTAGAAGGCAAGGATATCTCCTTCAGACTTTGATCAGAAGAAATAAAATTTTAATGGGTTTCACACAATAAAAGTTGATTGGGGGGGTTTTGATTGTTATAGTAGCAAGTGTTTTTTTGCACTAATACAATTTTTATTTTGTTGTTAAATTTCTCCCTCTCACTTTTTAATGTTTTGGAAGTTGTCCTTGTGAATTGTTCAAGAATCCAGGATGAACAGAGTCCATAAATTTTTTCAACTGCATTGTATCAGTTCGGTTTAACTTAGGCTTCATAAAAAAAGAATCAAATGCCTTGTTACAGCAGGGTTCTCTTAAGTCGAATATAGTGCACAGGGAACTATACATTGGCCATAATTTCCAAATAATATCTTAAATGACACAAAAGTGTAGCCATTTTGCAAGTAGAAATACTGAAATTTCTGTCATGAGTAATAGTTTGTACCAGGAAGAAAAATAAATATGTGATCTGCCCTCAGCTTTTGCATGATAGCAGAGAAGAAGTGATTGATATTAGGTTATTCATTTATGGGTAGCTCATCTGTGTTTTATATCTTACCCTGTCAGGCTGAGAAGACCTACTGATTTTATTCGGGCTGCTGATGTACTCTGTACTTATAGTTTTATTACCTAGTGGAGAAGCTACAAAATATTGGCAGTCTTTAATAACGAGCACTTTGTGTTTCCTTGTGTCAGCAGATTTCTTAGATTAATACCCTATGTTTGATTGATGGAGTTGTACTGAGCTTTTTTTTTTTTTTAAGGTTCTAATTTCTCTAAAAGCTTGTGAAAAAAACTAGCAGGAGGTCTAACATGTTTATGTAGTTTAACATATATATTTGTAGTTGGCCTATCGCTCTCTCTTTTCCTAGGCAAACCTTTATCTAAAGCTTATATTAAATATTTATCTATGATTATAAATAATCAACATGCTGCTGTTCATGTTATTAGGTTTATAACGTATTTTTTAAAACCAGCACCACAAGATGTAGAAAGAAATTTGCAAACCTGAATGTTCTGGTCGTGGAAGAATGAGGATGCTTGTGCTTGAATACTTTTGAAACTTATTAAAGCTAGTTCAATGTCAGTTGTTGGACAAGTACCCTGAATTTTTAAAACCTTGGGACAAGAATTTAAAAAGATTAATTGAAGTAAATATTCAGTCTTTCACTTTTTTGTAAAACTTAAGATATGTCAATTATTTGCAAGGAATATAAAAGAATGGAAAAGAGATTTTTTCCTCTTTTGATCGTTGGATGAGAAGGAGGTAAGCTAATCACTCTTAAAAGGTTGGAACAATTTTCAGAATAATTGAACCTTGACTGAGCTTTGCCATAATCATTTTTATAATGTTTCTATCAAACAGTTGTTAGTTTCTATAGCACTAGGCGACAAAGTCTGGATGAAATATATACATTTATTCAGTTTTATAGCATTACTGTGTTGGTACATCAAATATTTGAACATGGCTGTTATTTATAGGGAAGTAACAACTCATCTTTTGAAGGGAAAAATCAAAGAAGATTACCATGAAAATCCATAATCATGTTGATTTTCAAAGTATAAGTTTCACTCAGGAGCATATTTTTCTTTATAGAGATAAAAAGGAATATCTACTGTCTGAAATTATTCTTGGTTAAATTATAGGATGAAGTTTCTTACTTCAGCTTATATTTAGCTGTTTGAAAATTAAATAGGTTCATTTCAAATCATATGAATATCATGCATTAGTTTACATAAATGAGTTTATCTTTCAATATATCATCAGATATTAATTGAGACTGTTCTCATAAGTCTCTTGCAGTTCCTCAGCGGAAAATAATTTCCTGTGATTTACATTATTTCTCCCTATATAATCAGGCTGAGATAATTGTGCCAAAACGATTGGCCAGAAAGAGTGCAAGTTCACTAGACCACTCTTAAAAGGATCATAGGAGAGCTTGATTATAATTTAGCATAATTTGAATTATCTCCTACAAACCTTTATTTCTATTTGCACATGGTGTAAAAACCTTACCAAAACATTATCCTTTACCACTGATGGTTTACTATTTCCCAACACTGATAAACTAATATTAGAAATGGATCTCAAATAGTAAGGAATTCTTCTGTTTTATCTGCACAGGGAGAGATTCTGCTTTCAAATGATTTTTTTTTTTTTTTTTTTTTTGGTGAGGAAGATTGGCCTTGAGGTAACATCTGCTGCCAATCCTCCCCTTTTTTCTTGAGGAAGATTGTTCCTGAGCTAACATCCATGCCAATCTTCCTCTATTTTCTTTGTAGGATGCTACCACAGCATGGCTTGATGAGTGGTGTGTAGGTCCACACCCAGGATCTGAACTGGCAAACCCCAGGCCGCCAAAGCAGAGCATGTGAACTTAACCACTACACCACTGGGCCAGCCCCTCAAATTATTTTTTTAAAAGTAGTAAAGTATATCTAAATGATGTTTCAGTGTTTTTAGATCTAACATGATTGGAAAAAAATCTTTGCTTGCTTCTTTTGTATGACGTTGGCGTGAACTAAATGTTACTGAATTGGCAATGGTGTATAACCACAGACACAGGGTTAAAAAAATATATATCACCAAAGCAAAATAATTCAGACATACATGCTCGTAGACTTTACAGGTCCCTGTATAGTTTTCCCTTCTTTAGTCCAATTTTAAATATCCTAGCAAAGTGTTCCATTGTTTTGTAACAAGTCAAATAATTTTCTTCTTTATAATTTCTTTTCACTTAGCCATTCCACACATAGTTAATTCTTTAAATCTTTTCTCATAAATCAATCTTTCTGGCTCATTAGTCATCTGTACTACCGTTTTTAAATTTTACCATATATGTACCTTTCCCCAATACCCTGTAAACCTGATTTTCCCTCTGCACAAAATTTATGATACATTCTTAAGTAGGCTGAAAATATAAATTGCTTTTCAGAAGACTGGTGTTTCAACATTAAAATGTCTCTGAGAGTAGTCTTATCTAGATCTGTGTTGATCCTGCTATCTATCAAAAGACAACTCAAAGCCAGAAGAGATCCGAGTAAGTCTTTTAAATTACCTTGCACTTCTAAAATATCGGGTTACATTTGACTAGATAGCTCTAATAAAATGACAGGATTTATCACTTACAAAACTTCAGTCCTGTGTTATTATGTATTGTCCAGGAAAATTTCTCAAAGGAGAAACATATATTTTTAAAGAGGTAGGTGAATTTTTTATTAGTGTAAATGAACGTGATATTTCTAACCAGTTGTTCTTTCCCTGAAATATACCACAGTTAGGTAGAATTAGCATGTTGCTTTCAATTTATATATGGCTGCTTGTAGTTTCACACACTGCAAGATACGTTTTATAGAGAGTGTAAGATTTATTGAGAAACAATCACTGTTACATACTTAATTTAGATTGCATTTGCGTGCTGTACCAGAATTGAAAGCCAAACTGAAAACACTGGTTTCAATGGATATATTGTTCTTCTTTCCCCACTCTGACTGTAGTTTGCTTTGTGCTTCATCTTAACTTTCCTATTTCTGTAGAAGCAGACCCAGGTTCAAGATTATAGAGTCCCCTTTGACTCTGCCTTCTTTTATCCCCTACCCCAAATATAAATTTTCAAATATGTCAGAACACTGACTCCTCATATCTGCTGTTGTCTTGTTATTTTATACAATGTGTTTATAGATTACCTGATGCTTCCAAAATGTAAACTTGTGTTTGTCTTCCCTTTCCATTCAGACTAGTGCCGCCCTGGTGTTTTTTACTTCTATTTGGATTATTTAAAATAAATACCTTCCCTTCCATTTAAATTTCACCACCCAGTACTCTGTTCTAGAAGGAAGATGGGGAAGTGCGGGGGTATAATGTAGTTTTAAAGAGGGGTGGTCATGCAAAGCTTTGCTGAGAAGGTAAGTCATGAGAAGGGATGAGTTCTGATGCACACCTGGGGGTCTGCCCCAGCTGGAAGCAGGAGCAGGTCGTCCATTCCCAGAAGCAGGAAGGCAGCATGGGTTTTACAGGCTGTTGGGTACGTGGATGTAGTGGTGGAGCGTATGGAAGTTCTCTATGTTATTTCTATTTTGCAGTGAATAGGAGCAAGATCATCAGCTGTGAATGAGGATGGGGGAGAGGTGCTGGAGCATTGAGGAGAGAATAAATGATATGAAATAGCCGTCTATGTGAGTGATAGTGAAAGGAGTAGGGGAGTGTAACAAAATTGCCAGCCTGGTTGTATTGCTTCAGCTAAATTCAGCTGCAGAGGTGTTAGCACAGTTGGCAGAGCTTGATTTAGGCAGCATTAAGGTTTTGCCAAGTACAACATACCAAGAAGAGGGTCAAGAGAGATGAGGATGAGTGCAAGGGAGGAATTATTATAGGGATTGATCATGAAGTGTGGAAAAAGCGAATAATGGAAAGGGGTAAATAATTGTTACAGGGAAGGGTTTTAGGGTTTTAGGGTTAGGGATTCACAGAGACTGAGCTAGAAAGATAATAATAATAATAAGCAGTAGCCTTGGTGTAGGATACTTGAAGTTGAAATTATGGAGGGGCTGCAATTTTTGTAAGAAACTCTGAGTAATTGGCTGGCTAGGATGCACATCAAGATCATTGAAGGAGAACAGGTCAAGAAACTTGAGAGGCTGAGATACTGGTCCCATTGTCTACATAGATATTGAGATTTTATAGAATAGTTTGGAAGCAGCAATGAGGAGCGAGGCAATTCTCCATTGCTAGACCCAGTGTTATTTAACACTTAATTTAATGGGTTTTGGAGAGAAAGCACCCAACACTGCAGGGGAGGCCATATCCTTAGGGAAATGTCAGGTTTCACTTAGAACAAGAAGGTGAAGAAGACACTCTGAGAAGGTGGAGGGTACAGAGGCACCATGAAAGGGTTTTAGCATTTGATGAGGAGGAAATGGGCTCAGAAAAGGGGATGTGTAGAACCATATGGGAATTTGCATGCAGAATGAGAGGTGACTAGTGTCTACACCTTTTTTGGACTAAGGGGCATGACAAGTTTAGTCCTGTTGGTGCTGAGCCAGAGGTGTTGGTTGGCCATGAGTGTGGGAGGGGTGGTACCATTGAGTTCAGCTCTCTCTGGAACCCTGAGCTGAGGAGGGGCAATCAAGGAAGAGTAGATCTTTCTCCTAACACAAGGGCCCCTTCTTGACACGTGTCCATGGGTAAATTTGTAGTTTATTCATGTTTACCACTACATTCCATCTTATGGAAATGATATAATTATTTACTCATCTACTTATTAAGGATCTTGTATTGTTTCCTTTTTTTATGCTTTATAAACAATGCTGCTATGAACATCCTCATAAACAACATCTCCCAGTGCAATTTCTTATTGGGAAAAACAATCATATGCGAAATATCATATTCTCTAGGGTAGATGCTTAGTAATACAATTGCTTGGTCACAGGGAGATGCATCTTTATGTATACAAATTTACTAGACAGTGCCAAATGTTTTCCAAACTGACTGTATCAATTTACGTTCTAATCAGCAGGAATGAGACCTCCTGTTCCTCCATTTCTTCTCTAACACGTCATATTATCAGATTTTTTTGTCATTTGGTAGCATGAAAATGTTTTATTAATGTTCTATTTGTACCCCTGTGATTATTTCTAAAATTTACCACTTTTAATTTGGTTATTGCCTATTCAGTTATACTCTTCTGTGAAGTTACTGTTTATTGGGTTGTTTTCTTTTTCTTATTGATGTGTTTGAGTACTTTCATGTTTGGGATACTAATTTTTTATCAATCATATGTGTTGGATATATCTCTTTTAAGTTTGTGGCTTGCCTTTTAACATTTTAAGTTGTATCTTTTGATGAACAGTCATAATTAATTTTAATATGGACAAATTTATCAATCTTTCTTTTATCATTTTGGCTTTTAATTATCTTCTTTAAGAAACCCTTCCCTATCCACAAATCATACAGACTTTTTTAATATATTCTCATTAAAATTTGTATGATTTTTGCCTTTCATTTTTAAGTCTTTAAGTCACATAACATTGAATTTGTGTGTGGTGTGAGGTAGAATTTCAATTTCACTTTTTTGCGTGAATATACAGTCGTTCTAGCACCATATATTGAATAATACAGCCTTTCCCTATTTATCAACAAAGTCACCTCTACTATATTAGCCAATTAATTCATGCATTCATTAGACAAATATTTATGGAACACCTATTCTGGACCCAGCACTATTAATTTAACAAGGAACAAAACAGGCAATAATCTATTATGGAGCTTATAACTTAGCTCAGGTAGGAAGGCAATAAACAATTAATGTTATAAATACATTCTACAGTATGTTGGAAGGGAATGAATACCATGGAAAAGAGAAAAAGCAGAGCTGGATAAGGGAGTTTGGGGTCCAAAGTGGGGCATCTGTACATTAAATGGGATGGTCACGGTAGTAGATCTCTTTGAGGAGATTTGGGCCAACACTTGAGCAGACAAAGAGCAGCAGGGAAGCCAGTGCACTGGGGCAGGGTGAACTCTGGAGTTAGGAGAGGAAGCCAGAGAAGAAATGGGCAATGTGTATGGCTTCGTAGGCCGTTGTATGGACCCTTTTTGGGGACACTTATTGGTTCTCTCTTTTTCTTTTTAATTTAACTATTTGGTCCATGTGGAACTAATTATGTTGTAAAGCATGAGAAGTTGATCCAATTTTATTTTTTGTAGATGGCTACCAAGTTTTCCCAATACCAAATAATGAGTAGTCCAGTTTTCCCCACTAACTTGAGGTCTACTTGGTGATATACTAAATGTACATAACTATTTGAGACATATCTATTGTATGTATCTAGACATATTGTACATGTATAAGGCATATTAATTGTACACATCTGTTGCTAGATTACTGTTCTATTCTGTACCTGTACATACTGATTCTTTTTCAGGGATTTTTCTACCTAATCTTATTGGTTTATCATAGCATATAAGTTTTAGAATCATCTCGTCTATTCCTAAAAAGAGAAACCAGATTGTATTCTTATTGGGATTGTGTTTTTAAATTGACTTAGTATAATTGACCATTTTAGGATGTGTCGTGATGTGTAATCTTTCTATCATAGAAAATTGTGTTTTCTAAGTTTGCAAGTCTTCTTTGTATCTTTCAGTCATGTTTTAAAGTGACTTCACATAGGTATACATTTTTTAGAATTTATTCCCATGTATTTAATTTTTTGTTGTTAAAAGTAAGGTCTCTCTCCTTGGATTATATCTCCTAGTTGGTTGTCATTTTATGTATGAAAACTATAGATTAGTGCATCCTAATTTTATATATACTACTTTACTAATTTTCTATACTATTTGTCAAATTTCAGTTGATTTTCCTGTTTTCTAGGTGTATAGTCACATGATCTTCCAAGACTTTATTATTTTATCTCATCTTTCCCTTCTTTTTCTTTTTTTTACCTTTTTTCTCTTACCAAATTATATAGGCAGTACCTCCAATAAAATAGTAGATAATGTTAAATAATAGAGGTAATAGAGGGCATCCTTATCTTGTTCTTGACTTTAGCAGCTGTGTGTTATGTTATCCTATTGAATATTATACTGGATTTGAGACTTTTAATTTGCATTCTCTTAGCAGATTTTTGTCTGTTTTTTATTTTCAATCTTTTTAAGTCACTTTGTTTTAGCATAGAGGTGTCGTTTCCTGTGTGATCCAAACAGAAAGTTTATTTAATCCCTTTACATTTATTGATAGCTGAGATGTTTGGTCTGGATTCTGTGAAATTGCTCTGTAATGTTTTCTACTTTTACAAAATCTTTCTCTATGTGGTCTGTTTTCTTTGCTCATGTGTGTGTGAAAAAGTGCATGCATAGTTCTTTTGTTTTAATGGTTATTTATTTATTTGTTTATTTTTAAGATTAGCACCTGCGCTAACATCTGTTGCCAATCTTTTCTTCTTCTTCTTCTTCTCCTCCTCCCCCTCCCCCTCCTCCTCCCCAAAGCATCCCTGGTACATAGTTGTATGTTTTAGCTGTGGTTCCTTCTAGTTGTGGCATGTGGGACGCCACCTCAGCATCACCTGATGAGTGGTGCCATGTCTGCGCCCAGGATCTGAACTGGTGAAACCCTGGGCCACCAAAGTGGAGCTCACGAAATTAACCACTCGGCCACAGGGCCGGGCCCAATGGTTATTTTTATGACTACAATTGTATATAACATCTATAATTCTCTATTTTTTTATACAGTAGCTATTAGTTCCCTAATATGAACAATGAAAAAAATTAGCATATTTTCTCTTCTTCCCTGATTTTACAGCAGTACTTGATTTTAGTCAATATTTCACTTTTCTTTGTGTTTAGCTTGGTCCAGGTAAATATAGTTTTGTGCTCTAAATGCAATTCTTTGACTTTCTGTGCTCATAGATGAATCAAACTGCAGACTTTCTTTACCTCCATCTTCTTTCTCATCTCTCTCCCAATTTGTGTCACTTGTATTATTTGCATATAGTAGATAACTTTTACGTTCTATACTGTCATGCTAAAGCCAGTCTAAATTATGAGTCCTATAATTATTTATATGAATCAACAGCAGTCCTGTTAGTAGTATCCCTAGTCCTCTCTTGAGAATCTCAAGTTTATCCTCAAGGAGTTTCCTCAAGTGTGTTTCATACCAATAATTTTCTTTGACTACTTGAATTTCAAAATAACTTACCTATAGACTTTATACTGGAAGGGCAGGTTTCCTGGAAATATATACTTTGGCTCACCACGTCTTGTGAATCTTATGGGTGTTTATCCATTGTCTTCTGGCGTGAAATGTTAAAATGGAAAATATGAAGTCACCCTGATTCTTCTAAGTGACTTGATCTCTTTAAAGAGCTATACAAAAAAACCTTTTATCTTTTGATACTAATAAATTCACTGGTATATGTCTTGGGGGTGACTTTTTGCTTTATTTTTCCCTGGATCACAGAGATAACTTTTTCAGGAAAATTCTTCTAGAGTTCTATCTTTATTTTAGGAAAGTAATTCTTGTATTTCAAAAATGTTTTTTTTATTCCTAATTTTAAATATTTGTCTTTCCTCCTCATTCTTTTGAATTTCTTCCTTGAGGACTTGAATTATGCCTGTGAGATCTCCTTTGCCAGTCTTTATTTCTCTTTCACATCGTCCATTTTTCTAATTTCAATCCCCTATATCTTCTTTGTATTTTTGCAAAGATCTTTTTCTCTTCTTGCAGTTTTATCTTCATATCTTGAGTATTTTATTCCTACTTGTTCTCAGAGTTCTACCAGCTTATGTTTAATCTTCTCCCATCTCATGACTATCTCTTCTCTGCCATAATTCTCTCATTTCTACTTTTGCTCTTCTTCCATAGAAGTGGTTGTTTCATCATGTTTTTAAAATTCTTGGCAAAATATTTGATCACAGTGTTTATCTCAGTGGTGCTTTTCTTCAATTGGTAAGTTTTGTGACTCTTTTATACATTATTTTTCTTACAGTATCTTTGTGTTGATGCTGTGTTAGTTTCCATTTTAATACTCAACATTGTATGAATTAGCTTTTCCTAGATTGTAATTCAAAGTAGATTTCTGGGTCCTGGTAGGGGGTAGCATTCTTCTGAGATTCCTAATCTAAAATCTTTCTCCTTCTCTGCTGACAGAAAGAATGACGGTTGAAATATTATTTGTTTATATATTTATTTTGGTGGCCCTTCTCCTCTCCTTCTCTGATATCAAATGGATGTGAAAGCTCTTCTGCTGTGAGACCTATTTACCCCCATTTTTGTAAATAAGAAGCAACGTTTGCCCCTCATGGGATCTTCTGCACAAGAAAGATTTTTCCTGGTGTTTTCTGGAATCTATCAATGATGTCTCTCATCACTCACAGTATTTCATCTCTTCCCTTTCTCCCACATGACTTTTGCCTCTTAGCAACCTTCTGTGGTCAATTTCCCTCCTAATTTTACAGAAAATGAAGTTCATATTGTATTTGTATAATTTTAGAATAAAAAGAAGGAAGAAATGTTCATGCTGGAAATCATTGTAACTTTTGAGATTGTTAGGTACCAGGGAACTAAAGTAGGCTGGCAAGGAGGGCATTTTCTCAACTCCTGTCTTTCTTTTAAAGTCAAGGTTATCTCATATTTCATTATATAGCAAAAACAAAGATACGGTAACATTTTTCAAAGGAAAGGCATTCTGAGGAAACTCCTCACTGACTCACGTTGTGTGTGTATGTCTGTGTGTGTGTGTGTGTGTGTGTGTATTACTTACACAAGTATGTGGAATGCTTGTATAAAATTCTAACATATTTCAAATCATGCTTACAAATTCTATTCACATCATGTAATAGCATGCATACATCTAAAGTAAACCATGGCCATGCAAGAGTGAACGCTTCTGAATGTAAAGGAAGCTATGGATAGATCTTCTGGGTTGGTGGAGTGTGAGTGTCTAGTTGGGGTTGGTTAGACAAAGGGCCAAGACTGGCTTGATGTTAATAGAGAATAAGTTAAGAGCTTATTCTCCATGTGGACTAGTTGGCTTTATTTTGGCCACAAGCTGACCTAACTTCAGCTAGCTTTCACAGATGGAAATCTTGGCTCAGGAAAAATGTGCTTTATTTAGTAAAAAGTAAAAATATAAGATAAATAAAAATAAAAACATATTACATGTGGATTGTAAATGATGCATTACTATCTTTACCTAGGATAGATAACACACTCTTTAGGTACATCTTCGTTGCCTCTTCTTCTCCTTTCACATTCTTAATGTTTCTTTCATGGTGGCATGAACCAAGATGGAAACCATGGTGGAAAAAAACCTAGTGATAAGACTCTAATCTTGTATTTCTTATTATATTATCTTCTAGTTAACTTGTAATATGTGTGCTTTGTATGTGAGATAACATACATGTTTTTGTATATTTCTTTCTCTCTTTATCTGATCATTAGAGTTTGTAAATTATAATCAGGGTATTTACTATCTCTGCAAATTGTGTGAACTTTCAAAGTACTTTATTTTGAAGGGAACCAGTAGACTGATAGGAAAGCAGACCACTTTTTTACCAATATAAATATCTTTTATTGTAGACAGTTCTAAAAATTGTTTTCTATTAAAAAGCTACTTCTTTCGGGAGAATATCAGTTTGCATCATTAGACACAAAGATTTTCAAATTTTCTCTTAAAATAATCATGATATGTAAGACGCGAATTCTAATAGTCTCTTCACATATACAAAATAACATTTTTACTCTAATTATTCAGTAACAAATAACTGAGTTGCAAGACACAGAAGCTGTACGTTTAGATATAAACTATTTACCATGCTTTCAACATTAAAGGTGTAAGAGGAACAGAATATATTTTAAACTCTTACCCATTTATATTCTCCTTTCACATTTAACTCACTCATTTCTTTGGCCTAGTGTTAGGTGGGGCAGTGTATTAGTCAAGCTGTCTCAGTCATTCAAGCATCTTATCAGTTCTACAAGGTAGATACTAAATAGTGCAGTCTAAATTGAGGTCTCTGATGACTCTCTGGAGACAAGTTGATAGCAAGAATCACACTTGGGCACTTAAATAGGTGGCCTTTTCCCATATTTAACTTCAAGAAGAGAGCAGCTTTTGAGTAAACATTTTTAACCTTCAACTGTCAAGATTTCTTTTTTATCATTTGATTGTTGCGTCTCATTTGTTAGGAAAGGCTGTCAATCATTTTTTTTTTCCTACAATGGAGAATTTAAAGGACCACTGATGCCTATTGCTTTAAACAAAACAATTTAAAAGAAATTGTGTCATCCAACCATTGCTCTCAGGAGCATTTTAGACTCCAGAGACAACATTTTGAAATAACATCTTAGTTCCAAGTATGTTCCAGTTTAGTTATAAATTTAAAATGACGTAAGCATAATGTACTCAGCAATCTTTGGGACTTTCTTCTGTCAGACAGTGATTGCAGAAGCATTTGTAAATCAAGTTATTGGATCCAAGCCTGAAAGAAGTCTAGGATCTCTGAACCCGAGGTCATTATTAAAGTGATGGAGCTGGGAAAAATCAGCCTTGAAATGTAAACGGGGATGTGTTTCCATATCCCCTTCGGATTTCAATTTATCAAGAGTAAAACATGGAGTTTATGCGCCCTTCGAGGTTCCTCTTAGCTCTGCAAGTGGATGAATTCTCTGACAATATCATATGTCCACAATATTTGTTGAATTAATGTTCAACAATTAATTTGTATGAATTAATAAAAACACATGTTAGATTATAGAGGTGCAGAAAGAATCTTGGAGGTCAGGAGGGTAGATTTTTAAGCTGACATTGGGAAACTGAGGCTCTGGAGAGTCCAGTCACTTGGCCGCGTTGTATAGCAGCTTCTTCAGCCCACGCTTATGCTTCTGCAGCGCATGTATCTCATGAGCTGCCTTGGATCATTTTGGGAACAAGGCAGGGTATGATTTATTGTCAAGTAGAAAAGTGAAGTCTAGTACCAAAGTCTTCTAAATTATTTAAATGAAATATTTATAATTTTACTCCATGTTACCGTCTTCTAACACTACATTTTTCTCCTTCTACCTATCTGAAAAACTACATAAGTTGTTTGGATGTTTTGTAACCATCATAGGACAATGCTAATTGAAAGGTAACTTATTGTAATAGTCACAATACTAATGTTAGTTTTTGTTTATGCTAATCATATTTAAACTAGTCTCTGCAAGCACTTTAGATTAATTTATTTCATTTTAAGTATCACACAAGCCTTAGATTATATATTTATAAATTTATATTTATGTAAGTGAATTTTAAAATAGAAAATGTGGGTTTTAATATGAAAGTTTTACACAGAAAGAATTATGTATTGGTTTCATCAATAGTGAATTTTTGGTATAAGAGTGTGGTAATGATAATTACTTAGATCTAAGAAATACAGAAAATACAAGCAAATTAATTCTGATTTAATTATTAATAACTACAATGGCTATAAATAGACAAATCTATGGCACAGCAACCATAATTCTCTAATAATTGTTTCTAGTTAAAATTGTACAAAATTCAGTTTTATAGGAAATTACAATACATTTCTGCCTGGTTCCACTGGAAAGGGTAAGTAGTCTGCAAGGCTAAATAACATTTTCTAATGAAAAGGAACAATGCCTTAAAACCCAAGTGTTTTATCTTCTGAGTGTGCAGAATTGTATATATCTTTCTGTGGCATTTATCACATTCTTATTTCTGTAGAAGATTCTGGAGATATTCTTATCTCTTCTTCTAAATCATATATATCTTAAGAATAATATATTTGAATCTTTTTGTCCTTAATAATACCAAGCCTAGTGACTTGGGAATATTAGGTATTCGACACATTTTTCAGTGAATGAATAATATAGGTAGGGTCTATATTAGAGCCAATTTCCTGACTCTATTTCTAAGAAATATTTTAGTTTATGTCACCATAGGTCCTTGGATTCAGATTTACGAGTTTCTAACACTGAAAAACCTATGCTTTATTTCACTCGTTCTCTGGCCATTTTATATAAGGGTGTTAGTTATAAATATATCTTCTGTTCTAAAATCCATCTCAGTTCCGTAAGTTATTAAATAGTTCATGAATTCTAGTATTATAGTCCATTGATATTCTTTTATTTTCCCATTTCCAATTACTATTAACTTTACCCTACATTAACAATTACACCTTGCTAGCAACTCAAATTTTGACAGCCCGTAGGACAGGATGAATAACTCCCAAAGAGAATATCTGGTTTTTCTTTCATATTCCCCATTCATTCCTCAGTGCACTGTAGTCTGTCTTCCACCCCATCACGCCACTATAGATTTTAAATTTTCAGATGACTTTCCATCCTCTCCTTAATTCACCTCCTTGTATCATTAAAAACAATAGCAACTTATCCCTCTCATTTATTGATTTCTATGATTGCATCCCTTCCCTGTTCTCTTGCCACCATTCTATTCTTCCTATTCTCCTGTAGAATCCACTTACTATTGAATTATTAGTATTGTACTATTAAAGGTGTTGTCTCAGGTTCTCAGACTTTTTCTCACTATAAACTCTCCCTTTGGGAAAATTTGCCAATTTCTATAGATTTAACACACCTCTTGATTACAAAAGTTGTCAACAGCCTAGGCCTCCCGAACAATCGCCATCCGGATTGTGCCCTTGGTCTAAGGGCCAAGTCTAGTCGTTTGTCCTGCAGGCATTTCAATGTGAAGAAGGACTTAATCCCACACTAGGGTAGGGATATGGCTTGTTAGGAAAGATTTCTTAGAATAGGTGAAGTTTGTGCTGAATTTGAAGGTGATTAGTCATTATTCGGGAGAAAAAGAGGGGGAGAAGGATGTGTGAGGGGGTGAGGGAGAATCACAGACTGATGCAACAGCAAAATCATGGAGACTGAAGAGAGCAGAGCTTATTTGAGAGCTGCCAGTGTTTGGGTATAACTTATGCTTGGGTGCCTGTGGAGGAATGGCGTGAGAGATAAACTCCGTTTGCAAATGTCTTTGTGTAGCGTGTCAATGGGAAATCATTTATGGATTTTAAGTAGATGAGAGATACGATTTAATTAATCTATTAGAATATTCATTGTGCAGCTGAGGGAGGAATGATCTAGAGAAGGCAAAGCTGGAGGCAAAAAGAGCAAGTAAAGAAAAGACAGAGACTTTCCTACAAAACATTTAAAACTTTTAAATGCTAAATAAATAAGAAGGGAAAACAAAGATGCTTAGGAGATATTTACAGTAAATGCAAACAGTTGTTAATATCTCTCAAAATAAGAAGCTCATACAAATTGATATGAATATGGAAAAGATGAGCATACATTCACGATTGTATGCATATAACATTTGCACTAAAATGAGAAAATGTTCATCCTCATTTATTATACAGAGTAATCCAAATAGAACAGTAGAAGGGTGCTATGGACTGAATGTTTGTGTGCCCACACCCAAATCCATATATTGAAGCCCCTAACCCCCAATGTGATGGTATTTGGAAGTGGGGCCTTTGGAAGGGAATTAGGTTTATGAGATGGTCCCATGAGAGTGGGGTCTCCATGATGGGATTAGTGTCCTTATAAGAAGAGGAAGAGAGACCAGAGCTCTCTCTCTCTCTCTCTGCCGTGTGAGAACACAGTGAACAGGCAGCAGTCTGCAAGCTAGGAAGAGGGTTCTTGCCAGAACCTGACCACGTTGGTACCCTGATCTCAGATGTCCAGCCTCCAGAACTACGAGAAAGTAAATTCCTGCTGTTTAAGTCATCCACTCTGTGGAATTTTGTTAAAGCTGCCCAAGCCGACTAAGGCAGAAGACCTGTTCTCCTATTTAATTAGCAAATAATTTCATCAAGAATCATAAAATATAAAAAGTTTTATTATTATTATTTATTATTATTATTATTACCTTATTATCTCACACTGGGGACTCTGAATTAAATAATATAAAATATGGCAAATGTGATATGCTTGAGATGTTTATAATAATGCAATTATAATAGGCAAAAAAAAACCCAGAAATAATATAAATTCCAAAGAGAATTGCCAATAGTTACTAGAATATTGCTTAGCCAAGAAAATGGAAATTTTGATATCAATGGCAACATCAAAACATATTACATTAAGTGCAAAAGTACACTAAATGGGAAGGACATAAGAATATAAAAATATGTATTTGTATGTATGTTTCTGGGAAGTTTAAAAGGGAAAGCACAAAATTACTAACAGGTGGTAAAATTGTAAGTGATTTAATAAGATTTCTGTCCATTCTGCAGTTTATTATTTACATAACTTAAACAAATAGATTATTTGCATCTTTTACAGGCTGAAGCCTGTCTCATCTCTGCCTCTAGCTCCCCTCATCCAATCCGCCATGTGCCCTGCATATTTCCCCTTTAGATTGTTGCCCAAACCGAACCCTCTAATATCGTGACTGAGGACATGTCCTATAGAGGTAGAGTGAGTGAGGTCAAGTCTCTTTCCTACTACTTACTAACTCTGTGATTTCTGCCAGATTATTGAACCTCTCTAAGCTTTGATTTCCTTGTCTGTAAGTTCATTTTATTTGGGTTTTGTTGAAACCAATAATGTTTGTAAAACGATGAAAACAATAGTAGATTTTGTTATTATTCTTGATGCCACCTAATTTAAGGCCTTTGCCATCTCATGCTTGGACCACTGCAGTAAAGTCCAGATTGATCACTTGACTCCACATTCTCCTGACTTCAGGACATCCTGTTAGATCTTGGTGGGATAATCTTCCTAAAATAGGTTACCCACATTCCTTGAAAGTTTTCCCTGCCACTCACTATTAACTGTAGCGTCTGACTTTTAAAGACTCCCCAGTATGTCTATTTTTTTTTGACCATATATGGCTCTTGTTATTTTTCTTGACTGTTACTATAGCAAAAATATTATTATCATAAAGTTTTGTTATATTGTTAAATTGTTACATTGTTAAAGTTTTTTGTAATAACTTTGCTTGGTAATATGAGCTCACTTTTGTTAATGATGAGGCACTCCATCTACCATTACAATCAGATTTGCTTATTGTAGTGTTTTTTGCAAGCATTTTCCTGGTCATTCGATGGCATTAGGTATTGCAAAATTTCTGACATTCTTAAAACAATTGTGATTGGCAAATGGGGCAGACACTGAATTACAATACTTATTCAGAAGTCTTGGATGATGGCAACAAATTAGCGAGTCCTCAGCTAGCAATCGGATGCCTGAGTAGCTCAGAGACAATACAGCTCTTGCCCACCAGCTGCTTAATCACAGTGTTTTCATGAATTCAAATTTCAGGTTGAATCTGAAGAAATTGACGTCTTTGCATTTTATTGTTTGAATGTTAGTGAGTTGGCTAAATGGACCAATTAGAATAACACAATTTAGATTTCCCGCTTGAAGCAAAAGTCATTTTTTTAGCAGCTTAAGTTTATGCTAAAAAGTAGAACTACTGAAAAGAAAACTTTCAAACTATATGATGAAGAATTTTAGAGAGCCTTAAATTCCTTCCTACTAATTAGTCTTGTCTTGTGACCGTATGACAGAGACTGTGATCTAAGTCCTAAATCCATTACAGCACATTCAGTAAAGGTAGGCATATAAAGTACTCTGTCATGTTAGTCACTTCAGAGTGCATTCAATATCTTGGTTCCCAAGTGCATTAGATTTTATTAAAAGCATTCTGCCACAGCATCCATTCTTCCTAATTGGTTTACAGATAGCCCCCACCATTCAGGCAAATCCTAATTGCATTTTCCCACAAATCTAATTTGATTTATGGTTCCTTATTTCCTCTATATTATTTATAATAAATGGGGTGGAATTCTTAAGACATTAAATAAAGTTTACAGTAGTTCTTCTTCTAAAAATATGGGACTTACATAAGGATTCTTAACAGTATTCTTGCTTGTTTTTAAAGTTGTTTAGTCAAGCTACATCCATCTGTGTGATCCGCAGTAATAATATCTTTACTACCTTTTCAGAAATTTATTTCACTTAATTTTTTGTGTACAGATTTTTAGAATTATTTGAATGTTGAAATGGCACCAATCTTTAAAAAAAAAAAAAAGAAATGGATCATGTGTAGCATATAAAAAGTAGTATGTCCTATATGGTTTAAGTGGGTACATAGGTATTTGGAACAGAAAAAAATATTATCTTGATACATAGTGACAGAGTATCTGTTTGAAATTAGGTAATGCCCCTGTTGCAGTAACAGGTCTAACTGAGAATATTCTAGTCAGTTTTATCAGTTACAACTTTTAAGATGCCAAGAGTTAATTTAGAATGGCTCTATAGCAGAGTCCAAAAAATATAGCGTTTAAAAATAAGTAAATGACAGAAATACAAAGAGAGAGGATAACAGATACTCAGGAAAGAATTTGCTCACTACTGAATCATTAGGTATTAGTGTGGATGATTTTGTAAAACTGAATAAAGACTTTCCACGGAACTGTAGACGTGGAATCATTTCTACAGAGCCCATGGAGCTTAAAGGGAAGAAAGAAGTATAAGCTATCTATAAGAGTTTCCAAAAAGCCTTCTAGACTCCTTAGAGAGAAATATGTTCATTCCTTGAAAAGTTTGGACATTTAGAATTTTGAGTTCAGGATCAGAAAGATTGGAGTATATTTTGACTAAAGACAAACAGCAAAAGAGAAACTGATTTTAAAATAAAAAGAAAAGAGAGAACGATGGATAATCTCAGGCAAACTTTAGGTCAGTTAAACACGTGGGAGGCTTGCTATCTACAGAATCAATAATAACAGCATCTAGAAAAACTGAAAAGTATAGTTAGCAGATGATGAGCAGACAAAAGCCCTAAATAAAGGTTGTAGCTGAATTTTGTAAATGAAGAATTGGGTCTTTCCACTCTACTGGAACAGTAAGGAGGCCCCCAACACCCATAGTGTCAGTAGAGACCACACAGGGGGAGCTTGGACTTCCTCCTCAGCCACGGGTAAAAGAGACTCTTCTCTCTTCCCTCTGGGGTGATGTCAGAGGATGCCTCCTAGAGAGTCGGGAATTTTACCACTGCCCAGCAGTAATGAGGCCAAGCCATCCGTGGTGTCAATGCGGGGAGCAGTAACAGGCCACTCCTACCCTTCCCTCTCAGGGAGGTGTCTCTGGAGGCTTAATGGTGCTAGAGCCCCCACCTTCACCCTTATTCATAAGGAGCTCCCTCCACTGGGGTCAACAGAGGCCAGGTGGGGTACCAGGGCTTCTACCCTAACCTGGCAGTAATCAGGTGGCACCCTTACCTGCATGTCTGCCAGAGAAATGCCAAAACAAACCAGCTAAAACAGGTTTAAAATCCAGAGTCTCGCAATACACCAATGTCCACCTTTCAATAGAAAATCAGCTGACACGCCAAGAATCAGTAAGGTTGCAAAGCGAACAAAAAAAGACTATCAATATATGCCACACCCTCCCCAGCCCCTGGCAAACACCATTCTCCTCGCTACTTCTATGAGTTCGCTTTTTAAAATTCCACATATAAGTGAGATCATACAGTATTTGTTTTTCTCTGTCTGACTCATTTCACTTAGCATAATACTCTCTAGTTCCCTCCAAGTTGTTGCAAATGGCAGGAGTTCCTTCTATTTTGATGGCTGAATGGTATTCCATTGTGTATATTGTGTATATATATATATATATATGGCACAATTTCTTTATCCATTAAAAAGTTAATTTTTAAAAAAATGTAAAAAATGAGGCATCTGCTGACCAGTAATCAGTACTATACAACTATACAATAACAATACACAAACACATACACATGCAAACGCACACACACATACACTTGCACACACATATGCACTATTGCACTTTGAATTTCTATAAATATGTACACATGCTGGTTTAACTTGTCTAAGTTTGCTTTCTTTAGATTATGTTCTACCACATTTTTGGGAGTGTTAAAATGATACCATGATAGTAAATGATAATCTATTTTGGGGTTTTTTTGCTAAGGAAGATTTGCCTTAAGCTAACATCTGTGCAGATCTTCCTCTGTTTTGTATTTGGGTTGCCTCCACAGTATGGCTGATGAGTGGTGTAGGTTTGTGCCCAGGATCCGAACCCACGAACCCCGGCTGCTGAAGTGGAGCGCACTGAACTTAACCACTACGCCACGTGGCCATCCCTTATTTTTTTTTTTTAATGTAACTTCTTTGCAAAATAAGAAGTTGTCGATTCTTTATGAATTCCCAAAAATATGATTCAAAATTTAGTGCTCCGTGAATTGCCAAAGTCCAGGGACGACATCTCCACAGTTTTCATTATACTAATGTGGTTGGGATGGTTCTCCTTTTTGTACAGCATCCATCTCAGAGCTCTGCACAAAGGAGTTGTCTCATATGTGTGGTTATTTACCCGCTAAATGAATTTGGCTGAAAAGGGTGGCTAATAGTTCTAATACCAGAACATGTTTCAAATCTTCAATAAGACAGAGGAAAACGTGCTTCCCCGCTGCCCGGTGTCACCTCAGTTACTTATGTAGTCATATGCTGGGAATAATGTGCTATGTAGTGAAGAAAATTCTACACTCCAATAAATGCCTTGTGTTTCCTCACTCTTCAACTGCACTTCAGCATTTAGTTATCTTAATAAGATATTTCTTATTTCCCACTCAATTTCTAACCTTAGCCTTTATAGGTGCATTAGATAAAATGTATTTATCATTATATATTTGTTATATTAGATATATTTTTATATATTTCTTTGTTAAAATTAAAGTTTTTCACACAAATATTAAAATTGACATGACATCAAATAACAAAATATTAAAATATTATGTAAATTATTTGCTATCTTTCCATATTAAGAATTAACAAAATAATCATGTTCTTATTAAACTAATAAATGTGTAGCAATTACCTTCTTGTTCACAAGCAGGGAAAGATAATCATGTTTAGACTGTATGTAAGGAATAATACAGTGGAATGTAATTTTCTAAATAGTTTACTAAATACTTTGAATTTTGCAACCTAATGAATTAGTTCATATGTAAATAATGCAGATTTAAGAGATATACTCAGTGTGAATAACTCCATGTGAAATATTTCTTCTTTGATAAAAATCTCAATTTTGGGAATGAAAGATTCTCATATAATCTATTCTAATGTTGCTTTCTCATAATTCATATTATCAATGTATTATATATGCACATAATAGACCATTTTTATTTTTAGACTCTCATTTATCATTACTTAATTTTATGTCACATTTTTATAGTTTTGTTGTTAGTATTCATAGCATGAGAACATATTGTACCATTTTATATATATAGAAAGATTCACAGGAAATATTTTAAATTTATTACTACAATAATCCATAAAGTATATCAGACCCAAAATTAGAATTTGCAATTATTAGGAATCTTAAAAATTTTAACACGCTGGTCTTAGATACCTCTATTAAATGTTTAAGCAAACATTCAGGCTTCTCTTCCTTATAAAGTGATATTTAAGTGGCATTTTCTGGGAATGCTTTCTAAAGTAGCTCGAAATAAAGTAGACCCTTAATAGTGATTATAAAATAATTTTATTCGCCAAATGTTTCTATCAGTGAGGTATCTGTTGTCCATTATTAGTCAATTTGGTCTTTATCTTTGAGAATATTTTATACACACTGAAACTTCAAAAAAACAAGTCTTTTCACTACACAATTTTTAGTATGTTTTAAAACCTGATTCCGATTATTTTTCTTTGAAGGTAAGAGGCCCTCCAGCTGCAGGAGCGTTTAAAGAAAGACCAGCCAAGCCCACAGCATTTCGAAAATTTTATGAGCGAGGAGACTTCCCAATTGCCCTTGAGCATGATTCGAAAGGAAACAAAATAGCGTGGAAGGTAAGTCAGACACAGCTGGGAACGCCAGCTGCACCGCCGAGGCGACGTCTCCCAATGCCAAACAAACTTGGCTGATAAGTAAATAAACTGGAGTGATTTCTCAGCGAAAAGATGATCGTGGGGAAGCTCCTAGAGAAAGCCCCCCTCTGTCAGCCGTCCACCTTGACTAACAATTAAATGATAGCCTGCAAAAAAGAAAATGACAGAGTTGCTTTGCCTTAGAGAATTGTCTGCTGCCCAATTCATCTCTATTTTTATGAGAACCTGGCAGCCGAGCCTGTTTCAGGCAGTCCATCAAATGATGGAACTGGTGGCCGGATCGGGAGAGCAACAGCCATTTATCTCCCCCAAATTTCACCTTCCTGCAGGACACTTCCAAATGGAAGCTTTAATTACCTAAATGGATAGGTCAAGATTGTCTGCTCCCTGGAAATGCAGAGCGGAATACAAAAGAAGGCCGGTTCTCTTGCCGCGCTCTGCTCTCTCCCCGCAGCACGTGTCAGCCAGCGCAGTGGCTGTCATACGTGCCCTGTTAGAGGCTGACCCCGGCCGCTGAAACCATTACAGCAGCGACATTCTTCTGACAAAAGGTTAATTGGCTTCAAAATAAATGTATTGCCTAATGACTCCATTCTAATGTGGCTGTGTTTCTTTCTAAAAGGCTCACTGATGATATTTGTAAAAACTTGCCAATCTCTTAACTGGAGAAGGCTTTTACATTTAATTTGAAAAACGAGTGCTGATCTCTAACCGGTTTCTGCTGTTTAATTATTTTTGTTATCAACGACTTTGCTCTGGGTGGGATTTATCAGCTAAAAGGGCTTCTCCGCCTAAAGGCAGAAAAGCAGTCGCCCATGTGTGAGCCGTGCATCAGGTAAAGGAACAGAAAAGAGTTTTGCCAAACATCGTTTAAGCAACTGACACACAACTAAAAAGCCCCACAGTAATATCTGAAGATCCCGCAGGAACTGTTTGTAATCAGTAACAAATAAATTTATGTTAAAAAAAATGGGCAAAATGAAGAATTCATCAAAGTAAATAGCTTAGAAAGATTCATTAGAAATAACCTCTTCCTTCCATTATGGAAAAACTCAAAGAATTGTTCTCATTATTTCTAGTATGTCTTCAAATGTTTTTGTATAATCATCAGACATTTCTAAATCTTGAGCAGTCGTCTGACATTCAAGTTATTGAACCTAGAATTACTAGAAATTATTTGGCAAGAGAAATCTGAAGGGATCCCTGTTATTAAATTTTGTCATAAATTTTTTTAGGAGGATGAAGGACGTTATTATCTTCCTTTTAATTGTCTCTATTAAAATGTGAATTTATTAGGTGAAAATGTGCATATGGTGAGAAAGAATTTAGAGCAAGTATAAGTAATGTAGATATTTTAGTCTTAACGTAAGGACATATTCCCAAAACTTTACTGTAATTTTTGGGTTCATTTATATTTGATTAATTACATGAGTTTTGTGTTCTTTGTTATGTACTGGTTCACACAAGATAACACAGTGGAAGTTCTTAAAAACCTGATTCTTTTTGAATAAAAGAGTATGCCATATTTTTCAATAAAAAGTGACCGGATTTTGGTGTATTAAGTAATTATAGCACATAAAAATTGTATCAGTAAAGAGAACTTATAGCTTTGTTTTGACCTGTTCAAATAATCTTATGGGTCAAGAGACTAGAAAAAATTCCTCTTGAAAATAGTAAAAATATAGGGTGAATCATTTTGCTTTATCTTTGATAATCCAACAGTCAGAAGGGATATAAATGGCTTTTCTTTTTTATAGCTATCTTAATTTTTTAAGCTACTATTGACTAATCAGTACTATAGTACTGACTCAGCAAGCTAAAAAGTCAGAATAAAGAGGAAGCAATTTATTTGCCTCCACTGGTAGGATAATAGCATACGTTTAATGAAACATCTTACCCTGTAACCTGTAGACGTCTACCTTTTAAAGCTTTGCCAACCACGTTTCAGTTGTATTACTATAACATTGAAAATAAAACGTTAAAATTATTAAGCATAGGCTTGTGAACAATCTCTTGATATACTCATATTTATTGCTTGGCGCATGTACTGTGGGGACAATCTGGCCCTTGGTGGGAGCAGAGGATTTCTTCAGGGTGTCATTCCTAAGGACGTGGCCTTGAATGTTGAAGAAAGTAGAGCTCCCTGCCCCCAGCCCCAAACAAACAACTGAAGACCCTGCACTGTACTTCCCCGTGTGTGGACAGAGCACAGGGGCCCTGGTCAAGCAGACCTTTCATCTTCATGTCACAGCTTGCCCCTCACTGAAGGCTCCAGAAGAGCTGTGCTTCCCAGGAAATTCCGGTCCCCTCTCCACCATCGTTATGAAAACCCTAGACCCCAAGGTGGTTTGTGAGTGTCTGAAATGGTGTGCATACTTAAGTGGTAAGAAGGTCCATTTCTTTTATCAGAATTTCCAGAGGTCTGTGACTCTGAAATACTTAGGAATCACTGCCCTGAACCAGGATGAAGCCTGTCGCAGCATCTTAGGCTCATTCTGATCTGTGAAGTAGCTGACAGAGATCCCTGCCCAAATTCCCGTTCTACTTGTTCTGGATTAGCTGACCCGATCATCACCATAGTAGAAATCACCATGTATTCTTGAAACAACAAAAGCAGTCTATGGTAGTATATTATAAATGACCGAATGATGTCAGAAAATAGACGTAAGAGTTAGAGATAGGTAAATGTCTCTGCAAGTTTAAATTTCTCAACTCACATCCTGAAGTGCCATTGTGGTTTGGTGCACGTGAAAATGGTGATTTGTTCCACATGCCAAAACAACAGGGCAGACCGAATGTGGTAATCTGTGCAGTGTAGTCTATTCCTAATGGCATCGCTAAAGATCAGAGCAGAGTCTAATACGACTCTCTGCAATGATGGAAATGTTCCACATCTGCACTGTCTAATACATTACAACTAGCCATATGTGGCCATCAAGCACTTAAAATGTCCCTAGTGAGACTGAGGAACTAAATTTTTAATTTTAATTAATTTTAATTTAAATAGCCACATGGTTACCATATTACACAGTGCTGCTCTAGATTAAGATAATAACAGTCAAAAATAAATGCCTGAACCCGCTAGCCAGGGAGAAGACTATAGCTCTGTGAAAATTATTATTAAAATGAAAACTTAGGACTGATATATGCATTTTTTCTCATGCCTGTCTGTGCTTATCATACATTCCTTGGTAAATATGAAAAAAGTTTTGCAAAATATTTATAGTGAAATTTTGTATGTACTTCTCAGTGGCAAGTTAGTTAGCTATGAAAGATGAAGAGATCTGGTCTAGAATATGAAATCTAGCAGACAAGCTCTGGCATACTTTTTTATTTTTAAATATGCATTTTCTAAATATAACAAAAGAATTCTTGATTATCAATGGTTAAATCCATTATAAAAGCATGATAATTACACACAAATTTAATGTGCTTCTTTTTCTGCATTTTTCTTGACTCTCCTAGCATTCAGGAAACATACCTTTATTCTGTTGCCGATCTCTTCAATATCTGGAATATACCTCTAATTCCCCTCTCTCAGCACCTTGTACCCTTCGTCTGTCAATGTTGTGGTGGGCATGGTCCAAAATAGCATAGCTGCCCAGGGCATTTCTGCATTCTTGTTTTCGTATCCTTTACTCAATATGTAAATGATTTCTAGAAGCCAGTTATATTGGAATAAAATTAATGAAGCCAGAACTGATATGCATAGGCAGGAACCGGTGAGAATGGCCTCTCCTCACTGCCAAAAATGTCCTCCCTCACTGGCCTATTGGAGACGTACACAATTGCACCATTAAAGCATACTTCCCCTGAGATTAAAATATTAATTATAAAGTTACCTGTTGATTAAAACTTGCATCACATGACTTTGTTTTTCTATTAAAAAGGGACTTCATAAATTAATGTTAATTAGGTAACTAAAAACACACTTTTGCATTTTTTTGCCAATGAATTATATAAACGCATTCATTTATATGTTTATACCCTACTTTATTACTAAAACATTTTAAGTTGTTTTGCAAAGAACTATAAAGTACAGAAAGTTAACATGTATTAAGAAAGATGAGAGAAGATGAAAATTAGATAGGGGCTTACAATGGACCCAAGATCAAGGTTGATAAAAAGTGGCATAGCCTGATGTCTTCTAAGGCAGGGACTTTGTCTGTATTTCTGGTTTGTTCATTCATTTGTCCCAGTGCCTAGAACAGTATCTGGCACAGAGAAGGTGCCCTCTGATAGGTATTGAATGGAGGTAAAGCATACTAAAGCTGATGATCTTGAAGTTTTACTTTTCTACACACTGTTTCATGACCAGATCTCTCACTCTCTAGGCCTTTCTTTCCTTGTCAGTCATGACCATCTACTGGAAGACTGGTACGGCCCTTTTGAATTGAGCGCTGTAAGAAATTTTGTATCATGATTACTAAAATAAATGTATTTGAGATGTTCACTAGATACTTCAAAGAACAAATATTCATTAGAAGTTAGCCATAAAGATCAAGTTTTCTGGTAGCAAAACAGGAAGATTAGCACCAGCAAGTTAGTTTGAATGCACAGTTCAGAGTTACATACAGTAGTTTCAGTGGGTTGAATTTTTACCGTGAAAATGCTCCTTAGATTATATGTAAATGCTATCCCCATGACTACGGATTTCTTAAACTTCGGAATGACAAGTTCATTTTTCTTTCTAAATACCTGAAAATATATGTCCAGTTTGAACAATCAGGTAAAGAAAGCACTGTGTGTAAATTAATTGGATGCTTAAGTTGGTTTTTAAAATTTCTACTGATGGGGTCTGGACAATGCCTTCAATTCTGTGTTAACGCACTGGTTGTTAATGCTCGTGTATGACTCTATTCAGAATTTCTTCTCTGGTCTGTTCTCATTCTTTTCTCTTCTTTTCAGTTCTTAGCAGCATTGACATTCATGAACTATAAAAAGCTCTGTCAATGTAACTGCTTTCATTGACATAACTGATGATTTCCTACTAGGAAAAATAGTTATTGAATATAATTATTATTAAAATGTGCACTGATTTTCTTACAATTAAAATCAGCCCCAAACCATAATAGCTCATTATCTGTAAATACTATTGCGTTTTAAAGTAAGTCGCACTGTGATGTGACACCTGATGCATTAGCCCTCAGTATACTGTTCTCAAAATTCTGTAATTTTGACTAATAATTTAGTCCTTTGGTGCCTTCAATTTCTTAATGTTTCAATTTCTTAAGGAATCAAAAAATTAATATTGTATCTATTAGCCCCCTGCTAAAAACTGACATTGATTTTTGAAATCTTGTAGGCAAATTTATTTAAGAGCTGAATAATTTGTTTCACACGAAGAAGAATGAATGTTCTCTTGGAATTGTCCTGGGCTTCTGTTTCTTTTGATAACTGCCAAAGCTTGAGTTCAGATAACAGGCCTTAGTAGAATTTGTAAGGCAAATTTTACAACAGAAGTGACAATTTACCTGATTTTTGTACAAGAGAGCTGCCACGTTTCCACTATTAATTCCTCTGTGATTAATTAATAGACAGAGCTTATTCTAGAAGTCTTGAAAAAAATAATCCTCTGGCAATTAATGTGGTGTTCTCTGTTTTTCTGGAGGAGGGATTGCATGCACAATTAATGCCATTCTTTTATTCGGTGTAAATTGCTATGTCTTAAAAGTGTACAGCATGAAAATACAACCATGTATCAGAAATAACTTTAATTTAAATTGGTTAGATGACCTCTGAAAGCTAGATGAAAGATTTTCTGCTGAATGGGCTGGTGCTCCCTGCTGCCTATATAATTTATGTGAGAAATTAGCACGAATAGTTCACTTTTATGGAGCAGTGCTGCTTGTAGCAAGCCTGCAGAAACAATTTTCCCCCAAGCCTCCATCTGTTCTTCAAACTAGGGCATATGCCATCTCATCGAGCTTGAAAGTCAACTGATTTATAACTCCTGGAAAGTGCATAGATTGAAAAGAAAGGTCGACCACTGCTGTGTGACAGTGATTTGGTAGACTAAAGACAATTCACATGACCAGAAGCCCAAGGGAAACAAGCAATGTTGTAAGTTTCAGATCCCAGTCCACTGACAACTGGAACAAAAACAAATCACTCTGGTTTTTGAAGTTAAACCAACCCCGCTGTTGAAAAGTAGAAGCAGTCCGGCCTTGGTAGTTTTAGGGTGCCACAGCTAAGATACGGTATTGTCACTCACCACCCCACCAAGAAGTGGGATTGCTGCCACCCTCCCAACGATAAATGTTGCCATTTCAGAAGTATCAGTAGTGTCATCTGTAAACTAAAAATGTGTGTTGGGGACACCAACCGGACTTTGATGATTTTTCTGTATCTGCCCACAGGGCAAATCTCCAGTTCTGTTCCAATTAGTAATTTAATGAATGGTTCCCTCTCTATCTCATCACGTCTTATCCCTTTTCTTTACTGAAGCGCTTTTGAGATCAAAAGTTCTTTGACAGATGACAAATGGAATCAGATTGACGGTATGATAGTAAAGAAAAAATCAATGTTTGATGTTTTTATTTAGAGCGGTCAAAGTGTCTCTTTACATTTAAGGCTTCTAGATTTGTAGTTAATTTTCAATGCCCCACAGTTGTGTTGAAGTTTCTCCTTTTCTTTCAGGTAAAATCTAAATAAAGTATTAATAAATGATCATATCGATTTTAATCCATATTTGAGGCAACAATTATAGGAAACTGTATTTTACTTTCATGAAAAAGATTATCCTGACCTTGAAAGTTCTGTGGAAAATTAATATGGGTAGGATAATCAATTGAATTCATGTAAAAAAATGTAAATTTTTATCTTTATTATTAAAGTTTTATTCTTAGTATGAAATATATCTGTTTATTTTATAAAATAAGAAAATATTGAAAAGTGGAAGGAATAAATAAATCTCTCACCATTCCACCATCCACTCAATGCAACTGTTAACATGAAAGTATTCTGTCTTATCTTCCTTATCTTTCTTTCACATGGTTGAGATTATAGTGTGTATAATACTTTAAAAAAATTGTCATTGTATGATCTATAAAAATTGTATGCACTTATTCTTAGATCTTCGGATTTTTTTCTAGTTTTAAAGTAATGATTATTATAGAAAATTTGGAAAATTGATTAAAAAATGTACAGAAGACAACATTCATCCTGAGATAACACTTAGTATATTGATGTTTTAGTTCAGTCTTCCTTCTACATGTACGTTTTTTGCTTTGTTGAAATCGTACTACATAGAATTACTTTTAAGGAACTCAAAGGAATATTCAAGAGCCTAATTAGGAAAGGAGATTAATAATGCACATAACTGCCACAGGAGTATTAATGATGAATAGTTTTCTCCAATTTAACAACAGCAACAACAGAAAAGACTGAAAATAGTTTAATATGCATTTTAAAGTTTTCAACGGTCATTACTCGAGGCCATTGGAAAACACATGCTGATATGTGTCTCTATATAGCTCTGCTTTAGCAATGGCACACACAGCTTCCCCTTTAGCAGTTCTTACACTATGTGCCGACGACATAAGTGGATTTGTCAATGTGAACATATTGTTAGTATACTTTTGGAGAATAGCAACAAGTATTTAGAAAAAAGTTTATTAAATATGAAGCACATTTCTTGCTAATGGGAAAAATATAAAAATGGGCCAAGATCATAGACAGAATCATTACGAAACCAATCTCTGCCCCTAATCTAAGACATATCCCTTACAACAAAAGGTCCTACAGAATTTCCAAGATTGCATTCCAGTCTGAATAAGGGAAATCCATAAAACTTCCAAGTCATAAATTCCCACTTCTTGACTTCTTATTAAGATTCAGCTCTCCCTGTTCATGTATATCTTTAAGAAATTTTATAAAATGCAGGTACGTAGGTTGAATGTTTCTTAATCCTTGAGTATCTTGAAAATATAATTTTTTAACTTTCATATATGAAATTTAATTTACAACTGTTCCCCTCCAAATCTCTGAAGAATGTAATGTCATTGTCTTCCAATACACAGGTGCTGAGAAATGAAGATCAGTCTGATTTTTATGCCTTTGATCTTATTTTTGTTGCTTGTTTTGTTTGACAGATTGGGTAATTGCACTATTTTTGGATAATTAAAATCTGCTTCCTTGTGTAATTTTTCTTTTCATTAATTCTTTCTCTGATATAGTAAGTTTATTCTATCTACTTAACTTGAAACTTTTTCTCGTGAGGAAAATTTTCCTCCGCAATGTCATAGATTATTATTTTGTCACAAATTTTCTATTTGCTTTCTTAGAATCAGTATTATATGTAGACTGTAAACATATTTTATCCTATCACCATCTCCCTCAACATTTTCATCTCTTTATTCATTTTTTCAAAACTTGTTTTCTATTCTTTAGTATCAGTTTGTCTGTTACTGCCTCAAATTCAAATTTTACTTCACTGCTATATTTAGCCTTGCAAATCTTTATATAGCTCATTTCTTCACTCATATCATTATATACATTGGCTTAAAAATTATTGTACCAGCAAGTTTATTGTAGAAAATGTTCTTATTTATTCATCTGCATTTTGTAACCCAGATAAGCAAAGATAAAAAATATGAATCAATCATAATCCCACATGCTGAGATAGTCTCTACTAATTTGCTAGTGTTAACTTTCAGACCCTTTTTCCTCTGCATAGGCAAATCTGTAAATGTATACAAATTTTTAAAAACATTTTACTCATACTTCATAAATTTTTTCTATTAAAGTCATAACTATCTTTCCATGTCAATGAATATGCACTTTAAAAATCATTTTGAGAATCTCTAGAGTGTTCCATAGTTTAACCAATTCCCTGTTGTTGGATGTTAATGTTTTTCTTGGATATTAACATTTTTCCTCAATATTCTGCTATCATAAGCAATATTCTTATCAACATTATCGTATATTTTGTGTATATTGTGTCTTGCAAACGTATCTCATCTTTCCTTGAAGATAGAATCTTTTTCTTTTTGCCTCATCCTATCCTTCCCATATGGATTTCTGCTCTTCTTTCATAAAGATTTGGCTTCTTGAATCCCTGAGTGTGTCTGTTTCTAAAAATCACTGATTTCTGCAGTAGTGAATTTAAAAGGGCTTCCTCACTAAGTCAATAAGCTGACATTGTGTTTCCTTTTTTGAGCAGGATGTTTATAAAACCCATATATTACTGCTTATTTATCTTTGGTTTACCTTGATTTAGAACTGGCATTTGCTAACATATGGAGCATGCCGTTGTGTTTGGCCTCACTCGCTCTTCCTTGGGAAAAGTGAGCTCTCCTTATCAGCTATACTTAGGTAGACCGCCCAGCTCCTAGCCAATACCCAGTGTCTGTTGTGAATGTGCTTCATCTGATCCTATTTTGTTGGTCTAAAAGAGGATCTTCTGTGACTTCTGATATTAAGACAGAATGGAGTAGGCAAACATCTACAACCCCTAAAATGCGTATATGCCCACCTCTGCTTTCCTCTCCCTTACCTGTAGCATTTTGCTCGTGGGGCACACTGCTTTCTAGGATGCAATGCCATGTGCTACCAAGGGGTCTCAGTCCCTCATTCCAGTTCGTTTGTTTTCTGAGAGTTGGCTATGAATGGATGCAGGCGTGACATTGATGGGAGTGAGAATAGAAGCAGATAGCACTTTTTCTTAAAAATCAGCTACTTCAGAATTGGCTCAGTGGTGCAGTGGTTAAGTTTGTACATTCCGCTTTTGCGGCCAGGGCTCCACCGGTTCAGATCCCGGGTGTGGACCTACGCATAGCTTGTCAAGCCATGCTGTGGCAGGCATCCCACATATAAAGTAGAGGAAGATGGGCACGGATGTTAGCTCAGGGCCAGTCTTCCTCAGCAAGAAAGAGAAAGATTGGCAGCAGATGTTAGTTCAGGGCTAATCTTCCTCAACCTTTCTTGCTGACACTTTTGTTTTTTCTCCTACTTCAGCCTGCTTATTGTTATGTAAAGAAATAGCAAATTTTACCTTTAAAATGGCCTTCAGATGATCAATCCACATACCTATATATCTACATATTGTAGCAATCCCAAGTGTCAATAAGATGTCACTGACTCCAAAATTCTGCTGTGTATTTTGAAGCATATACTATTATCACTATTTTTACTTAGGTGTGAGTTTTAAAGATTTATCCTGTTTGGGAATCAGTCTGACTTAAATTTGAAGACCTCTAGAGTCCCTATTAAATATAAGCTGGCGGGGTGGCCCGGTGGCGCAGTGGTTAAGTGCGCACGTTCTGCTTTAGCGGCCCAGGGTTGGCCGGTTCGGATCCTGGGTGCGGACATGGCACTGCTCATCAAGCCACGCTGTGGCAGGTGTCCCACATATAAAGTAGAGGAAGATGGGCATGGATGTTAGCTGAGGGCCAGTCTTCCTTAGCAAAAAGAGGAGGATTGCCAGATGTTAGCTCAGGGCTGATCTTCCTCAAAAAAAAAAAAAAAAGTAAACAAACAAACAAAAATATAAGCTGGCTTTTCTCGTTCTAGCCTCCATATCTTATCTCATATTTTCTTATTTCCTATCTCGTTACTTCACTGTGTTTCATTGTCTCAAATCTGTCTTCCAATTTAATAATTCATTTTCTTCAGTTAGATTAGGTTTAATCTGTTTAACTTGTGTGTTGAAATTTTTTTAAATTCAGTTTCAGTGAATATCAATTCTAGAATTTATTTTCATTGCTTTAAAAGATCTGCCTGTTCTTTTTTTAAAACATGTCTTTTTCTTACTTTCTGATTTCTCTTACCTTCTTTATTGGGTCATATATTTTAAATATATTCCTTTAAATTTTCTCTCGCATTCATCTATCATCTGCAGTTGCTGGGGTCTGAGTTTGAATCTGACCGCTCTCGCTCACTCTCACCTGTTTTGTTTCTTTGTGTGCTCTATGATATTTTCACTGGGAGCTATGATATTTTCACTGGGAGTACTTTCCTTGGGAATCCCTCAGGACCGAGATCAGGAGGCATCCCTGTGGTATGCTCTCAGTGTGTCTCCACAGACACAGGCTCTGAACTAGTTTTTACGTGAATCGGGTTCCAGGTTTCATGACCCAGCTACTGCTCGCTACTGGAGATTTGAGTTTCCTCTTCATTTCTGGGAACTTGGTATTCACCTTTCTTACTTTTGAGAATGGCTATGCATTTTTGTAACTTTTCATCCAGCATTTATAGCTTTTTTGGTCAAATTGACCGGAGATCTTTCTATAGGATTGTTTTGGCAACTAGCTGAATATCTTTGCTTAGTTACAGGGAAAGAACCACCTTGGGATTGTAAGACCAATTCCAAAATTTTCCTGTGCAAAAAAGACAATGAAATAAAATACTCTTCATGTTTCTCATGGAAGCCTTTTTATTTAAACAAATATAATCAGCTAATGCGTATTGCATGATTGACTATGTGTGTGTGGGTGCATGATCTCAGACAGATACATAGTAAATCTCCTTTGAAGGCAGTAAAATTTGAGCTTAGAAAAATCACAAGGAAAAGGCATAAAATTGTATGCCAATCACAATTCTCATATTTGTATATAAAGTGTATGTGTGTACATGTGTATGTATGTATGTATAGACATCTTGTTCCGATTTCAGTATTGGACTCAAGATTTCAACTTTCATCCTGTAAAATTTAACCAGCAAATTAAGGTGGGTGAGATGACTTTAAGGAGACCTTTATCTTCTCATTACTCATATCTGATAATAGTGAATCTCTTGAGAAAGATTAATTTATCAATTGAAAAACATCTTTTAAATGTTTTCTATTTGCAATAAATTGTATAAAATTTTACTAAACATCATTAAGTATTTTTTGAAAAATCAACAAAGAATAACATTGGATTAAAGAGAATTTAGTTTTTATATATCATCCTTCACAGAAAGAAATCTTTTAGGTTTACTATTAATTCATATTTTTGAAGAGTTATTTGGTTAATGAAATATTTGTATATGCACAAAAGAGATTGCTCTTTTATGTACATTTCTTTCTTTATATGTTTTTAGTTGCAATACAAGAAATGCTAGTGTGTTAGACTGGTAAAATTAAAACCACAAGTCAAAAAAATACAAAATTAAGATTTTTATAATTCTATTTGGGAATCTCTAGCTTTCTCTGCCTGTATAGGTTATAATTTTAACACTTCATTATTGTAACTTATTACATTTAATAAACTAACAATTGGGACTAGCTTCAAATCTCAAGCAGCAATTTAGCAGATGGTTCATTTCATGAGAAAGAAATGTAGACTCTCATGATTGTGACTGTACCATTGGGGAGGTGGAGGGAAGGGGGAAAGTAAGATGCATTGACGATATTACCAGTAATATTTTGTCTCGTCAATAATACTAGAGTTCATGTCCATTTGCAGAAATAATGAGCTCTATACCCATAAATACATCCTCTAAGGAATACACCAGTATCATAGAAAACATTTTTGGTAAGGAATTTTTCATGTTATTAATGTAAAGCATCACTATTTGGCTTCTTAAACCGTCACCTGAATTTTTCTCATCATTTGCTGTCTTGTACTTTATACATCAGAAACCTTGGGGCGTGTGGATTCAAAAACATGCTGTCTTGTTTCTTGCCTCTCAACCTTTACTCATGGTTTAGTCTCCATCTCTGGGAAGATAAGCACACCCTGTTACTAGTTCTGTTGCTGAGTAAGATAGAAATCTGTTTTCACGTCTCTCCTTGTGATGGTGGACTCTGGAAGGACAGGGGCAGGGCACTATTTAACTCTCACCTATGATAGCCTGATACATCATTAATAAAGATTTTAAAGTCAATGTTTCAAATAATTCATTAACATATTATATTTTTACTTTTTGCATGTTTTATTTGTTTAATACAGTAACAATTTGAATTTTCATCTACTCTGGAGCCAAGAGTAAGGATGGTTGTCTTAGACACATTTTAAATTTTATTTTCTAGCCCCATAGATCTTTTGATAGCTGTTTATTTTTATATTTCTTTATAGAATGTAGTCTGTAGTTCTTTTAGGACCTATATGGGATCAGCTCATTGAATGTTACTTATTTATGATAAATAGAATTAGTTTATTTAAACTCTAGTGGTCTGATCATATTGAAATGGTATTCTTGTGTGTGTGTTGTTTTCAACTGTGTGTCATCTAATTGATGTTCATGCAACTTAGTAAGAAACATCCACTTATTCAACAGACATTACCTGAATCCCTATGATATGCCAGGCGCTGTTCTAGACTCTGGAAATACAGCAGTGAATAAAGCAGACAAATTCTCTGTCCTCATGCTGCTTCCATTATAGTAGGAAGAAAAAAAACCAACCAAACAAGTAAATATAGAGACTGTTAAATGGTGATATTATAAGGAAAAATAAGGCTAGGTGATAGAGATAATCACGGGAGGAGAAAGTACAGTTTTATGGGTAGTCAGAGGAGACCCCTTTATTAAAGTGACAGTTCACCAGAGGCCGTTTGGAAATACTGTCCAAATTCTTTTAAAAAAGAAGAGTCCTAACTTGATGCTTATCACTTTTTAAAATGCAGTGATATCCAAAAGAAGAAAGTGTTAAAGAGAAAATACAATGAAAATAACCAAACACATTGTGTGCTTTCAGGACCTATTTATTGCTGAAAATCAGTGTCAAAGTTATAACCCAACACTAATGAATTAACATATTATATTTTAATTAAGTTCTTATTCTACTTAAAGACTAATTAAGGGATCATGAATGACTGTTTTGTATATTTCAACATAAATATTTTATGAGCACATGCAAATATATATTTCCTTTATGAAAAGTCCTTTTCACATTTTCAATATAAGGAAGCTTAAATAACCAAGCAAATCAGCTTTGCATGTCCCCTTTCTCTTTTCTTTTGAAAATAAAATCATCACTAGTACGAAGATTTAGGAAAACAAACAAGAAATGATGAGACACATGTGAGCAGACACTCCAGGTACAGAAATGTCATATCCCTATTGTCTCTACATGGGTCACACTAAATATGAGCTTCCAATTCAGGCAAAGCCTGGCCTACAGGGAAGATTGATGTGTATGCTTATAGAGACACAATCTGATGGATTCACAGCATAATATACTTTTTTTTTTCATATAAGCATATCAAGGTATCTATGACAGTTGCATAATATAGTGTTGCATCTGAGAAATTAATAGAATTAAATGAAAGGAGAGGAAACTTAGTATTAAACACGTGCCCTGTTCATTTGTTTGTTCTGAGCATTCTTTCATCCATCACACACTGGATGGTTGCAATATATGAGGCGCAGTGGAAGTCCTTAGTGATGGAGGTCCTTGTGCAGTGCGTACCATTAGTCATAAGTGGAATAAAGTAAAAAGTAACTTAAAATAGTGCAAAATTACCTGTATTTTGGAAACCATAAATCTAAGTGCCTGCCCCACTGTGAGCCATCAAATTAGTACAGAAAATGTGCTTGAGAATGCAATTGGGTATCAGAGTCATTATGTCAAAAATCTAAATTTTGTGTCATTAATAAATGTACATATATTTGGAATGTATTCTGCTTTACAAAATTATTTTATCAGCACAGGAATGTTCACCTGCTTCTTAAGGTAAATCTGATGAGAGTTTTATAGCAGATGGAGTATAAAAATATTTAATCTATTTTTATTAGAAGAGTAGCAGAATATTTAAAGGATATTTAAATATATAACTTTAGCCTATTTTTTAAAGAAAATATGATCAAGTCCAGATTCTGGCTAATAGAAAGCTACCACTGTCACTTAAGCCGTATTTTGGACCTTAGATTCTCTTGTGCTTTTTCTTCACTCAGTTATTCAAATAGGACTTTAATACAAAATCAGTACAGCATGGAAGGCTACAAAAGGAGGAGTGCCAGTATTATCTCTGTGACAACAGTGAACAGAAGGAAGGACATAGGCAGCTTTGAAAATTCTGTAATGGTTCATAGCTGATTGATTTAACATTGATGAGTCACTTTATTCTTTTCTCCCACCTCCTCGCCCCCAAACCCTACTACATAGCAGCATCAATGCATTTTCTGGTTTGACTGGACTGCTTTTGATGGACTTAAGCTAAAAGCAGAATTCAGAGAGGAGACTGACTTGAGTGCCTGGATGATCAGGGATAAAAATTTCCCACGTCACAGGTCAGGTCCATGGGGAGATCATTGAGCTTGGTTAGGTGACCAGATTGGAAGTCAGGTGGAGTCATTGGCAGGTTTAAACCTTTTTGCTTCACCATGACTTTCACTTCACATGATCCTGGCCTGTCGCTACCCATTCACCCACCTGGCTCCAGCTATACTGGCTTCCACAATTTTCCAAGGAATGCTTTTCCCCCTACCCTTGGCTAAATTCCCTTCTTCAGCTCTGTGGTCTGACACATCAAAGCAGCCATCCTTGGCCATCCTCTGTAAAATGGCACCCATCCCTGTCCCCTACCCCTAGGGACACGATGTTTCTGCAGAGCTCAACACCATGTCTGTCCCAGGTGAAACAGGAGGCTGAGAAAGACCTTTGGTCTGTGGATCTCCATCCCATCCAGTAGAAGCTCCACATTATTTAGACAGGAAGGATTGAAGGGTGGTAATCTAGATGAAAGTGTGAGAGTGGGGTGGGAGGTGGAGAATGTAGAGGTTTTATATTAAAACAATTTTTATTTACCAAGCACATAGTTGTTTTGGGTGGCTTTGGTGGAGGGAGGCAGCTGAGGAGATGAAGTTGGGGACAGAGGATTAAAACAGAAAGCATCCCTTCTAGTGGCCATTGACACCGTCTCACTGTCCTTACTTCCGACATACTCATTGTCTGCTCTCCTTTATTTATTCGTTAATTTACTCATTTATCCAAGAATCACTCATTCAGCACCTTTATTACTATCTCTAGTTCCAATGATCCCTTCTGCCTTATTTTTGATCTGCTTTATTTGGTCTTATTCCACTGGCAATTAAAACTCACCTGTTCTGTGTTAATCCCATTAGAGGACTGCTTGTTGTTTTCCAAAGTAAGTACTGCGCATTACTTGAACCTAAAAGAATGCAAACTTGGTGATGGTATTTAGGGCGCAGTGGCAGGCAGGTGGGGCTTAGAGAATGAGCGCGAAGCGGAGCAAGAGGGTCTTTAAACTGCAGTCTTTAAAGCTGGCACATATGTCACTACTTATTCCACCGAAGAGAGGACTTCATGATTAAAAGTTAGTGGAGTTCAATCTATACTTATTGATTTTCATTGTTTAATTATATTTCCTTCAACAAGTACTTACTGAGTATCTATGATATGCCAGGCACTGGTTGGGTGCTGGACATACAGCATCTAAATCTTTGCCCTAATGGTACTTGAGTCATTGAATATGATGAAGTCATACTTTAAAAAAGCAGACATTTTGACTGTCTGAGATTTTAATTGAGAATACCATATAAGGATATCCTTGGGCATTAGAAAAATCTGATAAATTTATCTTCTGTTTTTTTGGTTAAATTTCCTTTCTGCCCTATTAAAAGATGGATTTTAGAGGAAAGTACAGCTATTTAAGCAAAGAAATTTTTTAATAATTTTAATAACTGTATAATCTAAATATCATATCAGTATTCTGACCTACATGGGCTGGTGGCTTCTAAATTTCATTTTGAATAGTTGAACAAAATTGAACAAAATTCTTGCTATATTTTGTTTAAAATGATTTTGGTGATCAGCATGTGTTAGTAGCGTTTACAAATTCTAAACAACTTTCGCTACATCTATTATAGTCTTTAGTTTCCCTTGGGACTTGCTGCTTAAAGGAAAGTGGGAATATTGTAGCTCACATTATTCTGATAATTAACATCTGTGAAGGACAAGCTTCTGCATAAATTTTTCTCATAATAGAAGGAAGTACATAGAAACAGAATGATGTATCACGTGCTGTGGTTTTAATATTTAAATATTTTTCTCTTAGGGACTGAATCTCTAGCTTCTGCACATAAAAGCAATCTCTTTCTAATTTTTTAAATTTTTTTGCTCAAATAAATATAGTAGATGATTCCAAATGAACTATTTTGTTAGGCTGTAGTCATCTTTTCTACACATGAAAATCAGTGATTTGTAATTCTAATAGCTTTTCAAGTAATTTCTCCACTTATTCTTAAAATCTTTTTTGTATAATTTATAAAATGGAGATTTAAACATTTGAAAGAAGCAGTGACTCATCTTGATTTTTGTCTAGTTCCCCTTACTAGAGCTTTCTCAACACATTCAGGCCTTGTGCAGCATTTTACACAGACTAACGGTAATGTGTTGAATTTCTCATGATTCCCAAAGAATGGTTTCTACAGCCTTCCTGTTACTAGTTTTAAGACTAATTAGCTTTCTATTGTTACCTGAGCAGAGCTGTTTTGCCAGCCCATTTAGCAGTCTTGGAAAATGCTACTACTTCAACACTTGGGCAACGTTACTTCCATTTAGCAACATGACCCGTAGTTTGGTGTGATTGTCCTTCTTCTTTATTTTTTTTAAGATTGGCACCTGGGCTAACAACTGTTGCCAATCTTTTTTTTTTTCTGCTTTATCTCTCCAACCCCCCCACCCCCCCACATAGTTGTATATCTTAGTTGCAGGTCCTTCTAGTTGTGGGATGTGGGACGCCACCTCAACGAGGCCTGACGAGCGGTGCCATGTCCGAGCTTACTTCCATTTAGCAACATGACCCGTGGTTTGGTGTGACTGTCCTTCTTCTAATAACTACCTCATTCCTGAGAAGAGAGCACCACACAAACCCTCACTTTTGATCTCTGCAGCTCTTCTATTCTCCTTGCCTTGAGAACTTATTTGTGAAGTTTTTCTGGAGTTGGAGTACTCTTTTTCTCTTCTTCTAAAAAAAGCTATTTTAAAAATTTTAGGAATTAATGAAATTTTTTTATTACAACAGTTTTATTTTTACTCATGACCTTTGTTTTTGGTGAGGTAGATTGGCCTTGAGCTAACATCTGTGCCAGTCTTCCTCTATTTTGTATGTGGGAAGCCACCACAGCATGGCCGAGGAGTGGTGTAGGTCTGCGCCCGGGAACTGAACCCGGGCCACTGAAGCTGAGTGTGCCGAACTTAACCCCTAGGCCATTGGCTGGCCTCCCATCTTTTCTATTTTTAAGTACACAATTCAGTAGTATGTAAATGCAGCAAATTTTTACCTGTCCCCGCCTAAAGTTTTTCCCCACCTAAATTGGCATTAAGACAAAGTAACAGGAGAAAAGCGTACACATTTATGTAAGTTTTACATGACATGGGGGCCCTCATAAGGAATGAAGACCGAAAAAAAATGGTGGAAGCTACTTGCTTTTATAGTAGGTTGAACAAAGAGAGGCAATTGTGAAAAAGCAAACTATGTGGGGAGGCTAAAGGAAAATACAAATCATTTTAACAAGCTCTGTTTGTATAGAATTCTGTCCATCTCAACTTCTTGTCCTTGATGATAAGAATGTTACTTTCCTTCCGGTACAGGAAAGACATCCTTCACATGGGAATTTCATCTCCTGCTTTTAAGAAAAAGAATGAAGGTTGGAGAGTTTTTCTTGCGTTTGTTATTATTTTCCAAGTGCCTTTAACTCAAAATAATTCTTATGCCAAAGTGGCATATTTGGGGGTGGCGTGTTCTGCCACCCTTCAAGCATTAAGAGCACTCACATTGCTGTACAACCAACATCCAGAATCCTTTCATCTTACAAAACTAAAACTCTATACCCATAACACAACTTCCCATTCTTCCAGTGCCCACAGCCCCTGGCAGCCACCATTCCAATTTCTGTTTCTATGAAAAGAACATAATGAATTCTGTAAGAGATTTAATATATATGTTAAGTACCTAGTTAAGGTTATTTTGTTATTTATATAAGTATAAAGGGGGAAAATAAGTTAAGGTTATTTTGTTGTTTACATAGTTATACTGGAGAAAATATCTTTCCTTTAACCTCTTAGATTTGATGACTGAGGAATGAGAATTAAACTGACAAAAAACAGATTAATAGGAGGAAAAGTTTATTTTATATGTACACAGGTGGCCTTACCTCCTAAGAGGCTGTTTGATCCAGGGACTTATATATATACCCTTTTCACAAAGGGTAATTACAAAGGTGACTAGGAAATGTTTGCCAAATAGGGATCGTTTAGTAAGACTTTTTATGCAGATTCAAGGTGTCTCATAGGACAGGAGTTGTCTCCAGAGTCATTATCCTCTTCCTGAGATGAGAGAGAAGAACACCTTTATAAATGGAAGTTTCTTTTACAAAAGAGAAATTTAAGCCCTACTTTTAGGTAGAAAGGGGGGAGCAGAGAGCTCTTCCTGTGTTTGCTGCTTCTTAATTGCCTTCAACTCAAAATAATCCCTAAGCCAAGGTGGCATATTTTGGGGTGGCGTATTCTGATCTCTTTCATAGGTTCTTGGTATTATGGACTCTGAATGTTAAAAAAATAAGAGAGTATTTAAGTCAATTAGATTACACTTACTTGAAATTTTTAGTAGCCATTGAAAGGGGTGAGTAAGAAAACTGTACCTGCATTATAAGGTACATGGGGTTTAATCAGAAATTAAAGTATCAGGGTAAAAAGGTGTTTTTAAACCCAGTGTAAAACTCTAATGCATTACATAATGGATGCAGCAATAAAAGGTTATAAAACCTTTAAAAATGATACAAGTTGTTTTAGGCCAGTTGAATTATGTATGATGCCATTTTCCAAATATTCTGCTTAATATCTCCGTGTGTGTGTGTCTGTATCCAATTTACAATTCTACCCATAAAGATCTTGTTTCTTATATCCTTACTAAATTAGAATAGTTTGATTTTTTTTAAAAAATTTAATAATTGTGAAGAGTATCTAGCTAGGCCTCAAGATCTTTGGCCCTGCTACTAGCCCTGGCTAAAATGCCTTAAAGGAACTATACTGTATCTGAGTAGAGATTCTGTTTCCATCTAGATCTTTCCATTAATATCGTTTATATGTTGCCTTGTGACAGCTTGAACCCCAGAAGCTGTGATTTCATTTTAAGGAATATGATGAATGCTTCCTATACCCTAATGCTAATCCAAAATTTAATTCTAACGTGGTACTTAGTAACACATTTTAAACCAAAAGGTGTTTTCTTGCTTTTTGTAAAAGATTAAATTCCCTTTATTTTGGTATATTAAGTTAAAATAAGCCTAAAGAATAACTGAAATGTATATACTTATTTATATGTTTACTATGTTTCTTGGTATGATTCAGTTGTGTTTCAAAGACTTTTACCGATGCTTATTTGGCTTCTTTTTTCATTTTCCCATTTCCTTCCATTGTTTGAAGTTTGGAATAAATTATACAAGCTACCCCACATCATTTTTTTCATTATCCAAGTATATTTTTCTGATGATGAATATACTCTAGAAGTGGCTTATTTAATAAAACAATGTTTCATCAGTCATTCCTATCTGATTTACTGTGCAAAGTATACATGAAGTATTACCAAAAAAAAAATCTTTATGTTAAATATTATTCTGTTTGCCATTTGTCATCCTTTCATACTTGTTTTAAAAGAAAATCTCATTTCTAAACTGAAGATATAATATAATCTGGTCTTTCTGCCTACTCTTTTTATTGCTCTTTGTAATTTAGTAATAGAGCACAAAGCGCTATCTTGAGTCAACGGACCACACTAGGAAGTCATCCTTTGACCTACGCCTTAAAGAGTACGAACATAAACAAATCAGGAAACAGTAACACGAACACCAAGTTGTAGCATTGGCAAGTAGTTTATTAACCATAAATGTATTTTATAAATATTTAATTATATATCTTAAAATATATATTTGATACATCTTGACAATCAAGAAAGCCAAGGATGTGTGAAATTACATACTAATCAGAGGAGACTCGACTGTCTTTTGCTTTGTGGTGTTATGTATTACACTTCTGTGGCCTGTGCTTTTCGATCTCTGCTCCCATCTATGTTAGATTGTCAAGTGCAGATGCTTGTCACTGAGGAAAAGAAAATTAATATGGGTCTTGCAATCTTCCATTGGACAAGTTTCAACAAAAAAAACAATAATTCACTGCCATTTTTCAACTCTTTTAAGGTCTACTATTACAAGTTTTCATGAAAAGCATCTTGCTTTTTGTGTGAAATTGTTTAGTAAAATTCCTCTTTCCAGTATGAAAAAAATGATTAAAAATAACACATACTTTTTCTTCCTCTCTTCTCCTTTGTTTTGGTCAACTCTACACCCGACATCCTGCTTTGTCTTCTTTTCTTTATTTTTGTTACTTTCCTCTCCTGAATCTTGAATTCTGATATACTTTTGCATTGTTTTAAGGTTACAATCCTTCAAATTCTGTTGTTCATCTTAACACAGTTATTTCTTACATTTTGCCCAGTTTCATAGTTATTTATCATATGAAGGCTGGTTCAGTGCCAATGACTCCATCAGGACCAGAAGCAGAGTCCCTCATGCTATTATTCTTATTTTTTGTTTATGGTTTTACCTCTTCTCTGTGTAAGCAGTTTCCTCTGTTAATCTGACCTGACGGTCTTTGCCTGTTGTTGTGGAGTCATGAGACTGATATGCTCTTCAATCAAATAATCCCATTTCTTGAGCTCTATAGGAAATGAGATAATGAAGATAAACTGTATAGGAAGATGTTTATTTGTATAATGAACTTCTGAAAGCAGCCTAAATAGCCACTATCAGACAATAGCAAATTAAGTCATAATACATTCTTTAATGAGATATTATAATTTTTTGGATGAGTAATGTGGTAAAAATATTTATGATACACTGCGATATTAAAAAAACCAAAAAACCGTGGATATAAAATGGTATGTCCCAGAATTAAAACTATGTAAAACACATTCACATGTCAAAACCGTGAGCAAGAATACCCTAGTTTGCATAATCCATTGTTTTCAGTGTAATGAGAGTATCACCTTTTTATTTTTGGGGGGAGGAGGAGGAATTTTCATACTTTTAAGTAAAGTTCTTTACTTATATAGTTAAAAATAATTTTTGCTATAAAGATAAAAATATAAGTAAAATTTTTCAATATATAAATGTTTAGATCTTAGAGGTATATAGTGGTCTGTAAAACCCGCTATGGTGAACATCCACTTACCTGAACTTTGACTTTCCTTCTGTTATCTGAAGAAAATGTTGCTTGCTGTCACCTTTAATATTTCTAACATCAGGTCACTGCAGGTTTCATCATTACAGTACTCTTCTCAGAAGCTTAGGATTTTAACCTATATGATCTGCTTAGCTTCATTCAAATTATTTTCCTGAATTATACGTTTACAGTTTAAGAGAAAGGTGTTAATTTACCTCCAGCTGCTAAAGTTAATTGCCAGTTTGCTTCTTTCAATCTTTACATTTTAATTTACATGTTATCATACACTTCCTCATGTTTCATATCCTGTTTTTTACTAAATATCGCATTATGATTATTTCCTGGTATCAATAATGATAAATTCCCTGTATTAACATCTGCATCCTCAAGGTAGCAGATGCCAAGAAAGGGATAAACATGCAGGAAATATATGAGGGTAACACCCTGTGAGGGGAAGGAGGGAGCCAGGGTGAGGGTGGGAGAGATGTCAGACCGTGATGCAGGTCTGACCCCAAGCGAAGGAAAAAGGAAAGGAGGTAAGATGATGGAAGCCCTCAGACTGCACTGCAGCTCTAAGGAGTGTTGGGTAGGGCAGTCAGGAGTCCTCGAGTCATAGTTGGCTGTTGGAGGATCCCACATCTCCAGGAGCCAGCCTGCTTTAGTATCCCTCCTGTGCTCAGGCCTTGGCATGGAGCAGCCTGTGGGAAGCATGGCTTCTGCTGGAGTGCAATGATGGATTGCAGAGTGCAGCAGCTGGGACCAATGATAATCACATTCCCTGCAATTGGAGATCTGAGAAGCATCATGCCCTCCACACTTGGTAAAAGTAACTTCTAATGCTGCATACTGTTCCATCTTAAAGCTATACCATATTAAGTTTAGTACTTTTGAGTAAGCTAGAAGTCTAGGAATCTTCCTTGATGACTTTCTCTCCCTCACTTCTATAGCCAATCCATCACCAAGCCATATTAATCTTGTCCCTTAAATCTCTAACTTTGACCTTTTATCTTCATCTTCAGTACCAAGACTCTAATAATAACTCCACTCCCATGTTTTGCCTTCACTTTTAGAATGACCTGTGTCCACTCCATCCCCCTCTAATCACTATTCCACCATGTCACCAGAGTAACTTTGGACAAAAACAGTATATACCCAACCATACTCCTGTCAAATCCATCTATGGCTTTCCATTGCTTTTCGAATAGTGCAGAATGACCTCGATATTTCCTTGAGTGCATTATTTCATACCACACTCCCCATTGCTCTCTGTGCCCCCTCCCCTGACCCGCACGCCCCCTCCACTGACCATCTTTTGATTTACACACGAGAGTGTTTCCTCCCAGCGCAGGCTTGTGCTTGCTCTTCCGTCTCCTGGAATGTCGTTTCTTCCCCTCTTCATCAATAATTTATGCGTAGCTCAGACCACAGCTCAAGAGTCACTTATTCAGGGATCCCTTCCTTGATGCCTCTGATGAGGTCAAAACCCTTGACTATGAGCTCTTGTAGCACCATGTTCTTCATCTTTATAGCATTTACTATAGCTTTAATTTCTCATTTATTTTCACAATTACTTATTACTATACCTTGTAATACTCTGCAATGCTCCCACTATATTCTGTGCCATGAGGGCAGGGTCCCCCCACTTATTTTTGCCCAAGAATTTCTAGCACTTACAACAGTGCTCAGAACAAGGTAAATATTAATTGTTGAATGAAAAATTGGGCTTACTGTAAAGGTGTGAGCTAAGACGTAGATATGGGAACAGCTGTAGTTGTAAGAACAGATGTGGTCCCCAAGGTAAAAAAGGAGGGGAAGAAAAGCCATCTAAGTAGAACACCTATATGTTGTATTCATTTTCGGGTTGTTAAAGCATCTTCGGAGGCATAAAGGTGCCAACATCAGCATGCATTTGAAGAATTACAAGTAGTTCTAAATAACCTGAGCTAAGGAGATAGTTTGGGAACGGGCTGAAAATGAGGGTAGCTGTAAAGAGAAATCTGTCCATAAAGTAGTATTTTATGTACAAATTGAGTAAATTGAACTTGAAATCAAAAGCTATTGAGAAGGATTAAAAGGTTGAACGAGAGACCTGAGCAGATTTGCCTTCTAGATCATTTGTCAGGAATGGGGAGGAGAAATTGGAGGTGGCCAACTGGAGCCAAGAACTTCCATTAGGGTCCTTCTCAGTAATCCAGGTGGGAAGGAGAAGAGTTTGAACTAGAATGGTGGCAGGAGTGACATTGGAAAGGGAACAGAGAGATGACAGAGTTATTAAGGACATAGAATCTGCAGCGCCCAGTCAATTATTGCATGAAGCAGGCAAGCTCTAAAGCTGCTGTTAGGTCAAGAGGGATGAAGTCTGGGAACAGGCCTTTGAATTTGGCAAGCCATCAAATCTCAACCTTCTCTGTGAGCAATGAATGGACTTCCGCCTTCCCCAAAATAGCACTAGCAGAGAAACACAATTACTTGTTTACCTTTTACTGAAATTCGTCCTCTAGCTTTGGGAAGGGCATAGAATCAGGGAGGGGAAAGAGAGCATCCATCTGGCCAGCTAGTCTGGCCAGTAGAACTAAGCCTGGGATCAGTGTTACCACGGTGAGCACAACAGGGCACAGACTCACATTCAAATATCACAAAAGACTTGGTACACCCCTTTGGGATGCATAAATTGCATCTTGAAATCTACCAAGATACACTTATAATAAGTACTTTGCCCTGTAACAAGATATCAAGAAAAGCTTTGGAAAAATATTTAGGATATTCTCTTTCTCACTTTCAAATCAAGGTAGCTACCTTTATTCTTTCAAAGGCTTCCTTAAGCCAATTTTTATGAAGAAGGGGGAAACTTTAAAAGCACCTTATCTCCATTCTTTGTGACTTTATTTAAGCTTCATGGATGGTAGCTATGTTGCCGTAGTGTAATTTGAGGCTTATTTTATGTCAAATCCATTGGATAATAATCACTTACTGAGCCAGCTGAATATGTGCTATGTGCCAGGCACTGTCCTAGGTGCTAGAAGTGCAGATACTTAGAAAATGGTCTTTGCTTTCTGAAGTTTAGTGACTTGGGGAAAGAACCCACATGTGCAATCAATCAATCAATAATACACGTTTGTAACAGAGATTTAAAAAATCCAAGTCCTATGAAAACACAGAGGAAAGAGCATCTTTGGGGACATAAAGTTGATGACAAGTGGGAACTAGAGGTTTGCCAAGAGAAAAACAACAGACGGGTTTGAGAGAATGAGTCCAAGCGAAAGAGACAGTGTTTACGGAGATACCAGAATGTCCAAGAAACTGACATTACCAGAGAACAAGTAAGCAACGTAATGCATTGGCCTTGGGAAAAGAGTAAAGGGGTTAAGAAAGATTTGTTAAGCTTTATTTTCACACATGCACAAAGGAATGGGGGAATATCACACAGACATATACACGTACAATGAGGCATGGGGATAGGGGAGAGAGTACAACAGGAAATGTTAAATCATCTCAAAGTTCAGTTGAAAGTTCTGTTACTATAGTCAGTCCCAGTTATATCCACTCGAGTTCGGAGGGCATTCCCATCTCCCACTGCTCTTCTGCCAGGACGTCCTCAGGAGCCCCCTGCAGGGGGCCGTGCCATTGGCAGGGCACCCAACTGCCAAATGGTGCAACCCCCAGGGGAACGGTGTGAGAGTCCTAATTGATTATCAACTAATTTAGATGGTCTGTTCAGGCTCTTTCTGCCTGCCGGAGACTGGAAGGACTTGATAATATAATATTTCCTGTCTTTGCATCAATTTGTATCTTGTTCATCTTGAATGGCTCTACTCACTTTTGCCATCTTTCTAAAATTGTGGAGATTATTGAAAAAAATTCAGTATTTGCAATGATTACAATAATAGTATAAGTTTAGACCTATAACTTATAAATGTTAGATTATTAAAAGATCTAAATAATTAAGGTAGATTTAAAATACATCAAAGGGAAAAGGCATTCTTTCTCTTTACTATATAACAGTAACTAGTAGCTGATCCATATTCTCGGCAAGAAAGAAATATATAAAGTTATATTACCAGATATGAAATCTTGGGAAGTTACTTAACCTGTCTCTGTGCCTCAGTTTCCTTACCTGTATCCACATGTCCACCTCATAAAGTTGTTGTTTGTTGTGTTAAATGATATGTAATACATCTTGAACTTAGAACGGTGTTTGATCCGTTATCTATGGTAGGTAAAAATATTAACTATTGTTTTCATTGTCATTAGTATCATTATATGTTTAAATTCACTAACCGATTCTGTGATCAAAAATAGAAGGTAATATATTATTAATTTTTTGTTGTTGTTAGGGCTGTAAAGTCAATTCTGACTCCTAGTGACCCTGAGTCCGGCAGAGCAGAACGCTGCCTGGTTTTTGCACCATCCTCTCACCTTCTGACACTGTATCAGACAATGCTCGCTAGTATTTATAGAATTTTCATGGCTAATTTTTTTGGAAGTGGGAGGTCAGGTCCTTCTTCATGGTCTGTCTTAGTCTGCAAGCTCCACTGAAACCTGTCCTCCAAGGGCATCCCTGCTGATATTTGAAATCCCAGTGGCATAGCTTTCAGCATCACAGCAACATGCAGCTGCCACAGTTTGACAACAGGCAGATGGGTGTGGTTCCCCAACCAGGAAATGAACATATTCCACAGTGGTGACAGCGCTGGATCTTAACCACTATGCCACCGGGACTGGCTATATTATTAATATACATCTACAAATTTTACCTCCCCTTTATTTTACCTTAAACTATGGTTACTTATTTTCCATTTGCATTATGTATTTAGTTCTCACTAATGTGTGAACTCCTGGAGTTAGGAGGCCACTGCTTTTCTGATTAAAAAAAAATTGGATGATTTTTATCTTCTTATCCTTTGTTTACTTTATATAGTGCCTTACACTCAATAAGCATTCGATAAATGTTTGTGGAATTGGATTATGTAAAAGCTCACCTTTTCTTATCTGTGAATGCCCATGAGTGGCAAATAGTCTCTTAAGCTGGTAACAGAAACTTCTACCTGCATAGTTCCACCAAAGAATAACATCCGTAACGTTTATTTAACAGTAGAATTAGAAGATGTTTTGACTTTGCTCCAGGAATTAGAGGTTTATGTGACCCCCCAGACAAATGTTGTCTGACACGTAATGAGACATCACAGCAAAGGGATTAAAAAGCAAGGATTGCAGGTCCTCCGTTAATCTTTTTCTCTTTGGTTTGAGACCGACTTTGTTTTTCACCAGAGAGAAATTAAAGCAAATGTCCTTTGTGTATGTAGTTTTATAACTTATATTTGTCCTGATGCATAATGTCACTGACATTAATTGCTACGTACACATGAGAGCATGACTGAAAAGTCTACCATACAGCTAGTTGTGTTTAAAGTCTTTAGTTTTGACCAGTGCTAAACGGAGCCCTAATATGAAATGTATTTGATTGAAAGGCCCCGCCCCACGGCTGATTCTAGCATGGCCACCTCTCCAGCCCACTATTGTGACTTGCCATCAAATTCTACATTGGTGATCCCTTTGGAGGTCGTATGGTGTCCAAAAAGCCTACTCTCCTTATAACCGTGTCTGGGCAGGCTTCCTGGAGAAGCAGTTCAGCCTCTGCAGCGTCATCACTCTGTGGCTGGGCCCTGGGTGTTGGAAGCGGGCTGGAGCCAGCTGGCTTTGGCTATGTTGGAGCAGCTGACTCCCAGGAGCAGATGATTCCTGAATCAGTTTTGTGAGTGTTGACCGTGACTGACTCATTCATTCCCAACCCTGCTGTTTGTTAGCTGTGTCATCTTAGCCGAGTTATTGCAACTTCCTTAGTCTCAGTTTACTCCTTTGTAAACTGGGGATAATTATGCCATAGTGTCAACACCTACTAAGGGCTGTTGTGAGGAAAAGGTGAAACCATAATGTAAAACACTTAGCACCCCCTGGCACACAATAAGAATGCATTAAACGATGGTCACGTTATAATGGTCATTTATAACAACGAAGAAATTCTTAGGAACATTGGCCTCTAGGTCCTTCACTTTAGACCAATTCTTAATGTTATAAAGACTATTCTTTTTGCTTCTCAAAGATATGTAAGTACAGTCAATTTGTTTTTAATCATATATTACTCTATGAAGAAGAAATTTTTGCAGGCATCCATTTTAAAATTATTATTCTAAAAAAGAAAAAATTGAAAAAGAAGAAAAACAGGATGAGGGACTTGACCTACCAAATATTAAAATGGATTTACAAATAAAATAACCCTTAAGATACGGTACCAGAATCAATACCCTTAAGATACGGTACCAGAATCAATAGAGAGATCCGCAGAGCAAATAATCAAAAAAATGCCCTCATATCGACATAAATGGAAGGCAGCACACACTCGCTCTGGAAGCTGGTACGTACAAGCAGGCTCCAGCACACCACCACCTTGACTCCCTTATTACAGAGAATTTTGTAGTTGTCTTCCACTTGAGATGCCTCAGTAGTGCTTAGCACGGTTCCTTTTGTTCAGTAAACATATGGTAGGAGATAGATGATGTGACTGGTCTTCCTGGGGCACCAACAACAGATATTACCAATCGGTCCTGGCCCCTTTTTTCCTGGAGTCCAGGTTCTGCCTCAGATCCTCTTTGAACAGCATTCTGGGCCACCTCCACCAAAGGGAAACCATGCGCATACTTCATCTGGAGGGTCACTTAGCCTGTTAGGTTCTAAAACTGTGGTTTTTATGGAGCAAAGTGCTGAATGGCATGTCATCCAGTACTGTAACAGCTGCGCATTCAACCGGCTGTGTGATTGCAGCAAAGTTGTTTCAACACGACCACGAAGGATTAAACCCAGGAAATTATCAGAGAATTATCAGGTGTCGCGCTGCAGCCCTCAAGCATCTTGTGGTAGCACGGTAACAAGTTACATAAACAGGCATTTTATTAGGTATGTGTCATGTCTCAAAAAAAAAATATCTCTACACACAAATGGCAAAGCCTTTGAGGGACTGACAGACCTTTCATATGTACCACAGCACATTCTTAATATCTTATTCCATTAGTTTAAGTGACTAGTTGACTTAGCTTCATAAGTCAAATGGTTATTCTTAAGTATTTCAATCATCTTAGAAATTTTGCTGCAGCACACATAGCACTTTAAATGATCATTCTTTATATCTGATGTTTAGCCGTAGTTTTACTAGAAGGATGGAGTTTTCTGTTAAAGACTCAGTACTACCCAGGAAGCTTTTTTCCTCTGAATTTTATTTTTCCCATTTTTGGCTGACGAGGCATTTGGAGTGATTCCAGACGTGTACCCAGGTCTTCCCTAAAGAAGTTAGGTGATTAGACAATAGAAGGAGGAGAAAGTGCTATTGCCAGTAGGTGGCTCACTATGAATGTGCTTGGGACAGGATCAGAAATGTCACCCCTCCTCCATTTGGCCTTTGTTTTCAATCCCAGCTTCTTTGAGCCTTTTTCTATAATGTCTGAGTCATTTACTGGGGGGAAGTTAGGGGGGTTTAAAAAAGAAAGAAAGAAAAAGAAAGCACCAGCCTTTGAGATCCCGAATAGCAAAGGCCCGCATCTTACTCTGAGTGTTCACAAAGTATAGCCTAGTCCGAGTTCTCTTTTCCACACACAACTGCTTGTTCTTTTGTTCCTTGTGTCCTTGGCAAAGACTGAAAGAACTCAGCCTGTAATACTTGGGCCTCCTGTGTCACTTAAGAAATAATAAGCCATTGTCTTCATTAAGCCACCCTTGTTTTAGCAAATAGAATCCAGATCCTGGAGAGGGGACATTTTGAAGGGAGGAGAATTAGCGTAGAGATGCTTTACAAAATTCCCTAGAGAAACTGCTTTGTTTCTCCTATTTTATTGCTCCTTACGGAGCAGATTCATATTCAAATGGGTTGAGGTTGTGAATAGCTGCTTGCACATTCTCATGCACCCAGGAAGGCTATGATTATGGCTAATTACAATGAAGAATGAAGTCCTAACAAGAGTGCTCAATCAGATTGTTGTTCGTGCATGAAGTAACTAAGGCCAGCCAATGGAGGTGTGATTTTGGTAATTACAAACAATGTGGCTATTTGAAAAATGCTTAGTAAATCTGTTCAAGACAAAATAAGGTCTAATTAATCACTTTAGGCTCTGAATTCTCCAGATGATCCTTTTGCTCTGTTTCTTTTTTTTTTTTTTTAAGGGTCCCTTTAGTAAACCAGATCCAAGGTATAAAATGTGTTCTTGTTGTCCACACTTCCATTTGTTGGAGGAATGCAACTTTGTCATCTGTTAGCAAGCTTCTCTTCTGCCAATCACTTTGCAACCTGCTTTTAATGCAACTTGACAGAAGGTTTTTAAAAATAAATGTGTATGTATTCTTGTTATTATCCAACAGGAAAATGCATTATGAAAAGTTACTGTAAAACATTAACTATTAATTGATTAAGCACATTGGTATGATCATTGTGCTGGTGTATTAACTCTTGAATATTCTTTGTATGTTGTGTCTGGCCCTTGAGTCTAACTGTATTTTGCCTTAAGTAACTGGAGGCCTCCATGAGGGCACAATTATGATGTAAGAAATTGTACACCCCTGCATAACTTTTTCAAAAAATGCTTGAACTGAACGTGTCTTGAGCTTGACTCTCTTTCTGTTTGCCATTGTGTAGCTCTGTTTCCTCATCTAAAAATAGGTTAATAAAATGGCCAGTTACTGCAAGAAATTTGCAGGGATAAGAAACATCCAAGTAAAGGTTTTAAATGCATCACTCTTCAATTTCATTTAAATGTCTAGTAGAATGAACTCTGCTCAACTATTTGAAGAGTTTCATTATTTTTGCCTTATTTGTTTTCTATATATGAACCAAAAGGAGCTACCTTTTCTTTTTTTTTTTACTTTTTTGAGGAAGATTAGCTCTGAGCTAACATCTACCACCAATCCTCCTCTTTTTGCTGAGGAAGACTGGCTCTGAGCTAACATCCATGCCCATCTTCCTCTACTTTGCATGTCTGATGCCTGCCACAGCATGACTTGACAAGTGATGCAGAGGTCCACACCCAGGATCTGAACCAGTGAACCCCAGGCCTCCAAATCGGAATGTGTGAACTTAACCACTGTGCCACTGGGCTGGCTCCAGGAGCTACCTTTTCTTAACTGACTAACATGACTAGAAATTAAACTCAGCACAGAGTTTTGACCTAAGGAGCAATAGATGGTCATCCTACAAACTTTCCTGCTATTCTTTCTAAATGAGAGGGAGGAGGAGGGAAAGAGGGAAGGCAGACCAAAAACAAAGACCAATTTTTGTATAGATATCTTCTTATTTTAACTAATTTACATCATATGTCATCTATATAGAGAAGCAAATACTGAAGTTACTAGTTTCTTCGTGAAGATACGTGAAAACAAACATTCTTGTATCAGGAGAAGAAATAATTCCACAGTTCATTCCTGTAAATCTGTGTATTTAATTTCCCTAAAACTGGTAATTAATAATTAGAGGGCTTCTTCTAGTAGTTTTCACCAAATGAATTTTATATATAATGAAAGCAGATAAAATAGTGCGGGAAAGAAGTGAATTTTTTACAGCGTTGTCTTATTGTTTAAAAAATGTACTCTTCATACAATGCAACTTGCCAACTAGATTACTTAATAACAATATAAAATTGAGTCTCATTTACCATATTAAATTATCAGTTTTATTTTAGCAAGTGATTTGGAGATTTTGACCTGTATAGTGCATGAGTTAAAATAATAGTGGCTATTATTTTTTCTACCCAAAATAGAGATTTTCTATCATTTGACAGTACAAAGCATTTGTTTTAATAATTTGGGATTTAATATCTAATGGTTTATCTCAAATTCCTGATCGACTGGTCTGCATATTGTTGCTAGTTTTTAAATTGTAATCAAGAGATTTAAATTTCAAATGGCTTAATGTATGTCATAGAAGAGAAAGCCATGACTATGTTCCCTCAGCAAATCGTGGAGAGTCTGAGTGGTAACTATTCTATCCTTGTTCTGGTGCTGCCTTTGGAGAATTTACATTCTGCGTATAAGGAAAGGTGGTTAAAAAATCTGATGAATTCAAGTAGTTGCTTGAGAGAATGAGTAAAGTCCATTTTTTTCCCTGATTAAAATTGAATCTGTTACTTCCCTTCCTGCTCACCAAACACATCAATACAGATGCAAATAAGGTGAGGGCACTTCCTGTAAATCAGCTGTCAACATGTATCAGGGAGAAAAACAATGAACAGGGAGGCCAACTGCTTCTCGTAAAGGCTGTGCGATTCTTCTGTCTGCAAGGGGACTATTTATGGCCTTCACAGCTGGCAGCAAAGAACATTGAAAAATATAATTTCATGCACATCCAAAGTGTTTTGTGAATTAAACAAGTCGAAGGTATAGAATTTGGGAGGGTTAAGAGAATTTCTTGGTTACTGTTTAATAACATTAACGTGTTGTTGGTTTGATGTCTTATTCAATTGCCTTCTATGTATCCGCATTTCACTTGTAGGTGAGCCTTAGAAAAAGCTAATAAAGATCGCCAATTTTCTAAGAATGTGAATATAATGAAATGCATTTAATCAAACTATTATTTAATCTTTGATTTAGGATCTAGAGTAACAATAATATTGGGCATATATTTCGTGCTTCATATATTCCCCAAGATGTGTATTATTTCCTTTAATTTCCAAATTAAGAGAAAAACAAAACTTCAAGAAAAATAGGGCAGGAGTTCTTAGCCCCCTGTCAAAGGAAAGCCACTAAGGCTTTGACTGAAGTGAGCAGCCTGAGGGGCACTCAGAAGTGAGGGAGTTCTAGCTGAAACCCATGGCCCTCTCCCTCACCACATGGCCTCTCATTATAAACACCAATTTCCGTCACTCCGTGGATATGCAGAAGTGCTGGCAGAACTTCTAGGGTAGTTAAACATTGGCTAAATCAGCTTTCACTGACTCTTTTTAAAGTATGCTAATTATAATTGTTGGTGAAATCACTTTACATTTCTGTTGTAGAACCCTAAAACATTCCATTTATATTGATGTTCACAAGTTATGATCTGTAGAGCTGAAATGCTGCAGAGGTAGTCTGCAACAGAAAGATGCTTCCGTGTCAGTTAGAATCTTTGATTGTAGGCAACAGAGCCCAACCCTGCCTAATTTGGGCACATGCTGGTTGGAAAGACACTGGGCACTCATGAACTGAGGAGGAAGCTCAGGAGCAAGGTTCAGAGGGTCTCATGAACGAGCTCCATTTCCCAGCTTGTACCACCCTGCATAAGATTCAGAGCTGTAGGAGAGAGATGGGCAAAGTTTCAGCATGTAGTTATGCCAGGAAATAAGAGGACAGCATTGGCTGAAGGAGCTTCCTGGGACCATGTCTTAGATAGCTCCAGCTGCTATAAAAAAAATGCCATAGCCTGGGTGTCTTACAAACGAGAGAAATTTATTTCTCACAGTTCTGGGGGCTAGAAGCCCAAGATCAGGGTGCCAGCATGCTTGGGTTTTAGTGAGGGCCATCTTCCAAGTGGCAGATTGCTGACTTCTCACTGTATCTTCATATGGTGGAAAGCAGAGAGGAAGCAAGCTGTCTTGTGACTCGTATAAGGGCTCGAATCCCATTCATGAGGACCCCACCCTTATGACTTCATCTAATCCTGGTTACCTCCCAAAGGGTGCACCTCCTAATCCATCACATTGGGAGGGGGTAGGGTTTCAACAAATGAATTTTGGGGGGACATAAACAGTCCATAACGGCCCTCCTTTGTCCCATGTGGCAGTGGTGGGGGGAAGCACCTTTATTTGCTTCCTCACCAGTCCTAAACACAGCAGAGGAAAGGAGATTCCCCAAAAGGGAATAGTATTAGGAAGGGGTAGCTGATGCTGACACATGAGAAATAATGCATCTCCTACAGTATCCAAGTTGTACCCTATAGGGAAGGAAAAACTTCCTTGACCCTCGTAGGGTTTCTGGCTGGGCCAGGAAATTAAACTGACAAAGACGGAGTAACAGGAGAAAAGTATACAAATGCAATTAATATAAATTTTATGTGACATGGGAGGCCTTTTAAAGAAATGAAAGCCGGAAGGAAGGGTTAAGCTTGAGTGTTTTTATACTAGGTTTGATGAACAGTGGAAAGCGTGGAAAAATGTGATAGGACAAAAGGATCTGAACTAAACGTGGCTAACTGGGGAAACTTAGCAAGGCCTGTTCCTCCATTTTTGGAGATAAAGATGCTCCTTTCCTCTAGGTACAGGGAGGGCACCTCTCCCATGAGGGTCTTATGACCTGCTTCAGGGGAGGTCAGAGAGTCCTTCTTGCACCTGCCGTTTCTCAAATCCACTCAGCTTAAAATATTCAGTATGGCAAGGTGGCCATATTTTGGGGTACTATGTCCTGAACCCCATCAACCCAAAGCAGAATTTCTATTTAATGTGCCATGTGATGATGGGTATGGGGCCATATTTATTAACTAGGATTATTTACATTTTCCATACTCAGAGAACGAGGATCTAAGACTAATGTAAAAAGTCATTCCGTATCACTGGAAAAGGATGATTGTCTACTTTAATGCATGTTGCTCAACCTTCATCCATACTTTTTGCGCATATAAAATCAGATTGTAAGATGTAGAGCAAGACACAGACCAGGCAGGAGCTAGGATGATGAGAGCATCTTTCAGGTGGCCCATCATGTCCTGCTGACATTTCTCTCCGGCCCTTGTACAGACCAGACCGTTGACCACCGTTTCCCTGCCTGGCCCTTGTGAACACTGGACCCCATACCATCTCAAGGACTGACTCTGCTGAGGCCTCTGTGCCCTTCTGCCTGGCTCAGATTTGGGTTGAAAATTAATTTGAAACCCTCCTCTCTTGCTACTCGCAACAGGTCAGTAATTAACTGGAAGTTTAGGGTCTCATGTTTGTCCTGTTGATTCCAAGCCCGTGTCATAAGTAGAAAGAGGCTTTAAACACAACAGAATACTCAGTGTAGTGGAAGACCTGGGCTAGGAATTCTACCCGAGTGCCCTCACCAGCTGCATGACCCTGGGCAAGACAAGAGACCCTCAAAGTATTGAAGGCAGGCCCTGGGTTTGTCCATCTGTGCACACTCTGGCCTACTGTTGTGCCTGACAGGTAGCACGTGCTCAACTAATATTAGCTGAGTGAATAATCAGAAACTGTGTGAATAAGCATTCCTTCACTGGGCCTCAGTTTCCCCCATTTGTAAAATCGATAGTTGGACTAGACAACTTTTGGGTCCCTTCTAGTGCAAGGTTCTATGTAAAACATAATCAACAATGTTGAACCTTGAAGAGAATGCAAGTGTCAGGTTGCCACTGATATATTTTAAAACATCTTATTACCGTTTGTAAAAGATGTTTGAGAATGTGCAGGCAGCTGTGTCCATTTTTCTTCCCTAAAAATTAAACTTGTCTCCTTTACAACCAAACAGAGAGGATGACACTACATAGAAGGGGCTGAGCTACAGGCTGGGTACCTGTTGAGAAATGGGTTAACCCAAGTTTAAACTTGGAACAACATTTCTGCAATGAGCAAAAATTTAACATTTATAGAGCATCTATACCGTGGCACACCGAGCTGTTTTCACATATGTTATTTTATAAAATCTTGAAGTATGCAGTGCGGAATGTATTATTATTTAATGAATAGGAAATGCAATCTCAGAGAGATGACTTAATTTGCCCAAGGACACATAGATAATAAATGGATAGAGCCAGGGTTTGAAGGTTGGTCTGAATAAATTGTTCATGCTTTTATACCTGTCTCCTTAATGTTTTATTTCAAAGACTTCCATCTTTTCGCTTTCTTATTCTTTTACGTATTTTCACTCTGCACCACCCTTATCTGAGGCCTCTGTTACTTTTTCTCACCCTCTTGATTCTTCCTTTATTTTCTTCTAATTCGTCCTTTAGTGCATCTATTTTTCCTATTGAGCCAAGATATTTTTCCTCCTCCCAGTTTCTCCTGAGGATACAGAAATCCTTCACTTACGGAGTCCCAATGACAAGCTACTTCTTTCTAAATCTCACCTTCAAATAATTATCTTTTTGAGTTTTGTCTTCCTCTTCCTTTAAATTGTATATTGTGTTTTCCGTAGACATTTTAAGTCAACCTCACATGCTCCTTGAATAAAAAAATTGTATTTAAAAACTTCTGACTACCAATTTTCTCCTTGATTTCTATAATGAAATCATATAGTTTGACATGAAAGATATTATTCTAGATAGAAATCATTTTATTAAAGCAACAGAGTAGAGCTAAAAAAACAAAACCCTGGAATAAACAAATAAATATTTATTCATTCCATACCTGTCTGTTGTTTACTTACTATGTATCAGGCATTGTTCTAGGTGCTAATATATAGCACGTAGCATCCTGTTGATCCTAGGAATTTAAGGATACACAAATAGTTTGAAACAAAGATCTAAAATAGCACTGTTAGACAGATGCATTTCTTTCTGCCTGCCTATCTGTTTATTTGTCCATCTGTCTTCATAAGAAAACGGACTCAAGAAAAAAATCCTGAAATGCTTGCTTTTGTTCTAGTTCTTGTTTTAAAATTTGAATCAACTCTAAATCTCTATATATTTTAGAAAATTTAATTTTCACTAGAATAAACTTTCAGTCCCTATGAACGTTGCCTTTTAACTCCAAGAATACTTTAGTTGATTGGGAATCATTTCTGGTAAAGTTGGTATTGCAGAGGGAAGAGACTTCTTTTCCTTAATTGCCCCTACACTTTTGCTGAGTTCTGACTGCGTATACGAGAAATTTGCTGTAGGCAAGTTCCATGTATTATTTTATTATATTCCCATAGCCGATCTATAAACTATTCTTATGTTTTGTTTCATATCATGTCCAAAGAACCAAAAAATTGGGCAGAAAAGCATTTAGACTTACACAGTAATTGTTGAGAGCGATCTATGGCTGCCCTGAGTTTTCAAAATCTCAAGTCAATCTCTTACCAATTACCAAATGTCAACTGAGCATTTATGAACACGTGTCAAATACTCCCTCTAGGATAGCATGAAATCTCAAGAAATCTAGGAAAATGGCCAAATTCTTACTCTAAACTGTGCCTCTCAACAATAATTGACACACACTGGTTGTTAAGGACCTCACAACTGCTCCAGTCCGAATACTATTTGACATGTAAATTTGTAGATTATCTATCCAATCTGCCTTGACTCTCACACAATTAAGAAGCTTTATTAATATATATTTTTTATAAATATATATTTATAAATATAAATCATAATTTATAAATAATATATTGAGAAAATGATATCTTTCTGCTGAATATGATAGTTTTGCTCTTCTACCTACCTGTTTTAGAATATGATAATAGGGATACATTATTTTAATATACTTTACATTCAACCTTCTCATTACAAATTAATCTGGTTGTTTCACATTGAAACAGAATTCTTTTTTATGTGTATATCAAGTTTCAACTATATTGATTCATTTTTAACTTACTAAAGAAGATTTTAAAAAGCTTAGACTGTAGTTATCCAGACTTGTCATTCTGCTAAACCCTGTTATGTAATCCTGAAAACGTTGAAGTACATCACATATAAGTTAAATTATTTAAAAGTTTATTTTACACTTCTTAAAGACTCAGAACTCCTTAAATTTATTTCACAAAAGGCTCATCTTCTCCAGAATAAATTTAACTCGCCTTGTGCAATTAGTATTAAGAAAGACTCAAATTAACTGGTACATAGCTAAACAGAACATTTAATTAACTAGATTTTTTTCTGTTTGCTCTACTTTTAGAGAAAGAGCCTGAAATCACTAGAAAACAAACAAGATAGCAAGGATTTGTTTTAAAAATCAGCCTTCAAGGTTGGTGCTGGGGTCAGAATAGCTAGCCCCATTTTCATATTACAAAACCAGAAAGTTATGATTCATTTAAAATAATGAATCAGAGATACCAGTGTTCTCTGACTCATGAAAGAAATATTAAATTATGTTTGATATACTGTTATTTGCTAAGGCAGAAAAGTGAGCTAATAGTTGTTGAGAATAGTTTCAGCAATGAAAGATGGAATCAGAATTGGTTTCCTAGTTATCACTCTGAAAACCAAGAAATTAAATTAACCCAAAATCATTTTTACCTGAGCATTCTAATTAATCAAATGGATTAACAAATGGATGAGTGAGAGATGAAAAATACTTGTGGGAGAAAAACCACGGAGGCAATACTTTTGGTGAGAGAAACTGCTCATTTAAAATAATTGTAATGATGGGGCTGGCCCTGTGGCTGAGTGGTTAAGTTCATGCGCTCCGCTGCAGGCGGCCCAGTGTTTCGTTGGTTCGAATCCTGGGCGCGGACATGGCACTGCTCATCAGACCATGCTGAGGCAATGTCCCACATGCCACAACTAGAAGGACCCACAACGAAGAATATACAACTATGTACCGGGGGGCTTTGGGGAGAAAAAGGAAAAAGATAAAATCTTAAAATAAAATAATTGTAATGAAAGCTACACATTTATTGAGAGCAGCCAAGTCCTGTTTTTCCAGTCTTTGCCAGCTACTTTCCCTTGAGCTCTGTCTCACCCAGCCCCTTTCTAGGAATCTATAAACTTCTGCCTCAAAGATTCTAACCAACTGTCCTCTGCTCCAATTATTCTTTATTATAACATTTTTAATAAATATGTGTAGTCTGACAACATGTGTGTGCAGGATGCTATCCTCAGTAACAAAGAAACATACTGTCCTATAGACTTGGTGCTTTTACTGTACCTTCTTATAGTTCTCTGCATCTCAGAATTTGCAGATTTAGACACTTCATTATTCCATTTTCTTCAAGAGAGGCTTACCAAAAGCATAGAAAAAAAAGATCTCTAAACTAGAATGCTGATTTCTCAGTCCCCCATTTCGTCTACTTACTGGCCTTCCTACTTCCAGAAAGAATCTGATGGAACCTAAAAGACACCATTGCAAATAAGAACTTAATTGGAATAGGGACAGAGGTGGAGAAGGAGACCTCTATCAGAAAAATTATGCTAAGGAAGGCAATTTGCACCCAAACTACAAGATACCGCTGATACTTAGGACAGGACAGGAAAAAACAGGAAACGTAACAAGTTCCTCTGTTCATGTTTGATTAAAGGAAGTAAATCAGGAAAACTAAACGTTTTTTCTGGACTGAACTTCCAGAGATATTTCCTCTGTGGTTCTTTGTCTCAGGGCTTGTCGCGTGATAGGCATTTGATAAACATTTGTTGAGTGGTGAATAAGGAATATAAGTGGTATTTGCTGATGAACAGGACCTACTGGGGAAGACCAGAGGGCACTCCTTGGCCTTCTTCCACTGTGAAGGTCTCTTTGCAGGTGGTCCAGCATTAAACACTCAATATGCACCCAAGACGTGTCCCCTGAGTGCTCCCAAGTCCTCTGGGCCACCTGGGCACCCAATTAAGATGGGTTGAGCCTTCAACTCACTTACTCTCAGAAGCCTGAGGACTCTGCCCGGTGTTTTCTTGTTTGGGGTTTTCTTTTCTGTTCTTGTTTTGTTCTATTCTGTTTGTAATTTGATTGCAAACACCTGCTGTAGAATCTTCTTGGTTATCTCTCTGTCACTGTTGTTATGTCTCCTCAAAATGTCTAGTAAAAGAAATCAGTGGTAGCAGATTATTTTTTACAGAAGGCTTGGGGGTAACAGTGGAAGGATTATGGTCAAGAATGAGTAAACAGTTACTGTGAATCCTAGACGTCACTGCGTAAAGAGGTAGCCATCTCTCCTTGGCTGTGGCTTCCTGCAGAGCTGTGGGACCTTCTATTTCCTGGTCCCTACCTTGGAGCCACTGCAGAATTCCTCTTTATTGTGCAGAGCAATATTACTCTCTGTCTCTCCTCTCCCATTCAACTGTTTAAAAGGTCTGTCTTTGCATGATTAAAATGTACCTGAGATATTTTCCCAACAAAAAGAGGAACTATCCCTAAAAGAAATGTAGTCCTGGAACAACTGGCCCAAACTGGAGCAAGATTTTAAAATAATAAATGGGTTCTCCCTACTGCACACACATATGTGGATGAATGGGGTCCTGAGACTCAGGTTGTATCCCTCCGGTATCCTGGGAGTGTCTGTCAATCAGAGCACAGTCAGTTCCTCCTACAGAAGAGGCCCCTAAGGAGGCTGGTTCTAGAAGGCAGCATCATGGAGGAAAAGAAGCTGGCCCTCCAGGCTGGCTGACCTTGGTTTAACTCTTTTCTCTAACACTCATTACTTTGCTCTTGAGAAATTTTCAGAACCTTTCAGAGTCTCACTTTTCTCATCAATAAGATGGAGAGAAGAAATCTTAACCTTGCATTACAATGTGCCATTTGCCCTTCAAGGTAACTTTTCATTTTTCTAGATTGCTTGCATGTTAAGCTTTCTCTCTAGTTGTCTAAGGAGAGGCTGTACTTCAAAGGATTTTCAGGCACCGTTGAACAGATAGCAGAGATACCTTTGAACACACCTTTGTGAATCAGATGGTCTACCATGTCTTTCACAGAGCCAGTCCAGAAGGTGAGCCTGCTATAATCCTTGCAGGATGGGAGGCCATGTGCTGCCCTGGAAGGCCAATGGGCATACAAGTCAGACAGCCCTGGTTTTAAATCCTAGCTTTCCACTTATCAGGAGAGTGACCGTAAGGAAGGCATTTACTGACCTCAGTTTCTTCTCTCTAAAACAGATGAAATAATGCTATATCTTAGGGTTGTCATGAGGAAAATACTTCACATAGTGCTTGGTACACAGTAAGTGCTCAGTAAGAGCTGTAGAGGGCCAGGTGCTGAAGCACAGTGGTCAAATGTGTGGTCCACAGTCTTTCTCCCTTGGGTGGTGTTCTCCTCTGAGAAATAAAAGATGGAGACCCATCTATCTTTTGCTGTTTGGAGAGAAACCCTTGTTTGGCATCACCAGCTTTTGCTGCAACCTCCCAAACTCTTCTGCCAGAGCACATCCTTCCTCTCTGGCTGTCACCTTCTCCTTCTTGCCTATTGAGGAATATGTAACCCCTCCCCATGCGCGTGCACGTATGGTCTGCCAGAGAACCACCCTATTTTTCCTATAGACAGGGGATTGTTTGGGGTTGTTACACAATCACAAACCAACACTCTGAATCCATTCCTGAGGAGGACACAGGCTCTTCCAACTTCACGCTAGAACCTAAATCAGATTCCTTTTCAATCTCTTTTATGGAGACTCAGTTAACCTCTAGAGCTGCTGAGAAACCATGCTGTATGCATAAAGGACTTAAATTTATCTGGCTGGCACCATTCCTCATTCTTCATTTTTAGGTACCACTTATGCAGAGAAGCTGATGAGATGAGTACACTCTAGTCATATTGTTTCAGTGGATCTTCATGGGATGCAGAGAGAGGGAATGGCCAAGAAGTGTTGAAGTTTGCCACTGAATGGCAATTCCAAAATAATTCTGGACGTACTTCATTATCAGCAAAATGAAGGGGTTGAACCACATTGGCTTCAAGATCCCTGCTGGCTCAGAACATTCTTTGATACTGTGATTCAATCAATCTAACATATCCTTAAAGTCTTAGAGCATGTTTTCTGAGTAGATCCCAGTAGAATACCTTGTCTGCAAAAGGCTGAAAGTTATTATTTGGAAATAATAAATCAGAGCAAAAAAGATGTAGAGCCCGTGGTATATTATTAGTTTCAAGTTTGCTAATCCTTGTTTTATGAGATTTAATTTTCATGACGTTTACTTTCCCATTCAGCCTATTGTCAGAAAAAAGAATGGTTTCTGAGTTCAATGAAGAGATAGGCAGGAGACTAATGAATGTGTGCTTTGCCCTTGCTTAGATAAATGCAATAGTTACAAGAAGTCATGGCAGGGAATGGGGGCCCTTCTGTTTACCATGGCAAAATTAATACCTTACAAGTTTTCTAAGGAGTTTGTGAGATGTCACAGATTTATTTTTAATATAATTTCAAAGTTGGAAAGCTAGAAAATATAAATCCTGATTCTTGATAAATTCATTACCAATAACACCATGTGCAGAAAAAAATCACATGTTCAGCAAGAAATATTCTTTCATAATATTTTATTATTGCTCTGAGACTAAACATTGTAATTTGTGAGTAATTAAAAATTTACCTGAAAATATGATAGATGTCCTCTTGAGGGTATAGAGAACATTGTGTGATTAAAATTCTCTATTTTTTCTTGGTTGCTATATTAGGGAATTGTAGACTATATGGTTTGATAGAAATGAGGCAAATGATAGAGTAATTAAGAAGATACATTGAGATCATCTTCCTCTAGGAAAAATGGGTATCCTCTTTTTAAAGGCCTCTAGGGATGGAAAGGAAACATTCTTGTGTGCCTTTCCTGGATTTTATTACCCTGGACATCCATGTGACTGTCAGTCTCCTCACTATTCTGTGTCCCTGCATCACTTAAGTGCATTCCACTTATTTATTTTTTATATACAGAGAATGCTTGCAAAGCATTTAGCACACCGCCTAATAATTATGAAGTGCTCAGCAAAGGATATTAGTGCTGTTCTCTGAACATGAATTTTTGAGAGTTTAACCAAAATCTGGTGAAAATATTGGCCACTTAATAAATGTATTATGAAAATATCTTCATTCTGTAAATGTAGGCTCATAATTCTAAGTCAACATTATTTCCAATAATTGACTACTAGAATGCAATTACTATTATAAGCATATACCAACTAAAATTAATCATGTTGAACTGAGAATCGAGAAGGAAGACAGTATTTAAGTCTATCATTTAACACTTACTTTTCTCTGAAGGAATTACCCATTTCCAGATCTTTCTTTCCTGTTCAACCAGCTTTTTGGCTTTTTTAAAAAATAATATATACAAAATTTGATTGAGCTACAACTTAGCATTTTTGTACCTATCAATTTTTTTGGAACACATTTGGGGAAATAAAACCCAGCAAGCAGAGTATGATTACATTAAGAAAATCTTGTGTGTATATTTGCATACGTCTATGTATATGTACATTAGGAAATTAGAAACTTCCCTAAAAAATTGTAATGTGATTTGTACAGATTATAGGAAATCTTCATGGAAAAGAAGAGGCAAGTAGGTAATTTTTATAATTGGATTATTTTCGTAAAACCTCATCAAGAAAAATTGCAGGTACAGACATCCAGATTTTTCCAGCATCTCCCTTTGGTCCCATCCACTGCCAGTCCCAGTAAATGTACCCCCACATTCCTGCGGAATTAAGTGCTTTCCAAGGGCAGTTTGCATAAAGAGAGGTTTATAGAGATTCAGGGAACAAGTGTTCAAATACAATACAGTACCTTATAATCGCTCATTATTATACAGATTGTCCCCTCAAGGCCTGAATATCACTAGGTCAGAAGCTCAATTTTATTAGTATATTCACAAAGATAATTAGTCAATTAAGAAGTGACAGTACAAAAACTAGTTTAATGTGCAATAAAGTCATTTGCAGCACAAGCGTAATGACTTGGATTCAGATTCCAGAAATTGATGCTAAGCCTGCACTTTCTACCTGGTATGTCTTCCCCCTGGTCTAAATTTATCATTTATATGTATGAGATGTGCTTATCAAGAAGTAAATAAGAGCATTGAATTTCAGGAGTAGGGTTTCTCAGGTAACAAGTGGAATAAATTAAAGTTGCCCAATAGACAATTAATTAGCTGGACCATGTGCTCTATGAGGAAGGGCACGTGTCTGGTTTCCCACTGACTTCTCAGTACCTAGGACAGTGTCTAGTCCACAGTAGATACTTAAAATACTAACTGACTCATTAAAGGTGGGTCACACGTCATTATTTTCTAAATCTTAGTGATGGGAATTACTTCTTATTAGACCCTCACTTTCATTCACTCAGCAAATATGTGCATGTCTTAACTCTGAGTATGTTGTTGTAGGTCAGTGAGAAATGATTTAATTACCCTTGATATAATGCTATGAAATTAAGTAATCTGGTCAATCGCAGGGAAGCATAAAATTGTCAAAATGTCTAAAGCAAAGCCTATTTAGAGATCATTAGAGATCATTGCTAAATGTCACTGGTGATTGTTTTGGCATGAAACCATCAGTGAAGCAAACCAGGATGACCTTCGTGGATCCCTGCTAGATCCTAAACGCCATAAATGCACAAAAGCATAAATACATTAAATTTTATTCTAATCAGCCTGGCAAGAGTTAATGCTACTTCTAGAATATGCTAAGTATTCTTCCAGATACTAGCTGGTTTAAAATCCAATTTGGCACAAAAACTTTCAGTGACTCACATCTTATTATCAGGTCGCCTTTAAAATGGTTTGGTAAGCTGCCCCAACACTAGGTGTGAAAAGAAAGTAACGATAACCAGTGTACAAAGGGAACTACAAATGCAAGGACCAAAGAACTGCACGTCCACTCTTAGATTTCTTGTAACTCGAGTTATCTTCTTTTCAATAAATTAAACCCAAGCAGAAACAGATTGTATGCTTACAAACGAGTGTGCTTCTGCTCGTGCACTTTCCTGTGAGACCTCATAGTAACAATATCGATTATTTTAGGGATTTGCATAAACTCAATATTGGAATGGGCTGGTTTGCACTTGTCTTGTATTCTAAATCAGACAGATCAGGCAAAAACATGAGAGAGTAAAAACATGCTCAGCTGAAGGATAGGTTGTCACATAGTTCAGGGATTTTTTTAAACTTTGCTCCCTTCCCCTCAAAAGCTTAGATACCTTAAAGAATTGTTATTAATAAGACAAACTGCTTTAAGCTTCCCTCTAAAACTTTATCTGGCAATTTGCCTGTCATTCTGTGACGTTGGAATAGAATTTCTTATTTCTTTTTATTGGTTAGGACTTTGGGCTAGAGTTTGGGGCCATGAATCCATCTTCCATCTTGCAGTTTTCAGCCAAGGGGTGTGTACACAGGAGGACAATAGACTAATAGTATACAAAAGCGCCAGCCAATTACTTAGACTGGGAAAGTGCCCAATAATATTCAAATTCAGGACTCGTGAAAAATCACGTGGGAGGATGGGACCTAGTCCAGAGGCTTCTTATCTTTTTCCCTGAATCTCTGCCTAATGAACCCCCCCAAACATGGAGACACTGTGATGTTGGGTCTATGTCCAAAGCTGGTCTTCCCTCCAAAGTTCTACCATAATAATTATGTCCTTCACTCAGAGTGCTTAATACTAAATGCGAAGAATTATCAGTCTCGTGATTCATTGGTGCTCCAAGTTTTATTTTTAAGTAGTAATTGATGATTGTGTTTCCTGGGAGGTTTCCTTCTTCCAATATGATTTCCTAAATGCTCTCTGACTATTCACTCTTGGAAATTTCTTTTTTTCTCCTTTCCCTCGAGCTTGTGCTCCTGGGTCTGTCTCTGACTGTTTTACATCATGTTTGTCTGAAGTGAAATGCAGGGATGAGAAGGAACATGTGTATGCATTTCCTTCCCTAGATAGAGCCTAGGCTTAGAAATGGTCTCCTAGCTCCTTGGCCCTCCATCGCCTCTCTTTCCTGTGCACAAGCCATGCTCATCTTGATGCTCCCTGGGTATCACTACAGCCATGTGGGATGCAGCCATCTAGGTGGCAGAGTTTACATATCCATGGTCACCATCATAGGGGTTAATCACAAAAGAAAACAATTACAGGTGGAACCTCATTGTAGGTGCGTTCGCAGGAGACTTTAAACTGCACTCAAGTTTTCTTCTGATAAGGAGGAAGTCAAGAGCGGGAAGGAAGGCTCCCCTAGAAATCATCCTTATCTCTTCTTCTTGCCCTCTAATAATGCAGAAAAGGGCATGGTGACAGCAACTTCCAGCAGGTAGACACATCTGGAACCAACAGAACAGAACCTTTGCTCTCTAATGTGGATGTCAGATCCCTTTAATATCCAGGAGTCCTCAATCAGAGGTGGGCTGATTGGGACCAAATGTATAGCAAATGTGTTTATGATATAGAACTATTTTAAGGGAAGTGTTGTGTAATGTCCTTTGGCCCAGAAATAGCCTTTCTTCTTCTTGTTCAGCACAGAAATAACATATCAGAAGATTCTTTGCTTTTTATTAAAAAGACAAAAATTGATTATCTCTTTCTTTATAGAATTATAGTTACCAATGAACAATTTCCTATCCTTGAACTATTCGATAGCAACAGTCACCATAGTAACTAATTTGAGTGCTTTAAATTATTTCTTATAACATAATTTTGGGAACTTTACCTAAGGTGAGAGGTAGGTTCACTTAACTTTTTAAGTACTAAATTTAGAATGTACTTGTGAGTTATAAATAGTATGAGCAAAAGCATAGTATTAGCGGATTAAAATTCTGAGGTATTTTTTATATTAGGAAAATTATAAACATAACTTTTGGATGTCTGTACCTGTTGGTGTAGGTTAGATGCAATATCACAATTCACATTTTTACAGTAAAATTAATAATGTTATAATATTGAAATAGATATTAAATGATAGTCGCTTTTAAAAGTCATGTATGTAAATAATGAGAACATTATTATTATGAACTTAATTTTTAATGTTTGTTCTCTAAATAAAAAAAAAGTTATACCAATATAACTACCTTAATGATTAGTTCTTTTTTGGAATGAAAATAATATCAGAAGATATTTTAATAAATAAGGGCGAAATATTTTACTTTTGTCGAATGTTTGATGCTTTTAAAAATATTGGATAAACTGATACAATTTTTGTGATTTTTTTAAAGGGGAAAGATATAATATCTATCTATGTATCTACCTACCTATCTATATCTCTGTCATTTATCTGTCTATCTATCTATGGAGTTAGGAATTAGATAGCCATGTTATACATTAAGATATTTTATTAATAATATTAAGGAAATCTGGAAATTTTCCTTTGAGTTTGGAGGTAGAACTGACACATATGGGGCAAACTAAAAATTAATCCTACCCGGTGGCATAGTGGTTAAGTTTGCACACTCCTCTTTGCCAGCCCAGGGTTCGAAGGTTTGATCCTGGGCGCAGACCTACACACTGCTCATCAAACCATGCTGTGGCAGCATCCCACATACAAAATAAAAGGAGATTGGCACAGATGTTAGCTCAGGGACACACTTCCTCACCAAAAAAATAAAAAATAAATAAAATTAATAAGTAAAACTAATCCTTTGACTTCACACAGTATATTGCTTTTAGCTTGTAGTTTGCATGATTCATAGCATATTAAGATGTATATATATATATATATATACCCCATATCATTGTAAATCTGAATGGAATGAATGATTATGGTGACAAGTTTAACTAAAGTTGTCTTGCTTTTCTTAGTTTGTGTTCCAGAAATATTATTGATATTATAGAATGGGTCTTTGTATTTAATATTAAAATTTTAGTACTACTTAAATTTTTATTCACTGAACATTATGTTTCCTGGGATATGTAATTGCATACAAAGCGATTTTAGACTGTTCCAACACAGCCTAAATGCTAAATTATGATGTTCCTCATAAATTAAACCCTGATGTGATTCTCTATCAGCTCACAAAAGAACAATATTAAGCTTCATGTAAAATATATATCATAAAATAAATACTTTCTTGCCAGCTGTGCCCAAAGAGACATAGCCTATTACCAACATTAATTAAGAGTTTTAAGTCCTCTGTCCTATAGAAATTGTCCTTTACTGAAGGGAGAAGATAACACAATAGATAACACAGTAAAACTATGCGTTCATCGCCCCTTTATGCTCAGAAAGTTCGAAGTTTTAAAAGTTTCATTGTATCTATTGGGCAAAAAGTGACATTGCCAGAACATAATTTTTGGGCCACTTGGCCTGGTATTCAGGTCCCTCTCTAGGCGTCCTGTGTCTATAGTTAGGAATCATTGGTGGTATTGCACAGCTGATGCTGAAACTAATCTATTCTGTTTATTTGGATCAATTTGATACATTTGCGCTATACAGATTTTACATGAATTCAGTAAAGGAAATAAGGAGTTAATCTAGTAAAGGTTTTAATCAGTGGTTAGGGTAAACAAGAGACTTCATTCATTCAGTCATTCGTTCGTTCACTCATTCAACAAATATTTATTGAGCACCTGCTGTGTGCCAGGCCCTGGGCCAGTTGATGCAGATAAGACAGTGAGCGAGATGGAGACAAGAAAGAGCTTCTCATCTACTGGGAGATGAGGCAGAACAGTCGTTCAGCAGCCATACAGGGCCGTGTAGTGTAGTGAGAAATGCAGAGGAGTAGAGTGAGTTGCTTCTCGGAGTCTCGGTTTCTGGATGTATCTATAAAATAACTCTCTCCTACAGTGTCTGCAGGAATGTGTATAGGAATATCTTTTAAAGCACTTAGCAGAGCACCTGGCTTATGGTAGGTACTAGATACATGGTAGCCTCCTTCTTCTTCTGTGTCAAGGTCAAACCATGCCCCTGGAAAAGACAAAGGTCACTCCTTTGTTGCTGTTTCTGTCACTGTGGAACGCCTTGTGTCCTCCACACCAGGCTGCTGTTTCCTTCTGATAAGGGGGGGCGAGCAACAGGAGAGAGACCAAAGGGAAGAGAACAAGGTCATGGAAATGGGGTCCTGTGAGAAAAGCTTGCCTCTAACCCCGCCTTGGTGGAAATGAATTTTCAGCTGGCAGGCGTGTTCTGGGGGCAGGGAAGTTCTGATCCTCTGGCCTCTAATTGCTGCTTGTTTTGTCATCCCTGTATAAAATGTAGCCACACTAGCAACTATTGCATTTTCATTCAATTCAACAAACACTTATTTAGTATCCGCCATATAAAAGGCTATGAAACTTGCTCAGGAATTTTTGGGTGAAATGGCCACACTCCTTACTGGAATCTACAGGAAAGCATTGTCCCTCAGGTGACATTGGTTTTAGGTAGGTTCACTCAGAACATTTGTTAGATATATTGAACATCAGCATGTATTTCCCTTATTATGGAAAAAGCAAAGGGAGAAAAGAGAAGAAAGTCTCTCGCACAGTATTCTGCAGACGAGCAAGCTCCTTGTAGTGTTTTGAGAAAATACAACACTTTGTATCTTTCAGGCAACTCGAGATTATGTGAAGTAAGGTCAGCCATGATTACTAAACAAGAGTACTTAAAAAACATAAAATGAAAATTTATCTTTCCGTTTTAGAATGAAACGTCTTAAATTTCTGTAAAGTATTATGCTCCATATATGTTCCAAAAATATGCAGTAAAAAATAAATCGCACCTATCTGAATTCTTCTTCCAAGTACTCTAAAACTACAAATCACTTTAATATGAATGTGGCTTCATGTAAGCTAGGCCACATTTTATGCCAGCCGCATCCAAGATGTGCAGAAAAGCCTGTGTCAAGGATGCACTGTTCAGCCCATGCCAGCAGCATTGCATTAGATGTAGTAGGTACACACATAAAACCACACTAATCTGGTACATTTGTGGCTATAGAAAGACACAAATATTCTGGATATTGTTTGGATGTGGATATCCTTGTTTTGGTCATGGTAGCTGCCAATGGTGATGCTCACAATGATACTCAGGTATAAATTCGGATTTAAGAAAGCTAGTATATGGATCACAGTCTTGACCAGCTTCAGTGCACCTTATTTGGATTGTGCCTATTGGCAGTATATTAAAACTTAAAACCTGGGTTTTTGGCTTAGCACCTTATTTTAAGGTCTCCCTTCTGGCTGACTTCAAAATGAACAAACTTTCAACGATTGCTGCTTATTAATGAACTATTTTCCTGTGGGGCTGCGAATGAGTTCTGGCTTTCCTGTCTAAATCACAAATACACCCACACAAAAGGTAAGTGCTCGTGAAAAAATTGCATTACTGGCTCTAATCCAGTGGGAAATTTAAATTAGGAGGGCAGAGAGATCAGCACCAGCACCAGCGCTCCAACAACTGTATGCAAATAAGGCATGAAGAAAGTGGTATTTCCAATAATAACGTTAAAGAGATTTGCAGAGATGTGCACCTATAGATTCCCATTTGGGCTGAAACAAGGGAAACCCAGAGCATGCTCTCCACACACAATTGACTTTGTTGTCTGGTGCATAAAGCACACCTACTAGGCATGAATCCTGAGGAGCAGATGAGCTCAGTTCCGAGGAGACTCATTCGTCTGAACATCATTTCTTCTGCATCTTCTTCGGATTTCAAACTCCCGTGACTCTTGTCGAGAAAGCCTTTTCTGACCTACCTATCAAGCGCTCCCAGAGCACGTGTTATTCCCCACCTCAGCACTTACTACCCTGAACTGTTATTTCCTAAACCCCCAGTGACTCTGAATCAGTCTGGGATGGTTCCCAAGCATTTTTTATGAACATTCGCTAAGTGATGAAAACCTTTAGCTGGGCTTGAGATAAACTGCCTGAGCTGCGACCTTCACGGGCAAGGCATCTTGGTTTCATTTTTTGTTGTATCTCAGCCATCAGAACAGTGTCTGACAATAGGCACTCAATCACTATTTACTAAATGAAACTAATTTTTAAATAATTAAAGCAGGGGTTAAAGTCCTGTTTCCTTCTGTCATTGCCAGATTTTTCACTGACCGCTAATTCATTTCTTAGATTCTTTTTTTTAAGGCAAACTTTTTTTTTTTAAGGGAAAGATTCGTCCTGAGTTAACATCTGTTGCCAATCTTCCTCTCTTTCTTTTTTCTCCCCAAAGCCCCAGTATATAATTGCGTATTCTAGTTGTGAGTCCTTCTAGTTCTTCTATGTGATTTCGCTGCCACAGCATGGCAACTGACAGATGGGTGGTGTGGTTCCCCAACCGAGAAATGAACTCGGGCCACCAAAGTGGTGAGAATACTGAACTTTAACCACTCAGCCATCAGGGGTGACTCTAATTTCTTAGATTTTTTAAAGCATGCTTTCACATAATTGTTGATATTATGTTAGACATATTTGCTGATATTATATAAACTGTCTGGCACATGGGAAATGTCCAGTAAACAAGTCTTCCCTTTCATTCCTTTCATGACATAGATCATTGGCATCTGCTGTCTTTTTAGATGGTCACCGATTAAATTAGATTTTTTAAAAGTACGATTTCACATAATTATAAAGACATGTTTTCACATAATTATAAAGACATAAAGTATGTAAACTGTCTGGCACATTACAAATGTCCAATAAACATGAATTCCCCTTTCGTTCCCCTCATGTCATAGATTATTTGGGTTCTCTGCTTTTTTACATTACTTTCACAATGTTAATCAGTGTAGAGATTGATTTTACATTTCATACTTTCACTTAAATTCTATCTGATTTTTATCAATTTCTAAATATTTTGCAGTCTTGGGCAAGTTCAGTACATTTGAACTTAATTCAGTAAGAGTAAACATCAAATGGTTCAGAACACATCAAATGATTTTTTAAAAAACATATGTCTGTATGTACATATATACACATACACACAGAGATAAATGATAGATGGATGGATAGATAGGTAAATAGCAAATTATAAAGCAAGTGGGATAAAATGTTAACAGTGGATAAATCTGGGTAAAAGGTATATGTGTTATTTCCACTGTTTTTGTTTTTGCAACTTTTTGTAAATTTGAAATTATTTCCTGTCAAAAGTTTTTTTTTTTTTTAAAAAAAAGAGCAAACAAGCAAACTTTGTATTTACTTCATAAGTCTTAGTGACCAGAGGTACATGGTATAAATGACTTGTCCTTAATTAGAAACAAAATAGTGTTTATGATGAACCTAAAATATGAAATGACAGTGTTAATATGTCACCCTCTCTCATATAAAAAGATATGTGTGTGTGAGGGTGTGTGTACACTCGTGTGTGGTGGTTGGTACTTATGTGTATTTTGTCAGCTCCCCAATGACGAACTTGTCTCAGCAGTCAAAAGTCAATGAGGCCAGAGGAAGGTTTCAGGGACCCAGGATTATACATTAGCATAATTTGAACCCAGCTGACGTAAGTGTGTTGAAATCGTGCCCTGTGATCCACACGTCCTGTGGCAGAGGCCCCCTGTTCTCTGTTGAGTACCTTGCTTAGCTTCAGGGGCGGATCAGAGGCTGAATATTAAGCATGTCACCGTGGCCACTAAAGATGCCACCTTCACCGTAATGTCATCGTTTTCTGATAACTGCAGGATCATAAACTGTGAATAAGAAATGTTTCTTTCCAGTCTTCTGTAGTGTTTGAACTTTTGACCAACCGCTCTTTCTAGAAGCTCCCTTTCCCCTTGTCTTTCTCCATAACTCTCTCTCCTGACTGTCCTCTGACCTCTCAGCCAATCATTGCCGGGCTGAGACCTGGGTCTCCCTCCTCTGCATTCTCATCATCCTTGTCTGTCCTCCAGGGCTACTCTTCTGTCCTCGTTCATTCTGAGTTCTTTTTCAGAAAACTGTTTTGTTCTTATATATCCTGTGAACCTGATGAAGCCCTATGCGACTTAATATAAACATTTGGTACAGTATCTCTGAGCAAGTTCAGAGATCTATTTCTTAATTCCTCGAAGTGCGACTATCATTTTTGTGGCAGTGGGAACGCAGAAATAGGAGCAGAAGACACTTCCCATAGCTCTATGAGCTCATTTCAGTTAAGTAATTATTTTACATTTTTCAAGCGTTTGCTGATTTCTAAAGTTCTCACTATTGGTATGTCACAGAGAGGAAACTTATTTTCATGTCTTTTTTTGTTACACAAGTCTAGGGGAAAGTGTGTCAGTGTTCTCTCCCTTATAATTATTAGTGACGTTGCTTTGGTTTTTCCTGGAGATAAGGACGCAGGGATGAGAACTATAAATTCTAGATATTTTCAGGGTTTTTTTAATTTAAATAATTTCTAAGGGAAAAAGGAAGAAGTGTTATCCATAAAATGATTGTGCAAGCTCCGTTGTGTTTGAATAGTTACTTCTTTGGTCTTGTGGAAGTGTTCCTCATCAACTACTTGGCTGAAGCAAGTTCCTCCCAGATGGTCACTGTCAAGTAAGAGAAAGATGACTTGAGCTGATAGTGGGTGGGTGGCTTCCAATGTGTTCTCTGGAATCTCAGTGAAAAAACTAACAGCGCCTGCTTTCCTGAATACGTGGTCTCCCTTGGTGCACGTGACCACAAATGTTTTTTGGGATAGCATTGTATGTGACTTCTGTAATTGTTAAAGTGTTCCCATGGATTCACTATTCACTATCAAACTTCCTACAAATATTCAGAGGGAAAGAACTGAAGACATTTCTGAGTAGACTTCTCTCGGGACATGATGTAAAATGTTAAGAAATGCAACTATTTAAAAAAATCTACACTGAAGTTGAATCTTGAGATAATCCCAGAAAGTTCTGGCCTCACACCATCATCCTTGAACACGTTCTCTAGGGTTAGGTTTAACCATCAGTCTTGGTTGACAGAACACCCAATCCCTGAGCATGGGATGAGGGACTGATCTTCAATCATTTGTGGGCTGTCCAAGCTGACAGCCACTGAGACAAGCACTCATCTGGATCCGTGACCACGTCCCTCACACCCAGACAAAAGTCTGTTTGGGTCCAGTGACTCTCCTTACTCTTCTTCCTTGCTGTGCCAACTGCAGTCACGAGGCATCCTGCTGGAGCTTCAGGGAACTCCGTTAATGTGCCCCTCTTCCATCTGTGGACTGTTTCAGCTGCTTTTGGGGCTTGGCAACTTTCAGAGACTGGGGGCTGAACTGCCTCCACAGGAGGCACAGCTATTTCTGCTCCAACTGCTGCCAACCCCTGCTGGCTTGCAGAGGACCCCAGGATCCTGCACCCTCCCTGGGCATTTCCCAGGAGAGAGGTTGTAGATCCCTTCTGCTCTTAAACTTATGTCGTCTCCACTCCCTGACCTTGGCTCATGGGAAATGTGGAGAGAAAAGAGGGTCAGAGCACAGAGTCTCTTTCTGTAGGCTCACTCTGGCTTTTCCCTGCTTCAGCCTAGAGACTATCCTCTGCCCTTGGAGGACAGAGAAATTAGAAGGATTTCCTTCAGCAATCATTTTTGTGTGGAGCCCTGGGTTCCCATTGGCATCCTTCAGCTTTGGAAAAATTGATGCCCAGGAATTTCAAAGACAAAAATGTTTTCTCTAATTTTCTGCAGTAACAACCCTTCCCTAAGGCAACAAGATCTAGCTGCTGCCCCAATAGGGAAGAGGGTCAGAATTTATAAGAATTAGCAAGGAAAAAGGACATAGGTATATATTTCAAAATAATATCCTTCCATGGTATCATTACCACAGCCATGGTGATCAGCATAGGAGCTCTCTTATTAAAGTAATTTTGGCATTAGACTCAATCCCCCTGTGATAGAGAAGTATAAAATTGTCAAAAACATGAGCATTGTAATAGCAACATAATAATGACACTGTGAGAGTGTCAAACTGGATGAGATAAAGTATTCATCTCACCTGATAAGCCGTTATGTCCCCCAGGCATTTGATGTACTTAGCTGTTATTCATCAAGGTAGTTATAGTAATGAAGAGCTCTATATTGTTCTATAATATGCACTCTATTTTAAAGTCTGTTCAGATGATACCAAATTTTCTACACCATTGATCCATTAAGAAAAAAAATCTTTCCTTGAATTCTGCTTGCCACTAATCAGGCTATTATATTCAGTTTTTTAGATAGGTTGACAAATTGAAAATCCAGCTTTAAATGTTGCAGTCATTTAAAAATAGAAGTCTTTTACTTCAAACTATTCTGGGTTGCGGCTTTAAGCAATAAAAATGTACTTTATAGCTTGTTAACCTAGATCTCATGGATATCCTTTCGACAATAATGTAAGTAGATCACTGTTTACTGTCTAAATCAGCCTTGTCAGAGTAATGCTCTCTAGTGATTTTTTAAAGTCAGAGTAAACTGATGCATTCTGTCTTCTGTGATTATCCAGCCTGGCATGGTGTTCTCCTTGTATAGTTGTATTTTGAATACGAATAACAATCTTTAGCTGACTTTAGCATTTTATAGAAATTTTTATATGTAACTTCTACTTATATCAGTCTAGCAAATACATTAACTGAGTTTTAGAGCCCGATTATTTTCTGTTTCCTTTGCCTCTAAGACTCTTGAATATGCACTCATGTACTTCATACTCATTAAATCAGCATATTGGAAACTACCTTATTTTGAGGTACAACATAAAGCGCTAGGAGAGTTTGGTTACTACACATTTTAACATAATCTATTCAAGGTTAGCGCACATGGCGAACAAAACCAGAATGCGTCAGGAGACAATGCAATGGTGACGTGGGATTTTATGACCTGAAATAAAGTCTATCCAACTGATTAGAGGCCTAAATACACCTTGAAAATTGGCAGGTATTTTAGGAAGAAATGACTAACCATTAGAACTCAGGCTAGTTAAATTAGGAGATTAAAATACATTACTTTGAGAGACTATTGCCATAAATTGGTACTGAACACAAAATCCAGTCTAATCTTGAAACTCAAATGATTATCCCTTGCCCTGGATCTCTACCAAGGATCTCTATTGGTCCTCAGAAAAAAAAAAATAAAGCAAGAAATATTTAAGCGATGATGTATATATATATTAGGTGATTATATATATAATCATTTAAGTATTTCTTGCTTTATTTTTTATATATATACTATATAATATCAAGATATATTATAATATTATACATAAATATATGTATATATTTGAGTCTAACAGGATATAGTAAAGATATAGCAAAGAAATCATACTCTCTCTGGATTCTAGTTTGAAATCCTGACCAGCTGTATTCTTAATAGATTTAATAGATTTTCTGCTTTTTCTCCAGAATCTTCAAACTCTCTCTTTTTCCCCTAAATACTCTAGTATTTATATTTACCACAATAAAAATTGCTTCCTTGACCCTAACCTTCTGTCCCAGGGCTCTCCTGCTCCTTAGAGCCAGCCCTGCTAAGGGTGTTGCTTGTACTCAGTGCCTCCACCCCATCTCCAGATCACTCGGATAAGGAAAACCTTCTGCCTCTTTGTCCCCACCACCAAAAAGGAGGCCCAGGGACTTGTTTATTATTTGGATATTGGAGACAGTATGTGCCCCACTTGGGCATTTTCTTTGGTGTTTATATCATATAACCCACGAATCAGCATCTTGGAGTGGGACCCAAACCAATAGGCTGCATTCCAGCAAGCTATGATTCATGTTCTATGCTGGAGGCCCGATAACCTTCATGACCCTTTGGACTACAAGTCTCTGTGACTGAGAATTTTGATGACTGGAGCCTGGAAAGGAAGCAGCCTATGCCCAGAAGCACCCTTTAGAGTTTTGGTCTTGTACTTCCCTGACTCCGCTGCCAGAATATGCCTTTTGCAAAGCAGCTATTAGCTTATTACTGGGCTCTGGTCAAAACTGAGTGCCTGATCCAAGGAGGCCCTTTGATTCTCTGGCCTGATGCTCACGTTTTGTCATGGTCAACTTAGACTCAATGACTAAGAGATGGGAAGGGTCTAACAAACGTTACTTGTCAAATAGAAATAGTATTTTCAGGAACACATCCAGCCTGATCCCACTAGCAATGCAGCTTTGCATGAAAAATTGACAGCTATCTGTTGGGGGAAATTTATCCCCCCCTCTGCCACTTGAAGCGAAGCTGGTGGTTCAGTGGGGCCCCTAGTTTACAGAGGTTCCCCTAAATGTTTTAGGCCTGGTTCACTGATGGTTGGGCTAAGCTGAGACCCAATGGTGCTGAACTTAGCAGAACCAGAAATGGATGTGGTTCTTCCTTTCAGTGGGCAGAACTCAAGGCCATTCTCAGGTCTAGCCAATACTCTCCTTAACAAGCCTTGTTATATTTTTCCTGACTCTTAGGCTATTGCCAATAGCCTAGCTATTTTGTCTCTCATTTTTGGAAAACTGCGAACTGGCAAATAAAACACACCTATTTTGGGGGCTGCAGACCATGGAAACAAATCGCACTGCTGGTCAAATCATCTGGGTCACTCATGTAGATGTCCACAGTATAGACTTGTTCTCTGATAAGACTGACTGGAATCAAGCTGCTGATGGAGCCTGCATTGCCCAGGTGGCCACCATGGCTGCTTGGACTCATCTTCATAGTAGACATGGCAACACATCCACCATCATGGACTGGGCACAAACCAAAGAAGTGAGGAGTTCTGTTTCTGACACAGAAATGCCACTGCATGCCAGACGTGTGACCCATTTGTGCCACAGGGACACTTTTGCATGGGGCTTTGCCCCCACCTGGTCCTGGAAGACTGACCACATTGGCCCTTTAGTCTCCTCTTGGCGCTATTGGTGAGTGGTGCCTCACCACTGCCAATACTTTTAAGTGTTAAAATGTTGCTGTTTCAGTCCAATCAGCTTACATCAGCCACACCATTGGGCCCTTGAAACAAATTTGTTCATACTTTTGGTTCCTGTTTGCTGTCTGACAAAGGCACGCCTTTTATCAGGAAACTGTTTGAGAATGGGCTGATGGACCTTCCACACCACCTACAATCCATAAGCAACAGGCATTGGAACAACCTCTTCAAAAATTGACTCAAAAAAATTCTGACTTTATCTCCTCCTGGTCCACACACTTTAGTAAGACATTTTGGTCACTGAATGTAGTTGTCTCCAGAGAGGGACCATCTTCTCTTGTCTACTTCCCTGGTAATGATTAGAATGAAGGGATGAGGAATACCTTATCATGAAAATCTGATAACCCACATTGGTCGTTCCTGGACACGATGCTTCTTCCTTTACTCTGTCGGGACCCTTAGGCCTGCCTGGTTGGTGCACCCTCCAGGACCTGGTGGCTTCAAATCTAATTCTGATTCAGTCACCTGAATTCTCTCTTGTGGGGTTGCCATGCACTTAGATCCTCAGGACAATGGCCACTGGCTAAGGGTTCTGCTCACTGAGTCCCCCTACAGTGGTTCACACAAAGTCGTGGCCACAATGGGTCTCTACATTTTATAAAAATGAGCTTGTAATTCTTGCATCTGATCCACCAGATGAAAGGTCTGGGGTGAGTAGGGGATGGACATTGGAAATAAAGTGAAGGTACATCACTGAAATGGGGTACACCAATTTTGTGATGGCAGGGAGAGGATAACAACCTCAATACCTGTGTAAGGAAATATGGAGAAGTGAGGGAGAATAATGACCTTTGTCTTTTAGAATCATCCCTGGTGTCTTCCTCATGACAGAAAGAAACTTGGTACAGCTCACCCAAACTATCACAAGCACCTTAAATTTAACTGGCTGCTGGGTCTGCTGTCTGCCCCTAGACAGATCTTACCAGGATTGGATTGCCGTTCCTCTTAACTTATCAGGAAAATCTGTTGGAAACAGCAGGGGATGGCCCTAGCCCAGCTGGTGTTGTGGACAAACTGGGCAGGTGGATTGACGGCTCTTAGGCAGTCCCTCCAAAACCAAGGACTTGACTCAGTTATTCAGATTGAACTGTAAATCTGAAATTTTACCAACTGGCCAAGAGGTCATGTTGCACTGTCAAAGTATACCTCCCAATTCAAATAGGTCCAACTTGGGGGACGCCAACAGCTGTAACCAACACTGTGTTTCAGAAGCACCACGAGTGCCCCCAGATCTGTACTTCTTGAGCAAGAGTCAGGCACCAACTTGCTTTCCTTCCTCCTTACACCTTATAGGTGCTCATAAGAGTTTAAGAAAACACCACCAATAGGGCATGTAGCACTCAGACAACTAGGGAAACTTCCTAGAATGGTTACCCTTGGTTACCCTCACCCTGTGGGAAGTTATCCATATGTTTGGAGTCATCCAATTAGGAAAGTGGTATGGAATGTGTCCTTCACTTTAACTGAACTAATCAATGGCACTGCCCTGGAGGGCAGTCAAGTCATCTTCAACTCACTGGCCAGAGTTGTTTTGGATGATAGAATTGCCATAGACTTACTCCTAATGGGCCAAAAAAGAGTCTGCACAACCTCTAATGCAATCATTAACACCTTGGAACAAGCACAAGTCACAGTTATTGGCGGTAACAAAAGCATAACATGGTAAGTGGACCCAAGCTGGATGCGTGATTTCACCTGTTCATTTTGATTTTGCTAAGGTGCTGTGGGTAGGCCTCAGACATGGAGCAGTTTGGGACCTGAGTAGGATGAACCTCCTGTTCCTGATAAAAATTGTTGATTAATACAAGGATATTTCTATGCTGGCCTTTGTCAAGCCCAGACCCGTGATCTGGAACTGCATTTGCACAGAATGTCAAATTATAGGCTTTAATCCAACAAGTATTTCTCTTTTTTTTCTTTTTATTTTTTTAATTGCAGTAACATTGGATTATAACATTATATAGCTTTCAGATGTACATCGTAGTATATTTCGAATTCTGTGTAGGTTACATCATGTTCACCACCCAAAAACCTTTTATAGTCCATCCCCTCACATGTGAGCCTAATCACCCCTTTTGCCCTCCTCCCCCTTCTCCTGTAGTAACCACCAATCCAATCTCCGTTGCTATGTGTTTATTTGTCATTGTTTTTATCTTCTACTTATGAGTGAGATCATATGGTGTTTGACTTTCTCCCTCTGATTAATTTCACTCAGCATAATACCCTCAAGGACCATCCATGTTGTCACAAATGGCCGGATTTCATCATTTCTTATGGCTGAGTAGTATTCCATTGTGTATATATACCACATCTTCTTTATCCATTCGTCCCTTGATGGGCACCTAGGTTGCTTCCAAGTCTTGGTTATTGTGAGTAATGCTGCAATGCACATAGGGGTGCATGTATCTTTATGCCTTTGTGTTTTCAAGTTCTTTGAATATATACCCAGCAGTGGGATAGCTGGATCATATGGTAGATCTATTCTCAATTTTCTGAGGATACTCCATACTGCTTTCCATAGTGGCTACACCAGTTTGCACTCCCATCAGCAGTGTACGAGGTTTCCCTTCTCTCCACATCCTCTCCAACATTTGTTGTTTCCTGTCACGTTAATTATAGCCATTCTGACTGGAGTGAGGTGATACCTCATTGTAGTTTGATTTGCATTTCCCTCATAGCTAATGATGTTGAGCATCTTTTCATATGCCTGTTGGCCATCCATATATCTTCTTTGGAGAAATCTCTGTTCAGATCTTTTCCCCATTTTTTAATTGGATTGTTTGGCTTTTTGTTGTTGAGCTGTATGAGTTCTTTGTATATTTTGGATATTAACCCCTTATCTGATATGTAGTTTGCAAATATCTTCTCCCAATTGTTAGGTTGTCTTTTAGGTTTTTTGATGGTTTCCTTTGCTGTGCAGAAGCTTTTTAGTTTGATGTAGTCCCATTTGTTCATTTTTTCTTTTGTTTCCCTTGCCTGGTCAGACATGGTACTTGAAAATATGCTGCTAAGACAGATGTCAAAGAGCGTACTGCCTATGTTTTCTTCTAGAAGTTTCATGGTTTCGGGTCTTACGTTCAAGTCTTTAATTCATTTTGAGTTGATTTTTGTACATAGTGTAAGGGAATGGTCTACTTTCGTTCTTCTGCATGTGGCTGTCCAGTTTTCCTAACATCATTTATTGAAGAGGCTCTCCTTTCTCCATCGTATGCTCTTGGCTCCCTTGTTGAATATTAGCTGTCCATAAATCTGTGGGTTTATTTCCGGGCTCTCGATTCTGTTTCATTGATCTGTGTGTGTGTTTCTGTGCCAGTACCATGTTGTTTTGGTTACTATGGCTTTGTAGTATCAACAAGTATTTCTTGATTCTAAGACTCAATTCTACATTAGGCAGCTAGAAAATGTTGATGAATACAAAGCATATGTCTTGCTCTCTAGGAAATGATAGTTTGGTTGGAAAAGTAAGACCGAGTTGACTAAAATGGCTAAAATAATACTCTTTTGTGTTGTTATTTAATTACAAAATTATATGAGACCAAAAATTCAGAAAAGAGATTGCAACCTCTAAGAAATGAAAGGGTCAGTAAGATGTTGAGGAAAGAGATCCATTAGGGGGCATGGTGGGCCCAGCTGGCTCTCTGTCCACCTGTGAAAATCACACTAATATCTGTGGTCCACAAGGCTTTTAGATTTTCTCAGATGATGTGGATTGCATGGATTGCATGATTTTTCTTAATGGTAAAGTCCCTAGATAAGTGTTTTATGGTTAAATGTTTGCTTTAGTTGGTTTGGAATTTTTTCTGCTCACTGCTATGTGAAACAAGCTTTGTGGAAGCAATTATACCAGCTTTGCAAAGTGTGTATTTTTAGAGAGAGTATTTTTATTGAAACAGAATCAGAAATTTAACAATAATTTGGGTAGAAATTGTCATGATTCTTGTTGGCATATATTATTGTTATTAAGGTCATTTATTAAAGATAGTAAAAGTGTTCACTGAGGACATCAAAGATGAGAATACTGACAAAAAGACATCCAAAAAATGTCATTCCACCATGTTGAAGATTAAAATTAAACAATATATATCATCAAACAAAATAAACTGTACCTTCTGGGTAGTTATAAAACATAACTTCAAATAAATATATACTCTATTTCAAGTGATAATTACTGCTAGTAAAAGGAAAATATTGCAACTCTCCGGCATAACCCTGTCTTTGATCTTTCAGCCAAAGTTCATGGCCATAGGGTTCTATGATTGTCAAAGTTACCAATATCTAAGAGCATTAACTACATGGTTTTACATCTCTTAATCTTAATTTAGCATCAGATGAGCTTATTACTTACTTTTTTATGTATTTTAAATCTCTGTTGTGAAAACACACTTCCTTCACCTAGCCTGGTCTTGACAGTAATGCCAACAGCTAAGCAAGTCAGTGTTTATATTAGTTCGCTTAATCTTTCCAAATATGATGGTTTAAGACCTGCATAATCTGAAGACAAGGCCTGAAATTCTTTTTATTTGTGAATAACAATATTACTTCTTTCTGAAACCATAGAAAAATCTGCATAGATTCATAGACTGCATTCTATGCTTGGAGCAGCCCTGATTGGAGTTATCTGATTATCACTTACAGGATACAACAAGCTTTAAACATATTTACTTTACACTACAGGAATGTGTTCTGATTACCTCCTCAGTGCATCTGCTGCTGGCTTTGGCCCGTCAAACAGCCACATATTTCTTTGTAATGTTGTACTGTGAGGACAGTTGAATATTTTAGCCAGGGTTTTTCCTTCTCTTACAGGATAATATTAGTGATTAACGTAGGGAAAGTTTATCCAGAGTGCTTTACAAAATGATAATACAGTGCTTGCTTGGTCCCAGTGGCTTTGATCATGTCTCTGCAGAGATGGATTTGCCGTGAAGCTCAGAGGGCCACTCATTGGCATGACCCCCTTCCTTAGTCCTAGGAACGCCTAGGCAGGGTGTTCACATGGCCACATGTTTTTATAAAATTTGCAAAGTGAGATATTGTTACTCCGGTCAGTTGATGTTGCTGTGTCTTTCTACTCTGACTTCCCTTTACTGCATTTCCCCTGCTGTCCGATGGAACAGGAGTGGCACTTGGCAGGTTGGGCATCTGGCTAAGGGGAAATTGATGTGCAGATACATTGAGTAGGAGTTTAGTGTGAACATTATGTGGTTCACTCTTCCTGCTGACTGTGCCAACTCACCAGGCGTCGTTACGTGAAGGTCCAGCAATTGTCTCTCAATATGAATGTGTCCGATGGCGCCGGCAGCAGACCCGTGCATGTAATAGACGAGAAACAAGATTAAGAATGTATGGAGCCAGAAGCAAGTCTGTGGTAAATTCTCAGATGTATAAGAATTATAGGATATATTAGATGTGTAAGAAACTTGTAAGAGGAAGGTTGTGTTCTCATCAATAATGCAGTACATACCATTATAAATGTGTCCATATTTTGATTGATTCTTTCATGTGAATTATGTAAAATAAAATTTATCCTAATTCCTTCCTTTGTATGGCAGCAACCTGCAGTAGCACTTCAATAAGCAAATAGTCTGTGTGTGAAGTTGGATGTTTTATCCTTTCCAGCATAGTGAACCATGTTTTAACATATCTGATCATCTTGTCCCAAAGCAGACTGGCACTTCCAAACAGCACAAGTGTTATACCAAAACCAGTAATTCATTAAGGCAAAGAGATAAATTTTAAATAGGAATAATGAATAGTCCCTCAGATTGTTTGATAACTCCATTAATGAAGAGCAGTGATGCGTGTGAACCCACAAGGAGAAGATTTGAATTTCCTGCTGTTTTGACATAAAGTTCTGACATCAATGAAGATAACCTAATAGGTTATAAATATATGCCAATGAGCCACTACCATAGGGGACTGACGACAAGCTGGTGAACAAGTGTCGTCAGTTCAGAGTGTTTAAGATTAGTCCCTCTGCTAGAAAACTTGAAAAACCCTGAAATCATACAGCTCACATGTGAGAGAAATTTTGGACTTCCCAAACTTGACAATTCTAAAAATGTGCATCATATAACCAATAATGAGCCATGAAGATGAAAGAAACTTTTTCAAATGATCAGTAATAAAAAAAATATTTAGATCAATCACGCTAAGGGAAAGACTGAATTCTCTCTTCTATTTTCTCTTTATAAAATGATGTTTATAATTTTATATTCTGTTTCTCAAAGAGCATCTTCAAATTGTATAATCCTCAGGCTGCACAGAACTTGTATTCACCCCATGCCTGTGGATTTTGCATCCTTCCCAGAACTTGAGGTCTCATCATTAGACTAGGTAGTGAGATGGCAATTAACACAGAGGAGATATTTACTCATCCATGGGGCAGACAAAGTGAACTTATCAAAAAATAAGTGTGTAGATATAATATAAGCTGTTGTTCATACCAAGATTATGAACCTGTGTTCCATTAAATACAAATAACATGGTTTCATTTTACAATTGATTCTGGTCACCATCACAGATACATTACTGTGTTGGAGAAGTCTGTAGTCATTTAGGATCTCACATTTACTGATTCTGGGTATCTGTCATCAGTGAATTTCTTCTCTTCACATGGCACTGTAAGCTTCTGATCACAGAAGGGAGATAGCGCAGCATCTTTTGGAGGCATTGTCAAGGTTGTGCTTCTATATGAAGTAGGGGACTTTCATGCTACAAAGGGGTGTCCCAGGTAAACAGGGATAAGTTGTCACCTTGTTGCAAGGGAACTCGGGAAGGCAGGAAGAGTCCTTGTGCTTAGTTCCGCACCCCCCTACCCACGTCTACATTCACAGACACTTTCCCCGCTCTCCACGTGAGGCACTGCAGAGCGCTCTAGGAAGGGGTAAATCTTTACTCTTCCACGACTAGGTTTCTGATGAGATTAAGACTTCTAGAGGGTAGGTGGCTAGAGGAGGGGAACTGCCTGTTCTTCCTCATTTCAGCCCCGGCATGTAGGGCACATGGGGCTGGCTCCTCACAGATAGTAAGGATAGATCGCGCTAAAGGGAACCTCCTTTCCGTTAGCCTGGTTCGTGGAAGATGCACCTAACAGAGTCCTGAGTTCAGGCTGAGAGCTCTGGATCTGGGACTTACAGGGCATCCTTAGGAGAGTAACCTAAGTAGCCCGAGTCTCCAATAGTAACATCTGTATATGTGTAAGAATGAAATACACTTTGTAAGCTGGGATGCACCATAGAATAAATATGATTGTGATGAAATATTTTAGTAAAGAAAAACTTTCCTAATTTCATAGTAACCTTTCAGATGCAAGTGCTGCAGTGGCTATGAGCACGGACTGGAGCTGGACTGCCATCAACCCTGGCCCTGCCTCTTACTAGCTGTGTGACCTGGGGCAAGTTACTTAGTCTCTCTGTGTCTATTTCTTCAACTGCAAATAGGAGTAATAGTAGAAACTACCTCACGAGAATGTTGTTAGGATTAAATGAGTTCATGCAGATATATGACTTACAAGAGTGGCCCTTAGTAAACACAATAAATATTAGCTATGATTTTTATTGTATTATCATTATTATTATTATTGGTGCCTGGAGTAATTTTGAACTGAAAATCGGGATATAAAATTTGGTTTTGTTTCAGAGATTTGGAATTATTACTAAAATCCACCAAGTCTAGATAAAATATTAAAAGAAAACAGAATTTTTGGAAATATCTATATTTCATTATTTAATATCTAAATGGGTTATTTAACTGATGTCTCATATGTTCATTTATAATTCCAAACCCAACGAAAGTGGGTTTAAATTGCATCAGGTGTTAAACGTAAATAGCTGTTTAATTCCAAGAGTGATTATCCCCTGAGGGGAATATGCACCGGGGGTCTCTCTGCACCCAGCCCTGGAAGATGGGAGAACCTGAGTCAGTCACTGAAGAGCCTCCTTTTTGTGTGCTGAGTCTCCCAGCTGTCTGGCTGTCACAACCCAGTGTTAATTGTTGAAAATTAGTGGCAATATTAGGTGTCTGGCTTGACTGGTAGGAAGAGCAGGCTGTAGGGAGGCGGGGTGATCTGTCGCCAGGGAGTGTGAAGAGGGAAGCAGTCCTGTGAATGAGGCTTTGGTCACAACCAGAAACCAAGCAGGGGAAGCAGCTTACCGTAGTCAGCCAAGATGTGTAGGACTAGTGAACATTCTGTATCTTGTGTGGGCCACGGCAAGGGCATCACTAGGAGCTGGTTGGAAATGCAGAATCTCAGCCCCTCTGGACCACTGGAACCGAATCTGCATTTGAATAGCTTCCCTGGTGACTTGTGTGCAAGGTCATATTTGGGAAGCTCTGGGCAGGAAACCGGACTTCTGTTCTCCTTCTGCCTTACCCCTCACTCTGCCGTCCTCCCTGTAAGGAAGGCCTTCCTCTCAGCCCAGGTTAGGCCTCCAACACTGAAAAGACAAGATGCAGATGAAATGTGAGCTGAAGTAATCATACTGGGCACAGAAAGAAATCGCTAGATATCAAAAATATTGTTAAATATTTTTGAATTTTTGAAGATGTGGAACCTTCTTGCCCTGGAGACAGAGGAGGATGATAATGACAACAGCAGCCAGCATTGATTGAAGTATTTGGATCCTTTTGTTATCCCTATTTCACAGACAATGAAACTGAGGCAAGGAGAAGTTAAGTAACTTGCTCGAGGGCTCGGAGCTAGGAAGGGGTAAGGCCTGGGTTCTTGGCTTGGTAGCCTGCACACTTACCTACGATGGAGGCAGAAGATGAGAACAGGGAAGAGTCAGGCATGACTCCCAGATAGCAGGGTGCAGAAAGGAGAGTTTGTGTGGAGAGCTGGGGAGAGAGCATCACTTCAGTATGGCCGGGCCACAATGTGTTAAGATACCCTAGAGAGCCAACATTCTGTATCCAGGAAGGAGGAGAAAAGGAATCTTACCCGCCTACACACTCACATCTCTTCCTCTGGTTATGGAGCTAGTGTTCCCACTCTCTGAGACAGCTGTTTTATTCCTTCTCTTCTTGTCTCAAACTTCCCTCCCTGACTTCACCTTTACTTCCTCAACCAATTACTCCTAAGTCATTACATGCCTCGGAGAAATGATACGACAGACATAGCTCCTGTCTTAGATGAACTTTATATTCAAGAGGAAAATACATGGGTATTTAGATACTTCAAATAGTCTTAAGCTAGCAATATTATCTCTTATAGTTAGAACATTTGAAACCATTGACATTATCTCTTTCACGAGACTCTTCCCTTAACTTCCATGATATCTCTCTCTTCTCTATTTCTTTCTACTTTACACCTTGGCTGGCTTCTCTTCCTCCTTCTCCTGTGCTCAACCCTAAATGATGGAGCACGTCAGGGCCCTGCCTCAGCCCCTTGTACCCATCTATTTTCTTCCCTAAGGTAATAACAACCAATGTCATGGTTTAAATACCATCCCTGTAATGTTGACTCCCATATTGACATGTGCAGTCCCCACCGCTCATCTTGAACTTCAGATGCATATCTCTAACCATCTATTTGACATCTCCACTTGACTATCTAACACCTCAAACTTAATATGTCCAAAATATAACTCTTAATTTCTCTTATCCTTCCATGTCTTCCTCTAAAATGCCCACATGCCATCTCAGTAAATGGGGTCAGGGTCGAACTTGTTGCTCTGATATGAACTGAAAGTTATCATTAATTCTTCTTTCATCAAATCCTCACATCCAAACTGTAAGCAAATCTAATTTACTCTTTCTACGAAATATATTCTACACGTGACCACTTCTCTCCATCTCCACTACCACCTCCTAGGTCTAAGCCACCATGTTCTTGTGCCTGGACTATTGCAGTAGCCTTCTTGTTGGACGCCTGTGTCTGTTCGTGCCCCTGTAAGCTATTCTCCAGCAGCCAGAGTTATCTTTTATGTTTACAAATTAGATTACTTAGTTTCCCGACTAAAATCCTTCAGTAGTTTCCCAGTGGACTTAGGAGAAGATTAAATATCTTCTGTCCCCTACGTGATTTGGTCCCCAATCTACCCCTCTAAACTCATCTTCTGTTGCCATCTTTCTTCTTCCCCAGGCTCCAAACACACTGCCATCCTTGCTGTTCCCCAAACATGCCAAGCTCTTTGCTGCCTCGGGCATTTCATGTTTGCTTTTCCTTCTGCCTGCAGTGCCTTTTGCATGGCTAGCTCCTTCTCATCCTTCAAGTTTAGTTCAAGTTTTACTTCTTCTGAGAGCTCATCCCAAACTCTTTATTTCCCTCAGTTACACTCTATCTTACCACCTTCTTTATTTTATTCAAAAGACTTATCATGAGCTGAAATTACCTTATTTACTCATTGTTTATCTTCCTAAATAGAATTCCTTAGATTATGTACCACCTCTCTTTTATTTCCTTCAGTATCTCTCATGATTTGAATGTGGGCTCGGTGTATATTATAAGCTCATTAATATTTAATCAAATGCGCTAATGAATATACAATAAATACACATATAATACAAACAATTTAACCTGGCATAGAACAGACCAGAAGACATATGGCATCTGTCTTCTAATATTTAAAGGACTGTTGTGAAGAAGAGGGATTTAATTTATGCTACGTCACCTCCAGGAGATAAAACACAGTAAGAGGCAGAAGCTGAAGGGAGTGTATCTTGATACAATTTAAGGGAGAACTAGCAATAACAAGTGTCCACAGAGGTAATGGCCTGTTTGGGGAGGTGATGAGTTCCTTGTCACTATAACTGTTCACAAATAGACAGAGTAGCTTTGGGGCAGAGATGTTGTAAAGGAGATTCACAGCTTTGTGTAATAAATGGTTTTTAAGTTTTCTTTCTATCCCGATTGTCTTTAAGAACTTAAGTGCTGTAATTTTCTCTAAGGTGCTTATTGTTCTGGGATGATACATAAATAGAGATTAGGCTGATGGGAAAATGGACTAGATTCTTTAGTTGCATCCTAGTACTCTTCATCAAAGATTAAGTTGGGCACTTAGACTGTTTTAATTAAAATGGAATGCTAAGAAAGCAAAACAACCACAACATATTCCAGTCCTGTGGAGCTGCCTTTACTCACCAAGTCTTTAGATTGCCTGCTGCAGAATTTCATTCAGTCCTGTAAAAGGAGGCGGTTCGTTACTTTGTAATTTCACTATAATTTTCACAACAGATTGGATTATCCACCTTTGTCACTCAGTTTATTCATTAGATTTTGAGTCAAGTAACTTTTGCCTCAAATCTGTTCCTGATGGGTGAAGTATGCCTCCATTGAGGATACTTGAAAGCCCGTGTTAAAGACTCTGAAAGTAATTCTATAAGAGTGCACCCCGAAAGTATGTTATCCAATGGTTCGATCCCTAAAATACTTAGAGTTCCTTCCAAGGTGATTAGTTGGTGACAAACACCTTGTGGATTTATTTATCCTCTAGGGACTGTTAAAGAAAAATACACAAAAACACACAGACATATTTCATTAATGTCATGTGATGTGTGTGCATCGATGGGCACATGCATATCAAAATACCAAAGCTCTTTTCTTAATAATTTTCTTTTTTTTTTTGCTTTTGACAAGAAGATCCTTGCTGTATGGCTTTACACAGCACACACCTAAATATTTAGACCTTTGCAATAATAATAAGCATTGATTCTGTCATTTTTGGAGGTCTTTTCATAGCATTTAAAAACTTTATTATGTGTTTCTTCTGAATATGCACAATCAATGTGCAGTAAGGGTGTATGTGTGATGATAGTATTGTGCTCACAAGGAAAAGATCTTTAGGCATGAAACAATCAATTTGGATGTTCCAAAGAGTAATTTGAGTGGTTTGTAAAACTTGTAATGTTTTGTGTAAAATATATGACTGATTGCATACCTTTAAATAGCCCTGAAAGATGTAGTTTATTTTCTATGAGCGATGGTAGAAAGTCTAGGCATATACTCAGTGTATAACATATTCCAAATTATATCCTTTTCTATTTTTAAGAAATGAAATGCTTTTTCATGTCTAGCTGTAATTTATCGTTTTGTAGTTATGCCCAATGAACTGATAGACCATTATCCTGCGTTGTTAAAACACTCATGGCATGCTATTCTGATAATATATCAAGAGAAGAGCAAAACAAGGAGATGTATACAGAATGCTTAAGTCAATTTGATCATTGATGGGAGATTTTTAGGTAGAGATAGTATAATTCTTAGAAAAGAGGTACAGCATGCTTTGGTTTTGCTTGAGTTTTCAGATCAATGTTTTAGACAAGAATAATCCTGTAGTACCATATTTGGCCAAATTATTTTCTTCTGAATCTCCCCAAAGGAAAATAAAACATTCCTTTTATCAGTTTGACCCTGTTACAAATGTTGCCCTTGAGATTTTGTTGTTCAATTCCACAGACATTTTAACAATTATAATCCAGGAAAGATGATGATGTATTTATCATTTGATCATTTTCACAACTCCTATGTTTCTGCTACAAAGCTTTTAAATTGAACTATGTTTGGTTATTTAAATATCCAAAAGCAAAAGCTTTCATTATTTCTAAATTTTCATTAAAGGAAAGCTAAAATTTGACCAGCTCTTGATAAAATTGGTATCATATTAATGTGAATTTCCCCAACACTATGGTTTGTGGTCATGTACTTGGTAGTAACAGTGTGGCAATTAGATTCTTTCCCCCACCTGACAATGTGAGAACTGCCACTTTGTATGCAAGAAGCTCAATGGAGGATGAGGAATATTTGACAATGTATTTCTCTCTGGGGGAAAAACAATGATATATTAATAGCATAATTAAAATACCTAAATTTTTAATATTGGAGAATGTATGGATGTTTATTACATTTTTGTCTGCCTGCTTTCCTACTTTGGGAAACTTCCCCAACCCCCCTTCAGGTTAGTGTGTAGATTTGTGAACCAGAGGCTTCATTCAGCCTGCCTCAGGGTGAGCCAGGGTATCACTCAAGATTCTCCAGAGAATCAGAACCCGTAGAACATACAGAAATAGACTTATTTTAAGGAATTGGCTCACATGACTGTGGGAGCTGGCAAATCTGAAATTTATAGGGCAGGCCAGTAGGCTGAAAACTCAGGCAGGGTTTCTATGCCACAGTCTTGAGGCATAATTTCTTCCTTCTTTTCTAGGAAACTTCAGTTTTCCCTCTTAATGTCTTCAACTGATTGGATGAGGCCCACCCACATTATGGAGGGCAATCTATTTTACTTAAAGTCAACTGATTTTAAATCTTAATCATACCTACAGAATACCTCCACAGAAACATCTAGACTAGTGTTCAATCAAACAGCTGGGCACTGTAGCCCAGCCAAGCTGACACATAAATTCATGATCATATCCAGGGATCCCACTGCCTCCCAGGGCTCTTTTGTGAGACTGATACAGACTCAGGAAAACCAGGGCAGCATTATCTTTCTTAAGCCAGAGCTATAAGGACTATGCCTGAGCTTTGGGTTGGGCGGGGAGCAACCATTTCCCTGAATGCAGCAGACCACAGGGAAAGTGAAAACATGACGTGGTGGTAGGAGGGAGAGAGGGCTGAGAGCTAGTGAGGCTGTCCTGGTGAGGGCATTTGAGCCTTGGATTCAGCTGCGCCGTGAGTCTGACTCAGCCCAGGGATTTCCTTTTTTGCTTGGGCAACTAATGAACAACCACAAATGAAGAGAACCTTTGAGAAACCCTGTAATTCTTACGGTTATCATGACGCAGCTAAATGTTAAATGATGTTCAGAAATCCATTGACTCATTTATTCACAAATGTTTCAGTGGCTATTTTTTGCCTGTATAGAAATCCTGGGCACTGTGCTGGGCATTGGGATAAAGCAGTGATCAAGAGGAACACACGTGTGACCTGTTTGGCAGAGTAGGCAAACAGTCAACAATCGATAGCAAGAGAGTTTACAAAAGGGTGAGTAGATGATACAGTGGGAGAATAATGCAGGAGGAGCTGACCATCTTGGGTTAGGGAATTAGGCTTCCTTGAGGAGCTGCATGTATGATGAGACCTGAGGGATGAGGATGAGTTAGCTAGAAAAGGAGATGGAGGGTCCTGGTCAGAGGGAAGAGTCTGAGTGGAGGTGCCAGAGTGACGGAGCAAGAATTAAGCAAGGAACCGAAAGGGCAGACTGGCTGAGACAGAGACAGAGACATCCGAGAGGCAGGGAGACTTCCTAAGAGGGGAAAATTGAGCATTGGCCAGCCTTCTCAGTGCCCTTGTAAGCCATGGCCAGTATTTGAGGAACAAGGTGGGTGGTGGTGCCATTACCTAAGTCAGGAGTGTGGGAGGAGGGAACATTTTAAGGATGTCACATAGTCATTCAGTTTGGGATATGTTAAGTTTGAGGGGTGGTGTTTAACAAATCACATCCACTTTTGGAGCTCAGGAGGGATGTCTGTGCTCTCACCTGTCATCTGTGTGAATAGGGTGGACTGGGGCCTAAAGATGGGAAGAATTCTTTCTGAAGAGTATTCCAAAAATAATAATAATAATAGGGAGATAGCACTTTAGTTGACTGCCACTAAAACAAGCTAATCAATTATAAAAGAAAGAAAAGCCTTCAGTTTACTGACCAGACAGACACCAGGGACACAAACACAGAAAGGGAGTTGGAAAGAATCCCACAGCTCATCTAATTCAGCATTTTAATTTCAAAAATAAACAAATTGAAGCCAAGAGATCAAAACCAAAAAGAAAACTTGTTGATATCTATTACTTTGCCCTTTTTGCTACAGTTTAGTGGAAAGGGAGTGAGGAAGAGAACACTTTAACGTGACAAACATTTCAATTTTTTCATGCTGCACTCTCAATTTTATTTGAATGCACATTCACCTAATTTCACTTTCAATTAATGTTGAGCTGTGATTGATTTGACAGTAGCTGCCTGAAGCACTGTATCTAAAGCCACACTGGTTTG